>NC_079162.1:49040653-50386630 GCF_947563725.1 Argiope bruennichi
CATATATAATGGATTCCAAAATTAAACTGGCGAGGCGTATTTATTTTGCTTCACATCAGTTTGAATGTTTTTCATTAATTAAACTGCTGAAGCGAGCTTCGTTGATATATTTATCTTATGCTAAAAGAGAATACAAAAAGCAACAACTATCAAAAATCACCTAACTAGTTGGTTTCAACATGTTAAGATAGGGTGAACTTCCTTGCAAAGTAACTCGACTTTATCTCTTAGTCATTTTCAATTAATTAAGACGGTGAAGTGATATTTCTCGATTCATTTTCTCTGCGTTGAAAGAGTATTCGAAAAACAAAAGCCACTGCTGCGTTTCGAATCATTATGGAAATTTCAGATTCCAAATGAAGAATTCTGATATCCAAGTGAAATGTAAATCCTTTCTACAGTTACAATAAACATCACAAATCTACCTTTGTTAGATAATACGGCATCACGAATAAGTTTCCCATCATGCGATTTTCTAATAATGAATGTTAAATATTCATTAGATACAGCTATCTCTTCCGCACCTTACTTGATTATGTTTGATTGTAAGCATTAGTTGCCTAACATAAAGAATTAATACAACACACGGTAGAATGTAAAAGCCGTTCAACAATATTACTTATACATGAGGTGTTGTAACAAGCCTCGCTTATGAATTTATTAATCGTTATTAAAATGGTGCTCATCACAAAGGAATGATCCGCAGTTACAGGGATGTTCTGACACAGGTGGTCATAAAATTTAAATTTTGTCTCCTTCGATGAATATACAGTTTTACATGCAAAGAAGAAGGTATCTTATCTTACATAAGGTAGTCTGTAGCGAAATGTTTACCATTCTATTGTAATCACTACCACATAATATCAACAAATCTAAGTATTTTATAAAAATTTAATGATTTTTTTTATAAAATATGTATAAATAGCATTTGTCGAAAAAAAATGTTAATTTGTTAAAAAGTGTCTAATAAAAGAAATAGACAGTCGTTAATTGCAGAGATGAAAAGCAGAAGACAATAAATTTGTCTTCAATAACTAAGCATGAAATCGTTTCATATTTCCATTGGCAGCTTATTTTTATTTGAAAACTGGTAAATGAGTTTGCAAAAACCTATTATCAAAGGAACCTGAATTATCTCTTTTACTATATCACTGTCAAATAAAGTAAAATTTGAAGAATAGTTTGATTTTAATACAATTATTTCACTTCAATTTCTTTAATCATACCTTTAAACTGGGCAATAACCTGATAATAAAATCTCTTCTGAAATTTCAACTTATGATCAGTAATGGATATTTTAATGAACATGAATAATAAATTACATTGATTCTCGTTACACTTTAATGACGTTTCAGCTTGTTTCAGGCGTTTTAGGGTTATTCATTTACGCAAAGAAAGTCATATTGGTAGTAAAAGGTAAATTGAGAATGACTGCAAGAAATTTACTGAAAAACTACGTAAATGTGACAATTTTTCAACCAATTTAAATATTTTTAATTTATTGAAATATCTTTCTTTTACGCTATCTATTTGTTTTTGTACATTGGAGAGTGATACTAATTATAGATCGAACTTAAGAAAATTCACTAATGATTTTTCAAACGCATTTGTATCAGATAGCGTGAGAAAATTTCCTCGATAATATAATCAATTGCGAAAAGCTTTTATACATTCTCTTTTACATCAAATTATCTTAAAGTCTCCATTTCTTTAGATCGAATTAGACTCTTTACTAGTATATTTAAACAGAATCCAAGTGTAGCAGACTTAAATAGTTAACTATAACTATACCATTTTCTCGGAGAACTGGATGTGTAATAAAATCCCTTATAGTTAGGTTATCACGATCGAATAAAGAAGAAAGTTCTAAATTTGGAATGAGTTTGTATCTTTCCTAACTATATTAGGTTCTAAATTTTATGATCTTAAAAATGTTACTGTGATGTTTACAGTTCGTATTATACATTGTTACCTATTTTCTAATAGATAGTTATTTCTTTTTCAGAACACTACCATATATTTGTGGGTGATTTGAGTCCAGAAATCGAAACGCAACAACTTAGAGAAGCTTTCGCACCATTTGGAGAGATTTCGTAAGTACCATTTTCATCTCTTTATGTGTATGTGTCGACATGTTACAGCGATTTAAAGTTTAATGATTTCTTTTACAAAGGCTGGTCTAATTTTCCTGAGGTGTCTTGTAAAGCTGTAGAGTCCTGAAGAAATATAACTAAATCTAAGCTCAAATGAAATACGAAACAATCTGCTATTGCTAGTAAATATTTATTAGGAAATTCAAAGGCAATGATGCTATCAAAGGTTATATGCGATAGAAATCTAGATCGCATTGATAAAAATGCACAGAATCAGTTTAAAACTTACCAGTTCCATGACGCAAATATCACACGTTGAAGACTTAACCCATTAACTATTAAACGCCTTAATGAATCACGGAATTTACAACATATTCAGTCTAGTAAGGTTTTTATTTTGCTAATTTAATTATGATCGAGAAACAAATTTTCATGGTTCTCTTCTTTTTCATTCTCAATTTCTCTATCTAATGAGCAAACTCTCTGAATTTTATATTCGTTTATCTTGCAAAGTTAGTATTTCATATTAAATATTACTGTATAATATTTGAACTGAAAATTTTTATATTCTTTTTTTCTGGTTTGAATTTGAAGGTATTGGCTATTTGGTTGTAATATTATCTAAAACAGAATTTCATTTAATGTAATTCAAATATTTCCAAACTATCTGAATTTTTTTGCCTTTTTTACTTTGAAACCTGTTAAATTTTAATTTCAAAAAAAAAATATTTCAAGCAAGTGTGTCATAATTAAAATAACAAATAATCAATCAATCAAATTCTTTTCTTTACAATAAGCAGTTTTAACTCGATTTAAGTGTAAGAAATTCATATCAAAATTACATTTTTTTATAACAAAATAAATCAGTTTTCAGTTTTTCAAATTGACATGACACTTAATGAAAGCATTTTTCATCACTGAGTTATTTATCAGGCTATTTTGATGAGTTTTATTAATCTCAATAATATCCAATTTTCAACTTTTTTTAATTAAATCAATTAAATGTAGAACTAGGATAAATATCTTCATTGAACATATTGTAGATTTCAAGTATTTGTGACGCATTCATTGAAAAAGTTCACATCAATTTCTTATGCAGAACAGATATAATTATTGATATTTTTTCTTATATTTTCAAAAAGTGCTGCAATTAAAATACAATTTAAGTAATATATATCATTATCACTTAATGCGTAACTCTGCAAATAGGAAAAAAATTGCAACACTGCCGCGTCTAATTGCAACACTTTATGCATGTATATAAAATATCAGTAATGGCACTTCAATCATTATTTGAAAGAATCAGAAACTAATCAGTAGAAATGCATCAGTTATTGAACAACTGTTCTTTAAGTTTTTAATAAATTTAAAGACCGATTTTATTTTAAAAAATTTGACCAATTCTTTTTAAAATTTAACTTCATAAAATGATTTATGGTAATGAAATCCCTTTGAATGCGAATTGGTTCTGCTAAGGGAACCATCGCTAGAGTTAGACATTTTAACTTTCGAGTAACCCTAAACATGTTTCGAATCATTTTTCAGCAAAGCTCTCCATCGGAAGTTTTTGCACTAGTCTCGATTTAGCTTCTCTTTGACTGTAATAATCTTGAAAATAACTTTCCAATTGATTGCAGTCTTCATATAATTTGGGTTATGGAATGTATTCTTTTTTCTCGAAATAAGAAAAGTAAAGAATCCTTTTTCATAATCAGTAACTCACTTACTCAATAACTAACCTACCGATCAGCTACAGTATTGCTTATTTGAGAAATATGCACATTTTTCTGTATTTTGCAAAATTGCAAAGAATATGAACACACTTAGAGCAACTTCAACCATCGTCACTCTCCGTGCAGCATCGCAGTGGTGGAAAAAAAATCAAAAGACGTACGTATCGATACGAAATGCTTTCTATATCGTGTCTAATTATCGATGCGATTCACCCACCGTGCTTCTCATGAAAGCGAGTAAACTTAACAAAAGGAGTTTGTTGCTTTATAACACAATTATTTGGAGGAGAAAATTTTCTGGATTAGGTATGCGCATAAATTTCACTGTGAGGCATGCTAACTTTTCAATAGCCGAATTAAATATGTTACAAGTCTGCAACGAGCTAAAATTAATCTTTTGTTCAGAAGGTGTTCACCGAATCCCCTTGGAAAGGTGCCTTACATATGTTATCGCATTCCGGAATTCCAGGACTACTCCTGTTAATCTGAGGCTAGAAGAATTGCATAAATTATTATTTCTTGAGTTCATGAAATAGGTGGCAGCTCAGCTCCGATTGTGGGGATACTTCCACGCCATTTCGATATTTAACTCTGATAAACGGAGATCAAAGTTGGCTTTGAATTTTAAAAGTTTGTTATGTAAATTGATTCCCCGAAGGAAATTTGCACGAACAGTCGATAAAATTTTGCTATAAGTTCTACATCAAGTTTCTTTGAAGAGTCTTTTACTAATGATTTATGCTAAAATCCACATGGTGAGAAATCTAAACGGCGAAATTTTTGCGAGATGTGGTATAAGATATCAAACCGGTTTAAAATAATAATGAAAAATAAATCATTTCTTAATTTCTTATAAATATTTCAGAATATTGCTGATAATGTCAAACAGATTTTCCTAATGATCTGTTTAGTAATTTTTCACTAATAAGTTTATGACAAAATCCAAAAAATTTCAAAATCTATTAAATTTTTAAACTGTTTTTAAAAATTTTATTTGTGTTTTAGAATAATGATTTTTAAATCTTTACAACTCGTGACTCTCTTCAAGTATAAAATATTTTTTTTTTCCATTTCGAAAGTCAGAAATCAAGAAATAAATATCAAATAAGAACAACTTAATAAGTATTAGATAAGGTTAAGCGATTTAATAAATATTAGATAAAGATACATAAGAGGATATTTAATTAAAATATCATAAACTTTTAATTATCCTCGAAATTGAATGGAGTGGTAAGTGCGGATAAGTGAATTCTGTTAATAATCCACAAAATATCTGAAAAAAGAGCACATATCAGCACGAAAATGTTTTTAAACAATTTCTGTTGACATACACGAGCCTACATATACCATTACGACATAATAAACAATGAATTTCAGCGCTTAAAAGTTTGTTGGTTTACTTTTTCAATTTTTTTTTAATTATTTATTTATTTGTGTTTCTTAAACATTTTTTGTGGCTGAAGACCTTTAATAACAATTAGGGAATAAAATCAACGGATAAGGAAACTTTACTGTCTTTTATAATTTGAAGGAATTTTTCAAACCAAAATATTGTTAATAATTTTCGCTAACAAACGGCTGAAAAATATAACAGAATAAAACTCTACAGACATTAGTTCAAGAGATATAAGACGTCGAATTTCTTTGAAAAAGTAATTGTAACATAGGAATCTCTTTTTTTTTAATACAAAAAAAATAATATTACACATGATTTTGAAAGTTTTTGGAGGCCACTTTACTAATTATTTTTGATAAGCTCCATATAGAGATAAAAATTTTCTCATTAGAGAAAAGGATATCTAGTTGATTTGAAATAATAATGGTGGAATTATGACAATGTTCTTATTCTTTTGAAATGCATAAAAATAATTCGTTGATAATGCTGAAAAGCTATAGCCAAATTACTCATTGATAAAAATTTATTAGTTGGCAAATTTCAGAGATGAAACATTTAGCGATATGCATTGTATTCAGCGTTGGCGTTGAAAACTGGTTATAAATATATAGTACATTTACTTTATATTGAAATTAAAAATAACAATCGCTTGAAGTCGCTTTACTTAAGGATAAAAAAGAAAAAAAAAATATTTTCTTTAACAATATCGTAATTGAAGGAAACATGAAAAATTAAGTTTTGAAAATTCGAAAAAGATATGCATTCTTCTCTAGACACTTATATGCTTTTTTTCTTGCCTATATTTTAGGAAACTTCCCCTTTTAGATGGCAATCAAAATCCAAAGATTTTTTATATGAATTATCATTACGTATATAAATTTATGACCCTATTTAAAATTGCTTTAGTAACTTCTTTAATTCGATAGCTTTAATTTTATTCAATATGTAACAAAGTCACATTTTGCAATATAGCATATACATAAATTATATCTGTTCTAACTAAGCAAATTTGAATTCACACTTACATATGAGAAAAGAGTTTTAGCAATTAAGCTTATGAATAATTTACTGTTAATATAATTTTAATTAATATAATTTCAAATAACCAATTAAATTATATAATTATATACATGAAACACGTATTCTATCAAAACTGAAAAAGGATTTTTCTGATTTCAGTTAAAAGAAATTTTTATTTTCATCGAAATTTTCTAATTCTAAAGCTATATTATTTATCATTGGCTTCATTTCCAAAACTACAAAGTTGTTGTAAACTGCTCATGAATATATTAAACAAAGCCTGTATTTTTCATAGCTATATAGCATCATTAATATCCAATTAAAATTTAATAGAATATTGATTATGAGTTTCAGAATAAAAATAAGTTATGGAAATATAGTATCGTATGTTAAATTTAACTTTCGGTGTTTTCTGGAAAACTAAATTATTGAAATTAAGAATCGAATTTCGAATTGGTGAATTATGCGAGTCACTGTAAAATTCAAAAATACTTTCCCCATACATTGTAATAATATCGTGCACGCAATCTAAGATGTAATCCAATGAATGCAGTTTTCCATCCACTGAAAAATAAAAGGGAATAGTCTGTAGGTCGAAGTGATCTTGTTGAAACGTATCGCTTCTATTTTATTCAGCAGTTTATTTTCTGGAAGCTTCCATATCTGTTGCCTTTGTTACTTTGCCAGTTGCATCCATTTTTAAGAAGGGAATATGAAACTGGAATAAAGTACTTGTTTCTCTGAGAAAACACCGAACATTTATTATAAATTTATTGGGTATCGATCCATTCGAAATCCACGTTTTTCCAGGAGACAGCTCAAAATTTGTACTTTCTTTCCGTGGATAGCCAAGTGGTTTTAGTGCATTAAACTTCTAAAAATATTTTTATGGGCTGAAAAAATATTCAGGTTTCAGTTTTATTACCGTATGCTAGAGTAGTTAAAGAATAGATGTATGAATAGTAAAATCCCCGTTGAAAAACTCTTATGTAAAATATTTGGAATTGCTACTCCTACTGATGATAACAGGTTTATCTTGTAAGAGCATAATCTTTAGCTCGGTTATAAAAGCAAAATAATTACCCACATTCAAAAAAAGGAAATTTGAGGTTTTGAATTTTTTGCCCAAATATAGCCGAAGTAGAGATATTATGAGTTATAGAAGATAAAGTTGAACATCAGGGATATAAGTTATAACTTCCTTAAAACCAAACAGCAAAATTTTAAAAAAAATGATAAGGTGAATGTGCCACCTAATAATAAAAGATTGTATAGATTGTATAAAAGAAAGTCTAATTTCTCTCCATGCACAACCCATATGTTGATCTGTCCTAGTATGTGTGAAAATAACATTCCACTGAAATTTTTCAACAGAAATTACTTTCTTTCAACCATCCTTTTCACCCTTTTAGTCATAATTTTCACTGTTTTTCTGAAGAACTTTCCAATAAAAATAAGTCTTTAATCCTTTTGAAATAAGATCCGTAATTATTACACATATTATTTAAATTTCTATAAGAAATTCATGAGATATCACGATCTTCTTCTATAACTTTCAAACTTTCTATGGAATTTCGTTTTCGGAATAAATCTGAAATTTCAAATACAACTCCATTGAGTATTGTATGTTCCAAAGCAGCTTCGTCTCAATGTAAAATTTAGGATAAAGTCAAATTGGATTCATTAATGCCTACTGGCATTAGTAAATTTTAGAATTGTTGTATTTATTTAAATAAAGCTAGAATTAACTATAATACAATATTACAAGCAACAATCATGAAAGATTTTCCTTTTGTATTGCCCAACTGGCTAGGCTTTATTCATTTATCTTATCTGTTATGTGAGTTTTGTTTTTGGTTTATTGAATTTCTCTAGCTTTATCATAGGCGCCTCGTCAATTTATTGGGAAAGAAGAAAAATAATCTTTTATATATAACTTTCCCAAATTAGTACAAACTAAAATCATTGCTATTAATTTTTGCGTTTTATAATAAATCTTTAATTAAAATTTTAAGTCATAAAAAATTTATTTCACTGAATATATTAAAGCTCACTTATTTAGATCCACACTTTATTTATGCTTTAATATCGCCAGTGTAAATAAATACTCAAAAAGTTTTTGCATTTCAACTTCGCTTATACTTCGCCTTTTACCTCTTTTTGTAAATTATTTTTTACTATAAAATAAATATATTCTGTTCACCTTAAGTCATTCTGGTAGATAATTGATTTTCAATGACAGAGAATTTTTTTGGATTTAAGCGGGAACATTTTTAAAATGTATAATTATATCATAACGGATCAATCAGCTTAAAATGTTCCATTAAAAAAGTCGACCAATTATGATGATCTTCCCACAGGATTAAGATTATCTTCGCGAATTAAGAAAATAAACAACAGGAGAATACGACAGGATTATGATTCTAATTGTCAGTATTATAATAATTTTGGGAGTATCACACAAGTTCATAAAAACCCTTCTAAAGATAAATAAATATCATAAACTTATAAAAGTTGTCTTAAATACTTAGATGTGCTTTTTCAATTAAAATATTTCGCAAATAATATGCTACAACGATCTAAAATATTATATTCAGAACTTGTCGCAATTAAAAATTAAATCAGTTAGAAATTAATTACCTAGAAAACCTATCAAAATAATCTGCATTTTGAATTAGAAATTTTCATTATAATATTTTTGGTTTGTTTTCAAAAACTCTAGGTGCAGTGTAACGATGAATGAATTTCATAAACATATCAAAGCCGTTACATTCTTTATTCTACATTCTTATGAAAGTTCATCGTCTTGAAGATGACACCAAGTAACTCTATTAAGACTCGTCAAAATCCTGGAAGAAGGCTCTTTCCCTTGCTGTGTTAACATAAACCTTTCAATCTCAGCCAGCAGAGGAAGAGTCCGGGAAGGGAACATTGCAGCGATAACTTGACATGACTGATATGACGATATGAAGTGGGAGTCACTTTTAAAACAGTTTCCATCCCCTCCCTTTTGCTTTACTTTTAAAAGAGTCGCTCAATTAAAAGATAATGGCGACCTAAAAGACGAAGTGCATTTAAGTGCCGGCCGTGCCTAGCGAGCGTGGCTAATTTGAGAAAAGGAATGAGAGCCTGAGCTTTCTTCCATTAGTCGCATCATTACGAAAAGCCTGAAAACGGAAAACAGTTTGACCTCCAAGGGTCGAGAGGGTCACTATAATTCTTTAAACTTTAAAACAAAGCGTCATTTTCTTTAGAAAATTGTGCACACAGCCTTAATTGCCGCTTACATGCCGGCCTTTGAAACGGTTAAGTCCAAATTGCAGACGCTACGACGTACTGGGTGTTTTGGCTTGAACAGGCGGTTTTGCGCACATTAGAGAAAAAGTTAATGAAGTATAGAAGGCTGTATACCGCTTTTATTAACAACAGTTGTTAAATAAACTAGTCTAATCAGAGAAACATATTTGTTGTACGTGGTCTAATCTTGACAGCATTTATGAAACAGAATCTGGCGTAGCTCCTATCGTATTTTGTTCATGGTAGTGAAATGTTCGTCCTTTAAAATAGTTCGTTGAGCTTGTTTTTTTTTTTTTTTTACGTTCCCGCAAAACTTGAAAAATTTAATTAACATGGTACAATTCAATTATATCATATGATTATGAAATAACTTAATAACAGTGACACGTGTTTGACTGGAGATAAACTGTCTTGCAATGATTCGTGAATTTTTAAAAGTATGACCCCAAAAAATTTTCTTACATAAAAAAAATTAAGTTTTCGTACCTCTGTAGAGACATACTTTTCTAATAAAATAACAAGAAAAAGTAAAAACATTGTTTGAATTTTTAAAGACATCGATCTGCAAGAATCGAATAAAAAAATCCTTAGTTTCCCAGCTAATTTGTGTTAAGCAATTTTTCTCTGATGCTTAAACCATTTTGATTAATTATTCATTAAAGCCGTTCACTAATTTCATCTGATATATCATTAAATCTTCCTTAAGTGCTCTATCTACCAGTATGCAAATTATCATTAACAGAAGAAAATTTATTAGTAGAATATACTTCTGTAATATGACACTGAATGAAAAGAACTCTTAAAAATTCATTCCATTTAAAAAGAAAAGTTATCGAATTTTGAAAAGTAATTTTTGAAAAAAATAAACATTATTTTCTATAATACGCAATAGTTTTCATTTGAAAGTGATAGTTATTTTTTACATCAGTTTGAACTACTTCACCGATTCAATGAATATATATAAAACGAAACAGTATAAGAATTAACTAAAAAATTATTTATCAATAATATTGTACATTTTTGCATTATTGTTTATTATTTGACTATTGAGGAAAATGCTAATTTCTTAATAAAATACCAAATAAATCTTCTGATCTTCTCGAACTACGAATATGTAAGCGGGCCAAAAAAGTTGTAAATATGCGACACCCTGTTAGGAATCCCTATAGGCAACTTAATAAATTCTTTGTTTTAAAGAATGAGCTAAGAAGGCATTGTAATAGAATTGTTTAGCGTCACTGTAATGAGATAAAATACGGAATATGATTGATAGTACTTTCTGTGCACGTAATGAGGTTGGGACAGTTTTACAAGCTACAAATGCGTCTATTTAAATGCGCGCACCACAGATATTAAGAGAATACAGGGTAAAAACAATTAAGTAAAAAATTCAGGCAATGAGGAGCAAATGCATAAAATTATGCAGCTTCGCCACTTAAAATGCGTATTCATTTTGCATGCGAAATAAATTTACCGAGCCTCACGTAATGTGAGCCCTTGACGTGTCTAGCAAATATTAAGGACCACATTATGCACACTGGAGTAGAAATATTTTGGAATTCAAAAATAGTTCCGCTTTTCTTCTTAAACGATTCACCTTTGTTGTATAACTGAAAGGTGTTTAAAGAATATATATGTCTTCTACTTATTCTCCCGCACAAAACTGATGCTCAAGCGTTACTCTAGCTGCAAGACTAATGTTTGGTTGAATAATACAAAAGTATAGATTTGGCATTGAATTTGATCCCAGAGATAATAAAAATAAGATAACATCAATAAAATAATTACTATTAAGATATAATCAATAAAAATTAAAGATAATATCAATGAAATGGATGTACACACAATATATATTTCTTAAAATTTCTAACTGAAGTTCAGGATTAAAAGCATTTTGAATTCCTATTTATAGCAATTTATCGGTTTATGAAGTCACTGTTTAGGCAATGGAAAATGGGTTCAAACGAAATTACTGCGGACGCCCGAGACGATAGGACATCACTGCGAAATTTATTTCCTCTTTCGTTAATTGTGATTGATTTACTACCCGTGGTGAATATTTTGCTCGTTAGAGACTCTTTCATAGATGGTTTGAAGAACACAAAAATGTTCTGAGAACTCTCAAACGATGCCCAAGCATACATTTGCTTAGTAGGCATCAGTTACACGAGGTCCTATTTTGTATATCAACCTCTTAAGAACATGTCTATCATTGTATTTTCTGACAAGGTAGGGAGGGAGTCCTTCTTTTCTTAGAAAGAAATACTCGCATATTCCCGTATTCTGAGATACTTAAATTTGAAAGCTCTTAGAAATGAGAGAGTTTATCTATTGTAGGGAGGTAGTTCTCCTCTGTTGGTTCGGCGAAGATGCTGGAAAAGGTATTGATTCAAATGCTGCCTTTGTCATCTAAACGAGATTTTTAATCAAATGGTATTTCACTGTTCTTTAAATCTTCTCATTTCTGAACATACTATTGCCATCAGCATTTTTTAGTATGATTGCATCCGGCTTTTGAGCAGAAAATCTCAAAACTCGATATATCTCAAACATTCTGCTCAATTCCTGGTGTACTTTTGGTGTGAAGTGCATTTTGAATTAGGAATAATTTCACTAGCCATATTTTATATTCTCATATTTTTACAAACACCACATAAATATACCAAGATAGAAATAATTTAAAATTTTAAAAACTTACCTGTTCTGTTTAAAATATTTTTCTTTGTTGCTTAAAGAACTTTATAATAGCTACTTTTTCTCTTATTAAAGCTGATGTTGCAGCTTCAAAACTATTGTCGATACAAACTAAAATTTATTTCTCGATATCTAGTGCAGTAACCAGGTGATCAGTGGTAATTAAATTTTATCGATAAATTCAATGTATACATTGATTATACGAGCAAGCTTTAATTCAATTCTAGATTAAATCGATATTCAGAAAATACTTTGCGCTTTTGGAAAATATACTGACAATACAAATATCTGGATTATCCACAATGCAATTACTAATCCTTCTTATAAGTAATTATTCTGCCTTTCTGTTCATTAAGAAATTTATGATCTCAGGTAGTTGATATCTTAAAGATAATCTTTTTTCTTTGTTATTTGTTAAAGATATCTTTTTTCGAATGTTATTTACTTGAGTATTTTGCATTTACCATCTGTTAGTGCATTATTTAGTTTGGATTGCATTAAATTTGGTTTTAAGTAGGAGAAATTTCCTGTAACTTTTAGTTAATATGAAACTTGATTTCATTAAAATTCCTTTATTTAATGAAGTACAGGTCAAGGAACCAAACTGCCCACGTTTAATCGTATCTATATCTAAATTACTTAAATTACTAAAACCAATTGCAGAAATCTAATAGTAAATAGAGTTCAGAGCTATAGAATGATATTTAAGCCTAAAGCCTGTATATCTTATTTAAAATTCAAATTAGAATAAAAGCGTATGTTGTACAATTCTTAATATAAAATAGTATTACTCTTTTTTCTATACAATTGCTTCATAATGTTTCCTATAAATATTGAATAAAGAGAAATTTCATTCAAAAATTTATAAGAATTTGTGCATGTATTTTTAACCATATTTGCTTAAGCACATTCATTCTTGCTAAATTTCGCTCTTTAAGATCTTTAAGAAAGGTTTAAAGCAAAAAAAAAATCAATCAGCCAGAGAATTCTCTTTAATTGTGATTCGTCTTTATTATTTATGAAAATAACCGAAAAAATTCATAATCGTCATTGTGTTAAGGTAACTCCTAATTTAAATTCTACTCGTGGTTTAATTTTTTTTTTTTTTTTTTTGCTTTCTTTTATTTTCTTTTAAATTTCACTTAGATTTTTTAATCAGTTTTTTTTTATTTTAATTAGTCAAACTTAGGATCAAGATAATATCATAAAAGTAACCAATCAAATGATAGGAAACTGATTCAGAGATATTCATTCAGTTTTTGACATTATCTTAGGGAGAAAACGTATTTTATATAAGCGATAGATATGTTTATGGAAAACATTCTCTTTGTACGAAACAATTTCCGTTTAAATGGATGCAAATACGAATATTGGGAACTAACTGTAAAAACAGGCCTTTTCAGATAGAAGTGGTTGCTATTTTTTTCATGATATATAAGTTCTAAAAACATTGACTACAATATAAATAATTTATTTTGCGATGAGTTCTATAGCAAATTACAAAATCTAAGGTACATTTTCTAATAGTGATATTGAAATTGATAAGATGATAGTTTGCTTCAATTATATTTCTATGCCAAAAAGTTTTTTATGCTTTCCATTCTTAAATTTTTTTCTAAATTTCCCTTAATTCTGTTCTTCAGTGAATAAAAAAAGGGTAGAATCAAGATCAAAAGCAACATGAATTAAACCTATTAAATAAAAGCATAATGCTTCTGAGATGTTGTATTATTTCTAAGTTTATTTCTTCGAGCAGACCTACCTTCTAGGAATGGGCTTTAAAACTGTGATGCCCAACGTAAACTTTGGCCATATAATATACGGTCAATAATACCATTAGTGGCGGATGGCTTTTAGTGAGGAAAGCACACAACACTGTTGTAAATGGAGAAGTAACTGGGGTCAGTCAGCTAGAACCAGTTTCGATAAAACTTCGAGGTTTTCGCCTTTTATTCGTTTATCTATGACACACTCAGCTTGAATTACGATATGCAATACAAGGACGTAGTAAAAATCCGCCATTACTAACGAACCATTTAACAAAGCCATCAAGAAGACATCTTTACATGCTGATAAAACACGTTAAATAACCTACTTAAATAAATGAAATCTTTTCTGAGAATAAATTTGAAAGTATCTTCAAGCGCTTTAATTAAGTCTTTCTTCAATAACAAAGCTCCGGAATGCATTGATTCAAATGCAGAACTATCTTCCATATTGATGGGTATCAATGTCTCCAAAATGCTGCCATGCACTTAGCCCCCGATGAACTGTTTCACATGATGTTTAATCCCATGCGCATGGAATAAGACACTTTATTGCAATATTTGCAGAAGAGCAAGTGGATGAATTCTCCATGAAATTTAATTTTCTTCATTCCCATTTATGATTCCCGATGTGCGAGGAGAAAAATTATTATTTCGCACATTTTTCTGATAATGTCACCAATTTAAAACACTTTGGATAAAATGTTTAAAATTGGCGTTCAATCGGTGCTTAGATTGCACGATCCTGATTTTAATTAATTTTCGAAAAGCTCTCGGTTCTCTCTTTCTATCTCTCTCTCCTTTTGAAATATCGTATTCTAAACATCATTGGAAAAGCTAACATTGCAGTGATTCATTCTTTACTCGGCAATGCATACATACGCCTTTGCATTAACAATTCTGTATCCAGTTCACGTTTAATTATTTTTAATTTTCATTTAAATATAGGGGGATTTTAAATATCGATCATTTCATTTCCGAGAGGATATTTGGAGCTCCAATTGATATATCCTCCGTGGATTTAAATTAATTGAGTTTCGCGTCTTCTTTAAATACTAAAACAGATGATCAGCTCAAATAAAAATCGTTTTTAAAATTAATAGAATAATACTGTTCAGAAAATTACTCAAATCCCGTTATTTTTATTAAGGAAGAAGTTTTAGAAATAAGCATCTATTTTGAAGTTAATTTAAATTAAGAATAAATCTCTTTGAATCGGCAATAGTGGGAATGCGTTGCTTCTGGATATGAGATTTATATATCCGTGCAAAATATGCTTTTCTAAATCTGTGATAGTATGTGTGAACAAGGCTTTCTCTCTTTCGATTATATCCTTTCAAAATCCCATTGAACCGGCAATAGTTGGATCACGTTACTTCGGATATTTATATAATTGCAAACTGTACTTTTTTATATTTATCATTTCATTTCATACATTACGATGTATGATCAAAAATTTAACGAATAGAAAAATAAATCATGCTCATTTCTTAAGAACAAGAATGTATGAAAGATATTTTCAACATTAGAATTTGTGTGTATGTATTTCAAAATTACTATATTATTTAGGCATTATAATTTTATAAATATGAAATTACACTCTGGTATTTGTTTCATACTTTTTTTTGTGGAGAATATGTTTTGAACTTAGGCTATGGAGTAGTGCATACATGTAATAAGGCAAATATGCTCTTCAAATTTTATTTTCGTTTCTATTGCGCATTATCTTACAGATATTTTTGTTTTAGAAACAAAATGTATTTATAATTTTTAGATTCAGAAATTTAAATTAATTATTCATTTCTGTTTATTTAAAACAAGGTAGAACCTGAACCACAATGTAGATATCAGTTCAAAAAATTAGAATTTGATTTCAATGCAATTGTGTTTAATATATGTCATTATTATATGTTTTAAAATATAACTATTCCTGTTGTTGATTTCAAAATTTAATTTAAAATAGAGTGTAGTAGTAGTCTATAGAAAAAAAAACTTTAAGCTGATTATTAATACCTGCTTAGTAATTATTGATTTTAATTTAAAGAACCTGAATATAGAAAATCTTTCAAAATGGGCAATTTTATATAAAACATTCATTCAATCTTTGCATAGTTCTTTAAACTAAAATTTAATTCTATTTTAATCAAAATTAATTTTCTTTCATCTGTTTTTCATTTTTTTCATCTTAGTAAAACTGGTCAAGTATGCATAATAAAAATGCAAGAATCTCAATGAAATATTATTGCTTTTCTATCACATTTAAATATGGGCTCGTTAAAATTGTATCAAAATTGCCTTTTTCCCAATTACTAAAACTGATTAAGTTTTCGCATAGAAAATACAGGAATTGTTTTCATGGTGAAATCTAAAATGTTAATTATCTAAAATGCGATTTAACCATGCATTTACTAAGCAAGAAAATAATAAATAAGTTTCCATTTACATAAACAGTCTTTTCCAGCTATGTTTCCAAATATGTTTCTTCCAGAAATTAGTAAATCGAATTTCTATTTACGAAAAATTAATGCTTACCATGCATTGTCAAAGCATGAAAATAGTAATTAAATTTCCATTTACTTTAACAGGCTTTTCCAGCTATGTTTTCAAATGCTTTCTTTACACCCGAAATACCGGTACTCTTTCGCCTGCCATTAAAAGAGTTAAGAGATCACAGATGTAGTGACCTCGCATTGAGCCTAAACGCTCAAGGTAGAAAGCCAATTCAGCTAACAAAGTTAAGTACTACTTCTAGAAATTCGAATCGAACATAAATCTTCTAAAACTACGCCCCCTCATGGGTAACCTAATATAAGAAGGAACATCAGTTCCCAACACAAAGTGCAAGTGATTGTAAGGTGTGTGTTCGTGATAGAGAAAGGGACTTTTTTTTTTTTTTTTTTTTACCTCTCATTTCTTATCCCGGTATTTTATTGTTCTTTCCTGTTGAAAAGCCGGTACAAAGCCTGTTCGATATTGATGGCTAAACTTTATAGCCCCATAACAGAGCTCTTGGTACAGGGGAGCATGGAATTAGAAATATAACACAGGCTAGGAAAATGTAAAATGGGATATAAATTACATGTTAGTTCTCTTTCAAAGACCTTTTGTAGCTCCCTTGAGGTCGACGTTGCTAACAAGTTTCGAACAAATGATTTACAGGATTTTGGTTTTCAATCACAAAGAGTTAGACGGCATAATGTTTCTGTGTCTAGCCGTTTTGGATTAGAATGAAAGAAATCTACTTTCAGAGAGAGTTATCGTTAGAAGTTCATTCAGATAGTTAAATATAATATTTTGAAGACTCAGATTTATTTTCTGATGGAAAACTATGATCAGAAATTAAATTAAAGCAAATGGTTTTCAATAAATAAGGTAGAAAAGAAATATAAATGTCAGTATTGTTAAAAAGAATATTTATTAAATTTAAAATTGACAGAAGATAATTTATTATGTTTTAATAGCTGGAAAAAAACTTAAAATTAGAATTTTATTAATCTGTTTCTTTTATTTTTTGATTCAGTTATTTCTTTGCTATTGCCAATGCGAATTTTAAAAATATTGTGTTTTTAAATATTTACTAGCTTATAAAAAAAGTGGCGCAGATAGGCATATAACTACAAAACAATATATTTTTTTTAAAAAAAAACGTAGCTAATAATAAAAATGCATTTATTTTTTTTTCAACGGGACATAACTCTTATTATCGAAAAATGTAAAGCATGAGTTTTATTACAAATATATGAGCTATGCATTTATGTATAACTACTCACTATAAGTTCCTAATAATCAAATTTCGCGAATACCTGTGCACATTATTTGCATAAAATGAAATGGAAATTACTAATAAACAAAGAATTAGTAATGAATAATCATAAGTAGTTTAGTAGCTGAAGAAAAAAAAAGATTTATTTCACAGATTTATTTTCTTTAATCAAGTTTATCCTTTGATTTTTTTTATATAAAAGTAAATTTACGAACAATGCTGAACAATTATGTATGGTTGCTATATTTTTATTTATTGTTTTAATTTTACTCCTTCAGTATATTACTTTTCATGAAGAAGAAATAAAATGTAACCTAAAATAATCCCTATTCCATTCATAAACATTATTTTTCGAACATACGTTTATCAAAAGTTATTATCTGTAATCTCATTCATTTTAAAAATAACACTTTGTAATTATCAGTAAATGATTGGATGAAGGAGAAAGAAAATTTTAAAATAACATTAGAATACTTTCTTAAATAGTTTCAGAATGTATTTTTCTGCCTATTATAGTGTTAGTTTTTTTATATATATTTCATACTTAACGTTAATGTACGTCTTAGAGTGAAATGTTTCAAGTAAAACTAGAGCCATCATTTTCAATATCGATAATGAACACAAGTACGTTAATGTAGTATTGATAGAAATAACTTAAAGATTACAGTACGAACTTAATTACTTTTATAATTAACAATTAATATGCAAATCACAGCGCTTTTACGATATTTTCCAATTAACTTAATCGATTTTATTCTTTTAATCGATTTGTATCATAAAATAATCCCTCTCTCTCGATTTAATGCAAAAATGACAATTATTCATGAAGGGTTTGCTCATTAACTGATCCGAAGAGCGCTATAAAATTGTTTTTCAGTTATATATATTAGTTTTATATCTTCTTTTTAAAAACGTTTTAAAATAATGAATGCTCAAGTAAATGAATGTTGACCGCAACATATTTTATTAAAATGTAACCTTTTTATACTCAGGTTGTCCACGCATTTTTCAGTGCGTCTTCCAAAATTCATTACAAAATTATTTTCTAAAAAAAAATCATTATTTTTTAAATTAAAAATTTATTATTTTAATTATTTTCTACTTGATTGAAAATTGTATTTCTAATTGAGAAAAGAAAGGTTTATTTAGTAAAATAATCGTTATAAATTACAGTAAACCTTAATTTTTAATGTAGCTGTCTTTTCTCGAGCTAAATAAGTTTACAATTGTATTTCCTCTTGCAATTTTAATAAAAATCACCTAACATTTATAAATTTTTCTATTTATATGTAAACGAGCATTAAAATATTTTTATATTTTCTCACACATTTACTTCATATTTTCTCTCAAATTTAAATTTACTTTTGTTCCCTGTTTAAGTTGATTTACTTTATAAATCGGTTATGCTATGCACAAGAATCTCTAACTTAATGTTTTAATTAATTCTCTGACGTGTCATATTTAAGCAAGTATAGACAACTAATCACTCTTTTAATTTAACTTCATTTTGCAATAACCAAAACCTTTCACAAATGATTCTTGTCATTCAGAAAATGGGTATTATTGATTTTAATGCAGTTTCAATTAAACAATTGGTGAGTCACTATGGTAGATAAGTAGTCTTTTGTTTACTTTATAAATGAAATGTTGCCTTCAAAGTATGGGATATCTATAATTGACATCAAAAAAATTATTTTTCACAGATATCTACTTATTAGTAAAGATTATTTAAACTTCATCCAGTATAATGCGAAACAGAAATCACACTGTCTGAGTGGCGGCAGCTATTTAGATAAGTTTTTACTGTCAGCAATAAGTAAAATAGGGATTAAATATATTTAAATTAAACATAGGATTTTCTTTATGGTTTCATTAATATAACACTTAAAAGGGGCAAAAATGTCTCGACTATGGTACTGGTTGTCTTCAGATTCAAAACCTGATTTCATCAAATAATCAGCTGCATTCAAGAATACGACGTAGATTAAATACGACATTGTCAAATCTTCTTCCTCTTTTGAGGTGTACCAGATAGTAGAGGTAGGGGTATTACAAATCATGTTCTCATTCCCTTATAATGTTGAAAATGATGAGATTCGTGCCAAAAAACGTCTCATGTAACTTCGAAATGGCACGTTTATCTACTTTAACTAATTTATGAGTAATTAAAGAATTGCCAGAAAAATTCGGGAGTCACAACTGCTTTGCCGTTTTTTCAGAAAAGCCAAACCATCATTTCTAAAGAATTTTCTTCTCAAAATGCATAGCCTAATATTTTTATTATAACAGTAATTAATTAATTAAAAGATTTCAAACTCTGCCTTTGGCTGAGTGCGAAAAATGCTGCAGTAGTTTAAAAAAGCACAAGATAAAGAAATTTGAAACTAAAAATCAAATAGAATAATCCCATCAGAAGGAAATAGTAAAAGATTTATCATCTTTAAAACTAAGAAACGGAAAAGGCTTCTTCAAAAGTTATAAGTCTCTGTCTCTTACATGGCGCCTTCTTGTTTTAAAGAAAATACATTGTCTCGTTTCCTTTAAGAAGGAAGTAAAATAAATATACTTTGATAGCCAATTTTCATCGAGATCTTTACAAACTGCTAATTGAATTTACTTTCCTATGCAAGCTTCAGAGCTTTAAATTAGCACTGAGCAAACTACATTGTATTTGAAAATCTCAGAATCCTGAAATAAAATCTTAACTCAGATTCCTTCCACTAGGGTAGGTAAACATAATATATCTAAATTAACGCAGAAACTTCGATAACGTGGGTGCAAATACTACGAAACATTCTATATCTATAAGCCATTTCATAATTAAATTAATGGTAAATATATTAAATGTCACCTTATTAACTGTTTAAATTTTTAAAACCCTTTAATCAATCAGATTTCAAATCAGAATAAATATCTAGAATATCAGCTTTTGTACGACAGTACAGGGGAATATTTACTATTTATTAAAAATAAAGTTAGACAGTTTTGCTCTCGTCAAGTAGACAACATAATTATGCAAATATGCTTGTTCTGTTTTTGCTTGTATCTAAAAAAAAATATTTGATTCATTTTTAATAGAAGTATCCACAAAGTTATTATACTGGTTTTTTTTTAAATAACAAAAAGAAATGCTTGATCCATTTTTACAACGAATATAACTACTTATAAAACTACTTGATCTTTTTTAAATTTATCCTCCTAAGCATTCTATTTTTTTACAGCTTTCTGTCGTCAGTATCTCACAAACCCTTTTCAATTCAATAAAGAAAAAAAGGCTGAAATTAGAATCAGAATAATTACTATCTTTATGACAAATATCAATGACAAATGCTCTTTTGAAAAAATCGTCCAATTTCATTTTTACTTCATCCAGAAAATACAAACCCTTTTATCTCTTTTGACATTTTTTTTTCTATTCATAGCTGCCACTTCCATTAAAACTGATTCATTCCTTTTCTTGTGCAAATGAAATACTACTCACAAAATCGAAACAAATGAAACCGCATTTAGCAAATCACAACGGGCGTGCCAGAATTAAGAATGAAAAATAACATATCCAGCCTAGCTTAAAAAGAAACATGATTATAATAATACACCAGTGTCAGAACCCTTGACAGCAAAGCAGCAGCCTTCAGAAAATTACACTTCCTGATGTATTCAGACAAAACAACTAAGTCTGTAAAGCTGTCGACGAGCAGTTAAACGTCTAGAAATGATACCCTCCTTGAAAAGTCCAGCAACAAAAATAGTAAAAAAAAATTCTAAAAACCGTGCTTGAAAAGAAAACTCAAATGCCTTCCCGGGGGAAAAACATTCACCCTGAAACAAAGAATGCCGGCATAACTTGAAATGATTTGCCACGCGTAAAAGCATGGGCAAGATAATCCCGGAATAAATCAAAAGGGTTTCTAGGCTATCGCCCACTAAGTTTTAATCTGTTTATATGACATACGTACAGGCCCTTCAACAAAGAGTCTCGTCCAGCCTAATAAGCTTCGTCTCCCCCCTCCGTATGCTTTCCCCTCGTTAAATATTCATAGACCCAATTCCTTCACCCCCTCCTCTCTCGAAGTTTGTTGTACTCTTTACTCTACACGCACAGAGCATCTGTGCAGCAATAAAGCATTTTCTAAAACAGTTATTTTTTAAGACAGCATCACGTCTCTTCTTCCACACTGACATGTACATAAAGCAAAGCAGCACGGCCAAACATTAACACAAGGCCCATGAACCGCATATGTAATGGGGCTGGGAAAGTGGAAAAAATGTCGGAATGAAAAAATAAACATAAAAACAGTAGCATGAGGGGAGGAGGAAAAATCCCACACAAGTAGTAGCTTTTTCTCTCTCTCTCTCTTTTTTACCCCAAGTACTCTGGGAAATAAGCGCGAGTAAACACAAACAACAGTGGGGTCAGGAATAGAAGGGGCGATAAAAGAGATAAAATAGCCCAAAACGAATTTTCTTAAAATGCGACAGGAACAGGACTTCTTTCAAAAGAGGAAATTGCACTCGTGTTTGTTCAAAGGTTGTTAATGCAAAATTTGAAAAATAAAGTTTTTTTGTTTTCCTTCTTGGTTTGTTTCGTCAAAGAAATTTTCTTAAGCAGGTAAAAGAAGAACTCAACAAGGCGTCACACTTCCATTCCTCATATAAACAAAACTTTTAAGTACACACAGTTGATGTGATAGAAAAAATGACGACATAAGCATTTCCTGTGGCTTTAGAAAATGTATGCTATATTAATTAGGTTTTGTTGCTTCAGCTATTAGTTTTCGTTTTTAAAATTTGAAAGGCATGTTAAGTTTTGAGAACTTCATTTTATCTCCCTTTGTATAATGGTATGTGAAACACAAAATTATTTATATAGTTCTTTGCTATTATTATTCTAAGTTTATTTTTGACATTCGGGTGATATATTCAGAATGAATCAATAACATATAGATCAATGAATTTCTAATGTCCCTTTAAATTAAATTTAAAATTTGTCACATGTTTACACACAGCATTACTTAAACATTACCTAATCGATTTATAGCCTTTGTAAACCAAAATTAAATGATTATTAGAGAAGCCATTCCTAAAATTGCTTCATTATAAACGTAGCACATATTTTAAACTATTTATCTATAAATAATTCTTGCAAAGATAAGATAAATCTTTGGAAAGAAGTTGAATTTATATTGATCCTTTAATAATGAGCAAGAAATACATACATTATCACCGTTTAAATATACCTTTGATGTTTGTTTTCCTATAATATTTTAATATTCATTGAAAGAAATAGTAATAAATAACAAAATGAGATTTTTATTAACCTCCTCCTCTTACTTTTAAAAAATAATTGCTGAATAAATAGAGATTTAAAATTCAAAACTGACTCTAAGAATTTAATATCTTTCAGTTGGTAGATCATACCGCACACAAAATACTAGCATAAGATATTACGTGAGAAATTTTGAAGTTAAAGCAGGTAAGATATAAAAGCCTAGATATTGCCAAAGAAGATTTAAACTAAGGCACATATATCATATAGCAATAAAGAGCATGACTAAAATGGACAACAATTCAAATATTAAATTAGAACCATCTTTCTGGAACTCGCTTTGTCACTTTGAAAAGATTATTTTATTTATGAGCCTTGTTAAGATCTTTTCTTATCATTTTTTAAACTCTTGGAAATTCTCAGATTGTAGCATTCTCAAACAAATTTGTCATCCATGAGAGAATATCACGCGTTCTCTATCGAATGCATGTCACGCAAGAAAGTAGACCAATCCAATCGTTAAATATCATCACTCTCCAATCTTACAGTTACCTGAGTTCGTCTTGTGAAAACTGGCACTATCATTCATAAAAATGAAGTGAAGATCTATTCCAGAAAGGAAAAAACGAATATGACCTTAGAAGAATTCTCTAGGGTAATATCCGTCTTGTGTGACGGTTTCACCGCTGAACACATGTACTAGATGTTCCTTCATTAATCATACCTGCCTACAGTTAGATTCTAGGACATCTGGAAAAGTGTTGTTCACTGATATTTCAACATGGATAGCGTGTTCTGCGTTCTCGCCACTCAGTTTGATGATTGTAGATACTGCAGAAATTTTAACAGCACGTCATATGTAGCAACAATAGTTATCTCGATGTTTATGTGGCTCAGTCTTAGAGATGAGCAACCGGATAATATGACATTGGCAAAGTTACCAGGTTTTAGGGCGTGTGGCAGGAAAAGCTTTAGATAGATATCATTTTTCTACTACTCTTTAGATAAGTTAGTTGCAGAGGAATGAATAATATACGGTTGAGTTAGTGTAATGATTTTAGTCATGAAAGACAGATTTTAGAAATTATTTCTGAACACTAGATTTAACGTCATTATTTGAAAGAATATTTTTAAATAAGAAGTTTTAGTTATCTGCTATGAAATGTGTAATAATTTATATTTAGAGTTCGTTAAATATTTTATGCATTAAGTAACAAATTTTCATTTAGTTCTTTGAAAAATACACTATAATTCAAACAATTAAAATTATATCATTATTTTTAAAAATTTTACTTTGTCATAAATTATTTTACTTTTCAATCAAATATCATTTATCTAATTGAATATCAAATGTTGAAGTCGTGGGCATTTATTACAGATGAGATGATTCAGTTGATTCTGATCTCTTTTCGATATTGGAGTCCCAGCCGTAAAAAATATAAGCATACAAATTCATTTTATAACATTGATTCGAATTTTATTCTAACATACATAAAAAGAAAAAAAATTGCGGTTAGTTTGCAATTCTAATATCCCATCTTCCTTTTATACATCAATAGCATAATTAGTACATTCATTTGCATGGCTATATATCAAAGATAAGTAAGCATTTTCCTTTCATGATATAACAAAAGCATAGAACTAATTATTCTCATAATATGAGATATTTTAAGTTGGTTTGATTAATTCTTAAATAGGTATTTATCCCTAATATCACTTAGTATTTGATATTTTTACTGGCAATTATTTACTTTCCACTTTCGTTTAAGATGGTTATCTTTCTTATTGTTCAATTAATCTGAATCAACTCGATTTCATTTCATAAAAAAGTTTCTATCATAATTTATTATAGTTTAAAAATTATAATTTAATGCAAACAAACCATGAAAATATACTATCCTACTTTTGAAATGAAATTTATTTGGTAATTTAAATCTTTATTTTCTATTCTTTAACAATATAACAGCAAACGCAATGCAACAAAAGTAATCAATACAATAATCCATGCCATAAAAGGCAACAATAGCAAATATAGAATAAATACAATAATAGAATAGGCAAAAATAGATTAAATACATTATGTAACACATTTTCCTGAAAGATATTACCCTATAATAGCCAATAACCCTAAAAATTGTCTTTTATTCCCTTTTATATATAGATAGTTATTCCGTTAACCAATATAATTTCACTTATTCAGAAAAGATTGTTAAATTCATATTTCGCCATATTTCTTTCAAATAAAATTTGCAGTTATTCTTGAATTGCTGCAACTTAACAGTAGACAATTGCTTATTAAATATAATTATTTCTAGTCTAACTTACAATTCGATGATATTTAAATGCGTTCGATGTATATGCATATTAAACTAGCTTCATTTTCCACTATAGATATTTCATTTTTTATCTAATAAAAATGAAATCTTATTCGCTTTATTTTAGGGTTTTTTGCAAAATTTGCTATTTAACCATTTGCATTGCGTTCGGCGTGTATATGCTTCATCGCTTAACTTTAATAAGGTGACTTGAGGGACTTAAAAAAAATTCCGCAGTTAACTGGTTAATTATTATAATTGTCAAAACTATGTTAATTTAATGTTGCATTTCACTGAAAGAATTGTATCTGTTAGATAGTTAACTACTAAAAAAATTCAATGGAGGAACATTTTTCAAAGATAACTTAAAATTATTTGATTCATTTGTCTCGAAACTGTCATTAAAATGGAAACTTTTACTCGTGAAAAATAGTAAAAGCTGCATTATGAAAATTAGGAAATTCACTAGAAACACCAATTTTATCTAGTGTCTTTCTAATGAGCCCATGCCATTTCGAATTTCTCCTGCAAAAACATATTTCATTAATATGCAAGACTGATGGCCATGGTATTTTTAGACAGAAATGGACCAAGCGGCAGTGCAATTGATTCTGCACTATGATTGTAAGCCTCGGTATACAACTAAGGGTCCGGCATCCCCTAACTTGTTGTGATGCCATTCTGAATAATTTATCGCTTTCTACGGGCGCGACTGTTATTCTGTGTCCCTAGGGTAACTAGTCGGGGCAAAAGGGAGGGTGGAATAGGGGAGTGGACGGAATAATTTTGGAACCTGACGCATCATTTTGCGCTAAATATTCGGAACGGTATTTCAATAATTACTTGCATATTTGTATCGGTATGGGCAGTTGGCTTGTTTGGTATCTTGCATTGCATGATGCATCAGATGATTTCAACAACTAGAGCTCTGATTTCCTGCTAAATGCGTTGCTATGGAATACAAAAGGCAGCCGATGAATTCTACATATGGAGTTATGAAGAGTATACATGATTAACGATGCATACACATGCAAATGTTATAACTCACACATAGAGCAACTGATCCCTGCGAGTGAATAGCATTTTGTGGTCGTTGAAATCGACTCGTTATTGCGTGTAAAGCTTTCAATAAATTCAGAGCAATTATTTACACTAACTTAGCGACCTAATCAGGAAGATTCAATCAATCACCAGTTGGAAGAACGTGTTTATGAAAACAACATAAAGAGTTGCCAAATTTAGCACATAATGAACAATTCCTAATGATTAAATTATTTCTTAGTTTAGAAAAAAATTAAACAACTTATCACAGCCTGTGAAACAAACACGTGTTACTGACACGTTTTAATTGATCCATAACTGATCGACATTTGAGATAATTGAAATACAGTTTAGATAAGCTTCAATAGCGTAGAGTACAAACATAAAGGAAAATAAAACTATTGCGACTGATAACATTATTATCCAATCTGTTCAATCTTTCGCTGAGTGAATGAGGGAAAGTAGGACTGTACTTCAAAAATAGTTTCAGATTTTGGATTAAAACTTGTTCCATATTTCAAAAAAAAATTGTTATTTCATGGGCATTCCCAAGTGATGATTTTTTTAAAATCCTAATTGGGCAACTTACTTTTCAGAAATGAATCATTTAGAAAATTAATAAGCGCTAAACAAATTTTTCAGTATACATTTTAACAAAGAAAATTGATATACTCAATATGTTGATTGCAGATTATTGAAAAATAATTTAAACTGTTCATATTTCTCCGAAAATTTTAATAAAAATCTTAATTTTTTTTATGGTCGGAATACTTTTATGGAATAAATAAATTTCAAATATTTTAAATAGTAGAATGTAAATCATAGCATAAAGCATGCTAAAAAATGCAATACACAAATGTAACAATTTAAAACACAACATCGGAAAATATTTTAATGAATCTTGATTTTTTAAAGAATAATAATTTGCCTAAGCCATTTCTGTCTCATATAAATTCTTTGTAGTTATTTAAATTTTAGGATATAATATTTTACTTTGCTTCTCCGAATAGAAATGACTAGTTTTAAATAATTAAAGGAAATTTTTGATTCCACTTAATTTTTGATACTTCGAGTACATCTCATGAGAATAAGTTAAGTTAAAATAAAGTCTTCCTATTTTTAAAACAACTTTAAATATCATTTATGAAAAATAAGGCTGAACAAAGTTGTCTTATTTTCTTTCGATTTCACAACTAAATATAAAGCTAAGCAAAAAAGGATTATTTTTGTTTTCTTTATTTTTTCGCCTTCTTCAAAACTTAAAGTCAATTTAATTAATTCTCCTGAGTGTTATATTCTTTGGTTTCATTTGTTTGTTCATATATAAATAAATCACTTGACACTTAAAACAATGAATTCTTGAATATAAATGAACTAGATAGAAAAATTGTTGAGTAATAACAGATCACGCGGCTTAGAATTCTTTCAAAAATTCAACCGAATTCATTTTAACAATTTAATATCGCATCTTTTTAATTAATCTGCTTCAAAACACGAATAAAATTATAAAATGTATTAGTTTATAAATATATATAGCAAGATAAATCCTAAATTTAGCTCTCTAATCATCTTAATCTTATCAAAATTAATTTCAGAATTTATCCAAAATTGTTTCCATTCAAATTTGCTTTTATCAACCAAATAAAATCAAGCCAGTGTTCAAAAAATAACCACAAAATAAAAATCTCCCAATGAGAAAATAATCACAATGAATTCCGCATACACGCTGTAACCGCGAGATCTAAATCTTTCATCTAACATTAAACAGAGATATTGATTTATCAGGCAAACAAAGCCAGATAATGTGCACATTTAAAATGTCACTATTTTGCTTATGTAGTATTCACTTAAACAATGCTCTGGCTAATTCCTAGTAATTAAATCACTAGCTCGAATTCCGAGCCAACAACAATTAAATGCCTTCCTTAAATCATAAATCTAATCCAACTCTTATCTTAATGATATCACTCAGCAACTGCACATCATACGCGTTACTACTTTATTCAAAAGAACAATATCAAATCCTGCATACGCTGCGCATGAGCCAACAATAGGAAATCAATAGAACTCAACCGCACCACAGACGTCTGGAAGTTCGTTTTACCTGAACACGCACTAACGGCGTAGTGAAATAGTGCATAAAATTATGAAGCGCGACAAAAACCATCTGTTAAACTGACCATTTCATCGGTTTGCTCAAATTTGTGGTCAATGTCTCGAATCGTGTAAAAATACTATTCAATCGCCACAGAAACCTATTTCAAATGAAGTAAAAAGTAAAATAATGAAAAAATAAAAGCAATTTGGCGTGTCAGTGATAGCAGAGGAGGTGGGAGACAACACATCAGTCTTCTGCAAAGGCGACGCATCGAAACAGGGGTTATGACATGCGCTACGCCATTGCGTGATAAAGACAGCTTACGGCCATGACAGTGGTTGGGTTTCTGTTGACAGTAGGTTGGACGGATCAGTATCGACAACGGAATTAAAGGACGTTGAACCGCTTATTTGTACTCCCTCAAATGTACTTTCAAAAAGAGAATAAATGAGTAGGGTATAATTTACCAGATGGCTTTTAGTTTGTTAAAAAGATTCTACCTCGCCAAATACAACCGGGATTTATAATGAGGTAATGACCATGATATTGTTAAGTCGAATAGAGTGGAGCTGTATTTGGTTAAAGGTTGCCTCAAAATTGAATATGGTTGGATATTAGCAGGTGTCATTTTCCAGGTGATTTTCAAATTGTTTAAATGGTCGCTTTCAAATACATTGTAACTCTTCACAGCATAAAATATAAACGAAAAGAACCATTTTATTTATTTAATTTTTTGCAACTTGTTCTTGCTCCTTTTTATATTGCGATGATAGGGAAATTTGCTATAATATTTTATTAAAAATAAGAGAAAGTGATATGATTGTAATAATAAAAGTACAATGAAAAAATAGAATAATAAAAATTTTATACAGTGCATGCGTACATGACATTCGACAAAAACACCATGTCCATATATTTTTGAATCCACAGTAAAAGGTGAGTGGAATATAAAATAACATTATCGGACAACGTGAAATCAGATAATAGTTGATCTACAGTGTTATTTTTGTCATATGACTGTGGCTTTATGATAATTGAATTGCTTTCTGATTTAAACTGGTTAAAACCTGCGAAGGTGGTCTTCTAGAAACTTTCTAGCATGCTACCTAATAAGAGAGTTATTTTTCTTTAATCGCATAAAAAAAATGTGGAATTTGAGCAAGGCCGTAAACGCCATGTGTGCTCACATTTTTAATTTCAAAGTCTTGCAGATGAGCTGCTTTCTAAAATAGTGAAGAAATCCTAGTATGCATTTTGTTCACCTTTTGTCAACCAGTTGAATCCGAAATTTGGTATAGAACTACTATTTTAGTAATATCATATAGTAAATTTTATCAATTTAAATGGTTGCATTTTTAAGTTATTGCGTTTGCGTGCATGCCGACATACAAATCAATAGATGGCAAACCCATAAACGAATTGAGTTCAAAATTTGATACTGATTTACATTTTAAATGATAAAACAAATTATAAAAATTCTATTTACCAAACCATCTACTTTTGTAGTTATTGTGTTCCTTTTCAATCATACAGACATGTTGACAAACTTCCTGAAAATGGATTTCTTTCAAAATTTTCGAAGAAATTTGCAAATTTTATGATCAGACCACATACAGAATTTCATCCGTCTACCTTAAAGCCTTTTTGAGTTATTACTTTTATAGTCAGACAGGCATAATTCCAAATATGTGTTTTATGGACTCAAAACTTGCAGATTTCATCAAAATCTCGAGTTCAGATATTTTTTAATCTAATAAACACTTTCGATCTAATAAATTTAGATCGAAATAATAATTTTTAGATCGAAATTTTAATCTAATAAACACTTTCGCTCGATTTGAGGTGAGTTATTTGAAAACCTCAAAATCGCAATGAAATTTATAAATGATTCTTTGAGAGGAGGTACGGCTATGAACAGTAAAATTTTTGTGACATAAACAGTGAAAAATAATCAGTATCACTAACAGAATTAGAGAGCATTGAACCAGATTGTTTGCACTCCCTCGATGTATTTTTGAAAGAAAGAAGAAAGGATAAATGAAATATGAATGGTTATTCGCAGGTGTAATTTTCTAGCTGGCTTTCGGATTGTTAAAAAGGTTCCAGCTCTCCAAATGCATTCTGAATTTATAATAAGGTAAAGAATTCAATAAAATAAAAGTGAAATAAGATGAAAATTCAATCGAATTGGGCTCGGTGGGAGAGTGGGATAAAAGGATCTCGCGGCACATAATCTGAATACATGACAATCATTGATAAAGCTTAAGGTATTTTAAAGTACGATTCGTAGAATATTTTTTCTTCGATAAATATAGAATGGGGAGCATTAGACTGTAATGCTTTATTTTTCAAGATAAATTGTTACTGTAAGAAGTTAGTGATCTCTTTCTGAACAATATGACGTGAAAGTTTGAACTACAAATATTTTCTCTTTCAAAATTTATAAAAGTTATTACATAATTCAGTTAAGTATGAGTATAAATAAGTAGTGAGGAAAACTAGTTAATATGTTCTTGCTTGTTTCAAATACTATTTCTGTAATAGAAGTAAATATAGATACCAATAAATGTATAGCATATGCTGTATACAAACAATACATTAATTCGGGGGGTTTTTTTCGACATCGTCACTTTTAACATTATACTGAGAGTATAAAGTTGGGATTTTCAAATATTCTAATAGCATCACTGAAAGGAAAATAGGATGTACAATTATTATTAGTGATGATATAAACCTTTTATGATTCACTTTATATATTTTTTTAGAAGTTTTAGCACCCGCAAATCAAACAAATATCATTTATTGCCCCTTATTCTCATTTTATCAAACTTTCGAAACTTTGAAAGACTTCAGAATTTACATATATTTGTATTTACGATGACCAATGTAATTGATTCCTAAATAAATATTTGAAATTTCTTTCTATATCTTTTTCCTTACTAATAACGGAAGTATCAAATCTTTCATACATGCTTGCCACTAAAGATACGGTAAAGGTATTGATGCAATATGCATCCTTTTCAAATTCTTATATGCATAAAAAACTGAAATACAGTTAACTTCATAATTTTACTTTGTATATCCCTAATTAATTGGTTTCTTAAAATTCACGCGCAGATTTGTGTCATATATTTCAGCAAATCTTAAAAAAAAGAAGCCAGAATATTAATATTTGAAAAAAGATACAGGGATTTAAAAAACTGAAAAATATTATTTAAATTTAAAGCTTAACCAAACAGACTGGTCAAAATTCAACACATATTTTTTTCATATAAAGGTGCTTTACTTTGAGAATGCATCGCCATGCATATGTTCTCTTGACTTTTTCCTGTTTAATAATTAAAACGGGAAGATCGCTGAAAAGCAGCCCCATGTCACTTTACAGAAAAAAAAAATGTTTGTGCTTATAACATTTGATATGAAATAGTTGTAATTTCTTATTTGGTCTAATTCAAAATATTAAACATAAATGTATATAAAACAAAAAATCTAGTAATTTTTTACTCATTTTCATGTTTCAAATTTCAATAGAAACAATTAATGGATAAATGATTTTTAAATGATTGCATAAATTATTCTGCATGTTAAAATTAGCATTTCAACATATTTTTTTTTATCTACAGATCTCTGAATTGCTTCTGATTTTTTTTTTTTACTTAAAAGAAACTACACAATGTATCAATTCCAAAGATTGAGCTTACAGAAACTCTTAATGAATAAAGTAAGCTTACTTTTTGCAAAGAAAAAAAATCGTCTTAACCAGTTGCTGATTCAATGACTCTTTGTATAGAACATTAACAGACAATTATATCTTTTAGCAAAATAGAGGAAATCATTGGAATCTATTCAAATGCTGATTATAAATCAAATCAAAAGACGTTGATATACCCCGATGATTCTTCATTTGAAATTCAGGACAAGATCTTTTTTCACCATCTCCGTTCCCTTGACTGGAAACAAAATAAATCTAATGTTTGTCCGGAATTGTTTTTCTGGTCTAGTTGTTTCAAAATCCACGAAGTGATCGTAAATTGAATGACGCTCCGATAAAGTATATTCATGTGCTAATTATCCTTTTTATTTTACGAAGAAAACACCGAAAAAAGTTAAAGGACCTGCTTTCTTACTGTATTATAAAAGAGACCCCCTTTTCCCAGCAAGCTAAAATTTCCTGCCACCCCTTTCTTCTAACATTGCGCTTTGCCTATTTTGTTTGCCGAAGTAATTGCACTAGGGTAATTAGATAAGAAATCTAGCGTGTCTGTATTATCCTAAGGTAACGGACTGAGAATCCATGCAAAAGAACAACTGCTGGACTACCTAATTAATGGTTGAGATAATGTATCGTCTTATCGTAAATGTAGGGGAAACAATTGCTGTTATCGAACTGATGAATCGACTAATGTTTAGAAGAGATTTTATCTGTTTCATCTGCATGACTAATTGTTTGAAAAGCATCCCACAGCGCTTGCTTTGTTATACCAGAACACGATCAGTATGATGAATTAAATTGATTGGTAGGGTCTCAACTGTCATTAGCTCATGTGTGGTTGCCTGTTTTCTTCCTAAAGCCATCATCACCAACTGTGGAATAAGCTTTCAAGCTTAAAGCCCCATCAACACATAAAGTCGTCAATAGAATTGCTTTTCGGGGCGTCAATTCTTGGGTCTTAAAAAGACACATGGGTCCATGTTGTTTTATCACTTAGTGGCAAAAGTATCTATCCCACTCACAGGGCTTGTTTCTCTTTTTCTTAAAAAAATCTCTCTGAAAAGCTGTCATGTCATCTTTTCTTTCATATTCTCAGAATTTCTTATTTCATGCGGTTGTCTATTCTTTTTATTGTGAAGACGATAGTATCCAAACTGGTTTCCCTTATTTTCGTATCAGAGATATCAAACAGTTATTTCTGTATTATTGCATAACAATATTTTTGGGGGCAAAATTTGCTCACCCAGATTTTTTTCCTTAAATTTGCCTTTTTACATTTTATGGATCACGAAAAGCAATAATTAAATTTTTGTGAACTTACTTCAACGTTCAGAGAGTTTAAATGTATAAAATTGACTTTTCAGATGATTAAAAAATATTTTGACAAATCAAAAAATTAATAGCTTATAATAATAACAGAAATAAGATTTTAATTAATACTCTTATATTTTGCGCATGCATTTGTTACATGCTGAAGTAGGTAGACTTTGTTATATCTCCTTAGTTTTATTTGAAAAGTAAAAGACCTACTTTTTCAATAACAGAATGGTACAATATTTTTCTACAAGTAATCTTTTTTTAAAAATTTTCTTTTTGTAAATTATTCCTTAAAATCAAATATTTAAAACTTGAACCGATCATATGCAGTAAAGAATTTTTTAAGCTTATTTTTCTATTAAATTAATGAATTTGACATTATAATGACCAAGACAAAAAATTACAAATACAATCAACAATTAAACACTAATAGAAATAACACAAATGACAATTTAAACTATCAATATCAATATATTCTTGGTTTGTATTACACTTAATCGCTCATAGAATTTAGAAAGGGGAAAATGCCTTCAGAGTTCTGAAAAAATGGAAACTAAATGCAAAACTCGTGAATTGAAAACTGAATGCAATCTTCATAAATAATGATAAATTTAGTTTTTACGATTGCCATCACTGCCAAACCCTCAAAAACTTTTTGCGAATTAATATGCAAATTTTTAAATGAAGTGTAAATTTTTCTATTAATCCTCAGAGCTGAAAAATGTGAAAACTTTAAATTTATCATCTCATTTCGAAACATTTTCAATTAATTTTTTTATCATAAAGAAACCTATATTTGAATTTCGTTTCATTTTTTCAGTTATGGAATCAATATCGTATGATACAAAAACATGAGAAACATATCTTCGTATCTCATCTAATATCTACGTATCTCATCATCGTATCTCATCTAATATCTACGTATCTCATCATCGTATCTCATCTAATATCTACGTATCTCATCATCGTATCTCATCTAATATCTACGTATCTCATCATCGTATCTCATCTAATATCTACGTATCTCATCATCGTATCTCATCTAATATCTACGTATCTCATCATCGTATCTCATCTAATATCTACGTATCTCATCATCGTATCTCATCTAATATCTCTTTACTTCGTCTTTCAATGTTCTATGGCTTAAGACTTTTTTTTCTTCAACATCTTGTGCAATAGATACTTACATTTTATTGCCGCAATTGTCGTGAATCACATGAACAATTCCATTCTTAAATAAAAGAAGAAAAAAATCATGATGACTGATTTGCTAAATAATCAATATATTAAAGAAAATATGGAAGTAGGAATAGAAATTATTTGTGCAGTTTTTATAAAATTTAGACAGCATTATATAATCTTTATCTAAATTGTATAGACTACCATTTTGATCTAATTTTTATTCATCATAAATGATTCTTTAATTAAGCATATTATATCATAATACAATATGTTTCAATTAATAAAACAGTTTAAAATAATTTTTTTCGGTTTTTATTTATTTCTATTAAAAAATTTTTTTAGTAATCCATGTTTTTCATTCTTCTAGATATTTAATTATTTTAGACAAAAAAAAATGTACTTTTAAGTATTTTCAATTTTCTTTCTAAGTATGAAGGAAATACTTTGTGAACAATTAATATAATCCTCATTAAAAAATTTTAAAAATTCAAATATCAACATTTTTAATCGTAATCGTTTTGCTAAATGTAAGTGTATTTTATATTTCCCACTCTCCTTCTATTCAAGTATATTGTCGTAAATGACATGCAAAAATTATGCGATAATCTTTTATTGAATAGTCAATGGTTCATCTTTAAAGATTTCCGCTGTATATTTTAATTAAATTCATAATTACAACCACATTATATCAATTTATGATACCAATAAAAATAACTCAAGTGAAGAGAAATCATACAATTGTCTTGAAGTATTCGCGGCGGAAAAGCCCCGTATAATCAATGCAAAAAAGTTACACATTTTTCTTCTCATGAGATATTATTACTTCATTGATTTGCTTTTAGCGACTTCTGCCAACTATTCATGGAATATTTCCAAGAGGAAAAGGAAACAGACCATTTAATATCAAGAAAGGTGGGGGTCCCTAAGAGAAGCTATGACGAAAAAAAAAAAAAGGAAAGGAAAGAAACCAAAATTAAAAAGGGAATATTCCATGTTTGGAATAAAACCCGATACAAGAATATTGCATCATATCTTGACTTTGATTAAACTTGATAAATATCCTGAACTAGGATGGGTACGTGTCTTGCTGCCATTCTACGACAAACGAGGCACATTCAAAAACAGAAAATGCAATTGCCTTTCTATTCGAACTACCGAATGCTCCTCTCCCTCCCTATTAATTCAGAACCCCTCCTCTCCCCCTTTTCCTTTTCACCCAACGTCAGCGCAAGACAGTCGCGCGCGCTATTTTCTGGATTGCTATATGTCTTCTGTTAATCGTTATTTAATGTGAAACTTAATTACTGGTCATCGAATGCAGTTTCAACTGAGGTTTTTTTATTATTATTTTATTTTTCCTTTATTTTTATTTTTTTTTAACAAAGAAGACACTAATGCACTAATCGAATTCAAAACAAGTCAGATAAATCATCGTTTACTATTCAGCTTCGGGACAAGTTTAAAGGCTTCATCGTTCTATTTCTGTCCCAGTTCCGAAAATGAGGGAGCGTATACATATTGATTATGGTCATTTGTCGACAGCTATTTTAAATGCGTTTTTGAATTCATGAAATTAATCCCACTATTTTTGTTCGTTGGTTAAGTATTGTCTTTTTTAACTTTAATCAATAAGAGGAAACGCAGTCTTATCATTTTTTTTTTTTCTTTAACCTCCTTAAAAGGAAATGAAACAATAAAATCAGTTTAAGTGGGAAATAAGTTCAATCAATTATTGTTTGGATTAATAAAAAAAAATAATATGTTTTTTGTTTTTTTATTCGTTGAAAGTTATAATTTCAGACATGACTTTCGCTGCAATATAAAAATGCTTGATAGTGAAATTTGTACTTAGTTACAGCTTATAAGCCAATAATATTCAGATAAAGTAATTTAAAATGAAAAATGATTCTTAAGCAAATAAATTCTTCAGCAATTTAAAACAACAACAACAACAAAAAAACCGACCTTTTTTTTGACGTCTTATTCAACCGAATACAGAAATTACAAAAGAAAAAAATGGTTACATAAATAAAATGATAATAGATAATTAAGTGGTAAAAGCAATAAGAATTAAAAATAATACGAATTTATTTTATTTTAATATTATTTTCTTCATAAACGAAAAAGTTTAGTAATATTTTTTTTCTTTCATATTCTTAACTATTACAAGTACTATACACAGAAATTCAAAAAGTTGCCTTTTCGTATGCTTTTGTGCTATCCTTCCGTACTTTTTTGCTCAGTAAATCTGAAATCCGAATAGAAAGATAAAAAAATTTGTTTCCATTAGATATCATCAAAGCAGTTAATACATACTTCATATCCCTGTGGAAATTCGCGACGCATTTTGAACTTTTTTCGCCCTTTTCATATAGCTCAGACAGAAAACTACAAAAAGGAACTCATATATTTTAATAACTATATTTTTGTTATTTCTAATTGCTATGTGAAACCTTGAAAAAGCCTAAATATCAAAACGAAGTTAACTAATTTCTTATTAATTTAAAATGAGTATAATATCTGATTCCGAGACTTAATTAAAATAGTACTCCAAAGATAATTTATGATTAATAGTATCCATATAATAATTACAATTAATTTTCTTGAGGCTTAGTTCTTGAATGTCTATGCTTTTATAAATTTTAAATTATTTATGTCTAATTCTGAAACTTACGTATAATTTTAACCTTCAATAAATATTTATGATTACAAGTCTATCCATAATAAATCAAAATTAATTTTCTTAAAGCTCAGCTTTGTTTGATTATGCTTTTTAGTTATAATATTTAATGACTTTTTGATAATTGATAAGTTGATAATAATAACGGCATCAAGGAAATAAATATCATTATAGCATTTAAATTTAGCAATTAATGGAAATAAGAAACTTTCTTCATTTGCTGTCTGAAATTTTTTTTATATCAATAAATGTCTTATAGATATCAGCGATAAATAATGAAATGATTTCATCTGACATGATTCTCACATGACAAACTTAACCTCTTATGTCATCTAACATCCCCCTACCCGTTGTGTTACACTGTGACGACACGTCTTTTCTGTCTTTAAGACGACCAATGCATTTCAAAATTTAGTTAGAACGAATGCATTCCTCGTGCTCCGAACCAAAATGAATTTATTTCACTTTTTCTGAAAAGGACGTGAGACATATTTTTGAAGGTCATGCTAAACTGATTTCTCTCTTAGGCATAAGTTAAATATATTTCGGTAAAAAAACCTAATATCTTAAGAGTGAATATATTTAATTTTAGGCTTAATGCATAAAGAAAAACTCATTCTGGCATTCGGTAGTCCAGTAAAATCTAAAAGACCATCATCACAGATAAAAGTTCAAGTACCTCGATTTCCGCAAAATCGCCCCTATTACAGAGCTGCCAATTAGGAGGCCCTTCTCGAAAGCTTTTCATAGTCATAGATGGTGGGCCCGTTAATAAAGGACCGTTACCATTGTTATATTCCCAGGCAGGTAACAAGAATTCGTCAAATTGTTTCTATACCTCCAAACTGGAGATTCCCCTCCTTGAAAATGACCTTAGGGTTTGAGATACTTTATGAACGGATAAAAATACTTGACCTAAATTTGAAAATGATTAAGCATTTCAATGTAGCCTAATTGGTCTAGATCAAGTATTTCTAATTAATTCCTTTATATGTACATATATATCTAATTTTTTAAATAATTAAAATTTCTAATTAAGAATTAGAACTTATTTTTATGACATTATTGAAAAAGTTAGCAAATGTTGCCCTGAATTTTAAAAAGAACGTAGCGTTAAAAAAAATAACTCACTTTCTCAAAGAATATGTTTGTAATAAGTATACTTCACAGAATATAGCTTCTTTAATTTATTTATATTAAGCAAACTAATTCCCCAAAACTAAATATCAGTATCAGTAAGCAAAATAAATATTATCCAATTTATTGTATTATAACAATGAGCTAAGTGCAGTTTAATGTATTAAAAAGAGCGACACAGGAACCCGGAAGAAATCTTTCGGGGAAAAAATCGGATCCTATCTTGATAGGTTATTTCAGTAGCAATTTCGAATCGTATTACATGTCTCCCGTCTGATTTCCCATCATATTCGAGGAAAAGCACCTTTTCCATTGATTTGCGGAATGATCTAATATCAGATGATAGCTACGAAATTCGTTCACGTCCTCTAATGCAACATGTTGCTTTTACTGCCGAATGTAATGCGTACTTTCTTCTCATCAATGGACGCATTGGCTTTTATTTATGGCAACATCTTCGGGTTTCATAACTCTTTAGATAGGTAAACTGAACTCTCGAATACTAACCTGATTTTAAGATTCGTAATCAATAGCTAATTTAACGTAGGCCATGATATATCAAATTTATGCTTAGAATGTTTAAAAAATTCTCGTTTTACAGTTCAGAATAGTGATATTATTCTCATTTTATTTTTATTCTGTCTCTGTGACAAAGTGAATGAATCTTTATAAAAAAATATCTCCATGCTCTCAATTTTGCATGCTCCGAATCAATTAATAGAAGAAATCAAAGAGAAAAAATCAAAGGTGGAATTCAGGACGATTTATCTCATCGAAAATGACACATTGAATGCCAACTCTTTTTGCATTCAATTAAAATAAACCGTACTTACATCACATGGCATTTGCTTATAATAGAGCATTTTATATCATGTCTGCCCCAGAAAATATTAGGTAAAGTAGAACTTCGGATTACCAAAATAGTTCTGATTATACAATATTAGTAATTTAAACAATTAAAAAAAACACTCATGAAGCTATTTGATAAAGATTTATTAAATAACTATATTCTTACCATTTATGAATAATTAATGCTTCCTTTATATATTTTATGCAACAATGGGAATACTTATTCGGACGGAGAAAATATTTTTAAAAATTATATAAAATATTCATCGAATATATATTTTGAAATAACAATCAACAATTTGAAATAATAATCAACAATTTGAAATAATAATCAAAACTATTATAAATTTCATGTATCGCAGTGTGCTATAATTTCACATTTTTTTACTTTCCACCGTGTATTTCCCGCTCTAAACCTAATAGCATTATTTTGCTTCTATTAACAAAATATTTTTTTGTAATAATTTATCTTGTAAAAGACTAATTAATAGATATTCATATATAAAATATATATTATTTATTAAACATTTATTGATTTATTATCTTTTAGTGAAATGGGAAAATACTATGGCTAGTCTTATAATTACATATTAACAGTTAATTTATTACAATAAGCAATTCTTTGCATTTTCGTCAGTTTTAAACATAATGTCCCTAACTTTTCTACAGTTTATTTACCACGTAATCTTAAAAAATAATAATTACTGTTATTGGTATCTTTAAAATATATATATATTATGCCATAACAAAAATTTGACACTTACAAGGCGTTCTTAAATATGCGTTAAATTAAAAGCATAAAAGATTTAAAAAAATGTTTATTTGAAAAAACAATATTTCAAGAAATGAATCGATAATTGTTTTCTTTTATACGTGCTTAGTAATTTTACCATCTTAATCAATACCATTTCGTGCCTCGTATTACGTCAACTTATCTTCCGTTTAATAACTTAGAAAAAGCATTAAACTCTTAATTTAAAATGCCTAGTGATTATTTTTAATTACTAAAACAGTATCGAATCGATTTTCTGTTATTAAAGTAATGAACGGAACGAAGTTTCTAACTTTTTTCTCGAGCCTAGAAAATTTTTTAATATCAAGAATGACAAGTAATGTTTTACAAGCATAAAAAATAATGGATTTTCTTTGACTCTTAATCAATCGTTTACATTTTAATTTCAGTGAAAAAAATGATGTTTGTTTTATTATTAATTGCCCAGGATCTATATAACTAAAGTAATTCATACCTGGTGAAAATGAAATCTAACAGTCTTTATTCAGTTGATTAAATTATTTCTTTTTCATATATAATTAATATTTAGCATATGTATTTTGGCATAGTTATAGATAAAAATATATATACACAATCGTTCTTTTCTATTAATTACAACTCTCTCATGAAAAATTATCGTTACTTTATATAAATGTATGTGTTTTATAGAAATTAACTCGACTAGACAAAGTGCAATGCTTAAGACATCCAGTCTTTAATCTAACGGATAATTCTAATTTAAATTTTAAAGATTTTTATATTTTAAAAGGATAAAGCTTTTATATTTGACATAAAAAGCTTTCTCTAGTTCATTTATAAACTATATTTAAGTTCAAGTGACTGGTACTTGAGAATAAATGGAGTATTTAGATCATTCGGATTTAAATCCGCTTAAGTCCAGAATTCAATTTAATAAAAAGCAATAAATAGATTTTAATAATAAATAAATTAATAACGTCTTACTTATAACTATATGCCCTATTTTCTTTAATGAATATTCTGACACGTTAAAACAGTTTTACTGCTTAGTATATTTTCAAACAATTTGACTTCAAAATTGACGTTAAAATAATCAGTTTTAACCCAACCGAGCATAATTTGTATTTTTTTTTTTTTCATATGTGATTGGAGAGCTCTATATAAATAAAGTAAGGAAAGCAAAGAAAATAAAATAATTTAAATATTCATTTTCAGATGAAATTCTTCAACAGTTTAATTGAAAAAAAAACTTCCTAGTTCATTAAGTGCATTGCATTAAGTTCAGTGCTGAATTTTGTACAATCGTGAAATTGCCCCATTAAATACATTATTTTGTCAATTAATTATCAATGTCTTCTTAATTAATTCACAAGTTAAAAAATAAATTATGCAGAATTGCATCATTGTTCAGTGTATCATCGGATTTAGCTGCTTAATCCGATTTACTAACTTTTAAGTAAAACAAAGATTCTTTGAATGATAGTTGAATATATCTGACCTCGTTTCTTTCATAGAAAAATTACCGTACGAAAAAAAAATCACATTGCCTTATTTGCTTTATATTTAGCTGTAAAAATATCTCTAAAAATAAACAAGGTGCATTACTTACAGCCCCTTATGTAATATTAAGTTTAAAAGGGGAAGAAAAATCCGATTCATCAGAGGTTTTAGATTGGATCCATACACATGTGGTTGCAAGTATGAATGTATCCTTGAGTTCACGCATGTGTGAATGTATGCAAAACAGGAACTCATGGTTGGAGTTTGAAAATTAACCTCTTGCGAGCCCTGAACTTACATTTAATGTGTGGCGGGTGGTAATGAGCTAGTGGGGGGAAGAGGAGTGGGAAGATTAATGATAATGCCGGTATGATTGAAAAATGTTCATTGTGTGGCTACGAACAAATGAAAAGATTAGTTTCAAACGTTCCGTTAAATGAGTTTGGGGAATATATTTTTTTCTGCCCATTATTATTGTTGTTATTATTTCTCTTCTTTTATTTTTTCATTTTTAATCGACCAGGCTTCTTAGCCAAAATAACAATTTTCAAAACTCTTTTCAGTGTTTAAAGCTCAGTTTCTTGGTTGTTTTCCATTTTTACAGCCAATGTGTTTCTATTAAATTTTCCATTTCTTGTTAAGTTTTCGGTTCTTCGAGACAAAGTCGTTAATTTCTCGTCGTTTTAAACTTTAAAAAAAACCCATTGCATTTCTATTTTATTGTTATTTGTCTATATTGAATCTTATGGCTCAGAAAGATTTTTTTGGTTATTTTGCATTAAATAAAGGCTATTATTTCATGAAGCTTTCGGATGGAAAACAAATATACAATAGAAACTTTTTAACCAGTTGAGATTTATAATAATAGAATTTAGATAAGTGAATTAGATTGTGTAGTTTTATAACTGAAAGGACACGCTACACGAAACATATAATAAAAATGTAACATCATATTATGAAATATAAATTATTAAAAAATGAAGGTGCTGTTTATGGAAGGTAAAAAAAAATATTTGCAGCATATATTTACAATATAATTTTTGAAATAAGATTCAGTAGTAATAAGTATATATTAAAATCAAATGTATGAAAAATAGTATTCACAAGTTGATTTGTGAAAATATCTTCCATCGATCCTTATATTAGAAAATATTTACCTGATACAAAATACTGAGAAAGTTTTCACGAGTATTGCTATTTTTTCATTATATGAAAAAAAAAATTAAAATAGATTGATTTTTCTTCAATTTTCCGAATCATACGTGTAATAAGAAAAGTTTTTTTTTAATTTTAAACAGTTATATCATTTTATTTTAATAATTTGAACATAAGTGCTCCTTAATATGTAAGCAAAATTCTCCAAACGTTTATGGAAACCAACTGAGAAATTATTTATAATTCACATTTCTGAGCCAAGTTGCAAGATAATAATTCATTCGAATGTAGATTTTGTAATTATAAATAAGAAAAAAAAAAGTTAAGTTATTCATCAAAACAATTTAATGAGTTAAACTAGATGCACACGATGAATTATAATTAATTAAATATAGTACGTCATTTCTATAATCAAGTCTGTACAACGCATTTTCTGAAATTATAATAATGAACGCAGAGTAATTGTAGAGTATTATTCATCCTAAGGAATTTATAGAACAAAAGTTAATTAAAATATATTAGTCTGCTTTCGAAATGTATATAACTTCCACTCATAAATATCTCTTAAACATATATCTTTTCAATTCAAAATCTTAACCTACTTGCTATTTCATATAAATGTCTTGTTTTATATGAAATAAATGAGAAAATAAATGCTTTTCTTATAATTTACGATCGATTCTTTTATAAAATAGTATTGGTAAATCTTAGGAAGTATTTCTATATCTCACAATGAAAAAGAATTTTAAAATGTGTCGGAAATCTAAAAAAAAAGTGTTATTTAATCAATGGAAAATTAATACTGATGCCAAATAAATGCCTTTAGGAAAATAGAGACAAATTTCTATCTATACAAAATTATTCAAAAATGAATATTTTTCTATCTTTCTCAATAACAAGTTCGAAAAACGTCACAACATATAATAATTCGCGTCTATAAAATCTTTGAATATTAATTTAGCATTCTTTAATGCAACAATGACGTCGAAATAGTATCATTAATCTAAAATATAAAATTTGTATTACTGGTGAAGAGAGTTAAAAAAAAGTAATAACAAAAACGTTATCATATTTTGTTAATCTGAAATGTCATGGAAAGCTTATTTCAGTTCCATAACAACAATGAAATATGAAATGTCTAGATATAGCTAATCACATGTATGCATTTTGTTATTGTTGGATGTGATGAAGAATTTTTAGCTATACGTTTTTGTGTGCCCTTTTCTTATCATTTACCTACTCGGCAAATGATTTTAATGCATTAATTTCATTATCTTTTTTTATTAACGTGGCATTTAGAGGTTACCCAAGGGCTATTTTAGGATAAATTATCTAGCATTCATTCGGTCTTTCAGCGTTATCGAGATCCTTATTAAATATAATGATATGGTTTCACTCAATAAAGTTGTCATCTGAAATAGAAAAGAAAAATATCTTACTGATATGTTTCAAATAAACTGTATCTTTTTCGTTGATACTGAATGATTCAAAGAAACTTATGCACTAGCATGGTAACACAGATGGAATGTATCAATAAATTTTTTTAAAAAAATCTTAATGTTTTCTTTAGAATAGATGTGCCCCAAAATTTTATTCATTCATTCCCTGTTTTTCAGAAAGCTTAACTACTGTCGAACCATATCTTCAAAAGTTTAACTTTTTTTATTCCACAGGGTAGGATTGCTTGATCTTTTCATCTCTAATTATTAGAAGACAGTATGATACTCGTAAGACAGTGTCCAAAAAATTGCATACGAAATAAAATTTCAATATGTTATTTTCTAAGCTTAGTCAGATGGGATTCACTTCTTTGTAGTTTACATCTTAGAAAGAGCAATCAAATTATTACTATCAATAGAAATTTGCGTTCTTGAAATGAGAAGAAATCAATGTAGTATATAACATTGCTCTAGGTTGATCATGTGACGGACAAACATTATTCTTCACATAAATCAATCTTTCTGTGTTTTATCATAGGTCCCATGCCGGCAGATGATTTCAGAAAAGAGATTTAAAAGCGTATTTTCACTTTCTTGCAAAGCAATCTTGTATAATGAATTCTAACATTGCTTCAGTATTGTTATAGATATTCTAATATTTCGAAAATCAGGTAGTGAAATGTGGGCAAATCAATTGACAATAACATCTCTCAAAAGTTATGTATCCTTTCGATGTATTAGTATGCAATATTATCGAAATTTCACTTGCTACACAGAAGTTCGGTTTTTTTTATTTTCTATTCAGTGAAAACAGATTCTGATATACAGATAGCAAATATATTTTGACCTTTTTAGAGATGTAAATTGATTATTAAACTGATTTGAGTATTAATAAAATATTTGGATTGTTCAATTTTCTTAAATTGTTCATATTCTTCTTTCTGGAACAATAGATTCACTCTTTTTAATCTTAATTACTACAATAATAGTTTTTTAAAAAAAATTCCGCATGAAAAACTCATAAGAAACGGAAAACACTCTAAAAATTATTTCTCTCTCTCTCTCAAGTGTTAATAAAAATTTCTAAAAAAACAATTTATAAATGGGTTAAAACACTTTTTCAAATGTACAAAATTTATTTTTTAATATGTGTTTACTGTCCAATTTTTATTTCAAGAATTCCAACTGTTACATTTATTTTTTTATATATATGTGAATGGAGTTCTGATTTGCAAATTATGTCTTGATTTACAAAGAAATCTAGAAACATGTTTTAATTATTCTAACATTTACATGCGTTTTTTAAACCAAATACGGGCCATCCAAAGTTTGAAAAAAGTTGATAAATGAACCCTTTTTCCAAATCTAAATTTAAGTTAAAGTTCTTGGATTTTATCACTTAACCTGTTGTCAAACATCTTCTACATCAGAATACATAATCAAATATGGAAGTATCAGATTCTTTAAATAAACTTATCCTTAAAATTCCGATAATATCCTCAAATACTATGGATGTTTAATAAATATTGAATGCATATATTTGAATAAAATATCGAAGTTTTGAAGTGGTGTTGACTTTTGCCGCCGATGATCCGCAAAATTTGAAATTCAAATTGAACTTTTCCGTATAAAGATGGCAACAATAAAAAGGATAAAGCAATAAAGTCAAATAACATAATACAAGCACTTTTTCCTTAAGCCTGACTGCAACACAAGATCATGGGAAATCTGAATAAAGAAATACCTCAATTGAATAGCGTACGAAAAGCGAGTGCGATTTCTAAAACCTTAACCGGGTGACGACCTAACAGCACAGTAAAGTTATGACTCCAGATTTCTGAAGAAAAGCGGTGCGTGTCTATGTTGGCATGTTTCAGGCTATAGTGAACTTGAAACTGAAAAACTATTGAAGAATTATGTCTTTGAACTCTTTTGGTTTGAGACTAGACTAAAACTCAAAATTCGTTTCAGTGTTTATGCTTCCTTAAACCTTAGAATAATCTTTTATTTAGAATTGAGAAATACGCTGTGATAGATTAGATAAAAACGAGAATTTTACATTTATTTTTCTTCTAAAAATGGATTAAAGCTTGTTTTAAACTTTGTAACTATTGATGAATTTTGAAATGTTTAAATGATTCTTATCTTGGAGTTAATTTCAAATTATTATTAATATTTGCTTTTTCTTTCAAAAATGATTTAATTTTTTTAAAGAAAGTATTAATATTTGAAATACGAAATAAGTAAAACAAAAATATTAATTCAAAAAGTTTTGCGTGATTCTGATATAAAATTCAGGCAATTTCTTAGATATATATTTTCTGAAAAGAGCTTGTATCGTAAATTATTATTCAAAACGTGTATGTTATTTAGAATTTGGTTTTAAGCTAGACAAATTGGAAATTTACATGCTAAGCATATGAATTTTTGAAAACTTGATTAATATCTTATAACAGGTAAATAACAATTACAAATTTTTATCTGTGCAAGCTTAAATTAATCAATTTAAATTAATTCAACCTTAAATTTATTACCATCAAAAATATATTTTAATACATTCTAAACGTTTATTTAACTAATGCAAAGTTATAATGCAAGTTTACTTCTAATAGTTTTTATGAGTATAAAAGATATTTTCTTTAGTTATCTAAATTTTATTAAATAAATTTATAATATAAAGAAAAAGGAAAATATATTAACATTGACATAAAAATTTTAAAAATGTTTAAGTTATCCATAAGAAGTAGGTATAATGTTTAGCAATTTACTCATAAATATAAAAATGAAGAATATCCACATTTAAAATATTCTGCGAGATGATGTATTTGATGTAATGATCTTGATTAAACAAAAAGATAGAAAGCGATAGACATTATACATCACTGAATTCTTTTTAAATTTTTTGGATTATAAACTACAACGGAATTACTTACTGAAAGGGTATGGTAAAATGCTTGCAGATGTATAATGAATTTCAAATTTAATATCTTGAAAAATATTAAGACATTTTCAATCATTCATTAGCATAACTATAAATATTAGTTATAATTCCATTTGATATTTAAACTTTGATAAATTATTTACAAATATTTTCTTCAAATATACAACAGTTTTAAAATACTCAGAAAATTTTAAAGAGCTATTTTTAATGAAATTTACAACTTTCTCAATTTCATTGACTATTTACTCGTTGTTTAAAATATTTATTAAATTTTAACGACCTTTTATTAAGAATTATTTGATAATTTTCATTTCAAATAAAACTTTCAAAAAATGTTGTTTTCTAACAGCAATATTAATTCAATGGAAAAATTGATTCTTCTATGAAACCTCTTTAAATTAAGTTTAATGAGAGGAAAATAATTAATATCTCTTTCTCAGAATGATCAAATTTCCGGAATGAATCCCCAATATTCTCTTGGACAAATTAATCTTCATTCGGACACATAAACATTTTAGAGATTTCTTCTCCGAATACAAATCCTCACATTGTTGATTTTGTAGGTGGAACTCTTGCTCTTTCTGAAACTAAAACAACATCGAGTCTTGCATACAAAGCCAAGTCACATGTGACTTACACCATTCATCCTCCCAGAACATTACATATAGACAGATAGATATAAAGAAAACTGCAGAAAAGAGGAGGGAGTTAGAACAAAAAATAAAAGAAAAAAGAAAAAAAATGGCACGTCGAGACAACAGAAGGATGTTTAATTCAATCATTCATGGTTGAGACTCCGGTAATCCTGGTGTAGAAAGGCCGCCTTTCAATCAATAGCCTTCTTAAACAGGCCTGTAGAATAGAAAACTGAAAGTGGGCTTTCCCCTCTGTGTGCGGTTTCTTTTCTTTCTTTCTCTTTCTTCTTTCTATACCTTTTTTCTTTTTCTTTTATTTATTTTTGGGTTTCTGCCGTAAATGAAATGGCGACAAAGCAGACGGAGGGTGGGTTAACCCGATTCAATTTTGCTGCGCTTTTTTTTTTTTTTCGGTGCGTTTGTTCCCTTCGCCGTGCTATTTTTCCCACTGCTACATTTAAAACATTGTTATCGAACAGCGGCGATTGTGTTGGCTTTCGCGCTATTGCGGTCGCGTGGAAACAATGTAACCCCCGACTTGAAAACCGCACTGGAAAAGGCTTCGCGTTTCGGAATTGGACTCTTAGCATAACCTTAGACTAATAAAAATAAGAAAAGAAGGAAGAAGGAAAACAAGAAAAAGATAAAGGAATCTTTCAACGACATTGGAATGATCGGATTTGATAGCAAAAAAAAAAAAAAAAATTACAAAAAAAAAATCGCACTGTTGCGATGTTGAACATGTGGATTTTGTATTTACAGTTTTAAAAAAAATGAATTAACCAATTTTTCAAGTGTTCAAAAAGTGTCGCGATTTTAAAAAGGGACAAAAATGGTCAAAGATTTTATTTTTTTAATATGAAAATAAAGAAAGTGTTAAGTGAAAGCGTGTCTTTTTTCATCACATTAATTTGTTGCTGAAGATTATTTAAAGAGCAGGTATTTATAAAAGAATATCAATTTGCTTAAAAAAGAAAATGAATGTATAAGCCTCCAATCTTAATAGCTATTATTAAAAAAAATGAAAATACTGTATGCACTATTAAGGCTTTAAACATTCAAAATAGCCAAATATACCTTGATCCTAATAAAACTATTTTAATAAATTTTGAATACTATTTTCACATGTTTAATTACAATGATTAGGTACTGGGAATCACTGAGAGGCATACTGAATGCATTTTTGTGATTAATTTAAAATAAATACTTTATAAAATTGCATTTGAATATTTTTCTACTTTTAATTCTTTTAGATGAATTTGAAACTACTATCTGAGTGTATTAAAATATAAAAAATTACTGAACATATTATATCAAAAAAATAATAATACTGTTCCCAAGCTCAAATAATTATTTGTAAAAACATTTGTGTATTGAAATAACTGGGCAAATAGTCTAATTAAGGATATATTTAGTTATTTATAGATTTCTGTTAACAAAACTATTGATAGCAATTTCTAATGTGTATGTGAACCAGCTATTAGTGCATATTATTATTTTGCTTTTATATAAGGAATATTTTATTTTAAACCTTTTTTTATATACTTTTCATGATAAAAATTTAAAGACTATAAAAGTTATCAAAATAAAATGGAAGAGTTAAATAAATTATACATACAGCAATTTATATCAGAGCATTACTACTTAAAAATTAATAGGCATCAAACAATATAGCTTTGCAATCTGCATTGTCTTTCATATAGATGTTGTCATTGTTCAGAAAGGAAATCTATTTATAGATGAAACTGAATATCGCAGACATTGCGATTTGCTTTATTCAATCTTATTTTTACGCAATGCACCTATTTTATTCAAGCAGAAATAACTTTTGGAATCTTTTAACAACAAAATAGGATAGTTTTAATTTCAAGACATATTTATTATACAGTAAATTGAAAATATTCTTCGCATTTATAACATTTGGTTTGATTCTTCACTCTGTACTAGACAAAATTAAATCTTTATCTTCTAGAGATTCATACAAATAATATAAAGATCAGGTATGAGGTTCCGCTAGACAGAAACAAATCATTATTCGTACTTTTGTAGAAAAAACGTTTTTTTTAAGGAAAATCGAATAGATATGTTATTCAAGACAAGACAATTTCTGCCATAAACTTCTGTGTTGATTTTTCAATAGACAAAGCACATGATTTCATCAGCAAATGAAATTTGAGACTGTGAAAGGAAATCAAAATGTGGGTCTTTTTCTTTTATACTGTTGTGAAATTTTCATAGCATTTTTTTCTTTGAGAATTAGACCAAGATAATTATCTACATTCGGAAGCAAGGTATTTTTAATTTTTTCTAAAGGGCGACCTAGATAATATAATTGTAAATCTTTTGTTCTATGTGTGAGCTTCAAATGTTTTACCACCCCTGGTATCACAGTCTCATGCACAATATTGTAAAATATATTATATTAATAATAGCATCAATTAATAGTTAGTATTAATAATTATTAATACTAACCTGTTTTATTATTATTAATAATGACAGATTAGTATAAATAATAACCGATTGTTCACACTTACCGTAACTTATATACGCCTAATGAGAAATCATTCTGAAATCAAAATCAACGTCCCTCTCGTTAGCGTGGGGTGAATATGTGAAGCGGTAAGTTCAAGTTCAGTTGTTGTCGTCTTTATCTGAGCATGTTTCAAAATTATGAGAGTCATCTCAAATTAGACCCAATTGTTGCTTAAAAATTGGAAGCTCATATAACGAAATTTTTTAGAATAACACCTATTTTCACAATATAGGGGTTTCTGCCAAATTGTACTGTAAAGTAAACTCACAGTTATCCATGGCTGTTAATATCTGAATGTGGTTTAAAGAAATTTCAATCACGATTTAGAAAGAGGTGTTTGAATACAAAAAAAAGAGGGTTTTGGAAAAGGAAAGGCGACAAATTTGGAAGTAGAGAAATCTAGTATATATTAAGCCATAATTGCATACGTATGTCACCTACTGTAAATAAAAATTATTCAAAATCATTTTAAGTGAATTTGCATCTTTGTGTCATGCTGTGAATAATCGTGAATTTACTGTACTAAAAAGCAAAATAATTTTTTAAAAATATTTATTTTACTAAAATTTGACGGAAGTATTAAATAAATTTCGTTTCTTTACAAACATTAAGATATTCATTTTCATAAATGCATTGTGTCGTGGAAAGGTTTTGAGAAAGAAATGAGAAAGAACAAGTCATCTGTGGAGAGTGAATTAAATTTCTTGATAGAAATATGAAAAAGAATTGATTGAAACATAATTTTAAATAGGAGACGCATTCCTGGTTTTAATTATAACAATTCAATTTATACTTCTCAAATTATTATTGCCTTGCATCTTTGCATATAAATAGACCAAAGAACAAAAGATGCGACTGTTTCTGCAGCATCCGAATTTCAGACACTCACCATTTACTTTAGTTTTTGTTGTATGCTAAAGCAAATTCAATAAATTACTTAAGTTCATTCTAAATCGAAGCATTTGTCTAGTTACGTCGTTGATTTGTCTCTTTCTCTCAAATCAAGCTCATCCAGATACGAAAGTCTAATTGCAACTTCCATTAACACACCATTAAATTTCCATTTGTTTTTCTTTGTTTCTGCAAATCGATTCCTTTTGGGGTAAATTCATCTTTTTTGTTTGGTGACAGCTAATAGGCTGAGGAATAAAATTACTTTAACCTAATGCAAACGCTTTTCTATCAATGGTTCAATTATTTGAACACTACTGAAATACTCCGTTACCTACTGATCAAAAGTAGGAATATATGTTTTTTCATTACTCTAGAAGTCATTAATAATTTGTAGCAATTCATCTAATTTATGTAAACAGCTCATCAGTATTTAGTTTCTAAATAAATACAAATAAATGAAGACATTTCTAAATTACGCAAATGAAATGTAAAATATATTTATCAAGGTTTTTATTGATCCTTTTACTTCGTTTAAATGTGACTGTTTTAATTTTCTTCAGATAATTTTGATGAAACAACACTATAATTGTTTCATTATTTTTACTTAATACGTGACACAGGCATACAATGCTGTATTAAGTTTTTACAGTCAAATCTATTCAAATTAGGCTATAAAAATGAGAAAAATCCTGAACCTCTTATATCCACCTTACTGATTTTGACATATATACTAAACTTTAAAAAATTAGTAAGCAATCCTGCTTTGAATAAATATAATATGCAGAACTGTTTGAATAAACTTTGATAAAAGTTCGTATGATTAAAATACATCATCTTGAAGCTGTAATACTTTTCGTGTTATACGTTTCATGTTTTCGTTCCATTATCATTTCTTCTTGTGAATATTTTTTAAAACCTCTCCATTATCAACTTCATCACTCACTGTAGTGTCTTTAATTACATAACATTTTGCAATATGCAATGCTTCATAGAATAGAAATCACAGTATCTTTATCAACATGCAAGAAATTAGACAGCACTTAACCTTCTTCAACACTTCCTACATCTATCTCATTTTTCAAGGAAACTGATAGATTTATACCATAAACATTTATACCATTTGGTAGATTTTGTGTAGAGTTTCGATAAATGAGTAGTCGAGAAACGTTGCAAAGAATTATCTAGGAAGATTTCGTTATACAGAAATGAGATATCGTACTATGAAGGATAATTACATGATATTTATTCTCCAAAGTTCAGGCTCTATAGAAATTCCATTAAATAAAATTTCATAAAATAAAAAGATTAATCATATATTTTTACATACATATGACCTTTGCATATGCTAAGAAGCATTGGATAAATAAGTTACTGGGACGAATTCTAACAGCAAAATTTAAGAAATTCCCGAAGAACACCAATGGCAATCAGATAATCAGGAAGGAAGTGCCCTTTTATATTGTTCGTTTCAAAATCACCAGATTTGCACTTTTCGACAATTGTACTTCAGTAAAGGGTGGTGCGCATCATGGTGCGCGGTTACTACTCCTAATTCCCCGATAATCTGAATTCGCCTATCGCTAAATGTAGACATCTCTTCCTTTCATCTTTCTTCTCATCCCTTTTTTTTGACGAAATAAAAGACTTCTGACGCTTTCGCAAAAATTCCAAATGTTTTGGAATCCGAGAATGAGTAATGCCTTCGTTGGTTTTTTAGAGGTTGAAATATCACTAGAAGGAAAAAACATTTGTCTAAAAAAACTTATGTTCAAAATTGTTTTAGTTTATTAATTTATTTATTCATGAATTCATATATTTAACTGGTCTTTTAATTACTTTGTTACCTTAATATATAAACAGCAAATAAAAATATCACAATAAATATTTGAATTTCTTAAAACCATGCATGTTACAAAAAATACTAAAGCATTTAAAAATAATAAACATATATACCATTATGTTACTCTCAACATGATGTGAAATATGCTTTTTGGAAAAATAGAATTTGCAGCCTCAAAAATTGATAAAATATGATGGAAAAGTTACAAGTGAAACAACATTTTGACAGTGTCAAATTTTAAATGTGTAACAAAAATAAGAATCACTTTTACTTTTTCTGTGTATTGTGACACATTTTACTCAGACACAAAAAATATTTCGGAAAGTTTTCAAAAATATTTATATAATAAAAATAAATGGCAATTGTTTCCATTATTTGAAGCATATTTAGTTTTTTTTCCTAGATTACCAACATTGGCTTGATTGTGTTCATCAAACCGCTCGTTATCACAAATATAACAACAATTAAATTAGTCGTATTAAAAACAAACCAGTGACTATCTAGGGAAAAAAACACTAGGGTATAAAAATGTGACAGAAAACAGAGCTTAACATTAAGATCTCCTCAAGTTGTCCAGTAGACACATGCATTCTGAAATGAAAGGAAAAACGCTATATTAATGCCAGGTATTATAGTGTGACTTTTTTTCTTGGGTTGTTTCGTATCATTAATGATATATCTGGATAAAGAGGAGGAGATTTTTTTCCGAAGTAATAAAACAACACATATTAGTGCTTCCAATGATTTCGTCGACTCAATCTCTATGAAGAGCTTTAGAAAACCACTGACATTATCGCCTTAACGTCTTTCCAATAACTCACAGAGAAATTGCGGATGGATAATGATATTAATTCCTCGAATCTGCCCACAGATTCTGCTTAATATGCCATAAAGGTCTAATCGTTATAGCAATTGTTTCGTCTAATGTCACACAATAGTAAAGCATTTCATTATTAAATGTCGCCATTGGTAAATGGGAAGCAACATTCATATAAGGCATTTGAATTTAAATTTTATCTCTAATAATTGCAGAAAAGCCAATAATGAAATTTTACATTACTTCGGTAAAATAAAACAATTAGATTTGAATTTAAGATTGCAAAATATTGATATTTTTAAAAAATTTATATCCTGAAAGTTACATAAATATTGGCTTAAATTACTAATGCTTTCGCAATATTCTTTTCTCTACTCTCATATTAACTTAACTTTATATTGACTCCATTAATAACTTAACTCTTCATTTTCTCTTTTAGAAACTTAACTTGCTATTTATTATTGCATTGAAAACATTTTCACTTAACATTATACATTAAATCAGTAACACTTTACTCCTTGTATGTTAAATGTAAGTCCACCTTAAATTCGCTTTAATTAATTTTCAAACAAAATATTTCATAATTAATTCAAAAATGTTCTTTCTTTTTGAAATTAAATCTACAATCAAAGTCTTTTAAAATATCAAAAACATCAATGGCTAACAAATAAAAAATGCAGTGTAGTAATAATTCAAAGCTATGACTAAATAAAATGAAGTTCAGGAAATATATAGAATATAATGAAAAGTTTTGTTAACGTTTGCAATTACTTTTTATTTTGCGTAGTATATTTACAAATTAATTAGTAACTATTTTGTAAGAAATATCATTATCTTAAATAATTATTTACAAATATATATTATATACCATTTTCAGAAATTAACCACCAGGTTACGAATAGCTCATCAAGATATATTTATAGTTTAAAATTTAATAAAACAAACCTGCTGCGTATAAACTTTTTATAAACTACGGTTTATTTAAATGAGTCTAGGAGATAAAATATTATGATTCGATAATTATTCAGAATCCATACATTTTCAGTCAAAGATGAAAGATAACAAAACAATCTATTGATAAGTAATATAAGAAATGCAATTGATTATAATTACTTGGAGTATAAATACGAAATCATTTCAAAATCCTTGTACTTTCAATTTAAAAGTTCCATAACTTTAAATTTTAAACATATCATGTCCTGCTTGGGTATCTCATATTACTAAGTTTTGCCGTCATATCGATTTATTTTCTAAATTTAGAACAAAATTTTTTTAAGAATCCATATGAAACATTTAAGCAATTTTAAGGGGAGTGAAGGGATAGATATGTGTGATTTTTTTCGCTTTTACAAACAGTGAGAAGGTAAGAAAAAAAATTAATTCTGTCTCCAAAATCCACCATTTTACACAAAACTAAAATCGCTTATGGAGAAAGGGGGAAATGCAACTTCTTATTTTAATCTCTTTGTGCGACGTTTTTTTAAATGCTGCATATATTTTTGTTTTCAACCAAACCTTCAGCGGTTGCGAAGTAAACCGATGTATTCAGATTGCAAACAAAAGAAGTACTGAGCCTTGCGTTCGCTATACGAGAACAAGTACAGACACGCGTGGGCAAAGAGATATATAGAAAAAAAACTAAAAAGATGATGGGCCATGTTTAAAACTTTTATCATTCCAGCGAAGATGAAAGTAAATCGTGCTTTCAAAGGTTCACTAGAAAGTGATTCATTAATCATTTTTTGCGTGACATTCTAACGGACTATTTCCATTTGATAAATGACAAAGTGTATCGTTGCACTTTGAAGAGGTTTTTGCTTATAAAAAGCTGGGGAAAAAAATATAATCTGAGATAAGAGCGGTTGAACGTGGGGAGGGGGAGATGGAAGATACCGAGAAGAATATTTTTTATAATCATAAAAAATATATTTTCCATTTTACAAACTAGTTCTTACTTCATATATATTTGGTTTTTAAAAACAATACTAAACAGCTCAGTTTTTCTAATATATTGATTGCAGGAACACTTATTCTGCTATCATACCTTACTGAACGGTTTTGTCAGATTGCAGTAGATGCTTTATGTCGGATGATTCGAAAATGAAACGCATCAAATTTCATGTATTTTGCGCAATTTTGCAATTACTTCAAGTATGTAGGACTTGAAGATAATATTACTCAGCTCAGAGCTTTTGAAATTTTCGTTGCGTAAGTTTATATTCCGCAACGATAATTTATCGATTTTTTTCAAAGGAATTTAAGTATTGAAAGTACGTTTTAAAAAATAATATGTTTCATTAATTTAGTGCGTGCTAAATTTTTCTTTCATAGTACTTAAGAATTTATTTTGCGCACAAATGTAACTTAATAACATCAGAATAGTCTAGAAGATAAATCAAATCATTTTCAAATTGCGTTAGTTAATTGATGTATTATTTTATATGAGCTAAGTTCCTAATACATTGATTGTATGTGTATTTATTTATCCATAGTGATAAAATAATTTCATTAAAGTATAGAAGATGTGATAAATCAAATGTATTTCATAAAATATGCTTCAAAACAAGTGTTTTGTTTAAACTGCAAAAGTGAATTCATGACTGAAATAAATAGCATGATATTAATAACTGAAAATGACTCTTTCTAAGTACAAAAAAGACACAATGAAACTATATAAAAATCATCTGAAAGATATACGAAGAGATATTTTGGACTAATGACTTTCAAATTAGAATTTATTTGACCTTCAGTAACTCACTAAGACTTCTTTGTGTTTTCATACATTTAAATAACGTTAATAATAATAAGTATTTTATCGTTAGCAAAAATCATTTTATCGAATAAAATCATTTAACATCAATTCTTTAAAATATTACACTTTTTAAAGCTTAAATTTAACAGAAAGTTTAAATTTAATATATTTACAAGAGAATCCCAAACATTTGGGCTCCTTAAAACAATCTAGTCATCTATCCCATGAAAAAGCAAGCAGAAAAATACGCCAACAGTTTTCTATATTTATCCTTAGATTTTAATTCAAAATAACAACGAGATTACTTTATTTTTAGGCCAAACCATAAAACTGTTAAAATGCTCAAATATCGTTAAGATACTTTTATAGTAATCAGTAGAACTTTCTTTTAAAATACCTCACAAAAATTTGATTTACTGTAACTGTCTTCTTGCGTGATTTGGTGTTTTCTATCGTTCACGCATGGTATTCGTGCAAATAGGAAATAATATCTTCACATTTTTATGGCGCGGACTTCCAAAATTCATAGCATTTCTACATGAGAATTTCTCTCAATGAAATAAATGTCGCTATTAATTTAGAAACATATATGTGAGTTTCCACCTAAAACGGAAACAATAAGGCGCATTTCTTTGCTACGGTTTATGTGACTTTGAAAGTTTCCTTTTTAATTAAATTCCTAGGAACAAAACAATATGATAGTTTGTTAGATATAAATGATTCTATAAGCAGGAATTAAATTACTTAAGTTGTAAATTTAAAATAAATGATTTCTTAAATGTTATTGAAACTTTTATGATATTACTATTTCCTGAATGTTGAACGAAGTGCACTAAGAAATCGCAGAGAAGAATTAGAAAAAAATCTAATTGATAAAAGTAGGGAAAGAAAAAATTAAATTCTTTTATAAAGTCCAGTAATATTAGAATCACTTCGTCTCCTTTTTTACAGATGCATAAAATAATAAGATTCATTGAAATTTATTTAGTTTGTTTCCGTAGATATGTACACAAAATAATGAAATGATAATAAATTTTAAGGGACTTTAGAGATAGGGAGCTAATATTATAGTTGAGAAAATATACTTTTAATACTTTTATTCTACAGAAGTTTAAGTTTTAGAGTTCGATAAAGAATAAAAATTTCTTGAAACATTGATTTTCATTAAGTTGAAGGAAACTATATTGTAGGAAAAGAAAGTCTTTAATTATAAACCTAAATTTATTTAAAGTCTTCTCTCGCATTTCTAGATTGCTCTCAGTCTTCGATTCTTAATATTGTTGGAAATGTTGGACTGTCATTACTTAAAATTCTTATAGATTTGACAAACATTGGTAATTAAAATATAAATTTAATCGTACAACAAGTATTTTAGCTCTAAAACAGTTTTTGAAGTAAATATTCGTGCAGCAACTAACAGCATTATAAGAATGTCTTATTATTAAGGAGTCCTTAACTAAGCCTCTTTCTGACAATAACAAATAACTCTTGTAACATAACTAAATAAAGTTACTATTATTTAAAAGTTATTAAAAGATCATGACGATTCATGATTTTTAAATATTTCAAATCATGAATCACATTATTTTAATACTTTTTATCGGCTATGTATTTCTGAAATATTCCAACAAAGTTTATAATAACTCTGTTGTTCAATTGACTATTATTTTCCACTTTTTTCAGGTAATCTTAATTTCTTACAAACTGAGATTCTCAAACACAGTTTTCTGAAGTTAATCTCCAAGACATTTAATTAATAAATAATTCTTCATCACTCCACTGCTGATTACAATACAAAATATTTATTTGTTTACGTTAAAATGTTTAAACTAAATTTTGAATTTTTGTTATAAATTTAAAGTAGAATATTTTGAAATCCTGTTTTAAGGACTGTTGAAAATAACCTCTAAATTTCACTATTTCAAATTGTTATATCAAGACAGTTGCAAAACCTTTGTGCATTCTGAAATTTAAAGCAAATGGAGCTAAAACAAAATCAATGAAATTTAAAGTAAAAATTAGAGAAGGTAATATATCTGATTTGTCTAACAATACATTTCATGATTTTTTCCAAACTGCATATCATTATAATAATTTAAGTTGAAGTGTTTTTGGCATTTTTGTTTGCATTTCTATTTGAAATTTTAAAAGTATTTTATAAGGGGCGTTTCAATCAAATGAATTAATCATATATTTCAATTATATATATATATATATATATATATATATATATATATATATATATATATATATATATATATTGCATAATTTCATAATGAAACTTGAAAAAAAAAAGAAATACAGTATTTGCATAGCGCATTCATTTCAAACGAATTTGATTTTTGAAATGAAAATAATTAGAAAAAAATATTTTCGGTTTGATTTTACTTGATGGTTAGATTCTAATTTTTAATCCGAAATACAAAATAACTGTCTCATATTAATAAAGCAAATAGAATGAATATTTATTTTTAACTTTATCTCACAAATCATCCGTTTGAAGAGCAAATAAATTGATCGAACACGAAGTGAAATATGTAGAATTCAATTACCTATCACTCATTTACCGATTCCAGTCTTTCTCTCTCAGTGAATTTTGAGTGTTAAATGTATCCCTTCTAAGTAGCGCCATTCTTTTGAAGTTAAGACTATAGAAATCTCTTGAGAAAAGTTTAATTCTATTGCAGTGAAGTTATCGTTCCCTAAATTATTTCACTCCTAATTTTAGATTTTAAGGCTCTACTTAGAATTGGCGAACATCACAGCACTAAGAGCAAAGACAGATGCGATCCAATTCTGTTGGGACTTCATACGTCTGCAAGTTAGTTGATGCAGTAATTTGAGCTTGGCCTTTCTATCACCCAGAGTATTGCGTGCACCGTTCTTTCTAATAATATAAGGATTTCTCTAAAATTCTAAATAGATATCAATTTTCTAATGCAAATTCAGTTGAAATTTCTGCCGGAGGCAATTAAATCGAATAAGAAATTATTACTTAATGAAATTATTTTGATAAAGTGTAATGAAATTAAAATTTCAGAAGATATTCGAAATTCTGTGAGCTTTGTGAAAACTTAAATTAAAAGCTACAAATTTATTTCAATTGTTATTGAAGTTCTGATCTCAGAGAATTATGAAAGTATCTGTTATGCAAAATGATGTTATAGTTTTCATTTCAAAATGCCGTGTGATTAATTGACGAAAATAGATAACAATTTCATTTCGTTTCTTGGAGATTATTAAACTAAGCTAAGCGAATATTTAGACGTGCGACTAAATATTGCCTAACTAAGCCAATATTAATTAATAAATTAACTAAGCCTATATTAGACGTTATACTTTGCTTTATAAAGCTAGTATTTTGCATATACAATGAAATTCAGATAGCATTTCTTTATCATTAACTCTCTCGTTTAAAACACCAAATAATGGGCATATGGATATAAAAATTGCCATAAAATATTTTGAGAATAAAACCATTTTTATCTCAAGTATTTACTTTTTCTTATTTGAATTTAGATGTAACGGAGGCACTCTGCAACTACGCAGTTACTTAAGAAATTCAGTAATCAAGAAATACATTTAATTTGGAACCATGTCAGAGAATGATGGCGAATCGACTTATCAAAAAAATAATATTCATTGCCAGATACAGTTTTCGAATACAATTTTGTGGATGAAGGGGTGTTATTAAGCTAAGTATTTCACAACAAAAATCAAAGATAAAACAATTAGTACTTAATTATTACAGAACTAGTCAATGAAAAGTCAAATTTATTTGCTGTTAAATTACTGTGAACAATATAACAGTCCGATTTTCTCAAATTAGTTTACTATGGAGAAAGTAGCTAATAAACATGTCAGATTTTACAAGAAAATTATTTTATTCTTCACATAAAATCTTAATAAGACACATAAATTTGATTGATTTGTAAAATTTTGTTGAAAATAATCAATGTCGAAAAATTTGACCGGGAAATAATATTTATTTAAAATGCTACCTCAGTATCGTAATTATTAAGTAAGGAAAAGTTCATCAATTAAAAAGAATATCAACGGAATTTTCTTATAATTCTATTATGGGAAATTAATATTAAAAACAAAATGTGATGTACCATTGTAATATTTTCTAAAAATACATTTCACGAAATTTGACAATAGATATCTAAAGAAAATGTAAATCATTTATCTAATAATGTGTAACCTCTGTTTATTTTTATATACTGATATTTTAAAAGCATTTTAATTAAATTAATTTTACCTACACTTTTTTAAAAATGTTGTCACATCCTAATAAAAGCAGTAATGTATGTTACAAATGAAACAGAATACTTGATCAAAGAATAATTCATGTAATAATCTGCAATAAAATCATTTATAATCATTGGTGCAACAAAGATTAATGTAATTGATTTCTATTTAGTTTGCCGTTTTCAACATCATAACTTATCTTTATGATCTAATCATGAATATTTTAGCTATTGTTGAAACGCTACCATAAATAATTCAACCCTAAGTACTTCTTTAAAAATTTATTATTCATAACATTAACAAATAAATATGGTTTCATCAAGAAAATCTTTTAGTCCTTTAGATATAATTTAATTTTAGTAAGTGTAAGTCGATAAAAGCATTACCCTGTTTCATCATAATGAAATTCTCGAAAAATCTTGACAAAATCCCACGCAGTTTCTGCATTTATTTCAGAAGATTAAAACCGTTGAAATATTTATATTGCTTTACTTATCATTTACTCACAAGAGAAACATCTCACAAAATTCACTGGCGCATAAGTAAATAAACAGCTAATTTTCAGGTCTATAGCAATCTCTTGTGACGGACATATACGATTTGATATTGATAAGTGGTTCTTTTAATGCTGTCTTGCGTTGCGAGCTTTTCAAGGGTTATGGTTATTTTTCTTTTTCATTTTAAAAGAAAGATGAATTCCAAACATAATCTGCATTTCTTTGATCAAATGCAATATTTATGAATCTTCAAGGATTTAAAGGATGGGCGATGAAATTCTTTTTATTCGCTTTCTATAAATTGTAGTGACAATATTTGTGTGTGAGTCGGGTCCCACTTAAGTAAATTTGACTTCAGTGTATCTAATCTCTGTCTGTGTTTTTTATTGTATGGAGAAGAGATAAGAGCATTTTATAATTCTTTTTAGTTTTTATAATTCTTTTCGGTTCATTTAATAAAATATATTTTTTTTTTCTAAAGAGAAAGTAAATTTGTTGGATATTTCCATTTCTTAAACTCTTTTCAAAAAATCTAAATGTTTTTTTTTATGTGTTTGAGATTAATTCCCAGAAGAAAACAAAATGCAGAATATTTTTATTAAACAGCGAAGATTCAGTTTATTATACTTTTCAAATAATTATTTATATTTTGACAATCACTTCTTTTTGCAATTAAAATATTTCAATTTCGCTATATTTCATCAATAAATATATTCATTCACAAATTTTTATCAGTCACGAGACAGCATGATTTCACTTTTTCAGATTAAATTATTAAATTTAAAATTCTCATCCATATAATATGAAAAATCATTTATAGTCTTATTTGTTTCAGTTTCACGTCTAAGGAAAATCCTGGTTATAAAATTTCAGGAAAAATTATCTTGTGGTATATATTCTATTTCATATCTTCAGATATCTAATATTCTTATTTTCCTTTTTATGATGCTTAGTAGCTGGACTTCACAAATGCTTGAGAAAATCAAATGTTGACAAGTTATTTGCATAAAAATACCATCTCTCTTTAATTAATTCATATCTGTTAAAAAACTGCTTGTTATTCATTTTATTTCCAGACTTTTATTAAGTGCACAGTAATCAAACCATTTATTGGCAAATTTTTGTTAAAAAATAAAACATCTTTCTGCTAAACATTTCTGCAATTTTCTATAGCGGAAATTTTATTTCATAATTACGTGCGTGTAACATGCGGACCGTGAATACCGAGGTCTCGGTTTTAGGGTCAGAGGGCTCCAGGTTTGAAATCAGATTCAATTAAATATTTGTCACGAGGGTATGTTTGGTGAACGTTAGGTCTGACTTATCAGATTAAAGGCCCATAGGCGAGTTTCAAAGAGTAACGTCCTCGTCATCTGACCGCTTTTCAATCCCGAAATAACTCATGTATTCCTTATAAACGAGATGTTAATTAAACTAAATTTTAGCCAATATGCATATTCCAACAATCAAATTTCCGACATAAATATTTAACAGAAAGGGTTGTTATTTTTTAAGAACAGAATAGTACTTTTTTTTATCGTGAATATATATATACATACATACAAACGTATACCATATTTCTATATAAACAATAAGAGCTTTTTTTTAAGGGAACACATTAAAAGCAAATAAATATCGTTGTAACTTCCCACGAAAAAAAAATACTTCAATGAAATATTTTTTCTAAAAAAAAATAAGGTCTGCTCTTATTGAGGTGTTGAATAATAAGCTAAGGTCGTAAATAAGAGTTACATATTAGCAGTTACAGCAACACAGCTACGTTTTCGCAATTAGGGCATTCTTTTCGACGGAACTTTGTTTTATGGCCGCCATTATGCAAATAACCAAGACTTGTAAAATGAAACAAGGATCACTCTTGTTATAAATTAAACGCGACAACTGGCGATACAAGCACTTGGGTTTGAAGGATACTTATATGAAGTGAAATTACTTAGTACACAGTATATTGCTTCAACTGATGTCTTTATAGCCCATGCACTCCTTCCTATGAAAGAGCTCTCCATGCTCTGATATTCGTTCTGACTGAGGCAATTAGTTTACCCTCCCTGTTTCGCTGAATCTTTGTGGTTGTATTTATGTTTATTGTCCAAAATACATCTCTGCGATATATTTAAGTTGAAGGATCACGTTTGCGAGTGCAACCCTATGGAATTAACATATTCATATTTCAGAAGTTTTGCACGCTTTAAGGAAAATAAATAAACAGCGAAAAATCTCTGGATTTAGATGAGGAGTAGAAACAAACAGAAAAAAAAATATTTATCTCTCTCTCTCTCTCTCTCTCTCTTACTCACTTAGTTCTTGCTCGCAGATTTACACTTTAAATCGACTCAGTTTAGTTATGAATCAAATTCATTAAACTTCGCACACTTTGAAGATTAAACTAAGATTTATGAAAAGGCTTCTTAAAAAGTGAACATATGCGTTATATTTACCAGATGTTTTTCTTGGCTTTGTATAGTAATGAAATAATGAATGAGTATTTAAACTGTTTTGCAACTGATATTCCCTTGTGTGTTCGGAATTCTAATTTTATTAATCATTTTAGTCAAAATTCTAACTTTATTTTGTCTTTTTTTATGATCCTTTTATTACATTTTGGAATTAGTCATTGCTATAACTCCTTATAATTTAATCTACAATTATTCAGATTAATTACATTTAAATTTATATTTCGGAAAAAGAAAATTCCAAAATGGAGCAAATGTGGCAGAAAACATTAAAAAGAATAATTACGGAACAATAAGTAAACAATCTTAAATAAAATGTTTTCCGCATTATGTCCTAATTTAGATGAGTAAAATATTTGCTTTCATTTATTATTGTGATAACTTGATTCTCAAACCGACTAAGAATTTTTAAAAAAAACTTTTTTTGTAACATTCCAGTTTCAATCCTTCCATATCTTTTGGACATTCTTGTATTTGTAATATTTTGGCAAACAAAACCTTTTGCTTATTTTTTTAATTCTGTATTATCCATAAAGAATATAAAAAAATTTGTAAAACTTGTTGAAATAACGACTAAAAAAAATCTACATATTTAAAAAGATAGTTTTACAAATAAAAATTCCAACTGTTATAAAAAAGAAAATTTTTGAAGTCTAAACCTTAAAAAAAAATTTTAGCAAATACACTTTTAAAATCCAACAATTAAAGGTTTTTAATACTAGGATTAATTTACGAAAAGAAAAAAACTTAACAAACATTATTTTCATTAATGAAAGAATAATGCGAAGTAGTTTTATTCGGAATGCATTCAAAACAATAGAAAGGCGAATAAAACTAATTTTATGCATTGTTAAGATCGTTATAATTTTTAAAAACAATTTTTTATAGTGTTTATCTAAAATCATCTTCTTTAAAATTCCATCTGTCATTTACATTTGTTTCATTTATACGCTTTTTAAAGAATATAATATTTAAATTAAACATTTCTAATGCAGCATTATTTTTCTAGTAAACATGAAAGAAAAGATTTCTGCTGAAAGCTTTAAACCAGATTCAAAATTTTAATCAGTAGAAAACATTTATAAATGTTTATCCTTTGTTTTTATTCCTAGTAGAGCTTGAAAGAATAATATCTTTTTCAATGCTTTAAAATAGTTTTTTAACGAAATAATTCTATGTAAACAGCGATTTATTACATTAAACATTTTTTATTTATCATCATTTAACTGCAGCTTATTCTTGTTCTTTTTTTGAAAAAATTTAATCATTCTCGTTTTTTGATACAATACGGCCAGTGGATCTGCTTTGTTATGAAATTCAAATATTAATAATTGAAAATAATTCTAAGCCGAAGAATTTTGAGCAAAAAATTAAATTCTTCGTTCGTTATTTCTTCGTCACATATTTAATTAGTATTTTCATACCAATAATATTTCTATTTCACCGTTTTTATTTTCGGCAACGTTTGATTTTAAACAACTTCGGAAATGTTTTGAAAAAATTTGAAGATAAATATTTTATTATCTTAAAAAACATAAATTCTTTCCACGAGATTATAAAAATAATAAATTATTTTTGTATTGTTTTATAAAAATAATACATTATTCTTGATCGGAAGTTTCTAACTTCATTTTTTTTTTTTTTTGCTTCCTTTACATAAGAATTTTCCTAAACAATCAAACTTATTAACTTTTTCTACTTTATATCATCAGAAGAATCAAAAACACACATATATAAATCTTAATTTATTACTAAAGCTTTATGAATTCAATCAATATGAATGACATGAAAATAAATTAATCACCAAAGAGCTTGAGTTCCATCCATTTAAATAACAAATTAGCAAAAACGTTATGTTAGCCATTTATCTTAGAGCATCTCAAGACGACTAAAAACATTAATGAAGATAAAGCGCTAAAAAACTAATTAGTTATCGTAGCACATCAAAGTTAACTATTTCATTACACGTTAACACGCTTTTCCTCAACTTGGAAGAAGAAAAAAAAGCCAGAAAGCCTCAACCAAAAAAGTCTTGTCAAAGGTATATTCCATAGAATTTTTCACGAACACCGAACGGTATTTACTGCATCCCTCTTACATCTTCTTTCTGCCTTTCACAACTGGGGTTTCCTCTTTTTTAATGCTCTCTGGTCAAAAGCGATTGCATTGATTGCATTATCTACAGCCTCCAGGCCCACTGCGTACGATGCACCCACGGGGAAAGTGCACTGTTCCCTTGCGGTGGTTAAGTCCACCATCCGCCGCCCTAGCTTCAATCTCTTAGCCGTCGGCTACGTCCGTACTTTTTGCAGCCACTACAATGCGCTACTAGTGGCTGAATACTACTTTTCATTCGGTTCGACAGAATGAAGAAATAAGATGGAACTTTTTTTTCCCTTCCGCCCATCTTATAAGTCGGTTACCAAGAAGCTTTATTCTTTTCTTTTTTTTTTTTTTTATCGTTATTGCTTAAGGTAGAGAATATTATTATACTCATCTTAGAAGTATTTCCACTTTAATCCATTTGCCAGGAAACTATGTTAAAGGTGTGTTGAGTGTTAATAAGAGTCTTAGTGGAATTATAGTATATTTTAACGGTAAAGCTAGAACATAAAATGAGACTTATTATAAGGTAGAATTATCTGTTATGTCACGATTTCTTTCTTTTTCTTCTTCTTCTTTTGTCGTTGTTGTAACGAATGCTTGCCTTTAAAATTAAAGTTAAACCGTCAATTCATTTTTTTAAAAATATTTATAACAACAAATGAAATGAGCTGTGGTTTTCATTCATTAAACGCAGAAACCTTATTAATATTTGGCATGTTATTAATATTTTATTAATATTTGGCATACCTTATTAATATTTGGCATGTTCATGAACTTGTAACGAATCAGTGAAATATTTTAATGCCAACAAATAATATTCAAATTATTGGCATCCTGAAAGCTTAAAACTTAATATTCTAAAAGCTTAATGTATTATTTGAAGCTCAACATTTATTCATTCATCGTACAATCAGAATTCTTTATTTATTCAATAATTCATCAATTTTAAACCTTCAGAAATCGAAAGACAGCATTCATAAACAACTTGATCAAAGATTTCTGAATGTCAAATTAGAATGAAAACAAAATTTAAAAAGTAATTAAACTTTCTGGTTTTTATAAAAAGACTTTTTTGCATGAATATTATAAATTCTAATTACTTCTAGAATAGATATTTAATGATTCATAATTTAAGATAAATATGTTATAAATGCTTTTTAAAATATTTCTTATACAAAAGTATTTTAGTGTGTAAAAAAATTAGCATTTTTTCAAGACTTTATTGATTTATACTACAATCAATATCTATAGAAATTATTTCAACTTTTGTATCTTATTAAGAAATATCCAACAAAATTATATTAGAAATCTTATATATGAATTTAATAAATTTATTTTATATCAAGCTGTCTTGCGGGAAAAAACTCTTTCTCAAATATTATTTGTTTCTGTTCATATTTGAAAACAAAACTTTCTTTTAATTTGCTTCGTTTATAAAAGCATAACTGCATTTAGATTAAAACTATTTGTCATATCCATATGTCTTAATTTTTGTTTGAAATATAAAATTTATAAATTGAAATCACAATAAAGTATTCCTTGGTAATATTGTTAACAGATACAAAACGTAAGATTTATTGTATATAACTTTTCTTATTTTAATTAAAGCTCCAACGGCTTTTTTCCTTCAAACAGCCTTTCAGTCATTATCAGAATATGTTTTTATAAACAGCAAACGCAGGATTTATATTTAAAAAATAATGTTTAATATTTATCAATCATGTCTTGAACCTGCTTTGACCTGATACTTCTTTAGCAGATATTAGATTACATTAAATTCCAATCACACTCAGTGCCTAGTTTATGAAGACTCATTATTGCTTCTAGTATCTGATCACAGTTTGAATCTCTAGAATCGCTTGCATTAATTGCAATTTTTACTGAAAACGAAAACATTACTTAACCAAACTGAGTTTCGATCAAATTTAACTTTTGAAAAATATTTCTATAGTGTTTATTTCAATTCATAATGTTGATTGCGTGTTTTATTCACCAAGAATTAAAAAATTCATACTTTGGAAAAAATTTAAAAGTTAGAAGAAATTATAAAAGTGGCGAAAATCTATGTATTCCCTCCAAGGTAATATTTGATATCTGGAGTTCAGAGTGTCCATAACTGCCATTCTTAATAACCGGATCGAATATCGGATCACAGATGCTTTTTATGTTATACTCATTGGCATCGAGTAGGAGGGAAAAAAGCAATCATTTCAGAAAAAAATAGCTGTCACGCAAATATTTTTCGTGCAGTACAAAAGCAAGCATAGTTCAAAATAACGGCATTAACGACATATGCTTCAGTATTCTGGGAACAATGAGTCTTCAATTAGAATCTGATGGTCTTCGTGGCAAAATCTCTCAACTCTGTATCTGTGCATTGTATAGATTGTTTGATATCCCAGCCGTTATGTCTTTATCATGGATTGGAAGCTTTTGAAAGCTTGATTCTTAGGCGACTCGCTCAGTTTCGTGTATGATGTCATTATGATCTAGTCAACGCATGTTAGTAGCTTTATTAAATTGCACTTTGTCATGCAATTGAAATATAATTCTAGCTTTTCTCAATAGGTTGTCATCTTATTATGTTCCTCCACACGATTGTAATAATAGACATTTTATTGTTGCTTTGCATGCCATTAAGTGTTTGGAAAACGTGCTTTGGTTGACACGTCTAAAGATGCTTTCAAAAGTCACAGAAAAGTTTTATTTGCTTGAACTTCTGTATAATTTTGCAGTATCGATGTAATACATATTGTTCCTATAACAGGCGGACACTTTTCTTTGAGATGAAAAGATTTCTATATTACTATTGGCTTAATAACGGAGTCTGTTATTTATATGCGAGGGAAGTAACATTTATTGTGTGTTTTTATCTTATTTATTTATTCGTTTGTGTTCAGATTACACTCCAGCTGACAAATTTATAGAAAGTAAATAATTCTAAATTGATTTGTTGATATTCTTACCTCCATTGTTTAGAATTGAAAAAATAAGCATTTTTTTTTTTAATTTCGGGTTATAAATGAAATTCTAATATAAATTATGTATTTAGTTTTTTTTAAAAAAATATGATTGAATCATGAATACTCATTTTAAAAAAATAAGTACCCATAAAAATTTCATTCACTGAAGAAACAGAAAGAGGAAGAAAAATGTATTCATCGGAAAAACAGAAATAAAGCGTTATAATTATATTTAATTTATATTAAATACAAATTTCCTGTAGCAAATGCAAGAAGGTAATTAAAAAAATTCATGGAATATTCAGTAAATTGCTAAAAAATGCCAAAGAATTTCGAAATTTGAATTTTCTCCTCCTTCTATTCAAATTTTGCTCCTGAAAATAGTGTATCAAATTTTAACAATCCAGATTAAGCACTTAATCCAAAATCCTTTATAATAGAAAGACATCACAGTTAAGCACATAATTTCTAAAAATTAATGCTATTAAGATTTAAGAACAATTAATTCCAAATAATCCCTCATTAACTTATAACTAATAGACGCCTTATAAAAATACTCGCGAAAAAAGAAAGAAACATATTCCACCAAATTTCATTATATCCGTTCCCCATCCACTGACTGTATGTTAAATCAGCAAACGCGAAACCCTCAGACCTCAAAACAATCAGCTCTTAACAAATTGCTTCCATCAATTTCCATGCTGTTCATAGAGACTGAAACTCAAGATTATCAATCTCTTTGAATAGCAAACGCCAGTTGTTCCTTTTCAGAATCGAACAAACCTCGGTAAAACAACACCTTTCGTAACAAAACATGTCAGAACACCCTTGTACCGTGTCATTACGCAATGCACATATCTTGTACCAGCTTCCACTACCCCACCCCGAACAGCGATGTGACACACCACTAACGTTAATCGACAATGTCCTTTCCTTTTACCATGCCTGTCTATTTTCTCTTCTCTTTTTAAGAGGGACGTAGATTTTCTTTGTCCCTGCCTTTAACACATGGTGATAGTTTTAACACTCCTAAATGGGCTATTAAAACGGCGGCGTAAAGCCTGCACATACCTAAATAAAATGGATTATTTTACACAAAGGACGACGTGTCTCTTATTCAACAAGTAAGTTTAGAAGTTTTAGCGAGTTGTAAGAATTGTTCAGAGGTATTATATAGAAAGATGGGATCAGTTGATAAGAAGTTCAGCGAATTATGTGATTTGGGTCTGCTTTTAATAAGAGAAAACCGTATCAAATAAAGCCGTCTATTTTTATTAAAAAAATATTTTCCGCAATGTATGATGTTAGTTAATATATTTATTGGCATTAACTTGAATTTTAAATAGAATAATTTTTCCATCAGTTTTCCTGTTTGGCATTAATTATTTTCAAGCTATATACACCTCTTTACCATTTTTTTTTAAAATGATTATAATATATATTACTACTCTTATTATCATTTTTTAAATCATTCCATTTACATAAATAATTGAGAATCATACAACATCTAAAATCTCTTATTTTTCATCTTTGAGAATCGACTATTCCTTCAAATACATCATGTAACTGAAAATTATCTTTTAAGTGTGTAAAACGTGATATTAGGAGCATATCATAAAGTTATAGAAAGATAAATTTTTTGAAGCTTGATGGAACAAAATTTTTATCTGTTTAAAAAATATATGCAAGAATTTAAAATTCTGAGCTATTTTCCTTTATTGATACAAATTCTTAATCATTTTATAAATATATTCTGCATTTCATATAACTAAGTTTTATTCTAAATTTCTCCTGAATTTAGTCAATTAATATAATTTGTATAAAACTGTGACATAAGAAATATGTATAGAAATTGAACACTTTACATATAATCATTTTTGAGTCTTTTTTGACATAATGTTTATTAAAATTTATTAATACATATTTTAACGAAACACTGTGTCGTGTGTATTTACTAAATAATTGCGTTTTCTTCCACTAAAAACTAAGATTTTAAACACAAAGTTGGCAATTCAAGAAATTACTCCATAACTACAACTTAATATACTTTATTGATTATACTTTTCTTAACGCAAACAGCAATTTACAATAAATGTGTTGAAATAAACTGAAAGTAAACTCATTATTTCCATAATTTTTCAAGAGGATTTTTTAATTTAAAAAATTGGGCTTTTATTTAATCTCAAATTCTGTTTTAAGAATATATATAAATAACTCCTTGATAAGATAAATATAACCTTAACGATTGCTAAATTAAAATAATACAGATAAAGAATGAACATGGCAATTAAATAAATAAAATTTACTACAGATAACGATTACTGATATCAAAATTAGTTTTTTTTTCTGAAAAATATACTTTACATATTCATTATTATTTATAATAGCAATATTTATAATTTCTTTAATTCCAGTTTAACTAAGAATATAAAAGCAATGGAAATACCTCATGCTCTGATAACACAAGTAAAATTAATGATATGACAGCTAGATTTTAAAATACATTATAGATCTTACAAAACAAAAAAACAACAACAAAAGAAAGTAAAATCATTATGCAGAATAAATAAATTTAAATATCAATTATTATTATTAATATATATTTGACATATGTCTGTGATGTACCAAAAATTGTCACCATTGCTTTAAACTGAAATGTAAAATTTAAATTTTACAGTCATTATGAATGTTAAAATTATCTTAAACCTTTTATCCCACACTTTTCAAGTTTTATTATCAAATTATTTTATTAAACATCAATCAGAACTTTATTTTCTAAAAATAAAAAATAGCAAATCTGAATCATTGAAAACTAGAGAAATACTCTTCACCAACTAAATCTCAGTAACCCAACCATCTTTGCTAAAAACATTTCCATTCATTAATCAGCCCTTGTTACTTCGCTTATGTAATGTCCCAACACACAGCCCTTAATGACTTACAGAGTCCCTTTAATTTCCGTGTAATATAACTTAATGCCATGAGGAATTCTAGGTTAATTGATTAATGAACTTTTGACCTGTTTGTAGAACATAAAAAACTCAGTAAACGCTATTCTAAAGATCTTTACTGGGAAAGAGAGAAGTTAATTGATTTTTGGTTCACTTATTTACATTCTTACTGGGTAGATTTTAGTCTTCGAATTCTGCATAAAATGCAAAAAGACTAAGTAATTATGCAGCAAAATAAAGTTTTATAGAGTAAATATTTATGAACTTTAATCTAATAAAAAATACAGATATATAGTATTTGTAAAAATTGTAAATAAAAGGAGCTTTAAAATTAATCATAAAAGCAGTAGATTTTTCTCTCTGTTGTTTTGAAAAAAATCTTAGGTTATACATGGACATTAATAGTTTCCTAATATATCTTATACGATTCAATTAATAAAAAGAAATTATTATTGCACATAGCTGTTAATTATTTATTAATAACTAAATTTCTTAATTATTAGAAATTTATTAATAACTAAATTTCTTTTTAATTTCGTAAGAACTTTTTTAAAAAAATGGAATGATTTTTCCTCAGTTTGTCCATATTCTACACTCAATGCAATTTCCAGGACCTCTTTTGGCAATTTAAACTAAAATAATGGGAGATATCTTCTATTTCAATTGTTTTATCTTTAAGCATTTCATGCATTTTCATTTTTCTATAAAAAATAAAGTTATAGAATTTTGGTAAAGTTTTAAAAAATTTACATTCAGTTGGCGTATTTTCTGCCATTGCATATAATCTCATATTAAATGAAGTTTTCCTGCTTCATTAGAAAAGCATTTTGAAATACAACATGTATTTAATTCTTGAAGATTTTACTATTTTAACTTATTGTTTAACAAAGAAATACAGACGAAAGTTTCATATTAATTCCAAATTTATTTTAATTACAATTGCTTTATCTCTTTTTAAACAATAATTTTGGTTCATTTGCATAAATAAATCATAATAAAAAACCCAATATGAAAGTTATATCTTCATAATGTTTCTAGAATATAATTAAATCCTAGTAAAACTGTAATTATTAGGTCCATTATGATGGAAAATTATGATCATTCAAAATACAATAAGAAAAACAATCTGAAGCATCGATAAACATTACAAAGCATATTTTATGATTTTCAATATGAATAACTATTTTACTTATTTTTCACTCAAAAAATCTGTCCCTATTTTAAAAGAACAAATCTTCGCAATTTCCGGACAAATATATATATATATATATATATATATATATATTTTTTACTGGCAGCTTATAAAAACCTCATGGTTACTAATCACAAGAAAAAAAAGTGCCCGAAATAAGTGAGATTGTCTTGGTTTCATTTTGGTAACATACGCACTAGACGAGTTACCAGCTTTTTCTTATGGAATCCAGACGTGAAATTTATTGAATCACCATCTATAAAGATTATAAAAAGATCCGTATTTTTCGGCAGAATTTTGTCCAGTAATTTATTGATTAACAACCTTTATTCCTTTTTTCATTTAGGATAGGAAATAAACTGACTTAGAGTGAAATAAGCTGAATTAGAGAGAAATTATTAATTTGGACGTTAACATATTTTAAATTTAAATGTAGCAATGTGACGCCATTTATATATTCCCGTTAAATGATTATCTGGCTGCAAAGTGTCGGTTTCGATTTCAAAATCTGATTTCTACAAAATTCCTCCATGAACGCGGCCTGAAACACATTAAATCCGTCAAGTTCAAACATCCCCCAATAGAAAGGTGTGAAATCTTGGAATAAGAAATGGCGATTCAAGTATCACCGTTATCATTTGACAACGTTTGAGAATTACTTGATCTATCCCCAAATAGCCCTCTTTTAGCTTCGAAACAGAACATAAATCTAACTCAAGCAAACTTCGTTAAAAATAGTGTTAGTCCATGCTGAATAAGCCTCCTATATTTATTAAACTTCTATAAAATCTATTTAATACGCAGCATATGCTATCCAAAGAATGAAAACCTCTTTCTACGCACTTTCGGTTTCATAATGTTCATTCAGTATTAGGATTTTTTTATCAGTTTCAGGAAAATCCCATACTATTTCCCATTCACGCGTGGCAAAAATCCTTTACCCGTAAACACAGTAAGCTGTTCGACATTCGAGAATGTCCTACAGAAAACAGAATAAAAAGGAAATCTTTAAATACCTACGAAAAAACAGCACAAAAAGTAGCATCATAAAAACAGCCTTAACAGCAATCTTGTGTGTTTTTGCTCTTGCGTTATGTAAATGATCGGATATTATGCTTTCGTAATATCACGTGAGGCGGGGAATTCTCTTTGCTTTCATCTTTATTATTCTGCATTTTCTTGAGATGTTGTTTATAAAATGAAGTTGAGCAAGTTTAAAGAGTGAAAAATATTGTGTTTTTGGAACCCGAAATGTTGTTTACTGGCTGTTATAAACGTATGAATAAACAATATTGATGTGAAAGCATAAACTTCTGTGAATTAACGAGCAACGAGAAATTGTTTTTACCTTAGATCTAATCTTTCTGAAATATTTATTTTCACTTAGACTTTCTATTTCACTTAGACTAAGCTTGTTTTGCTTTTTAAATGCTATATTTAATCAGAGTATGGAAACGTTTGGCCATCAGATGTAATTTTGTCACATATGGAATGCTCTTCTTTAGAAAGCTATACATTAAAAAAAATCTGGACGGTTATAATTTTCCAAGAAATTGTTTTTAAAAAAGCTTGACAGTATAAGTGTCCGTTGTTACAAAAATAAAAAATAAAATATTTTTGTTTACTAATATAATATATTTAATCTTGTTCATATTTTGTGTACGTAAATACAATTGCAAGGCTTTCTAATCGCGCAAATCAACAGTACTGAAAAACAGAAGTGTTAATTCATTTTTGAGCATCCTTCATTTGATATAATTTAATTTTTTTAATAAATTGAATAGCTAAACGTTATTTTTAATAACAAATCAAATGGGAAATTTATCAAAGCTGATACCATTCTTAATGTTTCCAATAATTTAGCAATTATTTTCTTCAGTTTTGAATAAATAAAGCTATTATTTTTAATTTTTACTCTTCATAAATGGTCAAAATCTAAATACAATCATTTATTTAGTATTTTTTCTCGGATAAAAAAAATATTAATTTTTGTATTAATAATAAGAAAATGTCTACAGATGGCTAAATGCAAATGCAATCCATTTTAGAAGATAGAAAATTCTATAACAGAAATTAAAATTTGTCATAATCTTTAATTTACACATTTTATCCTGTTCAAGAAAATATGAAAAAAAAATTGAAATTCTGCCCCAAAAATTTTTAATTTTGGACTTATAAAAAAATAGTTATGTGTTGTCTTTATAGTTCGTCACTTTAAGATTAATTGGAATTTTTGCTTTAAATGCAAATATTTTTTTTTCTTTTAATTTATAAATTTTTAAAATAAAATGCTCTGTACTGAATGATGCGTTAAAGCTAGAGCAAATAAAAGTTGAAATAATGGTAAAATAAATCTTCAACGCCCTTTCCAAAATAATTATAGTCAATTGAGAAGAAAAATGCAAAATCGATTATTTAGACATATTATAGATTAACCGTGAAAATTGATTTTCCGTCAAAATGGCTTAACTAATTTCCTGGTTTAGACGCTTTAGCTAAACCACAAATGACTACAATTGCAGACCAAAATTTAGTGTCAACGAATCTTTAACGATGTTAAACGTTCAAAACGTCATCCGTTCCAAAAGGTCAATTTTTCGGTAATTCATGCTAAGAAGCCATTTCGTTTCAGGAGAACTTTTGTATTCGTGATGGATTTGACTACTATGAGTAGAGTTTACTTTTTTGAGAATATATTAACTATTTTCCACTAAATATTTACCTAATTATCTAATAGTATTTCTTAATTTTTAACACTTTATTCTGATTTATTTCCTAAATTTCTCGGAATTTTCTTTTAATTTATATGTGTGATTGTTCCATACAACAGTATTTTCTAATCAATGCTTAATGCGAAATGCTTATGGAGATTTTTGCTTTAAGATGAATAAATTTTTTAATAAAGCATATGCTTACCTAATTTAAGATCGTCAGGATTTTTTTAATCAGTTTGAGTCACTTTTATATATTTATAATTTATCTTGATTTAAGTAGTTATCATTTCATAATCATTTTTGTCATATTTTTGTTCATTATAAAATCATTCTTCATTTTCTAATGAAACTTCGTATTCCATTTTACGAAATGCTGCACTAAGCTTTAAAATGTATTATTACAGCTATATAAAAATGTATTATTATGGATTATTATATCTATAACATGAAAAAGACTTATCATGCGTATCATAATAGTATGTTCTATAAATGTTTGATAAGAAATTCTAATAATCAAACACTTGTTTAAAATATAGTCTTTAATTTAAATATTTGAGATATCGAATAAAAAGAATTTTCCCTTTCTATTTTGAAATAGGAGTTGTGGTTCTTAAGAAAGTTTTTAAAGAATTAGAACTTAAGGAACTCTACTATAGTGTAGGTATATTAGATTTTAATTAATCTAAACTCTTTTAAGAAAATAAAATAACTTAATGAAATAATGTTTTAATATTCACCCAATAAGAAATGCAAAATTCAATTAAATTTAATTTCTTTTCAAAAAAGTAGTATTCCGTTTTATAAATAATTATTGTATAATATTATTAAGTTGTAAAAAAATGGAGTTATCCATTAGAAATTAATATTCTATTAAATATAAATTTATATATTTCAAAATTGGCAAAATTGACGCTTATTTAAATTTATTAAATTTACTATTATTTATTAATAAACAATATTAGTTAATCATTTTTATTCATCATATCTTATTAATATTTAGTGTGCATATGTTTTAATTATAAAAATTTAATACATATGAATCCTACACTTCTGTGTAAATCAAAACTTTCGTTGTCTGTGTCATTTTTCTTCAAATACCAAATAATTTTGATGGCAATCCTAATTTCTATTAAAAAGCTGCCTTCTCTAAGTGTTGTTCAAAGGCCATTAGGAGAAGAAAAATCTTTACAATAGGAAATCTTGTGTGACAAGTTAGCCCAGGCGAGATTGACGAAAGCAGGGGTCAACCGCAGACCGTCCATGATAGATAACATTCATCATCCTCGCCATTATTGAGCGCTTTTGGCCACTGTCATCGTTTAACCCCCGCAGACTCCGAGTTACGTTTGAGGGATGATACAGTTGCAGTCTTCGCCAATTTCTCTCGACACTTAGTCTTAGATTTCGCAGCTGAACAATTGTTTCTTCCTTAGTTAGGATCTCGAACTTTCCAACTTTGTAAGTAAAAAAAATTATTTTTCATTGATTTGGAAAGATTTTGCAATGATGGATATTTCTAAGTCAAAAATAATGATATTGGATTTTATTTTTCTTTTATTCTGTAAAATTTTTTAATCACTATTATATTACTCTTTTCTAATTCTTAACCGCAATATATACGCGACGTTTGCCGATAGCTTTATTATAAAGAAACTGAGCCATGTCTAAAACACAGCTCATAAAAATGATCGATTTTTTCCCGTTTATCTGTGCATTTTTTCCACAAATAAAATGCGCGTGAAGAAGGTTATTTCAATCTGAATATCAACTTTCAGCTTTTTAAGATATTTATAAGAGTCTAATGTTGTAGCCAATTGTTTCTTCCTTAGACCGGATAGCTTTGTTTCCAACTGTAAAACTAAGAAACTCTTTTTCAAAAATTTTGAATTTTAAATACTAATTATTGCTGAACCCACAAACATAATTATATGTGGTATGTAAATTTAGAAGTGTAAATTATTAATAATCCCGTCTGTGATTTTATAATTTAAGAGAAAAAAAGGGTTTTAAAAAGAATCAGTTCCTAGGTTTTATTTAATCAAAGCATTGATGAATTTTAAAAAATAGCTTTATTACCTAAAAAATTGTTCAACGAAACAATTGCAGACATTTTTGAGAATTTTACAGTGATTTGTGCTTTAAAGAATAAATAATAAAATGGGAGATTTAAAGAATGGTATATTTCGATAATATGAGTATTCTCTTTATACTAAATTTTATTCAATGCGAAAATAATTTTGGAAGAATCAATAACTAGATTTGAATTCACAGTGAGAGCAAATATGTAGAATATATTTTGGTAATCTAACTAGATTTGAATTCAGAATGGAGCAAAACTTTAGAATATATTTTGGTAAATATGAGAAAATATGAAAGAGGATATTATATAGTGAGGCAATTTTGAACTAGTAAAAATATAAACAAACAACAATAATAAAATTGAATATAGAATTGAATAAAACCTTGAAAATTATTGATATAACGAATTCTATCATCAGCAATTGTTTTCAAATATGCATGCAGTAAAAATTCATATAAAGTCAAAGCATCGTTATTTTACGAATTGATCAAGTTAGTTCAATTTCAAATTATAAAAACACTTTTCATTAATAAACTCGTTTATTATCCATTCTTAGTTTCCAATAGCATTGGAATTTGGTGAATTGTAGTCGTAACTGTGAATTTTAACTATCCAACCGATAAAGGACTATACAGAATGCCAAATTATAGTATTACTAATTTCATACTGAAAGAATTATGAGATGTAAAACCGTTATAATTAAGAACATGGAAAAGCGTTATTATTCTTTCAGAGAGATGGCGAACTAAATATTTCATCTCACTGAAGCTTCGAAAGTGTTTTTAATTAAGAAGCGTAAAATTAATTTCATTAACTGTTTCATTACAAATCTCGAGGACTTATCGAGAATGTAAATATCGTGCCTTTAAAGCTATTGAAGTATCATGGACATCGTTTAATCAATGAAATGAGATACAATTACAAATCGAATTCTCTCTTTAGAGTAAAACTAAGCGATTCTCAGGATTGGTAATCCACTGGAGAAACTAAATTAGGAAGCACCAGGAAAATTAACTGTTATACTTATTTGGTATACTTTGAGATAAATCAATTAAACATAGCGAGTAATAAATGAGCATGTTCTTGCTATATCGAGAATTTAAAGAATTACACGGAATTCTAAACATAGAATCGAAATCGAAAGATTTGTTTTGATCGAGAATTCTTTGGCAAACATGCCTTCTTTTGCTTTAAATTATGTGCTGTAAAGCTTCCAATCCCTAATTACTGCACACCGTGACTGAATTCTTCGAAATATCAAATTTTACGCCTTTGCCGTCGTTTCTTTCGTGAAGGCAAGGCAAACACCGGCCTTAATACCCTTAGTAATATAGTTGGGGGAGCAGATCTTAGTTGTTCCCTAGAGTAAAGCTAGAAATTAATCGCGTTAATCTCCGTATAATGACATTTTTCCGTTTATTCAACAAGCATGACGAGATTGAAAAAGTAATTTTGAATAGTTTAAGTAATTACTAGGAATGAGTCGGAGCACAGGGGTCTCCGACTCAGTACCTCTGTGTGCAGGTGAACTTCGACATCTGCTTTAAAATGAGAATTAAAGTGCAGATTGACTTAACGAAACACTCCTCGCGTTTTAAAGAGATTAATTGAAGTGTTCGCAAGTTCGATGAGGGTAAATTCCCTTTAATGCATCCAGATACTTCGCGCAAATTGAAGGGAAGCTTTGAACAGATTGTGTCATTTTCTGTTCGCGACAAATACTAGAAAATTCCGGGCTAGAGATTCAATTGATCGTCTTTGAAACAACTTGATGAAAAACGCATCGAACTGCAATCTTGAAATATCATTAATTTTGTCTTTAATTAAAAAAATGCATTGTTCATTATCTGGTTTCAAAACTTTTAATATTTAACATTTTACTTTCAGATGTTTAAAAAAAGATCCGATTATGAAATTGCAGGTTTTATTTTATTCCAATAAATTTATGTTAAATGTTATTACTTCTTTAATTTTTTCACTAAATTAATAAATTTTTCGGTTATCATTTCAAACACTATAAAGTGAATAACTATTGTTTGAAATAATACATTGCAATAAATATGCAGAGAATTTTTATAATATTAATTATGTATTTTAGTTCTATAAATAAGGATACAGTAAGAAATATCAGATATTTAGAAAAAAAATCATTAAACAGATATGAAACTTCAATTTTTAAAATATAAATAATATATAACATTTTAAATAATCGGAACTATTATAACACAATAACTCCGTTGAGAAATCATTTTATACCACACGTGTATGAATAATACAAGAAGAGATATAGTTATAATTTCTAGAAATTATTATAGAAGAAAATTATTTGGCCTTCACATATTTCTGTATAAATATTGCAGATGTTTGGTTTGGATTTAAGAATTTTTTTCTATATCATCATTCTCAAACGTTGTACATTTTGAATCACTATTTAAATGCAAATAGATAAATACTATTGCATTTACCTGCAAATACATAAATAATACTACAGAGTTATTTAAATGCAACACTATAATAGTATAAATTATTTCATTGAAATTAATTTAGAATAACATACACTGTGTAATTTAATAAGATAATTTGCTCGCTCGTCGATGCCCATCGTAAGAGGGCTAAAGGTCATTATTAAAGCTAGTTGAAATTAGACAAGCGTTCAATACCTACAAAATAAACTTTTTTTTTCAATAAAAATAGAGGGACTATAGGAATAAGATGATGCAGTTTCAAATTTGGAACCGGAAGGTTCAGGGTTCACAGTCGATTACATTGAAGATCCGACGTATTCGAGGGACTAATGTATTTCAAATCTGTAAAGATAAAATTTTCATTGGCAAGGAATTTTGGTAAGAGGGCTTAATTCTGGTCATCTCATCACGAACCAAGATTACAAGTCTGTCTCAAACATTTTCCTGATGTAACTTCGAACCAAGGCAAAAATCTGCCTAAGCTAAGCCAAATAAACCGAAATAAAATCGCATTAAATAAACCTCAAACATCAAAAAATTATATTTCAAGCTTTACCACCAACAAAAATTATTAATCCATCCCAAACACAATATTCGCGAACATTTACCTATTTGTAAAGAAAAGAGCCACACAGCTATGAAAGCGACATTATTTCTAAATAAGGATCAAGCCAGGGTGCATATTTCATCAAAAACGGTAAAAGAGTGAAAGATTCGCTCTCGGGGCAGCTAAGGGGAAGTGATTGAATGCGCAATAAATGAACCTTATGGAAAGTTTGATGTCTCGCCACTTTAGCCCATCAGGTAAACAACGGAGTACAGCAATAATAGTTAATCATCCCCGTCAATTTTGTGTAAATTTAGTAATGTGCAGATATTGGACATCGCTCTCTTTCATACTTTGGGGATTAGTCAATGGGGAAAGGGGGAAAAGACTAACAAAATTTATGCTTTTCATTTGACCTAGAAAAATTAATTATATCGCTGTAGGCAGGCTATTCTAGCCCATACACTTAGTTAAAGTATAAATCAAAAATAAACGTTATTGAAACAGGTGACGTACGGAGGCTTTAATTTTGAAGCATGGAAGATTTTTTTTTCTTTCCGTAAATTTTGCATTCCGTGTCCTTAAATTTTATTCACAATATTTGAAGTTCTAATTTTAATTTTTGGAAAAGAATTTCTCTAATTTGATGTATTATTTTTCATTCTTCGTAAACTGAAGGGATCGAGATTTGAATTCCACATTATTAAAACCGTTTTAATGTATTTTTAAAGTAACCTTCACTTTTTCTGATAGGTATGCTACATAAAAAATCTTAAATTGCTATCTGAAGATATTTGTTGTCAATACACAATTTAAGTACAAAGTAACAAAGAAATAAGAGAAAAGTGATGAAGCCAAGATAATAAAACGTATTAGTGTTTTAAAAAATATAATGGTATCTATAATCAATTAAAATAGCTTTAAAAAATAATTTAAGCGTTACTTAAATATCGTACTGCGCATCTAAATTATAATTTCTATTTATAAAATGTAGTTAAATATATGTTTCTCACTTTTATACAGAATCCTTCAATAAACTTAATTAGTAATAACTATGATATTTGTAAATACAATTTGCTTTAAATCATATTTAAAATTTATATATGTAATTTTTGAAGCCCTTATAATTCCTTCAGAGCTTTAAAAATTTAATTATGGACTGAAAGTATAGAGCTTAGTAAAATTTTGAGAAAAAATCATATTAAATAATGAAATAATTTTATTTCTTGCCTATTAAAACCTATTTTTAATAAATTGAAGTGCATTATTATAAAACTTACTCATTTTTTAAAAATTCGAAAAAAGTTTTTCTGTTTGTAACTTTTTTTTTTGGAATGAAAACCAAAAATAATCCTAAATTATTTTCTTTACATATGTCTGTATTTTGAAGAATTATTTTTAAAAAACATCTAATGTAAATGTATTATATAAATGTTCTAAAAGATTTTAGATACTTTGCTTTATATACGTTAAATACATTTTGTCTAAATGTCTTATAATATTTTAAACAGATATTAGCAGATTATTTGCTACATTGTGTTCTTTAAACTAGTTGATTTAAATTATACCATTTAATTCGAAACTATTTAATTTTAAATCTTTATTTTCTCGGTAAATTTAAAAAACTAATTAATATTTAAAAATAAATATCTATCAGTTATTTTAGACAGAGGGAAAAACATATATTAAACTTTATAGAATATATAAACAAAAATTCCTCAACTCAACCAATCGGTCTACATTTGAACCTCGGATTTTGCAATACTACATAACTTTCAAAGAATAACAGAAATTTTTAAAGCCCAACTCCAAATGCACAATGAAATTCTATCTAAGTATCCACGATATTCTCTCCACTTCCAAAGTTGCACAAAACTTTTGAATTTATTTAAATAAATACCGACAGGTTTCACTTGCATCTAGAGATATTTACATACGTAATATATATGTATACAATATATAAGTAAAGGCGTATAACTGCAGAAATATATAAATATACCCAGTGGTATGCATTTATGTATATCTTTTCCCAGGAGGGTACTTTTGCACCCAGAAAAATGAGTTGAGGGTGTAAATCACCCAGTTTATGTATCATAAAAATGTAGTATTTGGCGAACTAGGTGGTTTTGACGATGGTTAGGCAGCGTCAAACAGCGCTGGACATGGATATGATTTCCCTTTTTACTGCAAGGAAATGTGAGTAAATTTTGGAGGCCAAAGAACATTTGGGATTCGTAGAGGCCAGATTAATAAAAGCGAACCTCTCACTCTAGGAGTTATGGGAAACAAAATATGAAACCTATTACCAGCCGAGCGTGGAAAGAGAATGTTTTCGTGGTGTAATGGGAAGAAAAACAAATAAGCTTCATTTCCACGCTTCTTATAGCTCTTAAAGTTTTCGAGTATGCTTTGCTAAGTTAAAAGAAAATTAGTCTCACGTTTCGTATGTATATTCTCACGAATGCAAGTTCGTTGTTTTTCTAAATACTTAATCAGAGTCTTTAGTAAGTCTTTTATTAAGTTATAAAAACTTGGTCTCAAAATAATGGAGGAAGTAAAAAAAAAAATAGAATTATCTTCCCTGGAGTAGAATGGGAAACATGTTTCTGACGAGAGTGTTATAAATTGGCAAAAATTATCAACTTTTAATTATTGTATTTTATTATTTTTCGGAAACTGCATGGAAAGCAACAAAATCTTTTCAAGATATATACTGTTACGAAATTAATTATTCTTAATAGTAGACATTAATTTTTAACATATAAGGAATAAGAAAATTTTCAATTTATTATTGTTGCAATTTTGTGAATATAATGAATCTAAACCAAAATATAAGGCCTATTACCAAATAATCCTGGGAAAAAATGTCATCTAGAAAACATATGTGAAGGTGGTCTTTCAATTCATAATTAATGCTAAATAATACATAGTTTTCTGTTTACATTCTGTTTAGTGAAAAAAAAATCTACAAATAATATTATTTGTATGATGTCGATTAAGATTCTTTTTTTGTTGTTGTTGATGATGATTAAGCTTAATCCTTTTTTAATTAAAAATCCTTTAAAATAAATTTTTAAAAATATAAAATATTTATTTCTTCTCTGAATCACTTATGAAAACTTTGCTTTAATTTTCCTGTTTTTATCAAATGAGCAGTTTCATAAATTTAATTCAGGGGATGTAAATTGTACAATTTTATTCTGTATTCATCAGTTAAAAATGAATGAAACTTATGGATTCCATTTTGTATTTTTTTTTTTAAATCCAACATTATCTTTAAAGTAATTTTTGTACGCACATACTCTATTTCGTGAATCAAGCCTTTTTCTTTATTTAATTTTTTCTTTCTCGATGATCACAAAACATATAATGAATTTACTCATATATTCTATTCTTCAAACAATTACGATATTGAAAAGAAACAAACATATCAATCAACGAACTTCAGATTATTAATGATAATATTGTGAAGTTTTCATTCGTAAAATATTTTCCCTGCGTTTTCCTTACCACTGAAATGTAACTTCACCGTAAAAAGACTAATAGCATAGTAAAGAACGTTTTACAGACATTCTGCACATTCTAAAAGATTTAGATTTCACTATTCATCTGATTACTATTTCTTCAATATACTTTCAAATAGGCATATTTATTTATTGTTTCGTATTTATCAGTAAATAGATTCATTTAAAATAGTATTTACCAAAAGAAATCTAAAACATTTTTGTCTTAATTTCTGCATAGTAAATGAATTTCATCGACGGACAAGCAAAGGAAATGAAATTGCATTTGCATTTCCAGATATATGCATAAATTGGCAAATGCTTAGAAACCTTACTTCGCAGTTACCTTGTCATTCCATTTGTTTATTAAAAGTGGAAATCGGCAACTGGCTTCTCTATTGTTTTTAAACGGTTATGAGTTCAGTTGTTTGTGCAGTGTTTCTAATCCTAAAAACCCAGGCAATTTCCATTTTGCATAATCTGTGCTTTCATATTTTAAAAAAGTATGAAATATTTTGTCACATAATAGAATATTCTGAAGTTGATCTAATTTTAGATATCGAAAGATTTGTTACTGTTGATTGCAACGTATATAAGTAAAAAAGTAATGGAACATGTTTACTTGAACAAAGCAAAATTGTAATTCAAGTAGAATATGCTGTTAAAATTTGGCTTTATTTGTTTTTATTCAAAAAGTATACATGAAGGAGAAATAAACAAGCTGCTTATTTGCAATTCTTCTACTTTTTATCAAGATGTGTGATATTATTTAAGTACAAGAAAGAATAATTGCATAGATAGTTCGAGTCAGTTATTCAGATCAGAGTCAAATCAAATTTACATAAATAATTCAAAAGCTGAAATTTACAAGTAAGAAGATACATTTTAAATTCGTTTAAAAAATTCTTCACGCCTTAAAAACATTGATTTTCAAAAAGAGGCCCATTGTTTGAAGCTTATACTTCATTCATAATTAAATTTTAAACCGCTAGAGTTATTCCTGCAAAGAGTGCTTAAACGTTAAGAAAGATGTCGCAGCGAAAAGCTATAAATTCACACCTCGGCAAAAAATTATGCTGCCCCGCAAAAAGAAGATCCTATTTTTCAGAGAATGAATGCATGCTACAAGGAAACAATTTATTTTGTGTTTTGATATTGTGTGCATTTTCGGTAGAAAATGAATTCTTTAAAAGAGAAAAAAAAATCTCGTTGATCATCTTTACCAGCATTCGCTTTTGCTTTAAAAAAAAGCAACAAAGGGCTGCACTAGTAATTGAGGTCTTCATTCTAAGCTTTAAATAATAAATAAAACATTTCATAAATTGCTTTTATCGTTATCCTGCAGTGACAAAAACTACTGTTAATTAAAAGTAGAAGCAACGCGCACCGGTGCTTTAATGAATAAGTAAATAGCAAAAACTGCCTTCTCCCAACTACCATTTTGTTGCAACGACATTGCTGGTTGAATTTTTAAATATTTTCTGCTAATCATTTTTGTCTCTTTTCATACGCTAGTGGAGATGAGTTAACATACGATCTCTGGATATTACGGTATGTCTCTCACAATCCCATCATGCCGTGTTTTAATTATTCCTTCAATTTTTAGGAATTATTTTTTGCTTCCGATTGTTAAGTCAATGTGTTTTCGCCTCTTAGATTCCGATAATTACTTTTTTGTGAGGAATTTTTTAACGCATGTTGACTTCGATGCAGGGGATGTATCAAAACAAATTCGACTGCGAGATGATGTAGTGGACAATTATCTGTTAACATTCTTTCACCTTTTGTTCGTCATGAAAACAGCTCATCCATTATAAGTCGCCATCTTGTTTCTTAGGATAAAACTTAATAAATGTCACAAAATTAAATAAATATATGCAAAACATTTCGACCATCAAATTAATAAAGGAGTTATTTTGCAACAGTTGATTTTTGTAAAATGAAATGCATATTATAGAAATGCATGTATATTTTAATTTCATTCATATAAAATATCCATGTCACTCAAATAAAAAAGTATTTTTTCCTTCATGTAAAGAGTCTGTAAATGTCTAGCAGATTTTACGTTTCATTAAATTAATGTAGAAAGTAAATATTTTTAATATGAATTATGAGGAATTGTTTTTAATTCATTTTCATTTATCTGAATAGATTAAAATAGTTGTTTATATCTAAGTCACGGTCTTTTTTCTTGCAACAACATTAAATAAAATAACGAATAATTTCTTAAAAACTGTTCTTTGTAAAAAGCAATAAAATAGATTGAATTTATTTTCACTTAATTTATAAGGGGCTATTCGATAATTGAAATAAAAAGAAACATCTCTCTCAAAGTGTGGGTAATCCTTAAAGTATATGCCATTTGAACTCATTATGGTTACCTCTTAATCATTCTGACTATTATTTCTTGGAACAAAATTAAACTAATTTGCCCTTTTAAAATAGTTGTAGTTTGTAAAATGAGGTTAATTATAATGGAATTCAATTTTGTTTTATTTTTATATGTTTCTACAAGTTATTCAGATAACTCAAGCAGATAATTCAACAGTACTGAATAATTTTGTCTCCAAGTCTGAGCATATATCTGCGCTTAACAGTTTGACTATTAACATTCTCTATATCATGTTCATTAAGAAAACCGTCTTTCTATTTCAATTTGCCTATTTATTTCTTGTGAAAAAATTAAATAAAATTTAAATTACCATATCTTAATTATTGTTGTTTCGAAAAAGCAGACAAACATTATAGTACCTTTTTATCCTATATTCTTAATATATCTAGTTAGCTGAAATTAACGGGAATATCCATTCTGAAAGTTAATACGCATAGCAGTTTCATTATAGTTAAATTAATGTAAATAGCATGGGTTTTTTTTTTGTTGTTAAATCAATGTAATAGCTTCATTTATTTCATCATAGATAGTTATAATTGAACATTGTCAAAGAGATAATCAAAATAAATTTAATTATATTTATATTTTTCCTCTGTTTTATACAGATATTTATTTTATATTTAAATTAATTATGTACTACAAAGCTTTAAACTTTTTGAAGTAAATGTGAAACAAATATCAATTATGAATGAAACACTAAAAGTTTCTATTTTAGGTAAATTGAAATTCACTATGAAAAATATTTTCTCCGATCCTTATGAAAACATGGGCAAGATGCGTCAACATCAACATGCGATTTCTTATCCCCTATATACATCTATCGCGAACAATTATTCAAATATTAACAAATCCTACCGTTATCTAAGAAAATACGTTTTAACTTTTAACGATTGAACAAGATCTGATTTCAAATGTTTGCTTCCAATCTTCAAGTGGAAATTAAGCAATTCGCCGTTCTCTCTCTCTTAGAATCTCTCATTATCAAGAAACAAATGATAAAAATCGTTCGTACAACATACGGTTGTTGGTTACACAAACCCTATCCTTTGACGATTAAAATAAACAGATTTTAATTACTAAGTGAAAGACTGTAATTTAATTCTTATTTCACAGCATCCGAAGTAAACTGTGAATTCCTCATAAACAATGCATGAAATTAATTGCATTCCTTCATTGAGTGCTGTTGAATTGATCTGGTAGATTCCTTTTTTTTTTCCATCAAGTAGACGATGCGAAAATCAATTTGATTAAAACTGCATGATAATATTTACTAGCGATTTTGACAAATCTCAAGTCAATTTGCAGCATGAGTTAAATTTACGACTTTTATGTTTTCCAACTTTGTAAGTTTTGATTTAGGGTATGGGTAGAATTATTGGAATTAGCATCAAACTGGTGATAAACTATCATTAACTGGATGATGTACCCAGAGACATCAGAATGAAAATATTTTCGTGTATTTTATTAATAAAAAATTAATTAATTGATTGACACCTTCATTTACATCATCCTTGCGCTTCATAGTATTTGTGAACAACGTTTGAAGAAAATCTATTTAGTAGCTTGGATTTCTGTCGTGTATAAGATATTTATCATTTCACTTTTATTTGCACTGAAGAAAGGGGACTTAAGCTTTAGAGCGCTGAAGATAATTATATCGTTTAGAACTTTTAATTAATAAAAAATTAATTAATTATCCCAAAGCCTTCACAAAAACCTATCTAATGTTTCATAGCAATTGTGTAAGAAATTTGAATAAAATATATTAAATAGTTGGGATTTCTATTGTGTACAAAGTATTTCCGAGTTTCACTTTTACTAATATTTATTACGAAAAAAATATTAAAAATTAAATTTTCTTTGCTGTAAAATGCTATAATTATAGATATATAGATCTTAACAGAGTACTTAGGCTTATTTCAGAATCTGAGAAGATTTTAGAATATATTATGATATATACTGATTTAAGAATATATTATCATTCCTGTTAAATCAAATTTATAAAAAAATTTCACCTATTAAAATTTATATTCAACTGATCAAATTTGCAAAATTTCAATTTGATTAACAACCTTAAGACCAGATGTTAGTCTTCATAAATAAAAGATCACCTTCATAGTGCTATGGAACTAAACAACATCTCATTAGTATATATCAGAAAAGTTTCAATTATCTTAATATTTAAACTTTTAAATGAAATGGCCCAGTAAGGGGTGTAAGGGATTAATTACATACGTCTTCTTTTAGAAGCTCTGCACATAAAACTATCCATTTAAAATTTTTCTACTGCTCTGTAAATAATGTTTGTTTCTTTTGTTGCTCAAAAGAACTCAAATTTTTCCTAATGAATATAAATATGCAGCAAGACCTTTTATAAAAAATGTTTTATTTAAAATTTAGTATTTAATCTTTAACAACTAATCATAGTATTAATAAACTTTTCTTAAGAAATCCATGTTTTACTAAACACAATTATATTTGTTCAGAAAGGTAGTTTGTAAAATTATAACATACATTATATTTCAAATATAAATATTATATAATATATGAATCTATATTATAACGCATTAAACAGTAATATTAAATTATAAAATTTTTTATATGGACCTATCTGTCTTATAAATTCAAAAATACCGTAGTAGTAAAAATATTTGTTGAAAACTTTTCCATTAATCTACAATGCTATTTCTTCGCTTTGAAGACTATAACAAAACATAATTATTTATATTTATCTACTTTTATCATAACACATACAATTTCTTTTTTATCAATATATTTCTACGCTGAGAAACATTATGGCATAAAAATATACGACGAAAATTTCTCCGTTGCTCTATAGAGTGTTTGTTTCTTCTTCATCTTAAATTCCCCCTAGGAGGGAGCAATTCCTTCTTGCATCAAAACTAATGAGGCGAACACGATTCCATACTTGAGGTCAGGATCCCAGCATGCACCGATTACGGGACGCCGTTCAGGCCCAGCCCACTCACAGCAAGTCCCACTGGACACAGCCATGACAATGCCATGGAGCGAATTTATGAGCCAAGATTTGGCGACGTTAGTGCCGAACACTTTTTCCATGCGATTGTTTGCGTCTTCTCCAAAATAATAAAATTCAAATAGAGTATAATTCTTACAAATATTGGAAATTTAAATTGAATGTAGAAATGACATTTAATTTCATGATCAAATAATTCGTGGACTGATTTGAATGAATCATATTCTTTTGTCTACTATAGTCTTTAGAATTGGACAAAAGATTTTTTTAGCCCTACATTTTCAAAATCTGTTTCATCCATAAAAATGTGCAATTTCCCTTCCTGTAATTCAAACAACAACACCAAAAAGTCATTTTTCAATAAAAAATAAAGTGAGTCATTGACAATAATAGCAAGAGCTATTAATTTATGAAATCAACAAAATTAAAAATTGATTCCATTTATTTTCTAAGCTTAATTCAGCTAATATGTAAAATTAATTTTATTAGAAATAAATGTTCTGAAATTAATAGAATTTCCGTAAAAAAGTTTCCAATTTTTTTTCGTATTTTTTTATTAAAACTGTTTATAATTTATAAACAACTAATGTAACTTCATTTCCCATTTTTAAAAATTTTGTTTAAAAAATAACAAAATCATACAATAAATAATTTTATAGTTCAATTAATAATAGATTTAATATGCAAAATAGCCATTTTAATTTGATGTTAAAACATGGAAAAGCAAATGATATATTGTTCTGCAGTCTAGAACAGATTGTTAAGGATTTTCGCTTGTACCCATTAAGTTTTGAAAAAACTAGTGAGATCACATTCCTTACTAATACCTTTCTTATATTAATTTAATTATAAATGGCTCATTAAAATCTCTATAAAAGAAATCATCAATGACAATTTAGAATTTATATACGACTCAGAACTGAGATATTTCGAAGAACGGAGAAAATTTTCATACTTTATAGGCAATATTTTCGTTTAATTTTCATTAGTGACTCAAAATTCACTTATAACATTTTTCTTATGAATCTTATACCTCACTGTCATATGAAAATTTACTTTTAACACTTTTAAATTGCGCATTGCGCTTTAATTGAAATATATTACATTCCAAGAATAAAGAGGTATATATTCAATTAGAATTTATATGTGGAAATAATCATATCTTTTAAAATTAACTATTCCTAAAAATTATTTGTATTAAAATATCTCTCTTCTATCTGGATTCTAAATCTTATATTAAAATGAAAAAGTGTATTAAAGCGAAAATTCGCGAAGTATATTAGCGCTCTATACAAATTACCATTCGATGAAATTTTTTAAAAAAAAATTGCCATTATTTCCTTGATAGAATAAAATTAAGCATCCAAATTAGAAATCAAAATTTCCTCTAAATTAATTTAATAAATCAGCTTTATTAAATTTAAATCAATTTATAAAAATTATTTCTCGTTTCAATAATTACTTCCTCTCACTTGCTGTTATGCTGAAGGCAAAAATTTTCTTAATTTTATAATTAGATTTTCAAAGTCTTTTATGCACTTAATGTATAATTTAATCACATGCTTTATTTAAAGTTTAATTTCAAACTAATTTACTTTAATAGCGAATTTTAAATAATTAATTTTAAATATAAAATTAATCAAGATTTATTTTCACACTTTCATAAAAAAATTGATTAATTTTCATTAAATTTCATTAATTAAATTACATTTCAATTCATACGTTAAATTTGCAATTAGAATTTTTTAGTACTTCACTTAACATTTTTATTCTTTTTCAAAAATGAAGAATATATTGATGTTACTCAATTTCCTCAAAGGAATTTTTAAATTTTGTAGAAGAAAAGAAACTTTTATATGCTTAGTTCGTACTTTATTTCTAGAAAAAATTATGTCTACTTAACCTATACTGTGTCTCAAGCAAAGCGCGAGTCGCAATATTTGGCATTTTATTTTTAAAAAAAATTATAATTAGGTTTATCTGATAAATTATTTAATAATTTCTTTAATTCTGTTATAGATAAAACATTACTAATGAACTGGTATAAATTCTTTCATTGAAAAGATAGCAACTTAAAATAAGTTTTCATTTTATGAAATATTTAAAATTTTTTGACTCTAACGAGACAGAAAAATTTATTGTAGTTATTTGACTGCTTGATAAAAAAAAAATTCTTTATTTACATCTATATTTGTAATTTATAGTAATTTTTGTGACAAACTTTTTCACTTCATAAAAACGAAAATTAATCCAAAAGTAATCGAAGAGAAATCAAAAGAAATTCAATATATTTATGGGATTAAGCAGCATTCAATAAGTAAATAGCGCAATATCATGAAAAATAATTCCAAATTCAGATTGAAAAATTAGAAAATGTTTTTCTTTTCTGCATTATAATTGTAAGAGCCTGCTCAATAAATGTATAATACAAAGAAGTGTAAAGAAACATAAAATTATTTCTGAGGTTAACTATATGCATATACCAAGAGTATTCAATAATATGTGGATTTGAAAGAAAATATTGTCTTTTGCATGATCGTTTTATATACTTGTACAACACTATCTTTTCACATTATTAAGGTAAACCTGGCTTTAACTCAAAATATGAATATGCATTAGATTTCTTAAATACAAAACTAAGACATTTGCTATCCATGAAACGATATATTCGAAAATAATTTAAAGTTAAATTATATAATTTTATCAAACGTGTAAAAAATTGGTCAGATAAAGTTAAATCTAAAATTCTTGGCGATCGTCTTCGGGACCTTGGCGATTGTTGGCAAAGTTCCGTGAAGGAGAAATGCCTAACATCCGGTAACCTCTTAAAATGTCCTGTTGGCGAAGCAATGGGGCGTGGACTGTCAAGTCCGCCAGTTGGACCTCCTGCTTCATGTGACCCCGGGGGTCACTTCTAGTGACCCGCGACAGATGAGGCGAAAGAATCCGCTGAAATCTCGGCATAAGATTCATGCCTTGCGGTTGACTGTTAGAATGAATTGAAATGATGACATGAGATTAAGAGAAGTATTATACGGAGATAATTACACTGCATGAATGAAATAATGCTCTCGGCGATTCCTATTCCGTCTGAGATCGTATCATTTTATCTCGACTGAGGAAAGGATTCGGGTGTCATAATCGCAAAACTGGCCAAGCAATAATGTATTCGAATACACAAATTTTGGCATTGAGTTATGGCATTTTATCATTCTAACGCCTGATTAACCGCCAAAACAGCAGGAAAATCTTACAATTTGGGCAGAATATTTCAGCGAAATATATTTGCCCGCATATATTCACATCATTTAAGAATCAATATTATTTCAAGAAACACTGATTGTTTAACACAAATCAATATTTAATTGTGATTTTAAAATAATTTAATAATTTCTCTTAAACTAGAGGGTATATAGCAAGCGATGTACATCTCCAAAAAATAAATCATAATGTAATTGTTTAGTAAACAAAGACATATTCTAGTTCTCCTGCACCGACTGATAAAAAAAATTAGCAATATTTTGTAAAAAACGTATCGGTATTTACCTTCCTTCTATGACATGTTTTTTCCTTGGAAATCATCATTTGGTTGGTTATGTTATATTTAGCATTAAAAAAACCATGTTTCTTTTGTTTTGATGTTTAAATAAAAAAAATTTGAATTCAAAACATTATTCATATACAAACATGAACCGACAATTATGCTTTTACAATGAATAATCTCCTACCATTTAAGTTTATGATAGTTATCTACACTATTAATTAAACTTGAATATAGAAAGCGGTACATATATTTATTTCACCAAACTATTTACTCATTCAAATTCTTTTAATTATCACATGAAAGAGAAATCATTTTTAGAACCTAAAAAGGGAAAATTATGAAGAATGTCATAAAAGCTTATATAAATAACGACTAATTTTTTCCTAAATATATATTTAAATTGTTCTTGTTTTTATAAACTTCTAACAATTGCCTTGTTAAATTAAAAAATTTAAATAATTTCTCTGATAAAGCTGAAAATAAATAAAACAAAACAAAAGTTTAAAGAATGCAGTCAAATTTTTAGATCTTTAAAAAATCACAAAGACCTTAGCTACAGAATAAAAGAAGCAATTTTTGAGTTAATCTTGAATTAAAAATTGATTGTTATAAATTATTAATAAGTCTGCTATTAATTAATTCAACCAAACAGAATGTGGAATTGAAGATTTCATTGGTTGTATCCCATGTAAATATAGTTCATACAACAAAATTGAAGCATTTATAGCAAAAATTATTTCAACATAATAATAATTCATATTAATAATGTTGAATTTATTAAATGATTATTGCAGATATAACTCAATTTTTATAAGAAACAGACCTGGGTAATGTTAATCAAGCTTCGGCTAAATAATTCTTAAATCAGGTTGCAAATATTTCATCTGAAACATTATTATGACAAATTTTTCGAAGTAATTTATTTACATTTGAAAATACAAGTATAAATCTTAATGTTATCATTCATATTTTATTTTTATTGAAACTTTCATCCTTTTTTTACATTTTAAGCAGAATTATAAAAAAAATACAACAATCCAAAAGTAAAATGAATTTCTAAATCATTTAAAATTTCAATATATCAGAATTGATTAAATCTAAGCATAACACCCAAATTTAATCCACGAAGGGCAAGAAAAAACAAATTCTAAAAGAACTTGATGCTCATAATTTGACTTTTGTCGTGATATCACCTGATTAACCAAATCGGTAACATCAACAATCCACCCCCTTCTTACTCTTCAAGCACTCATAATTTGATTAGAATTTTTCTAAGATTCCCTGTGGTAGTAGCTGTAGCTTCCCGATATCCACACTTGTCCTCCCCTCTCTCCCACTCTATCTCCAAAAAAAAGTTAGAATGGAAAATCCGAAACTTCTCGTCTCATCCTCACTAATAATCTTTCCCGGCGTTAATAATAAAAATCCTCCCTTGAATATAAATAAAAGAAAATTATTTTTTTCTCATCTTCACTCAACTGATGCGTAGGACTGTCCTCCCTCTCCATATGTTACTCGCTGCATCTCTAGTGATGCGGTCTACCAGTGTACATAGCATGAATATTTGAGATGCGTTTACAGGAGACGCACGAAATGATATATTGATTCTTGCTTGTGGTTTATCTGATAACACGCGGCTGCGGTGCTGTGTGCTGTTGGTAATGCGGAGAGATTTTGCCTCAGCCCCCTTTTATTTCTCCTAAGAGTGCTGAGAGCACTATCGACAGCTATTGCGTAATCGAAATCACAAATTCTTTGAAAGCTGCAAGAGAGATAGATAGATTCGAGGAATTCAGTCGTAACTGATGCAACAGCTAGTTGCCACTTTTTTGCTCATTAATGTAATCTATGGTCAAATTAAGAATTTGCTCTTTTATTGCTGCTTAATTAAAGAGCTATAAAGGTTTTAAAACTCAAAAATATTTTAAATTGTTCATTAATTCTATGACGCTAATCTTAAAAGAACAACTTTTCCAATAGCTATTCTTATTCTTATTTTCAATCAAATTAAGGCATACTGATTGCCTTCGCACATTTCATTTTACTTGGAGTCTATGGAAGGTTTAATACAACTTAAGGATATATTTTATGGCAAAAAAATCTATAGTGTTAAATTTCATTAAACTAAGGCTCAAAGTTTCACTTCATATCAAAATTTATTAATGATGCATAAGCTTTCAGTATTTTCTTTAATCAGGTGATAATGACAGTATTTAAATATATTTCTATCATAAAAAAAAAATTTTAACTTATCAAATAAGACTAATGGCTTAAAATAAATTCCGCTTTATAAATTGATGTGGGCACATGACCTAATAAAAGGAATTTTTTAGATATTTTAACAACTTCCTTCTTTTAGATTTGTCATAATTTTCTTACGTTACACAGTAGTACTTTGTTCTAGAAGCATAAAAAGCATCTCTCTGACTTATATCAAAATCGATTGACAACGCATATCAAATTATTATTCATTTCAATAATATTATATTGGCATTAATTTGATTAGATTTGCGGTGATTATAAATGTAATAATTTATCAAATGATACTAATGATTTCAATAAAGTTTATTTCCATTTTAGTATATAGACTTAATTATGCATGCCGTTAGAGGAGAAAACTTTTATTATATAAGGATGATGGATATTTATAGTATTATTATCCTCAGATTCTATGGAAATTATTACTATGTCTATGACTATAATTATTTAAAAACCTACACAGGGGTCATTTTTGCATTGTCAAATTACTGTAATTTCTTTTCTTCTTAAAAATAAATAATTATATTTAAACTGCACAATCTTTACATTCAAAAACTATATTTGCTTCTTTTTTGTTTAATATACTTTTAGTATTTTATTCATCTCAGCCATTCTCACTAATTTGGTCAGATTAAAATTACCTTTCTCAATTACTGCAGCTATTCCGGTGCAGACCTAGTAATTTAAGCTAAAGGTCAGATGATACGAATAACATTTGAGCCTAAGTCTGCTATGCCCTTTTTACTAGTAATAGGGTAATCACCAACCAGCAAAAAGTGATGAATCCAAAAAGTAATGAATGCCTGATGAATGAAATAATTTAAACATATATTGAGAAATCTATAAATCCCTAAAATTGAAAATAACCAAATAATTTCACATGAAGCAAACATTCATACAATGCATATTACGGTATCATCATTTATAGCAAGAGAAAATATAACAGCGATACCAAAATACAGAGCAAAGTTGAATCACGTGATCAGATGTATAACACTCACCTTCAAAGTACTAAGATTTAATCTATTGCTAACATTCTGGGCTGTAAGAAAGGTTTTGAGAATTTTTTTTCTAATTTCCAATACATTAATTACTATAGTATTAATAATTCAAGATTTTGCTACACAGAGCAAATATTTCTTAGCTCTTGAATAATTCCAATTAATATCTTGCTCTCTTTTTCTCTCTGATTTTATAATAAATTTAGATATCTGAAACACACTAACAAAATCTTGAATAATGCATTTAAATAAACTTGCAGAGTAAACTTCAAAAAATATGCCATTTTTTTTTTTTTTCATTTCTGTCATTTTATTTCACTAAATCGATTAATTTCAAAAATTATGTTTCTTTCTCCAGCATTTTTCAATCCAACTCAATCTTTAAATTTTATAAAATTTTATTTCAAACAAATAATTTAATCCACATGAAGAATCCTTACTTTGCCGTCAATATATTTCTCCGAGCAAAATTTATTTTTCACTTTCTGAGCTTGCTTTTCAAAGTGGAATTGATTTTTTAACTCACCGCAAAGGGAACATTTCCTCAAAAGCATAAAACGTCTAAAAGAAAACTACTTTAGTGATATCTATTTTTCCAAAGTTTGCTATCCTTTAAAGCATTCCCCTACGAATTCCGAGCAGCAAGTGAATCAACAATATTTCATCATTTCTACGAATATGTTAGGAGCAGACCTTCAGGATTATGATTCCCAATGTTGCTGCCATGAGACAAAAGCAATCTCCTTCTGGTGATATATTCGCCTATGACGGCTATATATCTACAATTTATCGATGTTATCACACTCTCTCATTGATTTACAACCACAATAAACGAAAAGTTATCTGAAGATGATAGCGGCACCACAGAATCGGCTGTGTTCAATCTCAACAGTTTCATTTATTTATTTCTTTGAGAGTGGAGGGTCAAATCTTATGAAGCAGAGATGTTGCATTTACTTCTCATTTTTTATTTGGTTTTTCTGGTCTCGTATTACTGAAAAGCTCTAAATGATAATTGATCTCCATCGGGCAGAAAAGAAAAAAAAATATTAAGTATCACCATCATTCTACGCGATCGAGGGTTTTTATAAAATAAGCAACAAATCGGCTCTTTAGGTGATTGAAGAAGTACAATTTCTGTGTTTTTATAAATAAAGTATATAATAATTATTTTTTTTTTGTGAAATTTTCATGGGCAGTGAAATTTATGTCTTTCTTTCACATTAAAATTATAGCCTGTCGTGAAAAACTAAATATGAAACACAGAAGGGATTTATTTATATTTTTACATCACTCAAATACACAATTTAAGGTATAATAACATTACTGGCAGCTTAACTTTTTAATCTTGAATTATTTTCTGATGCATTGAGAATAATTGGGAGATTAACCAGGAATAACCCCTTCTTATCAAAATTTCTATTCATTACTAACATGGAAATGTTGTTTTTAAATCTAAATTAATATACAGAAAATAAAACTTAAAAAAATCGGTTTTTTTTTTTTTTTTTTTTTTTTTTTTATGGAAATAAGCTATTTTGAAATAAAATTTTTAATTAATAATTTAAATAAAGGAAACCTTAACAACCACTGGAGCTAATAAAAAATAAATTGTTATTAATAAATGTTGACTTAAGAAGTTAAATAAAAAAAGTGAAAATTAAACTCTTTAAAAGTATCTTCAAGAACAGAAAAAACGTATCTTTGTCAATAACTTTTGATTAAAAAAATGAAATTTCAGATTTAGAAAAAATATTTCAAGATAATTTTCATAAAGGTGACATTTTAGGAGTATGAAGCAAAACAAACTTTATTTAAATATTGATATTTTCTGTTGGTAGAATTAATTTTCAGAAACATTAATTAGCATTAAATTTGAATATTTTAATGTAATTAAGAATTTTAAATGACAAAAAAATATATTGCAGCTTGATTCTTAGAACAAGCGTATTCTTTTGTTGGGATTCTCGGTATTTCAGTTCGTATTCAGTATTTTATTAAGCAAGCTCTTGTGTAATGGATTTTTATAAAGTATAAAAGCTAATGCCAATGCATCCTAAAAAATATAAAAATAAATAATCATATCCAAAATCTATTTTAAAGTATTAGATATCAAATTGGAAACTTTTTTAAACTTTTAAATTGCTTTTTTTAAATATTTCATCGAAATAATTTTTTGACATTTAAACTAATATTAGCATTTTATTTATATTTTTTGTATAGAAAAATAAATTCCTAAAAAGTAAATTCGTAGAATTTCTTTCAATGAAAATCACTTATGAATGAATTTATTAAATTAGAGACCAAATGCTAAATTCATTTCCTTGAACCTAATTTGGGTTTTATACATTTCAAAACTTCCTGTTTTAAGATCGGTCTATTAAAAAAAAATTTTTAAATTGATCTTTTCTTCAAAATATTCAAAACATTAAATTGATTGGAATAAATAAAGATTGATTGGAATAAATAAAGAGCAAAATTCATTCCTAGTAAAAATATCTGACCACTGATAATTTCTTTACGGAAACTAAAAACGATTAAAATTTTTTTCTTTAACCGAGCATTTAATCCAAAAACCTGAAAACTTTTTGAAGCAAATTTTACTTTGGCTCTCATCAACAGTTGACCCAACAATAACAACAAAAATTCTTGTTTTAAAACTTTTTCAGAAATCATTCACTGCCCTACCGACAGAAAAGGCACTTTCCACTAAAGTATGCTACCTCTATATTTATACACAAACGCACAGGGAACCTCAAGTTGGAGAAATATTTCAACCTAAAACCTATCAGCATGGTACCCGAACTGAACAGATGAAGAAATTAATAATAGATGTTGCCAAGAAGGGAATTCGATCTCTTAGGACTCCCGAGACTAGACCAATCTCTTTTCCGGAACAATATAGCTGCTTAGAACAGGCCCGGGAGATGTAATCTTGTTCGCTATCACCTTCTGAACCGCGAATAAAAAAGTCCCCCAAAACCAAGTTTTTACTTGTTACAATGTTCTAGTTTGAAATTCGATGAAAACATTTTAAGGTATTGATGGTAACATTTTGTCCGTGGACATCTTGTTTTCGTTATTTTTTTCCCCGTGAGTTCTGGGGTCGGTTGTTAAAGGCTTTGATGATATGCTCAAATATTCATATTTTGCATTATAGCGATGCAAATTTTCGACACGCTTCCATCCGACAGCGCCTAAGATCCCTTCAAGATTAATACGATAACTTTTTTTTCTCTTTATTTTTCGTAAACGCATGTGCTCATTCGAATAAATTTGCATCTACTTGTGATAAGTAAATTGGTATTTTTTTTTTCTTGCTTTATCTATCAAATTAAGTACTAAATTATAAATAGTATGATCTGAACAACATTTCAGAAAAATTCTAAAAAGTTGTCACACATATGTGACAAAAATTATCAGGGCGATATTGTAAAATAAAAATTATTATGCATTTCTAAATAAAAAGTCTAATTTATTCATTTCTAATTTTTATTCCAAAACAAATTAATTTAAATATTATTATTCTCTAAATTTTAACTGAAAAACGATTTTTCAAATATATGCACTGAAAATATTTCCATAATGTCCAAAAACTTTAATAAATTTTAAATCTTCTCATAAATAAATATGTAGCGACACCTCCATGTTTATTGGTGAAAATTAAAATTGAAGCATAAATTGATTCTGATATGCATGAAAATAATAGTAAAGATACACTGAACCAAAATAAATGGCGTACTTCACTCGGGGAAATGGGAAGCTAGTATTAGTGATCATACATTTTAATACCTTATCTAAAATAATTTTTCTTCCTCTAGACAAACCCCTTATAATTGACTCCCAGCACAGAACATTCATTTCCGTCGGCTATTGGCATCACATAAGCTTAATTTTACTTAGCGAAATTCCCTATTCGTTAGAGCTATTGAGTAACCTACGATTAATAATCTTTTACTCCCTAATAGAACACATCTGCGCTATCTCCAATACCAAGTAAGCTTTCGTCGATCAAAGCTCACTAAAGGAGTAGTTAAATCCAGAGCTTGTGAAACTCGATCTTCGTGATGGTTTCAGAATTAACCCCGAGCAAAGTGACCCACTGAAGCAGCTTACTCCGATAGCGATCTTCCTTTAAGCTCTAGTACCTTCACATACTTTATTACCCACACCAATCGATTACAATCAATAGTCGATTTATGCTCTGCTCCGCAGATTTGTTGCAAACGTGAATTCCTTTGCAATTTGAGCACTAATTATCCTGCAAAAGAATTCAGTCTGGTCATTGCTTGATGGCCTATTCGATGAAACAGTAAACGGTTGGCATTACATTCGACGTAATGATGGAACTCGTTCCCTGTTGAATCTAGGTATCAAGCATTGATTATTGTCTCTACTGTATATAATCGAGAGCATTAATCTTGTAAACTAGTGCATGGCGGCTCTATTCCACTGGGCATGCTCACTGCGCATGTTTTCCGTATCTGCGAGTGGCTACCGCGTGAATTAATCTACAATAATTGTGAAGCGAATCGCATTGGGAAATCTGTAATTTCAATTGTCCGTGAGGTGTATTGCACAGTCATTTTCCCCTTCAATCGTCTAAATATGAATAGCTAGAGCACATACAGTTGCTATAAACACTGCGTGTTAGTAGGCCTCTGAACGTGGAGAATTGGCTGAATTGTTCACAGTGCCAAGAGCTACAAATTCAATTGAACCGCACACGGAACATTTCTAAGGAACATAAAATATTTAATGTTTTAATTCATTTGCATGTTCTTTATGATAAAGCATAAAAGGTAAAATCTAAAATTTGGTTGCATATAAGTATATGTCCTTACTTTGATTTATATTGATATAAAAATAAATTCCGAAAATACTTTTATATAATAAACATCCATTACAAATGCATACCGTTGAGATAACAGAAAAATATAATAAACTAATAAATAATTTTCATTCACAAATCCTTAAAGAACTTTTCAATGTATCTTGTTCCTATTTATTGGGAAGAACAAATAATGTATGCCGGTAACTGGAGTTATGTTAATTTTTAGATAATAAAGTAGGGTAGCTTATAAAATACATTTCGATATTTCCTTAAAATCTTTAACTAGCAAAAAAATTATTATTTTTGTAACCATTGTGAGGCATAAAAAATTTAAAAATCACACAAGAGACCTTTCCAAAATTTATTATATTTTTATTCCTTCAACATTTGTGGAAAAGATTAGTATTTTTTTTTTCAAAACATAAATTCATTGTATTTATTAAAAATTTCCAAACTTGACGACTTTTGTTTAATATATATGAATTATTTCAAGAAATCTTCGTGGATTTCCCCTCTTTAAATTAATTATTTCTTTCCATTTATTTGAATCTAGTGTTCTTCGAAATGCATTTATTATGGAATGAATAACATTTAGTCAAATATTTCGAAATAATTCCTCACTAACTTCACTTTCGACTTAAATGCATTCATCTGAAATTTAAATCCTTTGAAATTCATGTGGAATATCCATCATATATTTATCTTAATAATATCTTCAATGAAAAAAAAAAGAAATCGCAAAACCCATGAATAATTTGCTATCTCATCAAGCCTCCATTTGCTATTTTACTTCGAAAGATAAAGGCGTGGCTAATACATTTTAGAATTCAGTGTGGAAATGAGTTTTTGTGATTCCTTACATTTGTTTTTACGATTGGGTTGGGTGGTGCATTAATACTTTATTAGGTATTGAGATTTAAATACTACATATAAAGGAATGGCCATTTTTTTAACCCTAGAAGCACATTTAGATGTCTTCATTCCCGTGTATTTTAAATTGGAATACATTTTAGCATTTGGTATTTCTGAATTTATTACATTTAAATTTCTATATTTACAACGGATTAATTATTAAATCCTTCCCTATTTTTGTAAAACTAAAGCACCACCCTCTGGGAACTTATACATATTTTGCTTGAAACTTTTCCATTTCATTTTTTATTGTTGTTTTTGAATGATAACTAAATGCTTTTGCGAATAGAACTGTGACGTTTTGGTATTCAAGTTAAATTAATTATTAAAAAGAACTTGTCTGCAGTATTTAATATGATATTAATGCATTTATTGTATTAAACTAAGTATATACACTACCTTTTAAATTAAAGGATAGTGAGTTATCTGCAAACTAAAGAACGACATCAGCTAATATTTTTTCCATGTGAAAGACATGTTTTATCTTCAATTTAAAGATAAAATATTCAAATTTATAAACGTATGTTTAGATATGTTTTTCAGCGGTTTATTAAAATAAAACATTGCGAAATTTACAATGCAGATTGTCCTTTCATTCCTTATTCAACAGTGAACCCATTCAAAAAAAATTATGGCATTCCTTTAGCTGCATATCATTTTCCTTTCAAAAGAAAACATGAAAGATTTCAATAGCAATGCATTTTTTATTGAATGGTAATTTTAAATAGTGATAAAATAATAAATATGATGCAAGGAATGGAAAAAAAATTGTACCAAATTGAAATTTCTGGGAACATTAATTTTTCAGTGCAAAGACGACAACCGACTAATAAAAGGTACGTAAAAGAAATAATATGAAATATAAATCCTCTTATGCAGCAAATAAGAAATGAAAAATAATTCTGGTTTAATATTGGAACATAAAGTCAATATAATTATGAATTCAATAAAATTTTCGCTTGTATTTCTAATTCCCAAGAAATTTGCCAAATAGCTTTTTTACATATAACGGTTTTATTCATAAAGTACAGAAATAACAAGAATTTATTTGCTAATTCAGAACAAAATAAATAAGAAATTGTGTAGTATTTCCTGATTAAAAAGACCCACAATGTTAAAATTAATTATAATAATATAATGCTAAATGTTAATGTTAAAATTAATAATGTTGAAATTAAAATTAATGATGTTAAAATTAATTATAATAATATAATGCTAAATGTTAATGTTAAAATTAATAATGTTGAAATTAAAATTAATGATGTTAAAATTAATTATAATAATATAATGCTAAATGTTAATGTTAAAATTAATAATGTTGAAATTAAAATTAATGATGTTAAAATTAATTTTAGTAATATAATGCTAAATGTTAATGTTAAAATTAATTATAATAAATTAATATAACTCTATGATCACTTTCAAATTAAAATAACAAAAAGAACTTGAAAAATTCAAAAGCACAATAAAAATTATTAATTAATTAAAATTAATGCATTCACTTTCAAACCGTCATTTTTCAAATAAATAATTTAACTATCATATTTCAGTTATTAAACATTTTAGTGAAAATGATTAATAACTCAAAATACAGCCAACAAAAGAATAATTAAAGCGAAATTAAACGAATTTTTTATTAAACATTATTTTCATTCAATATCATAAATAGAGAATTCTGATTTTAATTTTTATTATATTAAGCAATTCATTATTGGCAATGTGCTCATTCATCATATTTTTATATTTCATCAAATTTCCAGACAAATATAAAAACTTGACACTGAAGCAATCATTTTTCTTTAAAAGCCATGTGCTTAAGAGACAAAATTGTTAAAACTCAACAAACTTTTATTTTTCCACCCCACTCTAAGACACTGACTCATGAATTGGAAAAGACAAGTCAATCTAAAAAAACACCATCAAAATCTCAAATATTCTGCTTTTCCAAACCAAATATAAAAGCCATTTTCTGCACACTGTTTGAACTTTCACTATTTGGAACAAGGGGATTTTAAATGAGATCTAATACGTGCTATCCTTTTTTTTTTTTATGATTATTGTTATTATTTCTTTCCTTTCTTCATTTTTTCCCCCTGAATTCTTATTCGAAGCGAATAAAACCCTATGCGAAACGGTAACAAGATGTTTTCCTTTTCTATCTTTCTATGTCAATATGCTTCTGAGGATATACATATATACATACATGCGTGTATAGATATACATCCATGACTAGGTATACATGTATGGTGTTGTTGAAAATACACAGAGAAAAAGTACTTTTGCCTGCCGCTTCGACACTTGCTTTCCTTTTTCCTCCCCCGGTTTTTTTTCTTTGCACCTTTAAATGCCTCAATTGAATAAGGAAAACATCCATCTCCCTTGTGTATTAGTTCGCAAAGCTTTTGTTTTATATGCTTTCCGATCAGCAAGTATGTGTGTAGAGTAGCTGCGAATTTTTTGATCTTATAGACCCTTTTGCGCTAGAGTAACAGTCATGATGCTGTAGAACAGCAACTGTGTCTGTTTTAACAAGGTAAATCCCGACTTAGCTGCTAATCCTAGCACTGGTTCTTGGTATGTCTCAACTCCCAACAGGAAAAGTCATCGTACATGATATATCATCTTCTATAAATATCTTTCGCTCGCATTTCTCCATCAGCGTTATCCCTTTTCCCTTTTTGTACTATTTTTCTCGCTTTTTTTTCACTCAGCGTATTTAGATTTTTAAGTTATTCTTGTTAAAAATCTGTCCACAGTGATATATCGTTCAAAACGCTTTTCAAATAATAAAACGTAGAAAAAAATGTAAATAAAAGCACAAATATCTTCCTCGAGTTATTCAACTATTGATCCCTATTGTAAAGAAAATAAAGTTTTATTTTTGGAAACTGTAAAAGTAACATAATGTTTCACTGAAAATATTTACTGCTTGCAGAAAAATATTTAATTATTTGTTTATGTTCATGCTTATGTTTATGGCTTTTTTTATTTATAACTAAATAAATCTGTTTTTTATCGTTTGCTTTCCATTTAAGGCTAAAAGTAAAAATTGAATTTTTAAATAGACCCTTGGATCAGTTTTGTATTAGAAGATTTTTTAAAAATAACTTAAAGTATCAATTTTATTTTTATTAAAAATGTGTTTTTTTTATCTGCTTTTCTGGTCAGAATTTTAAAATAGAAGATTCTTTTTAAAAAATAAATCTTATAAAATAATTTTAAAAGGTCCTTAATGGTAAATAATCTTTTATTTTCATATTCGTTATTTCGGATTTAAATTTTTCTATTTTATAAAACATGTTTTTTCTTCTTTCATGCGTTTTGTAAACAAAGCCATACATTAATAAGATTTCTTAAAGCCTGATTAATCTCTTTCTATCTAAATTATCAATCTTTGCGATAAGATACATAATAAAGACTTTTCTATTCAAATATTTCTATTCTATTAATAGTTTGTTGTGTGAATGAAACCTACATCTAACCTTTTATTAAAAATCAAATCACCCTAATCAAACTTTTTAATGTAATATAAAAGATAGAAATGTTTTTTAATGACTATAAATATTTGTTGAATATACTATAGGAATTTTAATGAAAGAAAATCAAATCTAAAAAAAAAATACCTAATAACTAACTATAAAAAATTTTCACTGTGCATAAAAAAAACTAAAGTAATATCGATTTCACGAACATGAAAGTCCAATGAAACGATAAAATCAATTTCTAAATCTATTTCAAAGATAAATTTCCTTTTCAAAAAAAATTATTGTTATTTTAGGAGTATTATTTTTAATAGAAAGAAAGCATTTATTTCAAAAGCTTTTTTAAATCATGTCAATTTTCCCTAGGAAATATTGATTCGATTTTACTAATTTCTAATACTAATTATTACGTCCGTTTAATTTTTATTCATTCGTTCTATTAAAAAATTGGACTCTTTTTACTGCATTTTAAGCAAGCTCATTCTGTCAGTTTCATCTACCATACTGTCACTGTATTTATATTATTTACAACTTAGGAATGTGCATAAATCCATGGAACTTTTAATTAAAATAACAGTAAGAATATAATATTTCTGAGACAACAAAAACTTTTGATCGTGTATTCCAGAAATATATCTGATTTATCTAAAACCAAAAGGAAATATTATCATACGTCGTTCAACCAAAAAATAATGGAAATCACATTTCAGCATCAGAATGGCCGTTAGAAGCACTACTGCTTTTTAAAGTACCTTTTACGAGAGCTTCTTACTTCGAAGCCAACTTTGATGTAGTAAGTTACGAAGAAAAATTTAAGTGAGAAAAAAAAGAAAATATCCTTAAACTTCCGTCCCATCGGACGTAAATTTGAAAATGTTGGAATCAGTTTTAAGTCCAGAAATTCCGCTAAGAACATAAACGAGTAGTAAGTAGAATAACAAAATTTCGATGAAGCTTTCCAAAAGGAGTCGAGAGAGTTTAAGGAAAGCCATTTTGTTCCCATCTTTCAACCAATCTTGCATTTTTGTGTCAATGTAAATGGAACAGTGCGGCGCGCGAAAGCGTTTACGGAAAATGGGGATGGAGCTAGACACTGGAAATGGTGACTACCAATATGAATACAAATGTAAATGTTATGCAAAATACCAATCGTCACCTGTCTAGTGGGGTATTAGATAGCTTTGCGAGTCCTTTACATATAGAATGAAGCTAGAATTACACAAAAGACTGTCACCTTTTGTAGTAGTTATGAGCAGGTGAGGAAAGCCCTATCTTCCAGCCTCTATTCTAGGAGTCCGTTTGATGGCTTACTGACACACACGCGGAATTAGAACTATGTCGGCAGTAAACAGCATAATGCATATGAGAAGCTGATTACCTCAACGCTATCAATATGGAGACCGAAGCAAATGCAAAATTGAAGAACGTTGCATTCTTTGGTGATTTGCTAATGTCTTTCAACAGCAGTCTAAAAGACTTACCCAGATGGGGGTTCCAACTATTTCGTAGTTCTTCCCTTCTTCTGTTTATTTTCCCTTTTGAGATGCAAAGAAAATAATTTCGGAGTTCCGAGTGATTCACCAAGATGGGTTATTTTGTGAAAAGCGGAAATAGAGATGGTGGGTACGAAGCATTGCGGATATGGAGTTTGGATCCGAGAGCTAATTCATTTATAGGCGTCTTTTCTTATTGAATACGGCATAAAAGTATCTGCATTCCTTTTCAGACGGCTCAGATATTCTTCTGCTCTAAAGCACCCGCTGGTAGCATTGTATTTGAACAACAATTTTGCATATTTGTGTCCGGAGTAAAAGAATTATAAAGGATTGACAGATGGTTTTGGCTTTTCTAGAAGAATATTATATATGAATTCTTCTTATCCGCACTGCCACAGTAGGCTTTAGCAGAGATCTTTCAAAATTTTATAAAGAATCCTTTCAGTAACTAGATATCAAACATTCTATTCAAAAATGTATGTAACATTTTAGTAGCTATGTCAGATATTTATTTAATCTGAGATGATTGAATGAACTACTGTATCGAAATAAATTTTATATACTAGAGAGGAATATTTAAAATAATATTTGAAATTTTCCTACTTAAAACTCTACTATAAGTATAATCATGGCTTGTCATCAGTCACTGTGGCATGATAAATCCTTTTTATGTCTGTAGGGAATTTTCGTATTAATTAATGACTTAAAGTGGAATTTTTAAAGTTATAATTAATCCCTAATATCTCTAATTTTAAAAACACATTTTGCTAAATAAATAAGCTTTAAATGCTTTATATAGAGTAATAGATTTATCTTCATAGATCCAGCATGTTATTTGTCTAAGACATAAAAATTGTAGTTTGAATTCGGAGAGGAGGTGTTTTATATACATATGCCAGGGAATTGAGCAAAGCCTTCAGAAAATTCATTTTGCCAAATATTTTCATGCGTGATTTGAAAATAAAAATATTATGTGGTAAATTAGCTAAGCTAAAAATATTCTTTCGAATCACTTTTATTTATTTATTTGTGTGGCATGTATAAAAATATTATTTCAATAAGAAAAATACAAGCCCAGTGTCATTTTTGTCTAGTTTTTGTCCAAAATTAAAAATGAGTGAGAAAATATAAAGATTTCAGATGGATACAAATATGTAAGGAACTATAATGGATATAAGTATTAATAATAAAATTATTAAAACATCTATCGGAAGACTGCCTAATAAAAATATTACTTGATTATTATTTGCTATTAAAGTCGCTGTTAAGAGATTATCGCAAAATAATGGTTGATATGTCAATTTCTCAATAAGAGAAATGCAAAAATATTTAATTACTAGTTCTCTAAAAAATTAATGAATTTCCTTATTTGTTAGATATGATTCCTTTTGAATAACTGGTTAAATTATCCTTCCCAAGCATTTGCAATTTCTACTTTTTTCATTACTCAGGTCATAACTCTTATAAAAGACACTAAAGTGGGGAATTGCGAAACTGTATACTTATCATAAATTACATTATGCATTGGTAATCTTAATACCGAAACCTGCATATTACTCATTTTCATAAAATACAACAAGAAACCGCTATTCGAGAGCGAGCCCTTATCATTAGCATTTCAGGAAAAGCTTTTGTTTCCATTTATCACATCAGATTTAATGTATTTTTAAGTACTGTGGTAATTGAATCCTTGAAATTAAAAATCATACTCTGTAATTTTCTTCATTGTCTTTGAAGAAGCTCGGAGGGAATAATCTTAGAAAACGAAAAGAACCATATAAATGAAGGCTTACATAAATACGGCATCAAAAGTTTCATTAAGCCTGTGCATGCAGAGTGGGTGAGTTTCGCCATTTGACGACTTCAATCGAAAACGCGCAGATGTTTATGAAGTATCGATACATTGAAAGTAGTTGCTGATGCATTTCGCTCCTAACGAGACAGTGTCACATCCCCTAATGAATTTAAACAAGACTTCGGGTCGTACAAAAAACCATCATTAGGCTAAAATGTAATCAATAAACTTTAGGAATATAAAAGCAGCAAAGTGAATGCTCTGTTTGCATTATGCGTAATAGGCAGAGTGTTGTTTCGTTTAATGTTTTGTATATATCCGTCTAAACAGGCAGAGCATTTTAGCGAGATGTGAACTTTGTTGATTATGCCTATTTATAACATCCGAAATGGCAGCGCATTATTTTCCACACCGATTACCAATAAATGGTACCAGTCACACTCTGTCAAAACAAGTTATTGTTCCATTCAGGAATCTTTGGAACAGCAGAGCTTAACAGTTTGTGTGCATTTACAAATTTAGTATTGATTTAGAACTAAAACTAAATAGTATTGACAGATCCAAATTTATTGAATAAAGTTGCGTGTTTTCTTTACTTTAGGTTATATTATATATATTAATTTAAACTGCTGTTGATACAGTTTCTATTCTTTTCTTGTTTCTGAAAAAAAAATTAATTCGTAAACGCATTATAGTGCAAGATTGCTTTTTTTTTGTAACGAAAATATTTTAATGAGATAAATAAAATAAATTTGTCATTAAACACCAAATTCAATTTCTCAAAATGTTCTTTTTGTTTCCAGCATATTCTATACCGCTTGCATTGTTTAAAATATTGGTTATGTTTTAATTCACTTAAATCTTTTAAGCGTAAGTACATTTTCAAAGTATACCTTCTTCAAAATATTTAGTAAAGATTAGATTATGATAGACATTCAAGTCGTTTTATTTTAATACCTTTTCTCATATTTTGTTTATCATATAAATGAACTTTCTAAATGGAGTCAAGTCGCATGAAATCACTGTGCCTTTAAAAACTTAGTATTTTGATAATCTATCAAATACTCCACGTTAACTTTTGAGTTAAGATAATTTTACTTTCTTCATATAAATTGGGCAGATAATACTCAATTTTATGAAGAATAAAAACTTAGGAACAATTTCTTCATTAGCTTTCAACAACTTAAGAAAATCACACGACTAAATATTTGATCAAAATGGTTGGAATTTGATGTAGCAATGAATGCATTGTCAAAGTTAGATAGAAATATATTTTCAAAAGTTTGTCAAAATTTAGACAAAATTGCACAGCAGTTAAATTAATGTCATCAAAAAGACATTTTTTTAAAAAAATTTTAAAATGGTTTAAAAGTCATTTTTATAAATTAAATATTTGGTAGTTATCGCAGAGAAACATTCCATTCTTCATAATTAATAATTATGTATCATTTAATTTTATTCTTACAAGTATTATAGAATTTTAAAAAAATATTTTTATTTTTAGTAAAATCAATGTATTCTGTTCTTAAAACCTTCCCTCCATAGTCCATTAAATCTCAAAGTGAATGTAGAAAGTTAATATTTAATAGTTAAAGTACCTTGCTTCTATTTCATTTAACTTGGAAACTCTCTTTAAATATATATAAAGACAAATATTCAATACTGTTTCATGTAAATATAAAATTAAAACACAGATTTTGAGATGGTAATACATTTTAATGCCTATAATGGAAAATTTTCTTAAAAGTATATCGTAATGATTTTAAAATAATATATCTAAACAATTACAAATCTATATTTTTAAAATACTTAAATAAAATATATCTGATAAATTTCCTCTAACTATAATTTTCACTGCTGTAGTTTGTCAAATAATCCTTTTAAATAAAATACCGTAAATAATTTTTCGAAACATATGTTTTGATATCATCGCTAATTATTTGAATTCAGCTTTTAACGTAATAAAAATTTACATATTCAACAGCATTTAATGACCAATATAGTCAGCTATAGATTTATAAATTAAAGAGAGTTAATGAAAACTTTCTTACTTTTAAACATAAAATTCTGAATTATAAATTTATCCAATTCATGAATGAATTCACCAGCATTGACATTAAGAATCGCTCATAAAATTAAACATCAATCGAGAAATAAGTTGTACGAAAGCCTCATCATTACGTCACAGAACAGACCCAAATCGTTTAATTCTCTCGCCTGATTAATTTAAAATTTAAATTTTTACAAATCCAACGTATAGAGCTCATATTCATTTCTGATGACGCAGACAAAACGAATTCAACGGAAAGTTATCAAAACAGACATTCCTTTCAATTTCGACGGAACGAGTTGCCATCCTACAGTCAAACAGATCATAGCCGAATAAATGATATAAATATGCATTAGCCTAAGCCTTTGCTTATGCTGGATTTCACTGAAGGAGACTCTGCAAATATTATCTCAATCTCTTAGAGGCAGGTGGGTTCAGATCGACATGCTACACTTATCTCGTTCAAGGTATGCAAATGAATATCGTTTAATATTTTAACGCAGTCATTACGCAAAGCCTAACAACGATGGTATGAGCGACATCACAAGCAAAGGTAGTTTCCAAAGCCTTAAAACTTGGGACGCATGAAGACGTCAAAGCGCTGCTCCAAACTTAGCAGCAAACCTTTGATGTGGGAACGTAAGCAAAGGAAGCAAACCTCTACAGCAGAACGCTGGCGTGCAGTAAGCGTATCAAAATCTCTCGTGCTGCTGTCCTTAGTTACATCGAATAGATTTGCTTAGAGAGCTTAGAGCTGATGACAGAAAGAGAAGAGGGCAAATTTTATCTCTGATATCAAAGTAGTCTGGCCATTGAATGTGGCATCAGATATGTATTGATGGTTTCACTGGGCTGTCAGTCTGAGGACTGGTCTTGTTAGAAATATAAATTTTGGTTTGCAAGAGTGTATTTGAAAAAAAAAAGATTGGGTGGAATAGATTTTAAAATAAATGCTAGCTTTTATAACTATAAATAAATTGAAATAATTTGATTGCAATATATATTACATTAAATTATAACGAAGGAGAAATAAATCGAGACGAATTTCATTTCTGATTTCCACTTAATTTGTACATTAAATGGTCTTACTGGATTGTCACATTAAGTGTTTTTTCGTTGGAAATATAAATTTTGATTTTAAAAGCCGAGAAAATTATCTTACTTGAATTTTTAAGAAAGAAATCATAACGAAAAATATAGAAATGATAATGACTAGAGTAACATAAGATTTCTGAGATGCATATGTGTTTCTTAAAATTAATCATATTCATTCAGTCAAAAATATGTAAAATTGAGGCATCCAAAACGAGTTTTTGGCTATTTATATTTCCATATACATTTAAATGTTTCTTTGAAATATCAGTCAAACTCCACGGTAAATATTTGGCAATCACTTCAATTATGAAAGAAAAGTTAAGAATTCTACGTTTCTTCTGATGATTTCGGTTTATATTACAGAAGTCATTAAATTAAATATAAGAAATTTAACATTAAAATATCGAAAAAAAAACATTTTACATCTTTTTTAGCTCAAAAGATGAGTGACTTAACTAACAATGCTTGCAAGAAATTTATGTATAAATAAATAACAATCTTGCAGCGCTTGAAATCTCATGAACTTATTTTTATGCATTCAATTTCTGAATAGATTTATTCATTTTATTTATTTTGCAATGAAATATATCTTAAATAGATATAAAATTAATCTTTCTTTAAATGGATTATATCTAGATTCTTGTTATTAACATGCTCTTTAAAAGTTTTAAATTTATGAATATTATTTCTTCGGCTGTTAAGAAATAATAATAGCGAAGAGATCTTGAAGAACATTATTAAATTTAAGTTTCGAAAATCGCAGAAATTAAATCTAATAGTTTCCAGAAAAGAAATTAGTGTCTAAAAGCAATTTAAATTATTTATTATCGTAGAATAAAAGAAGAAAAGATACTGAATGAAACGCAATTTTGTCTTAAACTTATATTAAAGTTTTAAGGGAAAAAAAGCTAAATTTGCTATGCATCAATTTTTCTGTTATCATGCGATGTAATGGAACGAATTTTTAATTATTGACTCTAAAACTAGTTTTTTTTATTTATTTTTATGTATGCAAGTGCGCAGACAGTTGCTTCTAAGCTGATTGATTTTCTATAAATAATTTGCTTCAATGATAAAAACAAATAGATGAACATTACAAGCAATATAAAGACATTTTTCACATTAATGTCTGTTAACTAATTAAGAAAACGTCACTTCGACTTTTTTTCATGTAACAACTCATTTCTAGTGACGACAGACTCTCTCGAATAGATTTGCTAGTCGTGATTTTTTTTGCGATCAACATTAATTAAGATTCCAAAGGTGTGGTTACCTCTGAATAACTCTGGTTGATCCACACACCCCTACAGTTTTTTTTTATATAACTTAGAGAGTATAATTAAATTTCTATAAATATCCATGCTTCCCGAACATTTTTATAATGTATCAAGTGCTTATTATTGGTTACCCACGAGTGAGTTATAACAATTGTAGTCTCTATTTTGTAATCCCACAAAATTAATTTTAACGCTAGAACGAAAGAACCCCGAAATAATAAATGATTTCTTCATGACATATAGTTTGGGTGAAAAAAAAACCCTAGCAGTTTGAATGATGATTGAATGAGGGGAAATTATCTTTATCGATTTTTAATTTAACGATATTTTTTCAAACATTATCTTTGTCATTAAGGTTTTTTGGTCGGAGTTTTTGTGAGGCATTGTTTCTGTATCACCATAGAATCAAATTCTTCCTAAACAATACATATTGTATTCAAAACTCCATTAATAAGAGCAGTGCCTTTCTAAAGGATATAATTAAATATTTCTTTTTTATTTGTAAAGTTATTTTTTTTCTACTGTTTTTCGTTAAATCTAAATGTCTGAGCTAAAACCGAATAATGACTCGGAACTGTAGACTGTGTAATTAGATCAAATGTGAATACATTTATACATTCCATCGTAAGTATATATAGCTATGAAGGTGGGAAAAAAAGTATATTTTATCATTTAACTGTAAATTTAGGTAATGTTTCTAATGGGATATGTCACAGTTTGTTGTTTCAAGATAAATATTGTTTATTATGCTTCGAAATATATCAACATTCATTACTGAAGAATGGTTAATGCATATGTTAATAGTCAATGTTACTTAGTTTTGGATGATTGAAAAACAAATTGTTTTCTAACCAATTCATATATGGTTGAAAAAATCTAAAACATTATCAGTAATTAAAATACTTATTTTATTATGATTGATAATGCTTAAATAACTCTGATTATTTTCATGGAAACAAGGTAATATTCTTTGATCATAAATTTAAAAGAAGAATTTAAATATTTTTGAGAATTATTCTTGCAGTTTTTAGAGGTGATTATATTTCAGCGTTTTATAAAGTAGAAAACTTAAACCAAACTAAATCAAAGTTCTAAAGAGATTTTTAATTTCGAATTTTCTTATTTAATCCCATTTAATATAAAAATTCAAATAAACAAACAATCTCTTTTTATTATCGTCAGTTAACTTCTTAATTTGATAATATCTTTTATTTTTCATAACCATTTTTATCCATAAAATATGATGGAAAAATATTTAAAACATTAAAAATAATATATATATTATACAAATTGCCATACATGAAAGGAGTTTTTTTAATGTTAATACCAGTTATAGATATTTCTCATTCATTCAGCATAGTTAAAAATGTGCTTCCAGAAATACATATAATTTATATTACCATAAATAACGTTTAAGATTCTACTAAAAAATTATTCCTAAAATTAAAGTTTCCAGAATTATTTTCGTTCGAACGTGAAAAGAAACAGTTTTCATTAAATATTTGGATTATTTATAGAATTATTTTTTAAAAAATATCATCCTTTTTAAAAATAAAAGAAAAATGAAATGAATAATTTAATGAACTTATTTTTAAAAAACGATACGACAGCTCTCTTCATTCATAAGTGTCTTATATTAATATTGTTTACAAGAAAAAGATGCAATATATCCATTCATCTATTGTGTTTCTGTTAGATTTTTTGCAACTAGTAAACAAATAAATTCATGTTTCACAGCTATGCGATTTAAGGTTCGAAAAATATTTCATTAGTCTGAAAGAGGTTTCAGAATAAAAAATGATTGGCAGCTCTGTCACGCAAACCAAGACAAAACACTACAAAAATCCGATTTCAACAAAAAAGAAGACGAAAGCACAAATAAAAGAGCACCAAACGAAAATAAACAACACTTAAACAGAAGCGCTGCGTCACGATCTGCCCCCGATGTTGAGCCCGAATTGAGAATATTTTGAAAATTTCTATCCATACTTCATCTCTTCTTCTTCTTCTTCAGATTCTTAAACGATGGCTGAGATAGGGGCGGACGAAGAGATAAAGAACACACTCAAGTATAAAGGGACGTTATCTATTTGTACACAACACTTCTCAATATGTATGTGCATTTTTCAAAACTGAAAAGTGTCATACATGCAAAAGACGACGAATTTATTCTTCGTGCAAATCGAATAAAAAAAAAGTGGTAGAAACGTCTTGTTCGGCGATAAGAATGGACGGGATAGAATAAAAGGGGGCGAAGGGGATGTCGTGTCCACCAAAAAATGACTTAAAATTCATTGTACACAAAAATGTAGCGATGCCAGGCTCTCTGAATCTTCCATACATGGAAGAGTGTGGGGGGAGGATTTCGAAGAAGAACGGGAGGGGGGATATGATAGGAAAAAAGGGCTAGGGATGGAGAAAACTGGGCAGGGCCATCGCTCATTCCATGGTAGGCTGTCACCCCCACCCGAGATTCCAAAATGGAAGGATGCTACGCTTGTGCCGCATCACTGGTCACGCTGAAATGCCCAAACAATTGAAGCATGCCAAATCGTTGCATAGAAATGCGATGGTCCAACTATCGTTCTATTTCTTTATACCCATTCTTTTCCCGTTGCTCTTTGGCTCTTTATTCACTCTGGCTTTGGTGGTCCTCTTTTTTGAACTGTTTGACCGTTTGCAGCCACCACCCTTAATGAATGTCGGGGAGAAAACACCCAACAAAACAAGATAATAATAAGGTCATATTTTTCTTGCTTATGTTTCAAGACTCTTGAATGGTTGAAAGAAAAGCGGACAGTTTCTTCTTGCGCGAACTGAGGTTTGCCCCTAATCAGAGTTCGTGTGACAGCGGAGGGTTTTTGATAAATACTCTTGATTTTGGAATCCGGTTCTTTCGAAGATCTAGGGGGATTCCGAATTTTTGCCTATGCATATTTACATTATTCTGCTGGCTCGGAATAAATCTACTCTTTTTGTTCTACCGTTTAAATTCTAATATATATTGTATTTATGCTGATACGTTTTTGATGTGGTCGAATTCCGATAGGTTTAAGTTTGGAATTAAACTTTTTTTTCAAATAAGTGAAATGAAATGAAATATAACACCGATACTTTATACAATGTTTTCATATTTTAGCATGCGTCTTCTCGGAATTTGATATTCAGTTTTATTACAAAAATCCTTGAAACTTACAAGATTTTTTATCTACAAAGGGGGAAAGATGTGAAGCTTTTAAATTAGATTGAAAAAAGCAAAATTAGCCAACTTCTAGAATTAATAAGTTAAGTTTTTAGAAATAAGGTTTTAAATTAAACTCATACAAATAAAATAAGAATACAAAGAAAATAAGTTTTAACTCAAAATTTAAATGACTCGCAGATGAAGTTGTATAAATATATTCCACTTATCTGTGCAGCAATATATTATTATGGTTCTCTTTGATAGATAGCAATTACAAATCAAATGAAATGAAACACAGTTTAATTTAATGATGTAAAAGCGATTTCAAACATGTCATTTTCAAAACTAAGATTTTGCAGTATTTCAATAAACAATTCTAGAATTTTGGAATTTTATTGTTACTTTAGATTGTTTGTTCTAGCTTTAAATTAATCAATTTACCAAATTTTGAAATTCACTTTCACATTCTTCTTTAGTTTTATGTTTGATTATATTTCGGACAAACAAATGAGTAAAAGACGCGGAAAGCTATGCAGAAAGTTTCTACATTACGTTCTATTCGAAATGTAATATAACTATGAAATAATTCATTTAATAATTCATTAATAATTCATTTAAAAATTTAAATTTAAAATTAATTTAAAATCAAGTATGTATTTCAATTTTAAAATTTCTAGAGAATTGGAACAAGAGAAATCATAATGTTAAAATCGATATTTATAAGTAGAACATCAAAGTAATATTCTTTAACTGATTTTGAAGATAATAAATAATGTGATAACTAGCGTAATTTCATTAACATAAAATACACAATACAATCAAGTCATAAATAAATGATAAAAATATATTAATATTTTTTTTACCCATGACTAGCCGGAGCGAACAGTTATACATGAAGCACAAATTTATCTGATTCTTATGGCACAATTGATTACTTATGACACAAATAGCCATAGGTAACCAATAAGTAAAGCCACGATCATTCACATTCCATGAAGATAAAAAACAAAAACGTGTATTTTCATAATATTTTCTTATTTTGCAATTGTTCAATATTGTATTGAAAAGAAAAATTAAAGAATTGCCTCGGGGAATATATCAGAAATCATTTGTGGTATGGGACCGGTTAGTGAAAGTATAAAATATTAATTTACATTTCATGTAACGAGAAAGGATAACTTTTGTTCTTTTAAATTGTTTCGCTCCTGATTTCTCTAGACAATCTATCGTATATTTTCTCTGCCATACTACATACAAAGCATACAAGATACAACAGAACATCTCATCGACTTTTGTCTGCCAAGCAGTTCAAGAAAATTTCTTGAAATGAAATAGCAAATTACACTCACACTAAAATATTACAACAAAAGATACTTTTCTTGGATATGCTTTTTTCTAAGACTAAACAAATTTCGACCAAATGAACAATTAAAAAGTTATCCTTTATTATTTATTAAAAGTTATTCACTTATTTTTTTGTGCCAAATATTATTCATAAAAGAGATACTTTGCCTATTTTCAGAACAAAAAAACATATATAAATTAAAAACATAATTATTAAAAATTAATATATAAAATAATTATAGGACATTTTACTAAACATCTCAAATACTGACAAACTAGAAGAATATTTCCGTTTTTTGATCTAAACAACTAATTTAGTCGTGGATTAACCTAAACAAATCATGGCATAATTTTCACACTAAATAAAAACAACTTGTTGCAAAGTGCACTATCAAATTTTAATAACCTTTCACTCATGGATAAGAACTACAGATTTTCTTGCCGTTCTAAAAGTGTGTGCAGAACGAAAGTATATGTTCCTTATATGAGGGTGTTTCAATTTTCCGTTTAAATAAGTAATTTGGAAGTTCCTGACATATGCCTAAGGAATAAAACTTTTGAACATTTAAAATACTTTTCGGAAATTTTTGTAATTATTGTAAATATCTGTTATTGATAGTTCTTGACAAATATTTCCATCAAGTAATTTAAACTGACAAATATCTTCTTCTATTAACTTAGAAAAAAAATCACATGGTTTTCTTATCATATTCCAAATAAAACTACTGGTTTTCAACAACTATATTAACTTGATGAACAAAAGCTACAAATCTCATTCTGATTCTAAAAATATTTAAACAAAAAAAAGTATATCTTTCCGTAATATTTCCCCCTCACGTGAGATTGTTCAGTTTTCCATTGAAAGGAACAATTAGGAAGATCATCACATCTTTCTGCCTATAGGTTACATAAGATTCTCTCCCCGGAAATGAAGCCGTCCTTCTTTTTCTCTTTTATGGAAGGAAGCAAGGCCGGAAATTTTCCCGCTGCGGCTGTAAAACTCGTCCAATTACCTCGAGTTAAGATGACTTTATTTCTTTGGTGGACGGACGCTTCGCACACCCTGTGGACAGTCCCCCCGAACGGCACTCCTTTGTTAATGGACGCTTTTTACTCTTTTAACAACCTGCTGAATCACCCTTCCAATGAGCTCGATTAAAGCTTTTTGTTTAATTACACAGTATTAGTTGGAGTTTCCTATGTAGGGCCTTTGCAACTGTGCAAAAGTTATTTGCATTTGATTTTCAGTTGGACATTATTCGGAATTTTAAGTTTAAACTGTGTTCGAAGGATTTCTTTTATTAGTTTAATTGTAATTGGTAAAATGGGGTGATTTTTAGTAATCAGTTTAACTCGCTTGTCCATGGACTCCATTTCGAAGAAAAATTTTATAATAAAAGTAGCCTGAAAAATTTTTTTGAATGCAAATTTAAAATTTATATGCAAAGAATACTATTTTGAAATCGTGAAATTGTTTTGTATTAGATCTGACAAGAATCCATGAAGTTTGGCATTAAATTTAACAGTGCATAGCTGGTTAGCACTGTTAAATTTCAAGCAAAATTCTGCAGGCATAGCTAAATTCTACAGGTATAGCTATTCGTGTTTAATGCAGTAAATTAAATTCATATATCCTCATTGCTAAAAAGGAAAATTGTACTGTGTAGAGTAAAAATGCTTAAAATGCTATATTTAATATTTAGTAAATAATTAAAACCATTAAATTATTCGCATATCAAATTTTATACGCATTATGATCCATAATATTGAACACGTGTTATATTTAAATGATGAAAGGTTTAATTTCGTTATTTCTCAATCTTAGTTCTTGAAAAAATCCCTAATAAAAATGATAATATAAAGTTGAAACCACTGAAAAAAAATAAGAATAATTTTAAATTTATAATAAACAAGATGAAACGATCTAAACAATGAAATGAAAAAATATATAATTATTTAACGATTTTTTTAATATTAAAAAAACAATGAGAACCCATTCTCAAATAATATCAATTAAATTTTCATATTTCTTGTTCAAAAGTGTAATACTACAAGTTTTAAATAAGGGGTCTTCAAATGCTTGATTGGACGAATCATTAACTAAAATCTTAAGTTATTTGAAAAATTACAAGCGATATTTCTCTAAAAATATTATCAGTACTCAATACATTTTGGAGTGTTTTATGGGCGAAACATTGCATTTCAATATATTATTAAATTTTCACCGTACTTGGACACAAAAAATATATAGCTCAAACATTTTAAATATAATTTTTAAATACTTCTTTAAAACTATCACTTTCTTAAAAAACCTTAGTACTTATTTCTCTTGAATTATCTTTAAATGAATAATTATTTTATTAATTGGAAATTAAAATTTAGATATTTTTTACTGTTGTCTTCAATTGCAGACAAATTCATCTACCTTCATTTGGATGTAGTTATACAATAAGGAATCAACTCCTAGATAATATTTATTGATTTCGATGAAACCATAAAATAATATAGAAAACAGGTCTAATGATACAATTTATCAATATTAATTATTACTTTACTAATAAGGCACTGAGAGTAATACGGATAGCGTTTGTATAATAATGTTGCTAATACTGCCACTTGGTGGTTTCAGGGTTAGCTTAAACTTTGACCGCAAAAGAGCTCTACTGCTTTGAAATGAAAACTAATAGTTTGCTACAGCAGTTTGCTGAGCTGAAGTAGCATAATAAAGCCTAATATTAACAATAATGCCTAATTGAAACAAAATTTTAAAAAAAATCAATGAATTGAAATAAACAGGAATGTAGCCAAATTACATTCAATGGTCACATTACCTTCAAAAGAAAATTATCTGGGAAATTTTAAATTTAAAAGTGAAAATCAAGAAATAAAAAAATGTTCCAAAATTTTAAAGAGGACAAATAGTACTAATACGTATTTTTCATTTTGTCAAAATTACCCCGGTTATCACAATTTTAGTTCGAAATAAAAATGGCTAATTACCTTCAAATGTTATTCTTGGTCTATTGTACAAAGAACTGTAGCTGATTTAATTTTAAAAGGCAAATGGTATCCATATAGTATAGTTTTTCAAAATGAATCTGAAATCCATGTTGATTTTTGGTTCCATATTGCATTAACTAGATCTTTTTTAATATCTATTTTATTTTAAACATTTTTATTTTATACTAAAAATAAAAAAAAATACTTTTATATAAATCTCATTCTTAATAATAACTAGAATATATTTTATTTTAAATTCCTTTGAATTTATATGATTTAATTCCAATTCTCTAATATGAATTCAACTTTCTCTTAAAATGTCTCGTTCATCATCAATTTATGATACCATGTTCTTCTTGCCATCCTTCAACAAATTTTAAATGTTAAACAATATCCCCATTTCTGACTTAACACATCAAGGATCTTTGATGTGAGCATCCATTAAAAGTGTGAGTTAATCAGAAATCTTTCGTAAACTCTAGCCAGAACACAAGAACATTTTCTACAGCTACTAATTAAAATTAATAAATATTATTTCTCTTTAATTAATGAAAGATCCACATCGTAGAATCATAGGAGATGGGAGGGGAGGAGCATAATTCTTTCAAACTTTCTTTAAGATATGCTGGTGGTTAAAGATTTAAAGACATCAAATTTTCAATGATACGAGAAGTTGATAGGATTAACACTATTTTTACGAAGAATAGGATAATGATGTGTGGGAAAGAAAAAAAAATCTCTTGCTTTCTTCCATAATTGCATTCACGATTAAATCTCGTTAATTGGCTTGTACATTTAGCTCACATTAAAAGCATTCTATTTTTAATTCCTAAATTGTTTCTAGTCACTAAAGCCTGATTTTTTCATTAAAAATGATTGCTAATCTTGTTTGTCGAAACGGAAAGTATTTTTAATGATGTAATTACCTGAAAACAAAGCTAAAAAATAAACGCTGAACTAAAATGGCAAGTTTGGATTGTTTTGGAGAGCTTGCAGTTCAAAACTAATATACTGTCCTTGTAATTTACGAGTATATTGCAGATGTATCTCTGATTTATTATGAAGATACTTTTATTCCTAATTACACCATAATTCAATCATTTTAGTATAATAGGAGGTTTCGTGGAAAATTTTCATTGTGATTTTAATTTTATACAACACTTACTTCTCTTCTAATTTTAAATATTTACTATCTTGAAACAATATTAATAAAATATTTAGAGATCTAGAAATATAAAAAAAAATCCAATCCTGTTTTATATAGCAGTATTATTATTAAATGATGTACTTTTTAATTCAAAGAACTTTATATAATCGCATTATATATCTGTATCTAATACATCTCAATGAATGATATGTATAAGAAGTTGTCCGAATATGAAATCTTATACTTACGGATAACAGAGTCTTAAAAATGAGCAAACATCATTAGTCTTGATCTTAAAAAATATTCCTAGGTAATTTTCAAAATTTTAGTGGCATATATAAGAGATAAAAAAATCTCACTAAAAATAATTAATAAATTTCATTAAAACGCAATTATTTTCATAAAATCAGACTTATGCATCTTAAATTTTATCCTCATTAAATTCTTATTGTGAATAATGGCATGGTCTTAATTCAGGTCTAAACAATCACTTATTTACATTCTTTTTCTTTCAAAACTCATTTATATACATTATTTTTCTTTCAAAACTCATTTATGTACATTATTTTTCTTTCAAAACTCATTTATGTACATTATTTTTCTTTCAAAACTCATTTATGTACATTCTTTTTCTTTCAAAACTCATTCCTTTACAAATTTCTAAAACATATTACTTCCTTTTGCATATATTCATTACAATTACAAAAGAGTTTTGGATAAAACTATTTAATGAATTTTAATAAAATGTCTTCCTTTACACAAAAACGAGCCTTTTACATTAAATACTTCTTTCAACAAACTTCATAAAATCTTATCCCATTAATATAGCACTTGTTGAATGGCATTTCCTGCTTAGAAGTGCCCAAGCCTTATTAGGTTTGCTCGCTCAGTTTCTTGGAATGGAGGGAGGAGGAGAAATTTCTGGAAGAGAAATTTGTGTGGTCAAGGAAAGACGGGATGGCCAGAGGATAACAAATTGAGTTAACCTGGGGGTAATAGATGAGCTTCCGTTACTGTCTAATCTCCGTCCTTACCACAAACTAAAGAAGGGAAAGGAGACTAGAAAATCACATTCACTACAAATTGTGATTGGTTGTTGGTTATCAACAATCTCTTTTCTTTCTCCTGGTTGGTGAATTTATTTGAAGCTAATGATATACAGTATTTTCTATAGTTAATCACCACTTCGGTACCAGACCGTGACTGATAGCTATAATTTAACCGACTTTAGTTCCTAGAAATAACTGGAAGAGGTTGTTCTAAAAATTCTTTATTTCAGACATACAATTTCAAGATAATTATAGATACTTAAGAAACATTTAAGTGTGCGAATTTCTAGGAAGATCATATTCTTGAAAAAAATTTCATGTGAAATGTGCAAAATGGTTGTAATTTTTGTGCGGAAATTTGACCGCGTTCTAATAATAGATGAAATGCTATTATATAGAGCAGGAGAAATAAAATAAAACTATGCTCATTACAACCTTGAAAAAAATAGTATTGATGATGCATTTATTTGACAACGTTTAATTTTTTCGTTAAAGATGATTTTTTATTGGGTTTTTGTGAAAGAACCCGATATTTTCTAAACATATTATAAAATATATATAAAAGATAATAAATCTTGACTTGTTTTCTTTAATACTTACAATACAATACAAAGTACAACATAGAGTTTTTAAATACTATAATATTAATATTATTTAATGGTTTGACCTGTAAACTTAAAATTTATTTTAAATTGAATAATCCTGATATTTAATTTAAAAGTAAAGATTTTGTAATGAATGTTTTAATAAGAAAATAAGAATTAAATTTTGACTAATCAATTTTTGGATTATATTAGGTATTTTATATAAGTATAAAAACACATAAAACAATTAGAAAACACAGATATACTTAAAGAATAGATTTCTTCCTTGATATATTACGTTGAACCATTTTTGCCATATTCAGTTTAAAAAAAAAATAATAAATAAAAAAAGGTTATAAATTTATTTGAAAATTATGCTAAATAAATTTTAATACAAAATGTTGAATTTGTAATGATTAATATAATTATTATAAATTCCTTTTAAATGAAAATTCATCTAGCATTTACTAAACAATATGACCTATTGAATCTTTTATTCCAGCTTTATCTTTATTTAATGTCTCTAATATTTTATTTAATGTCTCATGAAAATCACAAAGAAGAATTATTTTTAGAATCAATCACGAATAGTTTCTGATCAGTTAAAAAAATTTATTTGAGAATTTAATTTCCGATCAAATAAATCTTCGCGCTCCTTTATTATATAGAGAACATTTAACTTTTTACTATTTATATATTTGTTATAAATTTATTTTAAATAAAAATTCGTCTCTCTAAACATTGTGATCTCAAAAAGATTCATATTATCAAGCAATGATTCATGAAAATCACAATAAAAATTCTATCGTTCCTCAAAAAATGTTTTCTCACGCTTGTGTTGTTTATCTATGAACTGCATAGAAAAATGGCATGAATCGGGAAAAATTACACAATGGGTATGACATTTCCATTAGTCCAAGATGATTGAATCACTTTCCTGGCGATAACAGTGCTGTTTTTTCGCTGTTCGTGAATATTTCACGGGTGCTCACGCGGATTAATCATGTAATGATGCATTCGATCTTGATCATGGCGGTATGATGACACGAAAACCTCTTCTTTCCCGATTCCGTCGATTGAAGTTACGGACGCGATAAATTGATTGAAATAATCTAATCTCTCTGTTCTTTATACTTTCTCTTCTAATTCAAGTGGGATTTTTCTGATTCAAACAATGTGAATTCGACGATTTTCATATGATTTCTGGGCTTACTTGTGGTTATTTATATCTTATCAAATATGGTGGCTTTTATTTAATATATTTATGATTTGCACTCTGTACGTTATTTTAATCATGTATTTATTAATATCAGCTTTGTTTTACATAACCATTTAGTTTATAAATAATTCATAATTTTTGACAAGTTGTTTTCTATAATTTATTTACTGTCCCATTAACACTTAGAAGGAAATGCCACAATAACTAGGACGCATTTTAACATTTCATTGACGGAAACATATATAAGTTGGTGTTTTACTATGGCAACTTTTTAAGAACAGAAAATTATTTAGATAAGCTATGACATTATATGGAAATCAATTTTTAATACTTTAGAACTATTTATTTAATAAGAAGATATAGTGAGAAAAATAATTTTACCTCTATGCCTTAATATTTTGGTAAACTTGTGAATACCGAAACATTAGTTTATGCAAATCCATTTATCAGATATGAGGATAAAGTATATATTTGCGAATTATATTAAATTGAGATCAAAGTACTATTTAAAATAGTCTTCTATTAGAGAAAAAAATTATCTTCTTTTACAATGCAAAATTGTACGGACGTATCGATTTATAAGTTTTGTGAAACAGAAAGACATCTTTTTCTAATTAGTACATCCCTAAAAAATTAATGGATGATTAGAAAAAAAATATCTGCATTTTGCTATAATAATTTAAACATTTCTAAAATTGTTTCTGAAGTAATGTATTAAACTTTGGGCAATTAATAAATGAAAAGAGCAAAAATTATCCGACTTATAATTTTTTAAATGACACGCATATATATAAAATATATACAATTATTTATGAGTAAAAATTTATTATTCTAACTACTTTCCCTTCTTCTGACTTGGAGTTTATCCAAAGAATAAGTGCATATTTTAATGAAGAAGATGATGCTTTATTCACTGACTTCACCAGAACCAATTAAAATTTCTGAATACATAAGATTATTACCATAAATAATGCAACTCTAAATATTCAGTGATAAATTTTAGCCCATGAATTTCATTTAATATAAAATATGGCCTTATAAATAACGCTGACAAAATTGCAATCTATTGCAGAGAATTATGGTTTATACAAAAGAATTGAGAAATCCAAAAAAATATTTTGTACGAACTTCTCATCATTATTAATTGTAACTGTTTATAATATATTTACTCCATCTTGTTTATAAGCGGAATATTTTAGAGCGTTAATAACGTACGCATATTAATATTTAAAGTCTACTAAAATAATTGTGTGTTATTCACATCATATATAGTTAATTAAATTCCGGCAGAAAATATTGTCTATTAGGCAAGCAAGTTAACCATCTATTGAATAACTTTGATAAACAATTAGTAAATTAATATATAAAAATATATTTAAAGAATGGTTAAATTAAACACAATTTTAATCGCTTATGATCTCACACCCAATCAAAATTTTCGAATTCAGGAAAATCAGTTTTAAATTTCTACAAGTGAATTCAATATAAAGAATCGTCTTATAAAATCACAGGCCCGTCCACTTCAGAGAATTATATTTTATGCAAAAGAATCCTGACCTTATCATGGGCATTATTTTATATGAACTTTGATTCATTGTTTAATTCAGTTCATTCCCTATTCCAGTCCTTACTCTGTATTGTAATTGTCTGTATTATGTTTACACCGAGCAGCTCAGAATTTAAATAAATAAGAGCTTTAGTCGCGAATGCAGTTTGATATTTAGAGCTTGGTTGCTTTTGGCTGATGTAAGCCAAATTAAATCCCGATAGAAACTTTCAACTATTAGGGAAGCAAGCCACCCTTCTCCCCACTAGCCGCGATACACAATAACTAAAACAAAAATCATCGCCTCTGCCACGTACAACTCCCACTGACGCCTATCAGTTGAGCGTGCGAGGTATTTATGCAGGGGGACCTCCAAATGAAAGGGAGTATGCATTAAAGCTATTGTCAGTGCTTGTATGTTTATGTATGCATGCCCGTACTTTCGTGCGTGCTGAAGAGGTAGACAGGTCAATTTTTGCTGTGACGAATTTGCATGAGGAAGGCACACTTTACAATATCAAGCCATTTTGCTTTATGTTGGGAAAATTCGAAGCGGCCGATATTGTGTGTGAAGGGGACAAGAGCATATTTACTCTTTGGAGTTGGGGACTAATGAAAAGAGGCGTAGAAAAATGATTGGCCGAAAATTCTATCATATTGTGGTGCTTTTGATTATGTTTGATAACGGGGTTCTTTTGTATGTTTTGAGTAATTGATCGATATTCTCATGAAAATTAGTACCCAGTCCATTATTAATTTTGTATAAATGTAAAAGTCATGGCCGCACGAACGTATTTAAAGAATTAATGCTTTTAGGATCAATAGATGTAATTATTTTAGTGATACTTCATTCGAAATTATTTCAACTTTCAAGGACAAGCAACTGGTATCGATATAAAATATATGTTCTCATGTATTTTCTAAGATGATTAAAAAATGTCAAATTAGATTTGTGAACATTGTCTTTTTTAAAAAAAATCGGGGTTCATTTTATTTTCAGTTCTTAATGAACATCAAAAATTATTTGTTCAGTTGTTTTGAAATCATATACTAATTACAAATTTATAGATGACAATGAGGCCAAATTTGTCCCATGAATTTAAATAGTCATTTAATATGCTGCAAAATCGATTAATAAATAGTATTGTTAGTAATTAGTAATGAATGAAATGAATTTCATATGCATAAAGAATTGCTTGAGTACTTGAAAAAGGAAAAAAAAAATTCGATTCAAATAAATTTTAACTATGATTTTCTGTATTTCATTAACAGTTCTCTATTAATGTAAGCGGATAATTAGAAACGATTCTCTCTAAAATATCGATTGTAGATATTTTGTCATTAATAATGCATTCCATTAGATGTTTAAATTTTAACTTTTTGTACAAAAAAAAAATGTTTAAAATATTTTCATATGTCTATTTAAAGCATTAAGTCACTTTTATAATGTTTTTTTTCAATAATTAATACTAACTTTTACAATGGTGTAAAACAGGAAAACTTGTCCAAAAAAGCACTAATATCAACAAGAATATCATTAATTCTATCCAAAATTATTTTGACAATCAATATTCAGTGATTTTGCCAAGCTGTATGCACGAAAACATGCAATAATATACGAGAGAAAAAATTTCTGCTCTATTTATGAAAATAATAATAAAAAACTTTTTAAAAATTGAAATAAAAATTTTAAACCATTTGTCTCTTAAAATATTAACTTCTCATGCGAATTTTAAGGGGAGTTTAACCTTACTTATAAAATATAGTATTAATTTACAGTAGTCCTTCCAAACCTACCAATAATATTATAAAATAATGAACAGACAATTTACAAACAGAATGCAGTTCGTTCCTAAATTAAAATGATGAGCATGTAATTCATATTGTGTTTATGAACACAAAGCTGCTATTTTTTAAACACATTTATTTAAATTAACATTTTTTTTTTAAATATTTTTATGATGGAATTATGTAATTGAATTTTCACACAATTTCGTATATACTAGAGTTATACTATTTGTACAGTTGTTTTTTGTCAATGATAAAGCATTATTTTAAAATCTTTAAAACTAAATAACCTATTAATTATTGAATAAATTTTGATTCCGTGCTGGAGGTAACATCCACTCGGGAATTTGAAAAATAGCGAATTTGGGTGAATGTTAAGTAGAAAATAGTTAATATAAAATACTTTCTACTGTTTATTACCCTAACAAAATTGTGTTTTTAAAACTTCTTCAACGATTTTTTTTAATTATGTATATTATTCGTTATAAATTGTACAGGCACGAAAAATATTAAATATTTCCTCCTAGAGAACTCTTAAATAATTCTTGGGTTAAGAAACTTTAATTTCTTCTTGAAAGAAAACTGTTAAAAGTTTGTAAGCAATGCAAATATATATGAAAACATGATGTTATTCTTGTCTGCTATATTTTTAAGTATATTATGCACAGGTAAAACCGGTAACTTTTCATCAAATTTTCGGACAATCTACTTTAGTAGTTATTATAGTAAATTCAGCAGAAAATTTTGTATAAACATTATTAGAGTTCTCACCAAAGTTAAAATGTTTGAGTGGAGTTGGTTCTAAAATATATATCAATTAAAGATAGCCGAATTATTAAAGAATTTAATATTTCGGCGATTTTTAGAGATTCCAATTTCGTTTCACTCTTGGAGTGAAGTTTTACTGTAATTATGACCAATTAAGTTTTATTAATTAAACAAGCTATTAGATAGTGAATCTCAGTTTCTAAAGCACGAAACTGTAATTTGGGCTGTACACTTCATCAATCTGATCATATCTAACAATAAATAAAATTAAAAATCTGCTTCATCCCACTGTTACAGATCAGCATAAATACGATCTTAAGCTCGACCGAAATTCTACAAACTGGATTCGTATCACCAATTTTTTTGGGTTTTTTTATGGGAAACCGTTCAAACAAAAACAAAAAATGAAATCTGGGGGTGCTGAGGTGGGAACTGTAGTAGGCTAGAAAAATCGATTTGAATACATTGTTTTCAAACTCCCGCTTGTGCACCGGTTTGACGGAAAAACCTCGAAGTTTCTCAGCCGTGCATGCATCGATCTGTATGTAGCGAAATATCAGACAATGGAGGTCCCCTTAAATTGGGCTGGTGTGCTGAAAAGCTCTAAGGGCAAATGTTCGTTTCTTGCCTTACGTTTTATTCCTTATTTTATATTTTTTTATTTCCTCACACTCTGCAATCGATCCATCATTCAAAGTGCTTGTCCACTGCGACGCCGAGTTAGATATTTGTCTTTTAAGTATTGCAAATCACCAGAGAGGAGAAAAAAATTAGCATTTGCTGCCCGATTTCGAACAAATTTATGAATTGAGTTGCATGCAAGAATTACGATTCAGTTTTCGTTTTAAAAGTTTTATTCGAGAGTGGAACGAGATTCCGCTTTTAGAAGACGTCGTAATACAACGTCGTAGTGCATGCTTTTGCAGTTTTTAGTGTTTAATTTCCGTAATTTGGACACGCTGTCCATCTTAATTTTTTATTACGTTTTGCCCACGAGTTATTTTAGAATTGATCAGATTCTCTTGAGCTTTTTTTTTTCTATTTGTCACCACCATATAAAAATTATTAAGAGAAAGAATATCTAAGTAAATAATGTTAAATTATTTTAGCTACAAAAAAATGAAATTTTGGTTAGCTTGAATTATGCCATTCACGCTCAAAATTGGCAGCAGTAATAATAACAAATATTTTTAAATATTCTGTTGATCAATATTTGTTGAACATTTTTTGTCTTTATTCAATATTAACAGTTTCTAAAAAATTACCACTATCACATTAACATATGTTGTAAGCCACTTCAGCGAATTTCACGTCATTTTCCACTTTCTTAGGTGTTTTATCAGTTTTAAAAAAATGTAAGAAGATAGTGTTCTTTTTTTAAAAAAATGTAATATTTAAGAAGAATTATTTTAAAACAATTTCTTAGAATGAATTTTAATGCTATCTTCTTTCAAAAAGCTATTTAAGAATTTAAAAATTTATTTTGCCAGATCTTTTTTACAGAAAAATTATATTTCATTTATTCTAAAATAATAATTTATTCTTCTGTTCACTAATTATAAGTGAAAAAAGTCTCCAAACCTTTATTTTAATAAAAAAAAATTAACATAAAATTTGTAGAGGCGTTAAGATTTTTTTACAATCCTTTTTTCAAAGGATTAATTTACTCGTTGAGGGAAGAGGATATGTTTGAAAAACATCCTTTTCATACTTTTATTCTGATTTCAACTATATTTTGACCTCAAAAATATCTATTCGGTTAGTTGAACTTTATTTAATAATTGATTTATAAAAATATATTTAAAAAGTAAATAAAAAAGATCAATCTGATTTTAATCATTGTATTTTATGAAATCAATAACAAAAATAATAATCTAGATGTTGTAAGTCCAATAAGCATTATATTAAATACGTTTTGATTTTGCCATTCAGAATAACTTCGAACTCCATATTATTTTATCTTTAAATTATTGAAGAATAACTAAATCGTAGTGATAATTAGAAAAATGTAAAATAAGATGTACACAGTTATTTGCATTGATTAATACAAAGAATTTTCAAATAAGATGAATATGCAATTTTCCACCCTTCAAGTAAAAAAAAAAAAAAATCATTTAAAGAGGAAACGTGAAAATCAGACAGACACTCATATAGCAGTCAGAATTTTATTCAGCCGAAATAAAAATGAAATATTCTAGCCTAAAATCTTTAAATATAATAAGCCGAGACGAAGTGAAATAGTTTTAAAGGCAAATGCCTCTCTCCGACAGAGGATAAAATAAAGCATACACTAATTAAATGAACTGTAAGTGGGCATGACAAAAAAGCATGTAAAAAAACCCATCAGGTAAGACAATCAACCTTTAACTACATGAATTAAATGAGATTTCTACCTTAAGACAGAAAAAAAGTAATAAAAGAAAAATAATAATACAACTTCCGATTGTGTTTAATTAGTCTTTTCTCACAACGACTGCAGTTTGCTCCGGGTTATAAAAAAAATAGTTTTATAGAAAAAGTATGTGATGCCGTATACTAACACAGACGCTATGTTTCAGCTTTAAAAAAAAACATATCAATTTCTACATAATATAGCTGAACACAAGTTTCCCATGAAATAAATTTAGAAAAGCTTTTAAACAAAATATTAAATAATTCTAATAAAACTAAACATGGTACTTTATTGGAATTAGATATTTCACAGCTTATGATCACAAAACCGTTTAACCAAAATCCCTGTTGAGAGTATTCTATCGTAAAATTATATAATGCCGTAACTACTGATATTTCAGCTTTTATGTTTCATTAAAAATATTTTTGTTAATTTACAACAGCCCGAAGTCACCAGTTGCTTTAGCTGACCCTATCGTCTCGACACAAAAGTCATTAAATGCTAGTTTAACTCCCAGGTCTCGTTGTAACCTTATCTTGTCTTACCATAGGCTACCTACTTTACTTTAGTACCAAAGGTTGCGAAAATGCATCCTTATCTACTTGTATTTTAATAATGAAAAGTAGATTTGGGGAAACGAATTTTCTTTTATTTGTAAGCGTTGTCTTCGTTTCCGAAACTGCAACATAAAATAAGGAGGATTTCCTTTTTTTTTTTTTTTTTCCATCTCTCTTTCACATGGAGTTTTGTTAGCGTTTTTCGGGGAAAAATTCTTGATGCAAGTGTGCAGAGGGGAGCAAATGCAAGGGACTGCTAAAAAAACTACTCAGTTCCCCCCTTCTCCCCTAGCTTTTCTATCCAAATACCAAGGCTAGGTTTCCATCCCGCTCCATTCTAGTTTTAACGAACGTGTTTTGGAAGCAAAATCTGTTTCTGTGAGATTGGCACGCGTTGTAATCATTAGAAATGCGTTCTACTGCGTTCTATGCTCATCCCATCTCAGGGTCTTGAGGTGATATTTTATCTTCAAACACCGCTTTTTTATCTGCGGAGAGAAAACTTAAATGGAAGCGGGCTATGCCGAGCTTTTGCTGGGTTTGCTTTCGTTGTTTTTATTCCTTTCAGGAATTACGAAATAGGTGGAATGTAAATGTCTTGGCAGGATGCACCTGCGAAATTGAAGGTGTGATTGCAAAATGCAGATAAGAAGCTCGGATGCCACTATTTTTTCGGTGAGCAGAAAGCATTTGATCCAATCTCCATTCGGATCACATGCATCCGTAATACCCTGCTTATGATTATGAGAGACTTATTTAAGTCTTATGTTTCGTTATCTGCCTACCTTATTCGTTTTAATACTATGATGCTTTCACAAGTAAATCAACTCTCCGTTTTTGTCTATTTAAATTTAAATCAAATGAAAACTCTGTTAAATAAAGTTTTAGAACTGTGCATTTTTATCGCCTTCTTTCCAAATCATCACTATTAGCATAGTTTTAAGTAATTGTATCAAATATTTTGAGATAATTTTTATGGTAAAAAACTCATTTAAAACTTGAATTTCATTCATAAATTTACATTTTTTAATTTACTTTCACGAGGCTTGAGAAAGTTAAACTCGCAATGTATTTTGCGTCAAGCACAATTCAAAGGCTGAGCAAAGTTTCAGTATAATTTCTTTCAAAGTGATCAGTAGCAAAGATTCTTCATCTTAACATTATGCCCACATAATAACAGATATAATTGCATAAAGATCGATATTTTATTTTCTAAATTGATTTTTTACATAGTGTATCTCAAATATTAATATTAAGAAACGTTTAAAAATTTCAAACTTGTTCTTTTACCGAAACCTTTTTATATTATTTCATTTCTATTATTTTAAAGTTATATGCAACTTAAAAAGTGAATTTCTTCAAACTAATCTTAACTTAATTAATTTCTTATGATTATTTCAAATTTCTGAAATTTTTGATAGCCTGTATTTTCACTTTTTTAATACCTCAGAATTCTCAGTATACTTCGCTGTTTTTGCCAAAATATTCTACTGATTAATTTTTATGATAAAATATCTTATTTAAAGTATTCCCTTATTTATCAAATATAACATTTCCCCCGAAGTTTAGCTCAACTCAAACATTTTATTGTGACTTCACGCCTGTGATTGTTGTTGTATGAATACATTAGTTGAAAAATTAATGCATTCAAAAAAGTTTAATTTTAAGAGTATATAAAAAGTAATGAAAGAAAAGCAATAATAATCCAAAGTTACTATTCCCTTTCATTCCCCTGGTTCATTTATGAAATAATTTTAAAAAATTCATGTTAAATTTTAATTTATTATAAAACCATATCAATTTCTGGAATTTAAAACCTTATTTGATATCATTTTTACACGTCGAGAGCTCCAGTTAATATGCTTCTAAAAGCAAGAAGTCATTGAAATGGCCCCATTCTTTTCCATAAAAAAAGAGACAATAATTTATATTCAAAGAATGAAGTGGCAGTAAAAAATTAATCTGTGAGATTACGATGTGAGTTGTATCTGGGAGATTAAAGATGAAAATCATTTACAGAAATTTGAGTATATGGAATACACAAAAATTAAATATTAGGAAGCAATTTCAATAAGCGACACAGTAACAAGATGTAGAGAAGTTCATTTAGTTTCGCCAAAATGAAAAATGTCTAAAACACTATAATGATGACATTTTCAACATAGAATTTGATGAAGAACAGTGACGCTTCATTCAATTTGAGAGAATTTTTACTCTTTTTTTGTGCTATATTTTGAGGTCACATTTTCTCTTTATGCATCAAAATTTTCAAATTAGTGTGAAAAGCCAGTAATAATTGATACGAATATTATTATTATTGCATTTCTGAATAATTTCACGAGAAAATTTAAATATTATCAAATTTATAAAATCAGCAATTTTTAACAGTATCTTTTGAATAGTGTTTGAATTATGATCTGAACTGGAAATGGTAACATTCATACAAGGATACATTGTAGAATTTATTTCTGGAAGCACATAGTTCCATTTATTATTCATTTGTCTCTATATTATGAAGTAAAATTCTTTCCCTATTACAAATTTCAAGAAACTACAAGAAATCTGAAGTCAGAAAATGTCTTAATTTTGTATACTCACTTTGAGTTAGTTAATAATATAATTGAGCCATCATTAACACGTTAAACCCCAGCCTATTTTGGCCCGTGATATCCGAATTCTTTGAAATGCTGACAGTTAGATATCTATGTAAAGCTGCGGTAAGATTGCACGCGTTTAGGTGCATTATTTTGTGTTCTCGAAATTAAAATTTATTATATATCGTCAGTCAAGTATGACTAATGCAGTTCTCAAAGGAAATTACATTATCAGTCAAAATTTAATGATGTAAACTGAGTGAAAAGTACAAAGTCAGTCATCGAAAGTTTAGTGTCAATCACCGATGACTGGCATGGCGTTTAACACGTTAAAAATCATATTTCAGTTTCAAATACTACATATATTTGAGACCTAATACAACTAAAAATGTTCTTTCATTTTTCTATTTTATTTCATATTTCTTATTACAATATATACTAGTAAATACTCATTTCAAGAAAAGTAAAGTATTTTTGTGACGTTCAATTTATTTGCAAATTTAATATAAATTCAAACAGAACAAATCTACATAACATTCCTTTAAATTGCATCTTAAGTCTTTTCAAATTGATATCAATAAAATTAAAATATCTTTTCACTGTACTTATCATGGCAGAACTAATGATTTGAATAATCTTTTTTGTCTGTTGCAAAACTCGCCCTGAATAAGTGAATTGTAAACAATTCAATTAAGTATACAATTTTTAACTTTTAAATGCATTATTAAATCTATTTATTTTCCTTATTGTTTTGAATTGACAAAAGATTCAATTTATGATATTTTTCTTACAGAGACTGCCGTGTAGTTCGAGATCCTCAAACCCTCAAATCCAAAGGCTATGGCTTTGTATCTTTCGTCAAAAAAGCGGTAAGTTTTGATAATAATTACTTACTTTTCAATATCTTACATAAGCTTTAACTTATAAAGAACCTTCAAAATGAAAATAAAACCTTGTGTCATATTTCGCAACATGATCGTTCAAGATAATTTTTGCCAAAATATTCCATGATCCTTCCTTTAAAAAAAGGCATTTATTTTCGTGCATAATCTCATTTTTTATTCTCCTGCTTTCTCGTGGATCAAAAAACTGAAAACTTTCATTTTTCCAACGTAAGTTAAAATGTTGTGAAATAGAAAAGTGCAAAGTTTATGTTGGTCGAGATTTAACTTTAAATGGTAGAATCTTTCAAAATTCCAACAAACGAGTAGTTTGAGAAGCTCCTATAAAAATACTGAAAATGTATTTCGAATCTTTAAATAGCCGTTTCATGATATAAAGAAGAAAAACGTGAGGTCTTTACATAGAAACATATTGTTTTAATAAATAGAAATATTTCATACGAATAAATACCTATCTAAAGTTCTTTAAACTTCCTTTACGTGAAATTGAATTGTCTTGTTTAAAACAAATTTGAATAACTCTCTTAAGCTGAAGGCGTGATGTTTTCCCCTTTAACGAAATGTAGCTTAAGATATGAAGCATTTACTTCAATAAATCGACTTTTTTGGAATCTCTAAATTGTCTATGCTCTTATCTGAAATAGAGTGTTAGATTGCCCTACTTCTTCCATTTTCCATTACGCGGAAACATTGCAGGAGTGCAATTTAAGTTCTTTTACACTTTTTTTTTTATCATCAAATCTTTCAAATGTTTCAACACCAACAGTGTTATTGTTTGCAGCAAATCCTTTTTCCAGTTGGTACCATTTATTGCCCCACAAACAAAGCCTATAAAATCATAGCAAACTCACCGAATGAGCCTAGAACACGGAGCAATTTTTACACAAGAGTGTGTAAAAATTGCTCTACCGTTCCAAGAAATGATGTACTAAACGCTACTTACTTCTGTTCAAATGTGCCAACACAACAGAATTTATCTCTGGACTATAAACAACAACTCGGAATAGTGCAATGTATCTGATATGCTATAATGCCTACTTCGGCTTTGCTAAAAAGAACCAACTCGAAACGCTACACAAAACTTTTCCTCAGGGACTTTGATGATAAGAGCATAGTCTATTATATGTATATATAATATATATACATAGTCTTTTCATACATATACACGTACCGTAAAGTAGCCCTTCTCGAGGCTGCAGAAACAGGTTGTTATGAAACTCTTCGCCGGTCCTAGAAGGGGATTTACCTCATTATTCAGGAAATCACGTACGCAACCACCCTCAGTAGCACCAGTCACTTCCATATTTAGATTCCCTGCCGCTGTATAAAATGTATTATCAGTTTTTATCAGAAAGCCGGGGCCCCTCGAAATGTTATGTATTTTTCAAAACATTTGAAATAGTAGCGTATGAAATGGAAAGAGCATGCTTTCTTACAAATGTATGTTTTGTATTCTGTGCGGGTTTCGTTGCAATTGTTTAGTCCTTTTTAAGGCTTCAGAGAGATATCAAGAATTTTGCATATCCATAAAAGGAAAGTCTTGTTTTCAGTAAAGATTGTTTTAATAAAACTGCAGTTAATGAATATTTAGTACATTGAAGCTCAGATTTGTCGCTTTTTACTCTTAAAAATTAGTAGTTTTATGATATTTAGATTGAAAATTACTGTAAATAAATTTATTCTTTTTTATAAAAAAAAGTTGAGTTTTACTGACTAAAAATCCATATAACTGTATTATTCGTAAATTTAAACAAAGTAAAAACATTTATGAAAACTTTCTGAGAATAAAAAGAGTAGTAAATTTGTTTATTTGTAAGTGTTATCTTCTTTATGTTTTCTTTTTTATCGTTTTTCAAGTAAATTTCTAACTTTTTATGTGATCCAGGAAGTTATTTAGTTTTTTAAAAAATTTGTAAGTTAATAAAACTATTATTACGAAAGTCTGATGAACAATTAAAATTCAAGTGTATTAAATACACAATGCAATACTTATCAGTATCATTTAAAATGTCTTTAAAATCTTTTCATTATTTTTTTTCCAAATTAGTCAATTTTTTTTATATTAAGCTTTAGAAATGTTTTCGAATAGAAACTTCTATTTTTTTTTATTCCCTCTTTCATCAACAAAGAAAATAAAAAAAAAATCTCTGTATGAATAATTACAAATTGTAAAACTGTATTTTTTTTCTTCTATATCATTAAATAAGATCGAAAGTTATTATTTTTTTTAATTGTAATGAATGCTATTAACTGATTCTACTATTTAGAAGTTCCAAAAATCTTTGAAACTTTAAACAAACTCGAATTAAAGAAATTCAAATTGAATATCTTCATTTGATTAAACTACATGAGCGAAAAGTCATCTTTTAGTTAAATCATCAGAAAATTTTCTATACAATCAACAAGAAATGGAATTTCAACTAAAGATATTTTTATATATTACATAAAAATTATAGAAAATAATATAATAACCAAAGAATGCAAATATGGCGATTCGATTTCATTCTTATGTCACAGAAAGCAATTCTAACTTTTGACATCTGATTGTTTCTAATAACTGTCATGATTCTTTCAAGAAAACATGCTATATTTAAATCAATTATAACACTTTCATTCTCATTAATTAACGTAATTCGAATTTTTAGAGTAAATAGGATTCCATTCAAATAAATTAAGAAGTTTTCAATTACCTCAAATTTATTGGAATAATGCATAATCTAAAAGTTTTTATTTTCTTTCTAAAAGCACTTATATTAATTCAATTAACCATTTACAGACAATAGTTTGTTTCTGAACATAATCCAAAGTAATAAAAAGTTATTAGCAATATAGCTGAGATATTATATAATATAAGGAATACTGAACTGTATCATAAAATGTTTTACAATATCATTTCGCTCCTTCGGAATAGTGCAGTTTTTAAAAATTAAATCAGTAGAATCATCGAATGCAGCAGAATAAAATACAAAAATAAATAAATACGCCAGTTATTTAAAAGAATGCATTTTTACGTAAGTCATTGACTTTTTAGAATGCATTTATTAAAGAACAGGAAATTTCATAAATAAGAAGTTATCAAAACTTAATGTATTTGTTCTTAATGAATACATACTGGAATAATATAAATAAGAACACAGCAAGAATTTCGAAACTGAGTTTTAGTGGGTTATGATTTGCATTGTTTATTTTCGACAAAGAAATGATAAACGCGATATAAATGAAGAAAGTTTCGTAATTATATTAATATTATACTATTTATAACTCCTGATGAATAGATTAGTATCTATTGATTATTTAGCTCATGTGTTTGATATTCTTCCATACCGATAGATGGAGCCAGATTTTGGTTCATATTGTAATCGCAACATACTTTGAGAAATTTGTTTCGATAATTTAAACAATAGATTTTCCGTTAGGCTTTTAGGTACCAATTCAGGCATCTCAATAGCAATAAAATTTCCAAGTTATGTCAAATTTATCTATATTCTGAAATAAAAATGAAATGTCTTCTTTGTGCTTTGCATAGCTGTTTGCACTAATTCACAATGAATAAGAATTATTGGGTTATATTAAAATATTCAACTTCATTAAACTTCTTGATTCATTAAATTATTTCACTTAAAACAGTATTGTTTTTATTTGTTTTTTTTTTTGTTTGTTTTTTTTAAATTTTTAACACTTTTAATGCGAAACTGTAGATTGTTTGAAACAAAATTAGGAATAAGGCAATGAAAACACGAAAAATCTTCTTTACACATTTACATTGTTATTAGAAAGAGTTAAGTTAATTTCGAGTATTGGCAATTTTACAAAAACCATTTAGGTGAAGTGTTTCGAACTTTTGTGTTTTATTCAATATGGTAATTTCTAATAACTCAAAATTGTTTCATTCTCGTTCATATTTACTGATGATAGCCGTTTTCAGAATTTATTTTTTTAACACATCCGAAGTATGTTTTCTTTTAAATGCATTCTTTGAAAAATTAAAATTTTAGCTGTCTAAATAAGTTTATTACTTCTATAAAAAGTCTCTTGATTGTCTCTAGAAGTTTTTCATCGAAATTCTTACTAACATTGGTCATGTAAGAAACAGAAATATAAGTTATGTGCTTCTATAAGTAGCAAGCTTTCCGATTGTCAACCGTAAAGCTTAATATTTGTAGGGTGCTTTTTTTTTTTTTTTTTTTTTGACCACGTCGATTCAAGTGTAAGTTGAATCGGCGTGGGAAAGAAAAAAAGTGTTCCATTCAGATATAAGGATTTTGGAATTAGATTTACATAAAACTGAATGAAGCGTCTTCTAACTTCGTTGATATCATACAAATAAGCCCAAATACATAAAGTAACCTAAAATTTTAACATTTTAAGAGAGGCATCAAAAGAAGAAAGTAATTTTATTATTATTTTAGGCCTTTTATCTATGTAAGTTTGGTAACATGAAATATCTTCCTTTCATAAAATTGAAAAACGAAAATTATTTTTAAATTCGAAAAGAAACAAAAAGTTGAAAATAATTCACATTTTTTTTTTATTTATTACCATTTTTTTCGGTATATTAAAATTAAATATATTTATAGTGTTATTTTGAAAAACCACCGAAGAACTTCGAAATTGAGCAATCATAATTTTTCATGCCAATATACAATTGTTTTTTCCCTATTCCAGGACGCTGAGAATGCGATAGGAACGATGAATGGCCAGTGGCTTGGGAGTCGAGCAATTCGCACCAACTGGGCAACAAGGAAACCACCTGCCAATCGTTCTCAAAACGACAGTAAGTTTCTCTTATTTTATGTCCTTGTATTATAAAAAAAAAATACTTTTTCTTTTAAAAGCTCTGGCTAAGTAATTTTATTTTACGAAGTTATTTTAGAGAGTTAATCTACAATCAATAATAAAAAAAAAACTTCCCAAATAAATTAAATAAAGAATATTGTCCCTGACCGCTGGTGAAATTATCTTGCTAGTTTTTTTACCAGAGAATTTGCTGAACAACACTTAAAAAACGAGTGCGTATCAGCAAATAACGCATATAATTTTGTACAAAATAATAAAATATGCAGTGCGTGACAATATGAAACAAAAATGAAAGTATTATCAATTTATTACTTTTCTGCATTATTATCATTTATGTTGAGGTATTTGTGCCAATTCTGGATCAATTTGAAAATCCTGGTCTCATAGAACACCTCCCATGGAGCATCCACCATGTAACTCTGGACTTGTGAACCTCAAATTTTCATTTATTCAAATCCATGAAGAGATTCCTCTTAGGTCATGGCGACTTCATACAGGCCGATGGCGTTCCATGAGACCGGGAGTTTCAAAGTAATCAAGCTCTGGAACAATTGCCTCAACATGAGTGGCAATTTTACAGAAAAGTGATAAATTGGTAAAATTTTCATTTCCGTTTCATATAGTCATGCATTTTTATTCTTGCGTACACAATTATATGCGTCACTTATCGTTCGAAATTTGTACGAGGGAATATGTTTGCAATCAACATCCTTAAAAACCTTTTAAAATCCACCTTTTTATAAATTACACTTAGCTAAATACATAAAAAATATAATAAAAATTAATTACAGATTAAAATATGTTGAATTTTATTTTTTTTATTTAATAATTGAAAATTTTTAATCACTATTATTTTCTCCTATTCAAGCGAAAAACTTGTGCACTATGCAGATAGAAATGTATTTTTATAAGCAAAAAAGTACCTCTTTTGATTCTAGTCCGTAGCTTTCGAAGATTTTTAATTAAATATAAACATATTTATACATTTCAAAAGTGAAAGATATTTTCTTCTTTATAAAGAAAGTTCTTTGTACATAAAAGAAAATGTTTTCCAGTTAAAACTTAAAAGCAAAACTCTGCGAAAATAATCAGAATAATAACAAAGTATCAAGCAGACTTTGATCAGCTTCACATTTATAATAATAATTTTGATCCACTTATACGGCACTGAATACTGAAACAGCATTTTTTTCTTATGGAATCTTATAATCCAATAACATTTCTGTTTATTTTTAAAAAATACTGGTAAATATTTGGGATATTTCATTGAGAATGGTAGCATATTCGAAAAATATACTACCATTCTCTATAAATTATGCATACATCATCAAACTTTTTAAAGAAACTCTTTAAATACAGTTTTCTTTAATTAATTTTCGACATTTTTTTAAAAAAAATAATGGTATTATTTCTAAGGAAATAATATGTTTATAAAAATAATTCTGGCAAGCGTAATGTTCACACAAGCGAAGTATTCACACAAAATATTTTATTCTCAAAATAACATCACCTGGCCAGAAAATGAAATAACATAATGCATTATTCTTTTCATATATCACTCTCAGGAGTACCATAATTTAGTTCAAGCAAAATAAACATTATCCTTTGTAATTAGAAAATGAATACGATAAAAAAATAAAGAACTATGGTACGGGAGAATTTCAGAATTATGATATGCATATGAAATAGTTTCAAAGATTCGATGGCAATGTTTTAAAAGATCTCAAAGCAAGACTACTATTCAATGCACGAAAGTATGTTCATTTACACAAAATAAATGCATTGAAATCTATTCATTTAGGGGAAGATGAAGGCTATAATAATATATTCATTTACGAAAAATGAATGTATTTCGTCCATTTCATTTATATGATAATATTAAAATAATTGCATAACTATAAGTAATTTTGAGGAACATTATTAATAACTAATGTCTTAACAAATGTAGCACAGAATATGATTTAGGTAAAATAAGTTCATTTTAAATGAATGATACAGGATCACGTTCCTTTATAGATAACCCTTTAAAAATGAATTTGCATCATATATGAATTTAAGCTGTAAAAAATGTTTCGAAAGCAATGGAATTAGAAATGCAAGATTATTTTCTATCAAACGAAAAATTAAAATGAATTTGAATGAAGGAATATAGGAGTTCACGCAAAAATGCTAATAATAATTCAAAAATAAAGAACGAAATTAATTTTATACAAATATTCAATGTATTTTATTACGCTTCATGTATGATTTAGGAAAAATATTATAAATTTCATGATTAATCATGCAAATACTGAATCCCTATACGACTTATAATTCGTTTGCACATAATGCTTTATAAAACTATTAGAGAGAAAATACAATTGATATTGTTGTTTGTGCATCATACCTTTTAGATGAATTAGAGAGCAAAATGAAATCCATTTATTTTTATCATAGGATTTCTCATAAATAATTTTTAAAAAGCATTCATTATCTTATATCTAAACAAATTCATTTCAATTTTGACTCTATTCTTAATTGAGTTGCTGATACAGACCTAATGTCAAAAAATTGTTATAAGCTATTGCTAGACACATGCTTTTAATGATTAATTAGAATGTAATAACCATTTCAGTTTCATTTTCGAAGATTAAAAAAAATTAATTCATTGGAGAAAATTGTTGCAATTATATTTTCAAAACATAAACTATTTTTCGAATTCTCATTTAAATTAATTAAATTTATATTAAATAAAACATAAATGCTATTTGCTTAATTAGAATTCATCATAAATATAATAATTTCTTAAATAGAGAATATTTAGAAGTTTTGGGTTGAATTTCATTAATTCATCTGGAGATTAATCTGTCTTTATAGCTTACAGAAACACTGGAAATTTAATCTGATATTGTATTAAAATAAAATTATATTAAAATCAATTAGAATAATAAGTACTTCTACATGCCTTAATTGCAAGTATTAATTCAATGCACTTCAACTAATCAAATCAATTTTACGTACTTCTATTATAACAAATAAAAACTCACTGACAAATATTCGGTATTTTGTGATATTAATTTCAAATTAATGAAATTATTTTAAACAACTTTTAGAAAAATTAATATATCAAAATTGCACTTTATTCAATTAGAACTTGTAGAGAAGCTGTTCATTGGTAAAATAACAATCTTTTAATATTTGTTTTCAACAAATTTTCGATCAACTTCCATTGCTTCAAATACAAAATAATATTTCTTTCATATTTAAAGAAAACTTCACTACATAATATAAATCTTAGTATTGAAATAAAATAATTCAGTCTGGCATTGAAGTCAAAACACATTACACCAATTAGAATTCATACATCTGTAGCATAATATTTTTTAAGCATACATTATTAACAAGTCTTCGGTCAGGTTCCATAGCTTCTAGCCAAAATGAATCATACTTACTTGTTTAACGGAACAAATAACATTCAAAAGAAACAAATAACATTTGTTGGTTTTATTTTTTTTATGTCTCCTTGTTTGAAAGCGCTTACTGTTTCTCATAAACCAAACACGTGATAAAAACCAAATTCAGATACACTTCAAAGTACGAAAACGAAAAACAAAGAGATACTGCCGAGAAGGTTGTATTTTTTTCATCATATCTGCGTCATTCGAATATTCATAATATGCAATTCTTCGCAAGCATTTGCGAGCTTATGTGGGTCATTAATGTACAGGAAGTTGAAGAGCATGAGAATAGTAAGCAGGGAGGAAATGCAGTTATGTTCTCTTTATGGAACGAAACAATAAGCAAAACAGTAACTGCGATTTTCTGCTAAGTTTAATAAATTGTCATTCCGCCAAATGCCGCATTACGTGACCGAATGATAACATTTGCAATTTAAAATAAATGGTTCCTTCTTCCCTAAAAACAAACTTCTTTTTTTTTTCTTCTTTTTTTTTCCACCGTCGTTTGTCGAAGGAAAGGGAAAGATGCATAAAAAAAGAACAATCTTTCATCTTAGGAAAAGAAGGGACTTAAATATATAGAATGTGTTGGGAGTTTTATAACTGCTAGTTCTAATGGTCCTCATTGAAATCGTTGGTTGTCAAGCCAATAAGAAAGTGGAAATTTAGATTCGCGATAATTCTGTGCTGATGTTTTCATGATTGTAAAGTATGATGTTTTCCAGTTAAATTTTATACAATATTTCGAAGATGTAAGAGCTCATTAATTGGAAATAACTGTGTTAGCAATTATATTTATCCCTAAAATACGCATTCTGATTTGCATAACAAGGATAATTTGATTGAAATATCATTCAAATAGGCTGTCACATTCAACGAAAGCTTTATTTATAAGCAAGGAAATATATGAATCAGAAAACTTGATGAAAATTATTTAAAATAAAATGGCTTTGCCCTAATTAAGATTTATAAAAATTTAAATTCATCTCTTTTTATAATACATTATGAAAAATAGTTTTTTTTATTACTTACATGAAAAATGAAAAGTTTCATTATCTTAAGTAAACGTCATGTTCTAAAATATATTTATCTATAAAAACTAAATTCTGAGAAAATTTTACATTTCAAACACATCTTCTAATGACTGAAATTCTTTGAATAAACACATTTTTTAATGATGGTGCATTTCCTCAATCAATCCATTTTCTAATGATCGTTCCTTTTCTGAATACGCATGTTTTCAAATGATTGTACATCTAAAAAAAAAACAAATTCTAAATATAGCAATTTTTTTCAGCCAATGCCAAGCCACTTACATTTGATGAAGTTTACAACCAGTCCAGCCCTACCAACTGCACGGTCTATTGTGGTGGAATAACTCAAGGTTTATCAGGTCAGTTTCCGAAGCATTTTTTTTTTTTTTTTTTAATTCTTAAGGTGTTTTTTTTTTTTTTTTTTCGAATTTGTTTTTATGAAAATTTTACAGTTTCATCACCAGCAGAATTTAAAAATACTAAGTAGCAACAAATCAAAGATTTTCTTAATTATTACACCTGTTTTAAGGAAACATTAGTATTTTAAATATTGTGAATGCTTAGAAAGTTGTTTATTTTTTATATTTTGGAAGTGAGACAATAATAGACAAATATTATTGCACACAGGTAGATAATTAAAAAAATATGTTTCGTATAAGTAGATACAAATTACTAAAAGAAAAAAAATGAAGTCATTTCTAAAAGTTGTGTTAAATTGCTTTCATTCTAAATAATAAATTTTTCAGAAAAATTTATCTTAACACTTTGAAGGGCAAATACGGCTTATTTTTATTTGTATAAATGAAATTAATTTATGTATAATAAAAGAATAATAAAAGACGACTATGTGTTGTCATTTGCTACCTTTAAAAATTATTAAAAATGCATATTTACTTATAAACAACAATATGATTACCTCCTACAATCCCAAGAAAGTTCCAAAAAAGTAATCATTACCCCCAAAGGTTTAATATATTAATTAATTAAATATATTCTATATTACTGCAAACCAATGTACTATAGTTTTATGTATTTGTATTTTATGTACTTAGAATAAAATTATATGAATGTTTAGATGTCAAATAAATTAATAACTTGTAAATTTTCTTTCAGGTGAGTTTCTCTATCATGCTGGTAATATTCTGCTAAAATGTGAGGCTCATTAACACTTTTTTCTTTAAATGGATTCAATTAATAGTAATGTATACATCCTTTTAAAAAATTAAATTTGATGTGAATGGTATTATGATCATTGTAAGTATCCCACAAAACGTATATAATTCTTAATATACAGTTTATATGACTAAGGTTCAAGGTATTATTATTCATATTTCTGCCTTCACGTAATAAATGATTATTTATGTTTGTTTGATTTTAGGTGAGATTATCTGAAAAATAATCATCGTTTAATATGAAAAAGATGAATTAAATATTTAATCTTTAAAGATAAAATTTGAGGTAAGAAAAATTGTAGAAAATTGTGCAAAGTAGACTAATGAAAGAAAAATAACAGATACGAATTTTTGAGGTAGGTAATTCTTTTATCTAATAAGGCCGAGTTGTGAACATAACCGAACGAGAATTACCTTTCAGAATTTTGTTTACTCAAAATTCTTGTAAAGGTATTGAAAACTTCCGGTAAGTTATACCTCGTATTCTATGTATATTAAAAACTTTTTTAACTTTTCTCAATACGAATAAAAGAATTTCCCAGGAATTAGTTTCAAATTTATAACAGGAATTTAAATTTGAAAATTTTCTCAAGGTAAGAGCACGTCTTAAAAAATTATGTTGTGAAATGTCTAACTAGTAACCTAGAAATTACTTTGTATTTAAATAAATTATTGTGTTGTTGTTTGATGTTATTTATTTCGTACTTTGTTTCTTTGATGATTGTTTTCTATTTTGAATTTAAAAATTGTAATTTTACTAATATTTTTATTTATTATATGTTAATATGTTTATAAATTAAAATTTCTGATTTTGTTGAAATAGCAAGCTGTTTTTTAGTTTTATAAAATATTTGATTAAAAGCAACAAAGTTCTATTTTCATGCTATGATATTCATATCTGTTTCTACTACCGAAAATTCAAAGGCATTTTTTTTGGTTCAATTTCAACATTTTTTGAAAAAATTGTTTAAATGCATGCTGACCCATTCCATTAAATCATGTTATATTGATTTGCTAACATCTAGTGCATAAGAATATAAAAAAGTAGAAAAGGAAAATAAATGCAAGCCGTTTTCGAACGAACCCCCCCCCCCTTTTTTTTCTTTAGAAAAAATAATTCATATTTTAATGTATTTCAAAAATTACATAGCCTTTGCAATGAAAAAAGGTAGTTATATATGACAAAGGACAGTTATTAAAGTGTTTCAAAGCATAAACGCGTATCTTGATAACTGGAAATATTAATAAGAAAAATTTCTTATTTGTCATCATCTATCATATTTGGATTTTTTTAAATTTCTATTTATTATATTTTAAATTGTATCATAGATAGGATTTAGAGGATTATATTGGAATATTCCACCTTTAAGTACTTCAATTTCATGAGAAATACGCCCAAATAAAAACAGATGATATTTTTTTAGGTCTTAGTTAGCCATAATGAATATTTTTACTTGAATCTGATGTTCATCTTTATTACTTCTATAAATAATTTTTTCTTTTCTAGACTTTTAGAGACATTTTTGTTTTTTACATAAATTGGTAAAACGGGTTTTGGGAGTTTTTTCCATTAACGAAAATATTTAAGGAACCAACAATATCAAAAATCTAAATGACAATCTAATTTCAGCTTAAATTAACTTTTTCATCTCAGCTGAGTTAGCTGCTTATCAACCGAGCTCTCAGCTTAATGAAATGCTGTATGAAAAAAAATTTAAATCTTTCTTCACACCGACGTATACTCGCTTAATGTAAAGATATATGCTATATATTTATATAGCAGAATTGACAGGAAAAATAGAATCTTAAGAAAATATATTACAAAATATTTGTACATTACTCTCTTTCTAGAATATCTGTAGGATTTCAAGAAATTTTTCAACTCCACAATGAGGTTAGACATCAGATGCAACACTGAAGATGAAAATAATGAAAAGTTAGGAATCCTATATAAACGAAATAAAATTAAACTATTATTCATTAAAATAAAGATTTCATTTTTTTTAATTCCATATTCTTCTCAATTTAAGCACAAAACTTTTTTTCTACTTTAGATAGATTTCCGCCCTATCGATTTGCTTACTTGACTAGAGACATAGCTTCGACAAACCCCACTTTTTCCATCTAATCATTTACAGAAGTTTAATTTAGATGACATATATTAAAACAAGGGGGAGCTTTAAATTTATTACAAAAATCAAAATTTATGGATAGTCTTGTTCTGAAGAACTAAATTAAAAATTTGTTTTCTTAATATTACTTTAGTTTTATTTAATAAATGCATTCAATTAATTTATACACTAAATATTTCATGTATGAGCGAAGCTTTTTATCTAAGCAACCTCAAATCAGTTGCAGGTTTAAAAAAAAATGCGAATCAAAATTAAGTTTACAATCGAGTTAAACCGAGCACGATACTATAGTTTACTTAAATGTTACGAAAAAAGCAAACTAAAGCACAATAGAAAATCGATGAAAAATATAAGCTCCTTTGTTTTTCATTGATGCTTTAAGGAACTAATGCTGAATTCATATCCTTTGCTCGCTTTTTTTCAGGGCTTGTGTAATTTTGAATTAAAAAATTTCATTATCGCGATAATTATGAAGCACCACAATCAACAACCAACTTTCTTAATGAAATAAATCATCTGCTCAAAAATGTTAAGAAATGAATCATAATTAAAACGTCCCTTATTAAAAGAAGATCTTTTATTTTCTAAATGTTCAATTGAAGCGTGAATATTTTAAAGATAAGACAGACTTAAAAAAAAAATAAGATTCCGATTCCCTTGCAATTAACCGCAAAGTCATCTTTTACCTTAACTAACATTCCGCTCTATCGACTTGCTTCATTGGCTGGTGATAAAGCCTCGACAAATCCCATCTTCTCCTTTCCAGCAGCTGCGGAAGTCTAACTTATCGGAGTTTAAAACGCTAGATCCATCAATGCTGATACAAAGGAATGTTTCACAATACAGAACAACCGGTAAGTAAAAAAAAAAAGGACAATCAATGTAACAAACAAAATAACGTATTGAAACGCGAAAAGTTTTCGTGTATCAGCAACGAAAGAATGCGCCTTGATAAACGAACGAGGGTTCAACCTCTTAAAACTCTGGGGGGAAATCTTTGGTGTTCCAAAAATGGGCTCAGAGTGTGTATGTGTGTGCATGTGGGCATTTTTTTCTCCATCCTTTCTCATCCTGTAGCAGTAATTTGTCTTGACGGGTGCTCCCGTGACTAGGGCTCATTTAGCGGAACCTGGGGGCAGTGTATTCCCATATTAGACGATATAAGCTGCGTCTAAGCACCTTTTCCTTCCCAGTTTCATTTCGGGACTGACTAATAGCTGTAGTTTCCGTCATAACTGAAAACATCCCTGTTTTTTATTGATTAAACATTTGTCTCCCAACACAAAACAATCTTTTTTTTTATCAGTCTTTTTATTTATACGTTGTAACGTTGTTTCGCTTCCCGCCAGTAATAGGAAATCAAACACAATGCTACCAAGTACGAAGAAAAGGACATTTCGATGATTAATTTTGCAATACACTGAACACTTAATCAATCGGGATCAAAATTTTCAAAACTGCGGTTTTGTTTTAGCATTGCTTTACGAATACCTGCTTTATTATTGTTAATTCTTCAAAAAATTCAGTCGAGTATCTTCATGCAACGGAGTGTAAGGAAAGGTTAAATTAAACACATAAATTTTAAATGCTTTTAACACTTAATTAGTTTCGATAAAAAAACAATTTAAAATAATTTTTTTTAACTTTTTTGCTTCATTTTGCTTTATGAATACAAGCGTTTTCATCTTAATTCTATAAAAAGTTCAGGTAGAAATCCGCACGCTAATGAAGACAGAGAAATGATATCTAGGCGAATAATTTTATAACCATTTGCTTAACCAATCTAGACAAAAAAAATTATTTGTATTTTCTTTTAGCTTTGCTATTTCACTGAAAGAGTTATCATATTTTAATTCTATAAAAAAATACGGTGAAAACCATATCTTATTGATTACAGGAAAACCACATTTACATAAATAATTTTGTAATTTACTGAATGATAAATAATTTTGAATGGAAAAATTTTAATCAGCTGTTTCTGTTTTAATAGCTTTTTCGGTTTATAATAAATTTACGTCTGCATACGACATTGTTATCTTGCTCTACAAGCATTTTAACTTGTAAACTTACATCCAATCGAATATAGACAAAGGACTTAGATGATTAATCTTATAATATATTAATCAATGTTCTTTTCCATTTGGATAAAACATCTTTCATTTTAACAATACTTCTAGATCTTTAATCACTTATTTTGATGTCGACTTTAATAATTACGAGTGCATATCCATTTATCTACTTGCATTCATATTTAATCCGCTTTATATTTGTGTAATGCATATGTTTATGATATACTGCATATGAATGCATATGTTTTTATTCAAATTTTGATCTAATATGTACTTCAAACAACTTAAAATGCAATGAAACAGTTATTATGTCTTATCATTATAAATTAAATTTTGAATCATCCAAATTTATCACCTTCAAATCTTTTGCGACAAATGTCGTTTATTCTGATACTTTAAATTATCTTAAAAAATTGCATTCAGTATACTAATATCCTTTATATAAATATTTAGTCACATTTTAATAATATACTGTACAAGTTGTTAATTAAAATCCATTTAGCGCCATTAAAAATGTTTATAAGATATCCAATAAAAATGTTATAACACTTAAAGTTTGCAGGATTTACATTTAATTATCAAAAAATGCTTCTAAATCGTCATCAAAATTATCATCAAACTATTCTTCTTATATATACAAAAATATAATCAATTACTATGCTCTTATTCTAGCTTAATTTGAAATAATTCTGATGAGACATTATTTTTTTTATTCAAAGAATATAAATAATTAAATTCTCTTTCAATATCGTAATTGTAACTTATTTATATTCAGTGTTATTAATAATATCATCATCCGTGTTATTAAATAGTATTCTGTCAAAATACTAATATGAAATATACATTTCATTTTTATAGAGAAATTGAGCATAATAAACAGGCTGTATTTAATTTATTAATTGTAACATATAAAGAAGCAAATTACCACATAAAATCTGAAACAAACAGAAGAATATGTAATACATGCATTCTGGAATTAACTTCTACTATTAAACAAAATTATGATATATTAACTTCAAAGAAATGTCTAAAATAATGAACAATATGTACGAGATGAATACGTAGTATTTGTAATTTGAAGTACTACATATTGAATTTGAATAATTTCATATGCATTCATTTTAAACAAGCGAATATAAAACCACTACATTCATCTCATACAACAAATATATAATTCATGCATTGAATTATTGGAATTAATAATAAAGCATTTGATTTTAAATAGTAACTTAAAATGAACCAGACAAACCATGTTTACCCAAATCAAAATATTTTCCTAGAAATATATTTTCTAAGTGAAATCTTTAACTTTCCAAATTGGTTTCGCTGAAATTTTATTTAAAAGAAAACAAAAGATTTCACATGAATTTCAAATTAATGCAATATTTGTGCGAACAAGAGAAAAATTTCGTCATATTTTCACAATGCTCGTTATAATGAAATGCATAACGACAAAAAAGCTAAATTTAATTATATTTCTGAAAGACAATGCAAAATAAGTATCATAATAGTCAACATGATGCATTGTTATTAATAATAAATATTCCTATTATTTATACATAAAAATGTGCATTTATTATTCTCTAGACTAGACGTCTAGATAAAACAAATTTTCGTGCATACGCCTCATGTAAGATATATAAAGATTGCGTAGTGGCAGCTTCCATTGCATTTCACAATATAGCTGTTTCGTCAAATGATAATCTGAAATCTTATTTTAAGAAACGCACTTCACAAATTAATTTTCTATTTTTTGATTATAAAGTAGGAAAGAATATAAACCTCCTTATATTGGCTGTTTTTTTTTCTTTGATTCGGATAGAATTGTTTGTTATACATGAATTTGGCTTTTTTTCCCGTGTATAACTTCCTTAGATTTGTTGTTGGGAAAAAACTGAGCATAAAAGTATTTTCAGCTTAGAAATTTGTTAGAAAGTATGCGCATATATCAAATTAAAATGTAAAGGGAGATCATAAAATATTTTTTCCTCTTTCGAAACAACTGCGGCTAAAACTAAGGAAAGAAATGAAACCAAAATTTGTAAGCAGATTGTGTAAAGCATGGGAAGATAGATTCTTTAAAAAACTGAATGAGTGGTCTTCGCGAAACTTTCTCGCATTATCTCTAATAAAGGCGATATTCCCTGTCCTCTCACATAAAATGTATGGACCTTGGGCGTGGCCGTAAACGTCATAAGTATTTGAATTTTTATTTTCAGAGTTCCCCACATGAGCCTCTTGTTCTTTCGTAGAATAATGAAGGAAGCCAAGTATGTATTTTGGATGCCTTTGTTTCGGCCGAATAAAACCAAAATTTGTCACAGGACTACAATATTAGCATCAAGATCAGTTACCAGATTTAATTTAAGTCGTTTGTTTTTAGATTGCCGTGCTTTCATGCATGAGAACGTATAGACTGACAGACGGTCAGTACACTTAATACACTTTAATCATCGTGTCAAATTTTATCCATGTATTTCTCTTCGTTTTCCAGTTACCCTGCTCACATGAACTCGGCTAGACAAACATCCAGTGTATGGATTTCGTTCAAAATTTGATAGAAATCTATAAATATGATTTTAAGACTACATACAAAGTTTAATTTGTCTAGTTCAAATATTGTTGTATTATGTTCACAGGGAATCAGAGATAATTAAAAAATGTATTTTTTGGACTGAAAAATGTCTGAAAGGAGAAAATTAGCCAAATTTTAGTGGTCTAATTTTTTGACGATTAAAATATTTATCTTCGTGTAGTAGTAGAAAGTAAAAAAAGTAATATGGAATAAAAAGTGTGGCCAAAAAATGAAAGTAAGAAACTACATATCTGGTATTCAGGCTGTTCTGGAACAAGCAACGGAATTAAAAATTCAAATAATTTACTGTCTTCTCTTAAATCCAGCTGTTTCTCCGCAAAAAAAATAATAATGTGATAAATAAAAGTAAATATTACATAAAAAACGCAAAGAGATATTCCATAATGATAATTCATTTAATCTCTTTAGCTAAAATATGTTTTGTAAACTACCATTAAATACATTTCATTGGATCCAGAAAAAAAATTAGAGCATGTAATAACTGGCACATTATAGCTATAACAATCAATTGTTAGATCCATGTTATCCATTAATTTTTGTAACTTTTTCTACTTTTTTACTTACATCTCATATATTAGCACTTCATCAGTGTTAAAACAAGTAATATATATAAAAAAATTAATTCGATTCCTACTTATGTCAACAAAGAAAAATTTTATTTTAGTTACTTTTTATTAAATAATTATCAAAAAAAATTCTTAAGTATCAAAAAAATTATTGATTTTTGCAAGAACTGAACTCGCATTCTTCACCTTCACGTGAAAAATACTGAAATCCTTGCATTTTACCGATTGCGCTACTGCCTGTTGATTTCAATTTTCATTGCAAACTGCTAAAACTCTATTTAAAGTATTAAAAATTAATTAAATTTAATTAATGAATTAATATTTTAAAAAGCTGTATTAACATCGGGTCATCCACTACAAGTTTAAAAAATGTATTTGAACTTGAGTGGATGAATAAAAAGTATTTTATTAACGATTGAAAATTTGAGCAAGATATATAAATATATATAGGGAGAGTGTGAACTAATAGTAGAAATTGATTCTTGTCAGCAAAACATCAGCCGCAAGTTCATTCGACCTGTCCTTAATATCTCATCAAATTTAAGCTTAATAATTAATTAATAAATAATAATTACTGAAGGCTTGAACATTAAATACAAGAACTCATGCTTGAGTTCTTGTATTTAATGTTCAAGCCAATTTAATGGATAGAATTGATGATGCATTCGTAAGCCAGAAAGCAAATTTTGTATTAAATCGTTCATCGTTATGTTCACAGGGAATCAGAGATAATGTCTTGTATACAGAAAAAGTCGGAGCATTAAAAATGTTGCGTACAGGTCAAGGGATTCTAATGTTGAAAAAAGTTTATATTCTGTAAACTTCATTCTGCACGTCATTCATTTCTGTATGTTCAATTTTTATCGTTCGAATATTAATGACAAGTGGCATAATGCCATTCCCTATTCATTCTGAAAGCTGACACAGCTACAGCGCCAATGTCACTCTTATCTGTGATTTTTTAAACTATATTCTTTCATGTGAAATTTATCTCCTTGTGGCTTACACAGAAAACATACGAAATTTGGTTTCATTTCTTTCATATTTTTAGCTGTCGATGCTTCAAAATAAAAAGTTTTTTTTTCTGGCCACCCTATATAAAAAGTCATATAAACATATTGAAATAAATTACTATAAAAAATATCTCCAGATCTGATAGCATAATTTTCACATATAAATGGACATATCTAGTATATATTTATTTATATTTCTTGTTGCATTTTCATTATTCCATTCACTCAACAGCAAACAAGAAATTTTGTAATTTTGTCTTTCCTTGCATTTCTCGAAAAAATTCCATGAAATCCAATTCAGAGATTTTTTTTGAGTTTGCTTTTTAAGGATTAGAAATAAGTGTTATGCATTTGGTAATAAAAGAAATTGTGAAAATTTTTCGTTAAAATTTAAATGCATGGTTTTAGGTTTAATCTTTGAAAATTTGCAAATTATTGTTAGATTCAAATTCCTGTAACCCAAAAAGTTTCGGAATTAAAAGATTTTTAAAAAAAATAAAGCAGAATATCATTTAGTTAAATTTGAATTTATGAAATTAATTCAAATGATGTCACAGTCAAATCGCAAATTAAACTACGCATGTCGTCTAATAATTAACTGCACGTTGTCTTATGCCAGGTGAATAATGTATATCTCTATTTGTGAAGTGCATATGACGTATATTAAGTCTGAATGACTTGAATTTTTTTAATTAGAATATTAAAATAATTTTCAAAATCAAAAAGTTATAAAAAATGATTTGGAAAAATAAAAAAAAACTCATTTTTTTCGCTATTGACTAAAAGTTTTGAAAACAAAATAGTTTACATATGAATGGATGATGATTATTATTAAATCTTTGCCATTATTCTGTAAGATGCATATGAAGATATTATTTCATTCTTATTTAAAATTTTCCGGAAAAAATATAGATTTTTATATAAATTTCAGGAAATGAGTGCGTGTACGCATTGACAGGTTTCATATCAAAAAACACTCTTATTTTTTCAAAATATTTAAACTAAAAATGTAACTGTTGAATGCAATTCCTTTCATGTCCTTAAAACTCCTAGTTAAATGATTCATATTTCATAAAATTGTACCTCTTAAAATCCTTTTTAATACTAAAAAACAGTTTTGCTTTAAACTCTCTCAATATTTCTAAAACGACATGCTTTCTTCCTTATCTTTCAGACTGACTTAATCCGCTGTCGACCTCTTCTTAACAAAACTCTTTTATCGACACATATTTGGCCGAACAATTATTCCGGAAAAACATGCACCTATCTTTTCGAAATATATATCGGCAATTTCTCACCAAAAGTATCCGAACTTTTCCGAATCGATTAATATTTCTCCGGAACGGATAGCGTTACACCCGAAAGGATTGGGAACTAAATTCCGCATTGACAAATGATAAAAATTATCCTCCTTCAAAGATTTTTGATTGGCTCTTTTCATATCTCAGTTCGGAATGTCTTTTCATTAGGCAATAGGAACCTTCCAGAAAGGGTCACAAGAGAATTTAATTGCCTTCGATCGCGTTCACCAATTTCATTTTCCTGCCTTGAACTATTTCAATCACAGTTACCACGAGACAAAACTTTAACAGCACAGGGATTCCCCCTGTCTCACCCCCACCGCTTAGCCAAGATTCGGTAATAGAGCCATTACTCTTGCCATAGGAAGCGAGTTGCTCCAGTTGGAAATTACGAGCCTCGGCAGCCACACTTTTAAGCGCTAGCTTGATTAGCAAAGCCGTATTACAAGGCGTCCCCGACACTTATTACAATATCGGTGAAATTTACAAGCCGGATGGACCATCTCAATCTTCTTTAAGTGCCAGGCAGTGATTGCACGCTAAGTATGGCTTAGCAATGCGGTTTTATTATTAGCAAAACCTCTTTATCGTCCTCGACTTCATTACGGCCACACTGACAAGGTAATATCTCCTGGTCGTGCTAAGCCAGCTTTAAAAATCTAATAGAAATGATAAAAATTTATTGAAAACAAACTCGCTCACGATGAATTGCTGACGTCCACTTTACCAGCATAATTCAAAACGAGAAGCGCACTTCGTTAGGTCGCGGAAAAAAATATTTCATTTACGGTACCGCTGCAACCGTCACTTTTACGGTCCTGACTTCGTTAGTATTAACTTCTTATCTCCCTAGCGTTAGAAGGATGTCAGATAAAAAGGCCCATGGATGCTTGAGTGAGTGACAAATTCTTTCGCTTTTGAATCGGTTTATATTGAAAGAAGGTTTCATTAGATCAAATGTTAGGCCATTTCCCCTTGTGAATGTAGATCATTTTTCTTTGCCTTTCTATACTAGAAGATAAAAAGTAATAAATCCTGACCAAATTGCTCTCCTCTCTCTTGCCAATCGGGCTTCTTTTTCATCACTGACACATTTTGGAGTTTGTTATTTTGGATTCAATATGGTGTGCATAAACTCGGTTTTTGTCGTATTTTTAAAGAAGATTCCATTTTTAAAAAATATGTGGTTTTATGAGCCCATTCCTTTTACAAGTTTTCTACAAGATTGTATATGTAGAAAACATATTCTGTGTCATGCATATCTTTCATAATTTTGTCGAACATTTCTATCAAAACGCGGAATGATTATCTGTTTGATTAGTTCTAAATTTAACTATGAATAGAACTCAATGCAAGAATTTTATTAAATGTTTCAGGGGCAAATTCTTTAAGATTCTTATGTCCATCATACTTATTTTATTAATTATTTGCATTTAGTGACCATTCATTATAAGCATCACTTAAAAATTTAGAAGTGGTTTTATTTCAAACGGAAATCTACCATAAAATGTGAATAATTAAGATGATGATGATGATGATGATGATTTGGTACACTCAGTAGGATTTCTGATATATGCACAGTATATTTCACTTTAATTTTTTTAGATATATCAAGAGTTTTGTGGTTTACTTAGGTCTTAAATTTCAGTCAAAAAATGTACATATAAAACGTTTATTTTAACGCCAAAACATTTATACACCTGAGATAGTGAATAATAACGAAACAATTTAAATTCGCTAGAATTATCTGCTAAATTTTTCTTCTCTGGAGTGTTGATTTCTTTCCTTTTTTCATTTCTAAAATTACTTCTAATATTTATTACAGTTCGCATTGAGAACTCATTGTTAAATGCTGTTTGACCTTTTGCAATAATAGATCCAGATTTGATGCAGCATTCGTTTAATATACACCAATTCAAGAAAGTCATTTTTAGTCGGAAATACTTATCCGATTCTATCAAAAGAAACATTGGCATTTTCCGTTTTCCAATGTAAATGTTTTTTAAAGGAATGTTAGTTATGCAGTAACATAGATATTGATTTATTCTTTTATGTTTAGAATTCTTTGAGGCAGTCTTAAAATTGCTTTCTTATAGCTTATTTGAAGTCTTCTTCGACAAATATTTACATCAACTGCCATGCCCGATAAACCATAGTTATACTTTGGTTGATGTTTTGTTTAATAACAATGAACACATACAGCTATGATGGAAGACTTCATTTCTTTAGAATTCTTTAAAGTCTACTCGTGACATCAATGCTTTGATCTGTCAATCACGTGTACACACTTGGGAAGGCAGTTTAGAAAAAGGAATATGTCTAACAAGCAATTATACATAATTATGAAATTTTAATGACTAAGAAATAATCATGAAAAAATATTCACTGAAATATTTTTTATATTTTATTAATAATTATGTCACTCTGTTATATTTATGGGTGTTTTAAAAGTTAATATTGAAAAAAGTTCTAATTCTTAACTATCTCACTTCCAATAACATAAAATTCTACTGAAATATTTTGTTTAGTTTGAAACTGAAGCTAAACTATTTTGCAATCTATTGCTTTCTGTCATAAAAATGCTTCATTCAAAAAGTTGCTTGATTTTAATCTTTATTGCTGCAACTATAGTCCATAAACTCTTCGTTCGTGATTAAAATCTTAAGAATATTCTTTCTTTAAAAAGATCTAAGTAAGAATCGATCAAAAAAGTTATATCTTTTTAAGTTTCACTAATTGGAAGAATAATTGGTGATCTTTTGTCGATGATTCGGCAGTTTTATGTTTATGGTGGAAAAAAAATCAATGCTCTCACGAACGGTGAATTTTTTATTCGAAATAAACTTGCTCAAGTTTACCGCCAGAAGCGTTTTAATCTATCTCATTAAATAAACCAATAACATAAATGAGTTATTACTGCTGAAGGAAATGTTGGAAATTTTTAAATAAAAAAATGTTCAAGGCATTGATTGATATTTGTTTTATGACAAATAAAAGTTTAAGGAAACAATGGGGCATTCAGGCAAATTTTTAAGATGTTAGATTCTTTCTCTAAAGTTTAATTTTGATATGCTTTTCTAATAATGTTTGATAATTTTTAATTTTTTTTTGTTAAGAAATTGGCAGAATTTATTGAGAAATTATAGTCCAAATATTTTAAAGTATATTATTTGGTTAATATTTTTGGACTAAAGTCCAAATTATTTTAAATAGCATTAAATAACATTTGCTATGATTGATTAAATGATTTATAACAGATTATTCAATCAAAATTTTTAAAGATATCTGACTATTTATCTTGCTGCATTATCTTATCTTACTACAATTCTCTTATCGAGTTGGTATTGTTTGAGTTTAATGAGAGAAATTGATGAAATTGATTTACAACTCAAATTTATTTTTAAGACTTTTACCAAATTTGGCAGGTTTATAATGGAAATTACCTTTAGTTTCTGTTGCTAAAATTTCTTGAATTTTGTCAGAAAATTCTAAACAACAGAAGTTAATAATATACTCAGAAAAATAATATCGGCTTTAAATTATTTCTTCATTTTAGGTTCTCTCAATTATTGCTTTATATTAGTTAGAAAAAATGAAAATAAAAAAGTGCAGTCGATATTTTTCACATTTGTGTATGTTCATTTAAAAGAGTCTTGGCACCTTTAATCACAATTTCTATCAACTGATCAAGTTATAATATCCTTAAACTCAACATTAAAAGTTGATAATCTTTCATAAAGTTCTTTTTTCAAAGGATAAATTTAAATATTTTGTCGAAACACAAAATAGCTAATTTTCTTGTCAGGTAATTCAGAGATAAATTCTAATATTGAATTCGATTGCCCTTGAGGTTCACTACTCCTCTAGCAGTAACCATCATACATAGAGTAAAGCTTTAGAAGAGGACAGTAAAATGTCCTGCAGGGGCAATAGACAAAAATACATAGGGTCAGATGCTAGGAATTAAACCCTAATTGTTAAATGGTTTTAAATCCGTACGGTATTGTAACGCAGAAGAAAAATTCTATTGGGAAACCTTTTATATCATCCTATGGAAAAGAATAATATTTGTCAAAAACAAAGTTGCATTCATTTTGGATAAAACATTTTTAAGCACATATTCTTACTCCACCACCAGATATATTTTTTAAACCACTACTTAAACTTTTGAATATAGTCAGATATTTTTGAAACGAAGCCAGTTGTTATTGATATGCAAAATTATCTTAGTATAATGTAATTTAACGCTCCCATAAGTTGAAGGTATGCACTCTAACCAAGGGAAATCGCGGGGTATATAGCTGAAGATCATATAATATTAACAAAGTCATTTATTCGTAAAATCTGCATTCCATTCTGAGCGTCACTGATTCTTTTTTTAAAAAAAATCTAAGTTAAACCTGCAAGTTTAATTTTATTAAACCATTTTGAATTTGAAATAGAAAAAGATATTTTATCAATCATGTACAACAAGACTTATTTAGACTAGATGCAACTTATTAAGTCTTAACTAATCATTAATAATTTAACCTATTTTAGAGCACTTGGAAATTCTCAGAGGAAAGGAAGCTGATTCAATGATCAATTTTGAATCAAACACCTAGAATCTTGCTTCATTTCGTAAATTTAGCAATTCAAAGAGAGTCTACGCCTAAGACAAATAACTAATTACTTTGACGTCTCACTCCCTTACTGCTCCAGTGTTGGCCATTAACTGAGCGATCAGAAGGTTAAAGCTCAAATTTCTACGAAGCATTTCGTTGATAGTGAATCCGAAGAATTTAGATATTCAGTGCTGCGTAGAAGACGTATCTTTGAAGTAAAATAAACTATTCGATACTTTGATTAATAAAAAGAGAATTGGAAAGGAAGATAAATTTGGAATAAATGAAAATACACGTAGATTCACATTCCGTTATATTATTTTAATGGAAAATTCCAGAAAACAAAAATAAATTAAGAAGGAACAAAATAATTTTGTGTATACTATTAAGATTAAGCCTGTTCTCCAAAATTAAATAAGCTATAGAATCAGAAACTGTCATTTCTTGATTTCTGATTCGTTACTGAAAATATTTCATCAGTATGTGTTCCTCATAGTGTAGAATTTAACCAACTGAACCAATAATTTTTTTAAAGTACCATTTTTTTATTAAACATTCTCTATTATATTGAGCCCATATGTTAGCTGCAAAACGGACTGCAAACCACTTAGTCAACCACTAATACAATTTCATCGAATTTTATTTTTTCAACGTTTAATTCGACCAAACTGTTATTTTACAAAATAATTGTAAGCTGAAGAAAACATATGTTACAGAATTCATAAATTATTAATCTAATCTCGAGGTGATTTTTTAATAACTCTAGGGTCGATCAACAAACAATTACTGCCATTTAAGTGAATAATATTTATGATGTTATATTTAGCAAAAATAATTTTGTTTTTTAAGCAATATGAAAACGACAAGGGAAACTAGAATATTAGGAATGCAATTTATACCTAATATAATTTAAAATTTAATTTACTGCAACAATAATCAGTTAATAAATTTTATTTGTTTTTAATTTCATTGTGTGATTTACCAAAAATTCTTTAATGCATACAAAAAGAATGAAAGTACCTTTTGAATTTTATTCAAAATTTATGTCATTCCTGAAGGCATCCATTAAAATAACATTGGTTGATTAATACGATAAATGTAGCTGCTGAGTAGGAGCTTTTAAATATAAGGACCGCCATCTGGCATTTATGCTGACCGGTTTAAATATATCAGGCGGTATATCAGGGCTATACCACAACGAGCTTAATGTATTAAAGTGCGAAATAAAATGTTTCAAAATACATCAAAATTATAGCTCAGCAGACAAAGCATTCGTGAAGTTGATTTCTATAACATTAATTAACAAACTTAATGATCGACACTTAAACATTTTCTTCTAATTTTTGTGTTGAGAATTGGGCACTTTTCTAATCATAAGAAGTATTAAAACTCTTTTGCATATCTCTCTAAAAGGATTCATTAAAACTGACAGCTATCATTTCCAAAAGAACTATTTGAAAAATGCAAGTTTAATATGATGGTTAATTTTCTGTCGATAATAATTTAACTCATGCACTCAGTGGTTAGTTTAATACCACTCTCTTATCCCTAAAAGCTGCTGTGAATACGGTAACATAATAAAAAAATACGTGACATATCGTTAAGTGAATAAATAAAATCACTCTCTTCATTACTATTTCACAGAAAATGTTAAAACATGAAATATTCAACATGAAAGGGCATGAAATATGTGCTAACAACCGCACACACCCTGCCAGGCAACATAATCTAATTTACACAATTCCCCCGAAGAAAGAGCGCTGCTAACCATTTTTTTCCTAACAGTGCGCATTATTAATCTTGATGTAAAGATAGATAATGTCATAAATGCCAAGTCTTTCTTACACCAATTAAATATTTGCATCTTAAATTCCGTCTGAAATCGCTCAAAGCATAAAACGCAATTTGAAGCTCTCAAAATAGCATTTCTTAAATCAAGTGCTTAGCTAATGTATCTTTGGGACATTGAATTATTCTATTCGAGACAAATTATCACATGTGAGCTTTCCCCTCTGTGGTTCCAACGCGTAGTGATAATTCTTAACTGAACAATTACTGTGACACTAGAAACATACTCGAAGACATTAATGCGTATGTTTTTTATTACGGAAACTCACTAATGATACGTAAATGTAATTTATGCAAGAGCGTAACGCTCGTGTTTCCTTAGGAAGAAGAAAATTAATGTTTTACTCGATGTTCTTTCCCTACCTCTATCTAAACTTCCAATTGACGATGCCGTTCCTAAAATTTAATCACATTAATTACCCGGTTGAGATTTTAAGGTAAGGTTATTTATTTTCTATCTAGACTCTTTCGCAGTAATTTCACATCTTTATAAAAACGTTTCAAGTCTATTTCATTTAATGTTTTTCTCCGGAAAAATGTATAAAAAGGGAAACCTTTAATAGATACTTTCTTACTCGCTTGCTTTTAATTCCGTGGTGAGTTTCGCTGCTCTGTCTCTCAGTTTGAAGATAGAGTGAGTATTTTATCGCTACAAGAGCTGATTAATGACACAGTGCTAGAAAAGCTCCCATCTTATTGATTTTTATTTTGTTTGGAGTTACTCTGGTATGCTAAAAAATGTTTAAATCAATGACAGAGATGGTATATTTGTGATAATTAGGTGTCGAGCTCGATTTTGAGGTATATCATATAAACATTATCGTGTTTAAAGCTAAGTAAGCATCATAAGATTAATGATAATTAAAATTAAATCACGTTGCCATGGGTTTCATTTCAAAATGTATCGTATTTATTATAATTAACGTCATAATAAATAACGTTAATTATAATTAACGTTATTTCTTGAAAAAAAGACACATATTGCTTTTTGTGATAGATTTCTATAATGTATTTCTATTCATTTTACATTTGCGGGCCTCCTTTCCTTAAATTTTTGTCCAGATAAAATTCGTCAAATGAAATTAAAACCAGAATGCAGTGTTTTGCTTTTAACTCGTCTTGTGATAATTTTAACTATGTTACATTTAAATTATTCATAATAAGTCCCTTTCACAATGTCATATGGCTTCCCTCCAGAGTCATTAAAATAGTAGAAATATTTGTATTTATATGTGCCTGGTGGCTTTATTTTCCCTTTATATGTCTTATTTCCAATCTTGGTAAATATGATGTCTATCTTCTATGATCAAAGCAGAAATTGAGAACGATCGAAATTTCTCTGAAATAATATACTTGTGCATAAATCTATTTTCAATATAAAATTATTATGTACTAATACTAGCCTTTAAAAAAATTATTGTTAACAAAAATCTGTGATTAAAAATTTTGTGGTAATCAAAATCAATAATTATTTTACGGAAAGTGGAAGGAATTAAGGAATGCAAGTTATTCTTCAGAGAAAAATATTCTTTTTAAATTTAATAATGACCTCTCAGTATTTTAAATGCGCATTTAAATGCTGAACCTGTTCTTAAACCATTCATATTAGTTTTCAGTAATAGAGACAAGTGCCATTTTTCCTGCAAGAAATAGTGAAATAGAAATTTTTCAAATATTTTTCACACAGAAATTTTTAATTATATAAGAATCATTTCAAATAGTTAAACAAAATCAATTTCAGAACCTTTTAATGACATTTCAAAACTAAAAAAATCTTATAAAATTCAAAATAATTACTTGTTTTTGCTAAAATAATTTTGAGTTAGACAATATTTTCATGCATCCATAGAAATTAGGAAATTTTTTCGGATTCAAACTGATACTGAAATTTTACATTATTAAGTAATGAAAGCATATGTTCCCATTAAAAATATTATTTAATGGCCTATTTCCATACTTAAGCAACTTCTATTTTTTTAAAAAACAAATTTTTCACACAATTTTTAAAGAAAAATATATACGTTAGATAAACGAAATTTAATTATATTTTGAAAGGTACTCTCGTGTCAAAACTTCATAGTAATAAACTAATTTAACAACATCGGGAAGCATATGTAGGAGTTTATAAAAAATAGATTAGAAAATACTTTATAAATTCACTCATTGTCAAAATGAAAATACAGGGTGGCCATAGCTTAACTGTAAGTTATATCTTAAAAAAAGAAAAACAATTTTTGTACATTGTTATTTTTTTATATAATGGCACACAGCATTTTGAAATTAAAAAAATTGATTAATGTCCGACTGTAAACAATATAATAAATCTCAATGGTAATTACAGCCCTTTCACAGCAATGACCATGCTTGATAACTATTAACAAGTTTCTTCTCCCTTGAATTTTCACTGTAGAATAAATAACAAAATTCAATCCTCATTATTACCTTTACCGAATCCTCATTTGTGATATTTTGTATTTACTTTAACAGACAGAAATTTAAGCTATTTTTATTGCAGTAATATTTCTTAAATTTGTTTGATGTTTAGGAAAATATATCAAAAAATGCTGAATTTTTAATTTTGTTTCGAAAAATATTCTTATAGTTTTCATTGTAATTCTGTTCTAATTAAATCCCTGTTTAAATTTACTAATAACTGAATCACTGAATGAAAAAAACAAATCAATTATAAGTCCAGATTAAACAACACTCTATCGAAAAAACGCATCGCTATAAGAATTTTTTTAAAGTGTTAATTTAAAAGTGAAATAAAAAAAATAGAGAATAAAGTGGATTGAAACGGCTTACTAATAAATAGCATTCTAAAGATAATTTCTTACTCTGAAACGGGGCCAACAAAAAAACTTTTTGCCACCCAATACCAGTAGCCCTTTGATTTTTCTAAAAATTTATTTTTGTTCAGAATTATGAGGTACAGCAAGTGGTTTAAAGTTTCAACTTAAAGAGAACAGATATTAAGCGATGAGAATAAGCGATAAGAATAGAAAGACCTCTAATAAACAAATCTGATAGATAACAACTCATCAAATATAAGGTGTCTGTGTTAGAAGACACTGCATGCGACTAACAGAAAACTTCTAAAGAATATTTTATTTTCGTTACGAGTTTTAGATCCAATTGACAATAATGTTAGCTTCCAGACAAAGCCTATTTTCTAAGTCGGTGTTTCGAAATTACTTTTGACCTCATAAATGTGCAGTTTTTCTTTTTATATTGGCTTTATAAATTGAGAAGCGAATGCAAGTAAACATTAGTGAACATGAGATTATAGTTTCATATTAGTTATTTTTAAGTAGCACAATTATTATTATACCAGAATAAAATGTACGCTGCAATATTCACTAGCATTGTTTATAATACTGATTTTAAGAAACTAATAAAATAATTCCAAGTTGCTCATATGTGAAGCAACTAATCTAACCATCATTATATCAACCTTTGAATTCAAAATTTTCTTTTCGAAGCAATTGAACAGCCTACAAGTCAGTACTCATAACCTAATAATAATTTTTCTGTATAAGATATTGTATGTGATATAACTCTCATTTAATTATGATGATTCATTTATTTCCCGTGCAATGAAATAAAACATATATGAAATATTCAGATATATATTCATTTTTCAAAACCAGAATTACCATTTATAATGTTTTAAATATTTGGGGGTTTTATTTTTTCAATTTTATTCCAAATAAAAAAAATTGTTTAATTTTTAGATTTAAAGGAATTTAAATGATCCTTGCATTTCTTTTAAAGATGAAAATGAAGTATTCTCTGATAACTGGTCAGTATTTATTCCAAAAATTATCACAAGGCTTGGTTTATTCATTTTAACCATATCTAATTTTTATTTACTTGACTTGACAATGACAATTTACAGGCTTGACAATGTGTAACAGCCACCCTTGTCAGTGGGATCTAATTATTTTAAAAGCAACAAAATAGTCTTGAAATAACATATTTGCTGAAATCTGTGTCTTTTAATGCAAACACCTTACATTTCAACCGTTTTTGTCAATTATACTTGTTTATTAAAGCTGTTTTTTTTTTTCGTTCGATATAAAGCTTGTTGCCTACCCCCTTGAAATCAAAATTTCGAGCAACTTTAAAAAACTCAAAACTTTGATTAAAAAGTCTAAAAAGAAATATGGTGAACTCTTGATACCGAGCATCAACTTTTTCACAGTGAACCGAAAAAAAAAAATCTCCTAAACTAGCCTATGGCTCAGCCAAACTAGGCATAACATGTTTCTTTCGAAACTAGAGTGGATCAAAGGAGTTTTAAATGGCCTGTACTACATAGCGGCATTTAATTAAATGATTCGGTTCAATTTTTAAATAGTATTTTGCCTAATTCAATTTGAGTGAAAATTATGAGTTTAACCACTTTGGTTCTCAATACCATATACTCATTTACACATATGTTCTTTAACGAAGTGTGGTAACTTATTTTAAAACAGACTCTTTTAAAATTAAGACTTTGGTTTGGGGGAGTGCAAACTTTACTCCTTCATTGAAGAAAAATATAAAAATATTCTAATGTATAGTAAAATAAAAAGATGGCAAACTTGATCTATAATCCTCCATTAGTATTTTATGATCAGCATTAATAACACATAAAAATTAATTACTAGAACCCTAATTAAAATTAAGACAATTTTTAATACTACAGAACAAGGGATTTTAAAAGTTTGTCCAGAATGCTTATCTTATTCATAGTTTTATCACATCCGTTCGTAATTTTGAAAATTTTACCTATACAAGCTTGTTAACTTGTATCTTATGCATGGGAGGCTTGCTAAAGTAAAATTTCAGGAAGAATAAAAAAATTTCTTTCAAAATTTAATTATTCTTGGAAGAACCTAAACTATGTTTTGAATAAAAAGGCAACATGATAAAATAAAACATGTTTCCAATGCGTTACGTCAAATTTCGGAGAATGGTAGAAAAAAAAACGAAAGGGAAAAAAACTGTTTTCAGTACCTCGTTCTTGTCGGAATAAAAATGTTGATTTTTTATTAGGTTTTTTTTTCTTTTACTTTCATTTTATCATGCTAACATTTTGGTCGATTTTTTTTTCCTCTTTCTCTAGTGTTTTCTTTTTAATTTTATTTACTTATGCGTAGTTCTTTTGGATTTTTATTCTTGACTGTGTAAACTCATCTATTGAACTGCTCATTTTCGGTACTCCCAAAATACGAATTCTTAGATTAATAAATAAATATATTTTGTTATTAACGTTTTTCTTTCAAAAATTACTTATTCAACCTTCATCATACGGATTAAAGAAAGAAAAGGATATAAAGCCAATGATTGAAATCTTTTCGAAATTAACTTCTTTTTCATTTTACTTTTGGAAGAACATAGATAATCTTAGGTATACGGAAAGTCGTATTGTAGTGTTTAAAAGTTATACTAGATAAATGAAAGAAAACATAGTTTGTAATGAAATTTTCCCACAAAAATTAATTTATCTGCATCACGGGAATCAAAAATTTAAAAAAATTCGGATATAATATTAATGAAAGAAAGTAATTTTGCCTTTTCTTTACTTTATATAGAAAAGAAATATGAGACATTTACCTTTTATATAAAGAAATTAATATGCAATACCTTATAGTGTTCAAGAAAGTGAGATCAATTAATAAAAAAGCATATTTCCGTATTAAAAAAAATAATCTCTACATTTATCAAACTGGTAAATAATTTAAATAAAGATATTAAACAACATTTCAAGTCCTTCTTCGTGTTTAACTTCATTTTTAACAGGATCACGAGATTGCAATAGATTTATGGAATAAAATTTAGTTTTACGCACATGATTTCCAAACATGAAGTTTATCTGATTTCACGCAAAAGTTTTTGTTTATTCAGAGAAATTATTGTTTTGATAAAGATAAGCAAGTTATAAAATACGCATGTTAATCAAAAGAAATTAAATCATAATTAATCAAATTCACACCTTACTAGTGTTATTAGTCAACAAATTCAGATTCAGTACCTTCAATTATTTTATTGATTTTAATTAAAAAAATAATCAATAAAACATGAATAAGGAATAAATACACAATTAAAAGTTTTAAAATGCAGTATAAAATACCACTTGCATTATTTTTATTCAATAAGGGAAATAGTATAACTAATTGCAAATTATCCTTATATGAATCGCAAATCAAGCATTTTTGATGTATTTGCTCTTTGTCCATAATCTGTTATATCTAGCATAACAGGACCTATAATAATTGATACTCATTAATGTTGATCCAACGGTTTTTAAACGCCAAAGTTTTCAGTTCGAGTTTAACTTTTGGACGCCAGAATCAAAAATAGTTAAAAAAAAAAAAAAAACTGCGCCCTGAATAGATATGCTTACTTAAAGTCCAGTTTTAAAGCTGGATAAGGATTATTTTGAGATTGGACTCGTGATTTTGACTCATTTCATACGACGAGGGAAATATTTGAACTGGTCTCCAAAATTCCACACCATAATAACTGCAAGGATTTTTTATGCATGGCGTCAAATTTTAATGTGCATAAAAAGTGTGGAATATATTGAAAGTGGATTTCGAATCTAAGGGTTAGGATTCCTGATTCCGAGATTTTACAATAATATAATTACTTGCTCTTAAAAAATACTAGATAATTAAAATACTGCAATCAATTTGCGCACTAATTCATTTTGCACTTATAAAAACTGTGTTAATAGAAAATTCTAGCATATTTGATTCAAATTATTTCAAAACAACTTAATGACTATAAAACTACTTAATGACATTCATCTCTTCATAGTTTTAGATCAGTGAAGGGGATAAAAAAATAAATTCTGTTTGTTAAAGTAAATCACTTCTCACAGTTTAACATTTATTTATACGATAGCGGGGGGGGGCGATAATATGGCAGCTGTTACATTATCTGAAGGATAAATAGTGCTGAAAAAAGTTGAAAGAAGAAAAATAATTAGCGACACAAAATCAATACGCTTGGATTTCAAAACAAATAGGTTTCAGAAACATTTAGAGTAACAAAGTAAGTAAGTAACAAAGCATCGGGTTCGAAACTAGAAAGTTATAGATTCGAGAACCGACATTACCAAAATTACACCATGTGAGCGGAATGGAACGTGACCTCCGATTCTCGAAGGTCACGGACAAATCACATTAAACTCCTTCAAGGCCAAACTTCCTTCCACTGCTGCAATCTAAAAAGTCGAAACAGATAGTTGGCACGTCGGATTAACGGACAGCATCATTGTTGTCGATAGAATATGTTTAAAATTGAGAGGCAAAACTAGTCTTAGTGTTGATTCAAAACGGGACGTCAATCTAAACAAACAAATTCATAAATCTTGTTTTGAAAAAGATTCGAACAATTCATACAAGCCACCAAGTACTTAAGAATTTTTTAATTCTGTTTTTTCTCAAAGTTATTAAATTTTGGAAGCCGTATGACTCATCAAAATTTGTTGTTCACTTTTAAGCGGTTAAGAAATGCGGCATTAAAAATGGATATTTCGGATAAGAAATGGATGGAAATTAATTTCAAATAGATAAATGGTAGTCTGAATCAATTATATGCGAATCAATATAATTGGAAATTTCCATTGCAGAATGTTTTCTTAATTATATTTTCAGTAAGAAATAATAAAGCAACCGAAACTTGAAAGGCATACAGTAGAGGAGTAAAAAATATTATATATCAAATCTAACATAATAGAATGCTACAAAAGAAGTACAAAAATATGCAATGAGGATTCATGAATTCAGTATCTCTAATCATGTGATCTCTAATTTAAAGGAAAGAAAATACAGAATCGAAATTTTCTATGCCATGCAATTTTCCATTCGTTTAAAAATTGATTGTCTTAGCTTCTAAAGAGTAATAAACTCTTAAAAATATCTCCCTATATTCATTGATGCCTTATTGGAATAAAATTTTCATTAAATTCTATTCCTGATTCATTTGTCATTATCAATTTTCTCATATCAAATTGTTCGAGTACCATATTTAAATATATTAAGGGACTGAATACGAAAGTAAAATTCTGATTTACTCTTTTATCAAAATGTTTGTAACTAGTAATATATAAAAATGGTAACAAGATATATTGGATTTTTAAAATTCAGTGTGATAAAAAAAAAATTCTCAGAATTCTAAATTAACTTTTCATTTCCGATTCAGAATATCAATGCACGAAAACCACATATCGTATCTAATTTTTGCTATATTTTATAAGTAAGAAAGATAGTTTTTATGTTTATAAGATCAAGTTAACGCTCCCAATTTATTCAAATTTTCAATGTTTGCCATCCATTTAAATAATATAAATTGTCATTTTTTTTCTGATGTTGATGCTTTTGTTATAAATATCACAAATGGAAATCAATTAATGATTATGTAAACTTCTAAAGAGTGTTTCAATCCTGACATTAAACAAAATAAAGCTGAAAACAAATACCTGTTTAAAATAAATTCTTAAGTTATATTTTTTTATCTTTTCGTATTATTTTAAAGATTGTTTATTATTCTTACTGAGCAAGGAGAGCTTGATATATAAATAAGCCATTTTAAAAGTTTTAACTATTATATTAAATTAGTGCCAAAAGGCAAAAGAAATTTATATTAACATAAGCGTTCTTTTGGTAGAAACGAATCTTGGCATGTTAATAGTAAAGTAAAACATACTTTGAATTTATTATAATGCAGCTATTTCATTAAATTACATTTTATGCAGTTCACTTTCTTTATTTAGGGAAGGTTAGCTAAAATATTTACTTTGTCTTTAGATATCAAATGACCATATTTAAAAACAGAATAAAGCTTAAACTTTCAAGATTTTTTTACATAAACTTTATAGATTCAGTACATTATCCACATAATTACAAATTGCAGTAACTTCTTGAATGAGAAAAGATTTATAGAAGGAGAATAAAGATTAAACTTCACATTATCACGTCTAGCGAACAAAAGATCGCAGAATGTTACTTTACTGTCTACTACTCACCGTTTACTGAAAAAGCAAAATGTTTTCCTTATATTCAGTTTCCCTTATCGTTCTTTTCAAGTAAATAATTTTACTTCAAACTACTTAATTGCTTCTAATCTTAACTGAAAAATTTGGAGGCTTTAACTTATACACTATGTTACCATAGATGTCTACTCCTTAATCGCTTTTATCACAACACAGCAAGCCTGATGCATGGTCATTCACAGTGTTCTAAACAACTTCATTCTTCCTTAAGAACTTTCCTCAACAACTTTAATTCGATTTAGTAAATTTATAAACAATGCCCATAAATTGAGACTATGATCGTACACGCGGAGAATAACATCACTACAAGTATATAATCAAAGCTATGTTACTAATGATCTTTTCCCAAAAAGGATTTATTAAATAAGTAGTCATTCATATGAACACAAGCAATCCTCCGCGATCGATTACCACAAAATGAATTACCAGAAGAGACAATGTAATAAAAGACTTCTCAACCTGTAATTTCATACTCATTAGCAGTCAATGAAAGGGTTGTGAGTTAATTTTCAAGACTCTCATTAACTTTATTATTGATAGTGATTTTAACACTCAGCAACAGATGTATCTCAATGAAAATGTCCATTTCCCTAAATAGTTACGACTCCTTGATGTGTCGTCAGTCAACTGGACATAAAATCCTTGAGCGGAAACTGAAGTTGAAGTCGGGGCTCCATTCTCTTTGATGGAATAGTGGCAATTAACCAGTGCCGTTAATGAGTATCGCTTGAACAAAACGTAGAATTAAACACATGTAATGATAACTTCGGAAAGCATCTTTAGAATCCCCTTTACAACGGTATGTCCATGTTTGACGGTGGTCTGCCTTGATGGCGATGACTTAAGGCCCCGTTTCGTGCCTTCACGGAGTTAATTGCCTATCCTGTCAAACATTTCAAACCGAAACAAACATTTCAACTGCTTCGCTATTCTGGACACGATCGTCAAAGTGTTTGGTTACGGAAATGATCTTAGCGGCAGTCAAGCACTTGATTTGGTTGGTGAGTCGAATTAGGCAAATACGTGGATCTAATGATCCGTCGAGAATCAAGCAATTGTATGCGCAAGCACGGTCGCTGTTTTTGTGTTGGGATAACCGCCGCCGGAAACGACGATTAACCTTTATACTCTTGTAACTATTTTGCTCTGAGTTCGTACATTTAATTATAGGGATTCGAAATTATTGTATTCCATTATCTTTGAGCTTAATTAGAAAGGCAACCTTTTCCTTGATTGGTATCCCTCCTTGTGTCTGCGGCAACCTGCTTAGTTGCAAAATGTGTTTTAATTTGTGTGAAATAAATTAGAGGTTATGTCATTTTCCAAAACTCCGGAGAAAATTTTAAAACAGAAATACCAGATATTCAATTTAATAACAGTGGAAACCGTGTCCCTGAGCTTAAATGTAATTTACATTCCGTACTTGGTGATTGTGGAATATGGGATTCTACCTATAAGTAAACTGAAAATGCAATATTAAAATGAGAAGAAAAAAGTATAAAAAATGTATCAATCATTTAAGAATCCTACAGAAATTCTTAAGAAGAAAGAGAATTCCACTGTTTTCGGTAAACAAAATATTGTTATTTTGCAGCATTAAAATTAGCATGAACTGAAAAAAATAACAGTTTCACTTTTTTTAGTAACCCCCTTAAAAATTTTTAGCTCTTTTGTTATATTAGTGGTTTACTCCTTGTAGTCAAATGATTGTTTAGGTTATTATTAGAAAGTGACCAAATGCATTTTGAAAACTTTCCTGTACATACACATATGAAAAAACCGTACTTGTTTAAATTTTTTACGATCATATTTCTCATGAACCTAGTACAAATTGTTTCTTCCTAAACTTCAATTCTTTATCTAAGACAAAATGATGTGTCTTGATTTGTTACTTAATTATTAATTAACCAAATTAATTAATTAATCAAATTAAATTTATCTAATAAGTTAAATGAATCCCTTTTCTTATTTTAATTTCAAGCCTGAAAATATTTTAACATAATATGACTAGAAAAAAAGGGCCCTTTAAAGGGTTAAAATATACGTTGATAAATTTAATTATCAACCTATATTTCAATATATATTTTCATCAATGAAATATTATTAGTAAGCAGATGAAAGTTTCTTAATTATAACAACTTTATAAGATTTTTGGATGTAATACCGTATTTGACATTCCAGACAGATCAGTATTTTACATTCATTTTCATTAACAATAAAAAAATATTATGTTTTTCAAGCATTAAAAAAAGTCAGATTAATTAGTAACTGCAGTACAATACCTTAGTCAACTGTGTCCGCTATTAATTATTCATACTATAAAAAAACTTCCAGCACAAAAGTCTGAAATTTTTATGGGTAACTCTGTTTTACTTTAGGCAATAGGAAACTTAAAAAGAAAGGGTCCATCGTTCAAGCTAGTTTTAAAGTGTCCCATTAAATTTACGATACTTTACCTTTTATCTTCAGCATTTTTAAAGAATTAATAGCATTGGCAGTTATATTAGTGCAAATATTGTCAGAAACTTAGCAACTATAGTAAGACATGACAATACGGAATAAAGTGTTTTATGTCAACTAAGTTTAAAAAAATGAATGAGAAAAAGTGCATTATTAAAAAAATGAATTTCTTTTCATTATTAAAGCAGTTATTCGAATATAAATTCAATTACTTGATTCAACAATGTATTTTAACATCATATTCGAATTCCGTGATTTCACATTCGATTGATCTTTTCTTCTAAAAATGTAGAATATACTTTAATAAGTACATTTCTTAAAAATTGAAAGAAACTCTACAAGGAATTTTTTTACTACAAACAGATGAAAACTTCCTTTCGAAGATAACATATAGCTTGTTTATATGAAATCAAAAAAGTTGTTTTAAAATAAGGTGTCTAGAAGCCATATTTTAACAATAAAATACATACGTTCATTTGCCAGATGAAACAATTCGGGGCCTTTAAATGCCCTTTTTTTTCAATAATGTATTAAAAAATATTATTATTTCGAAACTAATTCTGTGTTTTAAGCGGTCCAAAAATTAAGTTTTTCAGACTTAAAAATTCATATTCTCACGTATCATGAATCTTATGCCAATATTCATCTTCGGGTTTTTTAACGAATTTTATACCATCGCATGTTACAATATATATGCTTTGAAACACTTATAATTGCCCTTTGTCGTAAGAATGAAAAAATGTTTGTTTGTTTTTTCCCTATAAGATCTTTTTTCTCAATAAGTAAAAAAAAAAGAAAACCTGTACTTTTTTTCAAAATTAAAAACAACTTGGTTTTTCATTAAAAACAAGATTGCTTTTCATTTAAAAAAATAACTGCAAAAGTGTTTTGATTTTCATTGTTCTGTATTAAAGTGAAATAATTATCAAAAAAGATTTGTCTGTTCACCTATTTCCAAGATGTAATCATTTCTCAGGGTATAAAAAAGTAAATGAATTATAAATGGAATCAAACTTTCCCTTATAATAACCATTTTAAAAACATTATTTCGACGAGAATAGCTTAGAAAATAATAAAATTAAATAAAAATAACTAATAGGCCTAACTTACGTTTCCTTATATATGTTTTAGATATCGTACTATTTTGTATTATATAGCTTGGAATTTTGTAATAACATAATATGTGAAGGAATTACATAAAGTTTTACAGCTGCAAAGCAAACTACGTTTATGCATTTGATTAAAAAAAACATGCTTATTTATATTTCTCTTAATAGTAAACGTCTCTAACTAATTCCTGCATTATCTTAATATACGATAATTTTAATAATTCCATACTTGACTATGTATAGAAACAAAAACAAGCCCTTTTTACATTTAATTAAATATTTTTGTAATTTGAGCTGTTTAATTAACTAGAGCTTTTAATATCGTTGGATATCGCCCTCATTAGTATTTGTAGGATACCATCAAAATACAACTACCGCCTTTCAGTTATTCAAAAATGCTCTGAATGAATCATATTGATTAAAATGAGATACTAATAATTAGAAAAAAGATGATTTTGAATGAATTTGAAACATTTTCAATTAACCTAATAATATCACAGTAAGTCCTCTAATCTAATAAATAAAAATAAATAAATAAGTTTCAAAAGATTGCTTGCTTGAATAATTATTCATTCCAACTCGAATGAGAATTCTCGTTAATCGTTTCTTATCCTACTTTAACGATGCAATCATTTAAATGGCGCCACTTTTGACTCACGAAACTTCAAGGTCATTCATGAGCATTTTTTTTATTTTTTTAATTGCTCTTTATTAAATAGCTTTGTTTTAAAAATCGTCAAATTGACAAATCTCATTTCAAGTCGATATGAATCACTGGAGCAAAAGTAAAGGACCGCTTTTATTTTCCACCGAGCACGTCGTCATGTTCTCCCTAAAAAATAATAATAATAAAAAATAAAAATAAAAAATCCAACTTCTTTCTCTTTATGTTTTTCCATGCCATTTCGTAATTTTTAATGCAATTTTTTTCCTGTGCCGCTTCCTTTTTTCGCACTATCTAGTTGTCAATGGCAGCAAAATCAATTAACATGCCTCTGCAATTTATCTAATGTTTCTTTCTCTCTCCCCCTTCTCTTTCCAGAGGAACTGATGCAAAAGACATTTACTCCATTTGGACCCATTCAAGAAATCAGGGTTTTCAAAGATAAAGGCTATGCTTTTGTTAGGTAAGTCATTAAGTTTAATACCGCTTTAGCCCAATGAAGTTTTTCTATTATTCGCCGCGCTTGCATCTTCGCATCGTCCCTCGTAACTCCCCTCCCCCTTTATTTCCCTCTTTGCTAAACTATTTTTTTTTTAATTCACGTGCCTTCTCCCGTGTTTATAAACGCGCCCCTCTTTCTATCCTGTTTCATGTGTTCGTTCATTCAAACGTTGAAGTTTTTAACCCTCGAATATTTCAGAGAGACAATTAACCCTCGCATCTGATGGGGTCTTTAGTTCCAAGCTTTTCGATACCCCCCCCCCTCTCTTTAAATCCAAACGAAAGAATGAAAACGAGACTCTAGTAAGGGATGGGTAGTGGGTAGAGTGGGTACCTCTTAATTGAAATGGTCCTAGGATGAAATACTCACTCTACTAGCGGCCTTCTTTCATACGTCTTTTAAATGGTGATGATATCCCCTCTCTACCCAGATAGATGGGTAGACGTCCCTTTGAGCAATATTTGCCGCTTAATTCAGTAGTCGCCATTCTTTTCAACGGTTTTAAAAGATGTTTCTTTTAAAGCAGAAAAAGGAGAGGATGTGAGGGGTTTAAAAAAATCGTCTGAAGAAGCTTACGGGGTTCTTCTTCGAGGGAACTTCAGGCAGATATTGGCCCCGAAGTGCTCCAAAGGAGATTCTGAAGCACCATTTCGTGGATAATTTCTGTGAAGGAGAAAATTCGGCGTTCTTCAAAGTCTAGAAATGAAATTGCGTTTATAATTAAGAGCCTTGAATAATCTTTACATTTGAAGGAATGCCGTTTTACAGAAGGGACCCTTTTTCGAATGAGGCAAAGGTCGGAAGAGCGAACCTTTCAGGAATAATGTGTGTGTGTCTCAGAAAATACGTGTGATGACAGTTAATTTAAGAGTTTGGTAATTTTCCGGAACGGTTTATTCTAAAAGACACCTGTCAAAAGCTATATGATATTCCAAGAAGACTTGAGGGAATTTTATGGTTGAATAGTTTTAAATAAACTGAAATAAGAACGCCTGCTATATATTATTAAATAAATTTTCTTTTCTATATGTTTTTTTTTATTTCTTAGTTTTGCTTCATCAGTATCGAATTTAAGGCATGGTTATCAGTATTGAATTTAAGGCATGCTTAATCTTGTGTCGATTTCACTTGATTACTTTAATATTTAAGGATATAGCCTTAAATGTTAAGCAAAAATATGCAAAATATTTGAGATAATATAATGAAAAGTGAAACAAATTAGTTTAGTAAAAACTCATACACAAAAATTACATCAAAATATAAGATTTTTAATATTTTAAAGAATAAATCAAAAAATTAAAATGAAAGAAAACAGTACTTGTTAGTTGGCATTATTTTGGGGATCATTTCTGTGAGCCTCTAACGATAAAGCTTCGAAATTTATAAGTGGCATTACATTAATTATTTTAACAAAAGAAATAATTCAATATTTATTAAAATTTATTTAAAAATAACCAAAATTCAATGAACTCGCAAAAAATGTAATTCCATATAAATAATCGTCAAATAATACTAATGTTTTTTCAAAATGTAAGATTTTTCGGAAAAAGCAAAAAGGTGAATTCAAGAACAGTGAACAAATAAAATTCTCTGAAAATTCTTATCAATTCAAGAGCAATTCAATCATAGAGACGAACAAAATTCTTTCTCAAAGAATAATTTTACTAAATTAATGAAAATGATAAATGCTTTAACAGATGAGAAATAATAAAAACTATGAACTTAAAAAAATGTGAATATGTATTAATTAATATCATTTAAACTCTATCTGTTGCCTAGCTTCAGTTGTCTGTTATTGTTATGGATTTATAGATAAGTGAGCATTCATTCGCGTAACTTTTACACAAAATAATCATTCATTTACACACATCAAAACTATTATCAAATTTTAAATATCTTTCAACATCTGTAAAGAAAATCCCATTGATGATGTCTTTGATTCCAGAGAAATTAATTCGGGTTGTTTCACTAAAAGATAATAGATAAGAATATGCGTAATATTTTTATTTGAATTCAACCAGGACAATAAAATTTCTAAATTTTCAAGTGCCATGCAATTAAAATCAAGCATTGATCACTAAATTTAAACTATATTTTCGTAATTCAACTTCTTTTATATATGAAGAATGCATTTCTATAAATAAAATTAATTTTCTAGAGAAAGCATCCGAAATAATCATGAAATAGTCTGTTTATTAATTTTTTTGGGTCTACAATTGGAAGATTAAAACTTATAATTCCCTGCCTCGCCATTTTTTGGAACTTAATTGGTGTCGTTAACAATATCAGCAATTCTTAACACATATAAAGCTCCATGACGTAAAAAAAAGTAAAATTAATAAACAAATGTTAGACTAAAATTGAATTATATTGACATCCAATTATATAATAATTACTTAAATGGATTAAGAGGCATCTTTTATATCGTTCTTTAGCTGATTTTTAATGGAGTTTCTTTTTTTCCATGTTTTTAATTTTGATCCACTTCTGAAATTTTTTTTTCATTTTTGTGTGTACGATTTAAAAGTTTAATATCCTAAGTTTTTATTTGTATGTCTCGGTTGTTTTTATTGGATTTGAATAAATTATTAAAAATTAAAACATAAAGAAAGCTTTTTTTTAATTAACTTAATCCGTTTTCTTCTGCAAACCCGTTGTTGAAATATTTTCAGCCATTTTCTTCATTATTATTTGGGTTTAGGCTTGATGATAATTATAATATTTTTTCAAAAAGACAATTTTCACGCACACACATACAAAAATGAATAAATTAGAAATGTTATTTTTCCATAATAACTTCTGAAGCGGAAAACAAGACATGTTATCCCTGTGGGTATCTTGAAAGGTTATTATGCTAGTTTTTCTTCAGAAGAACAGAGAGATAAAACTACCCACTGGGTTATAAGAGACGTCGCAGGTTAGCTACTCAAGACGAGTGAAGGTTAAACAGGATATCGGTGTTAAAAGTCTACCACTCCTCATGCAAAGAGAAAGAAAAAGTGTTGATACAGTATCTGAACCACCTATAAGGTTTCGTTTAATTATATTAACTTTCTGTTTTGATGCAATACTGAAACTATTTTGGAACGTAATCAGATGACGGGGATGACGCCTGAGCTTCCATTCCCTTCAAACTTCCATACAAACCATTAGGATGGCATAGACACTACACAATTTATACGGTGGCTCTTCGTTGGAATCGGGTTTCGAACTTGGAACACCGCTTTAGAAACCATATTAACCCAGTCAACCAGGCAGGAAAGAGGGGGAAAATAGATCAAATCCTTAGCACACCTTGAACACTGTTACAATTTACGAAACACATAAAAAAAACAATTAAATATTAAAATCTCAAAAACTCCAAAACAGACTTATCAATACAATTAAAACCACACTATAGAACCCAAATGGGATGCAACAAACACAACAACACACAAAACAATCAAAGGACATTAAAACCACACTTCCAGAAGGAAAGACTAATCATTAATAAACGAAAATAAGTTTTGGAGCAATGTTTGTAAGAATCGCGGTGGCCTGAGCTTGGTACTAAAAATTTTTGAATTCAAGACTCTATTGTACTGAATTTCCGCCGTTTATGAGGGTGTGATCTGCAGAAAATCATTCGGATATTCTTCTATATTGTGATGTAGAAGTTCTTAGAGAGGAATTTTGGATCGTGCTTCATTTTTGTCATTTGATCACAATTGATAATTACGTGATTCGTTTACAAGTAATAACATATAGTTTGTTGATTGTGGAATTGTTGGTTCGTGTTTCATTCTAGTCATTTGATTACAGTTGAGAGTTATGTGATCCGTTTAAAAGTAATAACGTATAGCTTCGAATCGGAAAAGTTAAATTAATAAATAAGATTGCGCCACTAGTAAAGATGGAGTTCACTAAGAGGAAATAATTTCAAATCTAAGCCTTTCTTTCCTTTTTTTTAGAGAGGGGGGGGGTGTCTTAAAAATATTTATTATTAATTTAATTTATATGTGAAACTTTTTTTTTATATTTTTCAGATTTGCTACCAAAGAGGCAGCCACACATGCCATTGTGGCTACCCATAACATTGAAGTGAATGGCCAGACAGTGAAATGTTCTTGGGGGAAGGAAGCTGGCGATCCCAACAACCAACAGCAGCAACAGGTGGGCTTAAGTCTCAAGGTGGGTGGGTGGTTGCATGATTGCTATTTCAATCCTTGAAAGGACTTTCAAGGATTGCATTCCACATCATTAATTTTTGCATAAAATTTTTGTGAATCTCTCTCTAAATTATTTCAGGAAATAAGTTAGTGAAAGAAATTCGTGAAATGTATTCAGTTTTCTATTTACTGTTAAAGTATTTATCAAATGAAAAATGAATTCAATGTAAAAGAAAAATCATAAAAAAAAGAAACTCTCTCTCTCTGTATAAAAAGGAATGCATTAATATTTATATGCGTAACATCATGAAAGATATACTTTTGATTTAAAAACCGAAAGGTGTTTTTTTTCTTGTTATTGTTGTTGTTTCTCAAAGATACTAAAAGGTACTTTATTTCTTGCTATTAAGAGGGGGGGGGAGTCTAAATTACAGCTCAGTTATCTTTCAATGCATAAATATATACCATCATATACACGGGGAGGGGGTGTAAAATATGCAGTAACTATATTAATATATTTTAATTATTCGTTCTAAACAAAATAAAATTATTTTCTACAATTAATTTTATTGTATTATAATCAACTGTGATAAAGTTATAAATATATTTAATATCACTTCTTTAAATGCATTCGTTTCATATAAATATTTATAACTTTAACATGATAATCTATCGTCTTATTTGCATAATTTGTATTTGAAAAGATATGGCTTTAAATTCCGGAAGAAATTATTCTCTGCTGTTGCTTAAATTTTTGAAAAACATTTTTGATATTCAAAGCGCAATTTTGTGAAGAAAGAAGTTTTACTTTTTTATCTTTAAATACCATGTAACTCAATGATTCATCATTTGTGATTACATTCAATATTTACTCTCAAAAAAGTATCAGTTTTGACGAATGTATACTAATATAATACGGATCATAATTTTCTGTTCACTGTAAAGCGTTACATTTTCTTGATATATGTTAATTACTTTGTTCTTTGGAATATTTAAATCACCGATATAAAGCAGATAAATATTCAATTGATGTAGCATTTGTCAAAAAATACATCAGCTGTTTTCAGTAGATAGAAGGTATACAAACAGAAAGCAACGAAATACATTCATTGTAATGGATACACGATACAAAGCAATGGATACAAAGCAACGAAATACATTCATTGTAATGGATACACGATACAAAGCAATGGATACAAAGCAACGAAATACATTCATTGTAATGGATACACGATACAAAGCAATGGATACAAAGCAACGAAATACATTCATTGTAAATTCATCATGAGAAAGTAATTATATACATTCACAGAGATTATTCAAACGAGGAATCGAACTATAATTCCTCCTTCGCCCTCTTGACAGACAAAATTCGTAACAGCGAGGCTTTAATGAGTTGGTCATTGACCTCCAAACCCCAAACAGACAAATATATTTAATGGGAGGAAGATAAGTATGTAAGAAAGAGGGGATTGTGGAGAACTAATAGAGCTGTAATTAACGCAAATTATTTTTTACCGCTTCTCATCCTTAATATATCTTTGATCGTGAGTTTTGTAGGAGTACAACACAGATACATCTCACAAACTATGATTAACGGCCATTGCCTAATTTATAAAAATGGACCCGTCTTAAACCACGTAATTCCTACGTCACACCTGCTTTCTCATCAGAGCTAGGTTATGGTATCAATTATACCGATGCAATTTATTAAAAACAATCCACAAAAGTTTGGTTAAGATTTACAGATAACGCGCTTAAAATATCGCCTACATATATAACATGAACGACCAATAATATATACGAAATATTTTTCTAAGAGATAAATTCAAACCAGCGTCAGAAAAACATAACTTCTAAATTTCCCTCTAAGATACATAAGCACTTCATGCACTTTAAATTACAGTATGCTATATATTGAATTTCCTACAATGATTCAAGTAAACCTTCTTGCAAAACCATGTGGTATGATGGGCTCACGAAACATTCTGCAGGCACCGTTTGTACATGCATTACAATGTTATAAAAAAACGAGAATTTTATACGTCGCTGATCTTTTAGTGTTATAATTTAACATTTATTCTAAAACGAAAAATGTTCATTTCGTTTATATTACCTCCTCCTAAAATTTTACCCAATGTTTTGAAATAATATGCAGTTTAACTCTGATTTCCTTGTCAAAATCCGAAATATTGTATAAAACCCTTTTAAAATATGTGAAATATGCACATTTAATTGAGGAACATAAGTCTAGACATTAGATTTTTGAATAAATAATTGTTCCATTAAAGTAAATGACACGAAACTTTTAAATTATTACAATTGCTTCTCTTTATGAAATTAATATTTCAAAATTTAAATATTGAAATTTTTGCTAATTTTTTTATGTAGAAATAATTACAATAATTACTTCTTAATAAAAAAATTTCGTTTCGAAATTGTATTCCAGAAGCAGTAAATATTTCTTGGGAATAAAAAAATGCAAAATGTATTTACGAATCAAGTGATATATATTTTTTAAATCTCTAAACAAGATTTTCTATGCAATAGGAAATCTTATATTAGGAAATTAAAAAACAGACAAACATTTTTGGCAGATTACTTCGAGTTCTGACTTATACTACAAAATTAAATCAAGTTGGCAATTACTTTATAAAGTAATTTGTCCTCTCAAGTTTTAATAAATAATGGTTTCCGAACTTGCCAATTTCTTTTACATCAAAACACACACCCTTTTCCAAGTAGCATTATGAGCCCCTATATGTCCTAAGAGAAGCTTTTGCTGAGCTATTGTGGCATCATGTTTGAAAACTTGTAGAAAGAATATGCGTCAAATCAAAGTTTGACTAAACCCAAGTTTTCTACCATGCTGCCATGAAGAATGTGAAAAGTTTCCATTATCAGTTTCTCGAAGAAGGCATCTCTTTTTTAGGTTGTAATTGTTTTAAAACTAGTGATGGCTTATTAGATATTCCTATACAAATGCCCATTACTTCTGCTGTTTGTCAAAATCAATGCCTTAATATCCATATCCAAGTTATCATGAATTATTACATGAAGATATTACATGAAAAGCAACATGCATGTCTTAAATAGCAGTAAAATATATACGCCTTTTCGATTTGTAGTTTGAAAAGTGGATCTTTCAAAGACAAATTCATTCTTTTTAGAATTTAAATCTTTGGAAAAAATGAAAATTTAAAAACGATATGATTTGAATTGCATAGTTATCTATATGGATAATTATGTACTTTGTTGCTAAATTTAATTCCGTATTAGTCTTCAAACAGAAAAAAAGAAACATGGCTTCCTTCGATATTCAATAATTTCTATCGTTTCTAAACAACATTAATTGATTAAACTGAAACTGAGTCATTGAAGGAAAAAAAAATAGTGTGGATCTATGAAGACTTTGCAAATCCTACATGTCTGTAGTAATTTATTACCAAAATAAAAAGATTTGTCATAGTAGTAGAAAATTGCACGAATATATAAAATGAATACTTAAGCAAATTATTTGATTTTACAATTTCATTATACTCAATATCTGAAACAATAATTATTAATTTCCATTCCATAAATATACGAGCATGTTATATCATATCCACATCATGAGTAGTTACGAGGAGAGAGTACTAATAAAGAAATTTATTTGGAAATTAATTAAGCATAACATTTTATTTTGTTGTTGTTATTGTTAAATCAAAGATTTCAGACCTTATATTAATGTAGATGAATTATATTTAATAAAATTCGAAATCATGTTCATTAAGGGATATTAACTTTCTAACTTTTAAATTCTGACTTTTGTCAATATGTTTGATTCCTCAAAATTTAGAATCTTTAATGCTTTTTAAAAATATTATGAAAATCTTTTTAAATAATTTATGCAATTTAGCAGGACACATTAGTGAAAATTATTCGTTTAACAATTAAATCTATATTTATCATATTTTGCAAACATTAAAAACTTTCACTTTATATTAATAACAATAACGAAATGCTTCCTATTTTCCAACACAATTCAAAAACAGATTTTTTACGAAAGTTCACAAATACATTCAATTATACACACGAATGCAAAAATCTTTCTTGATGTAAAAATTGACTTCATTAAACCCAATCAACTACGCAAATTCGGCAAGGAAAAGTTTATCTTTAATTTTCATCACACTCCCGATGGTTTCTTCCCTCGGCAGAAACAAACAAATTAACCTCTGAACCTAGAAGTTCCGCTCTTCCATATTCTAATAATATTCCAAGTGACTACTAATACATTCATATCGAATTTGATAATAGAAAAGAGACAATCCCTAATTTCGTATTCATTTTACTTTCTGGAAGTTTGGTGAGGAAACATCGCACAAATAAGATCATATCTATGTAATTGTATTTCTAGCAAGCTGCGCAATTTAGCATCTAATCATTAAAGCATGAGCAATGTAGAGCGATCCCGGACGAACTAGGGAATTAATGGTGAATGCAGATGCATGTATAAGTGCCTCTTCCGGTATTAGGTAAGTGCGCTTACGTATTTATTACATTAGCATATGTTCCGGGTCGCTCTACTAAGTACAGGTTAGAAATACAAACATCGAATCGAACCAGAAGTTAAATGTCTGGTAAGTATGAGTTGCGTCCAAATTAAATGCATTCGAAAAATATATTTAATGAAAAAAAGTGAGGAATTGATATTTAAAATTATTTTTATTTGTAAACAAAACTGACAAATATAAGACAGTTAGTATAACACAAGTTAGCACAAACAGTGTAATACAAGTTAGATTACATGTAGAAATTTTTTGTTGGTTGCAACTTTAGTAGTTGAATACAATAGCTTCATTGATTCTCCCGGAATTTTGGTTTGAATCTTGAGATTTACTGAAGCATGAAACTGCCATCGTGAAAAGCCATAATACGTCAAACGCATGGCAATATTCTTTTATGCGCATTGATATAATAATAGTTACTGACAACTCAAGTTATAAGTGAGGTAAAAGACGCATAATGTATCGGTACCCTTCCACCCCTCTCAATAAAATAGATCTGAACATGATTGAAATACATTTTAGTTTTAACTAAGTTGTAGATTTGATACTTTTTTCCTTCGTGTGCAAGTCTACAAGCAAAAACCACCTCCAGGAACTCGGGCTGCCATCTGTCGTCATTATTAGATATTAGAAAATAAATTTCTTGTGATAGGCTACCAACAGATAAAAGCCCACCTAAAAATAAATGATTAAAAAGAGGATTCAGAAAGCAATCTCTGCTTCCTTAAAGGACATCAATACCCAAAATTTAGTGAATAAAAATTCGGATATAAAAGTTTTTTATTTCACCGACTCTTTCAATAATCCTAAATGCATTACGTCATACAGATGTGAAATGATAACTCGTAGTTTTCTGAGCAATTACAGCTTGAATTGTCATTCACTGTACAAAATTTGAATATTAATTATTTAATTCATTATAGCAATGGTCCATAATTAGTTATGACGAAAACTATTGTCTGTTAAAAATTTAGTATGATTTAAGGATATTTTAATAATTTAATAAAATTATTAAAAAAGAAATTGTTGGTTTGAAAACTATTGAATGAACAAATACTTCCCTTTTTCACAATTTGATACTTTCAGAACCGCTGAAATGTTGATGGTCATTAATGTATTAATTCAACTTACAAGTGATAATGAAGCTGAATTTCCTAGTAACTACTAGAATTCTAACTCATGCTTTATAAAATTTTCACACAGTCACAATTTCATATCATTCGCATATTTATATTTGGGCCTTTGTATGCCTTTATGGACGATACCATTTATTCTGTTTTTAAAATTGAAATTAAGAATTTTGAAGCAATTAGCTCAATTAAAAAAGTTATTAATGTAAAAATGTGCCTTTATTCAGTTAAAAATGAAGGTGAGTATTGCTTAGAAAAAAATTATATCTTTATTTTCTTCTTTTTTACTAAACTTCATTTCTTTTTAAGAATACTTCGAAACACCGCTACGAAGCATAAGGTAATGTAAGTTGCATTGAATCCCAGATTATAATTATCACTTTAAAATGCTTCTAAATATCTTTATTACTTTTTTTAAATTCTTCAGTTAAATAATTCTTGAATTTTAAAAAAGGTAAGATATAGAAAGGATCGCTCTACAAAATTAATTTCTATTTTTTCTTATCTGCCTTTGCGCAAACTTCTCTATGATTTTTACAGCCAAATACTAGATACTTAAATTTCTCGAGGCTTACCTTAAATATAATTTTGTATTAAAATAACATTTTTTTCTAAGCAAGTCTAATATAATTAACAATCTACTTTAAAAGCTACAATATGTTTTATTCTAAATTATTTAGCGTCTTTAACGTGAATTTTTGAATTTCCTCCTAGAAGTTTAATATCTTCCTTATATCTTTAATATACGAGGAGACAAACCGTAACTTTTTCAGTGCAGCGCATTCTGTTAGAAACATATATATATTAAAATAACATCTGTGCATTCCTATGATAAACATGATGCAAAGTGTACCAACAAAAAGATGATGCTAACAGAATATCGGTACAAAAAATATATCAGTAGTTTCCAAAAGGTTCCCGAAACCTTAGCAAGAAATTATGATTTTTATTGAAAAAATAATTATCTTAATGGAAACTTTTCAATTAATATGCTGCATGTTTATTGTTTTACACTAAAATGCGATGTACTCAATTAAAAATGCCATCTGCTTAGTCTTGAAAAACTCTAATGTAGACATTGATTATATATACTTTTTTTATTCATGATTTAATTAGTGAAAAGCAGAAATTGAAGGGGGGAAAACACTACTTGTCATGAAAGATAATTAATTAGCTCTTTATCTTCAAAATTATAAAAATATTTCTAGTTAGGGAGTTGTAATAAATTCTTAATCAACAGCATTAAATTCTACATCATATATTAATAAACTTCATATTTATATTTTAAAAATTGGTCGTATGAATTGTTTTCAAGCATAGATGCAGAGCTGGATATTAATTGAGTTTTCTGTTAATAGAACAAAATACGCACCATATTTGGATAAAATACCCGAATAACAATAAATTTACAACTATGTCTAATATTTCTCTCTAGTTTTACTGCAAATGTTTTCTGTATTTACGAGAAACATTAAGTAGTTAGATTACGAATGAAATTTGATACCATATTCATGATATGCATTTCTAATTTCACACCATAAAATTCTCAAGCCGAGATATTACCGAGTTTCTCCCTATAGAGTGCTTAGTTTCTACAAAATAAAGTTAGCCAACTTATTTAACTCTACAACGTTCGTGAATTTAGCAAGTTGCCTTGGTTAACCTAAACTGTATTGCATTGCTTATAGCATGGAGTGTTTCATCTAAGTTAATATGTTAATTAGATAGTTAATGATACCCTCATGAATTACCACGAGCTGCAACATTCGATTCTCATTATCTGTCTCTTTGAAGCAGACCTAACTTTACGTCTTATCAACGCATCGTAACAGTAAGGGTATTATCTCCGCACAACAAATAGATTCTCAACTGCAGAGTATTGACAGCATTCATAGCCACAGTACAGTACATTAATTTTGCATGCGCAGTTTATTTCGATTAATGTAATTACCTTGTTAAATATTTGAAATGTTTACATCAGTGGTAACATTCAGTCATTGGTAACTAACTTAATTGGAGAGTATCAGACAATTAGATATTACTACATTCGAAATTCCTATATAAGATCACACGTTTTTGCAAAATTCTTCCTCAAATAATAAAAAATCATTATTTAAGCAAATCAATTCAGTGAATTCCGCCTGAAAGACATCTTGTAGGATATCTAATCAATGTATTATCTAAGAAGGCATTTAATATTGCATTTTCTCATTCCACTTTGCACCAAAGTTGTTGTTAAAAATAAATTATGGCAAAATTATGTTTCTGTGCAAAATTCTATCAAACACTCTAATTAAATAATTTGGTAATACTTTCTGAATTGCAGAAATTTATTAATATCTGTAGAAAATTCAAATTCAAGAAACTCTATATTTTTCATAAAATAAAAAAAATCACTCTTCCCTTGTGTACAGACTAAATATACAAATTCACATTAAATAGCAACAAATATCCACTATGCGGCGGCTTTCATTTTAAGCAATAAAAAATTTCGCATTGAATTTACTTTCAGAAGAATTAGCTAGGTTATTAACAATCATTCAAAGCAATCTAGAATTGTATAGAAAAATTATGCTTTAAAGTTAAAAGAATACAGTAAAAAACATCTGAATGAATGTTCTTTAAGTCGACCATTAAAAAATTTATCTCCATATTTAAAACAGAATATTAGACTCAATAAAAATTTTATGAAAAAAAATTAAAAGGTATAGAAACAAAATACCTTTACTAACACAATAAAAATACAAAAGTACCTTATTTAAGGTAAAAGTGATACACTTCGATGCAATATTCCTTAGTTGCGCGTAGTATGTCAAAGTAATAATCAATTTCCAGCCATGTATTGTATTTGCAAACATTTGAGGAGTTATGAATTTAATTCTTCAAATTACTACAAGGCGTATGATACAAATAATCGTATATCTCATATTTTTTTCACATATTCCCGTATCAAAAAAGCGTTCTTCTACTGTACGGATGGCATGACTAATGTTTGTAATTTTCTGATACAGTCATCATTACGCCACATCTAACGCAATCTGTTGAATTTTGCGAGTAACAATCGTAATAAAATAAAACTTTAAGGGCTGAGCGAACAATAAATACATAACATCGAAAAAATAACACAGTCACTAGTTATTTTTTCCATGAACCTTTAATTTTGAAATGGGTCCACATTTCGTCAAACGTCTTGTATATATAGTTTAATTTATATTGAGTATCCAAGTAATCTCAGAATTTTTTAACACTTTTAATGCAATTTAAAGTAAAATCTCTACTAAATTTCATATGCCCTAATCCTTATTTTAAAACTGTATTTTGACTTGATATATTATTTTGTTAACGACAAAGGTTATTCAAGATATTGACATTATTAAAAACTGCGATTCATTTTGTATTTTCATTATTTTTGTAACTATTACTTGATTATTTCTAGAATTTTAATATTATTACTCTGTTGCTTTACTTATTTCACAACTTACCTCTATTTTATTTTTTAAGAGGTTACTCATACCGTATGTAATATACTTTCAATTAAATTTATCTAAGTCAAAAGAATGTCCCCTAAAAAACTATTGTTGAACCTAAAAATACTATGTTTCAAAACATAAAATCTTTCAAAATCAGAACTATCTTCTTTTCATATTTGTGTTTTTCTCTTTTCTCCCCTTAGCAAGAGATTCTGGCTGTAGAAGCGGCTGAAAACAAAGGTTTCCTGACTATGTTATCTCAGGTAAGAAGCACAGTCCTCTCCTGCATTGCCTGAAAAAAGTGTTCAGTGAAACTATTGTGAGAAATAAAAAAATAAAAAAATGGCATCGAAAATGTGAGACCACTCTACGTCTTGCAATTAAATCTCTTTTTTCTTAGAATTAGCAAAATTCGAATGACGTTCTTAACTGATTTTTTTTAAATCAGTTTTCAACTTTGAATTGATTACCGTTTTAATAGATGCTACATTTACAGTGTACTCGTGTTTTTAGAAATAGCATGAAATTTTAAAATATTTTTGAAATTTAAATAGTAAATAATAAAATCTAAATATGTCTGCTAGCAAGGACCAAGAAAACAAGGTCTATATTTATACAGGCCGTGATTTTTTTTTCTTTTGGAATGCAGATGCATTTCGGAGACACAAAATTAAAAAAGAGGAAAGACATAAAAAAAAGTTGAAAGTTTCCTGCTTGACATTTTGCCTCTCTTCTCTTCTAACATCTTTTCTAATTTGAGGGCATCTTAACCTCAGGGATTTCTTTTAAAACTGACCTAGGATGAATATTAGTATTCTGGGTTTCACAGAAGACATATTTGCTTCCAAAATATAAATAATTTCTTGCGCTGATAAATATTATATACGTAATTAATTTCATATGCTAATTTTGGAGAGATTTTAAACGACTGACAAATATTTCCAGAATTCAGGCATCCAAGCTTTACGAAATTTTACCCTCAAATCTTAATAGCATTGTATCTCAATAATGAATTTCGAATGGTGATATGATGAGATACGGATTCTATATGTATCTAGAAAATCGATATAAAACTTTTCTTCCGACATGACACTAGTAATCGGTCATTGCCAGTATGTGGTTCGTTATTAATAGCAATTTGATCACAAAATATAGAAGTAAAACTATGAATATTTTTACTAAAAATTTCATTACATATTGTTATGTTTACTAATCTCAAAGATAGTCTTTCCAGGCCGCGCATTCGGCTCGCTTGCTTTAGACCATAAGCTGGCGAATCTTTTTTCAAGTTATCTCAAAAAATTCTCTCAATGGAGTTTTGGAAAAGAAAAGTAAATTCACCCCTTGTTTATGTCATTAGGAGAAAAAATTCCGTGACACTTTTCAATAATCCTTATGGCTATTGCTCTCATTCATTAGACATCAATATGTTCAACACATCATTGGAAAATTGTACAGGATAGGAGATTAAATCCAGCAAAGGATTAAAAGAAAAGCAAATTATTTCCTTTAGAAGAGTAAAATATCATTTGTATAGCTGTACAGCACATGTACCATCCTGTTGGCAAAAGAAATTCTGTTGGAGCAGCAACCGTACCAACTGTAAAGAAATTCCAGTTCAGAATATCATGATTTTATTTTAATTTGCTCCAATAGTGCCTATTTGGCATTCTTATTAGTTACATTAATAAAAAAACGTTCTCAGTTTTTAAAAAAAACGAAGCTATCATCTGCTTTGTAAATCTCGCGTAGACGAAACAGCTGCTCTACGCTTTCTCTTCAGTGTAAACTCATATTATAGTTTCATCTTTTTTTTTTCTTCCGTGTTTGGTTTCAGTATTTTGTTTATGTAATTCAATATTTCCATAATATCCAAATAAATAGTTACATCAATAAAAAAACGTTCTCAGTTTTAAAAAAAAAACGAAGCTATCATCTGCTTTGTAAATCTCGCGTAGACGAAACAGCTGCTCTACGCTTTCTCTTCAGTGTAAACTCATATTATAGTTTCATCTTTTTTTTTTCTTCCGTGTTTGGCTTCAGTATTTTGTTTATGTAATTCAATATTTCCATAATATCCAAATAAATGCATCTCTTTCCATTCATAAAACTGTTGGAGTGATTCGCAAACTTGTGTTTCAACCTGAAGCAAATTTTATACTATATATTTTCTTTTACCACATTCATTTTGGACACCGAAGTATAGTGGTTGGGTGAAACAGGAATAAAAAAAATGATACAATAATTTCTTTAAAAAATCTTTTTTTTTTATACTAAAGAGAGGTTAGGAAATTAAATGGTAATTTTTTTTGTTGCCTGTTTTTGAATCCCAAACTAAATCGTTCAAAATTTTGAATTTATAAATTTAAGAGGGCAAAAAGCATGAATCTACTGTTATCATTTTTACTTTAAAATTATGTCTTTCCTCTTTACAAAATGCATTTAGTTTATCCATACATTCTAAATCAGCAATAACTTATAGAAATATTTAATTTTGAATATCTTGTCTATAGAAGTTAGGATTATATGTCAGAAAATGTTTTGAATTAAAGAATCAAACGAAAAGTTGTGCACATTTTTATTTTTTCGAAAAATAATTTCATAAATAAACTATTCGTATACAATGCTAAAATATGAGCATATTATATCTCATCATGGAGTATGTGGTCTCACTGACTCAATTAAATAAAGATGCGAAATACGACAGGCAGGCAGGCAGACAGATTTTTAAAAAATTTCAAAAAGAGCTCTCTTGTAATTTTTTTTTCCTTCCTTTCTCTTTAAATAACATTTCTAACTATCTTTTAGAAACAAAATATATTCTTTTACATAATTTTTTTCATATTTAAAACTTAAGATTAAAGCTCTGCAGGTGTTTTTTCTATCACTGTCCAGTGTCGAGAAACTGAAAAAATTATAAGCAGTTAGACCCTTTTCTCGTGGTAAGTTAATAATTTCTAACTAGTCAGATTCTTTTATAACTTTTAAAGTTTCTAGTTCTAGTAATTCAAATATATAAAAATAGGATGAATTAAATAATTTTCTTTTTTGAATTATTCCTTATTACAATTCTATTAAGGGGGGGGGGATTACATATTCTTTCTTTTTAAATTAAACATTTTTATATGAGAAATAAAACGCTTTTCGTGCATCGAAAGCTCATAGTTTTCCTATTTTTCATATAGCAAATGAATATATATTCTTAGAGGAGAATGTTTCTCATTTTAATAAATGTTAATTGACTCCTTAAGTTAGGATAAATACTTTCTCAATTTTTATTACTTAAAATTTAAATGAATTTCGGTTTTTTTTGGGGGGGGGTGAGAGGAGAATTGATTGCATTATATTCAAAGTGTATTTATCCACTTGGGTTTTTTTTTTTTCACTTTCTAATCAATTTTTCTAAATCAGCTTGTTATTTTTTCCAATTTTTTACTTTAAATATTACATTCTGATATGAAATCCAGAATGAAAGGAACGTAATATGACCCGGGAGTCATTTTTAAATAAAAATAACTTCTATTAATACAGGAAATTCGCTATCTTATTTTGTAGCTGAGATTTTTTAGAGTAGTGTTTTAATTATTATTATTTTTTTCATCTTAAAATGCTGTTTATAATATTTTATCGAAACTCTGCATTCATTCATACATTTTTTTTCATTAAAACATTTTTATTTAAGAGTTTATATTAATTATATTAAAACTAAAAATTATAATTTCTTTTATAAAGTTCAGAATTTTTTTTAATACATTAAAAGAAAATCTTGGAAATAATACGGCCTCGCCAAGAATACAGAAAGTTACTTAATGTGTAACATGGCGCCATCTGTTAGCAAAACTTACGACTTTTATTGATTTTATTTAATTCAATCGGAAGAATTGTAAAAAAAAAAAAAAAAAAAAAAAACCTCTTCGAACAATTGGAAATAAAGAGAACAACAATAATTAATATTTTTATTTCGAAAATGATTCTTTAAACTTTAAGATTGTATAAAATAATCAGAAACGTATAAGCAATCAGTTCTTTCAAAAATGATCTTAATTGAAAAAAAAATTAAAAATATAAATTTCTGGTTATTTTTTCATTTTGATATAATAATATACTTTGCACAGTTAAAAAGTAAGAGTTTTATTACAAAGATCTCATTTGAAAAGTTTAAAATTCTCTCATTAAAATAAATAAATATTAATTATGGAATAAGCTTCTTGCAGCGTTTCCTAAACAAAATGAAATAGGTCAGTAATAGTAGAAAAATTTCCACTTTATAATTATCTACTTTAATACATATTTCCAAGACTTATTTTGATAAATGTATTTTCCGAATTTCACTGAATCTTAGAGGAAAAGAAAAATTCCCCACTTCTTTCTTCTAGATATAAAGATATATATTTATTTTGTTTTTCGACAATAATCATTAATTTTGTTATCATAAAATTGAAGAAAATTTCTTTGACACTTATAGTTCTCATAACATTTCGCTGAAATTGCTTTTCAATTTAATTTTAAAATTATACTAAAATTCTCCTTTTTATATTTTTTTAAAATAAGAAGGAACTCTAAATATTACGATTATTTCTCAACTAATCGATTATTTCTCAACAATAGATAGAAGCCTTTTTCTCCGAAGTTTAAAGCAAACAATAAAGTAAGTAAAATTAAACAGAAAAGAAGAAACTGTTTTTATTGTAAATATTCAAAAGGTGAAATTTATTTGAAAAATTAGTTTGAGATTAAAAAATATTGAGTGCATATTTTTGCTAACAGATTTAAATCTTTAATTTAGAAAGACTTTTAAATCTTGATTTTCCGTCTAAGTCTTTAAAAGCTCGTATTTAAAATTATCCGCCGATTCAGTTAACTATATACTATTCTCAAATTCGTTATTTAACTGTGCATTTTCTCAAACATTTATATATCTTCGTATAGCAATCCTCTAAAAATTTTAAAAGCACTTATAAAAATGTTTAAAATTCTATGAATAAAATATTAGAATTAATTTTCGAATTACTTCGATCCATTAATATTTCCTATTAAGACAAAGTCTAAGTTTTCAAATTCGTTTATTGCATCGTATATTATATATAATTGTTTACATACTTTCATAAGCATTCATTGAAATAGTAAGAATTAAAATAAACTTTAATTTATTTGAAAAGAGATTTTTTTTAAAATCATATTTTCTATTAAAAACTTGGAAATATTAGAAATGCAATGCTTATTTTTTCACTTAAATATTTGGCACTGACACATTTTTAAATTGCATTTTCAGTAAAACGAATAACAAATTAACTTTGTAAATTAATAAAATCTACAGCTTTAAAGTGAAATCATTTTGAAATAGTAAAAATTAAAATAAACTTTATTTTAGAAGCGAAGAAAAATTTTAAAAATTCATATTTTCTATTAAAAACTTAGAAATATTAGAAATTCAATGCTTATTTGTCCACTTAAATATTTGGCACTGACACATTTTTAAATTGTATTTTCAGTAAAACGATTAACTTTGTAAATTAATAAAATTGGCAGCTTTAAAATGAAATCATTTTGAAAAAGTAAATATTTCATTTCTTTAAGAAAAAAATAAACATTTCACTTAAAATTCAAGGAATAGTAACATCATTTCATCTATCATACCTTTTTTATTATCTTTACATAATTTTATTGCTTTCTTAGTAGCTTTGGTAGATTATTTTATCTATGCTAGAAGTAAAACTTTGCGGTTGCTTTTCCAATTAAATTTTAGCCATTTTTTCCATTTATTTAATTTTTCAATACGCATAATTTAAACTTAATGCAAATTTTACATTTCTTGTTGCACTATTTCGTAAGTAAACCACAAGCATGTGCTTTGAAATTTCAACTATATAACGCTTTTGAAATTAGATTAGCAAGTATAGCTTATTTCTTCATTGCCTGCCTGTCTTATTTCTATGCCGAAAATGCTCGCGATGCCTCACAATTTTGCGCAAACATATTTTACAGCAGGAGAGGTAAATGCACTGAGATATTCACATAGCCAGGAAATTTGTGTTATCTCTTTTTGTAGTAATTTTGTTTCTGCAATTTTATGTTTGTTTAGCTTTAAGTTACTCAACAATTTATTTTATTAGATTTTATGCATGACATATGTGAATTCTGTAGTTATTTCTCACGTTCTTATTTCTGTATATTGATTAGCTTTGCAGATTCACCATAAAAGCGTGAAGATTATCAAATTGTTTCACTTGAACAATCTAATCCGATATGTACAGTAAAACATTTAAGGGTAAAATTATGGTTGCAAAGTTTTTGAAGTTAAGTACAATCTATCGTTACAGAGAAAATATGAAGTTCTAGCAAATATATTCTATCATATGAAATTATACATAGAATTGATGACGTTAATCAACACATCACTAAAGATTACAAGTTTTCCTATTATCTTTAAAAAATTCTTCGTCGGTAAAACATTTGCCATCCTTTATAGTGTAAACTCAGAAGGGTAATAAGAGTAAGTGGATCCAGGGATTTAAAATTTTCGCATCCTCATCATTTCTTCCATCTAGCTTATTGCGTCTTTGAATTCTCATGTTCATTTACAGAAAAATACGCCGGCGTCCTGGCATAGGGGTAGCGCGTCTTCCCCGTGATCTGGGCGTCCTGGGTTCAAGTCCCGGTTTGGGCATGGTTGTTCTTCCGTTGTTCTATCTGTGAGATGTATGAATGTGCCCTCCTGTAAAAAGGGGTTCAGCAAGCGAATGAGTGATGCGTGAGTAGTAAAGTCGTACTCTCGGCCCTAGTTGGCGCTACTAAAAAAACAAGAGACGCTCCCCCACCGGCTTAAAATCGCTGTCTTCGTAACAGTGGGCTTGTCCATGGCAAATGCCATAAGAAACAACAACAACAACATAAAAACACGCAAAAATACAAACTTGGCAGGTTTGGTCCAAAATTCTGTACAGATGTATAATTCTTGCTAAAAAATCCAATTTCGAAATCTCTTCCAACTCGTTCCGGCTTTTTAGGTTTTTAATAATTTTAAAATGTACTTTTATTTAACTTTAAAATAGTCAGTACCAACTTTCTCATGGTTTTCAAAACTGTAGATCGCAAACATGGGAGGGTGAAGTATTTCGGAAAAACATTAAGTTTATAAAATTCTTTAAAGGTGTTCCTTTCGGAAGTTTGAACTTTTCCAAGCAAAATTCATTAAGAAACTCATACTGACTAAAAAAAATCCGTTAAGACTTTCTAAAAACTATTTTTACATAATTTCAATTTAATTATCATGAGTTAAAGTCCAATTTTCTTTATTTTTCTACTTGGGAGTAGCTGCACTATTTTTCCGATGGAAATAGGGTTGTGAGAGGGAAAAGTTCCAAGAACCTCTCATTTAACAGCATGTTCATTCAATATTCTGATTCATATATATACAGAAAGAAAAACAAATTAAATTTTCATTGACAAATTATGGCCAAATTTGATGCATATTTACAATCTTAATCTAAAAACTGCGTAACAAATTTCATTCGTTTTGAGCGATCCGGTTTAGATTTATTGTGGAAAACGGCATGATTTCACTGAATATCTATTAAATTTTAAAATATGAATCATTCAGAGGGATATATTCCTATCATTCATGGTATATATAGACCATTTGACCTAGAGCCAAATTTGGTAGCTCTAGGCCAAATGATCTATCCTGCAGGGAATCTATACATAGATACACATTCATATTTATTGTTAGTAGAGATGCATATGTCAAATATTATATAGAAACTTTCGGCAGCCGAACTTATGGATATTATTTCAGATCATGAAGGGAAATAAAATACAAAAACTATTTTCTATACAAGTTTGAGCTAGTACAATTGATAATCATTTCAAATTAGTTTAAAAAGCATTAAAATCTATAAAAAATACTTATTATTTGACATGTTATTACATTCATAACAAACCGAGACAGTATTCATCAGCTCAAAAGCAGTTAATTCCTTTTAAGTTTCATTCTGGAAGTATTCGAGGGCTACTTTGGGGCGAACTTCATAATTATTAACCCTAATCATACGAGGATGACGACAAATGAGACAACATCCCTTTAAAAATTTCCGCACCCCACCAGCGGGTAGGTGTTTGACCTTCGACATCAAATTAAATGTACACGAGATACACATACACAGCGGGTCTTTGATGGAATCGAGTCTTAAATGTACAATCGCTGACCCCAAAGACAAGACTGCTTCCAGATCTAAGTGGCTTCAGTACGAAAACGTGTAATTACCATTAGACAAATTTGTTCAAATAAAATTCCCTTGTAATTTAATAGCTTTCCACAAATTTTAACTAGAAAATCTGAAAAGACTAATGAACTAAAGGATTAGCATAATTAATAGCCGATTGATATTCTGAGACGGTTATAGAATATTCCATAAAGTCGCTTGATTTTCCTAACTATATATAATAATCTATTCTATGTTAATGCATTAATCTGATACCCCTCCTCTTGAAATATAATGAAGGCTTGTCTGACATGGTTAAAATCTTGTCGATTAATTTAAACTGGCTATATTTTGGAGATTGACTTAACTGTATATTCGTAGTAAAATTATCTTCGAGGAAAATTTTCCACGCAATTATGAGAAAATTCCACCCAAATTAACTAGTTGTTGACTTGATTTAATACTGTTCTTATTTACGATTTATTTTGAAACTGAGCAGTTGGTATTCGGAGATGTTTATTACAAATTTGAACGATTGTCGATTGACAAAGATGACAACTGAGAATGCACTTCTCTCTACAGACTTCGTTATAATACCTACTAGAGAATGTTTGATCTACGATGACAGCTTTAAACTGCACAACGGATTTTCCATGGCACCTATTCTAACTCACGAAGTTCTTAATTCGAGGATTTACCATTAGGCAGCAGCTATCAATCTGAGTACCATGTGAAAAGGAAATAAAAACCAAGGTTATTAGAAACTGCAGTGATATTTAATGTTTACAAACATAACTGAAAAGTCATTGCAATAATATTTGCTCTAAAACTCATTTAATATTTGAGTTTTTTCTCTTTACTGTTTCCCAATTCAATATATATTCCCAATTCAATAATTCAAAAACTGTTTCCCAATTCAATATATTTGCACCTTGTGCAGTCTTTCATTTGTAAAAGGAAACGCAAAAATGTTACAGGTTCCTTGAATCAAAATAATTTAATTTAAATATCGAAAATTCAAATGAATGGAAAAGCATGCTAATATAACTAAATCTCAACAGAGCCCGATAATAATAATAAAACAATGAGAATTACAGATATTACACAAATCGCTAGGTTCCACCACGTTTAATAGTAAATGCTCCTAAAATTCTTATATTTTAATTTGAATTATTTGAATATTAATTATGTATGAAGAAACAAAAAACTCTTCTTAGTATATATAAAACGATGACATCTTTTCAAAATTTAGAATATTTTGGAACCATATTTCAAGCAGGAATTGACTGCTCAGTTTTTCTGGCAAAATATTATGGTAATAAAGGTTTATCGTGAATCAGAATCACCGTTTCACTTATGGTTTAAAGCATGCCAGAATTTATGAACATGAAATACAAGGGAACTCAATGCATGGGATATGGAAGAAGTTTGAAGAGAACGAGAAGAGTTCAAAAAGTATCCAGCAATTTGAATTTTCCTAAAAGAACACATGGAATATTGAAAATGAGGAACCCTTTACCAAGAGTCATATTCCTTGGCACCGAGCAAAGATCATATGTTGCACTTTTGTCATTTTTAAAGTGTCGTGTCAAGAAGGATACAAGCACTCGTACATTAATTTTACACCCTCAATGGAATCATTCGTGTAATGCATTTCATGCATTCCATCCCGCAATTTTATCTTGAAATCTGTAGCACATTTTACTATAGGAGAAAAAGACACCGATAGTAACGTCAATATGCGAGGTTACTTTTGTCATATGGATGAAACATCACTTCAAGTATATGGTTCCATATTTCATGATGCAAGGTCAAAGCGGAGCGTAACCTAACTTTTCTAATTCGATAACTGCACTATAGAGCCTCTAATTTTATAGAAAATTAACTACTATCACAAAAAGTCTTTTCGCGATGCCCATAGCTTTTCGATAAAACTTCAGATTACGTTCAATTAAAGGAGCAATGTGAATCATCCAGATGAAAAGGCATATATGCAAGTTATTAAAGTAAGAAAGGCATGCCAATATGATATTGAAGACAGAGAAATTTTAAGTAGCCATCTTCTTGCATCTTCATTTTTGAATTTAATCTGCCCAAAGGCGATAAAGCATCAAAAACAAAGATATGATTAATGAAATATTCATATTTCCCTTGTTAGGCCAGCTTTAATATGACACGTAACTTATTGATAAAATTCCCTTCATTAAAGTTATTCCATTCACATTTTATTAATTGAACTTATTTCAATAAAAAACTACTCTAAAGCTATTAGTGACTGACTGCTAGATTTGATTTTGTACGTTTGATAACTGTTTGTTCTGTAACTGTTTGATAACTGATAACCTTCAGAGAATCTATAGTGATCTGTAAACAACATTTAAGCAACGACCGGCTCTCCAAACTTTCACTAACCCAAAGACATTAGACCTATATGAGTTAGGTCATATTTAAAGCTAGTATACAGAAATAGAATTATCTGCGTCCAACTTAAACATCCAAGTAATCTGAATGACATTTGTCACAACACTATAGATAAAAATTGAGGGTAGAGCCTTAATAACCGTCACTGATTATGGCTAAGCCTCCATTGTAGGAAGTACATTCATTCGGTGGAATAAAATAACGCCAGAAAAGTGAGAACCTATGTATTAATGCGAAAATTATTCATCTGCATAATAGAGGATGAGAAGTTGTGACTCCTGTGGGATTTAAGACTCGTATAAAAGTTCTCCAGGTAATGCGATGACAAGCTTAGTTGTTAGAAGACATTAAGAAGTCAAAAATAAAAATAGCATGGCGTCGTAAATTACATTAAATTAGGAAAACTACGAAAATATACATCTAGTTTCCGATATCTCATAGAGACGGCAAATTTTTTTTTATTTAAAAGTGTGTTTATAATATGCCTAGTACAGGACAAGAAAGATGTGAATCGTTTGAAAAACAAGAAATTAATGAGAATGATATTAAAGAAAATGTGCCGTTGATCAACTTTACGGGCTAAGACGTCAGTACACAGTCTAAGACTACGTAAAAAAATTATTCCTGACACGTTCAAAAATATCGCTTGCTATTAATATCTTTTATAATGACTATGATCAGATCTTTTCATTTGTATACAGATGTCTTATAAATATGTGATACGATTTGAAGGAAATAAATCAAATGAATTGCTAATGTGGAGATAAAACAACGAATTGGTTGCAACACTGCTGATGTTCAACATCTTAAGAGAATCTACGGATTAATTTAATCAATAATCAACACACATTAACCTTCCCCCGGAGTCACAAATGCATTATTTTCGTGATTAACGTAACCAAATTTCACTCCAGTTTTCATTCCTCTTCATTGACAAACAATTCTTGGAGTTTGTCTCAGCATTAATTATACACTGTGTATAGTTATGGCTGTCAAAATCCGAAACAGAATCAAAACAGAAATTCTCTCACCATCCGTTGAAATTCCGTCATGAAGCCAACTCTGTTTCGCAAATATATAAAATACGGTTAACATTTACATCTAATATTAAGGAAAAGTATTAAAAAACAAATTCGTCATAAAGAATACGTAACAGAATGATTCATATGAGGAATATTTAAATAAAAACAACGACAACAAAATAATAGTTTTCAGAAAACTGATTTAATGTTCAGGACAAAATCAATTATCTCTAATATTTTCAAAAGTAGAAGCAAATGTACAGATAAAAGAAATTGATTTTAAGCATTTTTTTATTTACATTATATTATGAACCAACATAGCGAGCTATTAAAGTAGTATGAATACAGCCGTTTATTAAGGTTGATGTATGTGTGGAATTAACAACTACTTTTCCGAAAAGGCCAGTCTGCAATCTTAAAGAGTCCTTGAGAGGAAGTGCTGTTCTCTAATAAGTGGTTGTAAGGTAGAACGAACACACTTAAGATTTATGTGGTTAAATGTGCCCTCTAATCCACTTTCGAGCATCTTCAAATTTAAAATATCTCTCTGGCATTATCCACAGTGATTAATTGATGATGGCTAAGCAGATATTTCGTTCAATTTTCGCTAAGTATTAAAGACAGGTGTAATATCACGTTACTTTATGATTATTTGAAAAAATAAAAGGAAATTTTATTCGTGATCAGCCCGAAAGTTCATGTATTCAACGTATTCTGTAGCAAAAATATAAATAAATTTGGTCTTTTGAAAATTTTAGAAAATCATAATGAGATATATGATAACCAATTTGTATATTATTGGATGATTAAGTCAGAGAATATACGTAGTTTGCGAATCTTTTCATGTGAAGCATTCGGCATTATGAAATCATCAAAATTAACATCATTTCCTTGATAAATTTTTATTATGTTAAGAAGTAAGTTATGTGATGGTTGGTTAAAAATAATAGAGATTGTAATTGAATTAATTGTATTGAAAATATGGTAAATAGATATTACGTATTTTGCACATTATTACAAGAAATATCTCGCCCTTCAAAATACCTCGAATGTTCAATTTCAATTTGAATTGAATAGCAAACTGAGTGACGATGGATGCAAGTTGTGAAGAAATTATGAGTCAAAGTGACATCAACAAAAGAAATTGGCAAATCAAAGTATTTAAATAAAAATCAAGTCTTGCATATAATTCGAAGGATATCGAGGTTAAATTTTCTTAAGTTCATTTAGCTTTGCAAGAAAGAGAATACACGTCATTGGCCTGAATAACGGACATTATGCCGTCAAAAATGAATTTCAACTTATGAAGTTTAGAGTTTCCGTTTAGATTACAAAGTGGTTGAAATGCCCGAGGTTTAATGATGCTCGAATGCCACTGTTTTGCAACATATATTGTATCCAGTAAATCAAGTTGTAAAAAACCATGGAAAGTAATTGTTATATTCTGAAATGATGGCATAAAAGAATGTCGGGGTGGTAATAAAAAAAGTTCAATAAATTTAAGGAATATGTTTTATGGAACAAACTGCAGAAATTCTAATCATCAATACTGACACAGGCAGACTGCCGACGTTATTATTTAAGTATTATATCAGACCTTTAAGTTTCTATCAAAAGTATCGAAATGTTCAGCATATTTCTTAAAATTTCTGTAAGAATTGTAATAAAACCTCTGTTAAAAGTTAGGAAAGTATGATCTTGCAGCTCTGTCTAAATTTATTATTTTATTCTACTGACTGTCAATTGCATATTTTAACTTAAAGTATTTCTTCCTATGTCACTTCTAAAAATTATTTCTTTTAGAAAAGTAGATCCTTAATTTCAACTATATAATACAAATAAAATTTAATAAATTCTCATTAATATCATTAATGTTGTTTTCCATAATCATGGCATTTTCAAACAATTCAAATGCTGCAGAAAATTGTTTAACATCTACTTATTTACGGTCTATTCTACTTGCCACTCCACTTTTTACGCTTTTTATAGAAGAATCTTCAGGTAAATTGAATAAGTGTGCTGTTAACTGAGATTTTATTGGAATTTTTTCTACTCACAACCCCATTTCCACCGGAAAAATAGTACCGCAACCTCAAAGTTGCAAGATAAAAGAAAATTGGAACTTTAACTCATGATAATTAAATTTAAACTATGTAAAAATATTTTTTAGAAAATCTTAATAGAATTTCTTAAGTCAAGATGAGTTTCTTAACACATTTTGCTAGGAAAAATTGAAATGCCCGAAAGAAGTTCTTCTAAAGAATTTTATATATTCTGAATTCCGAAATACTCCTCCCCTCTGACTATTTTAAGATTAAATAAAAGTAAATTTTAAAATTATCGAAAAGTTGAAAAACAATAGTGATTAGTGAGTTCAATATTTCATTTTTAGTCTCCATTTATCATATGATAAATATATAAATTCATTGCTAGAGTTAATTTTTCTTTTCTCCATGCTCAAATTATCTTCACAAAAAATTTATTCTATATTCTCATTCTATGAGATCATGCTGTTTCATGATATTAAATCTACAATCTAAAACGGGGTCATCTATTTTATTTTATTTGTAAGAATAAAACAAGCATTTTAAGGTTTCTGAGATTTGAAGATAATATTCCTGAACTTATTTCCTGTATTGACTTAAATATCGTAATAATATAGTTTATTTTCCGCTGTTTAACAAATTAGATGCCATTTCTTCATTCGAAAAATAGCAATTAAAAGCAAATTATTTTTTAATTCATATTCCAGACTTTTTAAAAATGGGATAACTGCACGCAAGCAAATTAAAAACTCAAATAAGATTATTTTATCTTGAGCATTTTTCTGCATCGATTTTAACATAATAGTGTAGCAAATTTTTCGTAATAAGTTTGAGCATGCTATTTATTGAGATTCATTCATAAGATACTAATTACAGTTCAATAAATTTTAAACTGATAATTCAATTTTTGATGTAAATAAATAAATGCACGAAAATTAAAAGAAACTTATCAGGTTGATAGATCGTTCATTAGAAGAATAAAACAAAAAAATTAAAGATAACTTTTTTTAATATTTATTCGTGCAATCTAGAATTGTGAACGATAAAACTAACAAAAAGTAGACGGCGCATTTAGCTAAAACAAGAACCCATAAATAATTTTGGCATTTTATTCACTTAAATTTTATCTCTTCATAAGTCAAGTAGCAATAGATCCTAGATAACAAAAATTAGCCATCCTTATATTAATTTAAATACTATTCCCTACTCAAATAGTTAATGAGCAGAGATCCACGAGGGGTTCTTAACATACGCACAGTATCTCGAATAAATGAAAATGGCGTAGAGCAGGCCATGTGTTGCCGGGTGATATTTTCTAATTATGCGAAGTGACTCATTACATCATAAATCTCATATTTTTTTATATTCACTTATTATGCATGGGTTTTTTTCCCTCCCATCCTTCGGTATTCTTGTTACACTTTTATTGTTATTTTTTTTCTGGCTCATATGTTCCGCTTTGCTCTCATCCTCCTCTCCTCAAAAGAAAAGAAAAAGACGTTTTAAGAAGATAACACATGCCAACATTTTTTACTTCTTCTTTTTCGTCCCCTTTTTAAGGACTGGCGTATCACTGGCCATCGCTTATACAGTAAGTTTTCGTGACTCAAAAATATGCAATGACTTAAAGAAGCTGGAGGGGGGGGGCGTAAACATAATAACAATAAAAAATAAAATGACAAAAAAAAACAACCAAAAAAATTCTTCCCCCTTTTTCACTGCAGAGAAGAAGAAGGGGAAAAAAAGTAAAGAATGCCTTGTAAAACAAATGAACAGTACGCCTCTCGCACCTAGCGAATTACTCCCCATTATTTGCTCTTGTTTCCTATTTAATTGGCATAAATGTGTTGGGTAAGGGTAAGAGTATAATCTATTCTTCGTGCTCGTTGTGAACATATATTTCTTCTACGGCTCATTACCCAACTATCTTCATTACCATCGGAACCAGCTTCCAAGGGAAAATAATTTAGAACGGTTTGTAATGATGGGACACTATTCCTTTTGGACAAACTTTTGTGTCCCATTTTATTTTATACCACTTTTTTATTCACTTTTGGCTCCACGATATTCATTAAAGTATTTTTTTTTCCTCCTCTTCCGCGAGTTTTTTTTTTCTTTTCTTACCATCCCAGTTTTAAAGAATCTGTTTGTTATTTCTTTTGGTGATAATCGACTGGGATGTTAACGATGAGAAAATTCTGGGACTTTTATGGATGGCATCGGCTCTGGGTTCTTGTGCCATTACATTTTTAACAACCGTGCTGGTTCCAGGCCAATCAAATTTGACTATAATAGCGAAAGAAAGTCTTTGGAGAAGTAACGGCTCATTTTGAGCTCTGCATAAATAAAATAAGCATTATATCGCAATTTTTTTTATTAAAAAAAGCATAGCTATCTGAAGTATTATATTAATGCTCAAATATCATACTTACTTTTAAAGAATCGCGATTCTTTGGATAATAAATAAGAAACTAACGAACCTGCACTGACTTTAAATTTTTTTGCACTATTCTAACCTCATCTGTTTAAAACCGATGAGGTTAGAATAGCGCAATACATTTAATACATCTCATAAACCAGAACATTTAAATATAAAAGTAAAGAAAAGCCACATTTCTCTTTTAAATAACTTACATGCTAACGAATTATTACTTGCTCCACCTCTTTGGTATAAGCCAGCTCACGATACTACGATGCAATCAAATTTAGACAAATAATGATGTAATGTTATATGCCAGGAAGATGAAAATATACTCAATCCGAATTGAATAACATATAGGTAACTCGTTAAATCAGTTACAGTACTAATATTGAAGTTAAAATATTATTTTTAACAGTCATGCTTATTTTTAAATAGTCACAATTCTACTCTTTTTAATGCTTAACAGCTTAATAGTCAAAATAACAAAATTAAGCGCAAAAGGATGATCCTATTTTTAACTTCAATGTCATAGCTTATCATGGGATTTATCTTCATTTCTATGACTTTTTATCATAGAAATATTTTACTGTTAACGGCTAATACTATCTTATGAGAGAAGCATAGTTATCTAATGGTAAAGGGTTTGAGGATCGAAGGAGTGAGGGTTTGTGGCTCAAAATCATCCTTTATCCAATATGTACAGTTTTGTGCACTGAATCCCCATGAGTCAAATTTGATGACGTTTCAGTGCTCATTAGTAGCTGTCATTTATTCAAACAATACTGAAGAGTCAAATAATTTAGTCAGTAGATACATCCAACCCATTAATTATTGTTTTGTGCATTTTGCAATCTGATCTAAAATTCATACAAATTTTATTTTGCTTTCATTTTTTTTTCTAACGTTCTATATATGCCATTAAATAAAACACTTTTTAGTTGAATATTCATTATTTTGACAAATAAGTTTATCTTACTAAAAGATTTTTTGCTGTAGCGAAATTTTGAAAAATTCAGGCTTAATTGTTGTAACTATACCATATATAAAGAGATAATTTTCAAGGTATATCCAGATGGAAAATAAAGTACTCTCAAACTTCAAATGCCAGAATTAATAAATAATTTTAATTTAATTGCTGTATTTAAGACACTACTTTCATAGAATATTTGGTTTATTTTCTTTTTTTCAAATCTTTAATGATACATAACACTAAGTCGTAACACCAATATTATTTCAAGGAAATTTAGAGCAATATGGCACGATTTATTTTATAAAAAATTTGATTTCTAAAAGTATGATTTAAAAATTCAGGTAGTTTATGGTATTCTTTTAATGCAGAAAATATCAGTCATATATTTATTTTGTGTGCATAATAACCCTCAGCATTAAATTTAATCAATCAATTTTAACATAACAATTCGGATGTAAAATAGAGAATACAGCGTATTGATGTAAAATTACATGGTTTAAATTTGCTTTGCTATAATTGAAAGATATAAAAATGAAACTAAAACTGCTCAACTTCAGTGAGCTCTTCCAACATAAAGACACACTACAATTTAATTTTTTTACTCTGGTGAATGTGATGTTTTTCATTGCGTGACAGATAAATTTTTGATAAATATCCAGAGAGAGACCAACACTAAATATTTAATCATTGTTGTCTACTGCCAAAAATGTGATGTATATCAATGGAATCTTTAGAGAATATATATAAAAATAGAATATATATACATTGTTATGAATTGCGCATCTGAGAACCACGCAAAAATTTTATATTACGAATTTACTATAAATAATATAATCCTACATTCTAATATTTTAAATCTGATTTATTTAGCATATTGTATAAATGTTTATGTATCTGTAAATACAACAAACCGTTAATTATTCGATTATGGAAAACCATTACTACTTATAGTGTATACAAATGCGACTGAAAATTGCAAGTATTTATTTTTAGAATAAGCTTTTTCAAATAGGAATCACTGACTATTTAAGCTATATTTTCTTAAAAGTTAAAAAATACATTTACAAATAGAAATGAAAAGATACGTAAATAATCAAAATCCTTACACAAAAAATCAGAATCATCAGCAATGGTTTCATCAAGAGAGTTTTTTGGTAAACTTCTGAAGTTTCATCTGAAATTTTGGTAAAACTAGAAAGATTCGACTAGTAAAAACTAAAGGAACGAAATAAAATAGTAAATTTACATACAAATATACATAACTCGTTTTTACGTCTTGTAGCACGCAGAAGTTCATAATAGCGAAAATTCATTGCATAGTCCAATTTAAAATGTCCTCCAATAATAATTAAAAAAATTAAGTTTTTAAATTTTAAAATAAAAATCAATAAAGAGAGAGGAAGAAAACCAAGATATTCATATTGCGTCTTCGATAATGCTCTTCCATGGCAGTATGTTTTGTGGAATATTAATTCTTAATCATTATTAATAGCCAAAATATTTTGACTGAAATTATTATGTAGCAATTCAACAATAATGAATCATTAAACTTCTGATAATAAAATAAGCAATCCTTGATTCAAAATAAAGGCCGCTTTGGCCTCATGGCTAGGTCTTCGCTTGGGGGATCAAAGTGAACTAGATTCGAAATAAAGATCCACTACAAAACTGGGACAAGAGCAAATTTAGTCTTGAAAGTTTAAAGTTCTCCCGGGTATAAATCGGATATTTTTAAAGAATATAATTTGGGTTTTCCACCTTAAAATCTGATTACAGTTCCAAATGAAGAAATCCTTCTTAAAATTACCCTAGTGGACAGACTCGGAAAACAGAGTGTTCTTATAACTAATCTCATTGTAAAATAAGAAATGATAATTTTATTTCACATATCAAGGATAAAAGAATACTCAATTATAAATAATTGTTTAAAAAGAATCGCTTATGAAAACGGAGTAAAAGCTAATTATTTTGAATATAAAGACTATTTATAAAAACTTATCTGTAAAGAATCATCCAGAAAGTGTAATTCTCTTCAATGAATCCAATATCCGTTACTAAAGCATTAAAAACCGGATTTAGAAGTTGAATTCTGACGTTTATTATTTTCTTCGCTCTGTATTATATATTTATTTCTAAAATAAACTTTTGATGACGTCTGTAAATTGTTTTTGGCCAAATATGAATTTCGAAATTTAAAACCAATCATCCTTTCGGTAAAAATGAATCTCTCAAGAGCCACACAATGAATGCTTCTTTTAATACAATTTAAAAACAGAATGATGAAAATCAATTACAGTGCATATCATTACCGTCCAAAAATATACTATAAAGAAAAAATACGTGGTTTTCTTCTAATGATGTAGTTTCGGAGCCATTTCTTCTTTTCTTTTTTTTTTGAAGTAATTTTTTTTTAGATAAAATTTCGTTTAATAAATGATCTTCGAATGTTGCAGACATATTTATGAAAGTTCAAGACTATTTTTACTTGCATTTCAAAATTAAATTCCGCATATGAAGAAAACATTTCCCATTGAAGCATGCTACAGATAAAGCTAAACAATGAACAAATCTCTCGGATTACACATTTTACGCTAATTCAGATTTAAATAATAATTATGACTTATTTTGGTGAAGATTGGTCCTTTTTTTCACAAACAGAAAGTATTAAAAAGTTCAGCACTATATTGCTTTTTATGCAATAAAAGATAAATTTTTAATAAAGGTTCTATATTTCACAAAACCCATTTTCAAACTGAAATCAAATTAGAAAAATAAATTTCGTATTTTGTTATGGTTCTCAGAGAAAATATTCCCTAATTTCAAAATTTGTTCATGCAAAAGAGTTATGTTTATTTACTTGGGTTTTCAAAGATATCTGATATACTTCTTTTTTTAAACGTAAAAACTTTTTTTTAACTTAATTTTTAAAATTTTAATTTAGGTGTAATAACTTCTTCCAATTACGAATTTGCATTCTTGGTGGTTGTGGTAATATTGCTTTCAACTTTTGACGCTTTCTGGCGATAATTTCAGAAAAGGACTGTTTTTACCACAAATTCAAAACTAGAAAAAAATTATGCTTTTAATTATTCGACTTCCACATTCTTTTTTGTCTCTCTTTATATTTCTTTTGTCGTTTTAAATTATAATCAAAAATTTATTTTAAATTAAAGTTCTGATTAAGTGAAAGAGAACAAGTATGTTTAATATTTACAACAATTTGCAACAAAATAAACGCAATAAGTAAAACTATTCATAATATTTTCAATGTATATGAGTAGCAACGTACAAGTCAAAATAGGCAAAAAATAAAAATGCAAATAATAATTTCATTTAATGTGAAAGGCAATGAGTATGTTACAGATTATTACAGAAAATTAAAAGAAAAAATCAGTATGAGAGTTGGTGAAGTCAAAAGTGTTTTTTCGTACAAGGGTTAGAGACATTCGCCTCGTGCTTTGAAATTTTGTGGATTTCTCAACATCTATTCGATGCACATTGTAGTGTTAAACCAATGGCAAATTTACGAAATTGAATGGCTTGAGGATCTCAAAACTATTTTGTATTTATTTCCTGATTCTGTAAAAATCTACCAAAGTGTAGAGTACCTCTATTATGCTTGAATTTTTATACAAATCTTCAGTTTTGGTGTAAGGATCACATACCTCACATGTGTTATGCTTTTTGAGCTATTGTATTTGCAACATATACATAGGGGTAGACAAATGTAATTTTAACCTATTTTTCTCGGATTGAGAGAGTTTTAAAAGTTTATCAAAATCTCAGGTCGAATTTTTAAACCTTTCTTGTTTACATAAAGTAAAATGTTTCATTTTTGTCGAATATTTAGAAATGTATTTGTTTTTCTAATTTGTGTGGTCGAAACAGCGCTGTATATGTTGTATTCATATTCTTTCAGAACCTTGCAGCCCAATACACCTTTCCATACCAACAGATGAGCTATTGGTACCCGCAAGGATTTCCGCAAGTTCAAGGGCAGTTCATTCAAGGAATGCAGTACCCTTACGGACAGTATTATGGTCAAGGTTTTGGGTAAGTTTTCAATTGCTTAATTCCTCTTTATTTTAAAATCTTACCAAATAGTACATTTCCTCGAAGCTCTTAAAAATGTCAATTACGTCTTCATTTTCGGTCAACTGAAGTGATTTCGCAATCATTTCATAATTGAGCTAAGCATGGCATCATACCAAATAATATTTTACACAATACTACGCCTTCATGTCACTTTTCTTCTTACATAAGGCAAAAGTGATTTCAAAATTAATTTCAAAAGTCGCATTTTATATGCATTATGTTTGTAAAAAACTGACTGCGAAACGCCATCACGCTGTCTGAAAACTTTAGATGGAGAAATCTACAATCATATTGTTTGAAAAACGCTGGTCTTCAAACACCTAATGATAACTTAAATCTTTGTATGTGAAAGCTTTGCACTCACTGTATCTAATGACAGTTAACAGTTTAATTGACATACAAATTTAATTATTAATTAAATTTCTAAAAACTTCTGCTGCGCTAAATTTTCTTTCATTTGATGAAACTTTAATTTTAACACGTTTCCTGCAATGATTCATACCCATTATTCGGAACACTATCTAATAAAATGCTTGAATCTTCGCTACCTTTTAAATGTAATAGAGAAAAGAATATTTCATTAAATAGAAGTTGTGAATCGCAGACGTTCCACACTACTAACAACGTGTGAAACCAAGGAGATATAAACTAAACATAGGCGTATTCTGCTCGCATCAAATTCTATAGTAAACTAGAACTTTTGCTGTCACCCGAATATGGTGACGCGGCAATCAGTGCATTAATCTTGGCGAAAATGGCACATATCTCAATTGCATTTTGAAATAACTTAGTTAGTTATTTTATATTGGTTTGTGCATTTGCATTGGAATAGGGTTTCGCTTATAATATTAAAATATAATTTAAATATTTTATTACCAAATTAGCATTTAACAATTTTATTATCAACTCCAAGTAAGATTATTTCTATGTTCTTCTTAAAAAATTGAGGATTTTCTGGAAATTTTTGAAAATTTTACTGATTTCGTTTACATTGTAATTTATTATTCTGTTCAACACAATTAGAAATTTCTTAACTCTTAAAAGCATCGTGACACTCATTATTGCTCTTTCTTGAGGGAAATTAAACTTACAAACTTACGAAAAAATGTGCACAATTTTTTATTCATTCTTTGTTTCATGCGAAATATTAACGAAACCTTCTATTAAAAGCATACAAATTTGCTAAGATTCTATCAGAGCTATTTAGCACAAAGCTTTATTAAATTAATTTTGAAACTGATAATTATTAAATTGTTTTTATTTATTGTAAACTGGAATTTATTTTATACTTGAATCATTTACGAACAAAATAATAGTTTATTCCCTTTTTATATTATACATTTAAAGTAACCATATTATTATTTTACAATATACTGAAGTATATTATTTTAATAAGACTAGACTCGTTTGCTACTATAGTGGAAATAAATAGGAATCTAGTATTATAGTAAATAAGTGTATGAAGTAAAGCAGAGGTAATGTAAATAATTATCATAGAAATAAAAGCTAAGAAAATAAAGTTGGCATAAAAAGAAATAAAGTACATAAAAAAGAATAATTCTAAATACTTTATCTTTAAAATAAAATTTTAAAAATTTAAACATTTCCATTTATTATATACTTTAATGTCTGCACAAATGTTTGATTTAATTAAGCACAAACGTCTGTAAAAAAACCTAACAAGTGAAAATAATAAAGAACAATTTAGTTATGTCTCTTAATTAAAATTTTTTCTAGTTTATTGTTTAAAATATGAATAGGTTTAAATCCACTTAGTAAAAATTAACATTTATTTTTAATTTCAAAAATTTATCTGCGAACATAACATGGTATTGTCAATTACTTGAATCATTTTTTTTCTTGTCAGTTCTACTTATAACCATTAATATATACTTACAGAAAGAGATAAGTGTTCTTTTAATAAGAATAAAGTGAAGACTCTTCATAATTATTAAGCACCATCCTGAGAATAAGGATACAGTGGCAGCAAGTAAAAAATTAAAGCCAAAATATTAATGTAACACATCGTTTAAAGGAGCCTTATTTTCTTTAATCTATGAAAACAAAGTGACGTCCATTCTAGAAAAAAAACTCTAGTTTAATGAAAAAATCCTTGAAAAAACAAAGCTTTTAATTAAAAGATGAATAAATTAGGTATCTCCGGCGATTGAATTTGGTCTTTCTGCGGTTTCATTTAAATTCCAAGAAGACCGCGATATAGTATTTAATTAAGAGCCCTAAGTTTAAAGAAAAATAATCTCCCTTTTTTTTCACAGTAACATTATCAAAATTTTCTGAGAGGACCCGATAATTAACATTTTTTTCTCTCTTCCCTGCACTCTGGTTTCCAATTCGAACCCCCTTATGGACTGAAAACAAATAGATGGCAAATAATGAGTAGATATTCGTCCACAAACTATAATTCTCTCTGTACCACTTGCGCTTAATTATTTGGATCATAAATTATGCTCTTTAAGTTCTTAAATGTCATAATTAACTGTCCATTGAATCTAACGGAAGTATTATTATTATCTCGATGCACTTTTTTTTTCTAAATATAAGGTTAAAAAGTAAATGAAAAAACCTAATATTAGATTCCCATTGAAATTCGAATGCAGAGCTCCGAATTTTTCATTCTTTAACAGTTTCTTTCAGTTAAAAGATATTCTGCTGTTCAGGTTTCAGTCATTAAATAAAATGAAGACATTCAAATAAATTATATCTGAATCTAATAATGTGTTCAATTTAGGTATCAAGCTGAATTCTTTTCTAAATAACAAGTTTACTTTACTGGCAAACGTATACTTGATAATGACGTTTATGGTATGAGAATTTAAGAATGTCTTGCATTGGACGATGATGCATTTATTCCCGATTTAATTTTTTTTTCCTTTTATATAAAAATTCTAAACATTTTAATATTTGATAAAATAATATACTTATTACGTTTTTAAACTGAAGTAGGTAGGGTTTTTTATTTAATTATATATATATATATATATATATATATATATATATATATATTATATATATATATATATATAATTAAATGAATACAGACATTTTAATTAATGATTGTTATTTTTTATATGATATAAAAATGCGAATAAAATAGGAAATAATAATATATGGTTAAAGAATTTAAAAAAATGTATTTCAGGGTTTATTATTGATTTACTTGTTTCAGAAGTCATTTTTTGAAGCATTACTTTTCTTATAAGTTTTTTTGTTTCTTAAGTAATTTAAAAATCGTAGAAGTTTCAGTTTAATATAAATTCAAAACTCTATTGTAAATCACTCGTAAATATTCTGCTTTTTTTTACTTAAAGTCGATTTTTTTATACAGCAAGAGGTTTACATAAAATATTTCGATTCTTTTAAAAAATGTATTGTCTTTTCTGTATAATCGATTCTTGCTCACGTGACATATGTAACAGGCAACGAGTAATTTTAATATCCATTGCGGATATAACAAGATGATAGAGGCGAGACGCCATGGCGGAACCTAAAACGACGAGCAATTTATGTTAGAGACCATGCACAGCTACATTTCTCATGTGATTGTGACAACACACGAAGTGATTCAGTTAGAAGCAGCAATAAAACTAATATTTATTGATTATTAATCTTTAAATGCTAAAATGCAAAATAATTTTTCTTGATTACTGAAACATCTACACCAATATTTTCTGTTTTAGAAATTCTGCATACTATTTTCACTTCTTACAATGCAAAGATAATTCTTTAAAAGTGTCGTACAAGAAAGATCTTAGAATAATACTACAGGCATTTTAATCATGAAAGTTCCCAACATTTATATTATCCATACGTATTTAAACAAAAATTCTATTCAAAGAAAAAAAAAGGAAGAAAATATTTCCAAATCACAATCATAACAAGTAGCAATTCGTAATATTTATTCAATACTTTTGAATATTACGAATTAACTAAATTGAAACCGTCAGTTGCAAACTGTCTTTCATTAAAAAATATAATGTTCTATTTATATGAATATAAACACTACTGAATTCATTATTTTAAAATATCAGAAATCACAACTTTTAAACGAATTTTAATACTTCTTTCACTCGTAGTTTTTAATAATGTTTACTAGAATTATTTTCTAGATTTTTTAACCCTCGCTAAATGTTCAATAATTAGCGAAACCTTTTCCTAGAATTTATCTGCAGGTCTTCCTGTCTTCCGAAGCCAGGATTTTCTTCTTCTACAATTTTATTAAATTTATTACTGTCGAAATTTTAATTTTAAATAAAGTCTCGGTAATCATAATTAAAGAACACTCATATTTAATTTCCTTCGATACGTAACCTCTTACAGATAGATGTACCCTTTTACATATTTATAAATTAAAATTAATTGACCGACACGATAAGTTTTCCTGTCCTACTTCTCCTCCATACATTTATCTATTCCTCCTTGCATTGATGTATTTTATTGATGTTAATATATATTTCTATTGTGTCTTGCGTAAGTCAATGTTGACTATACAGATAAATACGATTCAGATTTATGCAGTAATTATAAGGTATTTATTAGTTTAGTCATTATGAAACGTGAAGCAAGTTAGAACTGTTATGTGCTAAGAAATATATCAGAAAATTACACTTTTTTTTAACTCTGCAAAAATTAAAATTTGAAGTAACTTTGATTCTCTATCAGACGATGGCCCGATACGAGAAGGTCTGGAAATACTCTGTTTTAGAAAGAGTAGCACATGAAGGATACATCCAGCTAACGCTTGCTCAGTTCTGCACAAATGTAATACCATTGTGCAAAATATCAGGGTTTCTTTCCTTCATAAAATGCTCTTAATATTTAAAAATAATGTTGGCTTTTTAAAAAAGGCATTAAAGAAAAATGTCGCAAAAATCTTTTAATTTTTAAATTGCTTTCTGTCAAACAATGAAGAAAAAATTTCAAAGATTCATTGTTGAAGAACATTACTATTTTAACCCAAAAATAACAGGTTATTCAATAATTGCGCTATAGTATGCCATACGATAAATATTTGAGGAATATGACTATTATGACTTGGATAAAGAATTGACAGATTATAAATGAAATTCTTTCAATTTATCAATATTTTTATTTATATAATTATCCACTTGAATCCAAATATTTATCTTCCGGTTTTAATTTAATTTTATATAACGCTTATGCATTTTTATCTCAGAATTCCTTCTTCTATATTGATAACACAAAAATTCACTTCAGAACAATACAATATTCTTAAGATATAATTAACCCTGTAATATGCATAATATAATTAACCCTTTTACTTAATAAACTTTGGTAATAATTCACTAAACGTAATTTTTTCCCTTTATGCAATTTTAATTCATATCTCCCTAACACCAAGAGATTAACTAATTATTCTATATAAAAGTGAACGACGCTAATTATTAGTTTTAATTGAATGTTCTCAATTTTTTCACGGGGAGCAAAAAAAAAGGGGGGAAACTTGCATCTTAGGCATTTAATATTTTTTGCACAATGTGCTGTGTGGGTGCTTTTTTCTTTCTCTAAGAGCTGATACAGAAAAAAAAAATTAAAAAAAGCACGCCTCCGATGCTTAATCACTTAATTGCTTTCCCAGGCGCCTTGCTAAAATTGCCTTGTTCCGACATTTAAACGTTTAATTAACAATGAAGTGAGATATCAGACTTAACCACAAGTCAAATGATCTCCGTAATTTTATGTCCATGGCTGCATTTTATAACAGAAGCACAAAACTTTTAAATGTCAGATTGGTATCCTCGTGCAATAAAAAAAAGGAATTTTTTTAAGTCAAAGAATTTTTTAATAAAATGGTGTAAGTTCCAATAAATGAGTCAGTCTTCAAAATATTGATCTTCATGAAGGATCCAGACCCGTTTATATCTTAAAATACCCTTAATTGTTTTGCAAGAATACATTGCAAAATATCAGCTTGATGTGTCTCTCAAACCTTCTTTAACATAATATAATATTCGGAAATTTTGTTGTACCGTGCGACAGAATTTAAAAGAATTTTTACATCGAGAAAGGGTAAAGTTACAAGATTCAAATTCTTTTAAAACCAACCCTTTGAGAAATGTACAACAGTTTTTAAATTGATATCTCATAAAAAGAGTGACATAATATTTTTCACATCCATGCAAATGCCTCAGCGTATGACACATGTACTTTTTTTGGTTGGGGATAAAAAGAAAAAGAAACTTATTTAAAAAACAATATTTATCTTTACATTTTATGAATAATTAAAAATTAAATAAAATTATTAACGACAGTGTTGTCATTTTTGACAACTAAAAAATATATGACTGTTTTATCTTTCTATCACAAAATTATTTAAAAATTTACAAGAAAGATCTACATATAATAAACTGGATAAGTTGACGTGTTTTAAGACTAATTATAAATTTTCATGCAAATCCTGTAGTACCTTGAGATTCTAAGTGATACATAAATCCTAAAGTATAACATTATTTACCACAAAACGGAACAGTGCACTTTTCTGGAAAAAATTGAGTGAAATACTGTTTGATGTAACTGCGTAATGGAACCAATCCTACATTTACATTAAAAAAAAATCACTTTATTACCTTTCAAAATTATAATTCACACCTTTATATAAAAAAAATCCAGATGATAATAACGTTATATAAGAAATCCAGAGAAAATATTGACTTACCTTAAGGTAATTTTAGTTTTTCTTTATAACAACAAATATGTATATCACTCTTCCTGAAATGACTTCTTGTGATTAGACGAACAAGAATAACGTGTCAATTCGCCTTTCACGTATTAAATGGTAGAGGAATACAGTTTTTTCCAAGTTAAAACTACTTCAAGATACCACATCTTCTCCTACATATAAAAAAATAATAATAAATTGATAATACTAATAGACGAAATAGTCAAATTTCAAAACATTTTTCAGTTCAAAATTTCTTTCTATTAAAGTCATACATTTTGTTGTGTTCAATATTATATTCCCCTCATTAATCGTGTAGTAAAGCATTCCCGAGTTTTATTGATTTGAAATTTTTTAAAATTTATTTTCAGTTACGAAAATGGTTTTTCTGATGTTACTTTATCAAGCAACTCGACATTTAAAAAAAAATAATAATAAGCAAGCCAGTTAAGTGCGCTTGACGTGTATACACGTCAATTCAAATCTTCATTCTGCTGCAATCGTTGTGTAATTCTTTATCTAATAAAAATGTAATCATATTCGCTTTATGATAATAATTGCAAATTTTACTATACAGTCATTTGTATTGCGTTCGAAGTGTTTATACCTCATCGCTTGACTTTAAAAAAAGGAGTATTTAAGGGTATCTGCAATTAATTGATTAATACGTCTTTGTATAAAGCGAATGGAGAGATTTTAAATTTAAACAAATTATATATTTCAAAACTTTTCTTTAGCCCGTCGAATATGTTATATGTTTTGTGTCAAATAAACCCTCTAAAAAGTCAATTATTTTAATCGATAAGCTTTAATATTTAAAAAAATTTACTTTTATAGTGAACAAGTCATGCTTCTCTTCATTTAATTCAATATATGAATTCTAGAGAATAGTTTATCATTGGAATTTAAAAAATCTACATATAATTATGAAATATTTGAATTTAAATTGAATTTGAAGCACGGAAAAAAACCAAGTTAGTAGTTTAGAGAATTAAATAATATTTATACTTTTACATACGCACCATACTGTTTAACTTGAAGTCGCATCAAAGTAAAATTGGTATCCTGTCTCCTCTTTGGAGCAATTGTTAAAAATGGAAGTACATAGAATCAAAAAAGTTTTAAAAATTGCAGTGCATTGATATTTTTATGTAGCAGAGCTGCTGATAATATCTAATCAACAACCTGCACAGTTTAGTTTTCCTTTAATATATCATTTTTCTCAGAAACTGTGAGAAGAATATAAAACTAAATAATTAATAAATCAACTCAGTGTAAATGTAACAGGATTAGTCAAGAATACTGAGTCATTTTTGCAACTTCTTTAACCCTTTAAAGGGCCATTTTTTTTCTAGTCATATTATGTTAAAATATTTTTAGGCTTGAAATTAAAATAAGAAAAGAGATTCATTTAGCTTATTAGATAAATTTAATTTGATTAATTAATTAATTTGGTTAATTAATAATTAAGTAACAAATCAAGACACATCATTTTGTCTGAGAACTGAAGCATCTAAGTTTCTGACTTACTAAAAAAATGTGTCAGAACTTATGCCAACCTACTTAATTTCATACAAAGATTGATAAATTTGGTTGGAAGCATACTTTCCACAGCCTTAGAAAGGGTTAACGCAAATGCATCTTCAACTATATCATAGAGAATCATTGCCCCCTTCCTTTGTTTTTTTAAATTCTAACAACTTTAAAAATAAAAGTTCGCAAAGTCAAAAAAAATCCAAGAAATAGAGATACTGTTAAAAGTGCTTCTAAAAATAAATAAATCCCTCAGAATATGAAGTTTCATTTAAAATTAAAATGACGAGGTAATTTTTTTTCCAATAACAAAAATTTTTAATAAATTCTTTTAAACATAGAAATAACGGCATCTTTTCCATCATTCATGCTCTTCAGAGTTCTGAGAAGTTCCGAACGAATAATATATCAATTACAGTTAATGGAAAAGTGAACTCGGAGGGAAAAAAATATAAACTCGTTTATCTTCTAACTTTTAAAAAATATCGAAAGAAAGTCAAGTTTCTATATACTAAGAAACGATGTAATCGGAATAATAATTTATTGACATCGTAGGGAACAGTTTTTTTTAATATTAAAAACTCAATGAGGAAGGCGACTAGCTTTAATTCGCTATCAAGCATTATATTTCATGCTTGCGCAATCATCCAAAAAATTAATCATCCAACCATCATTCCACCGAAAATTTTGTCCATTCGATGTGTGGTTTATAGCTTTATTTTATTTCGTAGTCCATTTTTTTTTCTTTATATAAAGTTTTAATAAAGAGCAACAAGTCTTAGCCAAACAAAAACATTAAAAAAGTTATTTCAAATATTTGGCCCATAAATACCTCACTGGGAATATTTCTCTCAGATCTAAAATCTAAGTGCACTTCAGAGCAGTCTCAAATCAAATATTCGATTTTTTATTGGATAAAAAATTAACACAAATTCTATATATTTGGTGAATTTTATAGGAATGTTATAGAGCAAAATGGAGTATAAAAGTGCCTTACTATGAAAATTATTTGTTTTCTTCCAATATCTTTGTTACTCTAATGAAATTCAAATATCAAGAAATAAGTCATTATTGAATAAGAGTATTATCTAAATGGTTTCTAGCATTTTTACAATGCTGAGCAGATTAATACGATAGAAAAAAAACATTAAAGAAATTGTTTCTAGTATCGTGATTATAAACTCATCTCTGAGCAGTACAATTGAAACCAAAACGAAAAAAATAATCAATAACCCTAAGATCATTTTACAGGAAATTCTATTTTCCCGATGCAATTTTATTTTCCTCCAATATCATTTTTTTTTCTTTATATAAAGTTTTAATATCGAGCAACAAGTCTTTACTGACATAAGAACATTAAAGAAATTGTTCCTAGTATCTTGCCCATAAGCGCGGTTCTGAGAAGACCAATCAAAGACAACGGACGTGCTAGCACGTTTAGTCTGTAACAAGCATCGTTGCGCTGTACATAGTGCTATCATCAAAGAACTGAGTTTGGCTTAGAATCTCACACACTCTGCACCACGCCCAAAAATCTCTGCCAGTAATCCTAGGGGAATACCAAAGGACGCTGGCTAGAAAGTTTGAGTCTATTGAAAGCACAAGGGTAATATTGGAATGCACGCGTCTTTGCTGATGCGTGGCCAATTGCGATAACTTCGGCCTGTCTCATACCGTTAATCACTATAAGGTTTCGACGTCGTCGGTGCTAATGATAGTGCCAAGTAATTATCAATAATAGGTTTTTGTTGCTCGTGCATAAAATAGAACTTTTGAAGGATTCTCAAAGTGCGATCTCCGGCTTTTATGATGCTTCTCCGTAAATTTAATTCAGAAGTAGTCGAATAGACTGGAGCCGGGCAGGGAGTCTACTTCGAGAGTGAAATTAAGCATTAGTCTAAATGAAATGTGATTGATGATTTTTTTGTACTTCTGATGGATATTTTTGGATCAAATTTGATTATGTTTCTTTATGAAGCCTTCAGATTTTTTTCAGTAGATAAAGAATACTGCATGTTGTTCATTTACTTTCAGCAAATTTCCATAAACTCTTTTATTCTGTCTTTATTACGGAAATATTAAAGTAGTTTTAAACTATACAAAAAACTATAGATAATTAATTCATGTATTAAAATAAACTGCAATAAAATATCAATCTCGACCCATATCTATTTTGAAAACTTACAAAATATCATATTTTTTCTTCATTTTAAATAAATACTTGCTAATAGTCTTAGTAATTCTATAATAAGAAAGTTAATTTTTACGCGTTTTGACTGATGAAAATTTCTGTTAAAGAACATATTTATTAAAAAAATTATACACGTTAAAGCGTCATTTTTTTTATCGATTTTACCAAATAAAAATATTTTACTACAGCACAAAAACTTATACGGGGATTTCCTATTATTCCCAGCTTATCTTTTCTAAAATAGACAATCAACTTACTAAATTTCGTTTTAACCAGAAAAGAAGAAATCATAACAAGAAACTTTAAATAAATTTGTTAAAGAAAAATTTCAAACCTAAATGCAGCAAAATTATTTTATGTTATGGCAAATGTGCATCAGCCTTCTTACAATTTCTTTTCAACTTTGCGATCTTTCAATAATCAGCAAAGAGTTATATAAAAACAGAAATGTCAAAACCGACGGAAACACCTTCCATTCATGGAAATAACTGAATAAATATGATTGATTATTTTCTGCTCTTATATATCAAAAGTTTTATTAAGTTTATCTTTAACATACAAAAAATATAATGGAAACTTAAGAAAAAATTTAGCTATTTCTACGAGACAGACCTTTTTTTTTTTCTTTATGTTCCAAATTAATGATGAATTTTAACATTAATTACTTATACACAGATCGCTTTGAGACATTTCTCTCTGCTTAAAAAAATTCAAACTAACAGTTTTTAATGTAAATAATATTTTTTCTTTCGTTCTCTAGTATATCTAGAGTATATCTTTAGAATTTTATATAATTCTAAAAGGATTAAACGATGTTAATTAGACGATTTTGAAATGTTGGTTAATTTTCTGCTTTTATTTTTCAATGAAAGTATTTTATTTATAGTCTTGTGTAACAATAATTGTTTATTGCAGAGAAAGAATTCCTATTTCGCGGCATCACTTGCTTTGGTATTATTTTAAAGAAATATAACTGCGACATTTTAAAGAGTTTTATGTTTCACATGGCCATGGCAAAACTTTATCATAATATTCTACAGTCCATTTCAATTTGATGTATTATTTGATAGTCACCTAATTTTGTATGCAAGTAATAAGCAATATTCTAAATTTCGATTGTATTAAAAACATTATAAGATGCACTTTTTGAATAATAATAATGTAATAATAATAATATAGTTTCAAAGGTAACAATTTCTTAAAATTTACCTCAAAGGACATTTTAAAAAATTCCATCTTAAGACATTCAACACTGTAATAAACAAAGGCATAATGGCATTACAAAATAGGAGACTACCAAATTATTTTTTGAGACTAGAAATTGACGCAATAATTCTACGGACCTTTGCATTTTCAATATTTCTTTTTCTTTCATTGACACTGACATTATGAGGGGAAAAAAATTAATCGGATAATTCAGAAATAATCGCCTTTAATCTTGGGCTTTGCAGATCGGCCTGGATATTAACACACATGCACTGATTGTTATGCAAATAATTCAGATTGCATTTTTGCAAAAATAGCTTTCAAATGAATATTTCTCAAAGTATTCCGATTTCATCTGTTTTGTTTTTGACTTAACGACAGCTGTCATTTTTTCTTACGTTAACCAGTAAAAGTAGTTCTCATATTTAATAGACAAATTCTTCTCCCAATTAATTATCAAAAAATAATTCTGCTTGTGTTTCAGAATGACAGGCATGCAGATGGCCTGGCAAGGCATTCCTGGCCAACCCCAGATCGCTGCAGCTGCGGCTGCTGCCGCAGCAGCGCAGAGTCCTCTGGCGCAAGGATTGCAGCAACCAGGAATGATCGGTGCCTACCCTATGCAGCAGTATCAAGCTCAGTAGTACCCTCAACAACCACAGTATGGAAGTGTGTCTGAGTGTGTGGCGGGCAAGTATCCTTTCTAGTCACCCGTATCCCCCCTTGTATCGTCATGTCAAGCGCCCTCTACCGCACAATCGGGACAGACAAAAAAAACTTTCACATGAAGGACAGTTGTTGCCTGTTCCAGATTTTTGATTTCCAAAAGAAAGAAAACGATATTCGCTCTTCATTTTTTGCTGCTTGAAGATCTTTATGGAGAGAAAGAAAAAGACATCAAGGTAGGAAAGGAAAACCCAGGAGAGTGGTAAAATATTCAGTAAATGGAGTGGAACTTTACTGTGAAAGAATGGTGGTCTTCGTTTTGAGGAGGTCACAGATGGTGACCTGACTTTCACGTGGTTTCCGTGATGAAAATATCATTCATGCGAGGGTATCAATGTTGCCCTCGAGATTTCATTCTAACTGTTGTTTAGTTCTGCAATCTGTAAAAGTTTGCAGCCTCACATTCCTTTTCATACGAAGATCGGAAAAATACTGTCTTATTTCTTAAGAAAGAAAAACTTAAATTTTTTAAGACTATTTTTTATTCTGAGAAGTTAGTATTTCTTTGTGTTTTTTTACAGAAAAAAAAACTTTGAAACTACAAAAAATCATAGACAAGCATTTAGTTTTCAAGGCAACTGCTCAATTTTCTAGATTACTTAACTTTTTCTCTCATCGTAAATAAAGTGTTAGTAATGAGGCAAAACTTATTCACTTTTTTACAGTAGATCAGCAGTAATTGTAACACAACCGATGATAGTAAGATTTTTTTAACGTAGGCCCAAGTGAATATTTTGGTAAAATTTAGTAATTTGTAAAGAAGTTATGAAGAATCTAAGGATGGAAACCTAGTTTAGGATAACAATTTCTTAAAATAAAACACAAATTATGAGAAGTACATGGATTTTTTCAGCTAACTTTTGAATATAGTTTATCATCCAGACAACAGTCTTTTTCCAAAATTCGCTGTTATATTTGATATATTCATCACGAAAATCACAAAATATTCTCAAAAAGAAAACTACCAAAGAATGATAAGAAGCTGGGATCTCATAGTGTGTTAAAGGACTGTTAAAGACTCTGCGAATGCCTGTGTATGAAACAACACTCTTGATAGTAAAATGTACTCTAAAAGCGTTGGTTTAATTGCTATGTGAAGTATGATAGAACCCTTGGGGGGGACTTGGGTGACTTCGTACTTCAGCACAGGAGGCTGAAGTACTATAACCTATGCTACACAGTCACCACCTGCACTAAACCCTTTAATTATTGTGTTTGTTGTTTTCAAAAGGATACAAAAAAAAAGGAAAACTTAGATTTTAAATGTCATCACGTGTTGAGTGAACAAGACAAATCATCTAGTATACCGTTCGTCCTAGAATTGCGAGTTAGTCATCTCAGTTATCTCCCCAGGTGGCACTGTGAGCGGAAAAAAGAGATAACAAAAATCCCTGGAACGCATTGTATGTTCCACAGGTGCTGTGTTAGAAGCACTGTTTTATTTATTCACATAAAAATATAGGAAGATTAGTTGTTAGTAGTTGAGTATAAGATAGATACACAGAATGTTTGTGAGTATGTATGTATGTTTTGAAAAACGGAGGAACTTTTGGATTACATCAATGTATGTACACTTTCGGAAGTACGACGAAGATCTATTTTTATTTTCCCCTTTTTTCGAATAGTGAGCTGCATTCATATATACTTGCAAAGCCAGGCTTCCACCCGATGAATCAGTATGCAGTTTCATTTTTTCTAAGAAGCTCTAAGGATCGAGCTGCATTGGGGATCTGACAGTACGTCACATTCCCTCTGTGCTCGATCTCAAAGAGCTAGCATTTTTCACAGAACATTAGCTGAAATGCCGTTTTAGTAGCAATTTTTCTACGGGCTTATCAAAATACAAAAAAAAGATAAAAAAGCATTTACCGGACGGGATTAAATTCCTTACGTCCTTAATTTAGACGTTGGTTATTGCCAGTGGTTATCAAAACGGTGTTGCCTGCATATATGAATTACACAAAATCGCACACAATGAGAAAAATTTAAAAACGGGAGAAAGGATTCGCCAGTGAGTTAGTTTTCCTCTCGGGAATTTGTTCGTGAAATAACATTCTTCATGTGTGTTAATAACTTGTCTAGTCAGGGGCAATTGCAATCCTTTATGTTTTTCTGTCTTCTTCCACCTAATATGACCTTAATGTATCCAGCATTAAATGTTGATATTCTCGTGAACCTTCGTTTCCCATCCTCTTGATAAACAATGTACGTGTTTTGTTTGTCTCTTTCTACCAGCGAATATTCTACATGTCTGACTCTTTGCTTTCATGATTAGCATTTTCAAACACATGAGCATCGTCTCTAGAGCCGTGTAAGTGCTTTCTGGAGCAAAGAGTTGTCAGTGGCGCGGCGAATTATCTTTGACGACGGTATAATGTGAACAGATAAGCTTTCAAAGTAATACCGAGCGACAATCGCCAATGCTTGCACAAAGTCAATTATTCAAATCAGAATTAAAGAACTACATTCGTGACATATTTCCAATCCTACTTACAATTAGTACACGACTAACATGCCAAAGCCATTATTAATACATGCATTTTACCAGCTTAAGAATTTTAAATCTTTTTGGATGGAAATATTATTTCTAGCGACTCATTTTTAGAGCAAGATCTATCAAGATATGAATACATTATAGTTTTCACAAAAACATTCTTGTTGCCGCATCAAATTTAAATATCTGATGCTTTTACAAATATTAGATAAATGCGCGAATCAATTTATTTGTTTTCTACCAGCTCGACTTCTCAGCCATATAAAATATTAATTTGATACGAATATAAAATACTAATTTTATATTCGTAAAGATGATGCTCCTGATTTAAATGGGCTCATCATGATGCGGAAGCAGATAAATGATAATTTATTCAGCATTCAATCAGGCAACAAGGCTTCAGTTCAGAAGGAATAAGATTTTAAATTAGTCTGCTATAATGTATTCATTTCTACCACGTTTAAGTATTTATTCTACTACTCGTGGGCGAGTCGATGAGATTGCGTTGAAAATCAGCGAGACTGAGCACTGTATTTTGCGAACCACTGGCCGTCCGAATTAATTCAAGCAGTACGGTTGTGCAGGTTGATAGTCGCTTGCTTTAAACACTAAACCAGCTCTCTTAACTTTTTATGCTCCTCTCTTAAACAAATGAGTATTTTTGGAGAAATAAAATAAGGGATAATGAAATGGGTAATTTTTTGTTATGACCTGTTTATTTTGTCAAAGCTAAGGTGGGGATCAGCCACTTCTTAAGAACTCCCCTTTTCGAGAGAAATGATTGTATTTTCATACTATCTTTAAAACTGTGCATTTTGTTCGCTAATGGCATAAATAGAATTTCGAGGCTGTGTGGCATATGAAGGACATAAACACATTACTTTATTACACAGAATGAGCTGATACAACGTTGTATGCACAATGTACAAAACCAGAGAAAACTATCATACAGCTGATTTGAGTAAAGTTCGTTGGTTAATGCTTGCACTACAAAGTGCAATGCATGTAGAAATTAGAATTACATTCAAACTCCTTGTACTAGTCAAAGTGACCAAATTCTGTAATCGAATTATGGAAAGTAACATATTTTAATGAACTAGATGGAGCACAAACACATAAAAGATCACACACACACAATCTGCGTAAAATTGAATTACCAATGCATTTAATCCAGTACGACTTTTTATTCGTATTTATGAAGGCCATATTAGATTTGTCATAAGTAACCATCTTTTGTATTTGATTTAGTTTTTTAAACCATCAACAAAAATAATAAACTCTACAATAACAATACAAGGATCTTCAGCCAATTTCTAAATTGATTTGAACTTAGAAGTGTAAGGTAATTTTTCGATTAGTATGAAATTGTACATTAGATCTTTGGCTAGTGCAAATTGTTTCCCCATACCGAACATACCCTTATTCCACTAAAGTAAACAAGCGATCTCTCTACAGCGTTGTATGCACAATGTACAAACCAAACAACATTATACAGTGAGCAACGTTGCTGCAAGGGCACTGTGTTGTACTATGTGTGCAGTAGGTAGTTCTATACTAAGGATTTCCAAGCAAAAAAAATTCAGAAAAAAAATTAGAAAAATGGCGCGCGAAACGCCGCTCGGTCGCGAACAGTAACTTTCATAACCAAACATAGTAGTTTGTAGGAGCTTTGATAGTCTAGAACTGATTGTAGTAAGCCACGCGACATGTAGGTTGTTTCGCTACGTAGCACCCAAAGATTTGTACACTTAGTCTAAACGAGTCTCGGTAGTATTGTGCGTGTATTGAACGTATGTTTGTGTATTTGTAGTCCGTATGCCAGACCAAGCGTTCGTAGTTTTACGTGCGTTTGACCATTTATGTAACGTGCGAATGTTAAGTATATGTCCTTGTCTCTAAGTCCATTGTTCCTAGATGACCTTTGTTGTAAACGATAAACAAATGATGTTTCAAAACCAAACCAGTGGGAAAATATACAAATATATAAGTCAGAGAAAACCGTTAGTTTTTAAAGTTGATGTTCAAAGAGAAAAGTTGGCTTCCGAGTTTAATCTGGAAAAATTTGGCAGTACAATGCTGCATAAAAACTAATCTTGCTGTTGACAATTCGTTTTTTTACTTTCGGAGGTTTATAGTCTATGGATAAACTATACGCTGCCACGAGTAGATGATTTTATCTAACTATAAGTTAATAAATATACATATATTATAAATATATATATATAAAGAGATCGTGTCTATGGATGTATATATCTTTTGGACTTCTTGTGGCCGCATATATTGTTGGTATATTTCCCCTCATCTAGGTATCTTGATTTTTTAAAAACTTTTGCTGAAAAGGCATCAGGCACGTTGTGCGCTAAGTAGAAAGGTTTAAAAATTTAAAAAAGCATGTTTTTGGAAAACAAAAAAAAATTCTCTTTTACAGTTAGTATGTCGTGGCATGTCGCAACAGCGAAGGCATGAAACTTATTTTTTACATGTTTTGATATTATAACCGAACAGGAAGGTTTACAAACGCGAGGATATGAATTATGAACATATAAAAACAGTGGCATAAGAGAATTTATTACAAAGCAAAAAAAGGCAAAGAAATACAAAAAAAAAAAAATCTTGTTAGTTAACAGTGGACTGCTGTTTTTGCTGTTTGAAATATCAAGCTTGCTTGCTTATATGTACGTATGTTTATTGTGCAGTAATAATTCCACTGTGGAATTAAAAACATCCCAGAAAGGGCCTCTAAATGGCCAAAACTGTGTTTTCTGGGATGCAATTAACGGGGTTTCGGAAATTCCAGAATGTATCCATATTCAAGTATGGGAATTTATATACATATATATATATATACATATAATCCTAACAAAACCTGGTATGTCCCTTGTTGCAAAGCATCCTCTATTGTATGAAATGTATGACCCTAATTCCCGTGATAATTGCGTAGCAGCACAAATGTTTGAGTTTTGTGCTTTGTTATTTGACCAATTGCATAGTGTTAGTAATTTGTTCTGTATTGCCTGTAATCTTGCAGCCGAAACCCCAACAGAGGTGTATTTATGCTAAGCTCAAACATTCCATCTCTGAATTAAAAGGTAAAAAATACCATACCAAAAGTGAAAAAAGTTTTGTGATTTGGAATTATGATTGTAGCGCCAGAAAGAAAAATGGAAGAAAATAAAAGTGATAAATTTGTAAAAATTGTTTGTGTTCTGTTTTCTTTCTTCTTGACACACACACCATGAGAGTAATCTTTTATAAAATTCTATTTTATTTTACTAAATTTTATTTTTACAATTACCTAATTAAACAAAATAAATAGAAATATATTAAAGAAAATGAATTCTGAAATGACAATGTTAAGAAAACATTTTATTGATTGGATTGCTTTAATAATTATTAACTATTTCTTATTTTTAAGTAATTGAAATAATTTGGATTAATTGCTACAGTTACTCTATTAATGTCGGAGCTTGAAGGCATAGTTTCCATACAAGGCAAAGATTGCAATAATCTACTAAAAAATGAGCATTATAACAATGTTTTTTTTTTTTTACAATACAGCACATTATTAGTGAGTTAAATATAAAATGCATAAAAATAATGATATGCACGTAAAACAATGACGATTCATCGCAATTATGCGAGAAAGAATAAAGGTTAATTATTAAAACCGTGATTATGCGAGTATAGAATGTATTCATAAAATGTTAAATATGCCTTCATTAAATTAAATTAAAAATCAATTAAAGATGAAATTCTACTACGGCTTTTGGAATAATTTCACACAAAAAAAGAGAATGAAAAGTTGTTGGAAACACCACATCTAATGTCAAAGAATTTTTTTAAAAGTTTTCTAAAATTTGATAATACAAAATCATTTTCATATTTTCAGCTGTACAGAATAATAAATATTACTTAAAAAATAATGAGGACAAATAAAATTGAGCTTGCTTAACCGAATAAGAACATTATCAATACCATAAATATGTAATTAATAGGGGTATTGAATTGTTCAAAATAATGATTTTGAACTTATGTATATGTATTCCAAGTTAAAATTTTTATTAGAAAAAATAAAACACGCCTATCCTTAGCAGCATATTAAAATGCGAAAGTAAAGAAAATAGAAAAAACTGTAAAACTACATGTACTGGTGAAATTAAACCTTCACTGACACTACTCTTGCGATGTATGTTTTCATTCAAAATGTAATTTTTTTCAACTTTTAATTAATTTTCGCATATTCTCTTGAATTAAAATACCATCACATACTTTTTTCTATAACATCTATCAATTATCATTCTGGAAAAATGCATGCTAAAACCTGCTTTTATAAAGTTAATGTGTAAAATTTTATCTGTTTAAAAGTACATGAATTCAAACAGTTTCATTCCCAAAGTCAAGATATCAGTTTATCAATTTTTCCAAAGTGTGGTAAGTAATTGGGCTTGAATTCAAAATTTTTATGAATAGATTGATGTGGGGGAAATGTTGTTCGGCGTCATTGGATGAAACTGATTACACCGAGGGTAAAAACTTTGCCAAGAAGAAAAAGCAATCTAATTTGAAAAGTTCTGCCTAATGAGATATCATTAAAGGTTGTTGGCCCTTTTTCTTCCGTCTTATTGATTCCACACACCTGTTGTTTCATAAAAAACGAAATTATCTAAATGTTTGACACTCAAGGTTCAAATACTCATTTGGATCATCGGCTATAAAAAAAAAGTAAAAACAAAATCACTTATCTTGATGTTGGTAAGTTTTACGAAGAATTTCATCTATTCAATTCGTTTATCAGAATTTGAACACTTCGTTTAAAATATACAAATATACAATCCAAAGATCTAGAAGTCTGGTTATTCACCAAATACCAATATCCCAACAGAAACAATAAATTTTAAATTGATACAATTCCTTCGATTCTGTTACAGTACAAAGAATTGCATTTCAGATATCTCTTTATATTGATTTATAAGAAAAAACATTTTTTATAATCCTTTTAGGTAAAGAAATTTTGATTAAAATTTAAATGGATATAAATACTTAAAATTTTTCATAGAAAATGTCGTCCTATAATGACATTAAAAATGGAAATAATTTAGGTCATATGTCTCTGAAACACCAAATGCTAATCATTAAACACAATAAGAATTATTTTTAAAAATATATATAAATTTTGGTTTCTCAGTATTCATAAAAATATATGAACGACACTTTTCTCAGTTATTATAATGATACCCATACATAGTTAAATAAATGTATTAATAAAACATAAATAATTAGAAAATGTTCTGAACAATATCTAAGAAAAACCATCTGGACAATATTAACTATGCAAACCGAATTTTAAATATTGTTGAAAACTCATCACTTCTATAAAAAACAGTCTTTAAAAGTAAAAATAATATTTATAATATATAAATATTTAACTCTTCAATCGAGGATTTCATCACTTAATTACATATCACGTTCTAAATGAAATATTTATTCTTATTTCGATTCAAATAACCAAAGAAAATTGAGATAGAATCCCCTTGAACACACTTAACTATCTGTTAAATTGCCAATTAGAAATTTAAAATCATTTTTCAAGTTTAAAATAATTTAGATTGAAAATTCTGTGAATTGATGCATTAGGTAGACACAGCATCGTAAACAAAAGAGTTACAAGTATTCTTTAAAGGGTGATAAAAATTGCAAACTTTTCTACACATGCAACGTTGTAATGGATATTAGAATTCATTGCCAAAGAGCCATATTTGGCTATACTGACCCGAAAGTAAAGTAGGCATACGATATAATACAGCATTATTAAAATTCTAAAACAACTGCAATTGCTATTAAAAACAAAATCTAATTATAAAATCTAGAAATTATTAAAAAAAACCTAACAATTATAAATTCCATAGTAACAAGAAATATGATCGAATAAAAAGCATATTATTTTAACAGAACTGAGGGCAAAAACCACCAAAATTTTACACATATAGGATTTCTACACGAAAAAATCATTTTAAAGTATTCTTACTCAACTATTTTCTTTTCTTGCCTATCGGCCTTTCAATTCCTAAAAATATATTTTACTCATTTTAATTAATTATTAAAACTTAAATTAATTTTTATAAAAGAATATGCTTAAAGATTTATTTCACTTTTTATGATATTAACTTAGGAAAAAATTTCCAAAGCTTTACAATGGAAAGAAAATCCTTGCAGAATTTGAACATTATTTTACCATACCCAAAAATGAAGAGACAGTTTCAGATTTGAAACATATTAATTTCTTAAAACATGGTAAAAACTTTCAAACTGAAAGTGATATGACTTTCAACAGGTAAAGCTCTCGCACATGTATAATTAAATTTTCAAGAGTGCAGGAAACATTCTCATTTTCTCGAGAATTTTTGACATTGATAGAGGAAACATTCTCAGTGATCTAAGTATTATTCATTCTTATACAGGAAACTTGAATCTTGAAGAAACTTATTTCGTTTACATTTAGCTGTCAAGTTAAATTACATTATTAATGATCTAAGAAAGATTCTGAGTATTATCGGAAATTTAACCTTTAAGAAACTTATTTCATTTTCATTTAGTTTTAACGCTTAACTTGTTTACATATACAATTACACTTCAGTTATAAAAGAAACTTTTCAATCCTTCAAGAAATATTCATAATAGTACAGAAAGTTTGAATCTTGAAGAAACTTATTTCATTTAGTAGTAACATTGAATTTGGTTACATATGTACTGAAAATTACATTCTTATTAGCTGAAGAACATTTTCACTAATAAAGAAATTCGAATCTTGAAGAATTTATTTCGTTTTCTTTTAACTAAGACACCTAAAAAAATTTTTGTTATTATGTAAAGAAAAAAATTAAGTTGTTTCATATTAACATAATATATATCAACTTTACTACATCAATTCTATCTTGGAATCCATGATACCTTTTGTAAGAGACGAAATAATTTGATTTCACAACTCTACATCATAAGACAATGTACAGTTAAATGTTAAATAGCATGCTTAATCACTTTATCTTGAATACTGATTCCATTCGTTAAATCCACTTTTGGAAAACTCATCGCATAATCACAATTTAGACATTTAATCATTTTTATTTCTAATTAATATCTATAAAATCGATTTTTAAGTGATGATGTATTACGCAATTTTAATTTCATAACACACATTTAATTTCATTCTCCTTTTTGAAGGTTTTCTGAAATATTTGTTGTCAAATCAATCTTCATACGAAATAAGAATATAATTTTAACTTTTTTTAATCTTCAGATCATAATTGGTTTCATTCATAATCATATTAAAAAAACAAATAGCAGCATTTAGATTTAGAAATCGCATTTAATTGAATCATCCATGAGTGATATATTAAAAAAAGGTAATTTAAGAAAATTGCACGTGTTATGTTAAAAGTAGATTTTCACAATTCTTAACAGTATTCGCATATGAATCAAACTCTTGATAAATTCCCGATGCATTTTTAGAACTTGATGATATTCTAAATAAAGAAGATTTTAAAAAGAAAATTTATTATTGTATTTCTGCAAATATGCGCATGATGGAAATTATGATCATGAAAAAAAAATATTGTTTCCATAATTCTAAAAAAACAATGGACGCAGAAGAGTCATTTTAGTTTCCGAGATCAAAAGATAACTTCAGTAAATTAAGAAGGAATCTTTGAGAGAAAATTAATTATGAAAATAAATTAACCATGAAAGTGTTTCATCAATCAATTGCTTTACTAACTGAAAATGATTTAAATATCTTAAGAGTTTGTGAAATTACTAATAAAATTTCTCATATAATTCATTCTTAAATTCATTAGTATTTATTGTTTCCAACTTTTCTCTATAATCTATTAAAATTCCTATGAAAACTATTGCTGTCAAAGATCTACAACATAATTTATATGCTGTCAAAGATCTACAAAATGTATATGCTGTCAAAGATCTACAACATAATTTATATGTTGTCAAAGATCTACAATATAATTTATATGTTGTCAAATTTAAAAAAATCAATAAATTTGAATACATGTGGAACACAAGCTTATCCTGCTTCAAAAATTCATTGGTTATTTTTAACCAATTATCAATGCTTCAAATCATGCTAATCTAAAGACGTTTGTACAGAAAAAGAAATTGAAAAAACACATTTGCGCCACTTAAAAAAAAAATCTGCTGTTCGTAAATAGAACTTGATTAATATGGGCACATTTTATAAATTTTTAATCCCGTTAAAAATCTTAAACATGGTTCCAGGTGAAATTAACTAGCATTTTGATATTACTGAGAATTTCATGAAATATGAGAAAAAATCAATTATCTTTAGATATTTTGGAAAGCTAATATTTTCTAAATAAAGCAAAGGTGATTGCACCCTAATACAATGTGAAACTGAAAAATCGAAAATGAATTTATAATCTTGAATTCAGTATTTTAAATAGTATATATTTAGATTTGAATGTGACCATAAATTTGCAAAAGTAAATAACTTTAGAATGCTTAGTACTTATTAAAGGCTAGCTTAATTAACTCTAATTTAAGCAAAATCTGATATATTTAAAATGACTAATTCATATATAATTTATATACAATTGCACAATATATTTTAAAAATAAAAACGAAAAATATATTTTCCGTTGCCAATCTCTTTACTATATGTTGAATTAAAAATTTTCTAAAATACTTCTCTTCACAAGTCACTCATAAGCTTATTCAATCTTTTTCAAGAATAAATCAAAACATACTTTTTAACACATACATAAAATTGCAGAAAATTCATTTCGTATATTTAAGAAAGTAACACTGGATATACTCTGAATTTTTAAAAACAGATCCTTTTCCATAGTTACAATAAAACGCATCATTCAACTGAAAATGCAGCTTAACGCAAGTGCTTAAAATTTTGGATGAAAAATATAAGCACTAAGACATTATTTATTAGTTATACTACTTCAGCAAGATAATTTAAATTCTATTTTAAACAATAAGCTCCACCATATCAAAAAAATATTATTCACTTGGGATACAAATGGCACTTATTGCGTTGAAGACAAATACTTTTTTTAAAACTGTTCAATACTTCACAAAAGTGATAGAAAATTCTTTATAATAAGAAGCGAATAAAAATTATAAATAAGTGAATCAAGTTATTTAGGATAAAAAGTAAATAAAATAAATAAACATTTAGTAAAGTAAAGTGTCAAAGAACAGCAAAATACTTTCAATAACGACAGATAATCAATTTATTAAAATAGTAAATCAATGAACAATAAAACACAGTAACATCTGAAAAGGAATTTTAAATTTTGGTAGTGAATTTCTATATCGATTTCCATTTACTCAACATATAGTAATTGTGATAATTTCGAAAATACCATCATCAAATCTCCAGTTCTGCTCTATAATTCAGTGCAAGTTATTCGAATTTCATAATTTAAGAATTTTGACAACAAAAATACCGTAAATATTGACAGTAAAAGGCACAACACTTTTCAATCATTTCCTGAATTAATCTCGTGACATGAGAAAGACAATAATACATTTGTCTCATAACCCAACACATAATACGCAAACAGATGAGTTTCATAAGTTAAATTTTTAAACACTCAGAAATATTGAACATCACCATGATCTGTTCGCGATCTTTATATTCGTCAGAAATTAAAAATGCAAGTTTCCCTTAAAAATACATGTTTTCACGCATGTCTATAATCATAAGACTGGTATAAGATCTACTAATGAGTTTCCAAACGTCAATATCAATAATTCAGAATCCTTACATTTACAGTAAATAAATATCCCGTCTTCTAAAAGGAGCATGTTCTCGTCCATGTCAAACTTTATAAAAATATTTTGAGTCCTTACATTACAACAGTCACCACACGTATAACTAGATCAGTGGTTTTTATTTTCAAGTTTTACAGTTAGCATAAAATGAAAATTTGTCTTAGATTAAAAAAAATACTTTCTGACTGCATTGAAGAACTAATTTTGGACGAGAAAACAATATAAATTAATTTCAGGGAGCTACATTGGTCCAATATGTTTCACTGGTAAATATTTTGAGATAAATGACGCAGAATTCTTGAAGAATTTCAAGATCAAGACTCATCACGAGATATGTATATATTAAAAATCACAGATTTGTTACAAGTTCCGTAAATCGCAATTTGATATTGAGTATAAAGGTTTCTCCATAACCTAACTCTTCGCCAATCCGGCCTTTCCAGAAGACCGACGTTTTCAGAAAGACGAGTATGAAGCATTAAATGAGGAAAGAGTCATTGCATGCCGATATCTATGATCTCGGTGTAAAGCAAAATAATAAGTTGCTAATAATAGTAAAGTAAAATAATACACAGATTTTAATCTCAGTATTTACGTTGTAAAATAATACGCAGATTTACGTAATTTTACTTCTTAATAATTACTATACATTGTATAGTTCACTGCTTAATTGGCACATTTTGTACAATAAACATAGATTCTGCAATAAAAATGCATTTTTCTTAAGGAAGTTCTACTAATCCGGCGTTTTCGTTCATATGGAAATATTTCTGATCTGGTATTTGCAGAATAAAGAGCAATTACTTTTATAAACAAACTCCTACTTAATCAAATGAAATTTTGTAATAAACAAATTCCTACCATTAATCAAATAAAATTCAAATTTCATGAAAACTAAAGAAAAATTATATAAATTTACACATTATTCTCTCTAACATTACTATTCTCAGAACATTTTCTGGATTAAAAAGAACATCCAGTTGTTTCAATTGGAGATACAATTATAAGAAACCATTAGTGAATATTTTCAAACTCTTACTTCGCAATGGATTCGGACGAAGCCATTTACTCCATAGACTAAACTAAAAGTACTTCCTTTTTCATAACAGGAATATTCTGCTAAATTTTTTTCTCAAGAGATGGCATCACTAATCTGTCATTCTACTGTCAGGGCAGAAAGTTTAAGATCAGGAAATTCAAACCAGCTATTTCGTGCAAAGGATGAACGGATACATATTCATGAAAATAAAATCTTTTGAAGTTACAAATCATTTGTTCAAATTTAAAGTTTAATTATCACTTTTAAAATAAGAATTTCAACAATAATTCTCATATAAATGCAATAAAATGAGAGTTTTAAATAAAACATTTTCACTTCCTTATTATGTCCCTTACAACAAGAGACTAGAATTCTTTTGAAAAATTTTGAAAATGATAAATGAATTCTAATTTAGAATCTGAGAATCGTCACAAAAAACTAACTTTTAGAAGTTGGTGATAATTATAAAAGGATAGTATGGCATTCTCTGTTGGTCAAAGAGACCCAGAACATCCCGGTAGCAGAAGAGGCAGAATTCTGATTTGGCTCCAATATATAGAGGAAAGTATCTTCTTTCAAAACTTTTTGGGGGGAACTTAACCACATTTATGTTTCACTTGAAAGAAAATTAAAAACAGATTCAAAAGCCAACCCAACTGAAGTAAAATTTACTGACACTAACACGGTCAACTGGAAAATTGCGAATATCCAGTACAGTTGTCATCATGACTCAAAAACACATATCAAACATTCCAGGCATTCACCAACACATCAAGAGGGTAACTGCCATGTAATCTATATATTAAACTAGACGCTCTCGAACTTCCTCTCATGACCTATAATTCCATCTGAAATATATTCCTCGACAGAAACATTTATCTTTTATTCTCTTTACAATTCTATACAAAAATAACTGAATTGAGTTCATATTAGAGACTGTTCACCTATGATCCCTTTTCATTTTAAGGATTTTTTTTAATACAGCGTATACAGCGGCCCTCTTATGATCACTTTTTTTTTTCTATATAATGCTCCGAATATGGATACAGCCCAGCACAAAAATTTTGATATGGAAAGTAAAATCTATACTTAATATGTAGCAAATAAATTGGCAGTTAAATGTATTGAACAATAGTTAATATCCATATCACTCTTATATCATTTCATTTTCTATCCAAGAGTTCACTCGATCGCTTGATTTCAAATTTCATAGTGATACTTAGGACATAATTTATCCAATCTCGATTTTTATTTAACATGAAATTATAATTAACATGCCTTACATTTGTTAACATGCATTAACATAAAATATCACACGACAACAGTTAAATTACATTTCTACCAGGAAATGTTAATCTATTATTCCTCTCTCCAAATATTAATTTTTAAGACTTTTTTGCTTCGTTAATTTTTGTATGTCATTGAAAAATGATGTTCTTATAAAGTATCCGATTCAGGCAAGAAAATTCAATACTATCAAAACCTGAAAAAAAATTATTTTTTGAAAAATTGCTTTAAAAGCATATATAATAAAGCATCATTGAAATCTAATACAAATCAATCATTTTCTTAACGTTATTTTATAATTATACTTCAATGCGTGTAGCTTTGTCATATAGAACATAATTCATGACAGCAAGCATCAAAACTTTCGAAAAAATTCTTAACAGAATATAACGATAATGCTCTAAATGTAAAGCAAGTTCTAATTCGTACCATCTTGCGGACCGTCGAGAAATTAAATACAATTTCAAAAAAAAACATTTTAATAACATTGCTTACTCTTAATACACTATATACCGGGGGTGGGGGGGTGTAAAAAAATTATACTCAGGAAAGCAAATTAAAAAAAATTGAATTAGAAAATATTGCCTGATACAGTCTTTCAATTACTGCAGAATATATATAATTGAAAAATGTCAAATGAAATTTTTGTTCAATAATATTTTAAAATCAATCAAATAAACATTCTATGGTTGGATACATGGTCTATTGATACGGACATTATAATCTTGAGCCACCGTAATATTGGACGAAGCCAAAACTTGCATTTCATTCTCTAAACTTTTATTTCACACTGGCGAGAAGTTTAGTAAATGATGTTAGGCTTAACATACATCGATCATGAAAGTGGATGTATAATAAATCTCATTTTCAATAAACGCATCTCAATTCCGAGGTCGAAACTATGCAGAAAACGCAAAGAAATATACCATTTGACTCCTAAAATAATTATGATAGAAGATTTAACAAACATCCACAATAAATTAGATTCAAAGCAGATCTCGACTGGGACCCTGGCATCTCAAACTGGAAGTCATGACTATGAAAAACCTAAAAAAGAATTTCATCATATATTAGATTTCTTTCGAATCTTTTAAATTTATTATTAACTTATGAACCATTAATTAAAAAAAAACAATTTTTACATAAACCTGCACTCATCATAACACTTCGCATAATTTCATTGCATCCACAGTTTATTTTTAATTTTCATAATGAATAAATCCACTAAAAACTTTTATGCATAATTTATTTTCATTATACTTCTTTTATTCTCCACTTATAAAAAATTGCCTCAGATATAGCTTTATATAACAAGAACACTTCGCTGAATGAAAATTTATTGCTTGAAAGAAACAGCACCTCATCTCATACATAAGAAATTATACTTCAAATTCGTTTTTAAACTTTCAAGAAAAAGGGCTTAATATTTTGTTAAATGAGTTATGTTAAATAATTTATGCTTATTACAGTAAAAGGAATAAAAATGTTTTCGCTTAGCAAAAGATCAGGAATAAAAAATTGAATAAATTTTATAAAGTTGTCGTTTCCTTTCTTCATTGTTAATATATAAACTCATAAAATTAATTCTAAAAGAAATAAATAATTGACTCGCAGACATATAAACTATAAAAAACGGATCTGTAATTTGTTGGAAATTCAAATTCTTAAAAACATTAAAAAGAAAGAAAAAAATGAAACAATAATAGCTATGCACTTTCACTTGAATAAAATATGCGCTTGAATATGAAACAAAATAGTTCCTATTGTTTGGAATACTAAATTACTTAAAATTTGTAAGAAAAAGCAATACATTTCTTGCAAAGCATAAATCTTTCTTAAAGAGACCTATTTATGAACGATGAATTATAAATTTCTGTTCTACATCACAAATAACAATTTTCATCTTGTCTTAATGCGAAACAACAGAAAGAAGAAAAAGAGGAAGAAAAAAAAAACGTATACAACATTTCTTCTTTCATGAACGTATGTTTTCAAAGTACACAACCCAACTAATCTTGAAATTGAGGAAAAAATAAATACAAATCCGAGAAGCAATATCATTCATTTTTATAGCGATAATATATTGCTCATGAATAAAGACAAATAAAAGCAAAAAAAAGTCTTTATGATTCCCTGGAAATTGGCGCGTGCAAAAGACACTTCTTTTATTCGTTTTACGTATAATTCCTATTATTTATCCATTATGAGTGAAAAAAAGAGGCTTTGAACATTTTTCCTTGTTATACGTTATTCTACATTAAGGCCAATCCGTATCTAGTAAAAAAAGAAGAGAGAAAAGAAAAGACAGCTTTCATTCCCAACACTAATGGATTAAGTCATACTGCTTTAATTTAGGGCGGATTTTTCGAGAATTACTTAGCAACTTTTCGTTCGTGTGTTAACAATTAGATGTTTGAAGATAGATAGATCAAATTGTAGCATTTTTTTCTATAGTGCTATTACCATAAAAGTCTTGCGTTGGAAATAATTATATTTTTTAAAGGTCTTTTTTTTTTTTTTTTTTTTTGGTAAAAACTTGGATCTAGACTTCAAAAATATATTTCAGAAATTAACTAGAAACATTGGCTCTAAAAGTTGCTTCATTTTATTAGCAAAGTTTGAATCAATTCAAAAATTCTTTAAATAAAATCTCTTATTTTAACAGAAGAATGCAATTCATTTATTCAATAGTAATTGAAAACCTTAACAAATGTAGTTTAATGTGGCATTATGAAAAATTATTATCTTAGTGTAGTTATCGAAGTGAACACAAAGCCTTGCTCTGCTTATAAAAATTAAATGAGAGAAAATTATTTTAATTAGCTAAATATTTGTTTGAATACATTGTAAGTACTGTCATAAAAATTTAAATAAGACCACTTAATTCAACAGATTTCACCGCGTACCCCTTGATAACTCGGAGAAAGTCAAAATAGTATTCTAATTTTCACCAAGCATTCTTTAACGTTCGTCTGTGATGGTTCATACAACATCTCCTATCCTAGCTTTCAATTCTGCACCGTCAGCGATTATGTGGCAAAGACTCTGCACTTGGTATTAGCCCAAAAGAAATTTAAAAAAACAAAAGTGGCGATATCAGGAGAGCATTTTCAATACCACATCAGACGGTTGGCATCCAAAGTCGAAACGCGTGTTGAACACAAATGGACGTGTTCGTTTTGTGAAGACAAAACATTCTGTGACTTCCTTCATCGATACGATTAAAAATAAAAATAGAAAATGGAAATAAAATTTTTAATTACATGTTTTTATTAATGTATTTAAAGTATGGAAAATATTTTTTGAAGAAATCTAGAAGTGAAAGCAAACATTATATAAAAATGAGGCTTAAAAACAATACTATAAGGAAATTAAACTACAATGAACATCATAAAAATACTGATATTCTTTATTTAGAATATTTTCATTAGTGTCTCGCATTTCCTTAGTTATATTATTTTATCTCTATGTTTTTGATAATTCACATGTCTTCTTCACATTTAAATATGAACATAAATATTCTTCTATATCTTCTTCACATTTAAATATGAACATAAATATCATTCTTCTATATCTTCTTCACATTTAAATATGAACATAAATATCATTCTTCTATATCTTCTTCACATTATTATCTACGATAATAAATATCATTCTTATACGTCTTCTTCACATCGAAATAAAAACATTTTTCTTTTATTTTTATTAATAATTATTTAAACGGCTTGATCGAATAAAGACTAGGAAAATGGGAATGAAACAAGAATGATCGAGGATTTTGAATTTGCCTTGTTTAAAAGTAGTGATCTAGCATGTTTGTAAAAATTCAAAAACAAACTATTATTTCAATGAATTCTAATCTTTGCATAAACTTTTCTTTTTTAATCCATTGAATATTTAAGAAAGTGCATTTTTAAAAGAAATTCAAAACATTTTAAAAGATTTTGGTAGCATTATTTAAAATAAGAAAAAATGGAGTCAAATGTGTATCGTGTGATACAAGGCAACGGAGGTTTAGAGTTGGAATTCGTTGCTGGTGACAGTAACATCACATCAACTGGTTCCGTGGAATAGCCAGGCTACATATATAAAAATAAAATCTCTAGCAAAGAAAAATTTATTATTTAACACTTTAGATATATTTGGTGAAAAATGTGTTTAAGAATGGATGACTCACTGAATTCACTCTCGATATTGTTCAAAATGACATACGGTTTATAATACACAAGCACATTTATTAAATAGTATGCGAGACAGCTTCCAGGAGACAACGCCCTCTGATTTATTACTCACTACCTGATACACTCGATATTGAATGCGGTGAAAATATTTTAGTGATTAATTTCAATTTGATGCAACAATGACTAAAAATTAACTAAACTGCTTTTGACTGGTATGTGGCTTAAAATTCATATGGGAGAAAGTAAAAATATACGTATTATTAGAACTCAACAGAATGTCAGCCCACACAACAATAAGTACTTTTTTTTAAGAAAGTGAATAAAACTTTAAATTTAATATATACTTTTAGATAAAATATTATAAACACGAGATCTTATCGTCTGCAAGTAGTTTTATAATTAAAATGAGCGAATCAGTAGTAACAAATAATTTTTATATCTAACAATTCCTTGAAAAATTACAGAGCATACCAAATGATTTTAAAAAACCGCCTAAAGTAAATTTTTCATACTCTATTCATAATTTTTTTAAAAAAATATTATACAAAATTTAATTAACCATAGCGAGTTGTAACTCTGAAACAGAAAAATTTATTTTAAATATTCATATTCAATTCACTCAACAGAATTGGCGACAAGATAAAAATCTTTCCTGCATATAAAAACGATTTTTAATTTACAGAAAATGTCATAAATCCTTCCTTGCGTTCATAATATAGTGAGAAATTGTTGAAATATCTGTTCAGTTGATAGCAGATCCTGAAAACAACTGATGGGGCTATGAAATTTAGAGGATAAATAAATATATTTTTATTTGGAATTTTATCTTTAAAAAATTAAACTTCTTTAAAGACTTTGATGCTTAATTTTTTCAGCTGAGAGATTATGTATCTAATCAGAAATAAATTTTTTTCTAATTAAAAAAAAATGCAAAAACTAATCCAAAAAGTTAATCTCAATAAAATAATCAATTTTGAAGCATTAGATTTTAAATGCAATTATTCAGTATACTTTATTTGTAATCCAAGTGTACAAATAAAGTATACTGAATAACTTGTTAACAATCAATTTATTTAATTATACAGCGAATCTTTCATATTAATCTTTATGTGATGTCAAAAAGTTTTGGATATCATATTCTTTTTAATTGATAGCATTAAGCACTGGTCAAAAATAACATAATAGCATGCATCGAAGAAACATTTATTAAAAAGATTTTCATTCGATTAAAGCTTACAAAGCTTCTTTAATTATCAAGAAAGTGATCAACTTTAAAAAAATAAGATGGTTAAGATTGGGAGAAATAAATAAGAGACCTCATAATCACCTGTTTTTTCTAAGCCCCCTCCCCACCAAGTCTCTTTTATAGTTACGGTTCTGGTTGATAGGCTTTCTACAGCATGCAAATATGAAGCTTCATTTTTTTTATAGAGAGAGAAAGATTAAATTCAGAATTACAGTCAAAGTAAAAGAAAACTGCAATAATGTGATTCTTTGAAAAAATACCCAGGTTGATTCTTTTTCGTTACATTCGAAGATTCAGAAGATACGGAAATGCTAAATTGTTTTAAACACAAGTATCGTTAGCATTCATTAAAAGAAGCTCCTTCAAGAAACCTAATTAGCAGAACAACGAAACAGAATGCCTGACTTTTTTGCTTCGCGGAGTTAAAAAGCTGTACAATGTTTTAACTGATAGTAACTTAATTCGTGGATCACTACTAACTTACAGAAAAACAGCTTAAAAATTCTATTCAAAAATTTGAGTAAATATCGACGTATATGAGTTTATGGCATCTTTAAAAGATTCAAACACAAATCAAAGATAGATTTAAACTATATTTTTTAATTTAACTTTTAAAGAATGTTTTAAAAAACAGCGAATTATTTACTGTAAGTGTACAGTCTTTCTAAAACTCTTGAATAAATACAGGGAAAAACAAACCTTGTTCATTGAATCAACTTAGTTATTTTACTTTTTATTTAAAATTAGTAGTAGTTAATTATAATTTTTTTTATTGATACCAACAGCAACTAATCCTTTTTACTGTTCCGAGATTTGAAATAACTTGATTTCGTAGAAACAAATTTAGATATTGATGGAGAATTTATAATTTTCTTTATAGTTTAACTGACGTTTTTGAGAAAATAAACTGGATATTAATGGAAATTTCAAAATTTCAAAAACACCGAGTGATGGTATTTCTGTAAGTTCTGTAAAGAAAACGAACTATTTGTTGAAAAATAAATAATCACTTTAAACATTCGTATAAACAACGAGTTAAATCTAGAGATGATTTTTTCTGTTATTTTCCGAGAATGCGAGGGAGGCATTTGTAGAAATCTATTATGTGCTGAAAATTCTTCGTCTGCTGTTTTCGCTGCAGTTCCTAGAAATGCTTTTTCAAAATATTTTTAGAAAATAATACCTAATTGGAGGATCTTTATAATTTCTTAGAAGAGTAATTTTAATCTTAACATTAAACCTTAATAATTTTTACTTTAAACCTTTTTTTTTTCCTCTTATTTCACAATTCAGAGAAGCTTTAAAAGAAAGATTTGTTAGGAATAAAAATAGCTGATGTGTTTCATTGTTTTTTAGAAAATTAAAATATGCTTTAAAAACAACATCTACATTTCTTTTTAAATCAAAGAATCGATAAACGCTTATTTTAGAGGGAAGAAAAAAAAATTTAATGAGAAGACAAATTAGTACTAGCATGTAAAAAAAAGCGGCTAACTACATGAACTTGCACTAACCCCAAATACATGACATTTCGATCTAGATTCTTTGCCATCTCTATTTGTTTTCTCAACCAACTAGACAGAATAGGTTGATGCCATTGGCCGCCGAGATCAAGAAGGAATGCAAAGAAGCCTAGTAAAAAGTAATATTATCCTGGTTGTAGAATAAACTTTCAAAAAAATGCAAGTTTTATGACTCATAAAACTAATAAAGTATTAGGATATAAAAGTATTAGGTATATTAAAATATACGTAATTAGGATATAAAAGTATTAGGTATATTAAAATATACGTAATTAGGATATAAAAGTATTAGGTATATTAAAATATACGTAATTAGGATATAAAAGTATTAGGATAATATTAAAACTTTGTTTAAATATAACTGATCACGTTCCTATTTCTTTCATTGTGTTCATTTTTTATTATAATATTCATTAACAACAAGTGCCTTGTTAAATAATATTTTATACAAACGTCGATATCAGGCAGTAATGAATTAAAACAAATGAATAATGATGTATTAAGTTTGCGTAAAGATTAAAGATTTATTAAAATAAAAAATTACTTAAAATAAGTCATTAATATTTTGATTAAATTAACAACGTGGTAAAATGTGAAACTAAATTTACCATTTTATAAAAATATTAACCTAATATTGCCCACTGCGTAGGGTCTTAAGATACTTAAATCCCCGACTGTCTTCAACGTTCAGCAGAGATTCTATCCTTTTATTTTCTCTAATAGAACTCAAACACAAAGATTCTAAATTTACAGTTTGAATTACTATATCTGTCATTTGATTTAATGGTGTCAATTTATGCTCATATAATAAATGCAAAATGACCCGAGCCATTTCGAATTCTGAATCGATTTCACAAGCTGCTATTGCAACTGTTAACTATAAGAACAATCTCTTTGATGATTGAAATAATTGGTGAAAGGATCTTTATAATTTCTTTAGAGGAAATTTTATTTTTTACATTAAACCTTAATAATCTTTGTTTATGTTTTACTAATTACTAAACTTTGTCTAATTTAAATGTAATATTATTTCACATTCATTTTAGAATTATCCACATAGCATTGATAGGATAAATCTAAACTAAATGGCTTCGACATTTTTCTTTTTGAGTTTATAATATATTTAGTTAGTTATGCTTATTATTATTATCATATTATTCGTATTTTTAGAAGTTTGTTAGTCAACATATGTACAAGTGCGTTGAAAAGATTTTTATCACTAAAATAACAAACTTAAAGAATATCTGCAAATTTTCAATAAATACATTTATTTAAAGGTGATAATAGAAAGTTATTGTACTTTCTTCCGTTTCTCATACATACTTGTACATTTCATAACTTGTAAAAATATTATACAAGATTAAAAACTGCCTCATTACAAGTCATTTGACAGGATCTAAAGCGTTCTCAGTCTATTTATAAGGCTTAAGTCTGGCCATTACAAGTGCAATGGCTACAAATATAATAAAATGGCGCTGTTATCTCTGGCGTAGTCAAAATACGTGGCGTCAAATGCGGAGAGAGAGTAAGAATAAGAAATGTAACAACTGAAACCACCGTGTTGCAATAAATAAATAAATGAGAATTACAATCCGCTTTAGAATATTTCATTCTTGTGATACTAAAATATCTATGAATCAGATAGATATTGAGTAATTGACATACAGCAAAATCTATTGACCTATACATATCGAGTACAACAGTCTATCGGTTTTACTTTCAGCTGTAATAAATTAATTTAAACTTTATTTTTAATCATAAAAACAGTAGTTAAACAACATAGGAACACCTCATATGCTAAAAACTGTGTTTACTATACAAATTTTTAAATGGATATTATTTTAGTCATATTTATAAATCAATATTTATCCCTTTCGGGACGGGAGGCCGCTATTCTAGACGCACGCACGGGGCGGAGCGTACGCGAAAGGAATCATCTCACAGGACGGAGATTTTGCGTCACTACCCCTAACTTTGGAAACAAAAAAATCACAAAAAATACAGTTTAAGTCCTAATGTCGTCATTTTTTCTACCTTTTTATATTATTAGTTCATTTATAATATGAGCACATTCTTCCTCTTACAAATAGCATTTTTTGCCATAATAAACCGAAACGAAGGCTTTCTGTAATAAAAAGAAGTGTGCGAAATGTATCCGATAACTAAGCAGAATATAATAGAACTGACGGTAAAACCCAAACAGACTACAGTTACACAATAATAGCAAAAAGAAGAAACGCGAATGATTCTATCAAGTAGAAAGTTACACAACCCAGCTCTGTTTATTTATATTACTCTTACCCCCCTCCCACACAACTGTTGATGAGTAAAATACCAGTCAGGTTGAATATGATCAAACTGAAGGTCAGGATACTAAAACTATATTTTAAAAGTAATGGACACAAGGAGCCATCTAGTGGGGATAAAAAATCATTCCAGTTTAAAATGCACATTTGCATCACCGTCCCACGAGTTCGATTTCCAGAAATGCACGGATGGTACGCCCGGCTGTGAGAGACGTTTGCTGGTAATGCATATATGACACGCCAGTCGCGAAAGGGTTATACTTAAATAATTACCTTCAGAAACCAATTTAAGTAGTAAGTCTTCGAGCATTTTTGTATATTACAATTGTGTAAAAGGTGAAAATTATAACTATTAAAAAAATGTTCAAACGCAGAATAAACTTGTAGTATCGATACCAACTTACCCTGCCTTACCTTATACAACTTAGAAAGAAACTTTTAATTTCCAAATTCTTTAATAAATGAATAGTAAATGGCAAGCCCATTCTTAATTTTAAAACAGTTAACTAATGTTGACATTCTTAGATGAAAAAATGTATCAGGCCGCTTTCAAAATATTTTGATGAATATTTTAAGAAACGATGCTTTTATTTTTTATAATCACAAACTCTCCAACTTATTAAACAAGAAAATATAATTAAAAATATTCTTGGGGCTTCCTAGAGCATGCTTCATCTAAAGAAAATGATATTCATACATTAAAGTTTGAAGAAAAGGGAACCTTCCTATAAACAAACACGCTTATAAAAGAAAATTCTAAGGTTTCTATTACAAAGTCTACCTGGGGAAAATGATATCTCGGACAATTTCTTCATGTTTGAAAGCTTTATAAAATGAAAACCTTCTCAAAAGAAAAAGAAAATTTAAATGCTGCTCATCAGATTGTTTGAGATTCCTTATATTTATGAATGCAATGAGGGATTTAAAAAAAATTATATATACTTGACTGTAATATCAAACTGAGATTTTTTTTTTTCTAAAATAAATTTTTTTAAACATAATTCAGTGTTAAAAACATCTGATTTCAACAATTTAGGTCAAATTTATTTTCTCTTTTGTAAATACTTTCCATTTGTTTTTCACTTCAAATTACAACCTTTCTTTAAACTAGACGTCTTTGGTGGCCAGTTTGTTCACCCACTTTATTGACTTTTTTAGGTTGTTAAATGAATAATACGGAATACATTTAAAAAACAATTCTTTTTACTTGATTCGACTGAAAAACGCGAAATCAAAGTGTTTAATGCTGGGAAATAAAAAGTGCACACATTACGAAATAAAAGCAGAAGGGAAATCTTACTATGGAGTTAATAATTGTTAAAACACATGCTTGAATGTTTTGATGCATGAATTTGAATTCCAACACAGCATTTATAAACATTGTTACAGATAGTTTTTCAAACTGAATTAAAAATATTATTAAAATTAAAGGAATAAGTGACAAGAAGATGAAACTGATATCATCAGAAATGCAATTTTTTTTAGCTTTTGGTGAATCTCCCCATTTCAGACTTTCCCGCGAGTGAAAAACACATTTTAGGCATTATGTTTGTCTCGCTGCAAACACGATAATTCCAAAATGTTTTAAGCTAGCCGGATGAAATTTTGAATATATTTACATCAAATTTGTAGATTTCTATCAAAATGAAGTAAATCCATTTAGAGGAAGTATATCTGTTTTACTTCCGAATATAAGTTAATACAATGACTGCAAAACGAAGAGAGCTAGATGGATAAAATTTAGTAGATAGATTGAAAAACTAATGTACAATACTTATTGAATATGGAAACGAATATGCAAGGAGATGACCGTCTGTAATTCTGTACATTCACAAACATGTAAACGCGACTACTCAAAAACACAATGATTTGCATATATGAAATTTGGTATGGGATTTTGTGACTGTAATTGAAGTCATTTCGATTTCATTTGGTTAGAAAAAGGCATGCAAAATACATATTTCAAGTTCCGATACTTGTGTATTAATCGCATCCCAGCAATTCGTCGCCAAAAATTTGGCACATGTTAACAGATTCTTTCATAATTATTGTTCATCAATGTAATTAATAATGCACAACTACATTTATTATACGAAAAACGTTCCGGAGAGAACAATCCCATTGGTTATTTAAAATTTTAATATTAATTTCTTGAAGAGTGAACATTTTTAATTTATAGATGATACATTTCTAATATTTTTTTCAGATATAAATACAATTAGGTTTATAGCATAATTATAAAAGTTGTAGAATTTGCATAGGATTCAAAAGCATGAACCGTAATCTTCCATTTATGCAATTATAAAAGTTCCCAAATTCTCTTAATATCTCTGCCATGGCATTTGATTGTCTCATGACATTTTCGAAATTAAGAGAAGTTTTTGGATTCTTGAACATTAATCTGTTTCCTAGGAATATCGAGAGGTGCAAAAAAAAATCATATTTTTATCTAGCGATTAAAAATGTTTGTAGATGTGAGTAAATACCTCGATTTACTAGGTCAAGAGGTTAAGAAAAAATGTTTTATTTTTAGAGAAGAAAATGTGCTTTCAATATAATGGCCAAGCCAGAGAAAAGTAATAAGCATTTTTAAGAAGGGAGATGATTCCATGTGGCTAAAAAAAATGTCTGATTGCATAAAATGAAGAAAATTTCTTGCGCAAAGCATAACAGATACTAACAGTAGTACAATTTCATCCAAAAATTATGAATAAAGAACAAAAATAGTTGAGCAAAAAGTTTCTATCTGTTTTATAATTTGAACATAAAAAATATAATAGAAATACTTTTCATAACAGTTCCTGCAGATCTGAATACGCCATGAGAAAATATGCCATAACAAAATTTAAATAGAACAAACACATTCTTGATCAAAGAAAATGAAGTCCATGCAATAATTCCTATTTCTCAGAGATTGGAAAATGAAAAAGTAGATGCAAGTACTTTATTTATTTGATGAATGTTAAATTGTACAATGAAATAAACTGTTCGCTAATTTAGTTTTTCACTAACAGTATTAAAAACAGTGGAATTCTCAATTTTTTTTAAATGTAAATACTCCAACACATTCAAAATTAACCAAACTTAGAACAGCAATTAAAACAATTTAATGAAAATATTAAATTAGAACAGCAGTAACGTTTCCATTTCAAAATTAAGAAACCATGTTTCAAATCATAAAAGTAAACTATTTCACGATAAATTGGGTAAGAAGCAAGAAATGTGTATTTTGAATTTCAGCCAGAATGCCTTTTGCATATCACTTCTTTGTGCATAAGCTCTTCATCGAAATTTCTTATTACTTGCTAAAGTCTGCTATTTCCAAGTAATTAAACGAAAATAAGCTACTTCTGATGCACACATGCCACTGTTACTCTGACTCGGCGACTTAAACATGCACACAAGACCTCTTGTCCAGAGTGATCTATGAAAAAGACTAATTAAAGCATTGTGTTGAATAATAAGAGCGATAGATTAAATTAAGGACACACTCGGTGTATTCTTATGCTGGACACGTTTTTAATTTTCAGCGATGATAGTCCCTGGTAGCTACACATTATGAGCTGATTCATTTTAATGTAAATCTGAGGCCTCGCACTATATCGCGAGAGGGAAATAAAGAACGAAGTAAATCACGATACAAAATGTGTTGTTCCAGCTTGTACCGGGCCCCTTTAGGAAGCTCTATCTAAAGAAAATATCCATAATGTGTTCATTTTGAAGGAAGTTTTATGCGAATTCCCCAAGTCTATTTGCACGGGGAGAATTTAAACACAAAGAAAACGAACTACTTATACTATGTTAATAAAAATAAATAACACTGTTATGTAAATAATGACGTTTTCAGACAGTCTTTTCTCACGAGAATAGGGGTGGTATGTATTTAAATAACAATAAACCATTAGTTATAAAAGACTTTGTGTTTTTGGGCCGCTGCTTGTCTTTTCTCTCGGAATTCGAGAATTAACAGTGTGCAATAGAAAATATTTATATGAGCGAAACTGCTCCCCCCACGTCATGAATTCTCCTGAATATTTCTATTCAACTCCCGACTGCAATAACGCAACAAGTCTTGGGTGATAATTTTCGGAATAATTAATTTATTATGTCTACGGCATCTTCCAGAACTTTCGGCTAGATAGACCGTTGTTTATTTTTGTTTGCAAGGTTCGATAATATTTTAGAGCGCATTAATTATAAGAGTGTGCTGTATAATATACCTTCGCCCGAGTTTTAACGAAGATCTCACATTTTCAGTGTCGGAAATAATTCATCGCTCTGCATTTTAGCAGTGGTGTATTATAGTGCTAGTCAAAATGGCGGGCACTTTTTAACATTTTCCTATTTTGAGGCTCTCTCTTTGAAGGTTATTTTACGCTAAATACGATTATTTATATATCTTCACAGCTCAGTTCAGTTATATTAACGTCCTGTTTTAAAGCAACACTAGGGCTATTTTTGGATGGGCTTCGTAATTTTGAACCGTGGTCAAGCGGCGAGGAATACATCTTCTTAGATAAGGATTATATGTCCAGATTGAATAAAATGCACCAAATTTTGCCAAGTTTTCGAATAAAATGCTCCAAAATGTTTCAGATTTCACTTATAAATATTTTAATGATAGATAGAAAATTAATTAGACTGTCATATAAAGATTTAAATAATTAGCTGATACTTTTTAATATAACATAAAATGGATATACTAAATTTAATTTTAGAAAATTGCCTTCTGAAGAATTTCTCTCATGTTTTATTCTGTTAAAATATGGTTACACATTTACAGTTAAGAATTTCTCTCACGTTTTATTCTGTTAAAATATGGTTACACATTTACAGTTAAGAATTTCTCTCACGTTTTATTCTGCATAAAATATGGTTACACATTTACAGTTAAATATAATTTTTCATGTGAAAACATAAGATATTAGTATATTTTGGAGAGAGTGAAAAAAACACTTAAAATATTTTCAATACATAAAATATGGAATTTCAAAACTTCAATGATTAAGAATTTTCTTCACTTATAATATTTTGTGCCATAACGATAATTTTTAACAAAACACAAAAGTTAATACTGTCACATAACTCAGTGCAAACAGTTTAACAATCATAGTTTTCTGAAATTCATTAACAATACTCCTTTTTTACAGAGTGATTGATATTTAGTAGTAACTTTAATTTAAATTTAATATTAAGGCAGAATTCAAATATAGACTATATTCGTTTTAGATAATACAGAAGTTGTATAGGAATGAGATGTCAGTTTATACAGAATGAAATCATTTTATTAACTAAGACTTTTTTAGTTAATATTGGCAAAAAAAAATGGAACATAAAAATTATATCTTCAATCAAATTTAAAGGCAGTTTACTTTTTCTGAAAATATTTTTATACTGTTTCTGATGCAAAATTAAATTATCTTCAATATTTTAATACATGTAGTACATGCTTTAAAAATAGTATTTTATAAGCAAAAAGTTGCGCTAAAATTGCTAAATATCTGGAAGTGCTCCGAATTTTCGTTACCATCCACATTCATTATCCTAAAAGATCTAAAATGCAATAACTGAACGCTGATAACATAAAAGTTAAGTAAACCATGCCAATTAAAATTTGAAATCCTTTTGGGATTGAGCAGTTAGAGATCCTCTTCAGAAAATAAAGAATCCAAGTTGTGAGATGAATGTGAATTTTATTTAGACATAATTTCTCTGCCATGGTAAAGTAATTTTAAAGCTCAGACTAGTATGTTTTATTCGATGTCTCGAACTGAAATTTTGCTCAATAGTATGTTGAATACAATTTTGTTTTATACACAACGCATCAATAAACATTTTTTTAAATTTTAGTTTCAGCTTAAACATACAAACCGAAGTCTCAAATGATATCGCAAAATGAAAAGGTCGTAAGTCTCCGTCTAGTTGACACTACTTCTATGTTCACATGACATTTGCGAATAAAGCGGCTTTCTTGTTACTTAAGCTGCTGGAACAAAATGTAACAGAACAATAGTTGCAGACGGGTTCATTCTTTCAAAACCTATTCTGCTTCACTCAAATTGAAGCAACATGCATTTTATACTAAATCCAAAGAGGAAAAAAATGCCAAATTTCAAAATTCTACAAAGATGAAAGAAAAGATGCACGCGTAAGAAGTCAGTCGGGAGTTACGTAATATTTCAGTTCTACGAAAATATTGGATGTCGCTCTTTGAGAAGGCAAAAATAGACTTTTAAGCAAACTTACCGAGGAGCGTCTGACAAACTATGACAACCTAAGCCGATATATTCTTATACATTAAAGAGTATTTTACATGTTAGGCTCGCAACTGCAGATCAAACTTCATCTTCTGAAGGAAAACGGTGTGGCGGGGGGGATGTTTTTGTGTGCATGTATGTGAGTGTGTGCGTGCGCCTCTGTACCAATTTATACAAACTTAAACGTAAATTATTTATTAACTATTTGTGTGGAAAATATATCAATTTATATCAAAAATAATATTAGATATACGTGACAGTTCATTTTATTGTGTGTGTGAGTGTCTGCGTGCATGCGCAAAAAATAAAATTTCTACAGCAGAATTTTGGCCAAGATTCCTCTAGTATTAGCTTTATAGCATCCAAATTAATACATTTTAGATGCAAAATTCAGTCTAAATTGTCAACATAACTATCACGTAGAGAGGCTCGATAATAGTTTTAAACTAGTATTTTTTAAAAGACACTGTGCAATTTAAAATAATTATCCATGTGAAATATAACAATAATTTATAAATTCAAATTAGGATAATAAATGAAAGAGACATTTATTATGTCCATTATCCAATGCTTTTACATGGCTAAGTAAAAATATTCCAGATAAGAGAGAATTCAGGGAATCCCTAACAATTTCATTATTCCTGCGTCATCACTAGCGTTAATCTCGACTTTTTAATTACATGTTAGTTATTTTTACTTTCTGTACATTTGCTAGTGTGTTACCATATTATAATTTGTTGCAGTAAACAAAGAAAATTAATGAAATTGCTGTTTTTCGGGGCCTAAATAAAATTTTGCTTTGCATTAAATTACTGCTATTCATTGATTATATGATATGTGATGATTATTTATTGAATAGGAACTAAAATATTATTACATACATGCAATTGATTTTAATGATAATTATCTTTTATTCAAAATAATCATTATAATAAATATAATAAATACAATTAAAAATATTTTACAGATTTTTGTTGAATTTGAGGAGAAACATATAGACCATATAGAATTTGATCAGAACATATAGACCAATTTTGATAAATTATATTACTATTAACAACTAAATCTATCGTAAATAGAGATTTTTTCTTTAAAAAAATTAAAATTTGATAAAAACAATTAATAAAATAAAATAAATGTTTTCATTACTTTTTCCAATAGTAAAGATCGAAAGACATAAATTTTATCACTTTTTTCCTCTTTATTTTATTTCTCGCCATTTCACAACTTTTCGCGGTATAGTGACTTCATTTTTTTTTTTTTTTTTTTTTTTTGTATCTCCATGTTACTCGCTCCAATTAATTCAAATACTTTTCCAACGAAGTAATTATATTATATACCTGCAACACTATTATAATGTAAGCCATGAAATTCCGTGGAGTTTTTAACACGTTATTTCTACATAGCTTAAGGCCAGAAAATTATAATAAGACACTTCTGTAAACACATAATCAGGCGTATTACATAAATAGATCTTTCACTGAACTATGTATTATCGTATAAATAAACCTAAAAGCTGTTCCCTTATCATCAAAATTAAATTAATAACTCATTCAACTTGATTTATTTTTAATTATATATTTTATAATTACTATATTGTTCCATTTTTTTAGCCATTAACATTCTAAGAGGAAAACAAGAATGTTCCAAAATAAGCGAAAAAATTCCAAATAAGGGTCACAATAAGATCTGGAATGTATATATATCTTTCCACAATTTGCAAAAATGTGATTTGTTCTAAAATCTTAAAACCACATATTAAAAATATTTTTGTAACATTATATTTAATAACAAATGTTATTTTTCATTGAGAAAATTTCCTTTTGGGCCCATAAGACCTCTTTCGAAAGAAAGGATGCTGTTCCTCTAAGCAAAAATTCAGTGCTCCAAATACGAAGTATGTCGCTATAGAAAAAGTCACAGTTTCAAAGCAGCTGCTATGATCTCCCCGAAACTTTCCCGCATACACTCCAATAACGATCTTTTAAACCTTCTATATAAAATTGGGGACCTTATTAAGACCGCGAATACCTTTAGCGGCAGTGATGAATAAGATTTGCCAAATATACATCTTTGGCTTAAATCTAGCATTTTTAATGAATCTGTCACGAAAATATGTATTTTGGACACCTTTATGCCAGCCGATTTGTACTAAAATTTGGCATAAAACTGCAGTAGTTATCAGATAACTTGCCGAATTTCCTTGATTTAAATTATTTTGGGACGGACCTCGTAGTTTTGAACCTCGGTCAGATGACGAGAACAACACCTGAGCTGGTACCCCCTCCCCTCTCCACACCACACCAGCGGGAGGACGTTTGGTCCGAACGGCTTAACGTGCACCAGACCCGCTTACACGACGGTTCTTCTGTGGAATCGGGTCTCGAACCTGAAACCCTACGGTTCCGAAGCCGAGGCCTTGCCACCAGGCCACCGCGGCAGCAATAACATAAAGGAATATTTCAAATTATTAAGAAACTTCAGTCCTCACATGCATGGATATGGGGTTATTTTCGTATAATTTAGCTGCTTCGGCGTAGCAAAAACATGCGGAAGGTTCGAAGAAAAATATTACAAATTACAGTCAATCAATTTGACTGTAACTTAAGTAAGTCAATCAATTGACTTACTTAAATTACTCTTAATAACTATTCTCCTCCCACACAAAAATTCTGACGACTTTCTTTATCATACCATTTAGAGCGATATTTCTTCCCATTCTGTTAAAAAATCTATTATGTATTCCTTCACAATTGGCTGTTTCACATTTGAAATGAAGGTAAACTCTTTATGTTGGATGTGTGACAAAGTTTATTTTTCTTATCTCTTTCTTTAGAATCAGTAGAGCCACGAATTAGTCCAGGCGGTAAAGAGAGATGAAAGAATCAAATTTGTCTTTCATAACTATTTAAAAAGTATTCACAAATTGTTTACAATTTTATAAGTTTAGAAAGTTGAAAATATAAATTAATACTATTAATTGCCAGTTTTAATGAAACTGAGTAAGCAGCTGACACTATTTCCTAACATCTGTGCTTTAATTTGAGAAATAAAATAGAGCGTTTAAATGAGAATTTAATCTCACGTTAGAGTTGAATGCCAACGTATCAAAAGGATACTTTGTATCAGATATGCAAAACTGATAGAGATCAAATACCGAGTACCCGATATCGGGTATTCGATATTAGTTATCGAACTCGATAACTAATTTAGAGGGTAATACCGATAGGTAATCTCCTCAATTTCGTTCTTTTCAGTAGGGTGATACTATATCTACCCGATATTTTGTATCAGGTCGATGCAGTATCACCCAATTCTAGTCTACCGTTCAACCTCAGACACGCTTTAACATCTATTATATGTTTTAGTTACCTATATACATTATTTCTGACTAATACTAGGTATAGAAATATTTTTAATACACTTTTTAATTTTCCTTGCCTTATTTATTAATATACGAGATTAAGGAATTTTCTATGAATAAATAAATATATTTTGCATTGAATGCTTTTTTTAATTCGAAGCAATGGAAAACTTAAACACAGAATTAATACTAATAATTGAATTAATACTAATAATTAAAGACAAAAATGAACACAAAAATTAAATGATGGAACCAAAAGAGTTTTTAGAGCATAACGATTTAAAAAATAAAAATATGTTTTTCAATCTGAATATAAATATAAATAAAATATTTAAAAATAAAACGCAAATTAAACGTGTGCTGTTAGTCTTTTCAAATTTTACAAAAGTTCTAATTTTTAATGCCTTAAAAAAAATTCAAAGTGCAAAACTAAAATACCAATCAGAGCTTTAGGTAGCGAGCAATTTAGGTAGAAATAATTAGCTAATATATATTAATTGGTAGTTTTTAATAAGCACTACATGAAAAGTGGTTGGTTATCGATTGTATCAAGTAAAAGCGAATCTCAATGTCAACATGTACCTGAAACTGCAAAATTAGGCATCATCCAAATCTTATACAAAATAATAAAGGGTGTATTTCGATTGTGCCTTAAAATGCAATGAATGGAACTGGAACAGTGCGTCGGAATTTTTCTAAAAATACAAAATCAAATGAAATCCTAACTTTCATATAATATCTATCCTTTGAAAATATTATAAATAAAATCCTTATAATTTTCTTTCGTTTTCACATTTGATTCAGCCACACTCGAAGATTCCCATTTTGACTTAATCAAACGGAAAGAAGGTAAATTCAGTACGCAATAGCCTAATTTTCTCCCTTATCACTTTGGCATGCTTTGCAAAAAAAACTTCCAATTATGCCATTAACAACCACCCCTTAAAACCATTCTGATAAAAAAACATTTTATTTAGGGGGCTATTATTATTAGGAGTTTCATATGACAATGAATCCATACACTAAAGTAAATGAAAACCTTCATTGTATGTTCTGAACATATCTCTTGTTATAAATATGTGCACATTTTCAATTACATAGACTAATAGAAATATCTATCTTCAGAAACGGATGTAGGTGTTTTGCGATCAAACACAGTGCACATTACGAGATCCTTTCTTTTAACAAGTGATTAATTTAGTTTGCATTTCAATACATTTTTAATTCAATCAATATATTAATTTCAGTTTTTTATAATTTTGCCTAAAACATATTTTTTTCTAACCCTTTAATTCTAATTGTCTTCAAGAAGCGATTTTGCATATCTGCTTTGCATTCTGGTACTCGGCAATAGACGATCCATGTTTCTAAACTTATTATTATGAACAGAGATGGTCCCCAGTAGTTCATTTTTTGCGTTTGTTGTCGTGGTCGTTACAGTTTTACCTATAGTTAAAGGATTAATATATGTATATATGGAAAAATGTCTAAAGTATTAAAATTTTTGAAAACATAATCATGATTTTCAATTAATAATTTCCTTACTTACAAAAATGAACATTTAATTACTATGGCAGATTATGACGAAACAAAATTCTTACAAATGCAACCTTAAATATTAATTTATAGAGCCTGACATGCCGAATAGAGCAATAAATTAATAAATGATATTCCAATATATCAAAAAATAATTAACTACACTTTTATTTATTTAATAATAATTATTATAATTCATTATAAACACACTTTTTAGACTTTATATTTTATAATTCATAGAATTTTTATTTTTTGTAAATTTATTTATTGGTAAAAATTCTAATATTATTTAAAAATAACCAACCTCTGCTCCTCCTCAGCCCAGTGACCTTAGGCAGCTGCCTAGTCGGAAATCCACCCCTTTTCATCATTATTAAATTTCTATTCTCAAAGTAGTTAGTAAAGCATAGAAGAAAATACCTTTCAAATTTTTTTTTCAATCTAAATTTATAACTTTCCTATTTTAATTATATCATTTCCTCTTCAATAGAGATAAGTTTAATTAAACTGCAGGGAATAAATTTAAAATATTCGAAATAAATGTATTCTAAATCCTGATAACTTTAAATTTTTAATGCATTCTTTTAATTTGACTTTAATATTAAATAGTTTTTGGATTCCTTGAAATTGATGCGATTAGCTTCGGTTTTCTACAATCAGAAATTGAGAAATTTTTTCGATAGATTTCAGCTAAACATTAGAAAAATATCATAAACTGAGAATTCTCCTACTTTTATCCTGTTAATAATGTATTGGTTTTGTTATTACTAGCCGCATTTAAGTGCATAATTTAGAACTCAGTGTTAAATATTATTTCATTATTCTATTTTTTTTAATAAATCAGATTGAATCTCCTTACAATGAACGCAATAAATTCATTTTATTCCTGTATTTAAATTATTTTCTTAGCCATTTAAATTCAAACATTATAGCACTAATTTCTATTTTGCGTATGCTTTTAGTTATCTCCTGCCTCTCATAGCCTAATTACAACAATTTTAACAGTCCTAAAGAGGATTTGCCTTATCACGCGAAATCAAGTTGCCATATCAAGTCTCAAAGCTGGGTCAGATCATTTTCAGGAAAAGTAGAAAAATTTGTAGAATAAAAATAGAACGAGTTTTAAAGATCTCTTCATAGCTTTGATATCAGTGCTGTAAGCACGCTTTGCAGGTTATTTGGCATAGTTCTACAAAATATAACAATTGTCGCTAAGGTGAAAATTTAGCGAAGTTCCCTGGCAGAAAATAAAGGAAAGTATAATGTGACTGATGATTCGCCTTTTCATTCAACATTCCATTTCTTCCTGCTATATTATTCAATAACTACACAAGAAATCAAAGCAACTACAAAAAACATTTGCATTCAACGCTCTCAAAACTGCACAAAAAATACAGAAAATTTATTAAACCAAACTTTGAAAAAATTATTTTGCTGCAATACTCATTATAAAAAATTAATTCAAGTTTTATGCCAAACAAATGGAACAAACTTAAAAGTTCCTTACACTTAATTTTTAATGTTATTCATTCTCAAACATTTAAACAACGCGGCGAAAAATTTAGCTAAATGTTCTCCAATTTTTTTTTATTTCATTAAATCATATATAAGCAAATGCAGAAAAGTTTCTGCAAAAATGCATTATTACCATTAAAGTTTTAAGAAAGAGAGAGAAAATTAATTGGGCATTATTATTTTGTTTAAAGAAAACCTAAAATGAAAAATCGTATCGAGAAAAACTCGATATTTAACACAACTGCAAAAATAATATTTACTTTTGCGAAACGGAAAAGACCGAGAACTTTATTTAGAAGTTTAAAGGGAAAAGTACATTTAAATCACTGAGGAAAATTGATCTCAATGTTGCTAACGGCGTTTCACTAAATAGGATCATTTGAAATGTGTAAGATCTTTTTTTCTTCATCTCTAAATGAGTAAAGTTTGGGTTAATAGCCCAGCGAGTTTAAACCTTGAAAAATACTCGGTTTTTATGAGTTCTAGCTACCATAAAGACTGCACACATGCAGATCGCTTGGAAGTTCTTGCTTTTTAGTGATTAGCTATTCTCCTAGGAAAAAAGAATCACGGGAAATAAGATTCCTGTTAACAGTGCAACAGATTGTCACATTAAATGGCGAAATCATAAGTTAAAAGGAGATTACGAAAGCGTCAGAGAGTCTAGTCTTTAATAAAGATTTTGATTTCTTTGCTGTTAATTTAGGTTCTTTTAATCCTTCTAGAAAATGCAATAAGAAGCTTCAAAACACTGAACGTTTATTTTTAAATATCTGTACATTTCCCCAAGAAATGTATTTCATGTTGTACCTTCAAGAAAATATATATTTGTAATCAATAATGATTATTAGGGAATAACAATGGATGAAACATAATTTTTGTTGTCATTTAAAATTCTCTAAATTTAAGGATTCATTTTCAATGTAATCTTGACACTGTACAATAGTGTAGTATTTCCATCAACCTCATTTTTGTATTAATTTTGAATAATTTAATAATTGATTGACAAAATTATTTACTAAATCTATTACAATTTTGACTTGATGAAAACATTTTAGTGAAGAATTATTAATTAAATTATTAGTAATTTTGATGCATCAATTGTATAATTAATTTCAAAATGATTTTAAAAATTTTTCCGGGATTGCCTAGAATCATTTATATAGATTTGCATGAATTTAGTTGAAAAATAAAAATTTCGCATTTTATAAGGATAAACATTTCGTATGGCTTTCAAGAACACATCGTCCTAATAAAACATTTGAAATTTAGCTGCAATACAACAAACAGATAAATATGGAAAGAAAAACTTTTATACATATACAGATGCAGTAATGTATTTCGGAGTCGAGTACCATTTTTTAGAATAATTTCCTTATTTTAAGCTGCACATGAGTGTTCAGTTCGGTTTTAAATAACAGATTAAATTCACAAATCATAAAAAACTAGCTACAATGCAATAATTATCTTTTGCACTCGTAAAAGTAATTCGATGAATAATTATTCATCTAATACAAAGATTTGTTTATGTTTATTGCTCTGAAAAATAAATATACATAGTTGTTTTAAGTCGAATTTCTTGGAAAAATTAATCTATATCTTTTTACTATTCTGTAGGTGTTGTTTTTTTTTCTTTTTCAAAATTGAAAAGTGAATAAATAAAACGTCAAAATGATGCACCGTCTTTAATGGTAAGTGAGAGACACCATCCGAATGCAAAGGGTTTATTTTGGATAAAAGCAACATTTGTATTTTTCTTCTAAAGCTTCACGAAAATATTTGTATCTCAAGATTTTATTAGAATTAGTCCCTAATTAAATAACAGACCGTATAGTATTTGCATTTTAGTATCTGGAATCATTTATTTTTGGTTTAAATTTGCTAAAAAATACATAGTACATTTTCTTTCTTTACATTCACATTAATATCACATTTGTTATCAAAACACCCTTAAACAAGAGTTTCATTCAAAAAAATTTTTGATATTAATTTAACAAAAAACAATTTTCCGAAATTGTATAAAATATTTATTTATACGTTAAATGAACTCCAACGAAACGGACGAAATCACCAATTAATACTGAAATATATATTGGCTCCTTCAACACGTTGATCAATTTAAGAAAATCACTTAAAAGAAATCATTTTTATCAATGACCAATATTACAAGCAATATATCAATTACTTGTGTTTATATATATAAATACATTAATTATAGTCTCATATTCGCATTGATCCTCAAACATCTCTACAAAGACTACACAATACCTCAATCTCTTTATGCATGTTAATCAATGATTCCGATATCCATGTATTTTCCAAAGCATATATGCTCTCTTTTTACACATTTAATGTATTTTTCTAAATAAAATTTTGTCTTGTCTTTATTTATAAATTGCATTTAATCGATGTTTTTAGAAAAAGGTTTCATTGCTATTTATTTAAATTAGCATTATCCTCGTAATTTATTCCACACTTTCGATGCTATTTGGCATCACTGAAATAATTTGCTTTTATATACATTTCTGCGTTTAATTTGGATTGGATGACAGCATGATCTAGAAACAAATGAATAATGAATGGATAATTTTAGTTAATAGAGGTACAATTTAATAATCTGGATGTAATTAACTAATCATGAATAAAAAATATTTTTAATCATGAGGTATATTTAAGTAGTTAGTGTTGTTTCTGCCTCTTATTTCTTTTTCTAACAAACAATAGCTTGAGTAAGAATAGTAAGAAAGGTATAGAATTTTAAATGCAAGGTACTTTAATGCGAGGTAATGCTTTTAAAAGCCACAACAAAATGAGATCAAGAATTCTGTTCACTTTACAGATTATACTAGAGTTATATAACGAAACCTTTTTTTTTTTCAATTTTATAGTATAGTTTATTGATTCTGATAAATGGAAATTTATTTTTAATAAAATATATAGCCAATGTATTTTCATAAAAGATATCTTCGTATATTGTTACTAATGTACAGTTTTCAAAAATGCATATCAAGATGGTATCATTTTATCAACATAAAAAATTCCTGATAATGTTATCCCATGATTAAATTGTTCCACTACTTTTTAAAAATGTATGCATATGGTGTAGTACGCATATTCTAAAAACTTGAGAATAGAAAAGCAGATTATTAATAGGTACTAGATGTCAAGCTTTATTTTAATTTAGATATTGTCCTTCTTACTGAAACCATTGTTGCTGAAAAAGGAAGAATGTTATTAGTTTATCCAAATTTCCCTAATAACGAATCAATGCTTTTTCTTTCATTGTACGACAGGGAAAAATTGGGGATCCTTAGAAACCATCTTACAATTGTCGACAGTTTACTTCATTACAACTAGTAAAATATTTATGTATGTGATAGTGGATTTGAGAATATGAATTCTAAAAGAGTGTTATACTTTCAGTGAGCAAATTAAAACTGCTCGTGGCCTAAACATCTTCATACAATAAGAATATAAAGCTAGAGGTGCTAATTCAAGCTTTATCATTAGTAGCTATGTATAAAAAAATTATTGCAATTGGTTATAAAATTCCCAATTAGAATTTATTCGACTTTTAAAAGGTACTTTATTCTTTCTTTATAATAATATTCAGCTATAAATTATTCTTATCGTTTATTGAACTTGTAGAATTCTAGAGATGAATTCTATTGATTCAACAAATTGCAGAAATAACAGAATTAAAGCACTGTGTCAGCATACAAGCTGTCAGACTATGAGTTGGCCAAGGAAAAGATATGAAGTAAATAGGTCTTATTGCTTGTTTCGGGAAGTTTCTGCCCAAGAAATTATATTATCTTCTCTACAGTCCTTTTACATATTGGACTAAAAAAGACAAGAAAAATTAAAAACATTATAAGGTAACAAATCATTTATGCATTAGATGAGGGGTAATTATAGATTAAATAGTCGGTTTTAGATGCAAGAAATTTGGAATATTTGATATCATGCATCTTTCAAGACATAGTTATTTTAATTTTCATTTATTGAGACCCATTATTATTAGTCTTAAAGATGATTATTAGAACAGACATCAATAAAATATCATGCAAATCGAGTGATGAATTAATTTTTAAAGTCAGCATTTTTTTATTCAAAATTCTTCATCATTAAGCAGCTAATTCCGTGTAATTTTTATCAAGATAATCTGAGAAATCTTGGTTTGTCATTTAAAAAAGTTATTTCTATAAAAATTTATCTTTTTATTACAATTATTATTTATTTTATGCTATTTTTTCAGTGTAGTATGAATTTCTTATATGCACTATTATTTCATAGATATTTTATTGAAGTTTTGGAATTAAAATGAACAGGGAAGAAAATAAGCTGATTATGTTTCTTAAAAAATGAATTACTCACATTTCATGTAATCGAGGAGAAAACATTTTTTTTTTTTTTTTTTTTTTTTTACGTTGTAAATCGTTGCTTATCTCACACAAATAAATTCAAATACGCTGACATTTAATTCTCCAAAAGTATTTTATCCTCTACTTTCAATCTTTTTCCTTTCATAAGACCGTCTGCAAGGAAAAAAGGAAATAAGAAATTCAAAATGAAAAAAAAAAGGGTCGCTAGATTCGCTATTAGCTACTAAAGCCCCAGGAAGTGCTAGAGTAATGGATCATTTTCCGCTTTCAAATTCCAACACGCAAGAATAGAAATAGGAACTCTAATACTCTCGCTTCCAAATATTGCTCAAATAGGATACGAATGCGAGAATGATGGCGGATCCGAGTGTTGTTTTCTGTCACGGAATTTTTCCAAAACATCTGCCAATTGTCGCTGCAAATACGAAAACTCTCACATAACCGAAGTATCGAAAGCACATAAATAAAGAGACATTTAATATCACTAATAGCGCTAGTCGCAAATGGTGAGTATTGAATCTGTCACATTGACCATTTTTCTTCCTCCATCTCCTTCGCAGGAAAACTGAGTGATTCGAAAACAATAGTAACTTGGGACTTGGGCAGATGGTTCAAAACGCATGGCAGATGGTTCAAAACGCATGTACATTTCGTGTTCACATTTTCATTCTCTATAAAAAAAAATGGAAGAAATAGAAAGGGGGGAAGAATGATTACTGCTGTGCACTGTCTGGGAAATGACACAATAAATCACCTGGAACAAAATTTCGAGCAAGGATAATCTTAGCGTTCTCTTGTGTTTTCGTGCACTGGTACTTATACGCTTATTTCCTGTCAAACGCTCAGAAAAAGGGGGGCCTCAACGCTTTTTTCTGTGCATTTTATTTTTCTATCGTTTTATTCTACGTCCCCTCATCGTGGGGGAACTTTAGCATCTGTTTGTCTCCGTTTTATATGCTACATTTTCTTGGTATCTATGGAAGAATGGCTTGAGGTTTCGGAAACACTTTACGAACGTAATTTGTATCCCTTGTATCTTGTCGGAAGTGGATGGGGGGAAGAGATATATATAAATGATAAAAAAGGAAGTAAAAAAAAATTTAGTGAAGAAGTATCGGCGGATTTTCCTGAAATGTATATAAAAAAAAAAGAGAGCCAGCACAACGGGAATTCCATTCTACGTATTGGAACTCTCCCATTTTGGGCGAAGAGAATATCGGGAAATGCCATTTCAGTTTTAATCAATTGTTCTGGCTTGTGAATTTGAAATGACATTTTTTCCCAGTAAACGTAAAATGCGATTAAATTATTCAATATCTTTGTGTTTCGCGAAGTGAATGCATTATTATATGCATTCTTTCTTTCCGTAATGGGACTGGGAAAACTATGCAGATTCTTTTGAGTGATTGTGAGAGGTTTGCTGCCGTCCCGATTCGCAAAAAAAATAAATAAACGCATATCGATGAAAATATATTTTATTTGTTTTCTAGTAAAGAATATGATGGACATCACTTATTCCGAGTAAGCGTGTTGTATTTGTTTGCTTTACTTCTAATATTTTTTTGTAGCCTCACCATTTTTTTTTTTTTTTTTAACTTTTGAAAGGCATGTTTGACTTCGGTTATTCTATCAAAAATACACGAATGGAACAACTGTTATTTTCCGGTTCCATTCGCATAATCAATTTAGTTTCGTCCCCCAGCCTCCCCCCCCCTTCAGAAAACCCTTCGGACTCGGTTAGGGGTGCGCGGGGAGGGGATGGACTAGAGTTCGATGAAAGAGTTGCGCTCGGAAAAGTCAAAGTAAACAAGGTTTCTGGGGAGATTTTTTAAGATAAATTATTCGTCTCATCCTAAATGGCTGCATGGTATCGAAGCGTACTTTAGATAAAGGTTTTCTTCTTGAGGATTTAATTTTTCACTCGATTCATTAATCGTAAACGGATGGGAAATATACATTTTTTTCCGAGCCCGTTCGTTATATACGTCAAAGCTAAACCAAAGTTCAATAAAACTCATAAACAGAAAGGATACGAGAAAAAACAACAGAGCGAATTATAAACAAATTATGAATTCGATCGATACGAAGCTGTGGGAAAGTTCTGCACCACCCTTTATTGAATTCATAAAAACAAGAAAAAACAACAATGCTTGATTGAAAAAAATTGGCATGCATAATTTCATCTCGCTTGGAACATCTTCAAACTTTCTAAAAAATAGACCCATTTTTGTTATAGTAAACATTAATTACAAAACACGTTACCTCTTTTTATTGCTGCATACTCTTCTTCTCATTCATTTTAAACATAAAAAATAAAGCAGAACAGAACCTTTGTTGAGTATAATTACTGCTAAGTTTCTTCTGAAATTCATTTTTAGTTCGCTCTTAGATGTGGGTGGAAGGTCGGTCCTTTTCAATTCAGCTTCTCAGTAAATTTCCACTAATTACATCTAATGTGCAAAGAACAAAAAAAATCAAGCAAAGAAGCACAATAGATAGGAATAACTCAGCATTTTTTTAGGATGGAGGCTTCAATAATTTGCATATAAGAAATATTTTCTTTGTCAAACTTTTCTTTAAAGCGAGATTAGAATTGATTATTTGTATAGTAGTTTTATAATTTAGTACTTATTATAAACGTGGTTTAATTTATTTAGACTATTATATAGCAAGACAAAAAGAGCTGCTATGGTAGACTCGTTTCTTTTTTATGTGCAATATATTCTATTATAATTTCTAATAAAATATTTTGTGGTTTCTATTAAATATTAAGCAAAAAAATAAATTACTCCCAGTTTGCAATTGTATTTTACAAAATAACGAATTTTATTTATTTTTTTTAAATATATATTGAAACTTTGGTACGACTCGAATACTCAACATCTAAAAAATAAGAAACTCCTATAGGAGTAAGAAGCTCCTTGAATTCCTCATAAAACTAAAGACTAATAACAAATTTTGCACATTCCAACTACTTTATACTTTACAACTACTACACATTACATCTACTTTTCCATTCTACTTTATAAAATATTTTATCAGCCATTAATGAGTTATAATCGATAAATAGAATGTAATGCAAGTTGTACAATAATTTCCTTTAACTATTCCTGCAATTATTCTTCCATACTCCAGGAATTTTAAAATTTTTACTTAGTTTTATGTATCTGATAAAACTACATTCTTCTTTCCTAAAATTTAAGCCATTCGATGAAAAAATTACTTGTAGATTGATTTAATCATTCTAGACTATATCTTTTATACTTAAGAAATTATATATGTGTAATAAATTTTTTAAGTTACAACTTTTCGGTCTGAAATAGTTTATGTTCATATTACGTTACAATGCATAATAAGAATAGAGTCTATATCATTTAGTCTTTTTCTGTGATAATTCAAGTTCAATTCCCATACTTCTAAAGTTTCTTTTTAATTGAAAATGCAATTTTAGAAATTTAACACGAATTAAGGCATCTGATAAAACAATGTGTCTTCTTTCTAATAGTCAGGCCTTTTGGCACCAACTTTTTCATATATTACAACTATCAGTTCTGCAGATGTCCATTGTAGTTTAGAGACGAGCTGCAAAATCAAGAAACAGCTTTAACTAAAAAGAAGTAATAATATGCTCCAAATCCATAATAAGAGGAATGATATATGAAATAGATATTTAAATATCCTATTTCCCAGAAGCACTGATAGGCAATTCAGACAAAGATATTATTTATTTCTCTATAAAAATGCATCGGCTGACTATTAGAAGATAAAACTGAAAAAATGCTGATATAAATATACAACTATTTGAGAGTGATTCATCACTAAAGTCGATTATACAAATTTATAGAAGATACTCACTTGATAATAAGAATTATAATACATGATGAAAGCGCAACTTCTTCTGTTATTTTTATAGGGGTCTTCTTCTGGGTATTTTATAGGGACCATTAGTGAAAAAGATCAAAAGCAAATATCTTCAAAGAAAATTTGTATAAGCTTTGTTTTAATTGACAAATCGAAGCCATTTTGTGTAAAAATGCATTTCGGAACAATTTCTACTAATTATTTTGTGCATAAAGTTAAATGAAAATAGTTTTTGTTTAACATTTCATTAGGGTAAAATAATATTGACTATGTATAATAGCATGAGTGTTTTATTACAAAATAGGAATTGGAAATCCTAAAACCTACAATCGAGATGGCTGGTACAGTATAGAAGGTAATATTTCAGCTGAATTGTAACTGATTTCGTTCAGAGTTCTCGTAATTAAATAAAATGAGGACAAATAGTGAACATTCTAAATTTAACAATAAAGGCAATGACAAAGAGGCTGCGGTGGTTTGGAATTATAATCTCGACTTCGGGACAGGAATATGAAGATTCGAACCCGATTCCCCAAAGATGATCCAGGAGTGATCCAAACCCGGGAGTGACGTAGGTTAAATCAAAACGCAGTGAAACATTCTGAAATTGAATGGTAGGGCCATCTCAAGTGTCTTCCCCTTTATCTGACTACCGTTCCTTTCTAAAATAGATGCCGTGTCTTCGAAACGAGACGCTAATAAATCTAAACTGAACCAAGTATTGAAAAAGTATCAAGACATAGTTTTTCTTTTGGTAAATGTAAGAAAGGAAAGGTTTTCTTTTGGTAAAAGAATGCTATTACAAATAAAAGAAATGTAAAATCCTTCCATTTCATTTTATCTATTGATTATTTTTATAAAAATGATGATTTTTACTTTTTGAATCATGAGTTTTTTTATTGGCGTAAGTTAGCGAATAAATAATTTTATAATTTATTCGTTAACTTAAACTAAGCTTAATTAATTAGCAAATTCTTAGTTTGAAAATTTAAGTGTTTCTTTTAATTTCTAAATAAATACTTTATTGTCAGCTCAACAGTTATTTTAAAAACATGCACTTACATTTAAGTAGCAAAATGCAAGCGCATGATTTATATCCTGATCTTATTCGCAATGCAGAAATAAGGGGAACCTGGACTGAAATTTTACGGTAGCCCCTTTTTTGTAACCCTTTATACTGTGCAGAAAGTCACCGTTTTTTTCTGTGCAAATAATTTACTTTAAATACATAGCTGATATTTTCAGAATTTCGTTCCAGACTATCTTTCTCTTCTTTCGTTCTAGAGCTCCACAAAAAAATGATCAGAGAAAAACCTCGGATATGAATCTAATAAAAAGAATGGGAAAAAAGCTTAGCCGAAAATACAAAAGAAATTTTTTGAAACTTCGAATGCTGACATTAACGAAAAAAATATATGTGCAAAAAATGGAAAGATTACATAAAAAAAGTAAGGATAAAAAAGTGTGTAAAGAAAATTTATACAAAAATAGAATTTTGTTTCGAAGTTTCTACACAAATATTTTGAAATCGCATTTTTTATAAAGTCCATTGCATATTATATGTTAAAAGCTGTGGATATAAACAATTTGCAGCAAGTTATACTGTATTTACTTGAAGCCTAGAACTCCATTCAAATGAATCATCACAACAATTAAATACTAACCTTTTCATTCTATGGTAATTGTTATTTATTTATTTATTATATGATTGAAATAGTGAAGTATTCTATGTTAAATTTTAAAATGAATGATAATAGTATATTCTCCTTTGAATAGTAAACTTTTATGACTTTTTTAGTCATACTGATACAATTATTTTAAAATTCTGTTGATAAATAAAATTGCTGACTATTTTTTTTTCTCAATATTGAAAGTAGCTAAAGCTTGGAAAATTGCAGATAAATGTAGAACAATGCCAGATTTTGTCTTTAAAACGATTTATTCCGTATTCAGGTATTTGAGTTCGCTAGTTAAAGATAAAACATTTCTTAAAGCAAAGTTGACACAATGTTAAATGTCAACTTAACAAAGTTCCTTTGTTAAGTTGACATTTTACAATTGCGATTCGATAAAAAAAAATTAAAAAAGGATTGAATTTATTTCACCCTTACGTAATACCATCAAATGTACTCAGTCAATTTCATTTTTGAATTTATTGAGCGTCTTGTAAGAGGTAAATTTATCTAACGTTACTGCGCATTGTAAAACATAATCATAGATGATATGATCAACTGCATTAATCATGTCATTGTGCCATCAAGTGAATAACTTCAATCGAGAAATCACATTATGTTCAATAATCCTGTTTTATGGTATTTATGAATAAAAATTCCCTGACACAGGAGAGCTATTTTTTTTAAATACTGCTTCAAGCTGAATTAAATGTCGTTATTTAAAATTAATTAAATTGTTTTTAATGAGCATTGTTGAAATACAAATAAAATCATTTTTTCATTCATCCGCTCATGGTAGTAATCCTTTTTTCTTTTGTTGTTGAATTCCCAAAACTTTCTCGTATTTTTACTACAAATGTTTCATATGTAAAAATTGAAAGTATTTGGCAAATGAAGAGAAAAACTGAAATTTCAAATGACTAAAAAATTCAGAATTTATCTGTGTGCGACATTATTTCTTATTTTCATTGAGTTTTTACCTAATAATTTGCAGTACTCCAATTACCTCATCATATACACGTAAATGTTTGTTTGATGTTCGTAAGCCAATTAATCCAGAAAAATGAGACATTTTTCTTGAGGACGACGCTGGTTCATATATCATCCTTGTCATCTGATTATGGCTCAAAATTATTACCAGACCCTATCCAAAATAGGCCCATGTAGCTTCATAAAAACGAGATATTTTGCTCAGTAATTCGTAAATATAATAATATTTTTTAACCTGCTTCCATTAATGAAAATAATATCTGTGATCAAATGCAATTTACATTATGGGGCTCTTTTCTTGGACATAGAACTTTTTTTCTGAGTCTTGGGTGATGCAAATTGTTAAATAGTATTTCTATTCAAATAAATCATCACAATAACTAAATATACGTATGTTTAATACATTTGACTTGAGGAATAAATTTATCAATAAAATTCAGTTTATCGATTACAATATCTTTCAGACTATGTACCCATGCTACAACAGCCAGATTTTATTGATACTCGTCGCTTGACAAGCAGTACTCTATCTGAATTTCCTAAATGTTATCAGAAAAAAACTGCATTTTTCTCATACAACGACGAATATTCATTTATTTATTAAATCTGGTATTAACGCGAAAGCAAATGCTCTTAGCTAATGCAAAAAATAAAACCCAAACATATTTATTACTGTTACGAAAATTCTATTTTTAGTTCCTTTTATAAAATTTGGTGGGGTTATTTGCTAAGCGACAAAATACGATATAACATTACTCAAACGCCGGAATTCAAATAAATTCGTCACTTATATTAAATATTAAAAGATTATTTTCAAGAATGAACAAAATAAAATAACAATTGGGAACTAGGTTACAGAGTATTCATCTCAATATGTGTTTTGAATTTTCTTTTTTACACAATGACTATCAAAAGAATCTTTAATTTAAAACAATACTTCATGGTCTTCGAAATTCCTCATTCATTACACAGCAATTAAATTAAACTGCTTTTTTAATATAGAAATAGTTTTTTTAATAATACATTTTCAAAAATATGCATGCGATGGCTTGATTTCAGAGTCTCCTCGGCGCAGATTAGACGTCGTCCTCAAACACAGATTAGAGACTCAAATTTACCAAATATCTGTCTTGCATGGGATTCTTGCGCACGTTAAATCTGTAATCCAGAATCAAATGCCATCATGTGAATATGGTAAATCTTAGGAAAGCGGGATGCCGACTCATTTATTGCCCTCATCATCAGATTACGGTTCAAAATTTCCAGGCCCTTCATAATATAGCGACTTAATGAAAAGCTGTTTTATGTAAACTAAACAGGAAATATCGAAGACTGTATTTGTCTGCTATCCAACTTTTACTTTCTTTTACCCGCTTGTATTAATTCGTTTTCATAAACAGTTTGTTTTAGATTTTGAATTATTTTCTATTTTCTGCTTCAATCGGATTCAGAGCACTTCTATTTCAGTCTGACCAGTATTCTTGTCATTTTTTAAAAAAAGAAAAATTAAAAAAAAAAAAAAAATTGATGCAAAAAATTGTAAGGAATGTAAAAATTAACAGAATCTATAGTTCATTACTACTTCCAGAAATGCAAAGGGCTTGATAGTCTTTTATTAAATGCATGAAAGAAGCTTAGATGCTCGTATATATTTTGCTTTTGCTTTCAAATCCCGTTATATATTTCAAAAATGGGAATCAATATCTCTTAAAAAATTGAAGCAATTTACATGAACTGTTTCTAAATAATTTTCCGAAGTAATTTATCTCCCAGTAACTCTATGTAATGAGCACGATAAAGAGTAAAGGTGAGGTATTTTAATTAAAGTAATATAAAATGAAGTGAAAATAGAAAAAGGTGTAGAAATTATTACACCCATATACTTCAATGTTGACAAAATACTGATGATGATAATCTACATTTATGTGTATAAATATAAAACCGGAGGAAATGTTTTCTTTGAAATTCTTGCACACCCTCTAATAAAAATGTTATGCCCATTCCCTTCCTCTCCAGAAAAAAATTTTGAAAATTTAAATAAGAGGTGTTGCTTGTTAAGCAACGACATACTCCGCCGTAGATCAACCATTATTATGGAAGGCCTATTCGAAACTTTATAAGGTAGGGCGCCGTCTCAATCCTCGTCATCTGATCGTGGTTGAAAATTATAAGATTCATTCCAAAATAGTCCTTGCGCAGCTTGAAAATGAAGTATTAATCTAGAAAATTGAATCAGGCAATGTTTGATTTGTTATTTATTATTCTATAAGATAAGTAAACATTTGCTACCCATCAACTTTTTTTAAAAAGTCTATAAAAAAGTATTTCAGTGACCGATATAGCTAATCATAAAGAAGAATTCTTCATCAGAAAATTCCAAAAAATTTGTCACATATTGCTAAGTTGACTAGACCACAGACATCCATTTTGTGTCACGAAGTTAACACCTCTGTTATCTCATTTTTGGAATCACGTACCTTTTCTAAGTACTGTATCTAAGAAACACTAAAAGGTCAATGGATTTAATTTATAGTATTGTCTTGAACCAAAATTGCAGATTTCCGAAATTCGTCCAAAGGAATTTTGCCTTGGCGGATGAAGTCAAAATAACTCAAAAACTCAACAACTTAGATGAAATTTGGCATTTGGTGGGAGTTTTTTTCTTGTTTGTTTTTGTTAAAATTTAAAATTATGTCGTTTTATATGAAATTTGGGACCAACTTTAATAAAGGATAGAATATGTTTGCCGATTCATTAATTTTTGAACATCATAACTCCTGTTAATAAGGAGGCTATAGGAGCGTTTTAGCGAACCATGTTTACCTTAATATTACTGATCTCCCAATTGTGAACCATATCCGTTAATGGATACTGTCCATATGTACATAAACTTAATAATTTCAAATCACGATCAGTAAAATAAACGAATTTTGTTATGTGATATTGATACCAAAACCATGATTTCTGTAACCAGAATACAAATAGTAAGAGACTCAAAATTCATAACTTATTCTCAAAACCATAGTATGAAGTTACGCACAAAACATGCCGTATTGTATAACCATTTGGAAGATAATTCCCTTTGTTTGGACAGGGCTACTGAGAGAGAACGCCCTTGGGAAATATCTTTTGTAGAACTACTGGATTTTGAGTTGATGAGTCACTATTGATTATGGGTTAAATCGCACGCTGGAACCATGAGGCGGAGGATGTTATAAACACTAAACACTAATATCTCTCGGCATAACTTAAATTTAGATGTTTCCAATTAAAATTAATAAAAAATAAGGAAATTTTTAATTTAATACTGTTAAGATTTTGTGAAAAAATAGCTGAATAAATTTTCATAAAAATTTAAATAATTTTATTAAAATTATATATTATTTATAATTTACATTGTTTATTATTACATAATTTGTATTATTTATGATTTTAATAATTTTAAATAACTTTAATAAAAATAGCTTAATGTATAACTAAACATTAAATAATATTTTTTTTAAAAAATAGAACTAAAAAATGCGTTCGATTATTTTTCTTGCATTCTTTATTCTCGTTTATTTACTCATCCGCAGCTGAAGGAGAAAACATACTTTAAAATTAAAATAATATATATACATATTGGGATATAATTTGTGTATTTATTAATGGAAAAATTTAATAAAATAATATTTTAATTTTTTGTTTATCAATAATATCATTCATTTTTATTCAAATTACATAGTACAATGAGCAGAATGGTGAAAGTCTTCTAAAATTGTTCAAAATTTGAAGTTCAAAATTATTTTGCTGAGAAAACCATTAAAACTATGTTATAAAAAAGATATAATTGACGTTTTCAGCGATCATTAATTCCGACGAACAACTGGTAGCCAAAGGGGGATAGTAAATAATAACAAAGGATTTGCTTAGTGTCATAAAAGAGCCTGAAATGAAATTTAAGAGAAGTTATGAAACATATCATCTTCCATCTTATACTCATTTATCATTTGCGAATAAATTTTAAAACAGAATTAAAAGCATTTTCTTTCCATGTATATATGTGTTGCCATCACTTGTGCGAGAAATGTACCACTACTAACTTATTTCCTTCAAATTTGAGATCATTTGGGTATGATTTGGAGTTCTTAGAGTACCAGCTTTCTTCCCTACAGCTGTCTGTATGCCAGATATTCTAAATAAGAATCTTTAAATTCCAACTATCTAGTACCTCAAAAATAAAATGAAATTAATTATGAAGATATTTCAGTTAGCACCCAGAATAGCAAGCGATGAGAGCTATAAATATTTATAAAAAACAGTGATAAATACTTAATCAAGATTATTTAAATTTATTGCATTTATTATCAATATATTTATCAGCGTATGTTTCAATCGACCATTTATATTATTTCCTTAATCAGTGCTTATGAATTGATGAATTTCCACGTTTGGAGGAGTCTATATTTTTTAGAAAGTAACGACGAACATTCATTAAATTTAATCATAGTAATTTTTTCTGGAAAATTCTGTCGCTACTTTCAGCTTACACCCTGCTGGAAAACTAGTGAAAGAACTTCGGATGCATATCAACCAACCTCAGCGCAGACACGTAGCGCCATCTGATTTTCATTCGAGTAAAAATATTCTGTTTTGAAACTGATAAACTGAACTTCAAAATTTCGTCAAATAATAATCGTCGTTTATTTATTCCGTGTTGTAATTCAATTTCTTTTACTATTTTTTTGTTAGCGCTATTGTTTTTCTGAATAATTTGATTTCTTTGTATTTTACAGAATTCCGATGTTAAATCTTATTTCTTCATTTCGAAATTTTTATTGTTTGGTGGTGCAAAGCTTATTTTTGATGAATATTTATTATATTTAATAGTGTTATACAATATTAATTTTATGGATTTTTTTCTTCTTTGATTATATTTATGTGCTTTTATTGTTAATGCTTTGTATTTATTGTAATGCTTTTAATACTTGCAGTTCGTAGATTTTTAACTTTCTTATTTACTCATTAAAGTTATTTAGAGTTTTATTCCGATTTTTAGTTTCTTACTACTTATATGTTCTATGCTGTATGATTTATGATTTTATATTGATAGAAAGTTCGATAAATTAACCTCTTTTGCTGTTAAAACTTTGTTGCTGGATATGATTGAAAAATATGAATATAATGAAAACTGAAAGTGAGAAAATTAATTCTAAATTATTAATTATTAAAATGATTTCTAAGCATGCTCCTAAAAAAGCATTTTATTATTAAATATATTCATATAGGCCAGACTGAATAGAAAAAAAAATGAAGATATCAAAGTTTCAAAACACCTACGTCATTATATACAAAAAATGAAAGAATGATATAAAGCTTTGAAAAAAATGAAATAACTGAAAACGGAAAAAAATTTTCTGAAAATACTATCCTGAAAAATGTTAAAATATCCTAAAAAAAGCTAAATATCAGAATTTTCTAATTAACGAATTTTGTAATGGGAATAATTTTCTTTCCTAATCAAAACATTGTTAAATTAAAATGAAACTATTTACGTGTAATTGGAAAGCAAATATCCATTGTTCCATTAAAAAAGTATCACTATGAGCCTGATGTGAGAAAATATTTCACCATACAATATATATGAAATGAAATAAAAATCTGTTCGTTTAATGAAGTTGAATTGAAAAATATTTTTAAAAAAATGCATAACATCCAAACAGAAGGAAAGTGAAAGCCTAATTTGGAGTTTAATACATCTAAGAAGTCTAACTCATTTAACCATAGCTTAATGATGCAGATAATAATGCAATGTAAAATTCACTTAAACAATGAATTTAATTTGAATATTGTTGCAACAATGAAAAGCAGTTTTAAATTTTTTAATTAAAAAAATGTTTGACAATTAAATTATTGACTTAATTGTTAAAAAAATTATTAAAAAATTGTTAAAATTATTAAAAATTGACTTTAAAAAATTTCATTTATTTCAAAATCCCATAAGAATCGGTTTTCGTACAATAACATTTGTATAAGTAAAGGCGTAAATGGCGAAAGTCATAATTTTTAAGACATTATAATTCTTGTTAAAATGTTTGAAAAAATTGGTCCGAGCTGCCCATTTCATCATCCAAATTATATTTGTGCCAAATTTGGCAGTTTCAGGTCCAAAGGTCTGCCATGTACAGTGCCACAGACAAATGAGCACATATTTGCTTTTATCAGTAATAGACTTCAGTGAGAACAAAATCAAATTGACTATTTCAACATTTAATATTAAAATTTTGTTACGTATTTACACGATGGTACAACTTTATAAAATATCAGAGCATCTACTACAAAAGCGAGCGAAACACTCAATTTTTTTTTATTAATGTATATTTTTCAGTTGTACTAATCAAAAATGAAAAAACTGTACATTTTGAAACTGATAATAAGCGTATTAAAATTTTCAAATTATAAAGATTCTTTGCCGTATCTTATTTTTATTTAAAGTTTCCTTTTCTAAAGCTATTCCTAATAGACTTGCAGTAAGAATTTTTAAATATGTTTGAGAAAAGAGCTAGCCCTTCACAGAGAAAAAAAATTGTTCATTTGAAAGGAATCTAAAATCTAATTAACAAAAATAAGAAATGCGATTAGCTTTACGTTAGGGATGTCTCTAAATTGCTTCACTAAATTGAAGTTTAGCATAAACAAGAAGTGAAATATAAAACATGCATACTGTTTTTGAATCAACTGGCTAATGTATGCATATTGAAGTATTTTCACTAAAAACAATTGCATTATTATCTCTAACAAGAATTAAGAAGATTTTTTCAGCTTCTTAATATGACAATGATAAGACATAATTGTCTGAAAAATATATCTGGTGAAAGTAAAGAACAAGAAGTACTCTTACATAATCTTAAGATTGTTGGCATGTTTTGTCCGATTTCTTTAGGGAAATCGAAACAAAGATATTATTCCTATAACTTCTGCTCTAGTTCTGTTTTAATTAAATTTGAAAAACAGCGAATCATTAACGAATCATCAAAACTGTATTTTAAGTTTGGTAATCTCTAAAAAGCTAAAGAAAATTTCAATGGATGTGAAAAGTTATTATCTTGTGCAAGTTCCTTTATTTATTCAGCTTTCTAACATCCCGCTGGGCGTAAAAAAAGTTATTGCAACAAAAGCATCAAATTATTAACAAAAAAGCAAGAAATCTTTAAAAGACTATTTTAGCGAAGTAAATCATCCAAAATATTGAAATCAACTGTCAAGAGAAAAATTATAATCAATAAAAAAAATATTATTACCAGGAGAGGAGCAATATCAAAATCAGCTATATAATTTAAATTTATACACATAAAACTGTAAGAAAATGATTTTCAGGTAAGGAAAATCCAAAATAATAGTTATATTATTTCTATATCCGTAGTTTCTGCAGTCACTAACTAAGCATACACTAGACTCTCAACTATCAAGCAGATATCAGAACAGAGTATTGTCCAATTAACGAAGGCATCGGATTAGTAAAGCTTCGTTTTAGAAAAACGAACTTTAATAGAAAAACTTAAGTTTATTGCTCATAATATTACCAAATACACCAAATTATACAGAAAACTATACTATAAATAATAAATATTATAAAATATGATTTAAATTCATATTGTTTTAGTCTCACTAAGGACACTAAAAGCCAAAAACAGTAAATCGTTTTCTCCTTTAGTGTTCCTCTTTCACTCTTCTGATATAGGAGCAGCCGGATTGTCTAGAGTCTTTTGCATTTCACTTCAGTTCATTAAAAAAGGCATTAAAGAATCACCCATGGCCTAAAATAGGGTATGAGAAATAAGCTTTTTGATCTCTCTAAACCCAAAAGGAAAGAGCCTGAAACTGGATAAACGAAATTATAGCACTGATAAACTAGAAAAAAAGCATATATAGATTGAATTGTTGGTTGAGTGAATCGACACACCCTCGCAGAATTAAACCCTCAGAATATCCAAAGTAAACAGATATCACAGAGATTGACTCAATTTTAATTTAAGTTTAACAAATAGCTGAAAATATAAAAAAGATTTATCACTGTAGAAAATTCATTTGGAATGCAGCCATCTTAAATTCTTTTATTGATTTTGAAATATTTCTTAATTGTTGAAAGATTTTAAAATAATCTTTAGGATGTATTTTAAATGCTTCCAAGCCATGCCCCTTCGTGCAGAGCAACGCATTTCATCTGGACGTGACAAAAGTAGCTAAAAAAGCTAGGGGAGGAGTATATTTTCGAAGCAGAATCCCCGGGGAAAAAATGCTTTGAGAGGATTTGAAAAAATAAAGTAGCGCTTGATTCATCAGTTAAAATAGAAGTGCTTTTATCTTTAAGTGCTGTGAAAAAAAATTATCACATATAGATGGGCAGAAATGCATGTCTTTTTTAAATGATATGTATCGTTTAAAATATTTCATTCCATTTCTTCACTGTTATGTATTTGATAAAGACCATGCGTATGTAATAATGCATTGAAAATTGTGAAAAGAGTTGGTGTGAATTCATGGATTTAAATGTTTTCAAAAACATATGTTATGCATTTGAATAAAAATAAATATAAAATAACCTGAAGCAAATGATAAATTAAACAAGAAAATCTGAAGGCAAACTTTTAAATCTTTAGCCTCTTGCGCCATTAATTTATTTAACATCTTAATTAGACGACAGATCCCATTTGGAACATTTATTGTTATTTCAATCCTCATAATAACCGAAAAAATACTTGAGGTATTGAAGTTTTTCTAAAGTTATATTTGCGTTTTAAATTTCACAATATTTTAATTGTAGATTTAAATAATAAATTTCAATAATACGATGCATGTCTCGAACCCACCATTTTAGCGCAAGCGATTAAGAGTCTTTTTGAAAGATTTCATGAAGCTATAATATATCAAAACAAATCTCGAAATCATGATCAAATAATCTAGCGTTTCAATCAAGATTTTCTTCCTTGAATTTCCGATTAAGAATTTAACAATAGTAAAAGTAGTTCAATTAAACTGTTGCATAATTTTGGAAAAATTTTTTGCTATTACTCAAGACACTTTACCAAAACTGGAAGAATTGGGCTAGTTAGTCATATCCATCTTTATTTAGTGAAGCTTCATCATTTTGGATATCTTTGATTTAAACTTCGTGCATCTTCAAAAAGGGATGCTATTTAACAAATTAAATTTTGGAACCGGGACATTAATCCATGTAATATGTTGACACATTGAATATGTCACTCAAACATCTGAGTGTCATTTCATGCTGTTGCCGCTAGACAATAATTTAAAACTCTTCAGATCTACATAGAAGTTTAGATTAATATGTAGCTTCAAATGGAAACACTAATTCAACAAATCAAATCCCGTAATAAATCATTTAACTATTTTTTCAGAATTTTTTAACTAATATATTTTGTAAACGTATCTATTTCTCTCCATTCAATTCTTTAGGAAATATTTTATGTTTCTAAGCGCTCAACAATAAGCATGACTAATGTCTCGCACATTTCTATTACTGTTTCGAACCTCACTGAAGGTAACCTCACTGAACAAATAAACCTCACTGAAGGTAACCTCGCTGAACAAATAAAATGTAAGTAAGAATACACAATTATGTTTTAAAAAGTTGATAAAAAGCTTTTTTATTCAATATTTCTTTAATAAAATATTTCATGAAATGAAAAAAAAAAAAAAGAAAGACAACTGCTTTCTTTTGAATGTTTAAAATTGGGCAAATTTCTGGTCAGACTAATAGCTCCTTCGCCATGCATTTGTATTTGGAAAATAATATCATTTTGCATAGATTATTTTATTAACAAGGCGTTTTGAATTTGAATCAGAAGTTGCATCATAGTTTATGAAGAATGGAAGTCACGGTTTTGTACCGAGTTCATATAACAAAGAGAATCCTTTAATGAAACTTCAAATGCAGATTACGTCTTTGAACTGAAACATGCCAAGAATCATTACAGCTTTCAAAAGGGTAGCGGTTGCCTAGTAACAGAATCATGGATTCGCCAATGGAGAATTGGGATTTTAAGACCCAAATCAAACTTGGACACGGATTAGAGCTGCCACGTTACATTCGCCGGGGTCAAATGTTTATTCACGGATGCGGTTTGGAGGTGTTGAAAGGGGGTCTCTCTCCTTCTTCGTGTGTGTGTGGGGGGGGGAGAGACCCTGTGTGAAAAATACGAGAACCCTTTCCAAAAGTGTACTGATTTATTTCATAAACGGGGCTCTACTCAAACAATCATAACGACTATTAAGGTCATGAAAATGCAGACTCATCAGAAATATGGCACTTATTATATGGCATGAATATTCTACTAACATATTAATTTCCATAATCAGAGCAAAAATTTCATTTTCATGCACCGATTTCAATATACAAATGGTCTTAAAATGAAGTGAGATGTTTGGAACTTAATTGCAAAAGTTTTTTTAAGTAATATAAGCACAATTAAGTATTATAAGTAAATATAAGCAAATTTAGGCTAATAATCGTAAATTTAATCCAGTTTCCGCCACTAACTGCAATATGACACTCTACACGCAGTTGATTTAATCAGTAAAAAATAAAGTTTGAAAATTACAATTTCTACTATTAACTTTATTTGTGACGTTCACATATGTGATTTAATGAATTTATATCTCAACTGTTCGAAAAAAAAAGAATTTTTGGGGGTTGCATGTTCTACCACAGAAAGAAACAATTCAACGTTGATCTGTCGGACTTGTAGTTATGCGATCTTAGAAAGCAGCCAGATCACCAGCGTTCTCTTTTTTTAATGCTACTTTTCAGATGACGCCGCAGCTAAAAGCCACAAGGAGCTAGCTATATGCAAATAACGTGGTAACCACTTTTAAGAAAATAAATGGTTAATTATCCTTCCATCTCTAATATGTTGGCTTAGAACTTACTGATCACACAGAAGAAAGTACTATACCTTGCACGAATAAGGTGGATTCTAGACGCATATATTTTATTGTTTCAAGTGCAAGCAGCATAAACTCATTAAACCACATATATCAACGATGCCAAAATTGTTTAAATCATGATATCTACTTTTTAAGATGGGCGGGGGTTACTGACTTGGCGAACGGTGTGCACAGCGCTATATTGCAGTTTTTGGTGGTTGCATAAATTGAAATTATATAGTCGGTATAGGAGGTTGACAGAAATCGGTTGCATTTGACTGATCGGCGTTTTATAATCGAAGTCCAAAAGCTTCAACCTTGTATAATGAGGTGGTGAAGGAATATAACATGACTCACTGTGAATCCGTTATTTTTGAAAAAAATCATAAATAAAACATAAGCATGCAGGGTTCATTTATTCTATTTAATTTTCAGAATAATCAATACATTTTACAAAAAATTATTAACATAGGCAACTCAATCTAATCATGTGTTAGACATTACTGTTTAAGTCAATATTTATAAAATATATGTCTGCTACGGAAGAATTAGCTTACCAAAGAATGTTTTTAATGCATTTCTGACACTTTATTTTATGATAATGAAATCATGCCTTTATAAAGCCTTTTGACCAATTATCTTTATCTCGAAATTTCTCTTACGACAATTTCCTGTAAGCTTTAAATGTAATTAATTACGCTTTCTAAAACGGAGAAAAATTTTAAAATTGCTGTTAATTAAATAGGTAATAACATTTTGCATTTTATGACACTCGGTGGCTAAAAGATATATTTTTCTCGATCCGAAAACTGAATGCAAGATAAAATAAAAGATGAGATCACATCCTTTCTGCATGATGGATTTGTGTCTGGTTGTTTACGAAATAAGATATCCAGGTCTCCCGATACTTATACCTGACCAAATCATTACTTTAAGATATTGTTTTACTCTCTTTACGACATAGTTTAGGCGATATTAGTCACTTGGGAGGTGTTAAATGGAACTGCTTTTACCAGTCGAAATTTTTAAGCATGGGCTCATCAGAAAACATATCACACTCAATAAAACTTCAATTATAAGTATGAATAGTAAGTTTTAAATAGCTGAAATAAAAAATGTTATGCACGGTCAATCGTATAGGAACACTCAAGTATATACTGTGATAGTAGGTACTTTTGATTATAATTCTGGAAAATCATTGTTTTCTCAGTCAAGAATGATAAAACAATAATTCTTAATTATATATTATCTTGGTTAATACTATTCATAACGTTACATAACCAAGTTCAAATTCAAAGTTATCATCCATTCTTCTCTTGTCAATCATGTACACTATCAGGTCGGCTCTATTGGTCAAATAAACAGTCCCCTTTCATTATTACTTGCTCTTATTCAATGCACGCTGTTTTTTCTAAGAAACTCGACTGTGAATATTATTTTTCTGTTGAATATTTCGCTTTCCAGCGCACGGTAGTAGTTCAGGATAGCCAGATGAGAGCTACTCGTTGATGGTAATATTACTCTGTAAGGTTGATAGCTGGGGAAGTCGTAATGTGTGATCCTCAAGTTTTAGATATGAAAATTTGGAGAATGGAGGGTAGGCATAAATATTGTCTTCCATCATGTAACAATGATTCAAAATAATTAAGCCTTTTGAAATAATTCGCGTGTAATTTCAAAATGGATTATAAATCTAACAACTCAAATCAGCCAAAGGGTCAAGTAATAATGGTTGAATCGTTGAAGATGGTTTTTCTTTCTCTTGTTCTTCAAGCCATAAAAAAATACCGTGTCTTGTAAAAAATGATACTCGGCCAAGTATTTCAACATTAATCTTTTCGAAAATAGATATTAATTTGATGACAAATGTGACCCTTTTTATAAAAAGGTATCTCTTGTTTTTCTGATTCAAACCACACATATATAGTATAATAATTTCACTACTATTTCCATTTCTCAGCGGAGAAAGTCAGAATTAAAACCTTCATATTTATCATAACCTTCATATCTTCATATTAATTTTGTTAACAAATGAATTGTTTTAACAAATTTCTCTAGCAACGACTAGTAGGAAAGAAAATTCTTGTTTACTCTATGCTAAAAGGCTACATTTTTTGGCAAAGAAAATTAATAAACAAAACATGCAACAAACAAAATAATTCCTTAAAATGTTTTTCCCCTTCACTGGAGCGACAGCAAAGGATGGGCCCTGGTCTTCCACAAAATTCCATTCCATGTCGTTTTGTTCTTCGCTGAAGTTTTTCAATTTCCTTTTAAAGCTGTCTCTAAAACTTATTACTAATCGAGAAAAACTGATATTCACATGAACATTTTATTATTTCCAATAAAACAGATATTAACCTCTTTTTAAAAATACCTACCAATTGCATTAACAAAAATATTTCATTATAATAAGAATGCACAGGTTACTCTAACAAAAAGCTTTCAGTTTTGCTCCATCATTTAAAACTGCTCAAACGACATTAATTTCTTAGCAATTGCGCCCATGGAATTTGTTACCCAACCCACAGACCTTTCTTCGTATGAATTTGAATGAAAATGTTCACTTCCCAAGATAGTTTAGTTTTTAAATCTCATTACACTGAAGCAATCTCCTGCAGATTGCAGTTTTGAATGTGAAGAAGAAACCTCAAATAGCCTAAACAGCATGGGCTGATGCAATTAAATCTTTTAGTCATGGCTAAAAGTTTCTTTATAAAATGAGTGAATCCATTTTTAATAAGTTGGGTCTTAGAAATGGATGCGTTAAGTTTCATAAAAATGTAAGAACTTAATAGTAGTCTTATAAGAGAGGACATTTTTTTTAAACACAAATGAGATTGCTTTCTAGAATAAACTAAAATCAGAAAAGGAAAAAAAACTTATTTCAGCGAAGAACAAATACGTTCATTTTAAATAAATTCGGAACAATCTTAGCAGTGTATTCTATCAGAATCCACAGAACATAAAATATTACTTCGTTTGAAAACATTATATCATATACTATATTGTTATCTATACAAGGCACATATTGCTGCTGTTCCATCTGGTTAAATAGAAAAGAAAAGAAAAACGGGCCATTCTAATATGTTTAAGTCCATGATGCCTGTGGGTAAACAATATTTTTTGTTGTTCCATTATCTGTGCAAATACAGAGGTTGTCTGGTTTGCAGACTCTAAAACATGAAACAAATAATTGTCCATGTGAGAAGCAATCCGTGTCTTGGTATAAACTGCACAATTCTGAAGACTGGCCCTGAGGTTTGTTGATGGCGAACAACGAATTAGGAATTGCAATATTTTAAACTGAAATGGCATATCTGCTGGAATCGTGGGAATGCCAGGAATAATATCTTCACATTTGAAAGGCCCTGTCAAGAATGTTGCTTCTACGATGCTGTTCGCTATTTTTTTTTTTTTTTTCTGCAAGCCGCGTGTCGTTGCAAATCTTTGGCTGGTTGATATTTCGCAACATGATTATTGACACGTCGATTTTCAATTGCAGGTAGAATGAATTCAAAAATTCTGTTGGCTAACTAACCGCTTCATCTGATTTCACAACATTGTTGACAGACTTGCATGCGACTACCTCGCTTTGAATGTTAGACTATTAATAATATTTTTAATTCGTAGACGTCTTTGTTCTTGACAACAAGAATTGTTCGTTCACTCAGCCAATCGTTATTGTTATAATTGGTTTGAATATTGGGAAATGATTTTTCAATTAATTTTTTCTTTTAACGACCCTAAATTGCAGAAGTTATAGCACATGAAATTTCCTACAAACACTATTAATGCGTTCCCAAATGTTCCGATGTTTCTACAGAAATTGCAGTCTATTTTAGGTCAATCACAAATCTACAAAACCTCCAGCAGTATTTTATGAGCCATTGTGCAGTCTTCCCAAACAATAAGTTTGCATTTCTAAACTAATTTTTCCACGTCAAAGCAATATCAAGTGGAATGAGAAGTTCTTCCACTTGGTAGCAATATCGTAGCTATTCCGTACGACATAAGAACTAGAACAATGCCATTTTGGAATCGAATTCCTGCCAGAATCAATTAAGAACGTTTTACCTGCTCCTCTTGGCACTTCTAAGAAGATTTCTCCAACCCCGCTATTAACAGTTTGCATCATTTGAGCATAAATCGATTCGGTGATGACTTTCCAAATTGATTGAGAACTTCGTTCGCGATTTCTAAACACAAACTTTAAATCATTATCAACATTCATTGTAGACTTTTGCTGCGAAGTCCATATTCATATTTGAATTTTCCTAATATATTCGAGGGAAAATATTTCAGCCATGTGTAATTTATATTTCTCCTATAACTCTGTTGGAGATGAAGGAGAGCAAGCGGTAAATGTTATTTCAAACAATGCACGAATTTGATTTGGATGTAACGTGTTGCATGCGTCGTTAATGCAATCATCCCAATGTCGGTCGTTTCCCAATACAGAACTTAATATGCATTTTGGTAAAAGGCATGTCTAACGCCGTTGAAAGTTCTCGGTTATTGGAAAGATGTTGAACAGAGCAAATTTTCCAAAAGTATGCGAAGAAAGCAGCATTCATCTGGATTGGGATATGCACGGAGGTACAGTTTGATTATCGTAGTTTCTTTGAATATGCCAGGTTGCCCGTCAATTCGCTTTTCTCATTTGCATCGTTCAAATGGTTTTCTACTCGCATTCTGTGTATAATACGCAAGCACTTTCGAATGCAACAATGCTTTGCGATGGTTTAAATCATGACGAACGTTTATATTTTTATTTATATTGATTTTATTATTGCATTACCACTGCTGTTTTTTTAAAACTTATTTGTTAAAATTTGATTAATTAACTCAACACACAGATCAATTCACATAGCTCAATTCTACCTTCAATGATACTGAAAAATAAGAAAAACGATTTTAAAAAAACGAGATAAAAACAATGGAAAAAAGAAGAAAATAAACTGTACTCAAATGAACGCTATGGTAAACGACATAGCTCAGTTCCAACGTAATGTCACACGAAATAATTAAATAAAAATGAAAATAAATCGAGATCTGTGTTCAGTTTAGTTCAGTTAGGACGACACCTGAGCTGGCATTCGCCTCTCCACACCACACCACACCAGCGGGAGGACGTTTGGCCCTGACGGATTTAACGAGCAAAAGAGCCCCTTACACGATGGTTCTTCTGTGGAATCGGGTCTCTAACCTGAAACCCTGAGACTAACGAGCCGAGACCTTACCACCAAGCCACCGTGGCCCCATCGAGATTTGTGAAAATTCAGTTCAATAACCAGAAACATTGAAATGGAATCGTAAATAGTATAGCGTGTGTTGCTTTTACGTCCAACAGATGGCGCTGTTTTTAAAAACAGCATGCTTTTACCTGCTACAGGCGTGCTATCTGTGTAATAAGTATATAAAAATACGCGTGTATTGGAATGCAATATTCGAAATTTGAAGAACTTTTGAAGATTTAAAATTTTGAACAAACGAACATTTATATTTTTATTATATTATACAGGCGTCCACTCGAATCACAGCACAACAGCTCATTTCTAAGCCCCTAGAGCTAAGTAGATACTTCCGCCTGGAAAAATTCTTGAACTGACGTAAATAATTTATTTTATGTTGTTAGGGTCAATAAATATACAGAGACGTTATAATTGAAACTCACCTATTCAGAAAACTTTAGAGGCAGTTCGATGGCTCCAAACGAAACAAAATTTCACTAGCAGGGAGCCGTAGAACCGGCTCTAAATAGAGTCTTCTAAATAGGCGAACTGTACTGCTGAGAATGTTAATAAAATTTTATATAGTTCCCTAAGCCTATTGGTCATATTTAATAAAGTATCTTTGACGTACAAATAGTTTAAACAAAAAAAAATATGCTTCTCTGTGACTATATGTAACTGATTCATAAAGTTTTAAATTTAGTTAATTTAAGCAAATCTATGATCTTGTCGAGCAATAGCTAGTTGCCTGTTGATTGGTGGATCTTATTCGGCGGAACTTCTTTGAAGCGGTCAGTGAAGAAATATATACCCTCTAAAACAATGTTATTCAAAGCTTGGTTAGTTTTAGTTATTTCTTAAAACCATTTTTATTTTTGAGTAAAAATTGGATTTATTTTTGTTCTGGAAAATGTTAAAGATTTTAATAGATTAATTTATTTGTATGTGAAGTAGCCAAACCGAAAGTAATGCCAAAGAATTTAAAGATTCCTGCTCATCTTAAACACCAAACATTAAAAATAGAAAGGATAGAATATACAAAAATATGGTCAAAAAGCATAAACTGATGGAGTCGATATGCATCAGTCTGTGAAAAAAGTATAAAACGACAGGATTTACTGAAAAAATTGCAAGGAAAGATTTTACGTGTGTAAAATTGGAGCAGAAAAGGAACGCATCCTCAAGAGGGCATGGAAGCCTTACAATGGAATGAATCAGCTCTAACAGTTCGTCCTCAGATCAGAAATTCAGATTGATCAGCTATATCCAATGAAAAAACAAACAGACATCTCAAATCGAAAGCAAAAATGCATCTTTCAAAAGATTCATAGCTCTAGGAACAAATATTTATGGTCAAACAAAAGCAAATACGAGTTTCTTGGAATAATAAAAAAAAATGTTAAAATGTGTGACCGCGATCAAGTGAGTTAAAATACATAGACGAAAAACACCTCTAAAAGTTGCTATTAAAAATGCAACAATCGACGATAAAAATACTGGAAGTATACAAGTTCAAATCCTATTTTATATGGATCATATTTTATGGATCGACAGTATATCTTTCATCAGGATAAGGACCCAAATCACACGCCAAGCATTTCTCAAGATTATAACTCAAAAAACAAGATTAAGATAATTAAGTGACCTTCTCAAAACCCAGATTTTAATCCCATCGAAAATTATGATCAATTTTGAATAGAAATTGCCTTCTGAAGATTGAAATAATAAAAAAGCTTTATGAGATGATCAAAAATGAATGGCTCATTTGGCTCAAAGATGAATGATTAGCTATTCATCGCTGAATGGTTGATGGATTACGCAGAAAGAACTAACAGCATAAATCTAAGGTTGAAAGCATTCATTGCGTCCAAAAGAAGTCCAACTAAATATTAAATATTCATATTTGATTTTTAAAAATTATTTTGCTTTTTCGATGTCATTTTTTTAATGTTCGAATTATTTTTGAACAATACATAAATTACAGTTACATAAAAATGTTCCTGTTCTGAAATATGCTGTGACAGTATTTCAGTTATGTACAGCTTTTTCTAATATATTAAGATAGGGTTAATAATAAAATTAATACACCCGAGATATAAATAAATTTATTTTCTATTGTAAAAAGTGTAAAATTTTCTTTGTCATTCTAATAATGTTAAACGACACTGTGATATATATATATATATATATAATATGCAAGATAATATTAAAAATACAGGGTGATCAAGAAATAACAGCATTTGTTCGGCACCATGTACCGTGTTATGTGCTGTACGAAATATAACAAAATTTGGCCATCATACACATTAAAGTATGCGATTTCGATTTATCAAGGAAAAAAATTAGTACCAAAAAACACCGATAGGGTAAATCCTGGCACTGTGATCGAAATCTTTATTATGTCTATTGCTTATAAGGGTACTTTGCGACATGACATCGAAGATAAAAGGAAGAATTGCGGGAATTTAAGTCATTCTGCAAGAATTCGCCCGTCGATTGCGCTGCCACTACGTGAACGCGTCTTATTAGTCAATCTGTTTTATCAGCGGGATGAAAATGCCGTGCTGGTCTTCGTGAATACTGGCGGTTAAAACAGTTACGTAGAGGACTGATGACCATAACTGACTTATGAAGAATGGTTGAAAGATTTTAAACAACAGGAATTCTTGGTGTGCAACCAAGCCGAGGACGTAAAGTTATCAAGTAGGCACAATTTGAAGAAGCTGCAACTACCGTTATGGATCAGGCGATAGCTAATAAGCAGGTTATCGGCAGTGCACGTTCAATATCACGAAAAACAGATACCCCGTTCTCGACGATGCAGAAGATATTGCGTGAGATCCTGAAATTAATTTTATCCGTATAAGATAACACCCATTAACTGATGACTCTGATCTGAATCGTGGCAATTTCTGGTTGGTTCACTTGAAAGGCGTTGTGTATCAAGGACATGTTCTGGACATTCCTACTTTAAAATATCCAATAACGTTACATGTCAGACGAATAAATGCCGATATGCTGCAAGCCACCATCGAAAACCTCGTGCACCGCATATAATTCTTGGAACATCAAGTTGGTGGTCCCCTTGAGCCAAATTTGTAAGTTGCTATAATAAACATTTTTCATTGGCATTTGGTATGTTGCTATTTACTGTTTCCATTGACAGTTATGTATTCTTTTTCCACATATGCGTTTGCAGCTCCAGGATTTCCCCTATCGGCGTTTTTAATACTAATTTTTTTCCTTGATAAATCAAAACCGCATACTTTAATGTGCATGGTGGCCAAATTCTGTTATATTTCGACCAGTACATAACACGCTACAGGATTACGAACACCTCCTGTTATTTTTTGATCACCCTGTACATCTTATTTATATTTTATATATAATTGATTTCAAATGACGTAGCAGATATTTAAATAGCAGAAATCGCATTCAAAACTGTTTCCATAAATTAAAATATAATCTAAACAAAAGCATGAACGGCGATAAGGGGCTAACATATTTTATATTCCCCCCACGAACAAAAAAAAAATCTCTTCTCTTATTATCGTTTTTTGGGGGGTACTTAGAGTGCAAAATGACCGACAAACTCCCTCACCCATTTTTCGAAACATTGAGATGGAGAACTTCCCATAGAAAAAAAAACTGTAGTAGAAAAGAAATGTTAATATAAAATATGCAATTTCTGATTAGGGAATAACAATTTCGATTTTCCTGTAGTCCCACTTCACATAAACACAAGTATGTTTTTCTATTGCCCATAATATTAACATTGTAGACTTAGGTAGCCACCTTGAAGTAGAATTACCCCCCCCACACACACACACACGCTCGCGCGCGCGCGCGTTTTTCTGTCGTCCATAGAAATACCATTGTGATCTTCGGTAGCTATTTAGAACTAGAAATGTTTTTTTAAATATGCGTTCATGTTTTTTGTTTCCCTAGTTTAAAGGTTAAAGTGAAAATAAAAATCTGAGAGCATTTATTGAATATGTTTATCGGATTTCAAACAAACAAAAAATGAGCACAAATCAAAATTCCAAATGGAGAACACGAACGGCCTTTTCACATCTTGAGTGAAAAAGAACCTAAGAATGAGGTACCATGTCCTCTCTCCTCCAAGGACCAATAAAAACATTGAAGCAATTAAAACATGAACCGATTATAATATAGTAAAACTTCAGGTGGGTATGGAAGAAATACACAAAATCGATTTTATTGCTGATGATCGAAATTGTTCAGACTATTAGAGTAATTAATATATAAAAAAACATAAAACATAAACTTATGCAAATTGAAAATAAAAACTAAGAAGAATAGCTGACAGAGTTTGTCACAAGAATGCAGCGTACTGGATAGCGACAGATTAAAGTAAGCCATTAATATAGCTTATTTAAGGCTTTTGATTTATATAAAGTGTTCAAATATAATAAAAATAAGGTCTGCTATAAGACTACCAAAGAAGAATGATTCCGCATAGTAGTATATTTTAATTATTTTTCATCTGCTTCGTCATCCCTTCTCATCTAATTATTCAAATAGCTTATATGAGATTTTATTTCCTTAGTTTTTACTTTTCAGATAAATAATCAAAATTGTGAAGAGGGAAGGAATGGAGAAATCGAGTGGCTATGCTCTTTAACATTAAATAACAATAAAGAGTACTAAATAAGTTGTGATAAATAAATAGAAATGATTTTAATAGTCATTCCTTCTTTGACTGGTAAACCAAAAGTGATTTAGAAAGAGCAGATCCACACACACACACACCTTTTTTTTTTTTTTTTTCCTTTTGTCAGTCCCACGTTCCAATCAAAATTATCAAGCCCATTAAAAAAACAACCTTCAAAGTAAAAAAAATAAATAAATAAAAAAAATAGTATAGAAAGTGAAGACTGCGAAATCCATATTTTAAATAAAAAGTTAGTAAAAGCTCAAGCCTCCGCATTGTAGTATTCAGATAGAATTTCGAAAAACTTAAAAAATAAAATATCTGTGGAAAAAATTAAATCCAGTTAAATAAAATCAGTCAAAGTGATCATATAAAATATCTATTATAAATACAATTACATAAACTGTAAAGATCATACATAACCCCCACCCAAAAAATTAAAAAGATATTCACAGATCTAAAAGATCAGTGGGAGATAAATCAATAAAAGCTATGATAAATCAATATCTATAAACAACTTATGAAAGATGTAAAAATTTTAATTATATATCCCGAGAGGAGTCAGTTTTATAAGATGTAGCGTGTGGTTTGTATAAATCTTTAAGTTAAATAGCCTCGACTGTTTACTACAGGTTAACCATAGTCATAAAGTTTAAAGAGGTGATGCACGATAAAGTAAGAAAAAATTTAATAACATATAATCGAAATTAAAAATGATAACATAAATGAAGAAAAATAAAATGAAAGTTCTTAGTTTAAAACAAATTCTTTCAAAGAATATTCAGGTAAAAAAGTAGTAAAAAACTAAAATGTTATTTTTGGTTAAAAATTTAAAGAATTTGAAATTAAAAAATTATAAAATGCTTGGGCTTCTTAATCATAGAATTGAGCAATCAACATTTGGTTTTATTAATTGCCAACAACTTTTTAAACTTAATTTGTGTAATACTACTTACTTCTAATGTTAAGAAATTTCGCTTTTGGCGATTGTACGCTTTCATGTCATCCGTTTCTAAATTGTATTGTTTATTTCCTCATTTGTTTTAAATAACTGTAATATTATATATAAATCAATTCCTAATGAAGGAATCCATGTTTACAACTTGGAGGTCAAATGGTAGAGTATAAAATATAATTGTGATAAAAATGTCTTAAAAAGCTAGGTGGCCCCTTAATAGGTCAGAATGAATGAATTCTTGAATCATCCATTTTCTAGAATCCGAAAAACATGTTCAGGAATTAAAGCTGTGGTGTTTTCCGAGCCAGAAATAAAAGAAAACCATACTGAAAAATAGTTACAGTGTCAAAGTGAGATTCGTGGAGACCCTCTCTTACAAAAAGGAGAAATGTAACACATTGTAAAGTCTGGGAAGAATTATTTGGAGGATTCACAAATGTAATCTATTAGATTCATATTATGTACTTCTTCTTCTTGCGTACAGCCGACCACCCCGCCACCACTGAACGTAGCAGTATCGACAGGTCGTATTATGTACTGGATGGTTAGTCATAGACATTACTCGGAAATAATATGGAACAGAAAGATTTCCACCACAAATCCAGTTGATACAAATAAAAGACACTTTCAACTGGTGATATGCAGAAAGCTTTTCAACAGATTCACAGAACAATAATGGGTGGTATCTAATCCTCACAGAATATGGTATATATGTATAAATACAGCACTTCCGCAATCTACGTGATACAAGACATTGATAAAAAGGAATTTAGTCCTATTTGCTCTCCAAACCTTATTCGAGAAAACCTAAAATATATTTATATTCGGGCTGGATGTTTTATTCCAGAGATTTTAAGGAAGTGTTGGTTGTAAGAGGAAAGTAACCACTATTAAAGAAATCACATGCAACTGCAAACCTCACCAGGAATATGAAGGATGGAAAGAAAACTGAGATATAAAGATTGTGAAAGTTTCGGGTGGGGCAATGGAAATACGCTTTTTCCTAATTATTAAGCAGACAGACAGTTATTAAAAATAAGCTGCTCCGACAACTACGAGAATTCATGCTATCCTAACTCCAAAAAAATACTATGCTTATTGGAATCTGTAAGCAAGAGAAGATGCCGGAAGCTGATCTATGAGTTAATCGAGATTTTGTATATTGACTACATTATGTGGTGATAAATAAATAGAGCTAACTGTTGAAAGAGACTTAATACGAATTTTTATGACAGCCTCTAACGAAGTGCGTAAAGAAAGTGGTGAACTAGGATACAAATTAGACTACATGATACAGACACTTCCAGAACTAATTTTGTATTATTTACTAACACTGATATAGCATTTTAGTGGCCCATTTCACATTAAGGTTTCTTCAGGTGTAATGCAAATAGAAGGGAAAAAGTTGTAATAGATTTCAGGTCATCAAATTTTGACTTGTATCACTATAATTTCACTAAATGTAGGCATCCATTACGAGTGCAGGATTGTGTAATTATTATTGTCAGTAATGGAGACAATTTATGCTCACGTGACAGTAACCAAATGTCACGCATCATCCCAAATTCATGTCTTTGAGCATCCTCAAACGTCTTTTCATATCCATAAGAACACTGTTTTCTTGATTAGATTGTGAAGCAAACAAACTTCTTGCGTTAGATTCTGTTTAATATTCTGTTTCGGATTTTCAAATTAGTAAAATGGAAACTTGAGGACTGTTTTAGTTAAGATATATTGATTTCAACGATATATTGTGTAAATTTCTTTATGTATTATGTATTTAAGTTTTCTTTCTCAGTAACATCAAATTATACAATTATTTTCGTTCTTTTGTAATAAATTTCATTTAATTTATATCATATTAGCATTTTAAAAATTCATGATATATGAAAAATTAATGGCATTTGATGGGAAAAAAATTATGATACTTAAATTATAATTTTTTAAAGATTAGTTTCTTTTATTTTGTATTATTTATAAAATATTCTCGAATATATGCGCCAATGTTTTGAATAATATTTATTATCAGCTAATATTCTAATCATATCAGGAAAGGACTGGAAAAACATTGCATTTTTAATCCTAATAATACATTATTTAAAATAATTTCGCATATATGCAATTCTGCCTTGATGATATTGTAAGCAAAATTCCAAAATTCTTAAACCATAAATACTATCAAATGCAATGTTCAACCTAGAAATATTATTGTTGTTACAGTATGATATGGAAAACTTTATCAAAAAATTTTGTTATTTAGAATATTGTAAAACATTACTAATTTTTTTAAAAAAATCTTATTTAAATATATAAAAATTGTAAAGAAATAGTGTATAAAATTTTAGTAATCGATCAAATATATATTAAAATATTTTACTTTAAATAATTTTAGCTACTACTTCATGATATGTTCATATTTCATGATATGTAATATCTAAGACAGTCTCATTTCTTTAAGTCGTGCATTTTTCATTAACTCCTAGAATGACTTTTTTTTCACTAAACGCTTAGAAGAAGAGAGTGGGTGAAAGTATTCTTTGTTCAAGGAACAAGACTCATTTGTAAACAATGGTTAAAACAGATGATATAAATGACTTCATAAATCAACAGTTTTAATTAAATCTAAAATAATTTATACCTACATTATAAGTTTTAAAAATTTATATTAAAAAGAAAATATTAGTTAAAAAAATTTTTGAAGTATATTCTACTATTGTAATTTGGTCAACAGTTATAACAAATGTTTTATTTTTAATGCTTTTTATTTGATATGAAGGTAGAAATAATTTTTTCTATATCCATAAATGACTTATCTAGATATAATGTGACACAATGATAATTTAAATTGATCAGTTATTCTTAGATTATAATTTTACTTCTAGAAATTATTACAAAGAAAACAACATGTTGAAATTTATAATTTTTATTTATAATACTCAAACGTGGTGTACTAAAATTTATACAATTAATTCCAACTTATTATTAAATAAAATACATGTATAAATAAACATTTCTATACACCGCATTATCTTGGAAGTAGAAAAGTATTCTGAACATATGAAAAAAAGATTATTACACACCTACAGTATACTGTTATTTAAATTATCTTTATAAGTATCAAAAGAGTCTTATTTATCACTTTTTTAAATATTAGTCACTCATGTTCACTTTGTAAGTAATGCAAGTATCGAATGAATGATACCCAGTATATCGCAGAGTTGATTAAACAAACAAAAAAAAAATTATTCTTTGCTGAGCACTGAAAAATACAGGGCGATTACAAATGATAGACCCGATTTTAAAAAATCATATTTTCGAAACTTCTGCACATATTTCAATAAATGATACATGACTTTAAAGAGAAATATACAAAGTTTCTTTCAGTTACCAATGTTTGATGTGTGACCCTCTTGTTACACGGCATACGTCCAATCTGTAATCTAGTTCGTTCCAAACATTTTGTACTGTCTGTTATCTTTGACATGACCCCACAAAAAGAAATCATTGAGACAAGACATTGTTTATGTACCACCAATGCCGAAAACACTGCGAGAACTTAAAGAACGCATTTGAGCAGCATTCGGAACCATTGACAGAGTGATGTTACAAAATGTCAGGAACGAACTGGATTACAGATTGGACGATGTATGCTGTGTAACAAGAGGGTCACACATCGGGCATTTGTAACTGAAAAAAGACTTGGTATATTTCTCTTTAAATTCATGCATCATTTATTGTAATATGTGCAGTACCTTCGAAAATATGATTTTTTAAAATCCGGTCCATCAGTACTCACCCTGTACTATAGGTGTTGTGTATACAAACAGAAAATCGGACTTCGTTATTTACAGCTTAAACTAATAGTTTACAGAAAAAATGCCTATTAATTTATTTTATATTTAGAGAATTATCATTTAATGAAATTGAACTGTCTATAAATAGTGCCTTTAATTTGAAATATGGAAATTAAGGCATTATTATCGATGAACAATAATACAAGTAGAACCATATAATTCTCAGTCAAAACAAATGATAAAAAAAGGTATTAGGTAACCTTTTTAACGTATGTAATTTTGTTTCGAGTTTCCTCTGCGATCTTTCTCAAACTTCCAGGATAACCAAGAACCAAAGAATCTTTACAATAGACATGATTTCAGTAGAAATGTATTGCACGCTGTCATGACCTATTCCTACACAATGGACGCAGGTTAGTCTCACGACGATTAATTTACGAATGACGAAATCATTGGTATCCTGTACATCGCAGTGGATTGTATCGCATTTTATATACATTCTGCTTTAATAAGTTATAATATGGATTTATCAATCGTTAGAATAAGATGCTTGATAATAAGAGGTTGTCGAAAGGCATCTAATAGACATATCACATGCATGTGTTACTCTTTGAATTTTCTCAGCAGTTTTTTTTCACATTATCATTTAAAAATTCTTTTATGAATATTACTTCGTTACATCAGTAAATATTTTATAAATTTCCGCAATAATCAGTGTAGTTGTTGCAACTTTAAGATTTTCTTGTTCGACTTTTTAAAAGAGACTTCCTCAATTTACGACTTAGTTTAAGAATTGACTGTACTTCGCCAAAAATGCCAACTATGATCTTTTCAACTATGAAAGGAGTAACTTTTTCAAAAGATTTTTTATTAGAGGATACGCATTTCATGATATAAAATGCATCAAAATTATTAGAATTTGTGTTTCGATAACATGGTTCCTACTATAGGAAGCAGAGTTATTCGTGCTTCACTTAAAATTAGAAGTGATACAAACTAGACAACACCACCACCATGGAATCCAAAAAGAGATAGCAACCACAGACTGTGGACATTTCCAGCATCAGCACTTACCATGGTACTAGCTGGAATCCATACTCTGGATGTCAATTCCTTGGACGATGAACACATTTTACTTTAAGCCCAAGATAGCTTCATCTCTTGTTAAGCACTTAGATGTTTAATAACTAGACAATTTGATAAGTAGTGGACCACAACGACATTAGAAGTTTTAACTGATCATGTTACACTCCCGTTAACTTTCAAACTTAGCAGCAACGATCACCACTTGAATGGACATATTGAATTTTATTGTTTCTTAGCACAAAAACCAGCTTTGGCTATACTGGGTCATATCCTTTACCTGTACTGCTGTCAATATATGTATCAATATATATTATAAAATCGAAATATAAAATATATGCGAAGTCCAAAATGTGAAAATCATACTAAATGGTTTAACATTGAAATACGTTCTTCAGTGAAACATCGGAACAAACTCAGTTTATTTTCTTCACTGAATTGATACAAGTTCTCATTTGTTCCCTCTTTTGAAAAGACCTAATGTTTACTTCATCCAAAACAAATTTTAATAATATTTATACTTTGCATACTTACAGAAATACTTCTTTTATTCATTTTATTGTTTTAGTAAGTTTGAATTATTTTTAAACTTGTATTTGCACTTGGATTTTCCTTTTTATCTGCGTATTTCACATTAAGAAGTACTCCTCACATTACGCTATATTTTAGAGCTTTAATGATAGTTAATAATTTTATTGTAAGCTTTTTATTGTGGTTTTACAACTTTAAAGAATTCTATTGAATTTTATAATAAACTAATACATTTTATCACTATACCTTAATCTCCTTTGATGATCTTTAATCGCGAATTTAATTGCTCTTTATTCTATTTCATCATTTTTTATTACTCTGTTTATGAGCGTATACTTTTATTTGGAATTTCTTTGTGGTTTTACTTACTCATTAGATTTATCTGAGCTGAATCCTGTTCCCGTTTACTCATCCAGATTCAAAGTTATGCATTCATTTCAATTTTGTGTCTAATTTGAGCAATATTGCCTACATCTGAGATAATACATCCTCTTATCTATGTGTCTTTTCACATAATTTAAAGGCTGGAATTCTACGACTTACGAGAGCTGGTTACAATTAGCAAACAGTCATTGAAAATAAAGATAAAAGATCTGGAGAAAAATAATTTGACATTGGAAAATGCCATTCTAAATAATTTGGATGTGACAGATTATACAAGGCATATTTCAAGTTGTGATGAAAAATCAGAATTCACATCGCTAAAGTCGAGAATTAAACCAAAAGATCTTAGCAGAATGTCGCAAACAAAACATAAAAAATAACAGTGAAATAATTCCGGAGGAAATAAAGACTAACTCAGATGTTTGGTTTTTAAGAGATTATTTGAGAGCGGAATAGAAAGAGATCTGCCTGAAACACACTTTAAAGTTTCTTAAGAGCTAGATAGGGTCTTATCAATAAGGCAGAAGAGAAAAGAGAAAAACTTCAGAGGAAGGAGGCTTTAATAGTAGAGAAAAAATATCCAAATTTTTATCCAAGAACAACTCTTCTGTAAGTGTCAGGGCTTTAATTAATTGCAGGCTATAATTAAAGTCAGGAATACGATTATATGAGGCGTAATGGAGATCGTATCAGCTAAGGAAAGACAGTCTCAGGAACTGAAAGCAATCTGAATGGGGAAAGGAATAGCACAAGAGACTTTGGCGTATCTATGCCATCTAAAGAAAAACTTTAATTAATCCTATAATCTAATTGATAACAACTTAAGAGTAAGTGATCCAAGTGTAATTTTTAAAAATCTAAAATATTTACTATATAAGAATGTCCTCTTGTCGAGAGAGAATAATGAGCATCAATTTCAGATAAATTCTAAGATATTTGCAAAGGCTGATAAATATAATACATACACTGGATTCTCAACATCAACCCTTCAAAATGCACTGACGTTAGATGGAGATAAAAGGAGCACCTCGATTGGAGAATTAGAACAATTTAGTTTGTTGGGGTCTAGTAGTGTCCGGCCTGCATGGATTTCTGACATATTGTGAAAATTTGCAAATACGGTATAAAAGATGATGTGTAGTAAACTCAAAATAATGAAGGCACCAACATATGTATAAATTTGCGGCGCCACAATTGCTATTTCTCAAAATCTCGATTCAATATAAATAATGGAACACATCATTCATGCCACGACAAAAAATAGTTATTTACAGTAAAAAGTTCTAATAATTAAAAGAATCGAACACAATAGTTAATCTCAGAAGAGCTCAGATCAATTTGAACTACCGTGAGATGGCTTATTCTGATATTTTTAGAGCCACTGTTGAATATCAATTTCATCGGATTTTATAGCAGCCCAAGACTATACGATTAACTGGGGTTAAAATAGCCCCATCTAAAATTTTTTAAAAATATTATTATGCTTCTTACATTAAACACCCAACACAATTGTGACTGTAATCAATTTCAACGATTTAATTTGAAATATAAACAGTGTTTATCCCCCTCAAATAGTATAAAGATGCATGCTTGGAATATTAAAGAACGGCAGGAGAATTCCTCGTTCTTTGATACGAATTTTAATTTAATGCGACATTAACTGTAAATCTGAGATGTGAGGCTATGACTCCAATAATTGTGGAGGCCAAATCGTATTAAAAACTTTAGAGTTCTAGGCATACTATTCCTCAATTACCATAAATATGTTATCAATAATCGTTGACATACAAGTCCCAGAATAAAGCGCAACAAAGTTGGCATACAAATAGTCTGTTGTCCTCCCAGACAATAAACCATTTTAAAACCAAATATAGTCAGATGAAATTCTTATACAATTTAAAAAAAGTCATTTACATTCATTTCAATAAATTCTAAAGAAATCCTTAGTATGAAAAATATAAACATTTAATCAAACTAATTGAAGGCGGCAGGCACCAAAAGTGCTTTGAAATCTTTTTTAAAGGAAACAAAGAACTCGGAATAAGGAATAACAGGGATCGTAAAGTTTTCAACTTTCATGGGAAAAAAATCTTCCCTTAGCAAATGAGTCAGGTCATTAACAGCACAAAGAAAAGAAGGAGAAATAAACAATCACTTACCAAAGATGGAATAGACAACAATTCCAAATGGCCAACCAGTCAGTAGCTATGTTTTATCTTCTGAATCAATTGAAATAGATCAAAATTCATTTCTTTCACCAAATACATAGCCTTCGAGAAAATCAAAAACGAAACTCTAAATAAAAGTTGCAAATAATAGCACTTTTTATTTATCGAAATTATCAAATTTTTCGACATTAATTTGATCACATTAAAGACCTGGTCAACGATCTGGCTTGCGTTGTACTCCAAAGAATCAGATATACGATATTAGCTAAAATAAGGCGTTATTTTTCGATAAGAAAAAATAATAATACTTCCGCCAGAGTTTCGGGAGGTATCACTATACCTATTTCAGATGTCTATTCATCATCTATAATACCGCTACGTACTGATTCACACGGTGTGGCGATAAGACTTTAAACAAATTCTTTAGTAACCATCTGTAGCCTTCATTTCTTCCCAAATGTCTCCAAGAAAAAACTTGATACATTTACAAAAAAAATTACCATAGTTTTTTCACCATTTTAGGTGATTGTAATGATCACTGTCTTTTTTGCAGGAATAATTCTCTTGACATTCGCTGATAAAATATTCCTTATTAATCTGAATTCATTAATGGTTTCTTGCTCTCTCTGCTTCAAAAATATAGAAAGTGCATGGATTTTCAGAAAAAGTATATTTTCACTCAATAGATCTCGTAATCCATTCACCATCTTTACCACCACACCAGTCTTAAGCAGCGTTCACATGAGGCCAGCTATTGCGCGCAATGGAAGGTCAAGCCTACCTCAGGAATATCACGTGTCTCCAACAGGACAATGGCAATTAGTTGTCTCATCAGGACAACTATTTGCCATTGTCTCATTGCAGTCACATGATCTTCCTGAAATAGGCGTGACTTTCTATTGCGCGCAATAGTTGGCCTCATGTGAACCCTGCTTTAGAATGAGGAATTATTTCTTGAAAAGTGACTACTTTCCTATTTTCTTAGAATCCATTCATTTCTGTAGGTTTTTTCGCACCGGGACCTTCTTGCTATTTATTGTTAAAAGTCTATATTTTCTCGCTAGTCTATATTTTCTATTACACTTAATATTTTCGATCGCAAAAGAAATGATAAATTTAGAGAATATCGGTATTGTGATTGATTTTGTTACTATTACCCTGATAGATGCTGTCCTGGACTAAGTTATCTTCTTCACAGTATAGATTGAATAAAAGTGGACTCGTTTCAAATCTTGGTTCTGAGTGCCGATTACCTCTTTGAAACGAGCTGGTCGTGGACAGATCCTCACTACTGCTCATCTGATCTGTCCTTTTGTGATTTGAACCCACCTTTCCCTGGATTTTCTCATCAGTATCTATCACACTAAGCGGTCCAATACCGTGATTTTGAATCCGTTTTAGCTGTACATATATCATCAATGTTCGTTCTATCTATTCGTTGGATGATTTATTTATTTATTTATTTTTGAATCCGTATTGAAACTCTGGAGATTGTTTTGCTGTGTAATTTAATTTTGGACTTTGCATTTTTAGAGACTTTAAACTGTTTTAATTTTATATACGCTTTTATATATTTTATCTTGTATTTTATTACTTGTGGTTTACCTTGCTTATAATTGTGTATTTTTAATGACGTTTTTATTGAATGTTTGGTTTGGTGTATGGTCATTAAAAGAAAAAACAGGTGAATTAAATAAAACGAATATATTTTAATTAAGTTTGTGAGAAGATGATTTCTTCGACAACATCACAGAACAAGTAAAAGTTAAATTGATAGAAATTTATAGATATTGCAATAAGCTTGTTGAAGGTTGAAGCACCGCGGTAAAGTAGATGAAACCGCGGTATATTTTGAGTTTTCCATTCAGATAATTAAACTTGATAAACTAATACATTTTCAGATACCTGAAATATTGCCTTTAAAGTCTGCACTAAATAATCATTTGAATAGAACAATTTCATTTGTTTGAATAGAACAAATGAAATTGAATCCTGTTACATAATAAAAAATTCCAAATCTTTAGCCATTCCAATTAATAAATAACATGGCATTCTAATATATTTGGAATAATTAGAATAATTTATTAGTTTTATTCAATACAAAATTAGCTTTTCAGTTTTTGAAATACTCTGTTGAAATTGATGCTAAATAATAATGTTTAAAATTAGGCAACACTGATGCACAATGCGTCGAAGAAAAACTATTAGAAGTATTTTTAAACGAATTATAAATAAAATAAGAAACCAAAATAATTTTTTCTGGGATTTTTCTCTCGAAAACTCTTTAATTATTTTAGATATAAGAATGCTATTTAATTGTTCTTGTTTCACAGGCAGTAAAGTCATGCTATTTAATATGCCTCCTGACAGTGCATTTCTGCAAAAATATTTTACTCTTTTCAAGACAGAAAATTATCTTGAGATTCATTATGGGCAGAATTAACAAAATTTTCAAAATAATTAGAAATATTGATGATAATACTTTCGAGGTTTTATAATAAATTGCAATTAATAAATTTTTCTCTATTCGCCTTTTACAAGCAATAAGAACTGCTATAATTTATTACCAAATACTGTAGTATCTACATCACGTTGGTAAATAGATTTTGGTTTATCAAGACAAGTGTTCTTTACTTCTCAAAACGTATTAAAAAAATGTTTAAAATATTTTGAAATCATGCTCATAGTTTTTTGTTTGTTCTAAAAAGTTCTGCAATTAAATTGTCACAAATAACACAACGAATTTTCAATAAAAATTCTTTTTTATGTATGTCTTTGATGAATATGATTCTTGAAATATAATGTTCTTAGGGAATTGTTTTTTTTTTTTCCCTTCTAAATTTGAAAATTAATTTATCTAATATATAAAAATGAATTTTTGTTTGTTCGTATTTTATGCGCTGCCGTACTGTTCATCCGATGGTGATGAAACTTAGGTAACTCATTGCTTTGAACCTAGAAAATCCATGTTTTTCACATGGCCAATTGTATCTTAGATGTTCACGCGTCGGACAGCCACGGAATTTATTTGTTTTTGCTGAAGATGGAAAAACAAAAAAATATTATCTACCCTAAAGTATACTTGAATAATAAAGTTAAAAAAATAGAATAAATATTATTTATATTTCTCCTTTATCTATCTTTAAATTTCATTGAATGTATTCATTGTCGACAAGTATATAAATATCATTCCTTCTGCCATTCCTAATTAAACAATTAATTAGCTATTTCAAATTTCAAACGATATTTCCAAAATTATTTCTTCTGTGGCAGCAACGTCTAATACGAAGCTAGTGTCTAATAAAAGTTTCTGTTGACTTTAATAATGAGCCTCTTTGAAAATGAGTACTTTTAGCTGATTGCTTTTACTCATTGCAAAAAAAGTCTTCCAAATTATTGTCACGAATACCATTTCATACTTCAATATCTTTTAAAGTAAACCTATAGCTTCAGTTGTAGAGGGTTATTTTTTCAGATTCTGATGTTTTTATTTCTGATAAAACTTCTATTATTTTGTTGGAACCAACTTTTAAAGCAAGCACTGCATTAGCCGTCGTCGACCAACTTGTATTAGATAATTTCTTAAAAAGTAAATGAATTTTCACAATTCTCCAAACTTTTATTTAATATTTGCCGGCTATGAGTGGATGCAGACATAAATTATTGAACTGTTGTATTACAGCTGTCTACACTAAAGTTGCCAACTAAATTTAAAGAATGAGCAAGGCAAGAAATAAAAATTGCATTAGTGCTGTGTTTTTTTTTTAACTCGGACAATAACTTCTAAATATTGCCTTGCCATGTTTGATGCATTACCGTGATTTGGTTCCCTACAAAATCCCAGACTTAGGACTACTTCTTTTTTAAAAATATAAAATTTTGAAGAATATATTATATACTTCCAAATCTGATGATTCATGCTCTTGAATAAGAATCAAAAGAAATGTACTTCATAGATTTAGCACTTTATTTTTATTGCAATTATCAAACGATTTCCAATAAATGTATGGAAATCATTCAGCAATTTGATATAAACATTATTGCGAAGAAGAAAAAAACATTATGCATTTCTCTTTATCATAAACAATAAAGAAATTTTAGAGAATTTAAATGAATACAACGAAATTGTGTTTTTGGAATCTATTTAATAAAATAGTGAAAATTGTGCTAAATTTTTATATATAAATATATTTAGAATTTAACAAAATTTGTTCGTTTTTTCCCCTCCTTTTCTGGAGTTTAATGAGCATTGTATAAATACAGAAAAGTAATTCCATGAAATGTTTTCGATCAAATATTAACCAAATTTAGAATTTTGTATTAAATAAAACTTACCTTATTAATTCTATTCCGCAGTGGAAGAGAAATTTATTTTCAAACAATTATGTAAAATGCACCATACTTATGATCTTAGAATGATTGACATAAGTAACTGAAAGCCATTCAATGGATGCATGCTGCTCCTTGAAGTGGTACCAATATCATGTCGCATTATGCCACATCTCCAAGGAAGTTTTGTCAGTCAACAACCTCTTTAGAGAAACATTAGTAAAATTCTTCTCTGTCCCTAAATAAGTGCTTGTTGAAAGTCAAGGAGCAATATTTGTTTGCAAAAGACGTGTCGCAAAAGAGAGAAGCAAGCATATATATATTAAATACTGCTTTCTACATGATTTAATGAGCGGCAAAACCATAAGCTTTGAACATGTTCCATCTTGCAAAAATTTTGCAGCTTTATTGACAAAGCGTGTATTCAAGAAAGTGCTATGTGACTTATGGCTATGCCATACTCTAAGAATTAGACCTGATCAGAATTTGTGATTTTAAAATGAAGTCTCAAATTCAAACTGATGGATTGTTATACCTTTAGGAACTGTATCTGTGGATGTTAAAATATTATAATAAGTATATATTAATTGTTGTCTGAGAAATTGCCAGGATGATAAGTAAGGGGACATGTAAAATGGCTTGTCATTTCATTGAATATATTTTTATGATGTTATAAATGGAAACGCATTTTTCTCGCAGAATCTTATGTTATTGAATCTCGCAGTAAGTACAATTGCTATTTTTATCGCATCGGACGTTGAACTGCGACATAAGGTCCCATAAAGTGATTCCAAGCAGATTATACAGATGGCTAGCTATTATCCAACTGATGCATCAGGCTTTGAAGCCCGGCCAGCAAAAAATCGAGTTCCAATAAAAAATCTATTGAGATCTGACAAACTATCATGAAAAGTAGGTACAAGATTTTTTGAAATACCCTAGATCGCTGCGTACTAATAATATATAATAAACAATCATTGTCACCTCGAGTAATATCGGAGAGAGATTACACTGAAAGGAAAAAAATAATTAACCTTATCTTTAGAGAAAGTATTTTTCCAATTTATTTACTTACAAAATGTTTGTACAATTATCATTCATACCAATTAAAATTTGAATGGATCGAAAATGTTTCCTTTTTTCATCTTTTTCCTTTCATTTGGTTGGTGTTGGAAAAGCCAAAGCAATTTTTCTGTTATATGCAATGGCCTCAGGAAACAGCCTCAAAACCTATTGTCTCAGGGTTTTTATCCTAAAAAGCGCTTATGATTAAATCGAAATTTATTTATTTTGATTGTTTTGATCGTTTATTTACTTAATACGTAAACAATTTCTAAGATTGTGCATCAGAGTCATATAAATACATACACAAGTTGTACATTTGCCCTCTTAAATGAGATTGCTCACAGCGCCGCCTAAGATCCAAGAGATACAAGTACCTCAAAAACTGAAGGCGACAAAAGAAATTTGCTACTGAGGGTACAGCAGCAGGATCTAATACGAAAAGATTACATGCAAACACAACTTCAAAATATAAAACTAGCACAATATTCATTTGTTTATTCATGATTTCCAGAAAATTAAAAATAAGTAGTTGTCATTGTCGTGGCTGGTTCGCGAGTGCTTTGAATAAATAGGCTAATAGAAAACTTAACAAATTTATTGCAGATTCGTTCGAGTTACTCTGGTCAGTAACACCTTCTCCTCCAAGAGCAAACATTCGAATGACATCACTCTTTTAATTACACTCGAGCTAGTTGTCTAGCGCCATCTATGAACGTTTATTTCCTAACGCTTCAAAATCCAATCACTACAGTCATTAAATAAATTTCCCATAGGTAGTTAATTTGCTTTGTACCAGCTACAATAAGTTACTTGGATACCAAATTGAATTTTACTGTTGCAGTTTCAAGCAATAAACCAGCTATAGTGGTAGGGAAGAGTGACTTTCATGCTCACCCAACTGGACTTCATCCTGTGGAGCTATTTCAAAAAACACGAGCGCGAGATTTCTTTGACATCTTGCAAGACTTAAGATGCCGTAAATATGCTACAAAATGTAGAGCAAGATAAGTCTAGTATCCAGACAGATAGCAGGCTGGCATTAAAAATAAATGCGCCTTGTGAAAACAAGTTAGTCACTTCGGTTTATAAGTCTTAGAAATACTGTACAAGCCAGGACTGCACATGCTCTAGACTCTTAGCATTCGTTTGCACAAGATATAGTTTCATTTTAAATTGATGCTGTTCTATAAATTTATATATTGACAATTTCTCATATGTTGCAGTTTCCGACACTGACGGCGAACTTTGATTTAAGAAGATTTTGTTTTAATTGACGTTGGCATTTAGAAATGAAACTGCTCTTCAACATCAGTTCGGTAGAGGAACATGGGGGATGGAGAAAAAGGTAAGGAGAGGTGAATCCCTTAATTTTAGAAAATATAGATGCAATGGAAGAAAAAATTTATCTTAACTACATGAAGAGAAAACTGTTTACATGTATTATTGGAACATAATAAAGAAAATATTTTTTTTAAAACTTAAAAGAAATGGTATATACTTTAAACAATGAAACAACTAGTAAAAAATTACAGAAACGCACATTTATACAAAATTTATTTATTTATCTTCTTCCTAATGCTTATAAGTGACTGCAGTTTAAAACATACTGCTTCTTTTGTAAATATACAGTTTTTAAGAAAATTAATTATTATTATTTATATATGTTACGAAGTACTGTGTAAAAAAAGCCCAAAATTTGACACAAATTGTCTCATTCTGAGTATTCCTTCAAAACAACAGACATTCCTAACACAATTTATTCAATTCTCCATAGAATTATTGAAGTAAGCTTATGAATTCAAAGAACATGCTGACAATAAAATTTTATAAAACTACGGAAACAAGAGAATATTATACTTGATTAAACAACACATTAAAGACGCCAGGCAGAAAAATATTATATGGGTATATTTATATAAATATCTTTCTCAAAACAACTGCACAAACAATAAACAGTTTTGACATTTTTTATGAAAAATTGCATAGATAGATATTTATTGCTAGTATCATTCCACATAGAGTTTAGATTATCATTTATAAAAATTCATTGTTGTACATTATTCATTCATTGTTGTAAATTCATTGTCGTACCTAAAATTAAGAGATCTAATAATTGAAAAGCCTAAGCTATATAAAATAAAATTCAATAAAAACATAATGAATATAAATACAGGGTTATGCATAATTCTTTCGTACTATTAACATTTCAAGCTTTAATTACAGATTCAAACAAACAAATTTATTTACATGTTACACTAATTAATTTTCCTTTACAGACAAGGCAGAAATCTAGATGCTACTGCATTTTTAGATCCAATATGGGCTTGTTATGGATATTTAATGGTATATTATCATCAAGTATTCATTAGAAGACAGTTAAAAATAAGATTATGCTTCTTTTTTTGTTTGTTTGTTTATTGTTATTATTAACAGTGAGGCAAAGAATAATTATGCACTTCTAGCTTTATTTTTGGAACAAATGATAGCTTACTGCTATTTTACAGCTGTAAGATCGCACAGCAATAAAAAATTATGGTAAAGATTTACATAAAATTAAATGAAGCATCATTTAAGTGACTGCTGTATCTGTAAAGGATATAGGATTTTATAATGTGATGAGAAGAGGATAAAACTCAACTTCCTTTTACATCAATAATACATATTAATGGAAATTAATCAATATATTTTGTGGAATTGAAGACAACCCTGCATATATACATCGTGATTGCTGCAAGTTTTTAACATTGTACAAGACTAGTGCAAAAAGTGATTTAAAAACATTTACACTGCACATAACAGCTCATCTGCACAAACAAATTAATTTTTTTTGGTCAAAACTAATATTTAATTATTAATAATATTTCATTGAAGAATTTAAAAAATATTATTCATAACTCATAGAATAAAATTTAATTCTCAGAGAAAACAAATTTTGTTGCTCCTCTTGGGCTCATTTTTGGGGATTGGAAAGGATATATTTTTCCAAAAGTGAACACTTTTGAAAAAAAATTACACAACTTTTTTTTATGTTCTTCAGCCAGGTGAGCATTTCCGAAAATTAATACAAAAATTTTAAGATGCAATTTATTAGAACATTATCACTAGGGATTGCAATATCGGACCAAAATTTCAATACCGGTATTCGGTATTTTTTAGATCTTAAGACCGGGATACCGGTTTTAATATCGGTATTAGAAATTTTAGAAAAAGAAAGAAAACACAGGTGTTTCTTCGTTTTATTTGCCAGTTTTTATAGAGAGTGTAATTATCACAAAAAAATAATGTGTAACCCATAAATTATAACAGTATATAAAGAATCATAAAAAAGTAAAGGGACATCTTATTTATTTAAATCACAAAAAAGTGTAAATATCACTATTCAGTTTCACTCCATGTTTTGCTAATTTAGATTTAAGTAATTAATTAAGCCATTTATTAGCTAATTAATTTCACCCGTTAGGGAGACAAAAACAAAAGCGAATACTATTTTGCTATGTTGGACATCCCTGAACATATAGTGGAGACAATTTTTAAAATTTCTAGTAAATACCGAAAAATCGGTATTTAAACTTGTGAATACCGGTATTACAAAATTGTACAAATAGCTCAAAATACCGGTATTCGGTATCCCAGTATACCGGTATTGCAATCCCTAATTATCACAATTAGTCTTGATAAATGTCTACAATATTGACTAACAACAGAAGTGTTCTTATTGCAACAATTTAAATACAAGAAAAATGTTTTTTTTTCTCATTATTATTGGAAAAGCTATTTATTACATATATACAAAAAGGAAACACGACTAATACTACATGTATTTATCACAGCATGTCATTTGCATATGCACATTGAAAGTACTAAAATTGAAAACACTGTTCCATAAGAAAATTAATAAATTGCATAAATATTTATTATAGGAAAATTGAAACATGTCCTTAAGTCTACCATAGTTACATAATTCATACAAACAAAGAGATCAGAATAGTTTATATAACACAATAGTAATAAAAACCAAGTTAATAGGAAAAAATCAAAATTAAACCAAATAAAAAAAAAAGAATCCGGCCTGAAGACTTTCTCAAGGGTCACCCTCAGACAGGATTCAAAAAAGGGGATTTTTTTTCTGTGAAGAAATGCAAACTAAACAGTCTAATATCGATTTTTCGTGACAAGAAAATCCCCTGAAATTAGGCCTAAGAGATATACCATTTTAACAGAAAAGAAAAACACAAAACAATAAATTAGAATAATACATCCACTAAATAATTTTTAGTTGCGATTCCGAAATTATTTAGTTTTGTTTCCAAAATGTTTCTAATTTTAGATATGGTTATATATATACAGACTCTTACAAAACACAAGACAATTTCCTTTTTAAATTCAAAGCTGATTAAAAAAATGCAATTTAGAAGATTTGATGTTAACATTTTGCGCATACTTGTCATAAAATTCAGAAAATATATACCCCCCCCCCACACACACACATAAAAAACACCTGAACTACCTTAAAATCTGAGAAGCTGTTATTTACGAAATATATATTTAAAAAAATATATGTATGAAAGCATATTAATGCAGATAAACATAATCAGCTGATAAATAATATTTTTTTTAAGTCTTTTTATTTCCTCATGCACAAAATAAATAAAGAGAAAATATAGTCCTTTACAATTCGATTTTGAGTAATCTCTAAGTTTCAGAAATAATAATATAAAAATTTCAGTTGAATCAAAATTCAGAACTAGTTAGAATAACGTTAAGCCTTGCAGTATTAAAATTTAAAAAATAATGACTCACACCGTGTCTTTCATTTATGCAAACTTAAGCAATTCCTTTAAAAAAACAACGAAGATATAACCAAATTCTTAGCATTCCAATATTTCTTGGAATACAAATCCAACTATCAGAATCAGAGGCAAGCTTAAAATTTTCTTAAGTACTTACACATGAGACATAATTTGTGGGGGACAGTGTAGTTTCCTAAGGACAATTATACCTTAAACCACTTCAGAATGAGCTAGAAACTGGAGACAAAATTTGGAAAGGTATACTCAGTACAAAAATAATCCACTAACTGCTGTTTGAAAAAAAAAAAAAAATGCCCACTGTACAGAATAAAAGTATTTATCTGATTTCACCACTGAAAAGTAAATATTACAAAAATTACTTTTTATCCCATAATTTCTTTTGATACTATTATTAAGAAATTTTATTAGTATGTGCATATTGCAGATACGCTAATAATCTTATTTTGTGCAAATTATAGTTTTTCTATTCCTAACCAAAAATGAATTACAGAAATTCAAATGTGGAGCTGTTCTATGTTATATCTGTGACCACTGTGATGTGTTGTTCCTTTGACCGGATATAAAATATACTGCTTCTCATTTAAAGAAAACTAAGGATATTTTATCCAAAATAATTTTTTTTCAAATTATGAGGCAGTTGAAAATTTGTGAATGCCATCTCAATTTGAACTTTGATCATAGGGCCTAGTGCTAGGGATTTTTATTCCAATTTGGAAATCCATTGAAATAGTGAATAGGTAAATGTGTTTGGGCAGCCTGATGTAAATTTTCCTCTTTTCATTGCTGTGTGGATTAGGAATTTACTCTTGAAGGAATAATGAAATAAAGCATTTCTGAGTTTTAAGTGGACTTTAATCTATAATTTGATACAAAAAATTATGCGATATCTTAATTGTGAATGATTTAATTAATAGATTATTTTTTTTAAAAGTCAAGGACAAGTCACTCTATCAAAAAACATGATAAAACAAGTATTGATATAAGTAGGTAGATTTTGATATTTAATGCTACAGCTTGAACAATGCGTTTGGTTTATGATTTTGCTGTTGCCAATAAAAAATAATAGTAGGAATGGTGTTCCCGAAACGTTTCGCATACTCTATAATTAAAGTGCCACATTTCCATCCTCTCATACTAGAACTGTGAGCATTGGACAAGGCTGTAATTATCACAATGTAGAGATTTTTATTTTCAGTCTCCCATAGGAGCGTTTCGTGCTTTGTAGAATAACGAAGAAATCCAAGCTTACATTTAAGTCGTTTTCTTTGTCAACTGAAGGAAACCAAAATGCTACACAGTACTACAGTTTTAGCAACAAATTCAAATTTAATTCAACTAAGTCGTTGCGTTTTATCAAAATCGCGTTATATGTATGCGAATGTACAAACCGACAAATGATCAATCCCTTCATAGATTATTTGATTTAAAATTTAATATGGATCGATACTTTAGATGATGCTGAAAATGTGTACCAAATATAGCTTTTAATATTTTGAATTTATCTTGTTCATTCGAATTCGGAAAGAAAAAAACTTCATGTGAAAGAATTTTGCATACAATTTGATAGGAATTTACAAATTTTTTTTGCAAGGATCATGTAAGCGTCATACCAGTTGCAACTCAACTGCAGACCAGTGTAATTCCGATTTCGTTTTCTTGATGTAAATATGCATTCGAAACTTTCTATGTAAATAATCACAAATAAAGTGTTCTCTCATATCACATCCATAGTAATTATTGAAGATATTTTACAAATTGGCGTCCGTGACAGGACTATGGATTGTCTAAAACGGGAGAGAACACAACTCAGGCGATTATTTACCAAATCGTTGAAAGAAGTTGAAAATGCTGTGAAAACGGAACCGGTAAGTAAAATTGAATTGATACCGGTATTTAATATTTTATGTGATAAAGCTGAAAGGTTATTTGAATTAGATGAAAAAATTAGAGTAAAATGGTCCAAAATGGAAAATATTGAAGAATTTTCTAATGACCTTGACATAGCGGAAAATTATCGCGATCAGTGGATTGCTATGAAAACGAAAGTTAATTTTGTTTTGGCTACGAAAGAAAAAAATAGCGATATTTCCGGTGTATTAAATGAAACAAAACGAACTTTTTGTCTTCCCAAGTTGGAATTAAAACGTTTTGACGGCGGTATAAAGAACTGGCTCGGATTCTGGGGAAAATTTAAAAAAATTGAGGATGATGATAGTATTGATTCGCATGATAAATTTAAATATCTTTTGCAGGCGACGGAAATTGGTTCATCGGCAAGAGATTTAGTCGAAAGTTTTCCGCCGTCGGGTGAGAATTATAATAAAGCTATTGAACAATTGAAATTGCGTTTCGCTAAAGATGAGTTGTTGATCCAAGTTTATGTTCGTGAACTTTTGAATCTTGTTTTAATGCAAGCAAAGAATGGAGAAAATTTCACTTTACGTGCTCTTTATGATAAATTAGAAACCCAATTAAGAGCATTAGAGACATTAGGAGTGACATCTGAAAAGTACGAATCAATGCTGTATCCATTCGTAGAGTCAGCTCTTCCAGAAGATCTTATAAAAGAGTGGGAACGAACATGTAGCAGAGTTGAAAATAAAGTCAAGCCGAATATTTTGGGAAACTTGTTAGAATTTCTTCGATCTGAAGTCGAAAATGATGAGAGATTACAACTTGCTTGATCCGGTTTTGCGAAGGATCAAGAGTTGCAAAGAATTAAACCGAAAGATAAAATTCCTACGGCAGCTTGTAGTGTATCTAGTGAAAAGAAAAGAGCTGATAAAAATGACAAGCAATGCATATTTTGTAATAAGTCATTTCATAATACAACAGAATGCTTTACAGCTCCTGATATGTCACTGGAAGAGAAAAGAGAAATATTAAAGAAGAAAGGAGTGTGCTTTATTTGTTTGAAACCAGGTCATAATTCGAAGATTTGTAGGATCTATTTGGAGTGCATTATATGCAAGAAAAAACATCATAGCATTATGTGTCCGAATATAAATCAAACAAAACAGAATCCATCACCTGAATTAGATGCCAATATTCTCTGGTCACCAAAGAATTCATCTACATCATTGTTAAAGGTATTGGTGAAAATCATCAATAAAGATAGATCTTTAATTATCCGAGGATTATTCGATACCAGTGCTCAAAGATCTTTCATAAAAAAGGATATTGTGGATAAACTAGGATTGGAACCAGTAGATCAAGAAATGTTAAGTCATGGACTTTTGGGGGGCAGTGAAACTAAACAAAAGTCCCATAATGTGTATAATATTACATTGCAAAGCTTGTGTTCAAATTGCAGGCACAACATTTCCGTTTTAGATGAAAAGAAAATATGTGGTGCTATTCTTCGCGTAAGTAATCCTGAAATTTTCCCCATTTTGAAGAGAAAAAAATATAGAATTAAGTGATACAGGGGAAGACACTCCTGAAATAGATTTATTAATAGAAGCAGATTACCTTGGTGTATTGCTGACGGGATCAATTGAACACATTGATAAAAGTTTAGTAGCCATAAAAACAAAACTCGGATGGACACTTCAAGGTAAACAAACGAAACAGTCAAAATCTTTAGAGAATATTATTTATGTTGCCAATTTAGATTTGACGGAATTATGGAGTCTAGATGCCATCGGTATACGAGATCCTGTAGAAATTAAATCAAGGCAGGTAGCCGATGAAGAAATAGTTGAATTTTTCCGTAAAAATATTAAGAGAAATGAAGACAAGAGATGTGAAGTATGTTTGCCGTGGGAAAGTGGATATCCAGAGTTAGAAAGCAACAAAGAATTAGCCACTAAGCGCTTGATGTCAATTACAAAAAATCTTATTTGATTAGAACATTTAAGCGAATATGATGATGTGTTTAATGAGTGGATTCGAGAGGGAATTATCGAAACTGTAGCTGAAGATAAGAATAAAGGACACTATTTATCTCATCATCCTGTAATACAGACTGGAGATACAATTACAAAGATTCGCTTAGTTTTCAATGCTTCAGCAAAAGACTCTAAAGGAAATCGCTTGAATAATTGCTTAGAAAAAGGTTCAAATTTATTAGAATTAGTACCAAAATTGATAATGGAATTTCGCAAAAATGCTGTTGGAATAACATCAGAAGTTAAAAAGGCCTTTTTTGCAAATCAGCCTGAACCCAAAGGATAGAGACTAGTTTAAGTTTTTATGGTGGAAAGAGTTTTCAAGAAGAGAGAAATTGATCACCCTGAGACATTGTCGAGTGGTATTTGGTGCTTCTCCTAGTCCATTTTTACTTGAGGCAACGATAGCTCATCATCTAGAGAATGCTCCAGATGGAAGGAAGGAAACAGCTCGTCAACTTCAAAAATCCTTTTATGTAGATAACTGCATAACTAGTTTAGAAACTAGGGAAGAGGCGGCCAGATTTATTTATAAAGCTAAAAAACTTATGTCTGCAGCCAAATTTGATTTACGAGGTTGGATTACTTCTGAAAAATTGTAGAAGAAACAAAAAAGAGATATATTCCAAAACTAGGACTTTCCTGCGATACTGAAAACGATTAACTTTCTTGTAACAGTGCTATTAAAAATTCAGAAGAAAATATAACTATACGAGCATTATTATCTATTGCTCAACGAATTTACGACCCAATAGGATTTACGAGTCCAACTACTCTAATTCCAAACATCATTCTACAAAAAAAACACGGAAAAGAAAAATTAATTGCGATGATGTGCTTCCACCATATTATATATATATATATATATATATATATATATATATATATATATATATATATATATATATATATATATATATATATATATATATAATGAATTTATAGCCTGGTACAAACATGTAAATCTGCTAAAAGATTGCAAAATTCCATGAAGACTCATTTCAAATCCTTTTAAAGATGGTCAGATAAGTCTTCATTGTTTCAGTGACGCCAGTGAAGTCTCTTATGCCGCATGTATTTTTTTACGTGCTGAATATAATGGGAAAGTTTCAGTTCAATTAGTAGCAAGTAAATCAAGAGTGTCACCAACAAAGGAAATTACAATTCCTCGATTAGAACTGTTGGGAGCTCTTATATTATCCCGATTATATTGCCAAGTGACAGATGGACTTGAGGTAAAATTTAATAAAGTATACTTTTGGACAGACTCGACTGTTGTCTTGACTTGGATTAAACGGGATAGTTCTTGGAATACATTTGTAAGAAATAGGATAACTGAAATAAGAAAATATACCAATTCTGATAACTGGCATTTCGTGCAGGTCATATGAATCCAGCAGACCTTCCTTCAAGAGGTTGTGATGCAAAGATTTTATTGAAAAGCAAGTGGTGGGAAGGTCCAGAATGGTTATCAAAGTCACAAGAATTCTGGCCTTTGCATGAAAAACAAATTATTGATGAAAATTTAGTTGAATCATAGAAAAGGAAAATAATAGTAATGTGGAGCATGAATCAGTTAACTTTACTGACAATTTACTTTATTTCTCGAAATATACAAAGATTTTAAGAATGCTGGCTTGGATACTACGTTTTATTAAAAACTTAAAGAAAAATGTAAGGAAATGTGTAAGAAAAATGTTTTCCTTAAAGAAAAATGTAAGGAAACCGAACTAACCTATGAAGAAGTCCAATCAGCTGAAAACTGTTTGCAAAAGTTAATTCAAAAGGAAAGTTTTGCAGGAAGCAAGATGAAAGCATTGAAAAATGTGCAAACTTTCAAAGACGATTCCGACATTCTTAAAGTTAGAACTAAGCTCATACTGGGAGATGAAGAGAATTTTAAGTGCCCAATATTGATGCCGGGTAACCATGAAATAATTCGTCGATTGATACACCAGAAACATTGCGAGTTGCAGCATGCCGGACTTCGAACTCTCATTTCCAATTTGAGGAAAAATTACTTGATTATTTCTGTCAATAAAATAGTAAAATGAGTAAGCTCTCATTGTATTACTTGCTAAAGATTTAAAGCCAAACCTACGGAGCCACTTTTAGCCTCTTCCTAAAAATAGAATAAAAGTTGCTGCAGCATTTGAAGTCACAGGGATTGATTTGGCAGGCCCATTGTTTTTGCGTTCTGGAGAAAAGACATGGATTGTCCTTTTTACACCTGTGCTATTTATAGGGCTGTTCATCTTGAGTTAGTCAATTCCTTGTCTACGGAAGCCTTTAAGAATGGCTTTAAGAAGATTTTTTGCTAGGAGAGGCCGAGTTAACATAATCTACTCTGTTAACGGCACCAACTTCGTTGGTTTAAGTCAAGTAATGCCTTGAAAAATCTAGATTGGGAGAAGATCATGTCGTTTTCCACTATCAAGAAAATTAAATGGAATTTCAACCCTCCAACTGCTGCATGGTGGGAGCGGATGATTCGCATGCTAAAAGAAATGCTAAGGAAAATTTTGGGCCGAAAAAGTATGGATTATGAAGAATTGGAAATTCTTATATGTGACTGTGAAGCTACAATAAATCCCAGGCCTCTCACATATATTGAAGATAATTCAGAAGGTCGAAGGCCATTGACACCTGATTGTTTCTTGCAAGGCATTCCTAGTAGTGATAAAACTGATTTATACGAAATCGACAGTAAAAGCCTAAATAAAAGATTACGTTTTATTCAAAAACTACGGCATGATTTAAGAACGAGATTTCGCAACGTATGCTTAGCAATGTTAGTGCATAAAGGTCGTCACACCCGAAATGAATCTTTGAATGTTGGAGATATAATTCTCCTCGAAACTGATGGAAAACGCCTTCACTGGCCCTTAGGAATTGTAACTGAAGTCCTCCCTGGAGCAAATGGACATTCAAGAGTCGCCAGAATAAGAACAGCTCAAGGGAAAAAAATTAAGACCATTCCAGAGACTTTATTCCTTGGAAATCGGAAGTTCTGAAAAATTACCATTCATGGCTCAGCAAAAGGATAAAGACACAAACACTCAACTTCCTGCAACTCCAGTTGTTTCAGATCAAGATTCCAGTGAAAATGATGATTATATAACCAAAGTAGCTCCTGATGTTGTCACTAAAGCTGGCCGGCATATTAAAATTCCCAATCGACTCAATTTATAACCTTTGTTGCAATTTCAGGTACTCCAAAAAATTGCAAGGTGGGAGATTATGTAAGCGTCATACCAGTTGCAACTCCACTCCAGTGCAATTAATTCAGATTTCGTGTTCTCGATGTAAATATGCTTTCGAAACTTTCTATGTAAATAATCGCAAATAAAGTATTCTCTCATATCACATCCATAGTAATTGTTGAAGATATTTTACAGATCATGTGGGATCAATGAATTTTTGTGTTGACAGACAGACAATTCCAAAAATGTTCGAAATGTTCAAGTTCGAAAAATTGACGAATACATGAATTTTCTTCGTATAAGAAACTGTAAAGGTAGATTCATTATGAATTACCAATGCAAATTCACGGACACAATAGCTACGAGTTTGCTGCTGGCTTCATGGGCAAAAAATTTTTGAAACTGATGATGGATTCTGCCCAACTATGAGCTTGATTAAAAATTTTCTTCGTTCATTGAACATCAAAATAATTAATATATTTTAAAATTAACAAAGCTAATAAGAAACGAACTATATAATTATTGCTTTATACGATTAAAAACCATTTTCTTATTAGTTTGCTTAAATAAGTCAAACTCAAAGTTACACCTCTGGGTAAAGTAATGCTATACCATTAATCACCATTTAAGATTGTTAAAAAAATAATTAAAAATGTAAAAAATAAACATTTTGGTTTTTCAAAATTAGAAATAAATACAAAATTGAAAAGAACTAAGATTAACATTCGGAACATAATAGGAAAATTATAAATGAGGGCACCAAAATATTAATCATGAAAATCGGTCAAAGGTACAACACTCTCAACTGAAAAAATCCAAAATTTTCACTTCACAACAACAAACCAATTCTTGCATTGTTTCATTCAAAATTACTTATTATTATGCAAACATTTAATTTTTCTTAAATTTCCAAACATTAGTCATTAAATATTTCAATTTTATCAGTCAGTTAACTTTAATACTGTACTAAAAAATGACTCAAGATTTGAATTCAGGAAAATAATAAAATAATTTTACCCTTCTTATAAATAAAAATAGTGTAGCTCATGTAAACAAAATTTTAACAAAAAAACTTTCTTAATAATATAACAAATATGACATTCAGTAATATAAGCAAAGATTTCATTAACATTCTAAATAAAATAGATCTCTTTGTTTAGTACAAACACTCTCATATTCACATTCATACACCTATTAAATATAAAGACACACAAACAATCATATTTCAAAGACACTTTAAAGAATATCATTATATAAATTCAAAATGTAACTAAGTTTTGAAAATTTGCTCTTTATTAAAAACTTCCAGTTAAACGATCAATGATTTTCAAGGACTTATGAAGACAAAAAGTTTTACTATGATTAAAAATTTCACGAAAGACATATATGGAAGAATACTTTATTAAAATACTATTTTTCTTAACAACTGCACCACTATATAATTTAAGGTAAAATGAGTAATGAGCTAACATTAATATATAAACAGCTAGTCTCAAAACAAAAGGATAATCAATACATCAACAATAAAATAATTTTTATTAATCGTTCGGAGGTCGTTGACAATGTTGCACGCTGAGTTCTTGAATAAGGCAAAATAATTAAAATACTTTATAGCATTTGTTTTATATTCCATTTCTGGTATTTGTAACACCTTTTAACCCTATTAAATATCAATAAAAAGACAAAGGGAAGGCACGGAGGAGTTACTTCAACAGAAGTATGAATATAAAGCACTATCGGAACACTATCGTTCAGTAAGGCTATGAATATAAAGCACTATCGGAACACTATCGTTCAACAAGGCAATGAATGTAATGCACTATCGGAACACTATCGTTCAACAAGGCAATGAATATAATGCACTATCGGAACACTATTTAAACAGGACTTATTTTAATAGAAATATGAAATCCTGCATTATCGAAAGGCAATATTAACAGAAGTTACTTCACAAAAAAAAAAAAAAAAAAAAAAAAAAACTATAAATATAAAATACTAATGGAATACTATAAATATTTTAGCATAAGTTTGAGGCAACGTTATTAGAAAGAATAAAATTAGCCAATGGTTCAACCTATCTATTCTTATATTTTATTTTAAAGTTAACTTTTGTCAAAAGAAAAAGAAATTCCCAAATCCTTAATTCATAATTTAAAACTACATTTAAATGAAGTTTTGAAACGTCAATTTTTCAGCAAGGAAAAAGTTTATAAAGAAACTTTTCTTAGCAATTTTCAATTGCAAGAATAATCAAACCTTAAGATCGTTTTTATAAAAAAATTATTACTTTTTAATACGATACTCATAAAGTCGTATCCAGACTTTAAGATTTCAGAGACAAAGAGATATCATGCAATTCCTTCGCGCAAGAGAAAGATAAAACTTCTGAAATGAATTATAAACCATTTCAAATGACAAAAAAGATTAGTTTACCACTGACATTTTGAAACATGAACCATCTTATAAAACGCACATATTTTGTGCTTTGTCGAAATTAATCTGAAATACAATTCATATATAGTCAAATCACGGGGAAGTAAAAATCACACAAAAAAGAGATGCCGTTACTCGGTAGTCTTTAATTTTATATACAAAAATTATTAAATTAGTCAGAAAATTAAATTTATAAAGCAAAATCTACAAGTTTGCTTTAGCATGCATCTCAATAACTTCAAAAATAGAAGTACAATATTATTCAAGAAGAATAAAATATGACCTATGATAAATTATCCATATTAACAAAATTTACGAAATCACAGTCTCCAACATTTTAAAAATATTTAATAGCTTTAATCCCTTATTAGATCACCACAATTTTTAACATAAAGGTTTGCATAGTTTCCATGATCAACAAACATTCCATCACAGTAGTTTCTACGTTCAAAATTAAAGCTCTAAATACAATAAAACACACAACAGAGCTCAAAACCCACCATGTAACAAAATGAAAAACTTAATGAAACATGATCAAATAAATAAATGACACTCATGTACATAGATTTAAAAAAAAAAAAAAAAGAATTTCAAAAACGACACTTATTATAAAATACTCCTAAAAAAGAAGTTTAAAAATCCATAAATAAAAGGTGTTTAAAAACAGCCTATCTTTTCAAAAAGTATATTCAATTTTCTAAAAAAGTGTTTACAAAATTAAATCTACTGACGGGTCATATAGAAGGCAAAATAATTTTAATACACACAAAACAGGAACCGATAAATCATTGGGGAAAAGTAATTGCATCCAGGCATGACACACGATGGAAACAATAAAAAACTGAACTTCAAAAAATAATGAATTGTACAATTTGAAACACAAAATAAAATAAGCATGATTAACTGCACAATAAAATGGATAAATTTATGCAAAAAGTGCTTCAGATATTAAAGATATTGCAGAACTATTACATGAATAGCAACGATCTGAAGAATGATAAAAACAGATTCCAAAATCCGAGTTTCCATGTATGAAATGTGTCATGCCTGAATATCGTTTTAGAAATTCTTTTCTAATAAAGTTAAAATAAATCATCTGAAAATCTTTTCTTATTCAAACTTAATTAACTCATTAAGAAAATAAATTGTCATGATTTAACTGTTACAAACAAGACATTCACATGCAAATATTTAAAGACACTAAAAGACGTAGACAACTTCATTAAACAAGACTGTGATTGAATTTCATATCACTAATTAGTATATAATAAATGGCTAGTATTTAGTCATTCAAAAATTATTGCTTATTTTATTTTATACCTAAACAACAATAATAAAAAGTAGGACTTCAAAATACACACTATAGGCATGAAAATTTACACTTTGGGAAAGATTACTAACAAATATTCACTTCATAATTACAGTAACTTGGTAAAGAACTGCCGTGCAATTTGTTAAAGATTAACAAAAATTCATTTAAGCTCACAATATATACAAGACTAAAAATAAGAAAGGATTCATAAACAGTAACACAGAAGTAACAACAGATTGTTTTTTTTAATTTTTGCACGTCACACTTTTCATTTCTTTCATTCACAATGTTGAGCAATAAGTATAAAAATATATTATATTTTTCTTTGCATAGAAATAGAGATGCAACTATTATGAAACTCTTGGAACGATCCAAATCTTGGAATAATGATACAGTTTCATTTGCATAATAGAAGTTAATGTGATTGAATTCATATGTGACAGTGATTGATGGTATTCACAATGCCTTGATGAATGAAATTGGTAAGATTTTAACGCATATTTAGCAATAAAATATGTATGGCTCACACACATAATTCACAATCCTGATTTATCTGCATCAAAAAACGCATATAAACAAAACTTTCTTAAAAGTTGAAATCATTTTAATAATTCTGCTTCTTTGCAATGAAAAATAATTTTAAAACCTTACTTATTAAAACAGATGCATTAGCGATAAAACAGATCCGGATTAACAATTAAATTGCGCCAAATGTTTAAAGAAGTACATAACTTGCTATCATTTATCAAAACCAGAAATATTTTGGCATGGCAAACAATGTGAATTCACAAAACTAGTGAATGAACCATATACATATTTAAATATTCTTATGATGGGATTATAAATAAAGTTCAATTTACATCATAAATGGAGGAATTCAAAATGTTTGGACCTTTAAGCGAATCATTCACATCTCTACGAAAAACTGACAAATTTTGAGTGAACCTAAAAATAAAAAGCACACTTTAAATTAATGTGACAGATAAAGATAGAAGCGAAATTTATTTTATTAAAAATCACTTTTTGCTTAATTATGTGAAATAAAGATTAATGTAAGGAAATAGAAAATTTTATGTTTTAAGATTTATTTTAAAGTATTAAAAATTGTAAACACAAAAGAATTTTCTAGTTGATTCCTTTACTCATATTTGAAAGAGATATTAAAGTTAAATGCATAATTTTTAACCAAACTATTTTATCCACTTGTGAAAATAATGAAAACAAATAATAATTCAAACTTAATATTATTTCAAATGGTCAGTAGATTTTGCTCCATTAAGAACAATTTGTGTCCACAATGCTGTATTCCTTTAAAAATATATTTCAATTGAAAATATTTCTGTGAGCAGAATTAAAAGCTTAGTATTAGCTAATAATTTTGATTTCAATTTTTAAACAAGTAACATGGCAAGAAGATAAAAAAAAGATACTGGAGAAAATTAATTTGGCATCACTCATTTTACTTAATAATCAGAAAAACGAGCAAATTTCAGAAGTAAATGCTCAGAAATACAGAAGTAAAAAAAGCATATACCTTTCTCTATTTTTTGTTTGTAAATTTCTTTCAATTCCATCCATTAAACTATCAAACCATTGTGCCATTATAACTTGTTTCTCAGGAAGTTGATTATTAATTATACTTTGTCTAAGTTGATTGAAATACTAAAAAATAAATATCAATATAAGAAACGCATACAATAGATATATTTAAAAAAATCAATATACTGATTAATTAGAGAAATAAAATAACCTAATAATAAGTTTAAATAATTGTCTAAAAGATGTTTCAGAATGTGTGTGTGTGTGTGTGTGTGTGTGTGTGTGTGGTGTGTGTGTATGTGTGTGGTGTGTGTGTGTGTGGTGTGTGTGTGTGGTGTGTGTGTTTTAAACTCTAATTTAAATCCAAATTAATTCCCAAAGTTTTATCTTAATTTAGCCCATGGTAACTTCATTCTAAAACTTTCTCTTTTTTCCTGATCGCATTCCACTTTTTCTATTTAATTAATTCAAAAGAAGCTTTGTAAATTGCTTTGTCAGCGGTTCCCATGCTGCGCGAGAAGGATAGAAAAATGTCCAGTAAGCACATTCCTTTTTTAAGATCCCTGTGTTTCCCTTACTTGTGATTGACATGCGTCAGAAATCCCTGTCAGAATCTTAATAATATATTAGCGCTATGAAAAAATATTTTCCCTATCAATATCTCATGTTATATAAGACGAGGGATAATTTGTTTCTCTCTTCCCCACTTCTGCTTTTGTGCTGCACTGTGGCGGAAGTGCCTTGTCCGCGCCTTCTTGTAAATAAATTATCGGGGGAGAAAATAAAGCGAACTTTAAAACTTCAATGAGTCTTTCTGTCTTCGAAACTGCATTCTGCTTCAAACAAATAATGCCTATATTATATATATTCCATTTAGAGAAACGGGGAAGGAGCGCGGTGATAAGGTCCTAGTCTACAAGGTTCCACATTCAAAACCCAATTCCATTTAAGATCGGGTATATATAAGATGCTGGTGCATGTTAAATCTGATTTCGAGGTTCAAATATACTCCTTCAGATGTGGCATGAAATTCTTATAATGGTTTGCTGGCAAGCTTTCTTTCCTATCATCTACTCAAAGTTTAAAATATAACACAAGACAATATAACAAGAGAAATATAACACAATCCATTAAATGATTAAGTAATATTCCAATTCATTATAAAAAAAAATAATCATAATTTACTTTATGATTACATTTGTTTATTGTAGACACATATAAACGTATTTCATTAAATTTTATTTTTAAAAAAATCAGTTATCTAGCAAGTAATTAAATTTTTTCATTGAAAACCAGACTAAATGCTCCCTCATCGGAAATTCGTCATTATCTGTCTCATCAGTGCTTATACCAATAATTGCTATAAGTGAAAATCATGTGTCCAAAAAGATAAAAATGATCAGTTGCTTATTATATTCTGATAAATTTCTCATTTCCTAGAAAAAATAAATCCCCATTCAATACCCTCCAAATGCTACAGAGGAATTTTATTTACTTTTCAAGATTATTAACATGTCAATAATTTTATGGATTTGTCTTCCCACACTTTCCCATTAAAATGCAACACATCTATTGTTTCTATACATTTTTCGGTAAAATAAGAAACCTTGAAAAGAACTTTCAATAGAAAAGTTTGTTCAGTTTTTTCATAAAATTACTGTTTTAATTTTCTTTAATAGTTGTTTAACAATTTAATTCCTTGTTCTACTATAGAAACAATTTTATTTTATTGGTCATTCAAAAATACGCATGTTTGCTAGTATTACAAGTTAATAGTATAAAAAAAATGATACTCATTGCAAGTTATTTTATCATCAAAAAACACACAAAAGACACATAAAAAGTTAGAAACTTACCTCTTCATTTAATAAAATTAAGCCCAGCAATGGTCTTGACATAGACCATTGATTCCTACATTCTTCAAATATCACAATATTTAAATTCGTACTCAGCATCTATAGATTCAAGATATTTCACAAAATTAATAGTAAAAATACTTTGAAGAAGTAGTAAGAAAAATAGTTTTTTTTAAAAAAAATAATTAATCGTATTTATGCCACTAAATCTATATCTCAATGAACAAACTCTTAAATGAAAAATACATGAACATTCATCAAATTTTTATAACCAGCTGCTGCATTCGGGGCTCCACTCGTATTTCTTTGCTCTATTATGTATACAAGAAAAAACAAAATACAAATACTTTACACTGTACAGTTTTCAACTTGTTAATTTGTTAAGGGGTGCGGAATTCTATGAGGATCAAGCAAATAAACGATTTTATAGATATATTATTACAACAAATTAAATCATATATAAACGGTGATTGCAGACACGTAAATTAATGTTGGAAGGAGAGTGGAAATGTAAAAATTCTGAAACGATAATATTCGAAATTAAATTTGACTATTACACTAATAGTGAATTAAAAACTAAATGCATGAACAAATTGAACATGAGATTTAACAGCATAAAATATATTACCACGTTACCCCGGAAAGTCGAACTGAAGTATAATATAATCATACTTACTAAATAAAAAGCATGTAAATTTATAACACAGATGAATAAAAATTTATTTACCAAAGCAAATTAAGGCACAATTATAATATTAGCTTTTAAAAGAAATGTATTATATAACAAACAAAAAATATTTTCAAAAATTAAGGAATGGTAGCATTTTTTAATCATAATATTAATGATGAATGTTCTTAATATAAATAAAATTTAAAAACTGCAAAGTAAAGGCATCCGGCTCGTAATTTTATGATAAATGTAATTTAATTTTTTTCAGAGGATAAATTTAACATTAGAATAAAATATGCCAGTAAAGAAAATTTAAAAATGTCACTGCAATTATGACCTCCAAGCCCAAGAGTGTGCCATATTCTGATCATAATACCAAAAATTGCTTATTTTCTTATCTTGTTGTTTGATAAGTAGATGTTTTGTTTGAAACGATGTTTTGGTCACTAATGTGTGCATGGTTGAGTAAACAATGGTTAAGGTCTATAGAATAAGTAAGCAAACCATTCCATTATTAAAGTGTTTTTATATTATTTATCTAATATATTCATTGCAAGTAAAAAAAAATTCCATAATCCTATTCCAAAAGCAACATCTTACGAATTCCTATTAAAAAAATAAATAAAAAAAAAAAAAAAAAAAAACAAGGAGGAGCTAGATGAGCCATTTATCAAAGATATCGTGAAACTAAGTTATGAAACAGTATTTTTACATAACTCATAACCATAACATCTATTTCAAGCTTTACAAATAGTTAAATTGGCTTATGTTCATATTATATATGTAGAGATTTAATTAGTGGCCATTACCATTCCAGAGTTATACTGAACGCATCCAATTCAAATTAGTTTTATTTTATTGTAATAGATGGCACCATGGGTTCTACTAATCCAAAGTGCTAAGTCACATAACCATAAATTTTAATAAAAAAGCGAGCTGTTGGCATTCGCTCGAGAGAAGAAAAAGAGAGAGGGTTCTTCTTTTCGGTGATAACGATGAGTATTTAATACGTAACGGCATCATATAGTTTTGCTATGGGCAGACATCGTATTAGGCTTCGTCCTTGAAGCCATCTAAATATTTTACTTCTAACTTTAATGTAAATAACCTTTCCCGTCCTAAATGTTAATGTTCTTTTAATTTTGTTTACTGTAAATAAATTATCTGTTTTTCTTTAAACGTTACTCCTTTTTTAAATCAGTATCCTAGACACTAATCCAAATGGGATTGAATGGGCATTTTGTCCCACCCAGTCCTACATATACTTAGAAATGATGAAAAAATCGCTTTTGTGTAATACTTATTTCAGAATATATGAGTGAAAAATTTCGAGAAATATATGAAAATTATACTTAATTTACAAATAATCGAAATCTTCATTAAAATTTAGAGGCAAAAAAGTGAGGAAAACAGCTCCAAGGTAAGCTCCTCTCAGCTAAGAAAACAGTTGTTTTGTGAAGTACTTATTTCACAAGAATATCCAAAATATACTTGTGTCTAGAATTGGCAGTTTTAGATACGAAGACACGACTACAAAGAATTAAAAGAAACATTCATTGGTATGATTATTCGAGAGCAGATTTAAGATTAATGGACGAAGAATTTTTAGGGACTAGTTGCATTATAAATTATGGAGTTAAAAAATTATATATAGAGAGAGCGCTAACATACATGGTACAGAAGACACTATTATTACTTATTGTTGACAGGCAATAGTCAAATGTAAACAAACTATTGTAGAAATTTGACTATTTCATTGAATATATTTACAACTGCATTTGAATTGAGCGCTTCGCTTAGTTAACTGATGGAACTACAAAACATTATTAAATGTTTTGGGCATGATTCACCATATCAACAAAATAGTTTATTTAGTCAGAGGAAAGCCAAGAAATAAGCGAGCACAAAAAATGGCTTAACCACCACCAGATGGGTAGTCGCCGACTTGCCTCAGAAAATTGATGTTCATATTTTTTGAAACAGTTATCTTACAAAAATTGACTTGGTATTATATTCAGATTCAAAAAATTACGGAAATGAAACCTATTTCATTAAATAGGAATAATTTTTATCTCCTACTTTTAATAATACTGTTTAATCAATTTGATATACAATGTTTTAAAATGTTATACTGGAATTCAAATTCATCCACCAAAACATTCAACCGCGTGCGTTTGCCAATCATTAACTCCGTAAGAGGATTTTCACTTCCGCATTAATTTTATAACATATACGCTTTTTAATTAGCAGTAAATTTACTCAATTGAATTCATGTTTTTCAATTCGTAATATAACAAAGTGGATTTTAAAAAATACATTCTACATTAATCATTTACGGCCTAAAAAGTCAATAATCCAGGCAAGTAAATTGATGGCCAAAGGTGGCTGGCTAGTTTATGAATAAATAAATAGTAAACATACAATATCGAATTTACATCGCACAGAGCATTTAAACTATACTGTATTATTATCATTATAAATATGTCATTTAAAAATAATGCTTAAAATCAAGGCCAACATAATGAACTTTTAAGTTAGATATTCTAATATTATCTACAAACTATTTAGTTACATAGAAATTAGCAAAGGTGAAATGCAATACCTTAATTCATATTAAACCAACAGCTTCACTAAACAGCGAGCTTTCCTAAAATCATTTTTTATAATAAAGTATTTTTGAAGTATTTTGAAGTTCATTATAAAAATAGAACTTTAATTTCATTGTCCCTTATTAAAGTCACAATATTTTCTTAGCTAAGATTAGTATTTACAACCTCCATCACATTAATAGAAAAGAAAATATAGAGAAGGTATAGAATATCGATGTATGCCTGAAGAATCACAGCCAATTAAGATATATATATATATATATAATGAAATATGTTAAATAATGTAAATTTAACCAAGATACAAGAAAAATATGTTCTGTGATATTAAATGTCAATATACTACTATAATAAAATTCTATTATAATGTTTTAAAGAGCACAGTTTTAAAGAAAATTTACTTTTTAATTTAATATCAATTAATTAAAATTGTATACTGGGAAAACCATTTGGAAAGCCCAGCAGTTCTCATCTTCATGGCAAACAGCTCTTTTAGCTCTTTGAAATTGCATTTCTAGATTTCAGTTAAAGCTCTTTGACTTAAGAGAGTAATGACACCTACATAAAAAGAAAGAATCTTTAAAATAGTCTTCAAAAGAGAAACGAAATGATTATCAGATGCAGCCTCTGGTCTACAATAAGAGTCAAGTGTCACTAACTTAACTAATGACAAGCCAATACTCATGATTCTTGCAGGCAATAGTTATTTTTTTTAAAAAACTTGGATTGAAATAGTCGAAATATTTAAAAGATAAAAAATTTATAACATTCATTAAGGATCCAAAAAAATCAAAATTAAAATCGCCATTTTTCATTTAGTTTAAATTTTTAAACAATGTTTCTTTTCAGGATAAATTCTGAAATAATTACAAACTATTTTTATTTCAATTCTTGAAAGTAATTAATAAGGAAGCATAATAAAGATTTGAATGCAAAATACAAGCATTTTGCTGCTTTTCATTATAAAATTCTTAATGCATAGAGTTTACTTTAACAAAAATCTCATTTTAATTCATGACGTAAAAATAAGATAAACTAAACTAAAATAAATGTCATTAAAATAATTGCTAATAACCATAAAAATAAAAATAGAAAGGTAAATTCTGATATAATACAATTGTTTAACACATTTTGTATAGCATATTGATTTCATTTTCATGGTTCAATTATATTCATTCATGTGATAATTGTCATAAAATAGATGACAGAAGGGCTTAACTGAATTTTAATTCCAAGTACAAATGGAATGTGTTTTATAAGTAAACAGCATTTTCTAATTAATATTCCACTAAATTTTTAAGATTAATGAAAATTTTATAACAAAATGGGAAATAATGGATATAGCAGTTTCAGATGTTATATATTTTATTATAAATTTTTATACTAAGCACACAAACCATAATATCAGCTTTCAATATAACGTTTTGGGAGAAATAAAAGAAGGTCTGACTGAATTGGTATCGCATTCCCTATATTTGAAATAATTAGATGAATACAGGCATTATCTAAGCAAAACTGCTGAAGCAGCATTTATCATCAAAATATCCCCTCCCCCCTTCTCCCCGTAGATAAAATGTTTCGCTCCAATTGTCACGATATCTTTATTAAGCCGTGAATCTCCAAATATTTGGTCATGAAAAATAGATAAAGTCTGTATTAAGTCTTAATTTATACTAGTCTTCAACATATTTTTTTCTTTCTTTCATTTGAAATTAACCTTCGTAATATGCAAACATTAACCTTCGTAATGCCAATAATCAGTAGGAATTAGCAAGTTTAATTTAGAACAAACAACACAACAGTGAGGAAAATAGGCAATATCCCCGAGTGTGAAAAGAAATATTTATGTTTGCCAATACAATCTATCTCTTCCTCAAAAAAAAAAGTATGATTTGACTGGCAGTGAAGTTATTATAAAAGTTACTCTTGTTTTGAGATTGCCAGATTGGACAATTGATATCTCTGCCTTTGATGTTACTCATCATTAAAGATGTCATAATAAGTTTTTCATTCATGTGTATGTCTCTGCGATTTTGCTTACTAAAACACCTTTTCAAGAAGTAAAAATTCTTCAAAAGTTGGTAGTATATCAGCCTTTGCCAGCTATAATAACATTTCCAATAATATAACTTTTATTTGGTTATTATAATGCCTATTCATACAGAAATGCTATAAGTAAATCTAACTAAATGCAAGAGGTAAAAATTCTATAAATGGTATTCTTATTAATATTTGAAGTTTTTCTTTTAAAAAAAGAAAAAAAAAACCATATTAGCCATTTTTAAAAATCCCAATTTCGTTTTTTTTTTTTTTTTCATGTTATATATTTATTTATGAGAACTAATCCCCTGTAATTATTTTAATTGATGGCAGGATGAATGGAATTTCTTTATATTCTAGTTTTCAGCAAGCAGCAAGTACAAGCTGTATTTTTGTACACATGATAGCATTTATTTTGAATATAAATTTCTCTAACCTGTTGAAGTAAATTTTTTTCACTAACCTGTTGAAGTATTTCAGGATGCTGTTTCAAAACACGAAGACACGTTTCTTCTTCGGGCTGTTCTGTGCCACTAGTCCTTCTTTTCCTACCCGCTTTTGAAACTTTTTTGAATATGTAAGTAACTAAGTGATCCAATGCAGCACAACAGCCTGCACATACCATTGTATCTAAAATAACACGATAATGAAGAATTACAATCTATTAAATTCAACGAAAATTATTAATTATTTCTCCGAAAAATAATATTGCAGCTTAAAACGCTTTTAAAACTCCACTTTTAAAAGATTAATTCAAGCCCTCCTTACAGGAAATTTTTGGCAGAATCCATAATTAGCACCAATTACCCATATGTCCCGTCTTAAATTAATCCTGGAAAATGTTTTAGCATTGTAGCACCGGCCTCTCTAAATTATAGTAAAATGTATGATTTTCAAACATTTTATTCCTCTTCAAAGAAATGTCATCTTCATAATTCACCTTCACTTTTACAGCTATCTGGTTTCGATTGAGTTTATTTTCTAAATCTTTTAAAATTCTAACAAAAGCTCTATAAAACAAAGCAATATTCTTCATAGCAGTTTACTAACGTTTCCAATCTTACCCATATGATCTTAAAATTTCTAATCAATTACAAACTTCCCGGAATTTTAAATTTTCTGTATTTGTTAACTTGTAGAAATTTCAGAGAATAATACATTACTTAAATTTACAGGGGTGTTTGTGGGACCCCAAAAAATCCCCTGAAACTTTTACGGACTTACTACCGGCATTTTGGAATTTCGAGAAGGGGGGGGGGAGAGAAATGAAAAATTACAATTATGAAGTATTGAATGACCTAATTATAAAAGTTCAATGAATTACTTTTTTTGCAAAATTAATAACCATAAATTTTCAAACATATAAACTACTACATTTTATGCAAATATTTTAAATTACCTGAATTAATTCTTTTAAAAAAAATATCTAATTTCTGCTGCTTTTTTTTATTTTTTGATGTTTGTGGGCTTGTCTTTCTTTTGTGGTGAACTTCATAATTGCAGGAAGGTTGACTTTTATTTTCCTCATTTACAGTTGAAGAAATTTCCTCGAGAACTGCACATGCAGAGGTAGAAGCAGTTTGCTTTTCTGCTAATGTAGAAGGTTTTTCAGAGACTTTTATAGGTGACTCATCTGAAATACATGTTTCTAAGTCCTCTTGATATGTTTTCCAACTTCTGTTCATATTCAGTAAGAGATCTTTGTGAGTTGGATCAGTCATTGGATTTTTTTAGCCATATTTTTCACATGAGGTTTCTTTAGAAGCCATTAAATCATATTTAATAGTCTGCACTGCATCTAGGGAATCAATCTTAAGAGAGGTTCTATAGTCAGTGACAAGTGTATCCATTAAGTTGAATGCACTTTCCACTAATGGGCCATGGAAGCAGCTAAGGCAGGCTTTGACCAATTTAGCCAATGTAGGATACTTATAATCATTTGTGAAATCATCTTTTAAATTAAAAACTTTAGACCAATATTTATCAATTGTACACTTGACTTGATTTCCACTTTCATCAGATGTGTAGAGCATTTCTTTGGTGATATCAATATCACTCTGGTATAACCTTATTTCAGCTTCTACTTTTGACTTCTTATTATCACTAAAAATATGGGACATAAAAGATAATTTTTCAAAAGCTAATATTGTACTGGTTTTACCTCTTAGCTCTGGATCTAATGCTGTAAAACTAATTAGATATGAATTTTTAAGGGGTAATTTCTGTTTCATATGCTGAAATTTCAAAGTGAAATTCTCTTGCGTACATAAATAAAAAAAATATTTCAATAAGCGAAACGAAAAATTTACACGTGCATCAATAAATGAAACGAAAATTTTACACAGCGGAGAAAAAAAAGTTGCGAAGCGATCAATGACAAATAGGTAATACGGCGAAAAATCCCCCTTCTCTACTTATTGGCGCCACGCCAGGAGAGATAAGACCTTTGAACCCAGAGTCACGTTATCGCACATCTGGTCGAACGAAGTCTCTCCCTTTTTTTTCTGCCGCGCCCACTTGCCGAAAAGAATCCAGAAGAGAATGTCCGAGAACCGGGGGAATGAGTCATAACTCGCAATAAGGAAAGAAAAAAAAAGAAGTTTTTTCCCCCTTTTCACGCATTATCACTGCCTTTGGAGAAAGAAAGGAAAAGTTTTCACCACACACACTGACCTTGCGTTTTCTGCTTTCAAAGCAAACAAAATTACCCAGATCAAAATAAATAATTCATTATTATTCCTACTTCCTTTTGAACGACGATCCCCGGAATTTCCGGGTAGCGAAGTTCAAAATCCCCGGAATTCCGGGGTTTCCCCGGAGCACAAACACCCCTGAATTTATTTCACAGAAGTCAAGTAATAGAATAAGCGACTAACAATGTATTCTTTCTGAAAATTTAATGATAAAAAGTGAACAAGCATTATTGGATTATGTTAGTTATTTACAACTACGTAGATTTGCAACATAAAACACTTCAATTCTGACTTCAATTTCTGCTTCAAAAAGAAATAACTTACCCTTCAACCCCTTTTTCAATTCACCCTTGTTTTAAGTAATGAACCATAAGCTTAAGATAATTAAAATACAATTTTTTAAATTTACCTGAAGATGATAGGCCTTCAGAAATGGATGATAAAATATACAAAAAAAGGTGTGGTTCTAAACTGCTTAAAAAATTCATATGATCTTGTGCAAGACATTCCAGTAATACATAATAAGTTTGGCTTAACTTTGGATAATGCTGAAAAGAAGGAAATGTATATTAAGTTTAACAAGAAAAATAAAATAAAATAAATTTTAGACACTGCAAAAATAAAATAAATTAATAAACAAATGAAATATAGAGAAATTGTTTTTTACCACATAGGAAAAAAATTTTAATTTCAGGAATTCTCATTAAAAAAACTCGCATTATTACCATTTAAAATTTACTTTTTTTATTAAATATTTTTGTGTTGAATAGATTTTTTTTTTTTTTTTTTTTTCATACAGCAAAGCAAATTGCTATCAAAGCGTTTCCTTTCAACAAATATTAATCCTCTAATTAAAATTGTAAAAATGACAAATCACTGAAATAAAAAAAAAAAAGTGTTGTATGTCCCAATGACTCATTAAAGTGTATAATGCTTGCATTTAAACATACAAATAGAAACAATTTATACAAATGCAAATCGGAATCCGCCGATTTTATGAATGAAAGAAAGAAAAACAAAACACAGTCTGGCCAAAAAAAATTCTAAAAACATTTTATTTAATCAAGAAGAGATGTCTGATTTTACTGAACAATTAAATTGCTCTTAAAAAGCATTTTAAAAATATTTCAACAGATCAGAGATGAAAGAAATCAAAAATTAGTGTTGTCAATTTCAAATTAAAGTAAACTGATTTAGTTATTGAACAAGCATGAGATAATAATGCACCTAAAACATCTCTATGCTGCAGAAGGATTTGCCAATAAGCTACATTTGTTATTTCACAAGCAAGAACCGAATTTCAGTTTTACATTAGATCTACATGAGTCAAGAGAAAAATTAAGAATGAGATTGCACATAAGGAAGGAATGTGCAATGAGTATCAAAGTTAAATTGAAATAAATCTTGATACAATGCATAAGGGAAAATAATCAATTTTATAAATGAATAATATGCCACTGCTAGCTTCCTTTTCCAAAAAGTAAAACAGATTTTAATAAGTAGTAAGACAGCACATTTTATAAAAATATTTAATACAAAATATAATCACACAACTCAGTGGTATCTGAAATTAAGCATTAAATTTTTATTCAAATTGAAAATTGATTTTAAAAGTTATATTAGAAGCCCAAAATAGTGCTAAATAAAAGGTGTCTACAAATATGGTAATTAAGTAAATAAGGAAAGAAATTTCTTATAAGCAGAAACAAAACATAAGAAGAAAAGCATGTCAATTTATCATTAAAAGAAACTGCATGAATTTCAAAAATATAAAAATTACACTTACCAACATATCAGACTGGGGAACTGACAGTAACATCTTTACAAAAGTATTTAGAGCATCATCTAATGCAACATCACCATACCATCGAAAGACGCCAAAATTTACATATCCGCCACAAAGGGCAGATTTCAGCATTGAGAAGCAAATGGAAATCCCTTTTAATGTAATTATGTTAAGGAATAACCCTTCATAGAACACATAAATATAAAAAAGATATAACACGAAAGTCCAGGCAATAAAGGCAGTCAAATATTTGTGACAGAACTTGATAGTTAACATAATGCATTTTATTTTTAGTAATTACAATAAGTGAATAATATTTTTTAGAACAGCTGACTTTTTTTAAAAATTCCACATAAAGCTTTTCCAATAAATACTTATGATATTCAGTCACGTAGGTTTAAAAATAAGGAAACAATAAATCGTCTATGAACGAGTGGCATTTATTACTAAAGATTAAAAACGGATAAAAATCCCTTAAAGCAGAATTTAAAAGTCATTTAACAAAACATATCATTTTAGCGATTTGCTAACATTTATAAAAATAATTTAATGATTAGAAATCATAAAGCATATCATAATTACAAGAAAGAAATCATTAAAAGAAAGAATCCACCATAAGCCGATGAAATTTAGCGAATCAGGCAATATATCCGATTTGAAGCCACGCAAATTTTATTGGAAAGGAGGGGAAGTATTGCTATATTGATATGATTCAAACATTTAAAACCAAAATATAAATACTGAAAAGGAACAGTGTATTATTTACTTTTATCTCGGTGGTTAAGAATTTTCCTATCATCTTCATCTGTTTTCATAGAATCATGTTTCTTCCTCCAAAATTATCCGATTTTTAAACTATACTAATGCTAACGTACTTGCGACTTAATTTTTCTATTAATTATATTATTAACTTTGCACTCTGAACTGACATTAAATGCCATAAATATCAAGCTTTGTAAACATTTCTATAAAAAAGTTTCTATGAATTACTAATGAAATAAACATCCGAAATACGACATTCTCTCCCAAAAATGTATATTTCTTGAAAAATATACAGGGTGTTGCCGAATTCAACCGACAAATTCAGAAAGGTGATAGGAGGCATCAGGAGGATAAAGAATTACCATACAACATGAGGTCCCAAAGGACGTTTAGGGGGTAATAATCGCAAAACTATGAGGAGTCGGCAAACTTTTGGAAATTGTAAAAAATTAATAAAAGAATAACAAAAGGTGTTTCAACTATGAATTTTTTTAAAGTGAAAGCACACTCTTAAAGACTATTTTTCATGTAAGTAACATGCCGATTTGATGAACCAGGGGGGGTCGAAAACGGAAAAGTAGTTTAGAACCCTTATCTGCAAATATATTAAAACTTTAAGAAAAATAAAAGCTTGCAAATATAAGGAATTTTATACTCTTTAATTTGATATAAGTCTGTAGTGTGAAAATTGAGGAGATTTTAAGACATTCAAGAAAAACTAAAATGTTTGCCAGGAAACATCACTGCAACATCGGTACCGATGTTTACAGAGGGTGTTGCCAAATTCGAAAGGTAAATTTAGAGAAGTGATAGTAGGCATTAAGGAGATAAAAAATTTTCATAAAACATAGGGTCGCAGGAGACGTTTATTCTGTGAAAATCGCAAAAACAGACATCGAAGAGACAATTAGCCTGGCGAAGAGAAAGGCCCTAAGAATGCAAGGATTTGGAACAAGGTAGTCGAGAAGAAGCAACTTTCTCGTATCTAAATTTTCCATGCGTTCGAGGAATATAAAAGCAGCGAGCATTGTAGAATTGATGGTTCGAGGAATATAAAAACAGCTTGTATTCATTAAAGACCAGTGCAGAATTGATTGTCGATAAGTTTCATTCGCAAACAACATGTCAGATTTCACGAATAACGAATATGCGGATATGCATTTAATTTACGACCGAGCGGATGGTAATGGACGGCTAGCACAAAAAATATATTAATAGCAATATCCAGGTAGGCGTTGTCCACACCACAGCACCTTTGCAAATATTAATAGACGGTTGCTGGAGACAGGATCCTTCAAAATAACGAGGCCAAATGCAGGGCTCGAACGCCTCAGTGGCGCAAAGTACCTTGTTTTCTTGAGCACGTTCTTCCAGATTTACTGCAGGGAATACCGGCCATTGCACGCCAGAACATGTGGTTAATGCATGCTGGTGCACCAGCACATTTTTTGAATTCTATGCGTAACTACCTAGATGGTACATATCCTGGGACGTTGATAGAACGTGACGGACCTGTTGATTGGCCTCCACGTTCCCCGCACCGCAATCCCTTGGATTTCTTCTTCAGGGGCCATATGAAATCTCTTGTTTATCAGACACCTTTGAATACATTGAAAGATGTCGTAGCTGCTGGAGAATTCGCAAGCACATCTGGTATGTTTGAGCGCGTCCGGTGGTCTTTTAAACGTCGGTGTCGGTTGTGTAATGACCTTCGCGGCCGCAACACTGAGCAATTTTTATAAAAGTTTCTCATCGTCTCCTTTCTTATGTTAAAATGTCTGTGCTGTAAATGTATGCTGTATTTGTATTCCAGAAAATAAATTTCACCGTCGTTTGCGACTTTATATTTCTTTGAAAATTCCTATCTCCTTGATGCCTACTGTTACTCCTCAGAATTTTTCGATAGAATTTTGCAATACCTTCTGTAAACATTGGTGCCGATGTTGCAGCGATTTTTCCCGACAAACATTTTAGTTTTTCTTGAATATCTTAAAACCTCCCCAGTTTTCACACTGCAGACTTACATAAAATTAAAGAGTATAAAATTCCTTATATTTTCAAGCTTTTATTTTTCTTAAAGTTTTAATATTTTTGCAGATATGGGTTCTAAACTACTTTTTCGTTTTCAATAATTTACGACCCCCTGGTTCACCAAATCAGCATTTAATTATATGAAAAATTGCCTTTAAGAATGTGCTTTCACTTTAAAAAAAATTCATTGTTGAAACACCTTTTGTTATTTTTTTATTAATTTTTTTAGTTTCCAAACGTTTGCCGACTCCCTATATTTTTGCGATTTTCACCCACTAAACGACGTTTGGGACCCCATGTTGTATGGTGATTCTTATTCTTTATCCTATTGATGCCTACTATCACCCCTGTGAATTTGTCGGTCGAATTCGGCGCACCCTGTATTCTTCGTCCATTTCTCCAGAAAATATATATTTCTTGTTAAGATCATTAAATAATCTCAATAGTTCCAAAAAAATTATACAAATCGCTAAACACAATGGGGGGTTCGAATTTTTTTCTTTGCAATAAAAACTTGCATCGCCCCTTTAATTCCACTTTGTCCTTTACCATTTTTTGCAAAATTTAGCTTTCCTATAGAATTTGAAATTAATCGCATAAAATAAAAGGCATTTGGCCACAAAACAAAGCATATCTTTACAAAAATTTTCAAGTAGTTTCTCATCCCCCCCCCAAAAAAAAACCCCACGCGGGCAGAAAAGAGAGTCAGAAAAATTTTAATCTATTATTTCAAAACACCGTGATATTAAAAATTAAAATTCGGTAAAAAAAACAATAATGCAAGAGAAAAGGTTACAAAACAGAAAAAAGGATATTTCATCTTGTACATCTGATCCTTCGGTATACTGTTCATTGTCAGTAACCGTGTACCTGAAATTAATAAATGAATAATTACTTACTCTAAAATGACAATAATATGGCAATAATATAAAATGGTTATTATCATATAACCATTTTATATTTTTTCATAAAGTAAGGTAATTACAAAAAAGTCATTAGATTTCAACTCACTATATTTCAAAAGATATTGCAACTATGAAAATAAACAATACGTCATAATGAATAGGCGCATTTTATTTCTTAATGGCCATAAATATTTTCGTCCAAGATATAACAAAACTATACCATACTCAAGGATCTTCATTTGTAGTATTAACTGCAATGAATAGAATTCAGATATTATCCGAAGTTTAAATTTCACAATTTCTTTTTATCGGAAAATATGCAATTTTAGAGAAAAATAAGAACCAACATGAATGCGATAGTTTTTTTGACAGAACTATATGTTAGGATGAAATTCTGGTCACGAAAGTATTCAATTCCATATTATATAAACATAAAACATCATCAGTAATTGATGAGGGGAAAAAAAAAAATTCTTTTTCAAAACATCGAAGCAAAATTATTTAAAATATTTTTTCTAGAAATTTCTTATGAAAATTCTACTAAGACATTCGCATTGCAAACATAAAATTGTTTTATTATACTACAGTTATCTGCATTATAAAAAAAAATATTATACCGCTACTTTATTAACTATTTATTCAGTTTGCCATCTTCATCTTAACTGTCATTAATTTATCTCTATTTCTTTCTAACTTACATTTATTTAAATTTTATTTTGTTATGGCTATTTAAGATTTATTTTATTGATAAAAATAAATCCAGACCTTTGAAGTCAGTTCAATCTGAAACAAAAGCATTAGTTTTTTTTTTTTATCTGAATTGATTACAACCAAATAAAGAAGGTGTCAATTATAGCCCTTTATCATTCCTTTAATTTCTGAATGCTGACAGCTATAACAGCAAAAGTAGTTTCTGATAGATATGAAAATTAATTAGTAAGTCACTGAAACAAAATCTAATTGGTTCTTTTTCTCGGCTGCAAGTACAGCAAGTAGTATTGCAATTGGTTGTCATATCATATTTGTGAGCTTGATTTTGGCTTTGCTATCTGCAGGCTGGCTGCAAGGAATGTAGCACATTAATAAATAAGTTTTTTTTAAAAACATGATTAACAAAGTATTTCATATTTTAACTGTCTGGTGTTTAAATTACACTAGATGAAACTCATAGTATATACCAACAGTTTTTAGGTTCTCCCTCTACCACTGGATTTATTTTCATGGATTACACAGGATTTATTTTCATGCACCACAACAAATCATCTAGCTATTGTAGGACTCTTAACCTAAATGCTCTCAAATGTCAATAAATTTCTTCTAAAGGTGAGAGGGGGGAGGGGCTCTCAAAGAGCAAATATGTTATAATAAATTAATTATCCTGTTTTCTACAACTTCACACTTTCAACGCTGTAAATAATAATGGATATTTTGATTGTAGAAAGGACAAAAATCAGATGTTTCTGCCTTATACTCTGATATGAACAGCAATTACATATATTGAAACGTTTTCACAAAGAAAGTTCTCTGATTTAAGGAGATTTCTTCCAGCTAGTGAATGATTTCGAAAAATTAAACACTAGTATGCAAAAGCTATGAAAGCTATTATTTAATAGCTTAAGATATTAAACAATTTTTCATTGTACAGTTATGAAATTGTAGAAAAGTTTGGTTTGAAATCATTACATTGAAAAATCAACTCAACAGATAGGTGATGCATAAACAAATATCAGGATAAAGAGGTTATAGATAACGAGGGGGAAGGCGCAAATCGTGTAGCATCAGCGCGCACAATGTGAAGCAATTTACAAAAAAAAAGGAAAGTCGCCTTTCCAAACATTCGTTGAAAATGTTATCGTGCGTTCAAAAGGGCAACAAAAAACTATTAGAGTACTTTTCCATCGCGTAGAATGACCTAAAAAAACTGAAGGAACCATGTTGTTTAAATGTTGCTGAAGAGTTTTGAACTCATAAATATTCTTTCACACGCAAAGAAAGCGTTCGAAAGTACAGGTGCAGTTGTAAAAAAGGTTGATGATGAATGGTCAAAGAAAACTATGATAACAGATAGACAATATATCACTATGTTGGCATAGAGCTAGACAGAGAGCAAACTCGGCATTTGCATATGGCAAACACACAATCGGTTTTTCCGTTTACTGTGGATAGATGACAGCATAAAAGTGGCCTGTTTGCCTAGATGCGAAACATTTAAAACGGTGTAACGAACAAAATGATCGGACATATTTTTAGTGGAATAGTGTCCTCTTAAGCGATGAGAATCATTTTAGTACCACAGACTCTTCTCGACACCAGCTGACATGAAATATAGGTGGGATTGCATTTACATATCACTAACATTAGGGAAAGAAATTGTTGGAGCAGTATTGGTATGTTTGTATGGAGAGGCGTAACGATAAACAGAAAAACGGAGCTCCAATTATCGATAGAGTTTCAGTGACTGGGAAATCGTAACCGTGATGAAGTTAGTTTTCTTGTGTGTGTCTGTTACAGATTCCATAGATCCAGATTTTGGGGATTAAGTTTTAATCACAAAAGTGAAGATACCCGTCGAATTGATTGGTCAGCGTTTTCTTTTAATTTAAATCCGATTGAATATGTTTGGGATGTTTCAGACAGATGGTTTCATCCTCTGTGGACCAAACAGACAACAGGTACAGACGCTCATTTAGGAATGAACATTCTTTTCATCCGGAGACTGTTCAGTATTATCGCTATTTTATCAATAGTCTTTTTCTGTCTTTGTTCCCTGATATATCCGTTCTATTCAGCTTTTCCCGCATAAAACTTTTTTCGTCTTTTAAGTAATGTATCGTGCATCTGTAGTGCGAATTACATTTTTTTCCCAATTTACTTTTTGTAGAAATTCAATAAAATCAGAAAAGTTGATTAAATTTTGCATACCAGTGTATGTTAACATACTAGTAAAAACTCTGCATGAGATGATTCAACTAAATGCCGATTTGATCTAAATAATTAATTAGTCATATCCATGTTTAAATTATTAAAATATAACATGCCATTTGGCATAGATATCAAAACAACAAACAGTCAAAAACAGATGAGCAAGCTATTTTTGGAAGACTACTATAATTTCTCATATATTTCATTTGTTTGGAAAGGGTTCATTTTCATTTTCGACTCGTATCAAACTATCACAGTAGACTCTCCGAATGTCGAACTGTAGTCAGCAGGCTCATGCTATTAAAACTCCTCTGACAAGGGAACATTTTCACTAATTAAAATGAACTATACAGCATAATAGTAAACAATGTTAATACAATAATATAACACTCTACATTAATGAGGAGCGTCAAAGTCAACGCTTGCTGCAAACTTTCGTTAATTTTAAATAGTTGCGATGCATACAGAAATTATATACAATAAATGATTACATGAAAAATTATATCATGATTTTACTGATTTTCTAACCAAATAAAAAAAATGGCTCGCTTCATTATTTTAGGCAACAGAAATCTATACAAGCTTTAAATCTATGTACAGCATAAAAAATTTAGAAAACACAAACTATTTGAAATAAATTTTGATACTCCTTAAAAACACGGTTAAAAAAATCTATAAGAATTTATTTACTTACAGCTTTCTTATTTACTTACAATTTTATAGTTAAACAGTTCGGAATGTGATGAAAAACTTTTTTCACAAACTTTTAACCAAAACAAAAATTCCTTTACTCTTAAAATCGGAAAATGATGGTAAAGATTTTAAGTACTAATTATTTTAACATATTAATTTAAGTTAATTTTTAAGAAAATTGGACCAATGATCCACAATTCTTTATTTAAAAAAAGAATAAATAACCTCAAAAATGTAAAAAAAATGAAACTGAAGGTATACAGAATTACAGTTCGGTAAAATTATTTCACAACAGTCATAAACTAACAGAACTCAATTTATTACTATGCTGATTTAAAATACAAGTTATTCTTATAATTGCTAAAAAGTTAATAAAATATACTCCTGTAAATAAACATACCATAACTAACTATTACTTTACTCGCTTCTCGAAAAAGCAGGACACCATTTGGTGAAGATACATCAAATTGCAATCTTTGAGATCTATTAACCACCAATTCTGCAAAAAGCTTTAATACTGGAGTAGTCACAGTAGGATCATGATACCATAGTTCTATCGCTCGGTGAAGTATAGGTGTATAAGCTGGATAGCTAATAATTTGTTAAGGCATTTATATTAAGTTAAAGAAACACTACACAACTGTTTAAATGTCATTAATATTGTCTGTAAATCTCAAAATGTAAACATTTACATTTGAATTTATTTGTTGAAAACATTATAATACAAATACATATATAAAAAAAATTCATTTGTGCTATTGATATCATTTAAAAGGATTAACAATAGCAGATAATCCAAAATAAGATTTTGTTAAAAATCTTATTGTAAACTGAGATAATATTAGAAATATTTTTGGTTATCTAATTCATGACTGATTTTGAATAAAATGCAGAAAGCAAAATTCACTGGTAAAGTTTTTAAAGTGGAAAGAGGCAGTTGGCATTATGGTTTAGATTAGTTTTTATTAGTTGAGAAGGAAGGGAGTTCCCTTCATTGAAATAAAAGACTTGCTTGATCAATGGTTTTATTGAAACTCTCAATATGACATATCTAAGGATTAACTGAAAAGTCTATCTAAACAATTTAAAAGCTACAAATGTTAAGATTTTTAGATGCATGGATTAAAAAAAAATTATTTTTAAAGATATAGATAAATTGATTTTATACATAGCAGCAACCATGACTTAATTTCTAAGCTTGTATACAGCATTGCTAATATATGACAATATTTAACTTTGCAAAGGCAATTATATTTTGTTCATTAATTTTTCATAGCAATAATCATTATTATAATATTTGCTTGAGTTTTTTTCAATAGAATTAGATTATTTAAAATATACATATATCCACATGTTTTAAGCCTTTCAGTTAACAAAATAATAAAATTTGTATTCTTGACAGAGTCATAAACTGATGTTTTAATCCTTTCAGTAAAAATAACTTTACTTGTTTCATGAACTTGTTTTGAAACAATGCCTTCACATATTCCAAGTCATAAATTTACTGTACACAGTCTCACTAAATACTACTGCACTTTGTACACACCATTTACCTTGTTGCCTTAAGATTTCTAAAATGTTTCGAGAAAATTCTTTGGTGAACAAATCAACTTATTTGAATTAAAACAAAGTAGCAGACAATATTGTGTTATGATTCCATCTATTGCTAATATTAAATACATTTTAACTTTCTTGCATAAGACATTCACACCGACGTAGCTTTCAACAGTTGTTTAATAAGTCATAACTTTAATCCTTAAAAATTAATATTTTTTGTTATAAGTACTCCAAATTTTGCTCACAAATACTGAAGCATAAAATATGTTTCACTGAAGCTTTTGTGAAAATTACTTTAAAATTTTAATTTTTCCACAGAAAAGGAATGAAAATAATTTCATTCTTCTTCGGCACTACCGAGTATATCAACTAGTATAAAAGAAAACTGTATCCATAAATAATGTATAAATTATCAATTAAAATCTACAGATACTTCATCTATAGGATTTTCCATGTTGGCATTGGCAATGCTACAATTAGTTATGGGTCTTACATAACTGAAATTATTAGACCCATTATTGAGCACTTTTTTGGTGTTTTAATTGTAAACAGCCTTCACATTCCAATATATAGAAGATTCTATTTCCATATATTTTCCTTTATTCTTCCTTAGTTCACTTTTAGTTTTTTTTTATTATACTGAAGTCTTTTTCTAACATGTTATGCTAAGCAATTTTTTAAGTTATTGATTAATATTTTGATTTAAAAAAACATGTTAAAACGATCCAAATAAATATTCCTCTCTGTGGAGGTATTTATTACTTTAAACGACAATTTATTCACTGATTATGTAATTTCTATTTTTTATTCTAATTTCAGTTAATATATTCTCTTCTGCAATAATTCAGTTAATTTATTCTTTTGGCCCATTTCTTGTACAATTTCCATTTTATTCTTAAGGTGAAGCGCTTTTTTGTATTTATTTATTATTTTTTCATGCCTTATTTTCTGTTTACCAACTACAATGAGATTCGTGAATCTTTTCAAACTGCTAATCAGCAATTTCTTGTTTACTGATTTTTAACTAAGAGCTTCCCTCATTTCAACGATATAAAATATTTGTCTACTAATTTGAAATGATCTTTCTACAAATATATTAAAATGCAGCACACACAATTTTAAATGCAACATTCTTGAAATGGTAAGCTTGGAATCACCTAAAAGTTGAGTTAAAAATATTAATCTGATAGTCAAAATAATTGTTTATCTCTTTAATCAACCATCAACATATAAGAATTGAATATTGCATTTAACACACTAAAATGCATTACAAAATCATACAAAGCAAAATAATATATATATAGTTTCCGATTATAATACAAGATGATTAATTTAATTTTTGTATAAATATATACTTCTACCCAATGCAGCAAAATTTGTAGTGCTTTCATTCAAAAATTATATCATGTTTTGCTTTCAAAAATAAATTCGCTTGGTTAAAATACAAAAGAAAAATCTTATAAAAAAAGTAATGAGAGAAAATATCTTTTAATTTGCTTCACTATAAATGTCTAACAAAATATTTTTATTTTTTTGGAAAGGACAAGAAAGTTTTTGTTTTAAATTGAACTAAAAATAAGAACATCTGATAGCAGAATGTGTAATGAGAAATGGATCCAAAAATTACATTTTTAAGCATCTTACCGAGGAGGGGGAAAAAAAAAAGGACATTTGTATATGTAAGGTTACATAAACCCATGTATTTCCTAAGCACAAGATTTTTTGTTTTAAAATAAATTATAGTTTTTATAGAGAATTTTTTTAAAAAAATTCTTACTTTTAAAAATGCATATATTTTAATTTTTAACTTCAGCAACAACAAAAAAAAATCATATTTTAATCGAAATATTCTAATATATGATGAATTCTAAAAATAGTTATAACTTTGTTTATAGACTGAATCAGCCTTATCACTTTAGATTGGCAACATTATCTTTAAATAATAACTAATATTTAAAAAATTCTTTGAGTTATGAGCAAATTGAATAGAATTAATATAAGTCTCAAATACTGGAGATTTAAATAATGGATAAATTGGGTGAAAATAAGTTTAAAAATTATTTGCACAAGACATTGGGGAAGATGACTTCCACTATTCCCTAAAACAAACGTTTATGCTAATTGCACTAAACAACCGTAATCAATCAGTTAGCAATTACGTATTAGTTAAGAAGATTTATCAATACATATAATGATGACAGATTCTTATCACAATATTTTTAAATTTAGAATAAAAACAAAACCACAGAAAAATGTAATTAAATAAATTTAATGCCTTAGTAATTTTTATGTTCTACGTATACAATTTTTTTAAAAATTACACATAAAAAAGTGACTATCCCTTCCTCCAAATTTTAAAAATCCTCAATTCAAGTTTTAAAATTAAAATGACAAAAACCGAACCGCATTATCTGGTATTGATAAATCTAATTGAATGAACGAATACATATAGCTTATATTTTGCCTTTAATTTTAATAAACTAGATTATATAAATATTAAGCATGAAGTAAAATGAAGTGATGCACCAGAGTCAGTTAAGTGTTCGAGTTATAGTTTCAAAGCCAATTTCCCTCGAGTAGCTGTTTGGACTTTCAGCTTCAATTCACTCATCTCCTCTCTGGTTCAGCCTCAAGAAATTACGACAGTTACAGTTCCCGTGGTTTCTAAGGCCAACTTTTATTGCTGCATTTGTTAACTCCATTTTGTTTAACTTATCTTTTTTTAAATATTTTTTTTAAGGAGTTAATTATTTATCCTGCTGTTTTTATGCACAATATTTTTAGTGAAGTTTGGGTACTGGAGTTAGATACAGACATGATTCTCCAAGACGGCTTTCACATTGTGAGGGCTAGCCTACTCGCATTGTAGTATTACAAGTGGCATCTTGAAAACCAGTGAATCCCGCCGAAAAGAGTTGACTGGTTTTATCGCGACTGAGCAGTGGATTGCATCGTTTTCCTACCCGCCGATGGATCTTAGTCTTTTGCAGACAATAGGCTATTCAGAATTATTTATCTCTTGTAGTCTGACATGGGTCTTATAAGTTGGCTTTAACCTTTTTTCAAATATTATTATTATTCTGTAAATTTTCAAAGGTTTTTTTTTTTTTTTTTTTTTTTTTGCTTGTGGCATAATGATTGAAAAGGAAGTAGCCAGGAATAGCATTAAGCTACATTCATTATGAAGGGATAATATTAAAGTTTGGTTGGCGAATTTGGGATCTCAATTTGTGGTAACCGGTGTGAAGGCCTTCCAAAATATCGTTGCATCATTGAAAGAATTAGAAGCCATCGCAATTGTAGCACAAAATGATGCAATTGGCGCCTAATAAAATTTTTGATAATGTTTTGCTACTTTTGAGGTTACAAAGGTTGCCATTGCCAACTCAACAGATATTATATCTTCAGGTTTTCAGAATTTGAAAGATTTAGCCAATACTGTTGAGAAAATTTCGGAGGTTACTGGGGCAATGCCTTCTGTTGCTAAGGCAAATATTAATTCAGATGATAGAATTGGCGGACTTAAAGCTCGTATTGAGGAATTGTCGCAAACTGTCCGTAGGTTTTTATTTTCTGGCAAACAGAATCTTCGTCGACACATAAATCGAAGAAAATTTCCTTTTTCTCAAATCGAAGCAAAACGCATTTTCCCTCAAATCGAAATCCATCTCTTTTGTTGAAGAGAAAATCGTCGATGTGCCGGTAACATTTCAGATTTGGCGATGAAGCCTTGAAATAAAAGAAACCACGTGCTTTCAAGGAAAACTATGCAGCTTGCAGAACAAGTGCAACATTGTCTATAAGCGATGAATATGGTTGCTTATTTGTTGACGGTTTACATTTCAGATATAAATTCTGGGTCGATAGTGGTGCAACACTATCGATCCAGTATATTCGGTATTCCCAATTATTAGGAACGTGCGTGACAATATAGATAAAGAAACGGTGTTATTTACAGCGAAAGGATCCTACAATCACACTTAAAGGAAAACGGGAATTACTGCTTAACCTTGGTTTTCAGAAAACATTTCGCTAGACATTATAATTGCTGATGTGACGTAGCCCACTTTGGATACACAATTTTTTTTTATTTCCCCTGGAAATAGATATGAAGAATTGCAAATTAATTTATCTTGCAAATGAAAAGAGTATAAAAGGATTTCGCATATTCCAACTCAGTGCCGGAATTACTTCTGTGTCTAGAGGAAATGAGTATCACCCGTTATTGTCTGGGTTGCCTAGTCTTGTAACTCCTTTATATAAAATTAGGGACCCAAATCCTAGTATGTAGTCCCACTGTATAATGACCAAAGGACCTGCTGTTTTTTCACATGCAAGGCGACTATCGCCAAAAAAGTTAGTCGTAGTAAAACAGGAGTTTAAAAAAATGGTAGAAGAGGAAATCTGTATGTGGAGTATCATTTGATGCCAAAGCGACTTAATGAATGGCGCATTTGTGGCGATTAGCGAGGCTTAAACACAGTAACAGAGCATAACAAATATCTTTTGCCACACATACATGATTTTTCTGCAGGACTTCATGATAAAGTCATATTTAACAAGATTGAAATAAAACGTGCGGATTATCAAATTACTGTTGAGCAACGCGACATTCCAAAAACGGCAGTGATTGCTCCAATAGGGTTGTTTGATTATTTGTATATGCCTTTTGATTTGAGAAACGCAAGTCAGACGATTCCAAAGATTTATTGATGAGACACAGTGAGGGAAACTATGCTTTGCTTATTTGAATGATATTCTGAATGCCTCCTCTGAAGAACGGTCGCATTTTTTCGATTCGGAATTGATTTTTCAACATCTCAGTCAAAAAGGTCTTATTCTGAAAAGAACATCTTTGAAGTTTAATCGTTTATAATCGTTTAATCGCGAGTTATCGTTTATAGGTTGCTTAATAACCAATGAAGAGATCAAACCGGATCCAACTAAAGTTTCAGCACTAATGGCAAATTAGTTTCATTTGCTGTAGGTATTGGTGTGGTTCTGAAGCAGCAGTTTGCAAAGATATAAGGCTCTTACATTTTTTTTCTCGCAATTTAATGCCTACTGAAGCTAATACCTACGATATAGAACTGTTTATAGCGCTATAAAACATTCTGCATATACAATAGAGGTAGAGTATTCATGGTTTCCATGGATCATAAATCTTTGACATTTATTACATAAAAAACACTATAAAATATTTCCCTACCAACAAACGCATCATGATTTTATTAATCAACACTATAAAATATCTCCCTACCAACAAACGCATCATGATTTCATTAATCAATTCACAACAGATATTCGGTTTATCTCTGGAATAGATAATTTTGTCGATGTTGCTTTGACACATATTAGCGAAATTCAAATTCCTAGTAATATTGATTACGCTGCCATGGCGGAGGCACAGAAAACGGATAAAGAAACTTGATAAGCTAAGGGAAAGTCCTAATCTTTTTTTCAAGTCAACAGAGGTGCCTAACAATGACTCGCCCTTATATTATGATGTTTCAACAGGACAAGTTTGTCGGTAAGTTCCACACAAATTTCGTCTTGTAATATTTCATAGTATACATGCTCTAGCGCATCTTGGTCGTAAATGAACAATTGACGCAGTGAGGTGAAAATGTATTTGGAAGCCCTTACACGGAGATTGTGCTTATAGGTTTAAGTCTTACAATAAATAACTGTTATAAATTGTGCCCCAAATTAATTTTAAAAAATTATTAAAACTAGGAAAAAACCTTTGATTTAAACAAAACTGGTCTTATTAAAAAGCTTTTTTAAAAAACTTTTAAGATGGTGTAAAAATAATTTTAGATTCTATATTCTAAAGTAAAAATAATTTAGATTCGTTAAAATTATATTTTTATTTTTTAATTAAATTTTTAATTAAAATTTTCAAAAATCCGTTTTTAGTTCATTACTAAGAACTTTCCGCTAAATTCCACGTTCCTAACTTCAATGGTTTAGGCTGTATATCACTTTGTCAATCAGGCAAAACATTACATAGAGAGAAAGAGATTTCACTAGGAAACCCCACAAAAAATCATATAATAGTTACAAAAAGAGAAAAAAAAATTAAAAGCGATAAAGATAAAAAGTTTTTTTTTTTTTTTTTTAAATTTACATCTTTTAAATTTTAAACGTCAGACCCATGAGAATGTTTTTTAAATAAAAGCTAATATTTGGCTAGATTAGTTCAACAAACGATAATTTTCAAAGGAATGGGGGCATTTAAAAAGTACACTACAAATAAAATCGCTATTATTGAAAATTTACGGCTTCAATTAAAATTTCACCACAACGGAGTTAATGCAATCGATTAGCGTAATTACGAAGAGCAATAATTACCAATTTAACATCGTGCATAAAAATCCCTTAAGTAGGTTCAACAGATCGCCCCAAATCAACATAATGATGAGAAAGATAATCGAATGTGTAAAGTGTTAAAGATGTTTCCTGGTAATAAGATCAAAAAAGGTTAAATATCATATATATTTTTCATTATGCTTTTAGTCATAAAGTCAGCAAGCATAATAAAAATAAATTCTTCGCTATCTAGAACACTAAAGATGAAAACAAGTTCGAACGTTTTTCGAGTTGCAAAAAGTTTACTACATTTCGCATTTCGTCCCTTCGGAATAACCATTCCAATATAGGATGATGTCTATTGTTGAAAAAAGAGGGAGCGGAGAAAAGTTCATTAAGCGTTATCTTAACAAGTGTTGAAACTTTTGGATCAGTTCCCTGAATTCTTCCTTTTCGTCGGTTTTCTTTCCGGTAAACACACATTTATGACTATGCATTCGATTTACTGTATTCAACGTCAGCGGGTACAAAAAAAGAATACTTTCTTTAAACTTCTGAGAAAATTATGCATTCCAAAGGATTTTTTTAAAAAAAAGCACTTTTAAGATACTTAAAAATCATTCTATTATGCACCCGAATAAGAAAATACGAAGGAATAACTCTTTCAGGAGTAAATTTACTTACTGGAACTTCCTTAATGTATCAAATTTCTTTTCCAATTATATAAATATTACATTTCCCTCATCATTTTCATGAGAATGACTTTAATTCACCAGATTTAGGAAATAAGACTATTTTAATATATAATTTCGAATGTAGATATTTTCAATATTGCAATTCCATTTTATGAATGCTGTAATGGAGGACTAAGTATTAAGATAAGCAAACAGTGTTAAGGGTTAATAAGCCTATTATATGATGCATCTATAAGTATTTCAGCCAACTAGCTGACAATCCCAGTGAAATTCCAAATACATACTCGATTAAATGAAATTATATAATTATTAAATCATAACTCCAAATCAGTCAAGGGTAACATCTTGACTGAAAATATTACAGCAAAAAATAAACAGAGCCAAATGTGTGATTATTTGTAATAGAACTGAGGTTTGCAAATCGATTATATACACATAAAGTATATAAATACTTAACTCGGGTGTAGATTGATTCTTATTGAGAATCCACACATTTATAAAAAAAGAATCGAAATACACTGCAAATCTATAAAATCAGAAAAATTTAACACAGCAATAAGCATTATAAGAAAATAAATCACAATTTCAAAATTTAAGTAGAATAATAGCAATTAATACTCAATGATATAATTTTTCTCAGGGACAAAGAAAAGGATACATCCATTCAAACAGCATCATGTAGCTAATTTTTGTGTTGAAAGCAAAAGCCAATCCTCGCAAATCTCTTGCAAGACCTATTAATTGTTTCTGGAAAGAGATAAGCAAATTATTTTATCACATATATAGCAAGCACACAAACAGTACAAAACTACCTTTTTAATAAATAAACTTTAAAAAAAAAAAAAAAAGAGCCCTTACTTTTGTTTCATTTTCATTAAAAACCCCAGAATCTGCATTTGACAGAGCATTTCCGACTGCTTCAAAAGTAGCTGAAATTTTGAGATATCATTGCTATCATTAATTCAAACGATAATTACAGAATAAAACAAATACATATTGCAAGTAAAAACTGTATTTATACGCTGATTTCAGCAACTGACATTCCAAAATTGAGTGAGAATAACTACTAATTAATAAAGGCAGAGATTTTTTTTAATATTCATGTACAACCGAACAGAAATTTAACAAAATGCTGGAAACTTTTAAAAGAAATATAATTCACATAAAAAAATTTACTGAAAAAAAAACTTTAATATGAATACATAATTATCATTCTGAAAAGGGAAATAATTATATAAAAAACTTGCCTGTCAAAGGTAGCATAAATTGTTCAAATTTTTCTTCATCTTCTCCAAGATTAATGAGCAATAATCTTCCCAGAGCAGTATAAAACACAGATCGGCATCTCATGTCAGATACCTGCATAGCACTCCCCAAAAAAGGAAAATGCTCACTCTACCAAAAAAAAAAAAAAAAAAAAAAAAACCCTCAGTATTTTGCATCATTCCTCAATATCTTAAATTAACTAAACATCTAAAAACTTACAGTGTGATTATTAAGCATAAACTGAACTTCATCAAGTTTAACTAATTTTCTGACACTTGTATATCCTACAGATAAATCACTCAACAGCTGCAATGTCCTGTTTATGATTTGTTCACTTCTACTCCAGTATTTTAAATTAGTAAGTCTAGGGAATAAATAAAAATAAGTCCTAATGTTATAAATAAATTCATACAGAGAATTTTACATTTTAGAAAATACAAGTTACATACATTTTTCTCACAAACACACTCAAAACCATTGCTTCATCAGATACGCCCAAAACTTCAGACAAACGCTTGTAAACTTTAGAAGTTCTCTGAATTTGATCACCAACATAGATCTTTCTGAATTGCTGAAAAAAATATATCATAGCCAATTCCAATTTTTCACAGCCACCTTGTGATATGCGATTATCTGTCAAATTCATTAACTGAAGCACCCTGTAAAAAATGTATGTAATTAAAAAGTGAATCATATATTAAAAAAATCTAGACAGTTTTATGTGTATTATGATTCCATATATGGAAAATAATGAACTTTAGATTTATCTTGCTATAAATTAAATAGAAATAATGACTGCAAAACAGAAAAGGATGCCTTACCTGCAAATGAGTTCACCATCCATTGCATCATATTCATCTGCAGTATTAAAGGACACTCTACCTCCAATAGCAGCAGCAATTATATAAACAAGCCATGTTAGCTGCCCTGTAAAAAAGATAAGGAATATAAAATCTATAAATAATAAAAAAGAAATATATGCTAATCTCTTAAAAACTGATTAAGTATGAAATGTAATTTTCAAAAGAAGATTAAATAAAAGGAAAATACACAATAGTTCTGACGAAATTATAAAAAAATTGACAAATAAATAAAGTGAAGAGAAAAAAAGTTTATGCAATAGTGAAAAATAACTATCATCATAAATAAAAGCTAATAAGCCATTCTTTTTTTAAAGAAATTTAGCTGCTTAAAATAAACAAGAAATGTTAAAGAAGGTTCGACTATGCCAAATACAGAAAACTTTCAATAGGAAAAAAGATGCTTACATCTAAAACATTTGTTGTAGAAAAACTATAATGAAAATAATATAAAAATATCTTTTTCATCAAAAAGGAAAGCATTTTCTTCCACAAATGTATGTCAACTATTTTAAGAATACAATAAAATTATTATTTATTAAAATATAATTAATGCGTAAGACATAACATTCGTACGACATCAAAGACTGCACATATCTTCTGAAGCTTCATGAGGAATTACATTAAGGATTGGTTTGTCACTAATATATTACATAGATTGTATTGTTTACTTTTCTTTCATGGCTTGGGGTTATACAATTTCTTTTGCAGCAGATTGTTAAATTATTATACATTTATGAATATACCTCAACAACATTTTGTTCTATTTTTGTACATATTAAATATATATATTTGTATTTTCTGAGGTAAAAAGAATTTCTCTTGCTGAAGCAATTTGTTTATAATAACATGCTTGCGATTTTACTTCCCAGCAGGATTACATCATGAAAGTCTTTTTATTTATCCGAGATAATTATTTTAAATTTGAAAGTTTGATTTATTCTGGAGCTGACTTATGTTTAAAATAGTATAAATTAGCATTACATATATGGGATAGTATGGATCTATTAAAGATATTAATATTTTGGTAAATCCTCTAAATTTAAACATTCTTTGAGGGTATTAAATAGAAATTAAAATACAAGTTTTTATTTACGATTTGAAAATATTTTGAAAACATTACATTTAATGTTTTTATTTCTATAGTTATCAATATTTATTTAATTCGTAATTATTTGGTTACGATTTTAGCAAAGCAGTAGAATCAGTTACCAAGTTTCTTGTCAAGGTAGAAAAAAATTCTAAATAAACTTATTAAATTTTTAAAAAAAATTAACACATTTGGTAACTTATTGTCTTTAAAAAAGACGGAATTATGCCATTCTCCGCCTTGTACCTAATATTCCTGTATGGGCAAAATTTTAACTGAAAAGACTAATTCAATTAAAATCTTAACCAAACAAATAAGCTAAGTAAAATTGTTTCATTTGTAAACATGCACCTTGATTATTTTCAAAAAACCATTTTTTGATTCAGAATAGTATGGCTTTATGTTTAGAAAACATTTTAAACTTATATTCAACAAACAAAACATGGTTTGTTTAACAATAAATTAAGATCACATGAAAAAGCTTCATTGTATTAATGTGTTTTACAGCACATTATACTGTTTATATATACCATAAGTGTAAAAAGACAAGTATGCTTTAGAAATTATTTCAGTTTGAAAGCACCAAAATAGCACATGATTACATTCTCTACATATGATTTCATGAAAGAAACACCTGCTACTCTTTTGAATAAGGGATCATACTGAAATCACTAATTTTAAAGTATATAGTTATTTGTGTTTTATTATCTAGTTTTCAATGTAATCAAATTTGCCTTTAACATAAAATATACAGAAATAAAGTAATGAGCAATTAAATTTTAATTCTTAATCATAAATTAGTACATTTTGCAATGTTTTAAAATTCCAATTCCTGATCCAAATACCAATTTTCATTTAATTATTTCTAATACACGCTCTAAAAAATTCATAATGCAACTTGATTGCTTATGCCTATGGCATAAAGTCAAAGATGCCCAAGATTGCCTTTCCTAAGTTGACAAGAGTAAAAAAAATTCCTAAAAGAGTCTCATAGTAAAGTCATTGAAGGGAAAAATTTCTGTCACTTTAATCTTGTGTTCTAGTGTGAGCGCCTTTCGCCCTCTTGTACAATTACGGCTCCTGTCAGGCATAATATACAACTTAGGGTTCCAAATGACGTTTAGGAGGTGAAAATCGCAAAAATATAGGGAATCCAAGAACTGTTGGAAACTGCAAAAAATTAATAAAAAAATAACAAATGGTGTTTCAACTATGAGTTTTTTAAAAGTGAAAGCACATTCGTAATTTTTTTTTTTTTTTTTTTTTTCATTCTTGTAACATGCGCATTTGATGATCTAGGGGGTCGTACATTACTGAAAACGAAAAAGCAGTTTAGTACCCATATTTGCAAAAATATTAAAACTTGAAAAAAATTAAAAGCTTGAAAATGTATGGAATTTTATATTCTATAATTTTATACAAGCGTGTAGTGTGAGAACTGGGGAGTTTTAAAGATATTCAAGAAAAACTAAAATGAGAACCAGAAAACAAAGCAGCAACATCAGTACCGAAAATATGGGTTTTAAACTGCTTTTTCGTTTTCGGCAATTTATGACCCCCTAGATAATCAAATTCGCATATTACCAGCATGAAAAAAACGTTTAAGAATGTTCTTTCACTTTTAAAAAAATTCATAGCTGAAACAGCATTTGTTATTTTTTTAAATTAATTTTTTGGTTTCCAATAGTTCTCCGACCATCTATATTTTTGTGAATTAGGTGAAAATCTCTGAATTTGTCGGTCGAATTTGGAAAAACCATATTATATATATAAGCATTATATTTTTTGAATAAGAAAGCAAGGTCGACAAGCAGTGAAGAGACTTTTCACTTTTAAATTAGCTTTAATCCAACCAGGGAAGGCATAATATATTTACAAGAAGGCGCGGACAAAGCACGTCCGCTCAGAGCAACAGATTAGGCAAGTGGCGTAAAAAGAGGGAGAAACAAATTATCCCCGTCTTATATACTTTGATGTTTTAATAGGGATTTTCATGACATGTTTATCAAATAGCAAGGGGAACACAGGGATCTTTTAGAAGAATTTGTCAAGTCAGCGGTATTTTGTCCCTTCACTCGGAGTGTGGGAACGTTTAGGCTTTTAGCCGATTCAGCAATTTTATAAAGCTTCTCTTGAATTAATTAAGTAGAGAAAGTGGAATTGGATAAAGAAATAAGAGAATGAAATTACTATGGGCTAAATTAAGATAAAGCTTTGGAAATTAATTTGGATAAAACTAAGAGTTTAAAATATCATTACATATGTATATGTAAACATAACTTCTTAAGCAGAGTCCGGAGAGAGAGAAGAATCTTTGAATTTTTAACTTCGTTTTATTGCATCCCGGGAGGCATAATTTATGTATAAACAGCACGGACAAAACACGTCCGCTCACAGCGTGGCACAAGAGCAGAAGACACGAAAAAGGGGCAAGAAAGCGAAAATATATTTTCGAGTGCTTATATACTGTGAGATTTTGGTAGGGATTTCCTACACGTGTCGAATTTAGGGAAGATAATTATAGGGTTCTTTTAAAAGAATTTGTTTAGGTCAGAAATTTTTTATCCCTTCACTCGGAACATGGGAACCGCTGACGACAGCATTTTTACAAAGCTTTTTGTTGCATTAATTAAATAGAAAAAGTGGAATGGGAAATAAGAGAATATTTTGATAATGAAGTTAATATGGGCTACATTAAGACAAAACTTTGGAAATTAATTAGAATTGAAATTAGATTTTAAAATATCATTACATATATATATATATATATATATATAATTTTACAGTATGACTGTAAAGAAAACACCTTTGAAAAAAGCATCAATTTAATTTTCCATAGAAGACCATGATTCATACATGAAGAGAAGCGATAAGACGACGCGTCAATTTTCATCGCTACACAAGAGGAAAAGGAGAGATTTTCCCGTGGTGATTTTCATAAGAGATTAGATTCTTTTACGGATTTCTTTGACATGTGTAGATTTAGGAAATGGTATCTTTGAAGTTATGCCCTAGGTGTAAAGGATTTTTATTCCTTAGCTCGAAGCGTGAGGCACAAGAGCGTCAACATTTTTGTAGAGCGGGTATTAGATACAATGAAATAAAAAGTAGATTTGAATCATGAAATAACAGAACATTTTAGAATAAACCAACAAGGGTTAATTTAAGGAAATCAAAATTAAAATTAGATTACGAAATATTAATGTTTAAGATTCTTTTCAGTCAACGTGAAAATTTCACGTATAGTGTAAAAATATATAATGAGAGTTTTCACCAGCTGTAACAGTAGTTGTGGGCACTGGAATTTCACGTAAATAAAACTATAGCTATAAATTCATAAATATTTAGTATTCTGATTACTATGTACAAAAACAACATTCAATAACAGTTGAAATGCTGATTTAGGACTTTTCTGAATGCTGACTCTAGCATTTTGAGAAAGTATTATTTAGACTGAGACAAAGGAGCCTTCAAATTTTCTGATTGAAATAAGGTCATTTATCCCTTACTTTCTTTATCATGTAGAAAAATAAAAAACGATTAATCCTCAAAATAGCCCGTATTTGTTTAAATAAGTATCATTTAAATTATGAAAAACACTTTTTTTCAATATTTATGGCAAAATGCTAGCAAATTGTATGGCATTAAAAAATTAAATTGCATTATAAGTATTGCATTAAGAAATATTATTTACATGATTGAAATTAACTAAATTTTAATATTCAAAAATGTTCTCCGGTATTTAATTGTCATATTTCTATTTGAAAGCCCTATTAATAAATATACAAGCCCCTTTAATAAATATACAATTAAACAATAGGTAATTTTATTAAGAAATTTGAATTTTTTCTTTTCTTTTCAAAAAAACCCTTTTCTTTCCTTTCCATTTTTGCAATGCACAAGACACTTTTTAATGCTAAAATGGCATTTTTTTTTAAAGTAAAGATAATTTCAGCAACATGCTACAGGTATCAAATATAACTTTTCTTAAGATGCAAAATATTTTTTTAACCCTAAGATGTTTTTCTCACTGTCATCTTCAAATTATATTTAATTTTTTAAAATATCATAAAAGGCAATATTTTAGATTCTTTTTTCATTCAATTGTATCAATAATTCATTTTTAACAAATAAAAAAATGTCTTAACCAATTACGTTTTTGCTCAGTTAATCCAAGTCTACTATCTGTTGGTTTTTTTTTTTTTTTTTTTTTTTTTTAATGTAGCCACCAAATTATAAAAGTTTTCTTTTTTTAATTTCAAGGTGACAGTTATTTAGTATGATGCAAAAGCATAGGTTGATGAGAGGAATTGTAAATCAAACAAATTATATCGTTCCCCTTAGAACATACACTGTACAATACGTCACACCAATTATGCTCTTATATCGCCTTCGTGACCGGTAAATCATAACGCAGCTTATCTTACGAAATGATAATCGTGAATTGCGAATAACGGTTGTGAGCTGGTTGTTTGGTAACTGTCAAGTGAGCGTGAACTGACCCCATTATTTTTATAAACTGATCTGATTACAAATCATACTTATAATTTTTTTAATCACACACTTACTATTATTTCTTTATGCGACCTCAAAAAATAATAGTAAATTTAAATATTCTTGCCAAAAATCAACAATCTCCAACACTTTTGGGAATGGATATGAGCCTTGTTTTGGAAATTACCCTAAAGATGGACACACTTAAAATTTATATCAAAATTTATTTTAAACATATAGCTAATTAAAAATTTTCATTTCACAATAAATATCCAACAATCATCACAAATACATGACATTAAAATAGAAACATGTGATTACATTTAAATACATAAATCCATAAGATAAATTTTAATTTCAATTTCTACCATTCATATATGAAAATACTCACTCTTATAATTCGCTTTTAACTCTTTCAAAATAATGTAATGCAATTGATATTAAAGATATTAAAAGCAATAAACTCAAAATTTTGATAGTTGAATAGTTACCTTCTTGAATAGCAATATCAACTTGAGATGGAGGAACAATGTTAATTAGCTCCTGGTATCGCTGTGCACTCTGGTCAAATAACTGCACTAATAGAGCACATGTCTTTTCATACTCACATCTACCAATTATTGACATCTGCAAAGAGCATTTTGATTTTATTTCTTTAAAATGAAATATTTTTATTTTTTAATAAATGCAAAAGATTTGTTAAATAATTTAAGTTGAAAGTGCACTTTTATAGAAAGAATCTATTAATATGCTTAAATGTCTGAAATAATATTTTAAAGAGTTATTAATAAATTCGTAAAATAAAAAGAAAACTACATGCAACAACAATAACAGCATTAAACTTCAGGATATATTTTGTAATATGGTAATAATTATGGTGTAAAAAAATAAATGGATGGATAAATGGATCAAGAAGTGGATGATCAAACAAAACGAGCTACACATTACAATTATATCTATCTATTTTAGCAATGCATATATTTTTAAGAAAATATTATAGCAGATGGATTAAAATTGCAATTGAATTTGTAATTAAGTACTTTCTAATCAGAATTTTTTTTTTGAATACTGAAAACTAATATATAGATTTTTAAAAGCAAATTCTACATTATCCATTTACTAACTTACGTGATTGCAACATTTTTACAGCTGACATGCTTATGAAAAGTTCATGTGCCAAAGATAAATAAACATCTATTCCCTTAAAAATTAACAAATAATAAACACATCATATATTTTGGTTGTAGAAAACTTTCGTAAGAAGCAATAAACAATAAATACCATACGACACACTTCTGTTAATATATAATAAGTGGAGCTGTATTTTTTAAGCTTTACATTTTATTAATTCCAAGTCTACTTCTCAATATAACTTTAAGGTAATAAATGAATAACTTTATTACAGATATGACACAGCCCGATTCAGAAATAGCTTGGACTCCACACAACGCTGGCACTCCGCCGTTGCTTCGCTATTCTCTCGAAGACTCGTTACTTGTCTATGACTCCAACTCCGACTCCATTCCGGTTCCGATCTGGTTCATTGCAGCTTGAGACTGCCGCCCTTTTATACTTCTCGGGAGGCGGGCCGAGAACCTTCTGGGCCAATCAGGGCATATCTGAATTCCTATTGAACGGATCGTTAAAATTCTCAAAGTTTCCAGCATTATCTATTTTGTCGCCAAGCTCCGAGATTATTGGCTCGGTACCCGATCAGCATCCAATACAAATGATTGTAAATCGGTCTTTCCGGTGATAGAACTAACCATGCTCGGAAGCAGCATTACAGGTTTATAACAATATATTGAATCAAATTTGTTATGTACTAAAAACATTCCTATATCTATATCTTCCTATTCCTATAATAAAGGTAAAGTCACATCTTTACTTAGGAACAAAATCATAACTTTGGAAAATATTAATTTTAAAAATTATTCAATTTCTAAAATATTACTGATAAGAATTTACAAATGATCCCCCAAATAAGGAAGTTACCTATATACAGAAAATATTATCAGTTGCTAAGACAAAATTTCATGTGAAAAATTTTCTTGATTTTAGGAGATAAAGCATTTCAGCTCACACATGAATTACACAAGCATACTTTTAAAATACTGTGGAAGTACCTGATCTAATTGTTGCTGAACCATTCCTAAATCTTCTAATGGGTCTTCTAAGCAATCCCTGCACACAAAAATTATTTATTAAACAGATAATTTCATAATTTTCACAAGAATAATAATTATTAAATATATGAAAAATTAGCAATTATAGTGCATCCCATTAAACATGCTTCATAAATAGAAAAAGATTTGTAAATGAAAGAAAAATACCTGCAAAAATAACTAAGAAAGCGAGTAGGCTTAATTTTATTTATAAAACAAATCTGGTGAGCTTACAATACTTTCTTATTTTAAAAATACTAATATTTTAGGATTGTTCTAATCTCCTTTAATGCAATTAATAATCAATACTCAAACTTTGTATTTAAGAAGTCAAAATATCTTATTCAATAGTTTATCCAATCTAGTTAGAAATACAGATAATGTTTTTTTTTTGGGGGGGGGGGGAGGATGCTACAACTGACTACCATAGTTTCCCCTATAGAATACAGGAAAACTAATGCAAATTCAATACCCTAACAAAAGTTAACAACAGCATTTTATAAGAATTTTTCTTTTGCATGATTTATTGTCCAGATTACTGAAAGGTAACTGCAGCATAAAAATACAATCCAATCACTGATCCTTAACCAAGCTCACTTTCATAAACTAATAAATACCATGTGATCCTGATTGTTTCCATCCTGAAACTATGCAATGATTAAATTAGAAGATAAATTAAATCAGTTGAAATTTTACTAATCATTCAAATATAAATAACATTTTTTAACACAAACTATAATGCAAGAATTCTACAATTTAAAACAAACAGAAAGTTTAAATTTAATAGTTCATATATTTATATTGTAGCCATTGTCGAAAGATTACAAAAGCATGCTTGAATGAATTACAAGGAGGTATAAAAAAAGCTTTGAAAACAGTTTTATTATTAAAAAAAAATTATCTACATAGGTACATTGTCATCTTCAAAGTAGATTCCTTTTTTCACATTAGCATTTTCCTAATGTTCTTGCCATTCCTGGAATGACGTTTGAAGATCACTAAGATTTGAAAAGTTTTGCTATTCATGCTGAATCTGAAAGAAGAATCCCTAGTCACATTTCAACGATGTTATTCCACTATAAGACCGATTTGTCATTCAAATCACCTAGCATGAATCATGGCAACGTCGCTGTAAACTTGCTGTATTATGTGCAATATCTCAACGGCAGATTTATCGAGCTTCATACAAAATTCTATGTTTGCTCTTTGCTCATATTAGGAATACAGAGGTGGAAAGTTTTCCTGTTGAGATAAAAGTTGCACAACTGCCGATACAAATAGTATAATACCTTTTAGCACACTAATTTATAAATTTTAATAATCCATGTGACTTTTTGTGCATCTTTGTCTTGCTATTTGTTGATGTGTTGCACAACTAGTCTTGAAACCTTTCGATGCCATCTCATATATTTTTAAAAATTTAAATATCAGAATAACAATCAGAAAATCTTCAGTTCAAAATTGTTCTTCAGAAAACCTTCAGAAAGTTCATTTCAAATTAAGGCATTTAATTAAAATATCAGCTTTTACTCATTAAAACTCCAATTCATCTCATATCTTGTTATGCTTTAATTCAATAGTGAATCATAATATGTCCTGTACAGAGATTTAAATTTTTTAAATAAATGCTGTAGATCAACAATACGTTCTTAAATTTATTTATCTAATTAGAATAATGATCTGACAAAAGAATGCCTCATAAGTGGTTATTAAGAGTGTGCCATAACAGATAATGACAAAAAAAATTGGTGGATTTTGACATATGGCTATTCCTAAATCTCACTGAAAATACTAACTGATAATTTAAATAAATCTCCAAAATACATATAATACATTTACTGTTTCAATAATATGACACAAAAATATTCCTTTTAATTAACAGCATACAGGGATTCACTACATTTGTTTTAAAGTTAAGACAAGAAATTATTAATTTAAAAAATGTAGAATAGCAAGTTATAGCTAATCACAATTTGAAACAGTCTTCAAAACACAATTTGTAATGATTATACAACTGAGTTACACTTATGAAAATAATTTCGGTACTGTAACTTTTAAATATGCTATAGAAGAACGTTTTAGAGTACCTGAGTACAACTGCTACAGATTCTAATCTAGATGTTACAAATGCTTGAGTGACTTCAGGAGTATAAGTTTCTAATAGATGAGGTTCAGATGCTTTTACATATGGTACTGATGCCACCATTCGCTGCCATAAACTTAGGAGATAGTGAATACTATTGGGTGCAAATTGCCACATCTGTAAAAATGAATACAAAATATAAGAATTCCAAAACAAGCATAAGAAAGGAATTCATTATTTCTAAATTTTATCACTGTTCACGTTGTCTTTAAAATTTAAGAAACTAGTTAATAGAAACAAGTAACAATGCATTAACATTCATTGTCTTTCACACTGTAATAAAAAAAGTTACATTATAAATTAAAGAAAATTATACAATTTTGGCATACAAATGTCCAGCTGAGTCACATACAAATTCTTACTTAATCATTTTTAAATAACTTAACCTCATTCTGTAATGAATGTGAAAGAAAAATAAGATTTAATTTTTATAAGTTGACACCATTTTAGATATTACATTATTTTAACACTGTTTGATTTCAATATTATAATAATAAAACATGAAGGATTTTTCAACAATAAAAACATACTCATATAAATATAACAAAATTACAAGAAGATGCTCCTTAATTTTTTGAGAAAAAAATTAACCTGTATATTTGTGCTTTTCACATTATAAAGTTCGTAATCATGTGAATAATTATGCATCTAATTCCGAGTCATAATTATTTTCAAAATGCAAAAGATTAATCAAGGTTGGCACTCAAATCTGGAAAAAAAAAATTCAATGTGCTTTCCATGTACACATATGCAAAATAAGAGTAAATGCGCGAACAGCACTCATGTGCTAGTTATAACAGAATAACAATACATAATTTTAAAGAGTGGGAAAAGCAAGGTTCTTCAATAAATGTAAATTTAAACATGATGCAGTTTTTAAAACAATAAATTTTTGGACATGTGTTCAAATATTTTTTTATAGTATTCTTCACAAATATAAAACACTTTTCAAAAAAGCCTCTTTCTTTTCGGTTTCAATAGCTCCATTTATAATCAAATAACTTGAAATCATTATTCCAATATTGATACCTTTTCTAAGCCTTAGATTTTTAGAATAATCAAACTCTATCAAAAATAAGTGCCTAATGTTTTTGCTTCGGTTATGCTTCTTTTAACAATGTTTTTCAGAAACAGAAATGAAAAAAATTTACTGTAAGAAATGTACCATCGGTTCAGATGTCTACATTCTTTTAAGAAATATCTGAGGAATATTAACAAGATAAGAGAAGCTAATTTTAGTCAGAATGAATTTACCCTGACAAGCATTTATAATATTATCACTCGTAGAAGGTCCAGGAAACGTTATTATTATAACTGAAATGTATTTATTTCTTTATGTTGTCAAAAACTTTTGCAAACACTGATATTTTCCATCCAATGAAAAGAACAAAATGTCACTAAAAATGCAAAAGAACCAGTAATTTCCAAGTAACTTGAACGTCTCGCTGGACTATCTTTAAACATTCTATTCACTGCTCTTAGAGTAACATCGACTTTCCTTTCAGAAGATTTATGTTCATACTGAAAAGCTGAATGAATTATGTGTAGTCTGCAAATACCTAGATCTAAAATTTTAGTCATTTTCACACTGAAGTTCTTTTTTCACGTCTTAAAATTTTTTAATTTACATTTGGTCCATCCATACTAATTAGTAAAAGCAATTGTATTTTCAAGATTGATTTAACTTCGTTAAAATTCTCAGTCAATTCTTGTGCAGTAGTAACCTTAAAAATATTGAATTCGAATATCTTGTGAAGACTATTGGTTGATTCACACCAATATCTTAACAGTAAGATCCATTTGGTATTTTTGTGAAATGCGGTTCAAGGCTTCGTCGAAGCATATTACAAATCTTTTATTGTTTAAAGATTTCTTAAGATATTACTGAAAAAACGAAGCTTATCTGTAACAAATAATGCACGACTTTTCCATACGATTATTTCATTATCAGTGAACATATGTAAATATATTTTAGATATATCACTGAATGCATTAAAAGGCGAATGTGATGCGACAAGTTTTACTGCCCCCCCCCCAAAAGTTCAGCTTTAAATTATTGTTCTTGAACTAAAAAATTCAAGCTCGTATTGATATCTGATGTTAGCAGAAAAGTCATCTTTTCCTATATCCCTTTTAGTCCACTATCAATGATGGCCTTTTTGAGCTGGCATGTATTTTTGTATATGATTCATATTTTGACACTAATAAGTGCATTTTTTCCCATATTACTTTAATTTATTATTTTCTTACAAAGCGAGCATTAAGCAGCAAACGGATTTTGTGGAACTTTTCTAACCCATTCAGGAAAGTCAGGTTCAAATCCCCCCCCCCCCGTCCAATCTGTATTAAATACAGATCTTGAGGAACTCATTATTTAAAAAAAATCTCTAATCTACTCTGAATCTCACAATTTATCAAATAATAAACGAACAATTAAAAAAACTCACGTGCGAGTGACTAAATAACATCGCGATGATTCCGCAGATTGAATGTTGCAATCCACACCAAAGAAATTTATTCTATTCTCTTACATAGTTCTAGTTGTCTCGCGCATCCTAATTAGTTGTAATCTGGAAAGAGGACAAATGTCTCTAAAATCGAAGTTAGGTTGATCTATACAGAAAAACAGGGGCGAGTTTCCGTGATAAGTTGTTTCGTTTTTACTGCTATGGCTACAATCTTTTATTCTAGCAATGCTCAAATATCAGCATTTTTTAGATGGAAAAATGGGAATTAAAACTTAAAATCCCCTCTATTTTTCCGGCTTTTAAGATAATTTTCAAATTTCCCTGTTTCAACAGATGATTTTCAATTTCCTTGTTTTTATAGATGATTTTCAATTTTCCTGTATTTTTAGATGATTTTCAATTTCCTTGTATATCCCTGGTCCCCATGGCAAGCCTGATTAATATACAAAGAAGCGTACATTCATATAATCGATTGGTTATCTTAAGCTTATGAGTAATCAGATATCCTGCGTATACTACATACATATTAACTATGATAGGAAAAGTCTTTTAAATTCAAAATGGCGTCTTATATAACCAGGGAAGTAACATGTACCTATTCTAAAGTGATTATGCTGAATTTATTGAGAGGTTACACCGCCCCTAACGACGAAGTAAAAAAGTTACAAAAATAAGGGAGATCGACTAAAAAGTCCAATGATTAGGGTTCATTCTAAAAATGAATAATGCATCCACAGATACCCCCCCCCCCACACACACACACACTCACTTTTAAGAGCGGTTTTTTTTTTTTTTTTTTACTTTCTCCATTGCTTATATTTTGCTTCGCCGGCGCTTAACTCGGAAAAATTGTATAATAATATTCGAAAATATATCTTTCAACTTTATAACGAACCTTTTTTCAAATCAAGGTAAAATCACAGTGCTAACGCAAATATCTCCGCCAATTTTACAGATAACTAAATGAAACTTTTCGCTGTTTTTTTATTACAGTATAGCGTTCATATTTCTAATTGGAATTTTTGGCTGATCTTCTTAACTTTTTGCTATTTTTATAAGTTTTATATTTCACCGCTAGGGGCACTGTAACCTGTCTCAATAAAATCAGTATAGTCTCTTTACTATAGGTACACCTTACTGCTCTGGCTATATGAGACGCCATTTTGAATTTGATTAGGGCTTAAAAGGGCTGTATCACCATGAATATATATCATAATAAAAATACATAAAATATATCAGTCTAAAATTTTTCATAGTAACATGTAATTATAATCTAAAGATTTGTAATTGCAAAATAACATATACAAATAATAAAATTACATAATCCAAAATTCTTTAAAATGTTGCATCCCCAAAATAAACTGAAAAATATCTTAATTTAAGCATTTTATACAGAAAGTGCAAAATCATATGATATATATAATTATAGCAAACATAAACACATAAGATGAATCATTTTCTCTTTTTTACTTACCTGGAGACTCGTCACAGTAAATTTTGCAATGAGTCGAATAGTATCTGGATAGCTATCAACTCTAACCAATTCACCTAACTGATAATTTGTCTTCAATCTTGCAAGCAAACGACAAAATTCGTGATAATTATTGGTATCTGATAGTTTCTGTAAAACATTCATAGAACAATTAAATATAATTAAGAGAGAAAATATATTAATCATCAAAATGGCAAAAGTATGCAAATTTCAAAAGTTTATCAGTAATTTAGGTATTAGAAAATTGGCAAAGAATTATAAATACCAATCATATTTTATCAACTTTAAAATACAGCAAGAAGAAAAATTAAGCAAGATAATAACGTTTTCATTTCATGGATAAAAGATAATATCTGTGAATTAAAATTTAGAATGTTAAGATGAGAAGAAGGGGTAAAAAAAATTCCGAAAGGGTTTTCATGATGGGCAATAAATGATTTCAGAAAAAAGTCAGGAAACTGATACTCTAGAAAACCAATAATTAGATATTCTCATTATGGCCAATCATTCTAGAAAACCAATAGCAATGAAATGCATTTTTTTAAAGTACAGTATTAGAACATAATATTGAATAAGCTAAAAATAAACATTAAGAAATAAAATAAGTTTGATCAGTTGCACAATAAAGTAACATGCAACATGCAAGATTTAAAAAAAAAAAAAAAAAAAAAAAAAAAACGAATAATTATCTATGTTTTCCAAACAGCTTATGAGTAAGCAGCTGTTTAGAGTTAAACATGCACACATATTTCTTTAAAGGAGGTAAAGCTACAACATACAAATTCAGATTCGTGAGTTTTTCTCCTACAGTAAAACAACTTATGGATTATTCTATCTTTTCTCTGCTTTCCAACTGCAGTTATATTTTCTGATGATAGCTTCTTCAGTATATCGCTCATTCAGGAAATATCTTTTGAATCAACATCATGAATACAGCATACTTTAGAATGCAGAATTTTGTCACTGGTACAGAAGAACCAATAATACAATAGAGTCTGAGCCTCATTAGGTGTAATATGCTCATTGCAACATCGTAACAGGTTTGCAACGATGGGAAATGACATTTACTGGAATTTCAAATTTAATATGGAACATATTTCAATTTTGTAATGCTAGTTGATCATAAAAAATATCGCTTATTAAGTTTTAAACCAGTAGTGAGAAAACAAACAAAATGTTTCGCTGAGATAATGAACATGATGGCATGAATTACGCTCAAAATCCAATAAATGAGGTACTTTTTCTTTGCCGATTCTTGTTCCAAAGACACTCTTTATTTCTCTCATGGCTCCGTAAGGCTCTATTAAAAGAGACAAGATTTTTGCAGGGAATTCTGTTACTTTTCTATTTTTGAAATTTCTTTTAAAAGTTCCCCGAACTTACTTTTACAACATTTAAAGAACACTCCATTTACAGAAGAGGAAGAAAACATACCAATACTAAAAGCACTCCTGTATTATTATTGGATGAAGCTTCATCTAAAACCAATGAAAATTTTATACTTTTATAAATTTCTCAAAGCTTCTAATTTTTATAACACCAAACTTCACTTTGTAAGATGCACAATTTCTACTAAATGACAAATGATTTCAATCTTTTTTTAAAAAAATTTAACCTAAGACTTTAGATCCAATAAAACAGTAACTATTGAAAATAGCAAATTATCTTATGTAATACCGAAATTAGGGATTCAGGGTTTGAAATACTATCGCAGTGTGTCACATTAATTGGCATAGGGGTAAAACTTGTTGCTATTGCTGAAGATGGTGATAGGCGGGGGAAAAAATTGCTAGCTAAAAAATAGTTCGCAATCTTTAAAAAAAACCCTTTCCATGTGGTTCTTTATTTTTATATGGTCAACAATTGCATCAAATCCTCTTTTACTATAATAAGTAAAGTCATTCCAAAGGGTGCACAGCATCTTTCCAACACATTAGTTTTCCCCCTCATATGTTAATTTTTTTTAAATAGCTAATCCCACTAAATTTTTTACCCTTTCATTTTTTATCAAAATCTCGAAATTTTGAACCACCGGAAACGATAATCGCCATTTTCATATAAGGAAATAAAAATTAACAAAAGTAAAAACGGAATAAGTAACAAAAAATAAAGGGATGTTAAAAAGATTGCGAAAATAAAATAACTATCTTCACGATGAGTTGAAAATCTTTTTCTGTTACTCTCAATTTTGCGACTAGTTGTTTCCCTTCGTTCCAGATATTTCCCGATTGGGTGGGAGGCGAGAAAGGATTAAATCTTCAAGCATTCTCTCTGAATTTTGATCCCAAAACTTCACTAAACCCAAAACGGCTCTGAAAGGGTATTTTGCAGGAATGCGTAATATCTTAGGAATTCGAAATTCTCTCATCTCAAGGCCTTGCTTAAATCTGTTTTTGTTAACGCGCATCTCGAATCTTTTGCCTGTGCAGCCTCTCCCCCCCCCCCACCACCACCACCACCTTCCAACACATTAACAAAATTTTTAATCAGATTCGCATTGAACCTAAAAATAATAAAATTAAAATTCCGAAAACAAGGAAATTCAAGTTTAAGCGGAAAGGTGTTACGTTTCTAAGTAAATAAATGAAATACATACAAGAAAAGCTCTTGACAGAAAATAATTATGCAAATTAAATCAATAAATAAAAATGTTTATGGGTCGAGTAATTATTTCATAATTTGTTAAGCTTTTAAAGCATTTTTATCGTTGTGATATCATTATTGTTAACATGACTTTAGTCTTTAGTCAGCATCTAACTACATATATACATATACACCACACAAACACATATTATATATCTTAAAATTTCCAAAAAAATCGCAATCGATAGCTTAAAATTTCCTTGCCTGCTGCTGGTATGTCCTTTCCTTTTTGTTTTTTCTTTAGTGGTTTAAGTGTTTTAGTGTTTATTGTTATTGCATTTTTACTTATTAGTGGTTATTTTCTTCTAAAGTGTTGTTTCGTATTGTCGTTTCTGTTAAAATGGTACATCTCTTAGGCCTAATTTCAGGGGATTTTCGGGTCACGAGGAATCATTATTAGACTTTCTTGTCTGCATTTCCTCACAAAAAAAAATCCCTTCTTTGAATCCCTGCCTGAGGTTGACCCTTGAAAAAGTCTTCAAGCCGAATTCTTTTTTTATTTGGTTTATTTGATTTTCCTATTAACTTGATTTTAATACTTTTGTCTCAATTCATCTGTGTTTTAGAAGTAGCTGCATTTGCGCTCTCTAAATACTATGAAGTTTTTCCTGTTCCTTTATTGGTTTTATTTTGAATAAGAAATAATTTTTAGTTGCGATTTCGAAACTATTTCGTTTCGTTTTCATTTTAGTTTCGTTTTCAAAATATTTCTTACTTTAGATTGATTATATATATATATATATATATATATATATATATATTAATTTAAATCCTAATTAATTTCCTAATTTTAATCGTAATTTAGCCTTCATTCTAAAATGTTGTCTTATTACCAGATACAATTCGTACTTTTCCATTTAATTATTTCTATCACACGCTAAACAGAATTGCTGACTCCATGGTTCCACACCAGGAAAGAACGGATAAAAATCCTTAACACCTACATATCTTTTTAAAAAGATACCCAAGATTCCCTTGCCTAAATCGATTCGTGGCAAATGAATCCCTACGAGATTGTCTTAGTAAAATTGCTAAAGGGAAAAATTTGTAATTTTGCTCTTATATCGCGATGTAAACGGACGTCCTTTTATTATCGCTTCTTCTTCTATACAAAGTACTCCATGTAAAATAATTTCAAAATTTTCTGCTTTTCGGCCGGCATCTGCATGAATCGTTGTCACGCCACACTTTTCAGGATGTGACTTATCTTTTTTTTTATTATTATTATTATTATTTCAAATTCACCATATTTTACATCCCTTTTTTTTTTCATATAAAATAGTCGGTAATGACATAATTTGCTATGTCATTGCGTATTTATCATGACTAATAATTTTCAGTGTAAAGCACAAACAATTGTACACTATACAGAATTTATTATTTCCACGTTTTTTTAATTTTTAAAGTCGGAAATGAACACTGCTTCTATTCAACTCCATTTTATATTAAAACATGTTTTATTTTTCATAAATTCAATTAACAAATTATAATTAAAATAGCATTTATCATGGACTTAAATTCAACTGAGCTAATTCAAAAGAGCTAATGAATGATAATTGTATGAAACTTCTAACTACAAGATTCAAAACAACAACTTGATTCAAACTTGTAACACATTTGATTCATTACATATATTTTGCCAGAATTAATAGAAGGAAAGTATAAAGTATCGTCTTTCTTTTTAAAAATAGCCACAAAAGCAAGAATTTATTATCAATAATATATCACAAGTAAATAACGATAAATAAAATGCAACTTAACATCTAATTAATCAAAAACTTTAATTGCAATTATTTTAATTGTATTTTAGAAAAAAAATTTACTTTTTTAAAATTTGATAAAAGGTTTCTTACAAAAGTAAACGAATATTGGAAAAAGAAATGCAAAGGTGATCATGGGGGGGGGACATCAATTGCTCTGGGGCAGAAGCTGTGAGGCTCAGTCGGCACTAAGTTCAAGGGGTGTCTTTGTATCTTTTGATGTGCCACTTAGCTATGCAGTGAGCAAAATTTGATGTCTTATAATGTTAATCGATGTACAAATTTGTCATCTTTGTTTTTACTAAAGTATTATTTTTCTCTTCATTTTCATTGATTATCAAACATACAATATAAATGAGTAACCAAATATGATAAAGTTTTAAAAATATTTTCCGTTGAGTACTGCAACTCTGCATCCCTGATGAATGAGTCATTACATATTAGAAATATTTCAATTTGATGAGATGATTGAAATCTAATTGTGGCAGCAAAATACTTACCTGGGGATTTTCAAGAATTGACTTTATGCCATTTACAAGTTGGGATAAATATTTTCCACGTTCTTCATTGTTGAAAAGTGTTCTCCTAACAGATGCTACTTGAACTATGCAAAGTAGAGCCTGTTAAGGAAAAAAAAAAGAAAGGAAGTGGGTATTATTAGACAATTATTCTAATCAATACTGATACAGCAACAATTTGGCAAATTGTTTTCCAGACTACAAGCAAAATAAATCGACTTTATTCTTGATTCTATAAAAGCATTAAACACAAGAGCAGAAAAACAAAATACGCCAAGTTGCAAGAGGGAAAAAGTCAACTATTTTTTCAATAATTTGGGCTGTAATGCTAAAAAAAAACTTCAAAATTTGCAGTAAAATTCAAATTGTGATTCAAAACTATATTAAACTTATTTTTAAAAAAGAATATAATGCTTGCAAATGTCAATCACTGGATCATAAAAAAATTAATTTAAACTCCCTCATACTTCTCAACAATTTTTTAGCATACTGAGTGCAAAAGTCTTTAAATTTGCTGCTTTCTACAGAAAATTTGCTTCAAAATAAGGCATTTAAAATTATACATGCTGAAATATTCACTAATAAATATTATTAATTTAAATAAAATCTGAAACATGACAAAAATAATTTGAGATTGAGATTTTGTTAAGATGTAAAGTTTTATTTAGTAAAGTTTAAGGCATGTTAAAATTAACCTTAAACCTAAAAACATTATGTTTATTTTAATAGTCTTAAGAGGAAGATAATTTCCAGAAAAGAATTACTCAGGTTTGAAATTCTGAAGCAAATACTTGTTAAACTTAAAAAAAAAAAAAAAAAAAAAAAAAAACTCTTTACACAATTTCATGATTAATAGATAACTAGCATTTCTAGTAATTATAGCAATTGAATGGGGTTGATTATTCACAATCTGGAGCAAAAAAAAAAAAACTCTTTACACAATTTCATGATTAATAGATAACTAGCATTTCTAGTAATTATAGCAATTGAATGGGGTTGATTATTCACAATCTGGAGCAGTATTAACAAGGTAATGAGCTGATTTAGAAACTCTAGCTATTTCCTAAATCATGATTAGCACAGCAGGATTATCACTGAATGCATGGAAACTCTACATGGAAATAAAAATACATGGAAACTCTAATTAGTGCGACCTGAAAGAATTGGCCTTCCCTAAAAACATCTTTAACAGGGTTCACGAAGAGAAATTACTGTAAAATTAAGCAGTTTTTAAGAACCTTAGCCTAAAATATTAAGTATCTTTATATAGGCATACCTATGTAGATCCACATATTTTCAAAGAATACATAGGATGTTTTCTGTTTCATAATATTACATGGTCATAATTGAAAAAAATTTTAATTGCTTTTTAATTTTAAATATGTATTTTTTAGTTTTAATATTTCTGTATTCAGTTATAAATAAAGGATATTTTTTTTTATTTGACAAAAAATAGAAATGTGTAAATTATTATTAACAAAAACCTAAGTAAACTTTTATAAAAGTAACAACAAAAATGAGACTTTTTCTGACATTTCTTAAACTTAACAAATTACCATTTAAAATGGATGGACATATGATTTCTGAAAATGCTAATATCAATGTGGAAGCATAGCATGATCAAAACATTTTAGAAGGGGACAACAAAACTTTTTCATCAAGTTTATATCAAAATTGAAATAAAAATTAGAGAATGCAATAAAAAAAATAATACTTTGTCCAGTATAAAAAATACGTCAAGTAATTTAGTAATTTTTAAAACAATTTCATTATTATTATAATTTTTAAAAAAATTTCAATAAATGCAGCATATGGAAACTAATGGGTTCAAATCAAATGATCAAGGAAATAATCTTTGAAAATAAAATTTTAAACAAAAAAAATCATATTTTCATCACAATATTTTAATATGATATGGTGAATTCTAAAATTCATTATAATTTTCTTTAGAAGTTAATCAAGCCTGCTGAGAATATCTATGTTATTTTTGTGTAAGAGTTCATGTAAAAATTAAAAATTCCCAAAATCTTCCTTATGGTTTATTGATTATAATCCCATTCCCATAGGTATTTTACAAATATTTGAGATTTATAAAATCAATAAAATGGAAAAAAATCTTTAATAAAAATGGATTAAAAAATAATTCTTCAAGATGGCGAGGGCGGGGTACCATTTTTTGACAAACGCAATTATGTAAATTATATAAGTAAATTACAAACAATCATTTACCAATTATGCATTAGTTCAGAAAACTTAATTTATCCATACCAGGTAATGTTGACAGATTTTTATCACTATAATTTTACAATTTGAATTTAAAATTAAACAGAAAAAAAAATAAACTCATTTTTGAAAATTTTTACAAATAATGCTTAAAAAAAGTAACTGGCTATTTTTTTTTTTTCCTCCTATTTTTTAATCCTTGACTCAAATTAAAAAATATCAAAAGTCTTTGTGATGCATTTGTTATTTTTCTTTATGGCTAGAGAGTAATCAAGTGGTGAAAATTAACCACAGAATAGGAAGTTTACTGCACAAGGACAGATACTCTGACTTCAGGTTCATGCAAATCCCATTTAAATTGTAATCCTGATTTTGTAAATACATATTTTAGAACTATTATTTCATTCAGGACTCCGATTGTAACCAAGCTTAAATGATGGCGCTATTCTGTTAAGGATTTGATGAAATTTGCTTGGAACCCCATTAACAGAGCAGCATCATTTTAGTATTTAGAATAAGGACTTTAAAAATTATTTTTTTGTCCTAACTAAAAATTAACATGCATTGAAATCATTTGAATTAGAAGTGTGACGGTATCAATGGAATTCTCAGTATGGAAGCAGTGGTATATACATACGATTCCATAATTAATCCATTTAAGAATCAAGAATTTCTATTTTCTCAAATTAGCACTCTCCTAAAGCAATTATGTTTATATGGCGATGATTAAAATTAGGTATTTGAATAAGTCAACACAGAGTGTATATTTTAGAGCCACTATTTAAAACCCCAATCGTGGCTAAGTTTAAGTGTTGGCGCTACTCTATTAGAGAATTTTTGCTAGATTTGACAAACTTTGTTTGGGACCCCATTAACAGAAAAACATCATTTTAGTATTTAGAAAAAGGATTCTAAAAATTATTTTTTAGTAACCATCCTCCGCCGAATATATAACTGCTTACCAAACTTGAAATTCATACACATCATCATTGGAAGATTTCGTAATGAGCCAGTAAATGATTTGTATTTGACTTTTATATAGGCAGCAACAAGTAAGATTCGACATAGCCGGATGGAAAGTAAATTTTCTCCTGCACCAATTCACTGTATCCAAATATTTAGAAAATTTTATTACCAACCTTAAAAAGCTAAAGCATTCCTAGACGGCAGCCATCATAGGATTTGGTAAATCTACCACGAAATTGTCAACAGAATGAAGCTGTTCTGTCTAACAGAATTTTTCAGATAAAAATTTTTAATAGAAAAATTATTAGCATTAAAAAACGATCAGGCTACGAAAAAATTCGTTATTTCGGAAGATAAAAAGTGAGGTGTTTTATTCAGCACCTGACACCTCCAAATTTTACTAAAAATCTGGTTTTAAACCCATAACAAAAATTAAAATAAAAAATTTTCATTCTACAGCTTTTTTCAGAAAAATGTCATTGAATAATTTAGCAAGAAAAAATAAAAAAAATAAAATTAACAATTCTTGGTTTTAATAAATCATACAAACCAAATGATGAAGTTAAAAAAATGCCAAAGAAAAAAAAAAAAAAAAAAAGGAGATGCAAATAGAAAATAAAAAATGTCGATAGCTACATTTTTAGAAAATAAAGGGTGTCCCAAAATTAACGTAAGATTTCAATTTGCCATCATTCGCGCTGTAAAGAGTTGGCAACTCTATTAAAAACATTTGACAGCTGCTAATTTAGAGTTAGTAAAAATGGAGAGTTACATGATAGAACAACGTGTTAAAGTAGAGAGTTGAATTGAATAAAAAAGATGTCCCCCCCCTTTTAAATTGCTATATTTTTATTGAATCGTAAAGCGCACAGGATAGGGTTATGTATGGAATAACATATAGGGCAAATGGCCTCCGCGGCTTTGCTGGCACCTACACATTCTTTCGAAATTTTCCATGACCATTTTGCATACATGTGACTGAATTTCATTGATGCAGAATGAATTCTTCCTTCAATGCACACATGGTTGCGGGCATAGACCTTTGACTTCAAATAACCCCATAAAAAGAAATCCAATGGTGTTAAATCACACGATCTATGGGGCCATTTCACAAATTTTCCAATTGTGGCCGCCCCTTTCATTATTTTTGAAATACTGTTCAACAATGCAAATACGTTGTTCTATAGTGTAACTCTCCATTTTTACTAACCCTAAACTATCAGCTGCCAACACTTTACTGCACGAATGGTGGCAAATTCAAATCTTCCGTTAATTTTGGGACACCCTTTATTTTTGTAAGTCAGGGCGAAACAACAAACCGCCTTGCCTCAACACTTATCAAGTGAAAAATCTTACCCAATGAGCTGCTTTAAAATTCATAAGTTCAAAGAAAGTATTCTTTTAATTCAACATTAACAATGGTAAACTCATGTGATTCAAAGGTTTTATGAAGTAATGACATTGTTTTGAATTTCATGACAATAAAAATCTTTGTTACAAATTGTGCCCAAAACTAATTAAAAAACTATTAAAACCAAAGAAAAAAATGCTTTCAAACAAAATTGACCTCAATGAAAAACTCCCCCCTCCCCCTTTATGACGACTGCCAACGTTGAAAATGGCATTTTTCTTCTGTATACATCCTTTTTCTTTTTTTTTTAATCTTTTAATTTAAACATTTTTTTTTTTCTAAAACCGTTTTACTTTTCATTTTATTTCATTTAGAAACCGAGATACGCTAATATAAAAAACTAATCCAAAAAAAGTTTACAAGCAGCAGTATTTAGAAAGTAGAAATTGTGGATGAGAATACTGTTACCCAGAGTATAGACAGATGACGCTAGTTGTCTTAGACCGGTCGTTCGAGCAGATAGTGTTCATACTGAAACCTGAAACAGCAACAGTAATGGAAAGATGTCTAGAGAAGTGGTCCCGCACAGAGGTGCGAGCCGTGATACGATTTCTATGGGCAAAGAATGTGTCCCCATCGGACATTCACAGAGAAATCGCTGAAGTGTACGGGGGCGAAGCAATTTGTAGACAACAGATGGCGAAATAATGTTCTTTTGAAGCGGGTGAGAGCAAGTGGGAAACCGCAATATGGAAGAGAGCGGATGCCCAACTTCTGAAACACCCGAACTGAACACGGCACGTTTTGAAGAAATGATCCCTGGGGGTCGACGAGTAACCGAGAGTGAGATCGCCGTACAACATGGAATGAGCTATGGTACCGTTCAGCGTATCGTTACGGATGTGTTGTGGTATTCAAAGGTTTGTGCCCGTTGGGTTCCACGTGCGTTATCTGAGGAGCATAAAGTCACTCGATGTACAGCCTCACATTTCTTCAGCGATATCACGCACACGGCCAACAATTCCTTGATCACATCGTTACTGGGGAAGAAACATGGTTGCATCATTTCACCCCCACATCCAAAACAGCCACAATGGAGTAGAAGCACGCTAGATCACCGACGAGGAAGAAGTTTAAGGTGACACCCTCTGCTGGCAAAGTTATAGCAACCTTTTTCTGAGATACGAGTAGTGTTATCCTAGTCCGAGTGTGGCCATACCATTAATGCCAACCATTATTGTGGCAAAAATAATAAAATTGCGTTAAGCGATCGGATGCACACGCCCTAGATTGCTGACGGAAGGTGTCATTCTCCTGCATGATAATGTCCGGCCCCATACAGCTCGCCAGACTCAGCGATTGCTGGAAACGTTTAGGTGGGAGGTCTGGAACCATTCCCCATACAGTCCAGATTTGGCTCCCAGTGACTATGTCCTTTTCCCGACATTGAAGAAACACTTATCCGAAACAAGGTTCATATCAGACAGTAATGTTAGAAAAGGTGCCGAGAACTAGCTCAATAGCCAGGGACCTGATTATTACCAAGACAGGTTAAACAAATTGGTCCAGCGGTGTGATAAATGCCTCAACAGGTTTGGTCACTAAGTAGAGAAGTAACCGTCACTTATGTCTCTTGATTACCATTTGTATTCTGTGTCTATTGTTAAAAAAGCATTTTTCCTTAGACTTGTTAACTTTTTTTTGGATAACTCCTCGCATTATCGGATTCCAATTCGTAGCAATCATGATAATTTTAAAAGTATGCAATCAAGAGTCATTACAACCTTTTGCCATTAAGCATCAAATATTTTATGAAGGGCAATGTCCAGCAATAGACAAAAGCTAAAGCAACAATCAACATGCAAAGGTATAGAGGAAAACATTTCTTGGATAATCCTTTGGAATTTTCTCAAAATGTCATAAATATTATAAAGGTAACAGATTAATGATCCCAAATTCCTAAAATATCCCCTAATGGAAAGACGCAAGATGACAAGTGTTTAATTAGCATGACTTTTATAGCAATATTAGAGCTATTTCGATGGATATTCTGAACTGCGGTGTGATGACAAGGTTGATACTTGAGCAGGTACTCAACCTCTCAAACTGTTGAAACACATAGGCGGGAGGAATTTTGGCCCCAATGGATTAGGCGTGCATCAGACCTGCTTACAGAGCAGTTCTTCGGTGGAATTGGGTCTCGAATCTCGAACCCATCAATTATGCCGTGACCTTACCAATTCAATAATGCCATGACTCTACTAACAGCCTATCGCAACGTGCAAAATGTCGCTGAAATCTTAAGATTTTTGCTCTAAAATATGTCCCGAAACAACATTTCATTGAGCTATTTTTAAGATAATGAAGATGGGAATAGTATATTGAGTGTACTAAATAAATTGCAAATGAAAATTTTCAAATTTTCGATACTGCTCAAACGTTTGTACCGTCGAAGAATAAGTTCGATAATATCTTTCGACTGGATTCGGACACATCGCTTTGAAAGTACTCTGGGAAAGATTATTATGTTCATGGATTGATAGATTTTTATTATTTGGATGTTAATGAGATATTAATGATGTTACGTAAAAGCAATATTAATGAGAACAGGTAGTGGTAGAATGATAAATGTTTTTTCTTAGATTGATTTCAAATTATAAGACTGAATAATATGTTATATGTCTTTTACACATTTTCACAATTAAATATTTTTTTTTTCTCTTCAAATATTCAGTCTTTTGAGTTGTCTAAAAACTGTTCCCCCATTAAATAAATTAAGATATTTTCTTTTAAAATTATTTAAACCCCCATTCAATATATAATATATTTTACAATATTTTATTTTAACTTTGTAATAAAAATTATCTTAAGTGGTAGTTTTTCAATCCTAAATTGTCTTTTGTAGAACTCTATTTATAATTCTAATTTTCAATTTTATAACTCAACTTTTACGTTATGCTTAAATGTTGATAGTATAACTCGAAATGCTATTAACATTCATAAACTTAAGCATTTTATTTAGATGTGGCTATGATTTCGATGAGTTTATGTGAATGGTGTATATGGGATTTTTTTAAAATTTATCCTAATTACCTAAGAATTGAAAGTCTGATCTAAAACTTTTAACGCATTGCAATATTTTTTTCTAAATTCGCTTATATTCCTTGATATTTTATATTCATAAAATTAGGAATTACCATTTTAATTTCTGAAATTCTAAGTTATGTTCCTGTTCCTTTAGTTGCATCCCTTTTATCAACAAACTGAGTTAAAATTCTAGCTGCATAATTAAATTAAATCTGCCACTAGTACTTTTTAAATAAAAACTTATGTTATTCATACACAGAATTAATTTTAAATGACATGAGACTTTCGATTTCGATTCATCAAAATTATTCAATTTAGTGTTTGAGACAAAAAAAATTTATGTGTATTTGAAGAATGAAAAGGACTGCAAATTTCTAAATTGGTATTAAAGAAGGTAAGATTTAAAAATTACTTCATTATTTTAAAAATAGAATATTATGATATATTGGGAAATTTAGACAAAGTCAAAATGACATGTTACTGCCACACTCTCCATTGAAATGATTTCAGTATAATTATATTTTAATGAGAAAGAAAGAACGAAAATATTTTGAACATATAAAAGAAAATTAGCCAATTAATTGTAAATTCTTTTTGCGACAGTACTGTTAAGTCAATATATGTGTTAATAGAGGCTATTTATTATTCATTTTTGCATTAAATAAATTATAAAATCACGATATATCGATTTTTCTTGGACGATATATAGCGATGATAAAGTTCGGTCATCGTCTAGCTCTACCAATTAATTAGAAAATACCAAACGAAACTTAAAAAATAGCTTTTTCCAAAAAGGCCTCGAACGTAGGCAGTCACCCAAAGACGAGCGAAAATAGTGTTTGTACGATAATATGCTTTCATTTTATTGCAACAAGCCTGTTAAAATTTAGTTTACTTCTCAGTTAAAATTCTAATTAATATTTTGCACAATCCATTCTTAATGAGCCTCAAATACACAAAAAGCAACCTCCCACCAAATTTCCTCTTCTTAAATTTAGTGGATTAGTCTATGGATGGATCTGTCAGTCAGAACAAACAATTAGATATATACAAATAAAGAGAGTGTGTGTGAGATCTCACTGCGAAACAAAAAAAAATTGCGTAATTACAAAAAGAACGAAAGCAAAAACCGTTAAGAAATGATGAAATATCTGAACCTTGAAGAATATGTTTTATAAAACAATTTTTTTTTCTTTTAAAATTTAAATACCAGATCTAGCAGATTTTTAAACATAAAAACTTACATTTGGCAAGACTGGTTCCGCGGAAATGCGTCATGACTGTTTTTAATAACCTACAAAGGATTAAATATACACTTACCAGGTATAACTAACAAATTCTTAGCCATCAAAAACACTAAAAATTAATTAAAGATGTTCGAATGTTTTTAAATTAATTAAAGACGTTCAGACGCAAAAAGTTTGACATCGCACGTATTTCGCATTCCCTCTTCACGATTACCATTCCAGCATTTCAATAAATGGCCGCAAGCGTTGCGGCAATTTTAACAAGTGTTAACACTCATGGATCTATCGTACCTCGAATTACTTTTCCGAATTCTTCCTTGCATCAACTTTCTTGCATAGTACATTCTTTAAACAACAGATTATGACTATGAATTCAATTTATTGTGTTCAACGACGGAGGAGGGGATGGTTCTGTTTGCAGTTCTTGAGGAAAATTAAGGACGTTTTCTCCAAAATTGAACACTTTTAAAGTGCTTAAATAAGGTTTTCAAGTTTAAGCATATTCTAAACACTTCCATGACGTTACAAATTCTGCTAAAAATTATGAAAACTGTAGCATCTTGGATTCGGTGAAATTCTAACAGAATGTAGTAAATAATGGTAATAACTGTCGGATACAAATTTCGTTATTAGCACACTAAAGATATTTAATAACGTTTATATTAAAAACGAAAATATCAACAAAAAAGGTATAGTTGGCAATATTTGATTTCTGGTATTGACAAATACTTTAAGTATGCTTTTTCATATGATTTTGAAGATATTTAAAATATATAAGCTGAATATTTTTATTACATATTCTTCGACATACAGAACAGTTTTATTTAATGTCTATGGTTTCCTCCAGAAGAATGTGTATTTGTGAGTTCCAATTGTTTGCAATATTCTCAACCCTTATTTAAAAATATAGAATTTTCTATTTATTAACGCATTTGCACATAAAATAAAATTCAAACATCTCATAGTTACAACTGAAGGAATATTCTCAGCAGATATTAAGTCCAACATACATTTAAGGAATCAATAATCAAACTGAAAAACATAGTTAATCTGAAAACTGAAACTGAAAAATACATTAAAATGAAAAAAAAGTACTTTTGAAACAATATCAGAACTTCTAAACAAATAATCTATGTATATGTGTTTAAAAGATATCAGTAACACTAAAAAGAAAAACTTGTTCTAAAATATTGAAAGATTTTACTTAAAAATTTCCAAGTATAACATTTTCTTTAGTTCAATATCATTAATTCAGAGATAATTCCCAACAGAGAGGAGGAAGAAACTTAACGTTTGCAGTTTGTTTATTGACAACTTTATTGGGAAAATATTAGTTGCACAAGTTAAATATAAAGTTTTCAAAACACAACTATTTTTTCTGCTATTAGATCCTTATATTCATGAGAAATAAAGTAATAAACATCATGCATGATTTGACAATTTAAAAATGTGGGCTAATACAACAGTAAAATTAATAACAATATTTCAAATAGAGAATAGAATATGATACTGGTAATTATACATCAATAAAATAAGCAGCGCATAATTTACATCAACAAAATAAGCAGCAAAAGCAAAAATACGTACTTTTATATGCATAATAAAAGCTATAATTTTTAATACAATAAAATTATCAAAGCACAATATTGATAAAAAATAAAATAAGAAAAAAAAGTTCTTACCATTGAGGAAAGTCCTGGAGGTAAACTGTGATATAAATCAAAAAAAAGTTGAAGTGAATTGAAATCTAAAAATGCAGGTCTCCAACTTGTAGGTATTTGTACAGTAAATAAATCATCCGACGATTCATCTGGCGATGTTCCAATGAAGTCAAAGGATATACAATTGTAAGCCAGTCGAAGCAAACTGTTCATTAGATTATGCTAAAAAAATTTGCATAATTATATTCCAGCAAAAGTAATCAATTGTAATAACTAAACTGGGTCATACAGCCAAAGGTATAGTTGCAATAATGTAAAATTTTTATAGTTGCAATAATGCAAAGAATTATACATAAAAAAATATTTAAATATTTAATTAACAATCATCAACATAACACAAGAAAATTTCTACTCCTGTTTACAATGAATAGAAGTATTCATAAATTAAAGTAATACCCACAAAAATACATATAACAAAAAGGTTTACAAATTCGTTTTATTGAAACTGAAACAAAAAGACAAAGTGTAATAATGAAAGAAAACTAATTATCAACATTTTCTTTTTTCAAATTTGTGCATGTATAAAACTTGATAAATTGGATGAGCCAGTTTGATACAGAAAACATCTCTATCTGACAATATGGAACATGGGATGCATTAGATTAGCATTTCTCACACAACTATTCTATAAGTGCCTAAGACCTAAGTAAAAGTAGAAATAATCTCTTAAAATAGTAACATTCTAGCATACTGGGAGGGAATCAGAGTTGGAGATCAATTTTGCCATATGGTGCCCTGCATTATGAGAAACTGCAAATAATCTTTTATGATATCAAGCACTCCAGCATTTAGTCAAGAAGACGAAGATGAATTAAGCCTATAAAGGCCTTTCAGCAATAAAAGTTCCCTCCCAACTTCCAAATCTAGATATTTTTATTGATTTAGATATAATATAATAATTTATGATTTAAAACAAGTAGGTTTAAGCAACAATAAAAAGTATTACAATAAACTGAAATGCCAAAAGATTTCATTGTGTGGGACATCTTGAAAAGGATTGATTTCAATACCTTACATAAAAAAAAAGTTAAATTTATAAATTTTAAATGAAATGAAAAAAAAAATTGCAATATTTTTAACACAATTTAAATGCTCAAATACGAAGTTTGCCAGAGTTCTTGAACTTCCAAGTCAACCAAACAACTGTAAAACAATCTGAACCTCTTATTTTCATGCAAATTTGAAAGCACGAAAAATATTTCCATGAATGAAATTCTGAAATTTGAATTACATGAACTTGATTTTAATTTGAATAAGTTGAGTACATGTTATAAGTAAAATGAAGCAAAAAACTTAATTATCCTGAAAATATCACATAAAATTCACAATGCTTCTTGCTCTAAAGTTGCTGCAATATTAGAGCAAGAAGAACTTACTTTGGAAAGTGGACAAAATATATAAAAACCATTCACTTAAGAGCCAATTAATTAGAATAAAAAAGGATTAGATACTGATCTATAATCAAATATAATTCAAAGCATGAAACAAATCCTAAGAATAAAGTTCTGAAATTTGATTTTAATAATTAGACTAAGGCTATCATGTCAAGAAATATTTTACTGGCAATTCACATATTAGAAATTGCACAATTTTGCTCTGTGGCCTACAGTTGAAAATGCCTAATGTAGTGGTTAATCAGAAGTATTATTAGAACACTGTTAAGTTGCAAATTTATATAGAAAATCAATTTAATAACAAAAATGTGTAAAACTTTTAATTAAAATTCCAATGAACTTAACAACAGCATATAGAAATCGAGAGTTTTTTCATCTTGTTTAGTGGAAAAGAATAAGAATTCTTTCATTTAAAAATATTTCATACTGTTTTTAAGTATTTTTATTTCTATATATTGTTAATTTTACAAGTATCGTTCAAACAGCACCAGGAAAAAAAAATAACTTTTAGATATAAACAAGCATCTTCGAATCAATACCAGATTACAGAATGACTTCAAAAGAAAAATTCAGTTATTTAAAAAATATTTACCTCTGCTTCATCTTTAAAGGATGGTGTTTTCCAATTCTCTAATGCTCTTCTTAGCATATCACAAGCTAATTGGAATATTTCATACAGTTCTGTATCGCGGAAAGAGGTTGCTGTTTTGCGTTGTTTAGTTAATGATTTGTTGGCTTCAGCCTACAACCCAAATTTTATTAAAATAATGATTATTTTGGTAGAAACATTCAATTTAATTTATGATTAAACATTTTTATCATATTAATAAACAATTTAAGAAATAATTTTTAAAAACTGTAACAAAGGTGAATTTGAATCATAACTAATAATATTAACGTAACTCCACATATCAAATCTGAAGACTTCAATGTCTCAAAAAGTGCTACTTTCAAAATAAAATTCCTTGCCTAAATATAATGAAAAGTGTATAATTACTTCGCTGATTTGGTTGATTTCACAAGTAACTTGAGACAGTAATTGAACACCTATCACACAATACTCAACAGGACCCTATTATGAAAGGAAATGGCAAATTAAGTAATGCAAAAGCATAAAGAAACACAACTTCTTTCCAAACATGATATTTAATGATAAAAAAAAATCGGAATTATTTTTTTAACAACTTTACTTATCAGTATGCTAATATCACCTTTAAAAACTTCTAAGTAGCAAATTTGAGAACCATAGAGAATTATTTGAATTCAGCTTTGTTCATTTAAGTCAAAAGGAATAGAGATATTAAAGACAAAACAAAATAAGATAGCAAAAAGGTTTTACCAATTAAACCCCAAAAATGTTTTGAGATATGTGCATTAGCTATTTTCCTTTTTTTATAACATAAAAGAAATAAAAGTGACTTATTTGATACATTAAGATATTTTATATATATATATATATATATATATATATATATATATATATATATATATATATATATATATATATATATATATATATATATATATATTCAACGTTTACATTAAAATTTCAATTGTTACATGTTTTTAAACATTTTTGTTAATTCCATGACAAAAGAATAGTACACTTGGAATAGGACTGCAGAAAGAAGGAAAAAGCACATTCAGAGCTTATATAACTTCAAAAGGAATTTTTTCTTAATTTAGATGAGATAGCATTCATTTTAAAAGCGCAAGCAGACTCGGGTGCGTGGAAACCGAAAACGCTTGTAACTTAACTTTATATTCCGAACATCAGAAAATAATGAAATTATTTAAGAGGAAAAAATTAAACACTCTATAGTTGTTTGATTATCAAATGCATAATATTTAGTAAACCATTAGTCAATTAGCAAGAAATAACAACTATTTTATGTATCAATTTTAATAATCATTGCAGTACATATGAATTAAGGCCACTAGCTAATTATTAACATTCATCACCTAATTTGAAAATAAAATAAATCTTCAATTCTAAATCTTAGTTTCAACATATTTATATTCCATAAACTTTAATAGTGCTAATTACTATTATATTAAATGAAATATTAAGAAATATGGTGATGATTTGGTTCATTTTATTTTCTTCCAATTTTACAAAGATTCTTTCAAAAGTTTTCTAACTGCTGAAATTTTCCTACTCTTCCTAGTTACAATTTTTAAATTAAACACTTAACGGTTTTCAGCTAAGTTTGAAAATGTAAAAAAAATGGCAAAAATTTAGTCAGGTAATAATAAAAAACTAGAAATTTTTTTAAAAAATATTAATCAATAAATAAATTAAATCAGTATTAAAAAAAGCATATAAATTATAAAAAATCTCCTAAACACCAATTTCTGGTAATAACATACAAAGAGTATAAAAAAACATGCAAACTTTATGATAATTACTTTAATAACACATATAAAACAACTGCCATTGGGATTAATCCAATCACACAATTTAATGGTAATGAATTGATTTACAAAATTGTTACCATCTCAAAGTTTTTCATAATACATAGACCCACAAGAAATTTTTGCATATTGTGTGCATATGTGAGAATAGAATTTCTTTAAAGCATACACAAACTATGGCATAGTTTCAGAATAAAATTTATGTGAAAATAAAAACTTTTTTAGACTAGTTATTCAAATAAATCATACAAACCTGCAAAAACCCAGTCAGCTGGGTAATTATATTTCGAAATACGTGCTCTTTTTTGTAGGTTTCAAACCATCCAACTTTAGTAAGTCTGGCAAACAGTTGAACTAATGCTTGGGTAACAAATGTAGCTAGTTTAGGACAATTAGCGAGATATGAGAGTACATAATTTTCTGAAATTAAAAATTAATTAAATTCATTCAAAATTTCTTCAATGACAAACTCAAAACATCATATACATTAAGCTTAAAAAACATCAGCACAATAGGGTAACTTATCATAAAACTATTGTAATTATATAAAATAATGACATAAAACAATTAGAAACTGATTTATGGATTAACATAAAAACATTACATATTTATCAGAATAATATATGAAATAATATTTATTTATAAGCTGATAATGGAAAAAATAATCTATAAATAAAAATCTAGTTTCAAATGATAACACAATTAATATTTTTCATTCATGCATCATAGATACCCCACTGTTATCAATATTTTTCACTGCTTAACTTTTCTATATATTTTATGGAATGGATTAAAAACAATTAACCTCCCACTCTTAAGAATGATTAACACAAGTCTACATAATAATAACCTTAGTGACTACAGTAAATTCTAGTATGATCCTTAAATACACTCATACAAAAAAAGTTTTAAAAAATGAATATTTACAACCCAATTCTCCCCCAGTCGAAAACAATCAAATACTCTTAATATTTTATTTTATAGCTTTATTGTTCATATATCAAACGGTTATAAGGCATTAAATTCACTAATAGTTCCACTGTCACAAAATGATAATTCATACGATTTAAAACAGTAATGATTTTAGGTAAAATTAAACAATTAATAAAAATTATAGCAATCGTAATTAAAAAAGAATACAATATAAGCATAAATTAATGTTAAACAAAGAACAAGCTAGTGGTGGTTACCGTATGAGTTATGTAATAATACATTTCAAAAGAATTCCACCGTTCGTTTTTGCTTTTGGGTAATTTATTTGCAAAAAATTTAACTTAAATTATATATTATTACTTGATTTACATAAAAGTGTTGATTTAATTTCGAGTCAATCTACACAATCCTTTTGTTGTTGTAGTACACACAAGAGGCATAAATAAGATAAATTGAAAACATAGTATGATGTAATCTCAAAATTCTAATTCCAGCGCCAATCATAAACTTGAACTTACTCATGGTTTTAAAATAAAATGAAGCACGATTAAAACATTTATTTTGGTACATGTTCAGTTTTTATTTTTGTAAAATAAAGAATTATTTCAAACATCAATGCTAATTATTGATAAATGAATTTTAGTCCTTACAAAATTACAATATATTTTTCGGCGAAAAATTTTTGATATGTGCAGTGGCAATAAGACCAAAACACTCAAATCCTTTTAAAATTATAAATAAACTTCTTTTTGATATAAAAATTATAATCAATTGAATAACTTAAGAGCAAAATAAAGAACAAAGTCTCCTCTATAATAGAAAGGAAAAATTAGACTAATATAAAATAACATTAAAACCTGCAATTATAGTAAATTCATCATTTGTAGGCAGAGATGGCCAATAGAAAACTTCATAATCGACATTACTTTGAATATTGTTACAGAATATTCAAATCTGAAAATCAGGATCCAGTACAGTGGATGCAAGGTTAAAAATCCCAACAAACTCAATAACAAAACTTTATATTACGCAAAAAATCGAATATGCAGACAAAACATAGCCAAACAATACATAAGAAAAGCATTTACAGTAAACAGCTGCAGATATTTGTATTGAATATTTCCATATGCTAAATAATAGGGATAAAAATACTTTTATCAAAAAAAAAAATTAAGCAAAATAATAATAATAAAAAATAATGAATTTTATTGCTATAAGTATATGCTTACTTATTTCTATTCTTTGTTGCAATGTAAGAGTTTGAGGATTTCTAGAGACCAATTTTGTTAGCGTAGTTGCAGCTAACAGTTGAGCATAGGAAGACTATAATGCAATAAAAAATTTTATAATACAAGAAACTAAATTTCCACAAAAGTTAATAAACCCTAATGGCCACCTGTATCATTAGAACTTCATATTCAGAATTCAACAGGTGCTATTAAATTCAGAAAAGATCTCATGCATAACATAACACAAATATTTAAACTCTTTTTAATAATACATAAAATCTGTAGAAATTTTAAATACAAAAGTAAAAAAACTTATAAATATCACTTAAATTTCTGTGACCAAACAAACTTTAAACCAAATCTCAGTTATTTAAGCCACTCTTAGATCACAGATTATTACTGTTGAAATGAAATAATGAAATAAATTTTATTGTTATATAAAGGTGGTTATTAATAAAATAATTTTAAAATTTTAAATTATCAAATTCAATTGTTGTTGTTTTTCTCCATTCAGAGGAACAAATTTAATACTTAATCACCAAAATTACTCCAATTAAAACTTTCAAAAGATTATTTTTTACCAAAGACAAATAAAAAAAAGTTTTCTAGCTTAAAATTATTTAATTACAATAAGAAAAGTAATTAATCTTAACAGATGACAAAAAACAGACATAAGAGTAACAAATATTTCTTACACCATCAAGTTCCTTTCAGCAATACTAACAGTTTCTGTACTTTTATTCTTCAAATGTGAGCAATGAAATGCAGACAAAATAATTAAATGAGCAAACAGATTCTATTAAATTAAAAACATAAAAATTTATCTGTTTTCAAATTTAAAAATCATACACTTTTCAAAAGATTATTCTGAAAGTGACAGTTTATGATGGCATGCAATTGTATTTAGACATTCATAACTCAATGAAAAAATTTTTAGAGTTGAGTAAATTACAAGTAAAAAAAAGAAATTTAATAAAACATTAAAAAAACCTGAAAATTTTTAAGAAATGCAAAATATAATTACAGAAAATACATTGGATTGCACAAATATGTACAATAAAAACAAATTATATCGATCAGACGTCATAATCATAAAATTTGGCTATTATTTTGGTTTCCATTTTGGCAGTTTCATATTGTATTTATACTATAATACTGATATAGCACATATCACTCTACAACATGTTTTCTGAATTTATAGAAATTACAATGTATATTGCATAATTGTTCCATACCTTTTTAAAATAATAAAAATATTTATTATATAATATTATAAGCATTGAATTATAAACCATTAACTAAATTCCAAATTTGCAGTCTGAGTTTAAAGATACCAAAACTTAATATTTTTTTATATTATTGCTCTATGAATATATTAAATTTCTTTTCTGGAAGCAAAAGAATAAAAAGTAGATATTTCTTTACAATTTAATGCAAAATTAGATTCTAGATTTAGTAATCACGCATATGTTTCAGAATTTATAAATGAGATAATAACTAAAAGCACATATGCACAACTTAATACATTAAATTAGATAAAATAGAGAACAGGAACAAATTTTTATTGGCAGGTTTTGTATTTTCACTGTCTGGAAAAAATTGCTATTAAATGCTCAGATGTTTTCATACAGGTTGATATTGTATTTTTCAACAGTAAATTTCTTAAGGATTAAAAATAAAAATATACAAATATGGGAGAAAAAATATTAAAGACTGACACTAACTGAAAATTTTTCAATAACAATAATTTTCAGTTTCAAAATAATAAATAAATAGAGAACATGTCTGTAACATTACAATACATTGACACATAAATTCAAGAATAAAAACTGCTTACGGTATCTTAAACAATCAATGAATAAAATAAGAGAAATTAATCACCCTCTTTTTAACTTAATAAATCTGAAACTATTTTTATTATGGAAAAATTAAAAATTTGAAACAAATATTATTTAAACTCTGATTCCTAACATAGTAGTTCAGTACCTGTCCCTGCTAGGCTACAGTTATGCAATAATTTCAACAACAGGGAGAAGAATTTAAAACATTAGCGGGTAGACCAATATTATTTATTGTCACACAATTGAATAACTTAATTTAGAAAAAGCACATTATAGGTAACCTTGATTTCTGCTTTTTAAAAAATTAAGGATTCATTTAATGGTGAATTATACTTTGTTTATAGGCACAAGTCATTCTTGGTTATACTAACAATCCAATTTTGCACTTCTTTATGTACTAAAATGCAACCAATATACTTTATGAATGAGAAAGAACAGGCAAACATGAATTCTTTCAATAAAACAAATTTCAATATTTCATGCATACAGTACCTCTGTACTTTTAAACATACAAATATGCAAACAGTACCTCTGTACTTTTATAAACATACAAATATGAAAAAAACTACAGAATTTAAATAATATGTGATTACTCATTACAAATGTGGAGAGGGGGACAGCCAACAATTAAAACAGTAAATGTTAGTAAAAAAAAACTAGTGAAAATTTATCATAAATGAATATTTTAGCAAATGATATGTCAATAGTAAATGCAATGAAATTTAACGAAAAGCCTAACTTTAAGCCAGGCTAATTAAAAGCAAATGTCCTAAATGAGAAACAGATCATCTAGCAAAATACCATTAAATACAAATTATTGGTATTATTTAATTTTTATTATTAATTTCCATTTTTATTACCATTAATAAATACAAAACAAACTTCAAGAATAAAGTGTAGACAGTACAAGAAGTTATAATTCAATGGTTTTAACATAATTACAGATTACATTTCCTCAGCAAAACACAGTAACAGTAAATAACATCTTCATTTGCAAGTGCTTTTTTAGTGCTTATGAATAATCACATTCAAGGAATTTTTTTTAAGAGTTAGAATGTAAAAAAAGGGTTAAACACTTACATCTCCTCTTTCAAGTAGGAGGCGACATGTAGGTAAACAATCTGGCACATGAACAAAATTGACTAGAGCTTTCTCAGCAGTAGCTCGTTCTTCAGGATTGTTTGAATCGTAAAATTGCTTACAAAGAACTTCTAACTGAGCCAAATCCTAAAATCAACAGAAATAAATTATAGACATTGTAATATGAAATGCAAGTTAAATAATTCTTTTCTGCTGAAATAAACAATAAATAAGGAAAGGCACATTACTTTTATTAAAGACACTTCAACACTAATTATACATTAAGTAGTGCTATTAATTTTTAAAAAATGTGACACTTTCACTAGCATGAAAATATATAAACTTTTAACAATACAGGCAGAAGAGTAAATAAATCCCTAATTAAATGGAGAATAACAAAATAAAAATTGAAAGTTGCAGTATAAAAAACAAATTCTTTGAAATAAACTATAGCAGATATCAAGAAACTTTTTAAAATTTATTTCTAAATATTTGAAATACTTTACTAATAATAATTAAAAAACAATTTTGTAGCTAAAAAAAAAAAATCAGAAAAAACTTCGAAATTATTTAATTTGAATTTAAATAATTCTCAGTACAATCCTTCCCTGTCTTTGCCAATAAGACATTAAAAATACTTCTCACATAACATCTGGCCATTTTTCAAATGATCCTATGTTATATGAGATATACGATATTCACGGTATCAGTCATAAATGAGCACTACTGACACTGCAATAAACAAAAACAAGTATCAAAACCTGCAGCGATTTCATTTCCAGGTAATTTATATGCTAATTTCCATTTTCAATTTTATGAATTTGTCGCTATTTAATGTCAACATCTTATAATTAATACAAAGGAATTATGCTAATTTGAATTTTATTATTATAATTGAGGGATAGTTCTGAAATTTTTATCTGGTTCCTTGAATTGCCCATATAACATCTCAAAGCAATCCAGTTTTTGTTTAATTTGAAATTTAAAATAATTCTAATTTTAATTTGGTGCTATGAGTTTTATGTCCTGTTAACATAAGAGCAGCTAGTCACTTTTTCTCTGGTTAAATTACATTTTATGATACAACAGCCATAACTGACTAAGCTGCATCAAACACAGCTTGAATTGTAGATCTTATGGCTGCGATTGCTAAAATAATCATTCTTTATACAAAGAAGAACATTATAACAATGTTACTATAATTACATTTTAAAATAAATTTTATATCAATTTGCATGTATAGACTACAGATACATAGACTCCACCACAAAATATTGTTGCCTTCCCCATTACTACTAATAAATTTCTTGAATAACCCAAATAAAAAAAAATGATTAAGTTCCATATATGATTAGTGCTGTGCTTAGCAGTGAAAAAGCCAGATATGACTATATGATATGCCAAACAAAAAATAAATTCTACAAAATATTAAAATGTAACTCAGTGACAATAAAAATATACAAAGATTATAGCATTCCTATTTATTAGCACAACAAATTAATATAACACTAATAAAAAAAAATTCAAACTGGCAAAATCAATATATGAAACTTATGATTTCCTCTGACAATAATTCAATTTAATTTTTAATTTTTTAACTTAATTTTCTTTAATTTCATTTTTTCTCCTTAATATATGATACTGCAATGGAAAAAAGTCTGAATTCTGAAATAGACAAGTAAGCTATTTTAGAGAGTATATAGTTTTTAAAAAATTTATGGTATCAAATTACTTCTGAAGATACACAATTAAAGACATTTAAAAGATTCATTTCTTGATCAGTACAACAGTCAGAAGAGAACTAAATATATAGATTCTGGCCCACAATTTACAGAAGGTGGTTTTCATTTTTTTCGTGTTAACGAATTGTCTGTAGGGTAAGGTACATAGGAGTAATATTTAGTGGAAAGTAGTTAAAAATATCAAATACAACATTTTATTTCTTCAATTTTGTTTCAGTATTTTAAAATTTTGTTATCAGTTAAAGTGCTTAGAATATTTACTAATGGTTTTTTTTAAAAAATGATTCACTTGTTTCAGTTGTTCAATTTGAACTATTTCACAGTTTTATATTTGTTAGCAATGTGAAACTAGCTGAGAAGCTACAAGACAAGAAATACTTTTTCTTAGTTTTAAATCATTGAATCTTTTTCATTTTAATAGTATGGACAATATTTGGTCTGATGGATATAATAGTCTGCCATTTAAGGGAAGATTTTCATTAAGACATTCAACAGATGAATAGCAAAAAATAGATAGCTAGAATAAGTTAGTTATTGAAGCAGCTAATTCTCTGGCTGAAAGCTATGCAACATGCTGCATATTTGGTATATAAAACCTAACACTACAGCACAAAACATTTTAAGACAATATTAATTTTCCTTTCTCTATTATGACTTATTTAATATATGAGGCATCTTGATCCATAAGACTTTAAAATATATAGTTTGAAATATTTTAGCTGTTTCTCATATAATTTCAGGGAAAATATTTAATCTGTTATGAAGAGTTTAATAGAAATTTTACTTAAGCTCTGAGCAAGAAGAAATTATTTTGTTTGAGTTGTTGCTATAGTTTCAATAAGAAAATCATCCAATATCTATTTCTTCAGAGATTATAGATTGTCATTTATTCCAATAATGATTTTTTAACTTGCAAATGAGGATATATTTCATAAATGAGGGTATCAGCACTGGATTCAAATAAAAATTGGCAATATGAAGAAAGTAGCCATTTTTTTTTAAACTTTTTTTTTGTCAGATTACACCTGAAGATTTTAGGATTAACAACACCCTCAAACACACAAAAAAAAAAAAAAGTTATTGCAAGCAACTGTAAAAGTACTAACCTGAACCTATACAATCAGTGCCACTTTCAGGTACAGAGATAAGCCTCTGTAGTAAACAAAGGAAATTTATCTAATTACATGATTCATAAAAGATTGATAATTCATGTGACCAACCAACAAGACACAGGGAACCATAGTAGCTCCACTCATCGACTAGAAGAATAATCTAAAGATGTACAGTCACAGAAAAATAAAGGAGCCACCCAAATTTATTTTGTAATCGATCGTCTGATGTGAAAACTAATGGTACCATTTAAAAAGTAGTAATGAATACTAAAAGATGCTGTGCCTAAAATTTCCAAAGGAGGTTGTCTATATATTTAAAATTCTACAAACGTTGAAATTTGCTTTGGTAGCATCCTATTTTGACATCATGAATAGATTTCCCAAAGAAAAAATACCCTAAGTCAACTTTTGGTTAACATGCCATGATTACAAGCAGAGATATTTGACACTTTCTGTTAAGGGGTTGTTTTATATTTAGATGTGCAAGATTGAAATAATCTCTGTTATGTCGATAACAGCATTTTTTTATTTTTATGCACTTTAAAGACATCTGTAAAATTATAATCTATACGTTAAAATCAACTGTTATTCCATTCATGACAAAGTATTCATAGAGAACATTTTGGAAGAATTGTGATTATTTTCTGCAAAGAAATATTCAAGAGCACAGAAAGTTTTTTAAAAGTTACATCTGAGCCTGATTCTCCAAGATGCTGAAAGCACCAAAATAGAAAGTTTTGTTATAAGAGTAAAAGATATAAAATTAAATATATTTTTTATTATTCACAAGAAATGTCAATTTTAGTGTTAAAATTAATATCTTACCAATTTAGAGGGGAAAAATAACTTATTCTTATTCTGTTGTGTTTTATTTCCGCATTTCTTTATCAGTACATATTATTATAACATACTACTCACAGATGCACCATGAAATGATGCACTGCTTTATTTTAAAAGCATACAAAAAAAGGTGTGCATCTCATTCACTGATAAATGTAAATCCCCCTTTCTTCCTGGATTTATGGGCAATTTGGTGTTCTATGAAAATGCTTTCTGTTTGTCAATGATTCATAGCATGAAGTCATGTATACAGGATATACATGTTACAAATGTGAAAAGCAATTCGCAGAATATCATTCTAAATGTTCATTCATATCTTTAATTTCCATTACTGTAGCACTTTTTTAAGCTATAATTCATCACACATCTTTCTGCTTCTTATATGAATAGATATTTCAATGGCAGTAGTTACAAGAATAATTATATAGAATTATAAGTTAATAAGAATTATTACATATAAGAATAATTATTATACATAAATCATTATATAAATAATTATTCCTTTAGATGTCTTTAAGAAATAACCAGTTTAATAATCAAAAATTTATATTAGAACGTATTTGCTTAAACAGAACAAAGTTAATTAAATTAAACTGGCATTGAAAAATTCAGTATTTATCAATCAACTGTATTAAATGGATTAATATTTGTTATCTATAAATTACTAAGAGAAATAATTTTTCAAAATGTATGTAAAATTAAATAGTTATATTCTACAAAATATTTAATAAGAAGAAAAAAAAATTCCATTTTCTGATTTTTGTTATATTCTGTAACAGACATTATATGAACTGACAAATGAAAATTTTAGCTTATTACAATCCTCCACATTCAAAATTAGTGACTATTTTTAAAATTTTAAAGCAATGGAATATTTTTTTTCTTTTTTTTACGCTGATGAATTTTTTTTATACATATTTTGCAGTGCAGAAAACAATATTTGTTTAAAGGAATGCATGATCAGCAGCATTTCAATGTCAAATAAAAAACTGTCGATATTTTGAAATTGATGCATGTAGCCTTAAATGCATTGTTTTAGGAAAAATACAGGAAACTTAATGCAATGGAAAAACTACAAGTAGGAATGAGCTGGAAATTTTTATGTCCCCATAAAATGGCCGTCTTTTGATTTATAACAAAATTTAAGCATATTGCAAAAAAATTTTTAACTCTAATTTTGTAATTTTTTTCACATATTAAAAGTTACTTTTTCGTGTTAAATATGTATGCAAAATGTGTAGAATACTTTATATTTTCATAATAAAAAGAGTTTAGGTCAATTAAGTTTTTAAGATATCAATAAATGTTCAAAATTTATTTTTAACATTAGAAAGTCAAAATTTTGTTACCTCTTAATTTTGAAACAAATAGACGCAAATTGATAAAACTTGGTTTTCGGGAATAACTTCTGATTTAGTTTTAAAATTTGATGAGAAAAATGGGTGTTGCCATTGGAAATTTTGCTCTTATTTCAATATATAGACAGCCCCTCACAGAATGTTTTAATTCAAACTAATGCCGGAATAAAGCTGGGTGACTCCTCCCCCCTCCCCACTCTGTCTTTACGACCGTACATGGTTATCATGCATGTCTATATGTAAAGGAATGAATGCATCTATTTCAGAGAAAATAGAAAAATTACATATCAGTAATATCTAAAAGACCTTCTAGCAATAAAGGAAAAAAGTAGACAGAGAAAAGTCAAATGTATGAATGCCAAAATTCATTGTCACTGGTAATTACATTTAAGATATGAACAAATCAAAACATTGCAAGTCATTAATTGATAAGCAATACATATTTTTCTAGCTGGTTTTATATACAGCCATGTACAGTAAGCATATTAGAGGTGAGTCATCAACTCAGAAATGAAAGATTTGCAAAAATATTTCAAAAACTATTTTCTATTTACACAAAAAATTTTATATTCAATGTCAAATTCTAGAATTTTCAGCAATTTAACATTATTAAATAAGAAACTTTTTAACTACTTATACCCAGTTAACACTGGAACTTTGCTTCAAATATGCATTTCAAAAATATGTTTATTTTCAACTAAAGAACAATTTATTTTATTTAAATAATTAATTTATAACATTAGAAATAAAATATTTAAATAACACACAGTACGAAATAAGTTGCATGAGTAGTAAAAATGCAATTTTTAAAAAGTCATTTAGAAAGAGGAAAATAAGAAAGAAGAGAAATGAAAAGAAACAGATTAAAAGATTGCCAATTTTATCATCCTGACAGCTTTAAGTGTTAGTCGTTGGTTGCTGAGAAGGTTAAACTTGCTTAGATACCCCCCCCCCTCTTGTTGTAACCATGGATATCCTCCATTGACCTTTATTTATGAATTCAATAACTGCTTCATAATACCTTTCCTTATAGATGGCCAAAATACTTTACTAGTAAACAACTTGGAATTCACTTGCCTTGTGTACCTAATCAGTCTCAGCTCTAATTATTTAATTGTTTACTCTACTCTCTTGTTCTATTCACTCATTGCATGTGTAAGGGGCAGTTAGATAACTAAAGAGAGAAAGAAGAAAAGGTATCAATCAAGATAAATCTAACATATTAAATTTTTAACTACTTGCGAATAAAAGTAAAAATTGCTTTGTGTTTATGTTAAAATCCCTACCATATGAGTTTTTTTTTTTTTTTAATTCTCTTCTAGCTCATTATCTAAAGATTAATAGAAAAAGTTAATAAGAAGGACAAAGTGATATCATCCAATCTTTAAAAGAAGCAATCAATATTGTAATCAATCTTTAAATCAAATAAAGGGATTTTTAACCTTCTTACTAAAATAAACCGCATAAAGAAAAAAGTATTCAAAGAATAAAAGACATCCACCCTTTCTTTTTTCCACCAATTTCTTCGATATTTTTATTATATTGTTGTCTTCCTAATGAACAACTTTTGGAAACTTTTGAGATATTTTTTTAACATTTTGTTAAATATAGTAAACTGCCAATAAACTAAAGAACTGGGTACTGCAACAACTGAGAATTCTCTAATTAGTCCAAAAGTTACCACTTATTAAAATAATTAGAAGATATGCCAGTCTAGATGGGCCATTATCCTATTAACAATATCTCAGATGTGATTGCCAACTGATTAACTAAAAAAAGTTCCAGTAGGAAATCTTATGCACATTGGATTGTCAAAAATTAATTAACTCATGTATATCTGGAAATTGCATGAACATTGGCAGAGTGTTCAAGAAATTAAAAACAAAATTATTATTTGTAGTACATTTTAGATGTAAATATGTAGTAGTATTAAAAACTTTGTTTCCTAATAGCGGAATCTTCTTTAACCATAATGTTTATAAATACTCAAATCATATATAATTACTAAAATCAATTTGGAACAAAAAAGAATTTGAACTTGATAAAATAATGAATTCTGCAAAATATAAACATCAAGAAGTAAAATAACTATTAAATGAACAATAAAATGGATAAATTCACATAAAAAGTATTAGATATATTAAAAATATCATAGAGTTATTAATAAGATTAATAAAAATAAAATTAATTGAAATTAAAATTAATAAATTTCAAGAATGATAAAATTTGATTCTGAAAATGTTGAAATCTGCAGAAATGCATTGTCACATACAAAATAAGAAAAGAAAGATTTCAGTGTTACATCAATGCAATTCATAAACACTTTTGAATTCTGCTTGGGATAAAATGCCAGCTTACATACTAAAACCTAATTATTATTCACATTAGCATTCAAGATTTGCACATATAAAAAAATAAACATCCAATGCCAAAAGAATTTAACTTTCCAATAAAAAAAAACTACACCACATTAAAGGAATAACTTTGGGGGGGGGGGAATGTACGCCTCATTTTTAAGATATCACTATACAATGATAGTCTTATTCTATAGTGATGAAAACATAACAAAAATATATTGATGCATTTCTGAGCTTCACTACAATATCTGAAAACAATACACTACAATACCTCATTATTCTGAAATCATAATCAATCCTTTAAGAATATGAATAGAAAAATAGCTTTAAAAACAAACACACAAAAAAAAAATACTCATATGCAAACTTCTGTTCATCAGCCAAGAACCTGTTTATAAATGGAACAAGTTTGACTTGTACAATTAAAATATTCCAAATCCAAATATAACATTTTAATTAGTGTTATAAAATGTAGTTAATTTTATTTTGAGCTAACAAAAATGAATATGTTTTGATTCTATTTTTTTAAACAAGCATTTAAAATTAGCTTCTATTATCTGAAGTACAAAGGTTTATTTCAGAAAACAAAATAGTTCCAAAATTCTATTTCCTTGGTTTGAATGCTGTAAGTTTATTCAAGCTCCCCTTCCCTTCAAAAAGAAATGTGTAAATTCTAAATATTGACAAAGAAAAAAAAAAACCCATCAATTTGTGAAAATGTGACAAAAATATTTTCATTCTAATACATGCATACACATTTTATATCATTTGTATGCTATGCATAACATGATATTCACAAAAAAAATGTAGAGATTTTAAAATAGCACATTTACTGCATTAAATGAACACCTCTCATTATTCATTTAGCATCCCTAAAGATCCCAATCTCTCCTGAAAAATACTTTCAAAACTGCTTATTCAGAAAAAAAGTCTACTTTATTTACAAGTCCCATTTTCTGCCAACTTGAATAGTAATAAAATAGTCATGACTCAATGTTAGAATGAATATAAATAAGTTGCTACTTATTTTTTTTTTCTCTTCTTTTAGAAAAAACATAGCTATTTTTTTTATTTCATAAATGATTATTTTGCAAAAGGATCTTATGTTGAGATGGTTTATCCCAATGGCAATGATATTTCCAATAAGATACTGCACCCTGCCAAGGTGCAGTATAGTGCAGAACTAGTTTCAATAACATGAAGGAGACTAAACTCTACTTAAGGTGGTCGCCGTAACTTATTCCTATTAAATATCTGTGGAATGAATTTGAAGGAATCGCAAAACATCTAAATTCACAACCACACAATTTCATTCAATTGGAAAATGTCATAATCAATCAAGTGAGATCCCAGATTTCACAAACTATTAACATCTCATAAATGTCAAGAAAAATTAATGTTGTATAAAAGACAATGTGGCCCAACACCACACTGATAAAATGATCATGGTAAAAAAGCCACTCAGTGTAAGATATATGAATCTATTTCTTTATCTTACACTTTCATCAACTACAAATGCTCTTCAAAACTGCAAATATCCATGACCAATGATTATCAATGAGCAAAAGCACACTCTATCATGAAACATTATCAAAAGTATTTTAATATCAGAAAAAGTCTGTATGCTTTTCAATCAAAGTACAATACAAATATTGCTGTCAAGCATCAGGTTAAATGTTTTTGAATGGTTAGCAACCATTTGGCATTTTTTATATGCAAATAAATAAAAGAAACTTCTGCACAGCCTATAATTTAAAATACTTTCAATTAATAATGTCTAAATTATTTTCAATTTGATATTTTATATAAGAATATGCATTTATACCTGCCTGTCAAATACCTAATACTTATAACATCAATAAAACTTAGTTTAGATAAATCAGTATAGATATTTATATTTAGAGAAAAACTTAGTCATTATGTCAATTACCGAGATTATCAACTTATTCTAATAAGATAAATATTCCAATATTCATTCTGTTACCTAAACATTTTTTTTTCTGTCACTTTATTACTGAGATTAATTATTTATTTTGTAACCTAAACATTTTTCTAACACTTTGTTAATCAAAATTAAATAAAAATTTTCAAACATGTAGTATGGTTTTACATTTTAGGTATAAAATATCCTCTCTCATTAGTTTTTTTTAATGTTAAAATTAATATAAAATCCTAATACTCATAACTGAAATTTTTTTATTAAAATTAAAGAATCAAGTAATGAAAAAAATAATTTGAAACATTCAATTAAAAAATAGTAATACATTATTTCAATCTATTTGAAAAATATAAAAATTATGGTTCAAAAATAAATATATGTCAATTATTTTTAAATTGAATGAATTCATTATGAGGTTTGTCTTTGATGTACAGAATTTCATTTATTACTAATGAAATCAAATTCTGTTTACTTCAAGTACATACATTCAACTTATTTTGCGAATAAATTTGAGGACTAAAATATACAGTAAAGTAAAATAAAACAACAGAAAGTAGATTTTATAAAATTAATAAGAATAAATTTAAACTTGTATCCTATTTACAATTTTAAAATAATGGTTTCAGAATCAAATCAAATAAATTTTAGACTTGTTTGACCTGCAGATGTTTACAATATCCATTTCATACTAATTTTAAAAAACTGATCCAACAGAAAATATATTATATACTTGAACTTACTATTGCAACAGTGTCTTGATTTTATTTTCAAAATAATAATTATGATAAAAATATGATATAATAACAAAAGCAAAAAAAGATGCTATTATAATGTCTTAAAATAATTAGCAGCTCACATTTTATCACTTTTCTACAACTATTTTCTATATACCTCATATCAGAGAAGCAGGCAAGAAACAAATAATATAGCTCTTTAAATTAAAGATTTAAAATATCTAGCTATAAATATAAGGAACAACACTAAAATAAAAAAGTTCAGAATCTCAAAACAACACCTTTGAAAATGATCAACAAAAATATTTTATTACTTTTACTGATTATTTCATTTACAAGATATATTTGATTCAGAAAATTTATTTAATCCTTTTTTTAAAAAAATATATATATTAAAACAGCTTCTGTTCATAAAACTTAGGAAAAATAAAACCTCAGGGTATTTTTATTGCAAACTAAAACTTATTTTCTCTTATTCTGTTTAAAGTTGATTATTTACTATTCTTTCAGAATGATTCATTTACTGAAATAATAGCTTTGAATTCAGTATGACTCATAAACTGGCAATGCCGTTTTTTAAGACTGAATGAAAAATGAATTTGAATCAATCAGTAAAAAAAATCATTTATTTCAAATGAGAGGCTGAACTCTAAAAGAATCTCTTTATTATTTTTAGATACATATTCTTAAAAATTAATTTATTGAACGTGACTTCGAAGAACCATATCAATCAGATAATTCGAAAAGTTTAACGATTTGCTGAGCTGGATGTTTTTCTTGTCATGGCATGCAGGAACAAGTTGAAGGCTGGGTAAAATTATATTGAAATTTAAAAGAAAAATGCCTAAGACACCTGACACTGTGATTACATTAATTGAAATGCAAAAGAACAAAATAACTGCAGCGAAAATTCCGATTTAAAAAATAAACAACGGAGTTGTACATACGTAAACAAACACGATTCTCTTTAAATTCAATGAAAACTTTTCAGTAGAAAATAAATGCAATTCGAAAGATCAATAAGCCTGCAAACTACAAAAAAATCGGTCAAAGAATAGTTAATATCCGTTCTCCAAATTAAGATCAAACAGTTTCGGCGCCCTGCATTGGATGCGTTTTTACGGTTAATATAAGCACATGCCGGATTGTTTACTATCATCTCCGTACTAGGAAAAACGTAATTAGAAAATTTAAAATAATTCGATTATTGCGACACAAAAGACATTGCATATGAAATTTTTGCAAATTATCGTGGGCGACTTTTTTTTAATTTTATAAGCTGCGAATTTTTTTATTTTTTTTTACGATGAAATATAATTCGAAATTCAACTGACCTGCTCATCCGCCATGATCGTCATCTAGCTACAACAAACAAGTTGAGTTGAGATTTATTAAGAACAAAAATTTGTTCTGTTCTGAACAAAAACAAAAAGGATGACATAATTTGTTTCATTTATATCGGCGTCTCTTTATCAGAATAAATTTGAATTGCATCATTTCTGATGGTTCGTTTAAGAAGTAAATAGAGATTTTGTAGATTTTTTGTGTTAGAAGTCTTAAATATATCATTTTATTGATTCTTTTCAAAAAATCGTATTTTCAAACTGTGACATGAGAAATAATTCAAAGCTAACTTATTGAAGTAGAATAAGTGAAGATAATTTTTTAGAACTTTTGTTTCAATTGTCGTAAATTGTTTTCGTTATAAAATTGGATTGAATTCTTAACGATTTATCAATAATTATTAACCAGCATCGGTTTGGGGCAAGCTAGAAATTTGTTCTCCTTATATTCGTATTTATCTAATTGCACTATCAGATTTGTTCTTCAGTCTGAAAGTTACGAAAAATATCACCTAGCATAATTTGAATACTTTATTCATAAACATGATATCATGTTCTTATCTATATTTTTCAAACGTAGTGATATTTCAATAGAAATGGTTTGAACTGATGCTCATCATTTTTCTTCGGTCTGTCTGAACTTGCAACTGTTCATTTGTTTTTGTATAATTTCCTCTTCACGTTTTAAATTAGTTAATGAAAAAAAAATCTATCAAAGGCTTGTAGGTGAAAATAGCATTTTTTGCATCAAGAACATCAAGAATCAACAAAAAAAAAAAAAAAAAAATCTTTCAAAAATCAAAACATTGAAAAGTATTTTAATTTCGAAGCCTGGATAGTTGTTATAATCTCAAATCCTAATTCATAGATAGAAATAGAAAAATATCCCTTTCTCTTTATGAAGAGGGAATTTTGTAACATATCTATTAAAGGGAATCTAGGTTAGGCGCCAAAGTCAATTCGCGAACCAAGTTTTTGTAATAAACGTCATGACGGGACATTTATTACCTGAGAGCCATTAATAGCTTGGTCCAAAATTGAGAAGGCAGATTTATGTAAGAGAAAAGTATGTTTTAAAATTCTTATTCTGCAGATTCCTAAAAGTTAAAATGCTTCCAGTCAAATATTGAAAAACTTTTTTTTTATATATATTTTAAGATTTTTTATAATTGTTTTTAGTTAAAATAAAACAGGATATAAGGTTATACAATCTTTTGATAAAATTATATACATGATGAAGATATAAGCACAGCGTCTGCTGCTATAATTCCTAGTGTTTCCACAATACAAGAAAAAACTTAAAAATATTTACATACATTAGATCATTCCCTTCAGTTACAAATTAAGTTTGTCTGGTAGCCATACTATTGGTGCACTTATTGTAATATAAAATCTGTTAGGCGACCTTGCTGTATCAGCTGTTGGAAACGGCATTATTTTTTGCATAAGAGGTGAATTTTGGGAGTGATTTGGAGATCTTAGCATCTCTTTTGGAAGTAAGACAGATGTTGAGTTTTTTGGTAGATATGGTAGTTCTCTCGTTGTATCCAGTGGCAAATTTCCGCACAGGCATTGGAGGCGGTCGCCTCGAGACACGGGGGGGGGGGGGCTCAAAACCTATATCATAGTGATAAATCAGCAGCAACTTTTTTCATTGCGAATTTACTCAGAAATTTTTTTTCTCTTTTACTCAAAAAAAAAAATAGTAGAGATATTCAAGAAGTTACTAAGATATAAAAAATTATAATATCTTGAAGAAAAAAAGGAATATTAAAACCATTTGTTCCAAATAAATTGCAATATGAATAGCAAAATCATATGATTTGAATATTCTTATTCAATGAGGGAGATATGGCATACCGGGACAAGAGACGATCTAAATGCTTTCTTTTTCTTTTTTTTTTCGGGAAAAAATGAGCAACTTGTTTTATTTATTTGATTTACAAGGATAGTGTATTCAAGAGCATTATAAATTAAATGAACTTTCTGTCAAATTTCATAATATATCTCTCATGATGTATTTCAAATTTGTTTGCAGATCCGTGAGATCCATTTTTCCTTTTGCTGACTAACCGACTCAAAAATCAACAATTCTCAGCTCATAAAATAATAATAATAATGATAAAAAGCCCCCTTTAACAAAAAATGTCAGTCCCATTCCCTGCACCACCAAAAGGATGTGATATTGATCTGACTTTTGACCTTAGACGGAAGGAATGACATTGTTTCGTAGAAACTTCAGAGTATTTTCGTTTCCTGTCGTTTATATTTCCATTTAAAGTATTTTATTCTCACGAGATTTACTTTTTGCTGAATTTTTGAAGATGGCCACCTTCTATACACATTTTTCAAGTATCGAGACAAACAAATGCCGTTTTTTGTTTGTTTGTTTGTTTTTTAGAATTAAAACTTGACATGTATTTAAATCTAGTGAATTACATATTCATTCTGGAAATTTTGAAGTATTAGTCTCTTCAAATGTGTTACAATCAAATGTATGTTGTGTATAACAAGTTTGTGTTATGTATAACGCGTTAATATTTACAATATTCAAATCGTAGATTGTTTCAGGAAATTTAAGAACTGTCAGTCTTATGATTTAACGCGAACATTTCATTTCTCAAAAAAAAAAAAAAAAAACCTTGGGATTTTTTAAATCTTTTTTTATGCCTTTGAAAATATACTTTTTATTTCTATCATATATATATATATATATATATATATATATATATATATATATATATATATATATATATATATATATATATATATATATATATATATATATATCATTATTCTGTAGCAAAATTTTATGCTTTATTTTAATTAATTTCTTAGTTTTAATTCAATGCTATATAACGCTTTTTTGCGAGAATAAAATATTTTTAATAGTGGTCAGAAGCATTGACAGTAAACGAAGCTGATTCAACTTGATCATTCCTTCTTTTTACACAGGGGCACATTTACGAGCTGGAAGGGTCTTGTAATTTGATGAGGCCTCCACATCTGTGTAAAAGGGGGTTAAAGTAGGCTGGCCCTCCTAAATTTATGTCCGAGGGAAATGAGGTGTCTTTATATCATTCTGCCTCTTCCACTCTCATTGGACAAATAAACCGTTGCCAACGGTTCAAGACAGGGATAAGAACAAAGATTTAGGAACAAAGATTAAGAGCAAAAATTTAAAAATACGAACAAAGATTAAGAACAAAATTTAAAAATACGAACAAAGATTTAGGAACAAATGTTAAGAACAAATATTTAAAGAATAAGAACAAAAGCGATGAGAATGCTTGACAAATAGCTAGAAATGAAACTGCTTTGAAAAAGGCAAGAAGTCTAATTATTTTACATAGATTTGTAGTATTAATTATTTTCTTATAAAAACATAATTTTTTAAACCATTTCTAGGACAAATCTGCAAATATAAATTAATAATAAATGTTAATGATAAAATAGAAAAGTGCATTTAATGTATTTGAACATCGTGAAAATTTTAATTATGAATATCAATTCGATTTGAATTGGATATCGATGTAGTTATAAATATATATTTGACGTGATGATTTCTTGTCTAATATAACAACTTTAACTGTCGGAAATAACAAAATTTTACACTTTCTCGCACGGTCATTAAAACAATTACTTCGATGTTGGTATAAATCGGAGAAATATTTATTCATTAATCGTACATTTGATACATATTAAAATTACATGTTATTATATCTTTTTAATAAGTTAAATTCCATGAATCTTTTAAAACGATAATTTTAAGTTTAATAACCAGAGAAGAACAGATTGTTATTATGACAATGAAGAATTCACATTGGCATGAGATGTTGTGCTTTACAATTATCTCATTTTAAATTTTATAAGTGAAAGCTTTATTAGGTTATCTTAAATTTTAAGCCTTGAAATGTTTCCAATTTGTTACATTTATAACTATAACTTACAAATTTTTCGGTGTTAAATATATCACCAAAATAACATATTAATGCTTTTTATTAGTTTTCCTCTGGTAATTATAGCGGTAGTTTATTTTTAACACCTATTTTATTTTTAATCTTCTTGAATTGAGAGCTGTATGATTTTACATAACCATGTAACAGATTAATCAAATTTTAAAGTAATAATTTCAATATTTCTATATTGCTCCACACGTGGATCTTAGAGAAGACGCTTAATATAGAACTAATCGGAATATTAGAATAATATCATTTGTACTTCATTTTTAGCCCAGTTAAAATTATTTCTTACATCCGCACAAGTGAAGTCCATGGATTCGCTACCCTATCAATATTGGTGAAGCTTGTGAAATGCCATGAGTTACAAATACACATTGCGTAGGAATTTTCAGGATAAAAAGGTTCTTTTTAGTACTTTGAGTACTCTTAGAAGAATTAAATTCATGACTCTTCTTCAGTCAGTATCATGAAAGCGTAAATCGCCCGCACTGGCGGCTAAGGCATGTATAAGAATAAAGAATTATCACGATCTTGGAGCCGCAATCTCTTGCGAATGATTTTATGCCAAGGAAACAAAATCTGTTGTAAAAATGCATCCTTACGAATATCAAATGGTTTTGATATACCGAGCACATGAAAGCTTATATTAAGAAACGAACTCTGCTCTACCTCCCTCCACTTCCAAAGTGGAAAAGCTGAAAAAGTTTTCCCTCTGTCTTGTTCAATATTTTCTTTTTCTTTTGAAAATCTTTTTCGTCTAATGTTGTTAAATGACACCTTCTCATATATTTAAATAGTATTTTCTCTTATTTCCTATGTCGATGCCATTGGAAAGGTATAATATCGTCAATGTTCGTCTGTGAGAAATCGTATTCCTCAAACAGCTCGTTAGAGTAATGTAATTCGTCCTGTTTTCAATGAACTAAACCTTCTTCTTTATTTTGTTTAGTAGGAATTCACCACGCATTTGCTATGTAGCTACAAACACCATTGACCTTCAGGCAACGAGAACAGTAGTTCACAGAGCTATGACTTTAAAACAAATATGTTAAACTCATGAACCAAATAAACAAGGTCTTTGCGTGCATAAGCTAACATAGATCAAATAAACAAGATCTACATGGATATGCCGCAAAAAGAAAATTTAATCTTTCTTTATGAAAAAAAGTTTAAAGGTATAGTATAAAAAACAGAAACAACAATAAAATTAGTTTTTTTTTTTTTTTTCCTCCTGACATTCTTTGGTATCTTTTCCGTTATCGTCTTTCTTACTTAAGGAAATAATATTTCTAGACATGGATATAATTTGATAGACAAATTTTCGACTGTCTGAAAACTTGGCAACAAACATTTTCACAATTCAGCCACCACACTTTCACTAAACTTTGCCTTTAAGCCATTTGCACACAATGTCTCATTTCAAGTACCATTTTAGACTATGCATCATTTTAATATTTATTCCGATAGTTAAAAAATACCTATCAAATACCTATTGTAATATACAGAATAATCATTCGGAAAAAATGAACTTTTGAAATTATATATTTTTTTCTTTTCGTAAGAATAAATTGAGCTCTTGTTTTCAATGAATAATTATTCATGTAATTATTTTCCGGAATTTAAAGAGTTGAATCTTGACATCGCAATTATTTTTTCTTCATAACAAGTTTATAATGGGAAAATAATTTAATTTATTATCCATGATAATGGAATTTTTAAAAATTACGCATGAACGAAATTTTTAATATATAAGTTGCAGAATATATATATATATATATATATATATATTCTGCACACACACACATATGTGTGTGTGTGTACGTAATAATTTCATTTTGACCACGTTCATAAAAATATTTTCTACCAAAACTCTAACAAAATACTTTAACTTCTCAAATGCGCGGGTTTCTCATGTCTTTTGGGATGCCATAACTGCAACTTAAACTGCTTTAATCTGCTTCCCTAACAATTCTTTAGTTTCGGTTCCAGCATTTCTCCCGAAAACGGGAAACATAGATGGTAGATAGTGAACCCAAGTGTAGTCTATAAAAAAATACGTAAGATGCGGGATTTTTTTTTTTTTTTGTAAAATGGTATTGGTAAAAAAATAGTGAAAATGTAAAGGTAAAAAAAAATCGACCTCGAAATTAGCATCTACACATTTTAATTTTCCCCGAGTCGAAAGTAATCATTTTTGAAATTATGCCTGTTTGTTGTAAACATAATATTCAAAAATGTGAGGTCAAGAATAATGAATTTTGGTATGCTGTTTTAACACGAGACCTTTAGATATAAATTTTGGGCAAAATCTCTCTGTGGGTGCTTTGATTGTCAATTCGTCCGTATGCACATAAATACGATAATTCAAAAATGCAAGAAAATGGATAAGTAAAATGTTTTATGTGTTCTTGTCACTAAAACTGTAAATCTCTATAAAATTTTGAACCGATTCAGTTAAAGGAAATAGGTGTAACGTACTTATTTGTTTCTCTTAATCACAGAACGAAGTCAAACACAAATGTGTCATATTATGGGGAATGTGTGAAAGTTGAGGAAGAAAAAAAACTCTACTTGAATTTAACAATACTTTAAGATAAAAGTAGCCGAGAAAAGATTTCATTACTACATAACTACAACTAATTGAATTTCTTCATAATTATGATTCACAATTCTTACTTTTTTATTTTTCAATTTAGGAGTCACATCAAAAATTTTCTGCCAAAAATGGAATTGCGATTGAAAAAGTTGGAAAGGTGTCATTTAGTTTAACAACTGAGTATGAAAATTATTTATTAGATAATTATCGTCATGCGTGTATTGAGAAATATTCAACTAAATATTGGTTTAAATTAAACTTCTCCAACTTAAAAGGCTGTGGAGGGCAATTTATTCGTCAAAATGGTACGAAAATTGAATACCATTTCATATGATATGATCACTATTCATTAAATGAAAACGAAATAATACAATTCGGAAAATAAATAAAATAAATGCAAAAAATAAAGAGAGAAAAGGAGAATTTTCACATTAATGAGATATTTTAAGAAGCTCCATTACAAGAAATCATATGGCGGGAGATCAGGTTAACGAGGAGGCCAAGCTGTTGCGAAATAACAATTGATCATCCTGCATCCTGTTCATGTCTGCAAGTATATAATGCTAAGTATCGATCAACTCGAGATGCATTATTTTGCATACATGTTTTGTACCCAAATGCATTGATATAAAATCATATATGATTTCATTCAGAATATATATTTCATGATACTTGATTTCATGAATAACGAAATCATATATTCATTTTTCTGACATCACAAAAACCGTCAACAAACTCATTATCATGATTCAGAAATTGTTTAAATAAGAATTTCTTTATCTCTTTAAAAATCAAGGTCCTATGGTTTTTTAAAGCTTTCGAATAATTTAATATCTCTAGAGTAATTTAATTCCTTTGTAATTTAACTAAATTAGCAATGATCTTATTAAATTTTTTTTTCAAATTTTAATATTATTATTATTTTTTTTTAAATTTAGTAAATGGTGAGAGCCTCATCTGAAATACATGTTGTTAAAATTTCGTATCATTTGAACTTATAGAACCTCCATAGCCCATTGAGTTCGTGAAGTTTAAATTCAATAGCCAATTTCAAGTCAAAAAGCCAGAAATTCTGTTGTTTTAAATTATTTATTATTATTTTTTCACCCAAATTTTCGACGTAAAATCAGCCACCAAATTTCTTAATTAATCCTTTTAATTTCTTTTAATATATCCAAGTCTTTTATTGAAATTTCATGTTGCCGAGCCACTTTTTTTTTTTTTTTTTTTTTTTTTTTTACAGCATTGCCCAGAGTTTGTATATTTGAGTTTGCGCCGCGCCTTGTTAAAATCATGGAACGTCATCAACTAATAATCTTTCAATCTAATCAATCCACATTTATATACATTTTTTTTCCAGACAAGATTTTTTTTTTTTTTTTTTTTTTGCAACCAAAAAATAGGATGATAGTCTCCCTATTGATCTGAAAAAAATATTATCATAGACACACTAGAAATATTTTCTTCGATCTCATCTATTTTCTGTACATTACAATGTTCGAACGGATTTTAGACACCACGGCCTTTTTTCGGTCCAACTGTTATCTATGAAGCGTGTAATACATACTCTACACGAGGGGCAATTCAAATTCTTTTTCTGCTGCTTCACTTTTTCTTTTAAAACAAAATAAATATTTACTATTTAATCATTTACTGATTTTGAAGAAATGGATTCCGATTTGATGCTATAAAATCTACATAAATTGTGAAAATTTATAAATAGCTCTCTTCTATAAAAAGAACATAATAGATTTTCTACAAACTTTGCCCACAAATACTACGAAGGATAAAATATATTTTAGTAAAGAATTCATAAAAATTAATTAAGTAATTAATTGTTTTAGTTAAATACTATGTTATAGAAAAGATTATTTAATTTTGAGTGTTGCCATACATATTGAATGGATACATTATAGATAGTTATTATAAATTATTTACTTGTCACATTCTGAGTTACCATTCAAAATGCTTAATTAAAGTTCGTACTTTTTCCAGAAAAAATTAATAACTAGTGAAGAAATCCAGAAGAATCGGCAGATTTTAAAAGTTTGCAATTTTTCGGGAAATTATGAGATTTAAAAATTGTTTAATGCAACTGATATTCTCATTCTAATTAAATGTAAAGTTGTAGATGAGAACAGGATTTTATGTTTTCATATATAAAGCTAGCATAAATGAATAATTGAATTCTAAAAACTTTTATTTTCAAAACTGTTATACATGATACGAATAGTAATGGATGAAAATAAAGAAAAATCTCCAAAATTTTGTTTTTAACATCGCTCAACAGGTGGCAATTATCTGACAGCTTAGAAAATGTAGTTATTTCCACAATAATAGTAGAATAGTATGAAATTTATCTTTCAACAAGAGGGAGTCCCATTCCATTGGAGCTTTGATGTCCGTAGCTTATTTAAATGAGGAACGTCCAAAGCACTGGATTGAACGTGCAGGTAACACGGATTTTCCTTCGTCACATGGCCCCAAGATTCCTGAATCTTACCTATTGTGATTTCATTTTATGGGTTACACCAAAGATCTTGTTTATAAGCCCACATTGACTGAAACAGTCAACGAACTTAAAAGACATATCAATGCTGCATTAGCACATAGCGTGCGGCGGTTAAGTGGGTAATACTTCCTATGGGGCTACAAAATATTTTTTTTTGTAATTTGCATTTATTTGAGATCATCAGGTGTGTTGTATGATATATGATGTGGTTAAATTGTTTCCGTTTTACAGCTTTTAGTATAAAAGCGATGTGGCGCTCTTGTATTTTATAATTTTGCATCTGTGAAGACTACGCTTAAAATATGTTTCCCTACAGGCCACAATATTGGATACCCATATAAAATATATAGTAGCGCCTCTCAGTACAATTCAACGTGGTTATGAATATGAAAATGTCCATTGTACGAATGCCTATTACATAAACTTCTAGGAAATGTTGTCGTCGACATGTTAGGCACCATTGACAGTGCAAAACCTCAAAATGTAAGGAAAGAACTTAATTATAGATCATCAGATATTTGTCATACTGAGAAAGTTTGTCACATCAAACGCTTGTAACTGGAAAAAAAAAGGAATATATATATATTTTTATTTTCACATATTGTCACATATAATTTCCTGTCATTTTTTTATACTAACGCTATATACTATAAGTAGAGAGTGCTTCATGATTAATGACACTAACTTTAACTCTATGAGCCCGGTTAAGGTGAGAATTCCAGAGTCTCGAAGTCCTGAGCCGTTTTTCAAGGGCGAAAACAGAATGGAATCGTCTTTTCCGTGAGAGAGATAACAGGAGGGGGACACCTACTGAGCTATAATTGAAGTGCGTGGTCAGTTTCTACCCCTATGGGGTTGTCGTTTGCGTTTGAAGGAAGGATTTGGTTAATTGGAGGTTGTGGAATTTACACTGACGCTTGTTTCAACGGTTTTAGGTGCATCTTTTTTTTTTTTTTTTTTTGGCATTTTATCGTTGCTTAAAATTAAGAGTAAATTTAAAAAATAAAATAAGGATAAATTAATTAGACATACCACTTTTAAGTTTATATTTTAGAATTAGTGTTTTTTAAATTATTTTTTAAACCTTTAAAAAGCATATGAAAATTATCATGAAGTCTTCAAAGAATGGGAAACAATTTTAGCAACAAAAATCTTGAAAATTCAAGCTTTTTTTAATTTTATAATTATTAACAAAATAATTTAAATATATTTATTAAAGTAAAATTAGGCATGCTTTTATTTGCTTTTTAACTTGCTCAAAATATTTTTACAAACTTTGTAGATATAGTGTAATATTAAATAAGGTGTTGGTGACTCGAAAAACTGAAAGAAATCTAATGAAAAGGTTAAAAAAAAAAAAAAATGCATCTTTTAAAATTTCTTATTTTGTCAGTATAAAATTTAAAGCATCTCTAAATACTTTAGCATAAAAATTCTAAAAAATAGCATAAAAATTCTAGTACATGTAGAATTTTTATAGCAATTCAAATTAGACTCTGAATTAAAATTAATATTTTTTTATTTAATTTCATAATTAAAACATAATAAATTTCCTTCCAGCAAGATTTTTGTATTTGTATAAAATTGAGAAGTTTTGACAAATAAGGTAATAAATATGTTAAGATTATTTGTACTTTTCACACGCATGTAGACATTTATCAATCGATCACCTGCGCGAAGGTTGTAGGTATAGTACAATTATCATATCTAATATATAAAAATGAATTTTTGTTTGTGCGTATCTTATGGCTACCGTACTGTTTATCCGATTACGATAAAACTTGTTACTTGCACTTACGCGATGATTATAGGCATAGTACAATTATCTAATGTAATATATATAAAAAAAATTATTTTCGGATCTTTTAACCGCATCTATTAACCAAGAATTAATCTACAAATAACTCGCCGAGGAGACATAATAGATTCAATAGAAATGCTAAATTCAAGTTAGAGGTTAATATTTCGTAGCTATTGTACGCAAATGCCATGCAAGTCGTTCTTTGAGGTAACAGCTTTATTAGAGAATATGCTAGAAAGTTTTGAGAGACTAATTCTGAGGGTTTGAAATTTTAATTAAAATTTTATAAAATTGTAGCGTTTTTCTCAGTACCTTCTGAAAATATTATAGTACAAAAAATTTTGCATCAGCTTAATTTTCAAAAAAATTATCTTTTCGACTATATCAACGATTTTATGGTATAAATATATTTTCTATGTTTAATCAATTTTAAAAGAAAGTATTTCAATCACATTTTCTAACATTGAGAATTTTGAACGAATATTAAACGAATCACGAAAGATAAAAAAGAAAAAAAAAAGTTTCTTTTATTACAATTCTGAAAGAACACTAAGCATTACAATTCTAAAAGAATGCACAAATCTAATATATAAAAAATGAATGATTGTTTGCTCGTATTTTATGCATTTCCGTACCGTTCATCCGATTGCGATAAAACATTGCCAAATTATTGATTGCACTTGCATGAAAGTTATAGGCATTGTTCAATTATTACATTCAGAGTTTATCTCTCACATTCAATATAGAATTATTATTATCGATGGCGAATAAGTTATTAAATATAACTTTGCAAACCGTAATTTTTCTATTTATTCAATGAATCGTCAAACGATATTTTGGTTATACAGGCGTATATCGTGTTAATTGCTTCGTCAAAAAAAAAAAAAAAAAAAGCCCAAACGATTGTTACTTAATAGATCTACAAGCGCAGCATATAGAAATAAGTGAATTCGAGCTTCTCAAACAAGGGAGGAACGACAAGCGAGCAATGAAGCAGATCGTTTACGAATTGCAAATTCACGTGCTTCAGAATCTCAAGATCAATGTTTACGTGCTATCCTATCACGAGCATCAGAATCAAAAGACCAACATGCGGCTAGAATCAAAGCAACTATTCTTAACAGAAAGTCGAATGGAGAAGATGTGTTCATTCCACGCATTCTCATTATTCCCACTGACTGACATGGCGTTTGATTTCAAACGACTGCAATTCCCCATTCGACTTGTATTCTCGATGGCCATCAACAAGGCGCAAGGTCAATCACTTCAAGTGTGCGGATTGAATCTAGAAAATCCATGTTTTTTACATGGCCAGTTGTATGTTGGATGCTCATAAGTCGGACAGCCAAGACATTTATTTGTTTTTGCTGAAGTTGGAAAAATAAGAAGTATTGTCTACCCTAAAGCACTTGAAAAATAGTCAAGAAAATAGAATAAATACTATTTATACTTCTCCTTTATATATTATTCAATTTCAGTGAATGTATTCATTGTCAATATGAAAATAAATATCATTTCTTTTTATCATTCTTATTTAAACAAGATAGCTATTTCAAATGATATTTCCTAAATTATTTCTTCTGCTGCAGCAACGCGCCAGGTACCAGCTAGTAAAATATTTATGATGCATAATATTTCGTGCTTCTGACTTATTTCAGATACTTTAATATTTCTATGTAAACTGTAATTTCTATGTATGATTTTAAGGAAAATCACGCTGATTTTAAATATTTAACTGAAACTCATTGAATAATTACTTTAAACTGAATTTCTTTTAATCTATCATTCATAAATGATTAATTTTTACTTTCTCGTAAATGAAATATACAGAGAAAAAATACTGTACTTGCCAAAATATTTTACCTTGAGATTTTTGCCTTTCTCAATTCCCCCCCCCCCAAATAAAAAATCAGATTTCATCTTTTGAAATTTAAAGATTAATGAATTTTCATTCAAAATCAATGTAGAGTCAACTTTAAATAGCATAAAAATATCAGATCATAGAAACGATTTTCGACTGCATACATGTACTGGAAATATTTCCATTTTGATAGCACATCTGGTGCAAAATTATTTATGAAGAGCAACAGAAAGTAAGTTTCTAAACAGAAGAAAAATTTACGTAATAAAAAATGTTGTGTTAAGATAAATCAGCTAAAATCACAGAAACTTAGCATACTTAGAATAATAATTTTTAGAATATTTTGTTAAAATGAAAAATAAGGATCATTATTTACATTTCAACTTAGTCTGAACAGTAAATAAGTTTTTCCCATATTCCTTTATACTTTAATTTTGGTTCTTTAATTTCCTCAAAAGATCCAGAAACAATAATAACTATATAAAAGAAATACATCGGATAGCAAATTTATTTAATATCATAGGCTCAAAGGAATATCTATCTATATATATTGAGCTTGTGGTGAGAATTAATGCGATGCAGAATGAGTTTTTCCAAATCTAATTATAAATATAAATATTCTTTGTGTTTTCACCCAATTTTATTTTTGTTGAATTTGCTAATTAAATCTAAAATGCACTATAATTCTATTTAAAAAAACCAGCGTCTAAAATTAACTATAATTCTATTAAAAAAACCAGAGAGAGTGATCTCCCCGTAACTTTCTCGTATACTTTGTAATAAATATATTTCTGTATTATTAACCGTATTTCATTGGCAAATAATACTTACAGAAAAGCCTATTAGAGTGCGATCTTTGGTAATTAATCGCTGGGATGCGGCTAATACAAAAGTACTAGAAAATTGAATGTGTAATTTGGACGCTTCTTTTCCGATCGATTGAAATCAAAATTTGACGTTTTGAATATCTACATTTTAGATGTTAAATGTGTGTACCAAATTTTATTCATCTGACTCTTTTCATTTTGTAGTTATCTTATTAACTCATGTTCAGACCAGCCTCCGAATGGATTTTGCTTAAAATTTGAGAGAAATCTAAAATTTAGGTGGAGAGACTGTATACCAAATTTCACCGATCTAGTTCAAAACTGTTTTGAGTCATTGTATTCACAGATAGAGAGACATAATTAAAAAAAATGAGTGAGAATACCATAACTTAGCAATGGAATAAGCTAGACGATGACATTTGGTATGTGGTCTTTATGTCAGAACTGTAAGTCAATATCAAATTTTGGATGAGATCCGTAAATGTGAAGTCTGTTTGACTGTTCGACCAAATGCATGTGAATGAAATAATTGGAAAAAAAAGTAACAAGTTGGTAAAAGTAAAAGTAAAAGTAAAGTAACTAAGCCGAAGTAAAACTTGACATATATCTTTACCAACAAAACTAGAACAGTATCAAACACTGAACTAAATCCGACAAATGATTGGCTATTTGTCTGTTCATATAAATATGAACATGACAAGTGGAAAATCTCAACGAGATAGCATGGATGAATTCTAATATTTAATAATATAATCCTTACACCAAAACTCTAGATATGAATTTAATTTTGAACTCTACTTCTTAAATGTAGACTGTCTGTTCATCTGAATGTGAACATTTTAACTCATAACTAATTACATGATAGCTCATGCAATTATAAAAGAAGGAATTCGTTATGTGTCCTCGATACGTAATTGTATCAAATTTTGGACCTAGTCAGGCAACACTGAAAGACTGGATTAAATTGAAACCAAGATAAAGACTAGATTCTCTTCACTACACGACGAAGTTAAACACAAAAAGCGCCATACTGTATATACAAATAAGCCCAAGAAAGAAAAATCTCGCCTTTTCCTCCCTCTGAATTTTCAGCTATTACAAATCTTACACAATGCATCTTTTTACAATGCAGGATCTAAACAACAACAACAAAAAAGCTTTCTTCTTAATACGCTTATTTCGTTATTTTCTCGTAACTTAACAAACAACTGAATAGTGGTTTAATTATGGAGTCAATGAACTTGTTGTCAGCTTTGCAGTTCTCGAAAGTACTATTAATATAGAATTTCCTTCTTTCCTTTCGTTCAAATAACACGCCTAGCTATTTTGACCAATCAGGGTGATATATCAATCATTTCCTGTGTCGAAAGCAGATTTTTAAAAAAATAAAATAAGCTTTCTAATTTTATGAATCTTGATACAGACGAAATTCTGTGAAGTACAAATTCAATTCCTTAAAAAAAAAAAAAAAAAAATCTTCACCTTAAGAATTACATTAATTGTAAAAACTAAAAAAAAAAAAAAAAGTATAAGCATTCCTTCTCCCCGTCACAAACTTTCACTATGTTATATCAAAATGTGTTCGTATACGTACGAAAAACTATTGAAACAAAAATTAAATCAGATTCCAACATTAATATGTAGCGGCATATTTATGATACGTGTAGAAAAATTTAAAGTCTGTACGATCTAATAGCGATACTTGGAAGATAATCTGGAATTGTCTTCGATCCCTCTTAGCAATATATCTAGATATATTAAAGAATCCGAAATATGCCTTATCAAAATAACAAATGTCTTACTGTATGAAGCCCGGCTAGCTCAGTCGGTAGAGCACGAGACTCTTAATCTCGGGGTCGTGGGTTCGAGCCCCACGTTGGGCGGTTTTTTTTTATTTTCATTGTTGCATCAATAAATAAATTCCATAAATAATAAACATCTAATGCCAATGAATAACTAAGCCGAACAAAAAAGGAAAGAATATAAATGAATTTTGGACGAGGAATGACTTTAAAACATATATAATAATGTATTATATTATTATATAATTTATATTAAACAGCAAAAATATTTGGAGAAAAGATTAATGTGAATTAAGTACTAAACTATATTTGATGCTGAATTTGGAATTCAAATCTAGGTAAGAAAAGTATGAGAGCGATCGCACTTTAAATTCACTTTCTTAATTCTCCTCACTCCTTTCCCTTATTGTCAAGAAATGATATCGCCATAGTACATGAAAAACTATTGTAAAATTTTCTGATTATATCTTAACTAATAGCTTTTCGAATGATAGTGATTGAAATTTCATTTGTTTCTATAGATTTTGAATTTTAATCAGAAATTAATTTTTCATTTCTTACTAAAATATAAATAAATGTATTGTATCAAAGATTTTTTTTTCTACATCAATGAGCAGAAACTGGTGCTGCCATCTATTGTTGAATGAAATATATGGACTACATTGCGACACAGGAGAAATAATCTAAATAGTTTTTAAAAAAATCTCAAAAAAATAGTTTTAATAATAGTTAAATAATTTAGTTATAAAAATAATATATAATAGTTTTAATAATAGTTAAATAGTTTAGTTGTAAAATAATATATAATATTTTTAATAATAGTTAAATAGTTTAGTTATAAAATAATATATAATAGTTATAAATAGTTAAATAGTTTTCAAATAAAAACGTATTTTTAAAAACATAAACTATTTTTAAAAAGTTTTCCTAGTTTTCTTAAAATGAAAAAAATTAAGTTAGAAACACAAAACATTGCAAGTAGGCTTTGCCAAACAAGTTTTGAATTTCACGGTTGTATTAAACAAACACCATATCTGAGGTTATAGAAAGAGATAAAATAAATGGGAAAAATACACGGGAAGGCAAAAATTGAAAAATAAAAAAAAATAAAAAAAATTAAATCAATAAAATTGTAAAGTAATTTAAAAATATATAAAATATGCATTTAATAAATATCGATGGTGTGTTAAAAATATCAAAATATATCCACAAAAAATAAATCTGAAATGATTTGGAATGAGCGGCAATTAATAGTAATAATAAATATAATTTATTAAATGCACATCGAAACGGAATTTTTAGCAATTATTTTCATACTTATGAGAGTTCCTTTCAGTCAGCCTTCAAAAAATATTTCTAAGTACTTTTTATAATAAAATTGGTTACGACATATAAATTATTTTCGAAAGGTCCGCAAACATGTTAACTTAATGCGATTTTTCACATGTAGCTGAATAAAAAGTATAAAATTAAAATAAAATTAATATCATGAAGTCTTTATTTCTGGTCTAGTACATGTCATCAATATCTGATTAGAAGTATAATTTATATAACTTTAGTGATTTCTAGAGCATTTTCAAATATGAAAATGAAATAAAAATAACGTAAACTTACAAAAAATACTAAAATGGAACAAATAAAAATAAAAAATAAGAAGTTATGTGGTATAGGATTTGTTCATACTCACGTGATATCTGTAGAAAGCATTGCAAACGTTCAATTGTTGAATCCATTGCACGTATTGCATTTGCGGTCATATATAATATAAGGTTATTGCGTAATGTAAGGCAAATTGCAGATTAATTCTAAGTCACCAAGAACACGATAAAATTTATGGAATACTTTTTGATTCTGAAAACTTTGCACCTACTCAGAATAATTAAAGTGGATTTAACTTTAATTTTGCATTTAAGGCTAGGCAAGTTTAATTTTTGTAAAAAAAATAAAAATAAAATAAAATAAACATTTCCTCGCAAAGAGAGCTTTGATAAAATTAAAATGGCTTAGAAAATCCTGGTAACTGCAAGGATTTGAATTAAATAGCTGTTAAAATAAAACGGTTTTAATAGCTGTTAAAATTGAAATAATTGAAGATTTGCATTAAAAAAATCAGGGCCAAGATACCAAAAAGAGAATTATTTTGGGCAGAATAAAAAAAATCAAAGCATATAAATAAATTCAAATCGCAAGTTTACTAAATGAATGTGCATCAACAATGCAACACGGTGTAATAAAATCAAGAAACAAATTGAACACCAGACATGGTGGTAGACAGCATACGTATCACGTGATTGAAATGGAACTCGAAATGAACTCATTTCCATGAGAAAATTTCATTATTATTTCTATTAAAAGTTGCATTTGGGACTTTAGTTTACTTGTTTTTCCTGTTTCTTTCATTTTGTCTTTCTCTTTATAATTTGCCTTTTTTTTTGTTCGTATGATGATTTCTCGCGTATCATTTTCACATTTCCGATCCAGTTTCATTTTGTTTTTAAGAATTTCAAAAATGATTCCGAAGATTTTAACCTGTGAACAAATACCTATATTGTCTCCCCAAGATTCAGTTTTGTTTTGTGTTTAGGAAAACGCAAATGTATTGTCTTCTTTATCCTTTAAAAGGGAATTTTTTTCTCCCAATGATATATTAAAACAATTTTAGAAATGAGATGGAATTAAAAAAAGAAATCCATTTAATTTATTAGATAAAATTGATTTCATTTGTTAATTATTTATATAAATTAATACTATATTATCTAATCAGATCACATCATTGAGATAAGACACTGAAATTATGGTTTTTGTTTTAGTGACAAATTTGGAGAGAACTTACACCAACTCTCCTTTCAGCATTAGGTGTTAAGAAAGTTAACACGTCAAAGATTATTATCTCAAAATATTAATAATAATAATACTCATAAATAGATAGCTCATTTGATTGTTAAATCCACATATTATGCCAAAAGACTAACTAATATTTTTTTTTCAACTTCTAAAGTTAGCTAGAGAAGCAGCTATAATCAGAGGTAGTAAAATAATTCAGCATGAACTCTTAAATTTGGTGAATCAGATGATAAATGCATTTTCCTATCGTCTATGGGAAAAAATCGTTGGTGACATGTACCATCGGTATCCTGCTATAGACAGAAAGAGTACCACTCACCTTTTAGAACCAGATTGCTTCATTAACTGCTCCATTTAGATAATAATTATGATCTTTAGTGAAAAATAGGGAAGAGACACTGACTATAAACTATTAGAAAATGAAGGTTTAAATTTAAATGTATGAAATCTTACTTTAAAAAGTGGGATAGTTATAAAAATTATACTTGACCTTGATAGCATACCATAGGCATGTGGCGCTCGAGAAGTTTTTACATTCTCTTATACGAAGTTGGCAAAGAGAAAATATTTTAATCATCATTATCATCATAAAAAAAAATTTAACTTGATATTTGAAAAACACATTTTTAGAAGTATGTCTCTCCTTCTGTGAACATGAGAACTGAAAAACGCTTCGAGCTAGACGGATGAAATTTGTTATGTTGTTTTTACACAAAATTTTTACATTTCTATTAAATTTATTCAGAAGAAATTTGTCTGTCCAGCTGTTCGAATGTAAATTAATACGATAACTGCAAAGCGAGAAGAACCAGTTGGATAAATTTTGCACACACTTTTTTGTACTTAAAAATACAAAGATTTAAATATATGAAATTTAAAACGTAATTCTGTGACTACAATTGTAATTTGTGTCAAATTTTGGTTTCAACCAGTAGGAAAAAAGGCGCACAAACTACGCATTCAATTTTATAGTACTTGCATTAATCGCATTTCTGTGATTAATCGTAAATGATCATATATTGATAGGATATTTCGTAACTACTGCCCGTCAATGCCATGCTGTTAATAATACACATATTTATTAGAGAGCATGCGAGAAAGTTTCAAGGAGCTCACTTCCACTGGCTTTTTTATCTTCCTTCTTGTCACCATATATCAGTGTTTCCCAAAGTGTGGTACGCGTACCCCCAGGGGTACAATGAGAGTTTGATGGGGATACAATTGAGGAGAAAGTCAATCCCCGGAAAATCACGTGACTCTGTCCAAAATGAAAGAAGGCCCAATCATCTGTGGACCACTGTCCCTACCCACGTGACCGAAATCGGAGAAACCTTTGATTGAAGAGAGTTGGAAGTGGAGAAGTAGACTCGTTTCCCTCTCTTCATGAGTTTATAACAAGTTCGACTACTAAAATTGATGCTGAGTTTGCAAGTGGGCTTGAAAAACTATTTCCCTGATTTAAATAAAAACATTGAATGGATAAGAGATCCGTTTAACATTGACACAACATCCATGCCAGAAGATTTGACGCATGCAGAAGAAGAGCAATTGTTGGAATTGGCTTCAGACGGATTTTTGAAAATTAAGACAAATAAAGAAAATTAGATTAAGACGAAAAAAAGGAACAGACTATTGGACGTGGAACCGCATCTGAGATTAAAATTAACAAACAGGGAACCAAATTATGACGATTTGTCATCTCAGCCACGATCTTCGTAATACAAGGCCTCACAACTCCGAACGCTTTCAGCCCGTGACGACATGAGGTTGGATGAATTCTGTAGAAAACGGTAGTCACGGTAGTCGTTATGAAGAACGGGAAATGTGTTATTGGCTTTGTTTGAAAGTTTTCTGATCTTTTTGCATATTAATTTTAATTTATCGTAATGAAGATGTCTAGTGCGTGCTGTGTTCCGAAGTGTAAAAGTAATTACACAAAAAATAGCTCCAATGTTTCTGTATTTTCGTTCCCAAGCGATGAAAACACTAGAAGAGCATGGATCGCTTCAATAAAGCGGGACAATTTCGTACCATCTAAATATAGTAAGGTAAGTTTGATTTTTTAAAACAATTTTTAGTTAATTAATTCTTTTGAAATGCGAAACATTTAAAATTATGTATAACTTCCATTTATCTTCTGTCATTTTTGTTTGCTCTACATTTAGTTGCTTATGCTTCCAATTACTTTGGTATTGTTTGCTTGAGCTAAATAAAAAACTTCTTTGTTTTATTGTTACTTCTCATAGTCTTTTGTTTTTTTGTTCCTAATATTTAAAATGTTTTGTTTCTGTATCTTTTTATTTATACTTCATACATATTTTTTAAAATCTGCTTTAGGCCTACTATTTGTTGCTAACATTTAGGTCTGTGCTAAACATTTTCAAGAAAATCAGTTTTTAACTCTTAGAGAAGCGTTTAATACCAGTACAGGAGAACTTATTCAAGTACCACTAGAATGTAAAAGGCAATTTTTTTTTTAGAAATTTTTAATAATTATCACCAAAATCTTACAAAGTACTTAAATGATTTATTGTTATTATGCTCTAATAAAAAAAGTTTAAAATCATCTAATGAATAATAAAACTTAATTTTTAATTATATGTATCATGACTATAGATTGTAGCAGATTAAACTTATATTTTATTCTAAAATATTATGTAAAAAAGTTAGATATAGTTGTAAAAACAATATGAATGATATTTGTAAGTAGTAAGATATAATAAGTAAGTAGTAAGATATAGTTGTAATAAAATATGAATTGCATGCTCATATAGGTTTAGAAAATGTAGTTTTTATTTGTTTATCTATAAATCTTCAGATTATATTTAAAACAATTAATATTTATTATTATTTTTAAATATCATTAGTTATACACAATCTTTCATTATAAATAAATGCAACTTTTACAAAATATCTCAAACTTTTATTAAAAAAAGTAATGAAAAGTTACTTTTTTGAATCAATTTTTCATACCATGTAAAATTAATTGATTAATTCATGTAGAATATTGTATTACTTGAATGGTAGTATAAATAATTACTATAGATATTCCAACATAATATTGCACTAGGTATTTATTTTGGATGAATGAATGTTTCTGTTGATCTTAAATTTTATTATTTAATACTCAATATGATTTTATTTAACACTGTCCAACATGTGTTAGCTTTTATTTTATGTATTAAGAAAATATCTATTCTGTTTTTGATTTTAAGTTTTAATAAATTACTAATTTTTTTTTTATCTAAAGAATTCCACTTTTTCTTCTTTTTTTCTAGGCTTAAACCTGATGCTGTACCTTCAATTTTCCTTAATTTACCCTCATGCTTTTCCGTAGAATCAAAAGCAAGAAGAGAAACTCCAATGGATAGGGCAACACATAAAAAAATGGGAAAACTTAAAAGCAGCTTTAAATAGCAGTCTCCAGGACATAGCAAAATGAGAGGAGATAGAAAAAATCAACACTTTTTCTGATTTAATTTAAAAACTTTAAATAAAATGCATGAAGTATAATTCAAAAAGCAAACAAAAGAATTTTTATTTGTCTAGGCACTTCTCAAGCTCCCAAGGTAAGTCATTCTTTATTAATTTCTTCCAAATTAGAAGTAATTTGTAAGTTTGTATTTTAACTTTATTTAATATTAAAATTATTTTCATTTGTCTGTGTAAAATTTATAATAAAGTTGGAAAACAAAATGTATTTTGTTATTGTCTCTCTGTAAATAAAATGTTATAATTCAAATAGTGTGTGAATTTTTTATTTGTGTTTTCTTTTACTGTTTCTACAGATTGAATTGAAATATAAAATCAGATATAATAAAAGCTAGTTTATTAAATTGTATGAATTACTAATATATTAAATGAAAACAACTCTTAATGTGAAAAAACAAGCTGTGAAAGTAACACTTTTTTATCAACAGAATTAGTTGGTGTAAAATTTAAATTTTATATTAAATACATTAATATTTTATTTGAAAGTTCATAAGTAATTTGAGAAGTAAACAATTTTATGTTAACTTATAAAATACATGTATTACCTGTCACTACAATAAAAAAAATCATCAAAAGCTTTAAAAAGTATTAAAATAATTTAATTTTAAGCTTTAAAAAATATTTCCAGGTAAAAAACAAAACGATTTTTAATAAAATTTAAAAAAATCTCCATTAAAACAAGAAAAACTAACAATAATACCCCAATGTATATATCTAATGAATTTACATTGTGATTTAAATTTTTTATTAAATGGTCAATAAGCTATAGAGGACCTTAAGATTTTCTACCATGCCGTTTCTTTTATTCACACAGGAAAAAAATAAATAATTTTGAATTTTATGCAAGGTAAATGTCTTAATATTAATAATAAGTTATTTTAAAGTGGATTTAAAATATACCTAAACATCAAGGAAGAAAGCGGGATTCTGCTCAGGGCAGCCAATCAGCCTACCCGTGTGACGTCACAAATAAGTTGTGAGGTCTTGTTTTACGAAGGTCGTGTCTCAGAATAAACAATTTCATCCTTCTCATTGATCCAAATAAATGTTACTTACAATATACTTTTATTTATATTTTATTATGAATAATTTTATTTCTCTTTTCTTATTATTTTGTGTATGTCACAAAAAAAGAAAAAATAAATATATTTTTTATTGTTATTAAAATACGTCCATTTTTTTTTTTTTTTTTTTTTTTTTTGACAAGGGGTACTCAGCGTTACGAAAATTATAAAAGGGGTACACATATGTCAAAATTTTGGGAAACACTGCCATATATTGTTATTAAGTAAAATAAATGTACCTTTTTGTCTTCATAATGGACCCTAAGACTGGCAGCGAGGGTGATTTTAATCCCCTCTTTCCCATTCGTCCCTTTTCTGTCCTTGCATGTACTTTATTTTTGAAGGCCGAAATATTTCTGATTTGATAATAAAGGCATAAGTTTGACATATTAATATTTAATGTCGCCTCATTTGAGGAAGAATACATACACACAAAAGAAAGAAAGAAAAGAAAAAGAAAAAATTTCATGCAATTTAACTTTAATAATATCTCGTGATCTTAATTTTTAGCCCAGCATGTTTAAAAACAATGACGGCTATTTCATACGCTTCAGTCTGAAGGCACGTGGTATTAAGATCTTAAAGATATCTGATCCACATATTTCTATAAAAAAAGAAATTCGAATAGGTTCTGCTATTCTTTAAAGAAATGTTGATATTTTTATAAGGTTTTTATGATATGAGAATATTTATATTTAATAACAGAGCAAACAGATATAGTCTGAAATTTTGACTAATATACATCTGGATGAAAAAAAGTATAATAATAATATTTCATACAGTGGAACACAGTGAAATTCACAGCTGATTGTCACTTAAGTCAAACTATCAACAATATTATTCATGAATTTGGTATATCATCACCAATATAAAATGAGTTAAATTAGGAATTTAACGATAATATTACTTAAAAGCTATATATATCGGATATTTTAATAAGAAATTTTAAGGCGAACATAATTTTTTAAAGAAATACAGAATTGTGTTTTAAATGAAATATTGTATCTCTTGATATACAGAGCTTTGTTTTGATTCGCTTGAAACTAACAAGAAACATAAACTTTTCATATGTTTCAAAGCTACTTTGTAATTTAAAAGCTTATCGCTAACGCTTCAAAAGCTTAAAAGCTAATGAAATTGCTCAAGCATTGAAATATATAATTTTCTTTGGCGTTATCTTTGATCAATGTCAAATGACTTTTCAGAAAAAGTTATTCAAGTTTTAAATATTCTTTGGAATAAAAATAATATTGTACTCTGTTTAGGTGAAAACTAAATTAAAACTTGCTAAATATATAAATTTATGACATTCTCTGAAGTCATCTCGTTGTGACAGCGTAAAAAAACGTTTTTTATTCTTTATTGCATCAACAAAATATCAAATGTGAGTGTAATAACATGATCTCAAGGCACTTAAATATGCTGAAGTTGTTAAACAGTGTTAACCCACCATTAAATTATTTCCTTTCATGAAAACTGATATTATTAATAAAGAAAGTGGCACAAAAATAATTTCAATGTGCTATTGAGGAGTTTAAGCCATATATGAAGATGAAACACGAGAGATTCTGATACATGCAGAAATACGAACATCTTTGAATATTTAAAACTTACAATAATATAAAAAGTGAATAAAAAAATACAACAAACCTTGAAATTGAAATAAACTTCGAATCCATCACCTCGAAAAAAAGTGACTCCTCCAATGGAGAACATTTTCCGCTGCTCCACGAAATTTCGGCAAAGACAAGGTAATATTGGTTTTTCTCAAAAGCTCAGTTAGTAATACAATGATGGATAACTAAATTATTCTTGATTAATAAGTATAGAAGACGATGGAAATAGATAAAGATTACCGTAAAAAAGCTAAACGGGAACACTAAACTTCGTTTCCTTTGTTCTAAAATGGTCTTATATATGTTTGGCAACGCTGTTTATTAAATTAAGAATCAGATGGTAAATAACAACCAATCAAAGAGCAGAAGGAGTGAAATTTATTGTAACGGAAATTTCGAGAACGCTTCGGGGGTGAGTGGGGGGGGGGAGACCGGACGCGAAAGAAAAGGACAAACAATGGCGGAAAACAAAAATGTTATTTTTTTACGAATTTTCTTACCAAAATCCAAAAAATGCAATAAATTAAAATGTATTCAGATGTTTCAACCTATCAGATTTTCATGAGAAATTTGTAAGAGAATAATTAGCCTGGTGAAATAACTGAAATAAGCCTTTTTTTAATAACTGCGAGATTAATTTTTTGTTTTTATTATTATTTCTTGTCTTGATGCATTAATCCTACATTGATATCTATCTATCTATCTATATATATATAATTTTAAACAAAAGTTGCATAAATCTTTTTTTTTTAAATATATATCAGGAATGAAGGAAATTATTTTTAATTTCAATTTCTTTTTAATTAAAATTGCTTTATTAAAAACGTTGATTGCTTATCTAAAATTTCTTGATTCAAAATTACTTCTTGAAGTAAGAAAGTGGAATAATTAAACGATTCCATTTATTAGTTACTAAATTATTCAAAAATAATCGAAAAAGGACAAAAGTGGTAATTATGATTTACGTGGTAATTATGATCAATTATTACATATACGAATCTCTTCGTAAGTCAAGGCTAATTCAGGTGAAAATAAATCTAATAATTATTTTAATAATAAGCAATATTTAATTTGTTAAGTAATAATTGAAAAATCGGAATACGTACTTAGCCATTCGGTTCGATATGAAAAACTGAGGCTCTTAATTGAAAAAATAAAGGGGAGTATTAATTAATAGGTTGGTATTGTTAACATTTGATTCTCATATTACAGTTACAAATCCTTTCAAATTTTTTTTTTTTTGTAAGCCAAAACGTTTTGTTTAAATATATAGTTTGTTGCTTGTATTTATTTTATTTGAAGCAAATATTATTTTTCAGAAGGGGCAATAGTTCTGCCAAGGTTAGACATTTTTTTTGAAATTTCAACTTCATTTTAATTAAAATTGGTAGACTGAAAACATTGATTGTTTATTTAAAATTACTTCATTGGAAATTATTTTTTGAAGTAAAAAATGGAATAATTAAACGATTCTATTTATTAATTATTAAACTTTTTAAAAATAATCGAAAAAGCGCAAAAGTGGTAATGTGCATATACGAACCTCTTCGGTGGTCAAGGCTAATTCAGGGAAAGTAAATCTAATAATAATTTTAATAATAAACAATATTTGATTGGTTAAGTATTAATTAAAAAATCGGAATATGTACTTAGGCATTTGGTTCGATATGAAAATCTGAGACTCTTGATTAAAAAGATAACAGGGTAGTATTAATTGATTGATTGGTATTGTTAACATGCGCTTTTCGTGTTACATTTACAAATCCTTTCGGTTTTTTTTTTTTTTTTTTTTTGGTAAGCCAAAATGTTTTGTTTGAATTAATATAATTTGTTTCTTGTATTTATTTTATTTGAAGCAAATATTTTTCAGAAAAGGAATAGTTCTTCCAAGGTCAGATTTCGAAGTAAGCAGACGTCTAAGGTTGCTGAGAAGAAGGAGGCAGCAGGCAGGCCGATTGAAAGAATGCCATTAGTCTAAGTGAAAATAAATAATTAAATTTAATTTTAATTTATTAAATTATAAAATAGAAGAATGATATTAACCCTTTGCCAAGTATAATTGGTCAGATTCTTATCCATTTTATTACGTTCACTTAGAATTATAATATATATAAACATTGAGAGTTTATTTAAATAATAGTGTGAATAAACATGGATTTTGCATAACCACTAATCAAAATAAACAAATAAAACATATTGATTTCCTCACAATTATTAATGTAAAAAATTCAATCTAGAATAAATCATTAGCATGTTGATAAACTAAAAATATGAAATTAATTTTACTAGTTAATTAATTTTAACTAGGGAAATTAATTTTAATAAGTGAAATTAATTTAACTAGTTAATTGGACCAAAGAGGAGGATCATAGCATGGGCTGCCTAGAACCTCGAAATTCCCAAATTCGCCAATGTATTCGAACCTGCCGTATTTCATTCGCCAAGTATTTTATATGAAATAATAACTTTTATTATGCTAATACTTCTATAAATGAAGTAAATAAATAACAAAAAATGCAAGATTTTCTTCTTTCAGTCAGATAAATTTCCTCTCAAACTGTGTCGCTACAAAGCAATGTTTCCAAAATTTGAATCTCCATTCCCATATAGAGAAATAAAAATTTTCACGGTGTGTTTTCTTTTAATCCTTCTGGCAAAGAATTTTTTTTAAAAAATCATTTATTTAAAACAGTTTATTAAATCAAATTTTACGTAATTGTTTTAAATCAAATTTCGCTTAATTATCAGTAGATAAATTGTTCTTATTTATCTTCGTTTTGGCTTTTGAGATCGCAAAAACTAGTTGAGACTAAAAGGAAACCAATTGTTAAAAAAAAAAGTCAAGTTTTTTTTTTTTTTTAAGTAGTAACAACAACAACTAGACATCGTAGAAATACATAAAGACATTTTAACTCTGTGCACAATTGATTACTAATGTGAAAACGAATCTTCATTTTAATAATTTTTAAATTTAAGTTTAAAGTCTGAGATTTAATTAAAAAAATGTAGATATTATTTTGATGTTTTATTTTAATGAAACAACATGATGCAAACTCGAAAACAGACATTAACATGTTGAAAGTCCTACATTTTCAAATAATTATTTTCGATCCAGATTAAAAGGTGTAAATAAACAAAAAAATGATGAATATTCTCTCAAAATAAGAACTTATAACGTTGATCTAACAGTAGCGGATGGTTTTAATACTTTTTAAATTAGCATAAAATTCGGAAACATTATTGACGTATTGTATGCATTATTTTGATCTCTAACCATAATGAAATAAAATGATATAAACACGAAAAACATTAATTTTTTACTAGATAATTTACAATTAAGTTGAATTAATATCTTAACATTTCTATGTTTTCGGATATTTATTTTCGAATACAAAATAAATAGCAAAAATTACAAAATAAATAATAAAAAAAAAAAAAAAAAAAAAACGAGTTTCTTACGATAAAGAAACTAGTTGCGAAAATCTAAAAACAATTGAAAAGATTAATTTTTCTTCAAAAATTAAGGAGGAAAAACTTACAAAATTCTAAAATAGAGTAAATAATAATAATAAAAAATCAGAAATTCAATTACTGGGAAGTCAACATTTCTGAAATACTCATGTTGTTCTTTTTGGCGAAATAAAAGAAATTATCAATTCGTTGAACATATAAACAAAAGAGCAATTTATCAAAGAAGTTCATTGTGATTAGTTGTAGCAATAACTTACATACACTTAAACGGCGATTTAATAAACCTAATTGAAGTGAAAGAATGCAAATAAATTTTTTAAAAATTTGAATTGTATTGCAAAAACCGGTAATTTTTTAATTGTATTATGAACCATTTAAGCTAGGTAAATACACCAGAAATTTTATTGAGTAAGTAAATATAAAACATATAATTTACAAGCCAAATTAATAAAAACAGCTCGATTGAGGATTTGAAGGATGAAAAAAGTCCGAGGAATTTTAAAAGGACGGAGGAAAAAAGGTATTAAAAAGAGATTTGGTGAATATAAGGCACATTTTATGCTCTCAACTCGAAATTCATTAAATCCGCTACCTACAGTCATTTAAATGATTTTTCAAAGGAAATATAACTAATAATAAATTATTTAAAATTAAGTTAAATTAAATAAACTTTTGAAATAAGAAGATTGCTATCATTTAATGCGGAGAGAATCAACCTCTTCTAATGCAGCAGTGGCGCCATTTATGGGACAATTATATATTTTTTCTAATTTGTAAAATGAATAAATAAATCAATTATAATGATGTGACAAGGATAAACAATGCCCGAAGCTTAGTATGATCTTTCAGATCTCTCTTCATATTTAGTTTTACAAAGTATAAAACGCTGTCTTTGCAGCTTGTCCCAAAGACGAGCATACCGTCACAAGATGCCGGCACGAGCATCTGAACCCCCTCCTCATCCCCCTTGTTTATCCTAGTTCACAAACATCATAATAAACTTAAATGATCTTACCGATAAAAAATAATAGCATTGCCATTAACTCAAAATTTCATTTTTTTTTAAGAGCAATATGGAAACTTACGTCAGGAACTTTATCTTTCCAGATTTAATAAATAGCCTCCCGATGGTGTTATGGACTGTATAATAAGATGAATCACTGGAAGTTACCTAAAAAAAAACACATTTGTTTTTCTTTAAGGATATCCTTTCTAAGGATAACGGGATAGCAAGCCCAGGCTGTTGCGGATTCAACAGTTGCTCCTTAATGATACATCGCACTTTCTCTAACCAAAACAGAGACTATTTCCAGCTAAATTTTCTTCTTTTGTTCCAATGTTTCTGACTTGTGCTGCCCTCTCACGGTTAACCTGTTACTTATTTTACGCCATCTTGTGTGGTATCTTACAGTAAATTATTCCTGTATCCTTATTATTTGAGAAAATAGACATTGAGGGGAATTGACAATAAGAGCGAATTATAGTAATGATAAATGAATATATAATGAAAATAAAAGCTTTACATGTTTCATAAACGTTCTTTCAATATCTTTGGTCACTTTTGCAGTGATATAAATGTATTTATATTGTATTCCTACTGCTAACCATGAAAAATGGTTCCGAATTGAGTGGGCAGAGGCGTAGAGACGGGATGTGTGTGGGGCGGGTGTAAGTGGATAAGAGTGGGTGGTAGAGTGGCTGTGAATACCACCCACTCTTAGGTATCGCAGGGGGAAGCTAAGAGGAGAGCATGGATACCTCTACGGTTTTGAGTATCGCAGCAAGAATGAAATAAAACTTAATGAAATTTTATTATTTAAGGCCAAAATGGGTTTTGCCTTTCGGGGTGTTGCAGCTTATTCTACACCGAGCAGTGATACCTTTGGCATAATTGGAAACTTGCCTTTTCTAATTAACGAATAATTTGCCTTTTCTAATTAATTGAATAATTTAATTATTAATTAATAAAAATTATAAAAAGATTTTTGATTTGATGTAAGAAATTGAACTAAGCTCTACTAATTTTTAATTAATTTTAATTAAAAATCAGATTTTAAAATAAATACGTTTCCTTTGGGCTTATTTCGTTTCTTATTCTCATTTATAAAAATTATTCAAATACGATTGAATGAAAAAAAAAAAAAAAGAAGATGAAACTGTAAGATTAAAAATATGAAAACAAATCCAAATGCAGAAATGTTACTTTCGTATTAATGCACGAGAAAATTTACTTGAACAATAACTGCTATTCAATTTTTATTTATCAGTCATTGTTTTTCCATTTTTATGTTATTCAAATTTTAGACTCAGGAAAAACAATTTCTGCGAATTTCAACTTCTAACGAGCCTGGAAGAGAAGAAGATACTGCATTCCCGACAATACATTTTTTTCTCAAATTGAAAAAATGGTATTAGTTACTATGTGAGCGCAGCTGCAGAAATTTGTACTGTTTGGAAGTTTTTTCTTTAAGAAGATAGGCATACTATTTTTTGCGGCGTCTGGCCAGGATATTGAAAATAGTTGATTAGATCGGTGCAATACCACTGAAAATTGATAATAAGTGATCAGCATTTAAGAGCCCAAATTTAGAAGAATACCGAGGAAAATATTTTATAATCAGATTGAAAAGACGTTATCTGAACTAGTATTATTAATTATATGCTGTAAACAGGGCCAAGTGATGGCCCTGTTTAATGCTGGTAAAATGAGAGGAAGACGATGAATATAAGTTTTGAAAAGACAGAAGATTAGCCTTTGTCACATTAAAATTTACAACTTGCTAATACAATATATGACAAATATAAAATAAAACTGCAACAATTACATTCAATATTTGCATTCTTTTTTTAAAAGAATTTTACACTTTCAAGATGTTTGAAAAATTAAAACTTGAGTCTTGGACCGAACTATCCAAAGTTACATAAACAGAATCATTCATTCATAATTGTAAAATTAACCCTTTGGGCCCCACAGGGATATGTATGTCCCGCTGATATTTTCAAATCATCCAAAGGGATGTAAGTGGGGAATTTATTAAAGTGCATGCCCCAATGGTTTTCTGTGATTACATTCATATGTTAGTGTAATTTTTTACTACATCTTAGTAATAAAGAAACCCGAACGAAAACTGCATGTGCCATGAGTAAAGTTGCACTCTGCAAAAATTGTTTTGCAATGTACCATATAGAGAAATGTCATGTAATGTTGGATATGTAATTGATAAGAATTTTCTTGCAATAAAATTGTTTTAAAATATTATAAAAACCAGAGACTCAACTTTTCACTGTATTTTATATGGTCACCTCAACCCCAATGAGACACATATGACCCACCTCAAAAATTGCACCTATAGTTTTTTTTCTTATTTTAGCAAAAAATGTATATTTATACTTTATTTGACCCATTAAAGTCTTAAATTATCTTAATTTTGGAAACGAAAAAACTGGTATTGAAAGGGTTAACTAGGTTTCTGAAAATCTGAAGTTTGACATGGTATGTGGTAGAGCAAATAAAGGTTGAAATCATACAAAAAAAATAGCAAGTTCTTTAGCCAAAACTTTTCAATGTAAAAGAGGAAATAAATCATTAAAACAGCATGACATTCCTACCTGTATATATCTCATAAAAGCTTAATCGTTTTTTTTAAATATTAGAATAATGCTCCTGCATGCGTTCTTAATTAATATTAGAACCCCCAGATACACAAATTTCAGTTAGATTCAGGAGAAAATTAAGCTCGTTCAAAGACCCTGGCACTGAAATTCTTGGGAGGCTTTGAAAGCATCACACAACCATTGCATTTCGAAATAAGGCACAATTTTGAATAATCTAAAAAACTGTAACTATGTTTATATCAATAAAAAATACATTCTAAATTTACTAAATAGTTTATTTTTTGTAATGAATTAATATTTGTTGATAATAAATATGATTTGAATTCAATAATTTTAATTTATATCTAAAATGAGCGTTCATAAACATTTGAATAAATATGTTGCAGAATAAAAGAAAATTGGTATTTTCTTAGCAAAACTATTTTGACTCTTATTATTGAATAAGTAATTATTATTTTCATCATTAATAATGATAATTACTTAATAATGATAATTACTTAATAATGATAATTACTTAATAATGATAATTATTAAGTAATTATCATTTATTTCTTATGTTCTTGTATGCATTTGATTATACATTAGCTCTAAATATAGAAATTATAGCTTTCTGAGAAAACGTTTTCTTTATGGAACCGGATTTCTTCCTCATACTCATGAACGTCAAATTCCGATTATCTAGAAATGAATGCCCACCGCTTCATATGAACTAAGCTTTCATATCCGATTAGCAGGAAATAAATTTTAGAGCTTGCAAAAATAAATGAACTTGAGGCCATCTTTTACCCTGTGCACAGAGTGCATCTTGCTTCAGGATAAAATAGCATTTGCGAAAATGTTTCGTCTGAGAATGAAATTTCGTCTGAATACAGAAACGTTACGACAGAGGAAGTGATGCTTCGACAATGTGAATGTAAATGTTCTGAGAGCTGGCTTTGGGGTAGAGTCTGTTATGCAAACGTACTATTACGAATTTCATTTTATTCCTTAAAGGTAAATATGAAAGCGAGGGTGAAAAGTCATGAATCCTTACTTAGTTTGGTCAGATTAACGTTTCGATTTGAGTTACATGAAAGCTATTTTAGAACAGACGTAATAAATTGGGAACCATAATCAGATGATCAGGACGATACCTGAGACAGCGATCTGCACCATAGCGGGAGGTCATTCGATAAAGGTGGATTTAACATGCACCAGAGCTGCATACTAGGTGAAATGTCTTTGGAATTAGGTCTCGAAACCTTGATCTCCCGATGTCGAGACTTTGTAATGAGGCCTCCATGTCTCTATTATGGAAAAAGTTTATTGGAAAAATTAGGGTAATTTCTAAGAAGGACGCAGATGGGATTACCGCATTATTACGGCATAATAAACAGTAGTGTCGGAATGCTGTTTATTATGCATGTGATTTTGAATAACAAGATAAAAAGGAAAACATGGAAATTATCGTAATAGTACGTTTGCATAACAGCCAGCTCTCAGAACATTTACATTTGCAATATTCTTATAGCAAACAACATTTGACTAAAATTATTGAAATTAAAAAAAATCATTAAAAGAGTGTGCTTCAATTACATGTCTTCCTATATTAGTAAACAAAAATAATTAAGGAAAACATCCTGTTATTGAATTACAGCTCTAAGTTTTATTACGATTGCAAAAATCTAGAAATTTTTGCACTTAAAATGATATGATACAAAAACATTTCAGGAGTTGTATCCTATAATAGTAGGATACAATTAGGAGGGATAAGCATAAGTAAACTTTTAAATATAAGTTATCATATGAATCGAAACTAGCTAGATGGAAGAATTTTGCGCATGGTTTATGTTGCACGTATGCCTTATCAAAATTTGAGCTAAAATCGTTAATTGATAATTAAGTCTTAAAATACTAACTCTTTGGGTATATTTGACGTATCAGAACGTTCCGTATTTGTTTGAATTTATGTTTTCATTTTTTTTGTTATTCTAATTAGCTTAAGTCATCACAATACCATATAGCAGTATATATTCTGCATAATAAGAAATAAATGAATTCTTACGTAAAAGCTATTGCCTTCACATGTTCAAAAAATTAAATGCACTTCAAATTCAAAAATCGTTTTAAATAAATGTGTAGTCAAAGGTTTAAAATGTTGTACTGTATCCGGGAGAATGCAAATATTCAAGATTTCAGAATATCAGGAAGTAAGTGAAAAGTAGATTACAAAATTCCATTTTTGCAAACATTTAGCAAGTTAATTAAAATCAGATAAAAATGGGCAGCAGAAGTTTGAAACTCATGATGGGAACAAACGTGAAATTTGTAGAATCTTGAATGCAAATTTTTTAGAAACAGGAACCAGTAGCGTAGCGATTAGTCGAGGGTACAGAGGGGTATAGATGCCCTATGTACCAGTCTTAAAGGACAAAGAAAAAGTGCGTCTATGTCACTTTTTGAAAAATATGGCGAGAGACGGAAAAATATTCTACATGGATGCCATCAATTTTCGTTAAGCCACTGATGGAGACAGGTAATGGGTTAATCCTTTTATACTTTTATTTACCTCTGTTTATATCTCCTTAAAGTCATAACCAGAAGTTTCTAATGAAAGCATTGCAAAGCTTCCAGAATAAATGGCCAACCCAAATCTTGAACCCAAGTACCCTGTTTCACTATTATTAGTTTTTGAATATTCCTATATTTTCCACAGAATATTGATGTCTTGGAAAGCTTGCGCAGAAAAATTATTTAAAATATACTACCAAAAATAACCAGAAACTACACAGGAAAACAGACCAAATTATATCAAAACCAGCACCATTTCAAAATGCAGTTTTCTCAAGGTCAGTCTTTATTAATGTTTAAATCACTTTCAGAATGTTTATTATTAATCAAGGAACAAATATATTCATCATTTATTACACAATTATAACTTGATATTTTGAAAATCCTACGTAGAAAAAATCTTTAAAATATCCCATCAAAAATAATCAGAAACTACAGAGGAAAATAGATCAGACTTTAGAAAAAATAGCACCATTTCAAAATGCAGACTTTTTATTTTCTCTCGTGCTTTATTAATGTTTAATTTTTCTAAATCATTTCTAGAATGTTCACTGTAAATTAATTAGCATACATATTCAACATTTACAATAAAAGAAGATATTTACGATTTTTTTAAAAAAGGATTTTTATAGTCAGTGCTTTGTTTTCTCCATACTTTCTTCACCTTCTTGCTTTCTCTTAGATTCTAAAATATTCTTATCCTCATTGCATTTCGATGTTTTTTTTTTTTTTTTTTTTTTGAAAAATGTGCTAATTTTATAGAGATTTTCTAGCGTTATTTCGCAATATTTATTAGATTATTTACATACATTTATCATTTATTTTATTTTACGCTATTTGACTTTGCAAAAAATTCTGCCATAAATAAAACAATTCATTGTCTATACTAAAAGGAATTCATTTTTTAACTCTTGATAGTATGCTGTTATTACAAAAAAGTTTTTTTTATGCCTTATGTTTTTATGCCTTTTTTTATTTTTAAGCTTTATGTACATCTAATAGTTTTTATTTTATGATCTGATAATTTTCACAGAATTCTTGCAATTTCAGTTTATTATTTTTGTTGGGTATATATTATTATATATATTTACTGCCGCCTTTTTCAAAGACAGACTGCCGCATATTTATCACTTTCCCATGACCATTACATCTGTTTCAATGAAAACAGCTTTTGTTGCTATATTTAAACAATTGTAATTTATACGTATTATATAAATGGGAGAAACAAAAGGTCTACGTACATATCACAATTTTCAAAATAATGTGTTATTTTAGCAAATGATACCTTTTCGGCACCAAAGAAGCGCTCATGCGTATAATGCAAACATTCGGGTGCAATTCAACAATTATTTTGCAATTAGGACTACGGAAACGAAGTTTTTATGCTTCACAAAGAATCAGTGGTACAGTTGATTACAAGAAGAATAGAGAATGAAAACATATAATTACCTCCACACAGATTATTATTTATTTTTTTAATTTGCTTATATTCTCAGACACTGGACTAGCTACTTCTAAACACAGCCCGCGCAGAATGAAAAAGATTACTTTTGTGACTGAAATTATCCATTGCAAGTCACTTGAATATTGAGATCAATTTAAAACAGAGTTTTTTATACAATGGCTATATGTACATGGTAAAATTCAGGTTTAAGGGTTTTTGTGACTGTAAAACTTCAAAAAAAAAAACTTATATATATCTCACTTTTTTTTCACTTTTCTGAAGGATGTAATAAAGAATTGTCCTTCTTTATTACATCCTTCTTATCTATCCTTCTGGGGATAGAATGATCTTACGCTTCTGCGCCATAACTTAGGAACAATTTTTGCAAAAAAAAAAAAAAAAAAAAAAAAAAAAAATTCTTATAGCATCTTAAAATTTAATAAACCTAGTTTTTCATTGACATAAATTTCATTTTTGTAAGACTATTTTTCATATTTTAATCAATTTTTTATCTTATACAATACCTTATTTATACATTGAAATATTTATATATGTGTACCAAACGGTGAGACAAGAATGTCATTTATTGGAAATCGTTGATATTAATTAATTATTATTCTAATTAAGGGTCAGGATTATGAAACATTTTAAGAGGTTTAATATGAAAATTCGAAGATTGCCTCTGGCGTAAAGTTACATGTATTTCGTTTTTGCCTATAATTAGTTAACGCAGGCGCAGTCATGGGTACAGCGGCAAATATTTACAAATTATTTATATATTTCTGTGTACAAACGGAATATAAGCACTAATTCAAATACACGCATAATTTTCAAAATATAAAATTCAAAAACAACTCTTGCTCCAAAGGAAACAACTTTTTCGAAAAACTAGTAATAAAAAATGTGAGATAAATAATATGTCTAAAGCCTAAATTATCGAAAAATTAAATTGAATTAAAACAGAAGCCAAGAATAAATTCCAGTTTTACTTGCTCTCACTTTTTCCGTCCAAAGTAATTTTAATGAGGCACAACATTTCTTTTTTTGAACTTATAAAACAATTGCGTTGACATCTGATATATTATACTTTAATGTAGTTATAATGAAAAGGCATATTCGTCAACAAAATTAATGGGTACCTCTGTAATTTGGTTATTTATTATCTCATCTTCACAAAATTGATGTCGGAAGAAATTATTCAGGAAGAATAGTTTACTTACATTGAAAAACTTATTAACTAGGTTAATTAACATAGTTAATTAATTAGTATTTTGAAATTTTTCTATAACGAAAATCGACTTTTTTTTTCAATAATTTGATTCGACATATCTTTTTATATATGTAAAACAAATTTCGTTGGAAAATTCTTTGTAGTTGAGTTATAATTAATTTTGTTTGCTTAAAACTCTGCCTGAAAAGAACCAATCCTTTAGGACCATATATTAAATAAATATCGGATTGCTAAAAGTAAAAAATGTGTTTCTTCCACTTTATTTCACTGAGATTCCAAAAAATTTACCACACGTTACTCAGACTGATCTTTAGCAAGAATTTTCAGATTCCAATTAATATATGATATTTTTATTGGAAATTTAAGCAATTCATTGCCTTTTAAAATATTTTCAAAACTGTCTTTATGGTTGATCCGGCCCTAAATATTTCAATATAGCCCAGAAATTTTTACTGTTAATGAAATGCACTGATTCCAATATTTTTACGTGAAATTTTATTTCATTGGTAAAAAGCGGATTCGCGTAATGGCAATTTAAGAAATAAAGGTATCACCCTTTATATAAAAGAGATTTTATTTTCAAGATTTTCCGATTATTCAATAGCGGCATTGATGGACACATGTTCTGGTATCTGTACGCTAAATTTTCAAAATGAAGTTATCTCACAGATATGATTGAGTCAAAAGCATAGGCTCTTATTGCCGATAGAAAAAGTGAAGACAAATTTTATTTACTTTAATATTTGTGATAATTGGTTGATCATTATTTAACATAGATTCCATGATTTAACTTCTTTGATCTACATTATCTTAATTTGCATATTTCAAGAAAAATAGAAAATCTTGCTCAAAGCACAGATAAGATACTGCAACCAATAGCATATCTTAAATAAATATAAGATATCATTCGTTTAAATTTCCCAATAAAAAATGTTTTTCAATATAAAACAGAAATTTGTAAATATATTTGATAGCTATTTATAAATTGCCTTTAATTAATCAAACAATTTTATTGCTCTTATTTGAAATCCTTATATTCAACGAAATGTAAAGAATTTAAACTATAGGAATGGTGCTTAAATATTACTTAAAAATTCATAAATAAGCATTGCTTACAATTTTAATTATTGATCGTTAAGACAATAAAATATAAATCATTCATTAAAAATCGCAATCCAGCAATATAATTATTCTTTCTCCCAATGAAATTTTATATAATATTCTACTTTTTTTATATCGATTGATTAAATATATTTTTAATAAGAAAGAAAATCTCGTTTTATATAAAAATCATCTCATATGCAAATTATCCAATAGTATTTTATAAGAGTAGTTAAAAGTTCTGATGAGTAAAGTGATAGAAATAATTGTAAAAAATGCACAGTCCTTCAACATGTAGAAGGCGCTTCTAATCGATGGGAGAAATTTTGCAGGATTTTTTGGAAATATTTCGAAAACTATTACAGATATGCAAGTAATTTTTAGGAGTCCGATATTTTAGTATCCCAGCTTTGCTGTCATATAAAATATTTATTATTTTACTATTTACTTTTTATCACAGCCGTGTTTAAAAAATTGTAGAAAAATACTAATTTTTTTTTAATTAAAAATGTATTTCATCCATTTATGCAGCAAAATTATGCTCCTTAAATGAATAAAAAATTTGACAAATATAATATAGTTTCCGAGATATTACCAAACGTTTTTATGATTCATTTAACATTGGTAGGACCATTTTTCAAAATTTTATAATTCTTGAAATTTTTATCAGAAGTTTAGAAAAAAATGACGAAATTAAGCGAAAAAAAATTGATGTATGTAGTAGGAAAATTCAAGACACTAATTAACTATGTTAATTACAATAATTAATCAATTTATCTATCTAAAGAAACCCGTCCTCTAGATTTCTTTCCATCGACACCACTTTCGTAAAGCTAAGATAATAAGTAGGAATGTTACAGAGGTGTCTCATTATTTTTGTTGACGACTGTATCATCTTCTATTTATTTTGCATTATTAAATTACAGAAAATTCAACATATAATAATTTTGGTTTATTGAAATTTAAACGGCGCTTGTTTTCCTAGGTAAATATATGTCAACATATTCATATTGTTGTATATATTTGTATATTCATTATGTATATCATCATTATGTATATCAACTCTACCCATTAAATTGGCTTAGCGTTAGCTGCATGGAGTCAAAATTAGGCTTCCAAAACTTATTATTGCTGTAATAATACATATTATCGATTGTAAATTTGACAAATTTTCGAAGATAGACGGAATCAACTTGCTGCTGATATTTGTTGATAAGCATTGTTACTTCTCCATGGAGCTGATTATTTTAAATATTAGATACTGATATCTGAAGTGTTTGGAAGTAAGATATCGAAATCATACAAATTAACAGATATAAAGATATTTTGATTGATAAATCTGTAGTTCACTAGCTATTAAGACATGCTTTCTGAGAAACAGCAGCATTTAGAAGGAGTCGGTATACCAATTATTTGAATTTTTAGTTCCGTTGCTTGTTTCAGAACAGTTTAAACATCAGATATGTGGCTTTTGATTTTTCCTTTTTTTTCCCGCACTTATTTTATTTATACACGACCTTTACTTTTATACGATATTATACCTTTTTCATACCGAAATATACAAAAGAAGTATTGTGATCATCATAAAAAAAAAATGTATTCGAGATTTTGACGAATCTCCACGTTTCTTTCAGACCTTCCCAAGTTTGAAAAACACATTTTTGGAGTTATGTCTGTTTGTCTGTGAACACAATAGTTAAAAAACGATTCGAGGTTGACGGAGGAAATGGTGAATATTTCCACTAAGTTTTGAGCGAAATCCATTCACAGGAAGTCGGTTATACTGTCCAACTACAAGGGAACACAATATTACAAAAGGCAAAGAATTAGATACAGGAAATTTAGTACTCAGTCTTAGCATCAACAGTTCAACTCCTTATCAAATTTTGGATCAAATGCTTTAGGAGTTGATATTTTCGCACACACATAAACGAAATAAATCAAGACGATTTAAATAAATGAAATTTTTTTCTATGTAATTTTGTGTTACATTTTGGTTTCAATCAGTTGAAAAAAGGGCATCCTAAACGCATATTCGGTTTTCTTTACTATATTAGGAACTCTCATGTGTAGAAATTTGAAAATAATAGCTTGAGCACTAATAGCGGCCACTACCTTGCCTAAGATTTACAAATTTATACGGAGGGGAGAAGGAAGATGGCAACTTTATTAGAGAGTATGCGAGAAAGTTTCAGAGAACCCACTCCCATAGGTTTGGGTCAGAAAAGATAAATAAATATACAGCGCCACTGACAAGGTGACAACACCACTTTGGTGACAAAGCTTCTTCCCACCCTTACCTCTACTCCAACCCTTCTCCTCCCAGGCATTTTTTTCCTGTCTCTGATTCTTTTCTCCTGTTTTCAGATAGTTACTTTTAGAGAACAAATGATTGTTTCAGATGGCAAAAGAAAGTGAAAAAAATTGTTACGAGTGGCAGCAGAAAGTGACACCAGATAAAAATGAAGAAAACTAGAAGAATAATTACGAGTGGCAGCAGAAAGTGACACCAGATAAAAATGAAGAAAACTAGAAGAATAATTATGACTATATTGAATAAAGTGGTAATAGGTATTTACTGGTGCATATATTCGAGTTCTGACAGTTCAGTCGATACTGATATATGCGCTTGAGACCTTGCTGTCCGTGTAAAGACCCGCAATAACACACAATGAAGAGTTTTCCGAAATCTAACACGTTTGAGAAGTGACGCTGTTTTATTGAACCATTTAAAAAAGGGTATTTTAGGAAAGCAGTCTTGGCCTTTTTTGTGTGTGTTCTACTATAAAAACTACGCATTTTTTCAAACACATTTTGTTGAATTTTCAAAATTTTATGTATTTTTGTAATTTTTAAGCTTACTGAAAAAACTGCTTTAAATTCTGTAACGCAAAACATATCTCTGTTTCAGTAGTAAATTTGGAACTAATTGTTTAATCTTTATACTAAGTTATTGATCTGATTCCTTGTCATAGGACAAAAGTCTGTATACTTTCTAAAGATTCGGTCAAAAGTGGATAATCTTTATACATATTATTTCATGCTGATGAGTAATCAAGGTCGACTTCTACAGTATATCCTTCGTCGTAATCATCTGGGACTTCAGTTTGAAATAACCTGAGATGCAATGCCCCCATTCATTGAAAACCTTGAGTAATTAATGGCTGGGTTATAGCCTATTCATATAAATTACTAGTATCCAAAAATAAAATATAGTTTGAAAGCTTTGCTTCGCCATAATATCACAAATTAATATTATTTGTTTCACTGCGTCGATGATTGATCATTGAGATGTTCTTATTTCAAGTTCTATAAATAAGTATATGTCAGGATTTGAAAATAATTCCAATTTGATTCTCAACTTGCTCAAACTCGCCTCCCATGCTAAACTAGAGGCAGTATAAAAATAACAAAGGTTTAGCCTATAAAAGCTCGAAGAAAATTGACGAAAATTTTCAAACACATCTGGTAGTAAAATGACATCACTTAAAATATATAGATATTCACGTATCTTCTTTTTATGATCATAATCCTTGTTTTAGAAAGGCACATTGTTTAGATGGATAGAAGATTCTGAAGGAGGTGGAAATGTTTCTTCAGCAAATTTCTAGAAACTATTTATATATTCATATGCATCCTTTGAAAACCCTAATATAAGTATTCTTTTGTAAACTTCAGTTGGTTTTCATTCAAATTTATAACCATTTTTAGAACAGAAGTGCTTAAAAATTTATAAGAATCTAAAAATTGTGGACGACTTATGGTAAAGAATACAAATTGCTCCCTGTTATTGGGTATGCATTGATTTTTCATGTTTTATTTTCCTAAATCCAGTATGTTAAAATGAAAATTGTACCCTATTAGATTAAGCATAATGATAGGAATATTCTTAGCACATTTAAACTTTAAATTGTAAGTTTTAGCTATAACCAAAATAATTGTCCAGAATACGATCATGATTTTTAACTTTATCAACTTTGAACGGTTTCTCACAACTTGACAATTCATAGCTTTTTAAAATTATTTCTTGTCATTTGGAGCGAAATACATGGGCTGTATAGTAACAAGAATTCCTGATAAAGTCTTGGCTTCTTTTAATAAATTTGATAAAAAGGGCTTCAAGGCATTTTTTCCTCAGTACAATATCAGTTAAGTTTAATTCATCAGCATAAGATAGATAACATGAAAGTCTATAGGAAATTAAAGGTTGATATTTTGTCAATTTAATTTCTACATAAACAATTTCATTCAAAATCCAACCTGTTCCCTGAACATCAAATCCAATGAAAGAACTGTATTTTAAAAGATTTTAAATTTAAAAAAATTGAGTTTGTCATAGAATAAAGCTGTTTATGTGCTAATATCTAGAGAGCTAGAAATAAATAGTATATATTACTTAATAAATAAAAAGACTGAAACGATAATAAAAACATCTGCATTTTATTGATGCATCCATCATTGCTGACAGATTCTCCTTGGAGTAAAGTGGATGTATCAGAACAAAAATGTAGTTCGCAACTTTCACCTTCATTGATTTTTCCGAGTGAAGCGAACCAATACATTTATATATAATTAGATATCTTTTTATTGTTTTATATAGTTGAAAAGTATTAGAAGGAAGTTGCCTTTGAAACTGATAAAAAATAGGCTTTTTTTTAAATCTTTGGAACAAATGAATTCAGTTGCAAATATTTTTAATTTTAATGACTCAAGTCGTTTTGGCACTCTTAAATTGAAAATATCTGTCTTGAAAAAACAATTACTTTCCGTAGAAGATAAGAAGTTGATAACTTCTTCCCTTGATGGGGAACTCTTCAACTACTCCCGGGACAATAATTTCCTCTTAGAATCTTTATCCATTGTAAAAAGTTTTCTCAAATGTTTTTCCAAAGTAGAGATCCTATATCAAAGAAAACACATGCTGTGACTCCTTTTCTTTTAGGTAGAGATGGAAAGACATTTTTTTCTCTTCTCTGACTTCGCAAGAATTGAAGATAGCTCAGTCATGATAGCCGAAAATATATGATGCAATTTGTGAATTCTTATACACTTTTGTAAATTAACTTTCCTTCTATAAACTCTATAAAACAAACAGTATTCATATTTCACTGAAAAATGAAACTTTTGCATATGATCAAACTTGATCGACTAGAAAAGGATTTGTTGTGTAATTTACATTAAAACTTCCTTTTTTGGTTATGAAGAAAAATCATCATTGTCCAATACGACATCACCAAAGTCTAATGGGGCAAAAGGATCGTCGGTTAGTGGTAAATCGAATTTTTCACACTCTTCAGTCATTCTACATTTCTCTTGGCTGTTTGGAATTGAATAAAAGCGAGAACTTGCTCTTCTTTTATATAGACTGCAGAACCTCTTTCTAGATTTTTGGACAACCGGAACAATTGAGATTTTTTTTTTGTATCACCAAGTGCAAGCTTTTCTTTGTACCACCTACTCATCAAGTGCAAGTTCAGGTTCTCTCTTATTTCATTATCCCTTTATCCTAGACCCCCCTAAGGTGCACCTCGAAATGAGGATGAGATGTTTCCGGCATGGTGGTTGGATCTCGCCTCCCTGGAGGGTACACGAAAAGGTGGAGGTCTGGCTCCTCCCATCGATGACGGGACGTATTTCCTTAGGGAAGGGATGTACCGTGGCCGGTGATGGCCCTTAGGATTCAAACGCAGTTTCTCCCAGTGTAGCTGTTGCAGCGGTCCGGTCATTCAGGATTTATTATCCGTGTGCCTTCGGGCGGGTTGGAGAGTCAGTGATATGACTATCCCTTTTTATTTGTTATAGGAGTTAAAGATAAAATGATCATACCTTTTGCGTTGCTTTGTTGGAGGGCTCAAATAAGACCAAATAAGGCCGATTTGCCAAATGACCGCTCGCTGATCACACATCCTTTTCGATGATTATTTACAGCTATCAAATACAAAAGACGTCATATAATAAATCGACTGAACTTTCATTGCTTGACTATTGCGTATTTCTTTTCCCATTTTAATAATTGATAGTTTCATCTGCCATTTATTTTGAATGAAGTTATTGCATTGATATCCGATACATTTTCGAGATAGGCAATTTTACGATTCTTTTTTCGAATCTGCCAAATATTTTTTAGTTATTCATAATTATCAAACTATAAAAAATAATGCTTGAAAGATAATATAGCGTTCTGAAGAAAATGCTTTAGAAAGTCCCAGAAAAAATAAATTTTTATTCTATTGCTTATTGTGCATTTCCCCCCCTTTTTAGTGAATAATAATAGTTTATTTTAAAGAGTATGAATTAGGGATTGATGAATAAAAAACAATCAAGAAAATCTTTTTTGAATCATTAAAGAAATTTCTAGGATTTGCATTTATCGATTAGAAGAATGAAAAAATACTGAAATATAGAAATCTTTTTGAAATTGACATAAAAAATTCTACTTTGTGAATTTTCTTGAAAAAAATACTGTATCTTATTGGAAAAACTTTTCGCATAAAATTAATATTACCTGAAAAATCCAAAATATTATTTTAAAATTATATTTACTCATTCCCAATTAAATTTAAAAAGTATATTTTAAATAATTTATTTCCAAACATATCTTCAGACAATTTTTTTCAGCGAACTGGATTTAAAATTATTGAATGCATTTTAATTGCTATTAATGAATACTTTTTGGGGTGCAAGAACAGCAGAAAGGAAGCCAAGCACAAAGCTGTTTTTTTATATATAACATATTCGTATTCGTACAGAACCACTAGCTACATCCATTTCTTTGACATTTTTAATCAGATTTAAATATTTAGACTTACAAGATTAAGTATTTAGATAAATGCGCCATTTACATAATTCATGATATCACTCTTTTTTTGTACAATATCTCTTACAGATTGTCTAAAGTTGATGTTGAAAAATGTCAAATTATTTTTAAACGTTCCAGAATTATTCATAATTATATGTTACATAATCGTAGACTAATTGATTTCCTTCTAAAAATTCGCAGCCATAGGCAGTACTGTTCTTGAACTAGTCGGATATTTTGTTCGAGGTTAAGTCCTAAAAAATTCCAGCAATAAAGTAATTAGTACTATTTAAATATCGCTACATTCCACTGTGGCTCAGACATTCGGAGCTTTACTACTTATTTGTTTTCGTGGAAGATTTAGAAATATTTTGCTAAATAAAAGACGAGTAGCAATTGAAGCGATTTATTTCCGAATTTAGCTGAGACATGCCTGCTGCTACTCACTCAACAGGTAGACAGACTGTGGAAATTGGTGATATAAATCTTTCTTTACACAAAATCGCCAAAGGATTCTTCGTTGACCCACGTCGTAAAAATCTCGAGGCTCTTATCAATGACATTAATATCCTCATTGTTTTTGGCATATTTAAAAAATTCGTTTTGTTGGATAATGATTGCCACAGGCATGGATTGAGGATGATTTTTGTTCCATTTATTATTTTTGTGTTAAAGACACGGTCCGATTCATCCAGATTTGAACTCTCGGATATGTATATGTATGGCTTCGACAATGCACTTAAACAAATAGATGGCTAGTGACACATGAATTTAAAATCAGACACAACAACAAACATCGGCAAAAGCAGACAATGACATATTTGAAATTTCCGAGATGAAGACGATTTTCAAAAATAGCGTCTGAAGAAAAAGCACAGTTCTTCAGTTTTCGAGCATTCTATGTTTCGGCAGAAAGTTTCTTTTCTTTTTTTTTTTTCTTTCCTTGCTTCTCCCTCTCTCTCTCTCTCTCTCTCTTTTTGAATCTGGGCATTTACACTGAGAGCTAGATCTCAAAACGAAACTGGAACTAGACGGGACTGGAATATATACCAAAGTATGAATCTGTTGCCACTCTATAAAAAAAGAATAAACCTGTTGTTATTCTGCTTACGTCTCCAGTTTTCGTAATTTTTTTATAGCTCTCTTCGTTGTCATCTCAAACAAATCTCGTCATTTCTTGTTGCTATCTAAAAAAATCTTATTGTCATCCAACTCATCTATATATTTTCTTTCGTCTTTTCCTTTTTACCCTTTCCTTTCCACATTATCTTTCCCCAAAAAGACAATCTTGAAGTGGTAGAAGAGAAAGAAAAGGGAAGCAGGAAGAGTGTCACGAAGCAATAGAGGGGAGGAAGGAGTTTTGCCGCTTTTGTTGGTGGAGTAGTACCCGCATTTACTACATACTTAAGCCCTTTCACTAAAGGTAAACATTTAAAATGAGATCTTAGTCCTAAAACCTATTATCTCTTTTTCATTGCGTTTACTTTTAAATGTAGAATAATGGCATTAGTTTTCACACAAGGTGTGGTGAAATATAGGGTGATAGTTACTGAAACATTAACTTAAAATAAATAATAAAGAAAAGAATGAATTTTTAAACATTTTATGGTTGCATTTATAAAACGAAATATATATATATATTTAAATATATATATATATATATATATATGCTTAATTTCTGTTAACAAAATTTACCCAACAAAATTGCCTAAATTCACTTTTATATGTTTAGTTGTCAGTTTATAATGTCTAATTTTCTTATTAAATTATCGGTTTTTAACGCAATTTAAAAATAGGAAAAAAAGACTGATTTCTATTATAAAGATCAGTAACTGAAATGTACAATTAATCAAAACAAAAATGAAGCAATGAAGCATCCATTAGATATATCAGAGTATTTATTCTTCCTCCATTTAAAAAATGGCAAAAACATGCGCAATAATGTATTCGCATAAAATTTATTAGCAGAAAGGAAATTTATAATTTTATGTAAATAAAAGTAACATTTTCGAAAAATAGAATCCCAACTTATGAAAATTTACTTTATAAACCTTTAATGCAGGATCTTTTAAAACTTAATTACAATAAAGTTATAATTTCGATTATCATCTGATCTATTGATACTGTAAAGGTAACTTAGTATTTCCAGGATATTATTTAAGATTAAAAAATTAATTAAAATAGTTGCAGAATTCGTATTCAAAAATAATTGAGCTAACAAAAATTAAACAAAGTTAACGGTGCATATCTCTTCATTACTGGCGCAAATGCACACTGCAATAGAAATAATTCGGTGATCGAAAAAAAAAATATATTAAATGTATCAGATAAGCGCAATGAATTTGCATTTGTTGAAGTTCCCATTACAGATAATGCAAGTCTTGAGGGAATTTCTTCAAAAATAATTCTTCATAGAGATAATGGTAAACCAGAGGGATGTTCCTTTTATCTTATATAGAAATTAAAGGAAGCTATTTCTAAAGCAAAATAATACATAAAATCTGAATATTTTTTTATCATATTTATTCAATAAAACACAACATTATTTCTGTGCAAAAGAGCAGGTCAATACAAAACTAGATTACGATCTTTGAGTTTATTTAAATAATATGTTTACAAATTAGTGAATCATCTCTATATTATATTTTTACCAGAATGGTATCTAGATATGCGATTGGGAACGGTATCGACCTTAGTAGAATTCAAAGTTCAAATTATGATAACGCTTCACTGTTCCGAAGGAATAGATAAGCCGTTTTCAAGTCATCAACAATGAGAAGACTAGAAATCATTTCCCCACAAACAAAATATAATGTGTACATGCAGTATAAAAACTTAGTTAAGTTGGTGATTAAATTAAGATTTTAAAGAGACATTTTGAAATTGTCTTCCGAAATGTACAAGAATAAAGAATGTGTTATTTAATATTCTATTTTTATAATTATTGCTCCTTACTTTTATTGCGGAATTGTTGTTTTTCGAAACATTTAGTAGGATGGTGATTTAAAATAAAAATAATGTATCATTTAAAATTTCACTGCCAATTAAAAAAAAATCAGAGAAAATTGTGTTATATAAATGATTATAACGAATGCAGGAAATATAATTAAAAAAAATCAATTTGGAGCAATTGAGAACATTAATCGTATAATCAAAATTTCCTTACTTATTCGTTTATCTAGTTGAAAAAACAGACAATTTTTTTAAAAAATTGGAAAAATGGTACAGATGAAAATACGAATTACTGTAGAGAGTAGGAGTAATTTTCAAACCGAAGGAGAAAAGAAAAAAAACACACTTTAAGTGCAGATTATTGCAATAAATAAAATAATATTAATATGATTTGCTATTCCAAGCTGTCATCTTTTTCGACTGGAAAAAGGGTTAGGCTCAGAAAATGCCGCACTAAAAAAAAAACCCTATTAAATTAATTTTAAGGTATTAAGAATAAAAAAAAGTTTAGAAAAAGGCTAAGATTAATGTTTTTAAAAGTAGAAATTTTTTTAAAAATTAAAATATTGTATTGCTATTGGGAACCCACCTCTATACAGACACCTCTAGTACATCAAGAAACGAATGAGAACTCAATTGTAAATATTTCTTCTTTTTTAATGCTAAATATAAGCGTAAAAAAGAAAGGATGTACGGAATATAGCAAAGGCTCTCAAATGGAATCAGAAACCTTGCTAATACATATTTCTCTTACATATAAATTAATTATACACCACTACACTTCTTCCCATTCGCCAGATATGTAGATGTTGCTTATCTGTCAAACATATTCTTGTTGAATGTCTCATTATGAATCGAGACAGAAGTAGCATTTCCAGTCTCATTTAGTCAACCTAATTAACCTTATGTAGAGGATTTCCAAGTTTAGATTTTTGAATTTATCCAGTGTATCGGATTTTATATGAAGATAGAGACATTTTAATGACTTTTAACTCTTTTCATTCTTTCAACATTTAAATTAAACTTTTAAATAAATCTTTATCTACAATAGTACGTTTGATACAATATTTCCCAAGATAGTCCAGTTTTTATAAGTTGACGATATCACCTGATTCTAGTTTCAAATATAGAATACTTCATACTACTGTGTTGAAAGAATCCTACTTTCTGTATTTACTTTATTTTCTAGCATTGAACTTATTCGACATTTTCAGATGTCATACTTTTATACGTGTTTGAAAGCGAATAAGCTTTGAAAACGATAGACTATAATTTCTTATTTGTTAGAAACATGAATAGTAACTGGATGTATTTATTACAAGTTCCCAAGAGTGGAAAATCGCCCCGTTTATGACATGTTAAAGATTGTTTGATGACTTTCACACAATGGATACCAGAAACTCAACCTCCCAAGGGAAAGGGGGAGAGTTTGGTCCTGTTTCTCACTGTACTTCTATATTTCTACAAATATGACTTACTAAAAAACAAAATGTGTTATTGAAAAATAAGTTTAATTGCTTGTTAACTCAAAACATCCATAATTCTAATAAGTTAACTATACAGATGAGTCAAATTATTATGACCACCTATCTAATAGCGGAATAGCCAACTCTTCAGCCAAAAGCAGCAGTTAAGCGGTGGGGTAAGGATTCAATGTGTGCTTGGAAAGTAGTGACAGGCAACTATGACCATGAGAACAGCAGTAAACGAAACTCCTGAAGATTCCGAGGTGAAATCTATTTCTGTTTGATGTGTCGATAGAGATGTTCCCACAGATTTTCACAGGGATAAAGATCTGGGGAATTTAGAGGCTAAGGTTGAAATCGGAACTCTTTCTCATGCTTCTCGAACCATGAACTGTTTATCCGACTATGTGCATGCGAACATGATAATTCAAAAGAAGTTATATAGAAGAAACATGGTATAAAAGTTTATAAAAATACTTAAAGATCTGTATGAAATTTTGAGTCAATTTCGGCAAACCGTTCACTGTCTGTTAATCTGTCGATTCCTGAGTATTGGAACTAGATTTCTCAGAGATGCAACAAGCTAGATATATGAAATTTGATATGAAGCCTTAATACTCAAACTGACGTCATGTGCCAAATATTTGATTCAATCAGCTAATCTAAAAAAGAGGTGTTTTTATTATAATAAAATAACTAAAACATCAATTGCATTTCTGAATATTTTCAGTAATTGATGTTACTATTGCTCATCACACATAATAATTGCTATTACTGATCATACAAACTAACATAAAAGAATAAAGGGCAGTTTTTAAGCAATATAAAAAAAAATTCCAAAGATTCCAAAAGAAAGATGATTTACTTAGCCTTAGAAGGGATATAAAAATGAGTACATTTCAAAGGGAAGAAGTCCACACTCCCGTCACAAGAACATAAAATTATCTTAAATACAGATATTCAATATCAGCTTTGATGGATACCACTTCTGGTATCTGTATTCCAAATTTCTAAAATGCAGCTATCTATCAAAGTGCAAGCTCTTATTGCTGAGGCAGAAGAAAAGATAAATTTTTTTAAATTTAATCTTCAAGGTAATTGACTGATTACTATTTAGCTTAATTTCAGTGATTTATTTCCTTTGACTTATCATATTTTAGGAAAATTGTGAAATCGTATTTGAAGCACGGATAAGATAATAATTCTAACAAGTATAATATCTTAAATAAATGAGATAGCATTCGTTTTAATTCGTCGATAAAAAATACTTTTCAGTAAGAAAGACCAAAATTTTTTACTATATTTGATTGTCGTTTATAAATAGGACAATTTTTCATGGCCTTATTTGAAATCCCTATTTCCAACGAAATCTAAATTATTTAAACTATATAACTAATGCTTAAATTTTCTTTAAAAATTCATAAATATGCAATTACTTGCATATCTAGCCATCGATCGTTAAACCTTAGAAAGACAATGAAATAAAAATGATTCTTTGAACAAAGCAATCCAGTAACATAAGTATTCTTTCTTTTAATAAGAAATTCTTCTTAATATTCTACATCTTTTATATCAACTGATTAAATATACTTATTTTTGATAAGAAAGGAAATCTCACTTTATGTAAAAATCATCTGATCTACAAATTGTCTAATGGCATTTTACAACAGTAGTTGAAACAGACGTAACATGACGATTAGATCGATAGAAACAATTAAAAATAATATACAGTCTTTCAACAAATAGATGTGTCAAGGCATTTCCAAATCGACAGAAGAAATTTTGCAGTTTTTTCGAAATGATAATGATGCTGTTTTATAATAGTAAGCAAGAAATTTCAAAAGCGAGAGATCCAGAGATATCATTATATATACTACTAAAAATATAAAATATATATAGCCATTTCTAAAATACAATAGCTATTTATTTAACTTTCGCCTAATCAGATATGACAACTAGTATACGAGATTAGAATGGTTTACGTTGATGTGAAGTCTTGCATCTGCAGACATGGCTCCATTCATTTAAGTTTGTAGTTCATTCGAAATATTCCATCCAAAAATAGATGATTTTGTTGAGAGCAATGCAAATGAGTTAAGAAGACTGATAAAGAAAACTGCGAAGTATATCACCAGTGAATAATGACAAAAAGTACTTCGTCAGTCACCGCGGACTGACGAGATACGAAGGGAAAGTTCAGTGACTGTCACCGGTGACTGACATCTGCGCTTAATCTGTTAATTTTCATTTTAATGCTATTATGAAATTAAGTAAGCTATTGGAGATTGGCCTTATAATTTTGAGCAGTATCGACGAGAAAAACATTTGAGCAAGTATTCAGCTAACTATTTAAACATCTGCATTCGAGGCCACCAAGTGCTGAATTGGGTTCTTGGGTAAATATTTGCATGCGCTTCTCTCACACACCCAACATTTACCCCTTCTTTATGCAGAGTCATTGTTCTTTCTCCCCCCCCCCCTGTCGGGAAATCTCTGAATATAGATATTTTAACTATCTTAATATTAACCTTCTGCAATTCAACCCACTAATAATCAGGTTTTATTCCATTGCCTTACAAATTTATCTCAAATAGGATTAATTAGTAATCCTATTTGAGATGTTTATTGTTATTTCAATCAGTATAAAAAAGTAAAGAATACTTAAAGTACTTATGCGTATCAAAGTGCTTTTTGTAGTAAATTGATACTTTGACTTAATTACGGATTTAAATATAAAAAAACCTGTAATTCGATGCGCAAGTCATACATATCGTAAATACGAAGGTGTTAAAAAGTCAGATTAATATAAATCCGTACCATTAAGGAATTTTTTTCACTGATTTGATGTAAAAGTTTAGAAGGGAGTTACCATTTAATTATGGATCATCCTCTTCCCGTTAGAATGGAGTAGAAGTTTGGAGGAAGGGTCGGGTCCGAGGTCATTTACATTATTTGACCACTGTTGAAATTTAGAGGTCAGTTCCAAATAGTCCCAAGATAGCTTCAAAACGAGATACTAATAAAATCAATCAATCAATCAACCAAGTTGATTTGCTGCCTCTGAAAATTTCCAGTTTCGAAATTTGCTACAATTGACAAAAAGATGCATTTTTATACATGTTAGTCAGATGTATCGTATATGTGCAATAAGTTAAAATAATCCAGGTGTAACCAGGGAATACCGAACTTCCAAGGTAAAAACAAATCTTTTAAAGAGTGTCAAGTTTCACTTTCACTTTTATATTGTTTGATAAGAATTTAAGCAGAACAATGATCATTATTCAGTATTAAATGAGTTAAACCCCCCTTATGAGACATATGGATTTTAAAAATATTTGAGCTATAATGAGGTTATCGTAGAGTATTTTAATATAGTTTTCAACTTGTAGGATTCCAACATAGTACATTTATCTTCAACAATGTTACACATATCGATTTGAAAGCTAAAATAGAAAATAAAAAAAAGTTTGTAGTGAAATGACAGATATAAAAAAGCCAATGATTTCCTTTCCTGTACACCAAGTCTAGGAAATGATAATTTTTTATCAGCGAAACTGATAAGGTTATTGCTATCCGAAGGATAATACTTTTCTCCTGTCCCCGTACAATGTCATCAAATATTTAGAACTTCACCGAGTTTATACGTCCCAGCTTTGTTAAAAAAATACCATAAAAATAATGTTTGTTCTTTGAAAACACGCGAACTTGATGGCCCAACTTTCGAATCGGAGTAAGATAATATGTAAATCGGAAATCAGAGTTTGGATAAAGCATAACTAAAAAAGTTCTGTCAAGTTTTTGATAAAAATGGCACAGTTTGCGGTAAGTACGATTTAGTTTCATATCCATAATGTAGTTTTTGTAATTTGAAAAAGCGATCGAATTTTATTTCTAGGATGAATGTGATAATAATTGCTCCCTGCATTATAAAATTAAAAAATTATTTTTCAAAAAATAAACTGTGTTCAATATGGAAAAAATGTGGAATTTTAATTTTTTTATTAATGAAAGACCTTGGGGCATTTATTTCTTTAAAAAATTTCTTTGGTTTAAATAATTCTCCGCCGAATTTAGGACTGATTAACTTTAACAAAAATAAAGTAATAGAAAACAACTTTTTATTCTATGTCTTTACAAAATTTTTTTGACATAATGATATTTGTTATGTCAACCATTGGTGTGTTTATATAGTGACTTGATAAGTAGTTGACACATGACTCAAATGATAAGAAAAGGCACACTATTCCAATAATTGAGTCAGTAAAGTTATAACCAAGTTAATGGTCAGAAGAAAACAAACCTGAAATATATTCTCATTTTAAATAATTCGTAATCTAAAACCAATTAAAAGTGCGTTTTATTTATGATTTACTATACTACACCTAATTTACTCTACTTAAGAAGTTTAATTTAACAAATATCTATTGCTTCATATCAAAAATATTTGATCAACTCATTTTGAATTGCAACCTTTTAATGTTCCATTTTTAAAAAGGTCAACTATTAATGCAAATAATTGGATGCAATTTAGTTCTGATAGCTAATTACTTATAACTGCATTTAGCAAGTAATTTTTAATTGCATTTAGTAAATTATTTTTGATTGCATTGAAATAATTTAGATGTTCCAGGAATATGCCTATTTTAATATAAAAAAGGTGTTCATAGAAAAAGTTTTTTTTCAATCAAAATTTGAAGCAAAAGAATAAATTAAACTTTGGTATTAAATTTTAAATTATCATTTATCATTACAGGTATATCCAACCTATTTTTTCTTCGTTAAGAATATAGTTTAAAAAAAATGTTGGAGAAAAAGTTTATTGAAAAAATGAATATTTGCGATAATCTAAGAATCCAGTTTTTGTTGTAATATATTTGTATTTTAAATATTTATACTTTCCAAAATTCTTCATTTCAATGATAAATGATGTTATATTTCATATTTTTCTACTGTATAAAAACTTTTCAAAATTCTTCATTTAAATGATAAATGATGTTATATTTCATATTTTCCTACTGTATATAAAATGCATTACACATATTTTGACTAAATTAAAAGCAATAAGTTCATGAAAAACATGGCAGATTTAAAAAACAAAGGAACCAATAATGTCCATTTTTATCAGCGTATTTAAAAACATTCCATTAAATATACTATCGAAAGGATTATATAATTCTAAAACATACTGGTTTTTTAATCAGTATTTAAACGGGAAGTTCATAATGCGATTTTGTTTGTAAAAATAAAATTATCTCATTCTATTAAAAATTAAGTTTTACCTTTTGTCAGTGAGAAACCATGTTTTATATACCACTTCATTATATCATCAATTCTGCACGATTAACAATTTATAGCTGCGTTATTTATGATCAGTTCTGACTGAAAATTCATCTATTGAATTTCGCACCTCGCGATTTTCACGAGATAGTGAAATACAATAGTAATACAATATTACAGCATTACCTATAAATAATCCCAGGTTGTGCTGCAAAAGTATTTGATCATTGAAAATCGTTATATTTAAAGGTTAATCTATTATTTCTTTTATGTGTAAGCAAAAATAGGATTTGATAACATTTGTAACATTAGGGTTATGCTATTTTTTCTCATACGTCCGTGGAAATAGCACTTATTAATAAAGAAATCTTTAGAAAGTAAACATGATTTTTCATAGGGGGTCTGTATAATTAGATTATTGTATTAATTTTGAATTTTGTACTTATTTATATAATCAAAAATTTCCAAAATACTTCGTTTTGCACAGTGTGGTTATTAAAATAAAAAAAAAAGTATTTTTTGTTTGTATTAAGAAGTTTATATTTCTTTTGCACTATTTTGTTTTCAATTCACTTCTGAAGTAGGCATGCTATTCCTCTCTTACCCGGCAATATTGTGATCTCGCCAATGCTGGATCTGAAATTTCTCTGTATAATTTAAGATATACTTCTAGAACTTAGCCTTTTATAATTAATAATGTGATCTATAAAAATAGCAGCTTGCGAGGTCCATTAATTATGTTTTTCGATCAACTGACTGCAATAAATAAATAATAGATCACTTGCATATCACTTGCATATAATTGTACATTTTAGAGAGGAAATTAAAGATATTATAAAATTACCATATTATCACATGATATTTAAGCCTTTTTTAATGTGATGGCATCCGTATAATTTCGTATGATCCCCTGCTTACAAGATCGTCGCCAACGTTTTGAAATTTTGCTGTGCATACAGCGTGATCTTCATGACATCTGTGTGAAATAAATGAATAATAAACGACAAATTATATGAAAATTTACAATCCTTCGTCTAAATTTCTTAATCTGCGAGTCGGCTCCAATTTCATCTTCTACATTCTCCTCCTAATTATCTTTTTCCTTTCCTAATACATTGTCAATTATTCTATTGTTATTAAGAGAAAGCGAGTAATAGAAACAAAACTGGGTACATCCATTCTCAAGCTTGCAATTTCTCTCACTCTGATAGTAGCTAAATGGCTCATTTCCAAATTATTAGAAATTATCATATATATTAACTATCGTTCATCAATAATTGTAACTTTCTTATAATCTGTTCAGTGTAGCTGCACCAACTAACATTAAATCCCAATGATTTTCTTTTCCCATTAAAATAATTTTCTCCCAGAAGGATATAATGATTGGATTCTATCATATATGTATACAAGGCACCCACTTTAATCATGATTCAACAGCTAAATTCCATACCAGTGCAGATGGGTATATATTTCAAAACAGAAAAATGCTCTAAAAGGAGTAAACATATTTTGTTGGAGTCAATAAATATACTGCTAAAGAAATTAAGAAGTCTTTTTCTTATGCAATTTACCTATTTTATTAGTCGTATTTACTAAAATATTAACATATTAAGGTTTTAAACAAAAAGAGCTCTATTCCTCTGCGACTAAAATTGATCGAGTTACGAAGACTGGAATATCATTATTTTAGATTATTTCAATGGCTGTCTCAAGGAAGAACTGCTAATCAATCATTCTTCAATCAATCCACAGAGCTTGCTTGAGATGTCCGTTGATTTGATTGAAATAACTAAATTTTATGCTTTTACAACTCCATAAGTTTTAATCGCAGAAATGGATTTTTCGTGTAAAATCTTATTGCCAGGAATATTTATTAAGTATCAATAAAAGGAAAAGGTTATTTAAAAATTGTGATTTTTTTTTCAGAAATACTTTTACTGTTTCAAATAACATAAAATGTAAATCTTTAGGTATTTTAAAATCTCTTCCTAAATGGAAGTATATATAAAATCGGAAGTATAATGGTTTATCAATTATAACACTAGTTTATAAAGAGTCAAACAATTAGAATAGATATCCTGTGTATATTTTTTTTATCTCACACATAATTAAATTTTTTATTGTCGGTTCATTGGCTGCAGGATATAAGAGATTTTACTATGTTTTACTTCTGTAATTTTGAAATACCAAAATGATCTAATGGATTCTTCAGGTGAAGTTAACGAAATTTGTTTTTCATTGATTTTTAGTTATTTCATTCACCAATTAAACTCAGAAAATTGTAGTTATCATCTTTTCTGCTTTTTTCAATCCTCCTTTGTTTGCCTAAGCTTACTTCGGTGCTCACACTTTCGCTCTGCTAATGTAAATGTAGATATTAAATTAAGATGCTTGAAAATCTAAATTTTTTTCTCTTCTGAGATCTCAGTGTCGAAAAGCCGATTTATTTTTGGCATTATTTTTATCATTTCTTTTGTGGGATATTTCTACTGACTTATTTTCCATCTTCTCAGAATATCATATTTTTAAAGAAATTTCTAATGCCATAATAATTTCGCAATTTCAATTCCCTTTTCACCTTGATGAAGATTTCGAAATGGTATAAATCATAATATATGTTAAAAAACAAATTATTGACTTGAACAAAACTTTTCTAGGAAAACATTTTTTTCCCCTTTTTTGAACAAGAGAGATTATTTGATGGGGAAATATTAACCACAGATTAAAGTCATTCAATTTTGATTTTCATATTATTTAACATTTGGAAATAATTTAGTTCAGTTTAACTGTTAATGTCTTGTTTTGAAGCTTTTGAATTTTTCTCAGATGACGACATATCAGAATCTCTTACTTTCCACATCGAACTATCCCGAGACGTTTTGATTCGTGGCAAAATTACCACGTATCAGAATTATATATATGGTATCCACTAAAAGCTTTCTACCTCACCACTAATTTGAGAATGGCGACAGGTATTGCCACAAACCTAATGCCTAGGTATAGTAAAGAGATCATGCGCTATACGGTAAGATCGGTTATAGCACCACCTAGCGGTATACAAAGGATTTACCGTTCCTATCTCGAAAACGCTAAGATACGAGAAAAACATCAGTTACAAAATTGTAGGTCTTCGATTTAGTACGAAAAGGTACCTTTAGCGCGATAATGCTAAGAACAAAATGTGCAGAAAGAATACGTGCATTTGTTTTGTCGCGAGTTGAAATTGCGATGTTATAAAACATACCTAAAAGACAATGAAAAGCCAAATAGTTATCTCAAACCTTTATTTTCGGTGTTTAAAATGCTTATCGATGTCTGCACTGCAGATTTCGGCTCTTGTTTGAGTTTCACTACTCACACTTGTTATTATATTGGCTTGTGCGCTGCACAAACAACACTAATACATTATAGAAAGCCCTACAGTTTTGGCGGAAACCTGCTGTTTAAGTTATTCCCAGATGAAAAAGTATATTGGGGTCATTTTTTTGTTCTTGTCTTGTGATATCAAAATTTCGAAAAATGTGAACAAATATGGATTTCAAGCGTTCTGTTCTTAGTCAGAAACGGTAGCAGATGTTTACTGCCAAGGGACCAAGCACAATTTCTTTAATTTAGCTTCAAAATATTTCATAATACATAATTTTACATTGAATCAAAACCAATTACATATTAATTAGTCCTATTAAATTATTTACTTTGTTGATTTGCTTTTTTGTTCAGATGCTGACCCTAATTTTCTCTCATTGTTAAAAATTTGGTAGAATATTTGTAAAAAAAAAAAAAAAACTGTTGTCATTTTTTTTATTGACTATCAAAGAATTATCAACATTTGAATACATTTTTTATGAGAATCTTGAGATTTAATTGCTCTGAGATCTAATTCTAGAAAAACTCTTGTTATATTTCATTCTAAATTTTAGTACGTAGATCGATACAGGTTGCAGCAATAAACCTCAAGAATTTGTTGTAGCACAATCATGGAAATATTTAATCGGACTCATCGAAATTTAAGCATTTTTAAATACTTTAAATTTGATTCGAATTTGACAAAGTTCTTAAACTTCTGGATTTTTTAATAGTTATAAAATATTTCAATAGCCACAAAAATGAATTAATCGAAACAAGACTATAGTAATTAATAAATGCCTAATATTAGAAAATAATATCATATACAAAATAATACTTAATAGAATGAAATAACTAAATCTAAAAATTCATAAAAAGTTGATTGACAAGTTAATTTTCTTGAACGTCGACAATGTTTCTTTAATATATAATTGTACAAAAAGAATTAAGGCAAAAGACACAATCCATGCAAGAGAAAACATGAAAAAAAATTGCTTGTTTATTCATGTAAACCGCTTCCAATTCAAAAAGAAAGGGAAAAAAATTATCTTTGAAAGTTGTATCCTAAAGAATATTAAAGCTTCTGTCGTTTCAAGCACAGAACTTTTGATGAAATAATTTCCCATGTATTCTTCCTTTTCTTCACTCTCACTTCTAAGACCGAATTTAACAGATTTTATTGTTCAGGATGTCAATTCAGGGTGCTTCACACTCATGTGTCTTTCATTGTAATCAATGTCAATGCCTTCTTGACAAAGAATGCATTCAACTTTGTATCGATTGCGTCTGGATGACATAACATGCTAAATGAATAAATATATGCTCTTATAATGGAGGTTATATGAAATGAATGTAGAAAATAAATTCAAACGGTTTTTATATAAAAAAAACTTTCCAATATATATATTCAGCAGGAATTCAGATGCATTTCGAGTCCGAGACGAATAAGGTCGCTGCAAAAATAAAAATTTACTATCTATCGAACATGAACAATATAAATTTCAGAAAAGATATGATATTGTTTTTTAAAAAAGCCAAAGAAAATATTTTGTAAATATATGTACAAACTTATTCTTTTATGTCCTGTTTTGTAAAATATGAAAAAGGAAACACTTAAAGACTAAAATCCCCTTGTACTTATTTAAATGTATATATTTAACTTAAAACTTAGACTTAAAGAGACTTAAAAACCAATGCAGTATATTAAAAAATAATTAGATCCCAACTTCCTACCTTCATTTTTAGGCGCTTGTTCTAATCGTCAAATACTTGTTTCCCTCAGAGATATTGTAATCTGATATTACCAAAAAATGTTTTTTCTCTATTGCATGCATTAATTTTTCTTAATGTTTTATATATAAATAATCTATGAATAAATATTTTAATTATCGTTTTATTAAAACACCTTTATCCAAAGTCAAACAAAAATTTAGATGCCCTTGGGATTATTTAGTTTTTATTTTGTCGTAGAAAGTAATTTAAAGAAAAATCAAAGAAAAAAAAAGGGAAAAATGGAAAAACAATGGAATTAAAGAAAAAAAGAATTTGAATCTCGAGACACAAGTCGTTGATCAGCTGATATTCTTTATTTGAAACAATATTTGGGCCACGGTGGCCAAGTCTCGGTTTCGGAACTGGAGGGTTTCGGGTTCGAGGCCCGATTCCACCGAAGAACCATTGTGTAAGTGGGTTTGGAGAGGGATCGTGCCAGTTCAGGTGTCGTCCTCGTCATCTGACCGCGGTTCAAAATTACTAGGTCCGTCCCAAAATAGCCCTAGTGTTGGTTTAAAAAGGGATGTTAATTTATCTAAACTAAATTAAAACTTGAAACAATATTTAGAAAAGCGATACTCAGCTCTTGTCCGATCTTCCGTCAAGAGATGCGAAAAACATGAAAAATTCAAAAAATAATTGTCCAAACAAAATTAAGAGAATAGAAAAGCTGCATGCGGTTAATGTAAAACAAATTTTCTACCTTAAAAGAATGTAGATATTTTTCATATTTATTTTTCTTTATTTTATTGAACACTAATGAAGAACTCACTGGTAATATTTTCGTCATCACAAAATTCCCCTGCGCCAGTGGCTTAGGAAGATTAAGTGGTTCCAGTTGCAAACAAAGTATTGCTCTTTTTTTTCTTTCTCAAATACTGATATATCTGCACATCTTACCCACTCTCGCGCTACAGCATTGACAGCTGATTAACAGATTTAATGTAAGGAAAAACAGTAAAATTATTGAACTTATATATATATTTTTCTGATATAATTAATAATTGCATGTGAATCATAGAGTTTTTGGCTGGAAGGCTATTCATTGAACTACTTTCAGGCTAGCAACTTATTAAGAATAAATAGCACCTTTTGCACAAGTACTTATTCTTCTTCAGACATATTCGATTTAAAAATTAAATAAGTATACTAGCATTTTGTCTATACTTATACTAACAATGATTATAATTAATAATAACTATTATTAATTATATATAATTAATATTATAATTAATGCTAATATTAATTATTTTAACAATTAATAATATATAATTATGCTAACATTTTGTCTATGTGGTCTCCCCCCCCCCAAGAGTGAAGTCTGGCCTTCCTCCAGAGTATCTACGCCACTGCTACGAATGACACTCCTTGATGTACGGACTCATGCATTGAAAATCTTTGTATCAAATTGATGTTCTGCTAACAGGGAGAAAGGTTTTAAACACGTTGTCATAGTGACAAGAGTGTTTCCTCTGTTATTTACCAAAGAAAACTTATCACCCACTACAATCTGTTATCTGAAGATTAGAAATATGATGACATTCATTGAAAACGAATGTGTCAAAACAAAATCAATTTCAAAAAAAGAAAAAAAAATCTGAACTAAAATATATAGTTATGAATGAATAGGTTTTTTGATTAACCACCTTTTTATAATATAACAGATTGGTGTCCCAAGTTTAAGTTCCATATGTATATGCTTATTCATGTTAAATCTGATATGAACTTGAACAATGTCTTCGCGTTAGTATGGTGTGAATGTTTGGAGTTACGTTCGACTCGGGTATTATTTTTCTGTGAATCAAGACTAAGAGTCTCCGCTCTAAATAGCTCTGTTGTAGTATTAATGTGTGTAACATCAGCATTTCGAATGAAAAGTTGAAATTTCAAATAATTTCATAAAATCAGAATTTCAACTGTAATTGATGGTAATGACATGTCAAAAAAAGTGTTAATAATGAAAATATTTAAAAACATATTTCTGTTATGCAGAATCCGAATGCTCTTTGATTGTTAAATGCTTTTTGATACATTACAAATAATTATTTTTCCATACAGAAAGTAATGTATAACTTTTTTCTAATGTAACACTTTTCATAAATATTAATTTTAATAATTTTATATATTTTACTCCTTCATTTTTCTTACTTATTTCCTATACTAATATTTAAAAGTTCAGTTTCCTCTTTAAAAGTTAATAAACAAATTTTTTTTTCGCTAAATGTATACAGCACATGCGCTTTAAAAGATTTCATTTCATAATATCTGCTTAAGTCAAAGTTCCTCTATCTGTAGATCAGCAGACAAGTTTAACTTTGTATCAGTAATAATCAGATATGCATTAAAAATAATTCTTCGATATTAAGTCACCTGTTTAAATAAGAAATTGTGAGTAAAAAACTAAAGCTAAATGTCATCAAATGCTGGAAGTTATTAGTTATTTATAGGTGGAAAACAGTTTTAATTCTGTAGAAAACTGATAAATCAACAAAATTTCGAATAAACGTTTTTTTTTTTTTTTTTGCCGAATAATTTTTAGGAATGTAAATTTTGGAATTTGGTTGATAGAATTAAAGCAAAAAAAGGTAGATTTAAAATTAGCAGTAAAATCTTCTATAACATATCTAATATTATAGAAATATTTTCAAATAAGATAAGCATAATTATCTTAAATAATTATAAATATAATTAAAAGTTTTCTTAAAACTTGTTTTCATTAGTTTTCTAAAAGGTAGAAGTTTTTTTTCTTTTTAAATCATAATTCCATTTTTCAAAACAAGAATCGCAAAATGTGAAGCTCTGATAGAAATATTCTAAATTATTATTCACTTTTTTACTTTAATCACTTATTTTATCCTTGCTATGTCATGCAGCTTTCATCAGAGAACTAATTCGTTTTATTTTAATGCCGTTCATGATAACATTTTAAAATTCATTTTAAGTAATTTGTTGTGTATTAAACCGATAACACCCAATTTGATTTAAAGAATAGGTTTCGGCAAGTTTCTTTTAAATTATGTCGGAAACATCAAGGTTAAGATTACTATAAATTAAAATTCCCCAAAAAAGGTTTTCATTCTCTTAATAAGTTTTAGAATTGTCGAAAAATATCATTAAAATTTTTTTTTGTATATATATATATATATATATATAATATAATATGTATGTAACAGATATTGCGAAAACGTTATTAAATATCAAAGAATAAGGCCTACTTTCGATTTCCTTGCATTACATAGAAAAAATGAAGCCAAAATAAATTAAATAAAGCAAATAAAAATGATGACACTTTGACTTCAAATTCTGGCTTAAAAAATGATAACTATCAAATTATTTAGAAATTTGGAAAAAATATATTAGTTTCTTAAACTATGCAAAAAAGAAGCAATAAAATGCGTTCAATTTAATCACGGAAGGTAAATGTAATTGTCCTATAAATAAGACTGGGAATAAAGGTTTAGTAACGTTATTGCACAAAAGTCAATACATAATTTATAAGCAAAAAAAAAAAAAAACCTTTTTAAATGATAATCTAGCCAAAAATTGGTGCTTAAATCATTAAATAAATTTTGATCATATTTTTAAATACAATAGAATTTGATTATCTAGGCTCCTGTCAAACAAATACTTCGTTAACAGAACCGGTATTAGAAAATCGAACTCTGTGCTTTTCATTTTTTATTTAAATCGCCAAATTTTTCAGAAAAAGCTGTCAAAGTTGACCTTAGAACCAATTTTCATGACAGAAGGTCATTAATAAGACGTGATCTTTTCTAATTTAAGAAATTATTTAGAGATAAGTCATAACACTGACTCTCCGACCCACCCGAAGGCACACGGATAATAAATATTTAATGACCGGACCGCTGCAACAGCAACATTGGCGGGAACTATGGTTGAGTCCTAAGGGCAATCACCGGCCACGGTATAACCCTTCGCTAAGGAAGTACGTCCCGTCATCGATGGGAGGAGCCAGATCCCCACGTTTTCGTGTATCCTCCAGGGCGGTGAAATTCAACCACCATGCCTGAAGCATCTCCTGTACATTTTGAGGTGCCCCCGGGGTATATTTTAGAGATAAAAATAGTAATACAATTTCATTTCTAACACTTCAACATTGATGTGAAAAAAATTTCTTGATTTCATTTTCATAAAAAATTGACATTACAAATGTGTTGGGAAAATTTTGAATTTTGAGGACAATAATGAATGGAAAAATATAAAAGTGAAGTATCAATCGCAAATCTTTTTAAAAAAATTACTTAAAAAAAATCCATGTAAAAAGTTTGATAGATAATAAAAATACTTGCTAAAATGTAAAGTTCGAATAAATAATTTTAGTAAATCTTGTAAAAGGAAAAGAAGCAATGACTTATAATTTAGTCTCTATTAACTACGTTTTCGTTTATCTAAGGTAATCGGAGACCTAATCAGCTAGAATAACTAAAGCTCTAAAGCAAGATTGCATATTTTATTTTTTGTGCGAAAGTACCAGGAAAAATATTCCTTTACAGAAAGAAAGGAAATCCATTGCATATCCGATGATTATGATTGATAAACTAAGCACAATAAAAAAGCTAATTCATCAAAATTGAATCGGTTTAAACGGATATATAAAATTGTATATTTTAAAATCATACAAGCAAAAATATAATTTCATTAATACAAAGTGAGCAAAAAGTAATTTCATGAATTCAGTGCTAAACTCAGTTTCAATATGGTGAAAAACGAAAGGTAGATTAACATATAATAACAGGCTATTCAGCAGATCATATTAGAAAATTCTTTACATATCTGATGATTATGACCGATAAAAGTAAGCGCGTTGAAAATGCAAATTCATTAAAATTGAATCAATATATGGCAAATACATATTTTAAAATCATAAAGGTTACATTATTTTTAATAAATACAAAATGAGCAAAAAATGATAAACATAAAGCTAAACTTGTTTTAAAATATGTTGAAACAAGGAAGATACATAAATTATATGAAACGGTTAACGGCTTTGCGCAATTTTATATATGAAATGCAAATAATATTCTGAAATATACATTTTTAAATCTCACAGTGAATTGTATGGTTTGCAAAATATTATGGTATTTATTAAAATGCATTATATGTAATACAAAACTTTTTAATCTAGGAAATACAGATATTAATAGTATCTCAAAATAGAATTTATATCTCACGTGACATATCATTAGTTGCAAATATAAATCAGAGAAATCATGATATTTAAAGTACGTATAATATCAACACAATTGAGCCTACAGACAGACGAACTCAATACAAGAATCTAAAAATAAGCGCTTTTCCCTTATTCAATATATATATATATATATATATATATATATATATATATATATATATATATATATATATATATATATATATATATCGAATGATTATATAAAAAAACTATCTCAATATACGAGACCGTAACTATCATACCGTTCACAGGAGAAGAATAAGATTTTGGTTCGAGGTATTTTGAAGTATGCGCTCTAGAATAGTATGGGAAAAAAAACCCACCCACCAGTTTAACAATTAGGGTTACAGTGACAAATTTCAAACTTTTCAGATAGCAGCATCAACTTTTTTTTAATTGGAATGTGTTCTCCATCCCAAAAAACAATAAATAACGTTGGAATGGTACCAGTAGCACGAAAATTATCAGCGGTAGACTGACTGAGAAGAAAAGATAATTTATTTTATAATTATCCGGTATATATATGAAGATAATGTTAAAGGCATATTTAAATTATATATATATTTATTTTCATACGTGTCAGAACACATTTGCAAGTCATGCACCAGGAGACGATGACGAAGACTGGGGACCAGATTTTGAAGGAGAGGTGAGCCATTTTTTGTGTTAAATATTCGTACTTCTAACAATTCAAAAAAAAAATATTCTCTTTTATTTCCATGTCATCTTTTCAATCGATTCATAACGTGCCCCCTTCTGGGGAAAATTATTATTTACTTTAATATTTATCCACAGAAAAAATTAATATCCCCCCCTCCCCCCCCAAATCATTCCTTGCATGAAAACATCGTCATCAGAACTATTTTAAAAAATGAAGATAATAGTTTAAATGATCGAATACTTTTAACGTTATCAGTACCTAGCATATTTATTACAAAAATTTTTTATATGTCCGTTGAAAATTTTTTCCAAACATTCATTCGATAAATCTTTTGTATTCTTGATTTCTTTTTTGATGTATATTCTTCACTTTTGGCTTACCATGTCCCTGATTCAAAAATTATTTGTTAAAAATTAAATAAACATTTCTGAGCAGGTTTCATCATATTAAAGACTATCATGTATTATTTCACATGAAATTATTAAAATCGTAGCCAGCTGATATAATCATTTTTTTAGAATGAAGACAATTATACAGACATTGGTTTCAAATAATATAAGCAGGAAAGGCATTCGTAATTGGGGGCTTGCAAGTTCGGGATCTCCTCGATTTGAATACAAATATTATTTTAGTCCTTCTTTCTGTCATAAATGTTACAGCTTTATCGGGAATAGCTTGATTTGCAAGATTTGGATACGTGTGATAGTCTCCAATCTTCTTCAAATCAGCACCTTCAAGTGAGCAGAAAACAATTTTGTTTGCCTATTTTACGATTCATTTAATGCAAAATTTAATAGAACTAATATGGTACAATCTCTCTTAATCGGCAACAAAATGACTTGGATGACTACGTATAAGGTATTGTGATGAATAATAAAACATACATAAAGAAATGAACTGTTGTGCATTTTTGAAGCATGAATTGCAGTTTTTCAACAGCATCTTTTCTAAATGTATAGACGTGGTTTGTAAAATCCACAGTGTGAGAACTTAATCAATTGCACTTGAAGGTTTTAAGACTTAAGTCCAATCGAATTGTAATTTTAACATAAAAAAATATCTTACAGCAATTTTATTCGCTTTTGTTAGTGAACTTTCTATCTAAAATCGGCCTCTAAGTTTGTAACCAGATATGTTAACGGATACAGGGGCGAGGGTGGAGGGAGCTTTAATACTGATTTTTCGCTAATTAAGTAAGAGGTGATTAACCTAAGAAGAAAAGTTAAATTAGAAAGTTGTACGTAATAAAAATACTTATAAAATGAGGTATAGAAGGTAATAATAGTTTTAACAAGAGTACATTTTTAAAAAGTGCAAATATGAAATAATATCTTTTATTTAAAAAAAAATTGAATTTTATGGAATACCACTTAAGGTGCGTACTATATATAAAGAAATAATTGGTGAAATCTTCAATGCAATATCTGTATTTTTTTTTTTTTTTTTTTTTTTTGAAAATTGACTTTTTTTTTTTTAACAGAGTCGATGAAAAAATGCTTACAAATACTTTTCTATCGGTCGAAATTCGTGAACAGAATTTTTGTTTTTTATTTTAAAAGTGTTATTCTACGACTTCAAATGGCATCATAGGGGTTGATTTTTTTAAAAAAAGGGTTCAAAATTAAATTTGAAAAGAAAAAAAAACTACCCTTATTTTGTCAGTGGCGATTGATTCTCGAGAAAAAATAAAAATAGCGTTCACGAGCGTAACGGTAATTTTAAAATGAATTCAGACTTAAAAATAGAAGCAAAATGTTTTTAAATTGAATTCTTACCACTTTTTTTTTTTTTCAAAATCGACCATTATGATATTACGTGAAATTCAGGAATGACACTTTTAGAATAAAATGCTGGGTTTTTTGTTGTTTTTTTAATGCAAATTTTGACTGATAGACAAATATTTGTAGGCTTTTTTCAAGAACCTTTTTGTTTCTTTCTTTCTGATAAAGTCGAATTTTTCAAAATAGTTTTGTAGATATTGATATGAAAATTCTACTGCTTGTTGCGTCCTTTATAATGCGCATTTCAGGGGAATTCCAAAACTTTCTCTCAAATAAATACATAAAAAAAATAAGAAGTTTTCAAAATTTGCATTTTTTTTCTATATTTTATTTTGTTCTGATTAAGTTGTAATTACGTTTCATACTTCATTTTAAAAATATTATAAATGCCTACAAATTCCTATTTAAAAATTTCCTCTATAGAAAATGGTTTATTTATTTATATTCGAAAAAATGCGACAAATATAAATATTGACTGCATCTCAAAAAAATCTAATCCCTCGTTATTTTTCAATTTAAAGTTTTCATTGTCCTGCAAATTGCTTACGGCTCAGATACAAAAAAAAGCAAAAAGGATATCTTCAGATGCTGTTGAACAAGGGTATCCGCTTTAACTGTGTCCCAGCAGCTGTTTTCTTTGTTATTAAATATAGTTATTTGCTTTACATGAAATAATATTTTGTGTTGTTTGAGCCAATAATTGCATTGTTGAAAAAATTAAGTATTTGACCATTTTATAGAATTTCTATTAGTCATAATTAGTAAAATATTCTTAGTACACTAATATTCCAAACAAAAAATAGTTCCAAAAATAGCAATAGAGTTATGAAGCATTGAATTTCATTATTTTAGATTTGTCATCCACTGCCTCGGGTAATTGCCGTCAGTTGATTAACGGATTTTTCCCTCGAAAATATCAATGAAGTGATAAAAAATAGTGATATTCAAAGTTTTAAAACGCGGTCAGTTTAAGTCCTTGAAAAATGGAATTTTTTAGATATTTGTATGGCAAAAACTTTTTATTTAATGTTACTAGTAAGAATGACGAGCAAAAAAAAAAAAAAAAATTAAAATCGTACTATTTTCAGCAGCAATTTATTGATTCAAGTTTCATAAAATGTCATTTTTTACGCATTTAAACCATTTTTCCAATAGGAAGTGTATAATATCTTTGAAGGTTTAGAAATTATGCACTGAATTACGATAAGAGATCTATCTCAAATTCGAATTTAAATCTTTAAAAAATTTAAGTGTTGTTCAGATATTACATACTCCTTACGATAGTTTATACATGATTCCTACGAATTTTTATTCAAACAATAGCCAATTATTTATTAATAATCATAAGAATAAATAAATATTTTAAATCATCTCAAATTTCTATGAAAAGCAAATTGTGAAAAGAGATAATAACTCTAAAATATTATCAATTCAACATTGTTAAAGTAATTCTTTTTCAGTTATGCTCACAAGAGATAGAAGATAACAAGATAAATGAGATTCGGGAGGGTAAGTAAAAAATATTTGTTAAATATTATTGACAGTTTATACATCAGAAAAAAAAACCCTCTTCTTTTAGCATGATTTTACACTTTTTTGTTAAATTTATAATCAAACCTTCTACATCATTTTCAGCATTTATTTCTATCATAGTATGTTTAAATCTATAGCAGTTATGGAATATATTTTCAGCAAATCTACTCAGAAATTCAACAAATGATGGTAATGTCTTGAGTGAAGATAATACTCAGACTGTTCAGACATTTACTGGAAACCATATTGTAAATGCTAGGAAAACTGGAGCCATTCCGAAATCCGGTTTCTCATACCTCAGTAACACAAATGATAATAAAGCTTTCCTGGCCATTGGGATACAATCCGGAAATAACATTCAGCCACAAAGGCAAGCTTCACAACCAGCAGCACAATCAGGGAATGCATCCATGAATTCAGAAAATTCTCAAATACAATCACCAACTCGAACAACTTCGGATAATAACACGGTGACGAAAAAAACTCCAAGAAAACTTAAACCGGAAGCGTTTTCTTTTTTGAACAAGTTGCCACAGAGAAATGTTTCCGAAAATGGCAGTGGCGTTAGTAAAGAAAGGAAAACTTTGACTCCAACAGCCTTTTCTCATGCTGAGAAATTGAGCTTTTCTAGATCACAAGGAAATAGCATCATGGCACTTAATGATACCCCAGAAGCATCTGCCAACGAAATTCCATCGGCACCACCTTTAGAAAATACACCAAGCAATTATGAAACCATTACCGAAGATTCTTTTTCTGAATTTGATTTGACGTCCATTGGTAATACAACAAATAAAGAAGATGAGAAGCCACCACTTCCGGCAAGGCCGCCACCAGTTTTCAAATATCCCCCAGAAACATTTTCATCACCAAGACCAATATCTATTGAGTCTACTTGCACTCCCGCCGTTTCTCAACCTCTTTCACAGTCTGCTCCAGTTTACCCAAAACTTAACAGTTCTATTTCTCCACCAGATTCTGCTATTTCCCATCCACCTTTACAATCTGCACCAGTTTACCCAAAACTTAACAGCTCTATTTCTCCACCAGATTCTGCTATTTCCCATCCACCTTTACAATCTGTACCAGTTTACCCAAAACCTAACAGTTCTATTTCTCCACCAGATTCCACTATTTCCCATCCACCTTTACAATCTGCACCAGTTTACCCAAAACTTAACAGTTCTATTTCCCCACCAGATTCCACTATTTCCCATCCACCTTTACAATCTGCACCAGCTTATCCAAAACTTGGACATTCTATCTCTTCACCAGATTCTGGTTTAAAATATAATAATGCGACTCCACAAGACAGAATATTAAACAAGATGAATAACAGAAAGAGCCTTCCAGCCATTCCAGTCTGTCCTGCCGTCCCAAAGCGACCTCTACCTCCTTTACCCATGTCAAATACCAATAATGTTAGCAAAGTAAAATCCCAAAATGATACAATTAGGCTTGAAAGCTCTGATTCTATGAATGAAGAAAAATGGCTTGAAGAAGCACCCACAATCCATGGCACGATATTCAATCACCAAGTGAATGAGCTTCCGATATTTGAAGAATCTGTTCAGCGTACAGCTTTTAAGGAGCCAGTATTGCAAGAACAGTTGATCCCAAGTCCTCAACAGCGGTTAGCTCAAATTCTTACAAATCAAACCAGTGTTGATAGCACGATATTGCGATCACAACAGAAAATAGCTTCAGCTATAGCTTCAAGAGTTACTGGATCTCAAAGCAGTTCCATTTCAAGGCTTCAAACAACTGAAGAATCCGATTTTCATAATGGTGGAAGACCCAAAGAACTTATTAGAACGATGCCAGGAAGGTAAGGTATTTTTGATTAATATTTACATTAATTTTAATTTTATGTAACATATATTAATGTAGTAAAATGCTACTTAAAATTATAGACTATCTGTGAAATAATAAATATGTTTGCCGAATATAAAATAATCGAAAATGCAGTTTAAATAGCACAGATAGATAATTATGGATATCTGGGTCTTTTAGATTTTAATCTATAAATTCATTAATCAAAAAAGAATAATAATTAATCTTCAGATCAAATGTTGATTGTCTACTCTAGAGTCAAATCTAGAATTTCAATGCTGTACAAAGCACAAGGAAAACAAAGCACAAATAAATAACGAAATATAAAAAAAATATTACAACAATGCATCATAATTGTATTAGAGAAAACAATTCATTATTTCAAAGTTTATTCCCAAGCTATCTTTTGGTATAGCAAAATTTAAAAAATACAGTCAATCTTAAACTTTGTAATTAGTCAAAAAAAAAAAATATGTAGAATTTTTTATAACGGAAAATAATTCAGATAAATATATTTGTAAAACAAAGGAAGTATTTAAAACATAATTAAAAATTTCTAAAAGATTTTATACTTTATTATCATGAGATTTTATTCTTCATGGCTAATAATTTAATAATTAAAAATTTAACTAAATGTTATTTAGAATGGTACTGAACACAGCCGTTGGCCATGATAACTTGAGAATACTTTATTTCTCATTTCTTAGAAACTTTATCATAAAGCTTTCCATCAGGTGTCAAAAAAAAAAAAAATCTACCCCAAATTTTTTAAAATTCTATTTATGTGGATATGAAATTTAATTAAGTCTGTTTTCAATGTAATTCTTTAATAAATGGCTCTCAAAAATTTACTACGACAAAAAATTACATAGAAATTCTCAATGTGCAAAAAATATTATGACAACAGTTATATCGAGAAGAAATTATAGGCTCGAAGCTCAGAACATGGTTCAAAATAATAATGTTCATCTCAATTACTGTTCAGCTTCAAGACAAGATTATGAACTAAACAGATCAAAATGTAGGTATAGAAATTAAAAATACTAAGTGGATATAAGCTTCATCCACCTTTATGGTAACTTAACAATAATTTTCAAAAATCCAATGAAACAGGACAACCTGTAAAATAATATTTATTTTAGAACGTAATCTAGCTATCTGCACATTCATACATAACTATATTCTTGGACACTCCTTCTTTGCACCAACATTACATATTGGTTGAAATTTTATATTAACTATCCCCTAAGAAACTACATCATTAGATATCGACAACTGTATGATCAAGTAAATGCCACCCAAAATCGCATTTAATTTGGAATTGCCCTTCTACTATATATACTTCAGCCCCTTGCAAACTTTGTCTTTCAAGAAAACGAGAAATTCTATATTTTCGGCTACATTCCTTGAAATTCGACAGAGTTACTGTGAAGAGTTATTATTACTGTGAAGGAATTTAAAGACCCAACCAACTCAAACATCGATGTACCATAATACAAACTGTTTAACCATTATTTGAAATTATTTTTAATAAGTTTCTGTATGATTAAAAAATATATTGAACACCAATTCGTGTTCTTTACCGATCACCCTGCATGTGTATATAACATGTACCTACATTAAAGTGATTATGCTGAATTTATTGAGACAGGTTATAGCTCCCCTAGTGGTGAAATAAGGAAGTTATAAAAATAAATAATAAAATTAGCCATAAGTCCGATCAGAAAAATGTGTGCTAAGCCATAATAAAAACATATATGAGAAGTTTTCATGGAGTTATCTATTAAACTGGTAGAGATATGTGCGATTAAAATTATGAACATTCTGTGACTTGATAAAAGGTTCTCCCTAAAACTGCAAAATGTATCTTCCGTTAATATCATAGTTTTTCAAAGTGAAGCAACGACGAAGTGAAATTTAAATATCGAAAAAAGTAAATAAAAATAACAAATCTGAGAAATGCACTTGGCAGGTGGGGGGGGGGAATACCGAAGAATACATTTTTCAATTTTGGGCATTCAGCATAGTCACTTTACTGTAGGTACATGTTACTTCCCTGGTTATACGAAAACGCCGTTTTGGATTGAAAGGGTTTTATCGATCACCCTGTTTTGTCATAAAACTAACCAAAGGTTTTTGAAGGTAATATTTTTCATTTGAAGAAAAATGTTTAGTTTCCTTTACAAATTTAATACTCTACTAATGCGTATTTTCATCCTATATGACAATGCATGAAAAAATATCCATTAATCACTGCATTTTTCTTTCGTTGTCTTTTATGGATGAAACAACAAAGTCAAAAGACGAATGAAAGATATGGTTTTAAGTTTCAGTTTTGCCCGCAAAACCATTCATTGTGTTAATTCCTCACGATAGCTACAGAAAGTTCCATTTTTTATTTGTAAAAAAGAATTTTGCGCCTTTGCTTTATCTATACGAAATTTAAAACTATTCATAATAATCAGAGATTTGATGTCAGCAGTTAATCTTTTGAAAACAGTTATTTTGTTTCTTATTCATGAACCACATTATATATAAAGGGATGAGGGAGTGAACGAACTTTCACGTCAGATAGTAGCTGCAATGAAGAAAGATCAGTCGCTTCTTTCTTTGACGACAGATTCAACATTCAAGGTAAAGGCATTACGGAAAGAAATAGATTCAAAAACGATTCATTTATAGGCACTGTGGTATTGCAGCATTCTCTGTTCAGTGAATTAATTGAATTACTAATTTAACTTTCAAGGAAAACCATACTAACCTTACTTATCCAGGAGGGCGTAAGGCTGCATCTAGGACCATGAGAAAGAATTTAACTTTGCATATAATGTTTAAATACATCAAAAATTTAACACCAGTTTCCTTTTGGTGATACAATTTTCAGGTGGAATATAGGGAAAACGCTTTTTCCTCCCCTTAGAGTTAGAAGCATTTTGAAGGATTGCAATTTCGTCTAGTCCCGATTTCTGTCTGCTGCACATTCGCAGGAGGGAAAGTGCGTTTTTTTTTTATCACGGGATTTGAAAGCATAAGGAAGGTAAAGTAGAAAAGTGCAGTTCAAGACATGTTATAAATGGGATTTTAACCGTTTTACTCCTAAAATTCAAGAAAAATCTCGAAGTAAAAAAGTCATTCGCGTTAGAACAATTGGCGGAAGTTAACAACTTATCATAACATCTAAATAAAACTCAAGAGCAGCTAAAATCAGAAAAATAAAGGGAGATGAAGATTAGTTTCAATCGTCAAAATTGAAAAGAAACACTAGACTGCAAAAATTATTCAAAATTAAGAAATTCAAATTTCACAATTAATTCCCTTCTTCCCAGTTCGGGATTTAACCATTTTCCGCCCCTAGACAGTGTTCTTTATGGGACCTTTCTTTTAAGAAACTGATTAAATCAGTTTCATATTTCAACACATTTTTAATTTAATCAATACGTTAAAGATTCATATTACGTTAATTTTTTAAGAACTTAGTGGAAATGTATTTGTTTTATTTATTTATTATGACTCATTGACTGCACAGCAATATTTTTGTACATAATTACATTCAAGCAGCCACTTGTTTGTTTATAAATATATTAGAAATTTAGGATAGTAATATTTTCTCAAGTGACAATCTTGAGATCTATTTGGCTTTAGAGGCTTTAGGAAACACCCCCACATTCTTTGTTTAAAATTCACTACCGTCTCGCTTTCTTGGCTCAACGAAAATGAACGTGAAAACATCATTAATTTATTTCAACACGAATTCTTAGTGTAATATGCAGTCAATCGAAGGGATTCAAGAGTATAAGATGAAAAATATATATCACAGCTAAAATGAGAAATACAAACGATTAGACAGAATATTATTATTTTTTTTCATATTGATTCATATTTCCCATTCAAACCTTAACTCAAAGAAAATGACAACTAAAAAAATCGCAACAATTATTAAAAAAAAAAAAGGGAGTAAGTAAATTGAGGAAGTAACGAAGGGATACAAGTTCACAATATGATCATCCACGAAACGAAGATTTCAAAATTCCTTTTCAAGTTTGTGAAAATAATGAATGAGTAACTATCACAATAATTCTCCATAAAATACTCTATACTGACCCCTTACACAAAAAATGCCAATAAATCGACCATTCGTTGAATTACTAAACTTTAAGGACATAAGAGAGCTAACTTTACACCTTGAACCTTTTACCGATACAACTCCTCCTATGAATTCGAAAAAAAGTAATTCAGGAAATGAATGAGAAACAGCTGTCAGAAATCAGTGAAAGAACCCCCAACTTTCTCCTATTTTTCAACTACTCGAAGATAAGAAATCGACGGCGAGAGAAGTCTTGTGTAATATTGCATTCTTGCCTTCTCTTCTCAACAGCAATCTTCAACATACACGTTTATTCTTTCGTTACCATTGTGATAATCAAAGAAAAATTTTCTAGAGAATTATTCAAGACTACAAAAATTAACGTCGCGAGGAAGCAATACCATTCGACTGGTTTCAGCTACACTTCTACACGACAATAGGGATCTCTTGCGAGTTCAAAAATTAGAACTCAAATAACTTATTATGAGATTTCAATCATCAATTTATCTGGGACCCAATTAAATTAAGCATTCTCTGTTCAACTTTCTCAAATAATTCGAGGATAAAACTTCTTTCTTTCCATCAACACCATATGTAATTATAGTGTAGATACCCAATGTAATTATCCTTCCATTCCCTTTTCAGCTACAATATTCGCCACATATGATATCCTCGCTAAGTTAACGAAATTATGAACAAAAATTATCCGGATGATGGTTCAAAATTAGCAATGCGACGAAGTAATAGCATTACTGAGCAGTACTAGAACTAAACAATCCATACGACACATCCAAAAATAGTACTCAAAGATCCAATTGTCATATTTCAGTCACCTATTCATCTGAGACCCATGAATACAAAGCACTCACTGTCCGACCTAGCATCTAAATTTTTCGACGGTAGAATTTTTCATCGCTTTCATTCCATATGTAATTAATCCCTCGTGTAATTATATGTTCGTTCCTTTATCCACTCATGATGAAGAGAAAGTAATACTAATCAACAGGATTCAGCAGCACAACTAGGAACTCTGTCATTAACCAAACAAATAAACCTGAACTTCTTAAATAAACTTGTCTCAGCGAAAATACACGAATATTCAATAAAAATGCTCAACAATATTGGTCATTCCATTGTCGTTGTGATAGAGAGGGAAGGGAAAAGTATTTCTTTTTCTGCTACTTCGAAATTTTAATAATACTTTATTTACGTCTTAAAGACGTATATTAACTATACGTCTTTAGCAAATAGGTAGTTTGCTGTGCTGATTAGTAGCTAAAAATTGAAATTAAATATTTTGCTTAAATATATTCTAATGGCTTCTAAAGGAAATATTTTTAAACTTCAAATTTTCAGAAACATATTTCAGAACATTTTAAACTTTTACACTATTTAGTTCATTTTGCAATGAATGTCTAATTTTTTAGCTATATCTCTATACATTCAATTATATCATATGAAAGAGCGGCACCTTTTAAAAATTTTAAACCGACTCTCACAGTCGCTTGATTCTGGAGCTATGTCTCAAATATATGTACAATAAAATTTCAAAAAATTTATTTACAGCATGAATTATACTGAAACATACTCAAAATGGAATAATAAACCGAATCATTGTATCTTGATTATCAACAATGAAAAAAACCCAGGATTAAATCTTAGAAACAAAACTGAAAAAAAAATATGCTTTTCATTTCAACAATGAAATATATATTGTTGTAAAATACGCAAAAAATGAAATTAAAAATTTTTGAGAAGTTTCATGTAATATGAAATTCTTACCTTCCCTTTTTAGCTACAATTTTCCTCACACACACACACACACACACACACATGTGATTATCGATTAGTTGACGGAAGAATTTTAGAAAATTTCTATAGAAGATGATTCAAGACTACGAAGACTAGCATCGCGACGAAGCGATACCAGTCAACAGAAATCAGTAACACTACCTCACGATTATATGATTCTCCAATGAATTAGAGAAATCGTACTCAAAGAACTGATTGCGAGATTTCAATTGCCACAACGAGTGAATAAGACTCGGAATAATCTTTTATTTTTTATTTGATTAAAAGTTGCTGCTACAAGTCTCGCTTTATATTTTGTTTCACCAGTTATTTTGTTTTAAAGAATATACCCATTTGCTTTTTATTAATTTTGTTTTTGCAGGATTATTTACGATTTCCCAAACTTCGTGTTTATTTAACGAATGCAATTCATTTTTCATCGCTCTTTCCCAGTTCTTCCAATCAGCTCTATTTCTTTGCCTCTAAGTATGTATTTGGAATGTTATAAACTACATTAACTGACATTTGTTTACATTTGAGCCTTTCCGAACGTCTGACTGGAATCTGATTTACGATATTATTACTACTTGATTCAACATTTGGTGTTGCGTTTTCATCCCCCATAGCAGCGTCTGTCTGACGCGAAGTTCTACTATGGTATAGAATAGATAAATCACTATTCTCAACCTCTGCCTATTCCTCAGGAATTTCTAAACTAGATATTTCACTTTTTGTTTTTTATTTTTCTTACATGCCGTTGGAGAAGTTTCAAGCAGTGGATTAATATACCAAGCTTCTGCTTTCGTTTTCTCCAAATAAGTATTACCTTTTAAATATTCATTGAATTTAACTGATCTCTCTTCTATTATTTTTCAGCTTTTAATGTCATAAATTCGATAACCCTTTCTTTCTCTATCGTAACCTAGCATTATACCACGTTTTCCTGGAACTTCAAATTTATTTCTCATTACTTTCAGAACGTGAAAATAGGCCATACAGCCGAATTTTTTAAGATAATTTAATTTCGGTTTTCTACCTGTTCTAATTTCAAGGGGTATTTTTTCTTTTCCTTTACGTGGGGTTACATTAGACACTTGGGTGAATGGCTTCGGCCCAAAATTTTAATGGAAGTTCATTTTCATATAATAAAGATCTAGCTCTTTCTAAAAGAATGCAGTTCGCTCTTTCATCTTTACCGTTACTTTCACTATTGTATGGAATAGTTTTTTCACGAAATATTCCTGAATTAGCAAGATAAGTATCAAGTTGTTCATTTACAAATTCTTAGCCATTGTCAGTTCTTAATTTTTTAATTCTTTTATAGGTTAAATGTTCATATTTGGCTTTAAATTGCGAAAATATATTAAACACTTCATTTTTATTTTTTAAGAAATAAGTAAAATACATGGCAGAAAAATCATCCACCAATATCATGAAATATTTTGCGCCACCAAATGATTCAGGTTGAATAGGACCACACAGATCAGCATGAATCAACTCAAGAATTTCAGAACTTTGATTTACGTCAATATTAGAATGAGTTTTTCTGGTTATCTTACTTATATCACAAGTTTCACATCTAAAATCATTAATATCAATATAATCTTTCATTTTAAGCATATACTTAGGATTTAAATGACATAATCTGTAATGCCAAATCTCATAATTACGAGAGGATTGCTTAGAAAAATATTCTGAATTATACAATGGTTCCAAATATAATTCTAATTTATTGTTATTTTTAAATGCTTTAGTAACTAAATTATTATCTTTATCAAAAATCAACATACAATTATTATTCGATTTAATTTTACAACCCTTATCTATCAAACAAATTACTGACAATAAATTATATCTTAGTTCAGGAACATTGCTAACATTAGTAATTGTTAAATTTGTAGGATTATTACTCACAGTTTTTGTTTTAACTGTTCCGACTCCCTCACACAAAATTTTAGAGTCTTTACCTGCTAAATAAATATCCCTTGTTTCAGGGATTATTTTTTCAAACCACATACCGTCTTTGGCCATATGACAAGAAGCTCCACTGTCCAACAACCATACTTTATCACTTAGGCTTTCTTCTTGATGAGAAGTAGTAAATACATTATCACTAACACTGCGTCATTTTGTTGATTGGTTGCACGGTGTTGTGTATTTCGCTTTTGATTATTATCATTACATGGAGCACTTCGACGAGTATTTTTATTCCTGTAAAAACAGTCCTTGGCGATATGATTTGGACGTCTGCAGATGTAACAGTCTTACACCAAAACTTTTGTTTTTTCTAGAATAAAACACTTCCGCATTGATTCCTTCAGCGCGAGTACTCGTCGGCGAATAACAGGTATTTACTTCTTCCTGTAAAGTTTCTAATATTTCGCCCATTGACTTATCACGTTGGGTTTTGAGAATTTTTCATACTTTAGAGAATTTTTCTTTCAGTCCATGCACTGTATAGTAAATGGGCTCCCTAGATGTGACATCCAGTCCTAAAGAATGACGCTTCGTAGCAATTCCTCTTACTCTGGCAACATAATCGTTTGCCGATTCATTACTTTTTATTTGAAGATTTTTCAATTCATTGCCGGCATCTATTTTGCAGTCTTCTGCTTGACAGCACATTTATCAGAAATAGAAAACGAAAAGAAAAGAAAGCACAGGTATTGACAATTACGCACATAGCATCATGTAAAGCAGTTCGCAGGAGGAATGGCGTCGGAACAAAAAAGCGTAATCACACAGATATTCCTACGCGAGAAAAATAGTCCGCTCGCTTCATCCCAAGAAATATCAATGGTGATAGGATATTGTTAGATAATGGGATTCAAGCTGACTGAAAATTATTGTGCAAAATATTTGACTTGACTTGATGGAGCGTAATGAGATTTGAAAAGAATTTTAGATTATACTGCCCCAAACCTGTAGTGAAAGCTACGGTCTACTTTTAAAAGGTGTCTCAAAAATTATTTCGTCATATTTCATAATTGACAGCTTGTGTAATTTTCTAAAAAAAAAAAAAAAATCCCACAGTAAAAATACAAACTGAAAATAAATAAAACTTCATAAAAACTTTAAGAGTGATATAAAGAGATTGAAATCATCAAATGGTTTTATTACAGAAATGCGGGAATTTATTACAATGCATCTGACTCACAATGGGCACTTGTGAACTGTACCAAAAGGAATGTCTTTTGAGAAGGATTAAGGTAGTAGATGATTAAGATCCACAAAAAATGAGCATCCGAGAAGAAAATTAATATAGAAAGGGGCAGAAAGAGACATTTTTATACTGAAATTTCATTTCCCTGTAACCACGAAAGATTTAGTCTTAATGGAATAATTATTTCTTTGGGAAATCAGTACAAAAGAATCATTACGGTACAGAAAAGTTTGAGAAGGTTGCAAGACTTAAGACACGATGACTTCTTTAGATAAAATTTTCTGTAGAGAAAAAATAACAGAAAAGTGTCCGCTCTGAAAATACAACTGGTTGGCATACCTAAATTTAGGAGTCGTCCTTTGTGAGGGAACCTTCTCCTTTAAAACTTAGTTTTTCTAGTGGTGGTGGGGGAGGGGGGTAAATTTTCTCTGACGGAGCTAACCAACGAAAAAATAACACTTTGAGAAGAGTGGTTGCTAAATTACCTGTGGAATCGGGAGTGGTGGACTTTTGAGAAAATTATTTGTGAGAAGAGAATTAAGAAAAAGAAAAAATATAGGGCACCTCAAAAAAAAATCCCTTACCTCCCTTTCCGAGAGAAAAGTGAGAAGGAGAGTCTGAGACAAGTTATTAACAAGCATTTTACTCAGAGGTTTTAAAATTTTTAAATCAGAATATTTAATAAATACGATTCTTAATGCATACCCTTGTACATAAATATAGTTGGTACCCAATCAAAGCGTATAGTGAGAGGTTGTGAACATGTGCTCCGTTTTAGCTAAATAATGGGAAAAAAATATTTCATAAAATTTGATTCCAAATAAGTTATTCGTATTTAGAAAAATATTTTTATTCATTTATTTTGCCAGTACGCTAAATTCTAAAAAACTGTCTTAATTTTTTTCTGATAGCAATATTTTTTTATTAATCAACAAAAATGTCCGGAATTATGGGATGAGGCAAGTTGTAACACTTTACAAACGGTGAGATTTATCTTATTTTGTGTTTGATTCATGTATTTTGATTTTCTGTTTAAATATGCGTGATAATTTTTGGCATTCATCCGCAAAGATCAGATCCATCCCTAAGGATTCATTTCACACAGTGTCTGAAAAAAAGTTCATTCATAAAAAAAAAAAAAAATCTCCCTTCCCAATTATCCTACCTGAAAAAGAATCAATGAAAAAAAACACAGTGATATAATTAAAAGAGATATAAACAGAAAAAAAAGGACAAAGGAAGGTTTATGAAAAAAACCAAAAAGAGAAAATGAAGGAAAATTGGGGCGAAAAAGATGATTTTGAATTAATATATAAATTCTGAAATAGAAAAATGGTTTTGCCCTAGCTTACGGAGATAAGTGCAGCAACTTTGACGATATATTGCTATATAATATTTTATACTAGCATTTCATTTTGAAGAATCGTTAGGGTTATTTTGTGACAGAACATATAATTTTCAATAGTTTTCATATGACCAGGATCGTGTCTGAGCTCGTCCCCAATTTTTAAGCTTCCGCGATACATCAGCGGGAATACTTTTGGTCCCGACTGATTTACCCTGTTCTAAACAAGCTTAAACAGGCAGTTCGTTGGTGAAATCGGGTCTCGAATCAGGGACACTGAGGCACCGGGACATTAAATTCAGGTCATAGCGATTCCCTATTCTCATGAAGAAAAATAGGTTCCATGGTTAGTTAAAAAAAAATTGGAACAATACTTAGGGAGCTGTGTATAATTTGCTTGCATTAACTGCAATTTTGAAGCAGGCTGATTTTTTTGTTGTTGTTGAATCGTTAAATAATTTTTTTTCTATATTGTGCTGTAAATCATTTAATAACAATTATTATAACTATGATAGGTGGCAATGCACATATAGCACAGTTGGGTAATTAAAATGTCCAAATGCCTGGTTTATATTAAAAACAATTTTAAATATTTTTTTTTTTAACTTGTCACAAACCTGGGGCAAGTTGTAACACCCAACAAGTTTTGAAAAAATATTCCTGGTGCTAAAATCAACAAATTGTTGAATGTTTTTTATTAATAAAATGAATGAATAGTTGGGCTATAAAACAGTAGTTATAATCAAGCATTCGAAAATATATAAAAAAAATTATAAGTTTTTCCAAATGTATGACCACCCCGGGTGTTCCCTACTTAACAGGAACGTACTTTTTTCTAAAAGTAAGAGAATATGAGTTACAGAGAAATAAAACTTAATCTAGAGTCTAGTTTTTGTAAGCCGTGAGTTAAAAAATATATTTAAAGCTCTACTTTTGCTAATAACTTGGAATTAAAACTGATGGATGTTGACTTCACAAGACCATCTCCTGGAAATTGCCTTTAACAATAGTAGACTTATTTAGCCACCTTGTTCAACAGATTTCTGAATATTAATATGAAATATTCTTTTATAGACGGTCAACTTATCAAAAAAGTTATTCCAAAACGAGATAGAGCCAACAATATTACAGACGCGAGATCGCTTTTAAAGCTATTATTACGGCAATGCTGATGAAACATCAGAAACGATATAATCTGCTTTTGTTACGCTGCTAATAAACTGCTTAACATGCGATTATCTTACATTTACATAATCATATATTATGCTTTGTTATTGATTCCTATCGCAGCAGTTTTTCAAATGCATTGTTTATATTAAAATGATAAATTAGATTTTGTACAGTATAAATAAACTTTTGAACTTATAATTATTTATATTCTTCTGTTGTCTTTGAATATGAATATTCTTTTGTTATCATTCAAAATTTTGAATTATCATAATTAATATTAAAAAGAATTTGGAAAAAGGAAGGGGAAAGCCGGAAAAAATTGTGTACTATCTAACCTTAATTACTCCTGATGGAAGTTTTATAAGGGGGAAAAAAACCACATTTTTATATTTTAATATTAAAAAACTATTGGGATAAAATAATTTTGATTTAACTTTTACAATAATAGTATATTTCTAGACCATTTCAGGTACTTAAGAATATTTTTTGAATAACAAGATTATTTATTTTAGATCATTAGAAAATGATCCAGAGCAAGTGATTGAAGATGCGTCAGAAAGACAGGTGAGTATATATTTTGAAAATATCATCAGAATTGTCGAAACGAAATCACTTTAAAACTGCGCTATTTTACTGTCAAGACAAACATGTTTAAAGTGGATAAAAAAATCAATATTCAGAAGTAAAACTTATTAAATGTTTCAAATTATGTATCAACGTTTTTTCGATTTTCATTGTATTCTCAGTACGACACGACTCATTGTATGGTAAAAAAAAAAGTCAAGTAAATTAAGACATCTTAAAAATTTTCCACTTACGCTCACTTTGGACAAAAAAAAATTGAGACTTAAGAATGCATTTATTTTAAGACCCGAAAATAAAGGGACTTCAAAACTGTAAAATAAGGCTTCTTAAAACAGTTTCGCTTATGTTCCCATTTTTGGACAAAAAACTTTTTTGCGGATTAAGTGTACATTTGTTTTAGAATTCAAAAATAAAGCATTCGTTATTTATACATGAAACCATATAAATAAATATAACAGAGTTTTTAATAACTTTGAATGATATATACTCATCAAAGAGACTTTCTCATTATTCATTGTATCACTGAAGAAATAGAAAATACTATTGAAAGAGCTATCCAAATATTTTCTTGCCTTCAAAAACACTACTTACGAATTAAATCGGGTTGAAACACAAAATAAATGAAAAACTCTGATCTAGAAAAATGTACTATCTTTCTGATAAAAAAAATACATTAAATCTAATTGTCTTTATAGACAAAACGTTTAAGGAATGTTATTTTTAAAACTGCAATCTGAAACTTTCTTTCAGCCTTCTTATCTTGAAGCAAAAGAAGCTACAAATCCACGTCGATTTACTGGTAAGTTAACAAAAAAAGTTTTTGAACATGCATTAAAAATTATAGAACTTTTTTTAGCAATTTCATTTTAGCAATGAATTATTATACAAACATTTTTGAGCTTTGAATTATTATAAATAGTAAATATTAATGATAAAAATTCTAATAAACTGATGATAAACTCATTTGAATTGTATTATAATGGAGTAAGGACATTTGAATAATTAGAGATATGTTAGCTAAGTCGCATTTTAAAAACATTTGCTTATACACTCGCAAACAAAAGTTAAGAGGCAGAATGTATCAGAGAGTAAAAATCATTAGGAATCGACACCCACCTTAAGGTTAATATGCCGAAATAAATAAATAATTGAAAAGTAATACTAAATTAAATTTAATTTTAATTAATCGAAAGGAAAACCTTAAATTTTACAAATTCCTTAAGACAGTAAAATCCATAAAGGAAGATAATTTTTTTCATTAATATAATGAAATCATCGGGCTAACTGACTAGTTTCTTTATTTTTTAGATTTCTTTAATATTGCGCCTCAACAGTCAGTTGGTCCAAGCAGAGCTAAAAGTTAATGTAAATAAGTCCTTTTGGCTTATATTTGTATGTCCCACATCTCCTCCTAGGCGACCGTTCCTAATTACATTACATTTTGCACACTTATTGTATGAAATAAAAGAAAGAATGCAATCAACTTCAAAATCGTTGTTACCAAGTTAATTTTTAACAGTCAGTTGATTTAAGCAGAGTTAAAATTCATTATTTATACGTGTAGATCAATTCCGAGTGTGTAATTTTCATAAAATGGAGGGGAAAAAATCCCACAAAAGGCAGGAATTACTCAAAGGATTTTCAAATTATGTCACTTTCTCCTCTCATCTATTTGAGGCATTAATTAAGGATTCAGCTTTACTATCATTTGCATGAATATTTAAAAGTTACTTTTTGAATTGTTGAACATATTCTGCTCACTGAAATATTTTGGATCAGCATGAAATGTCCTATAGCATATTTATCACTTTCTCTTATGGTACCTATCAAATCAAGCTTCAAAGGAGTTATGAAAGACAGACTAGAGATGTAATTGTGTTCTTAGATCAGACACAATTATCTCTTGGTACTTATGAGAAACTTGGAGTATCGCAGTATCAGAATTCGTTTATATCTCCCCGCTTTTTTTAAAAAATCATGCATCAAAAAGTTGGATCTTTTCCTCCATATATTTTTTTAAGGGCTGGATGTAGAAAATTAAGTTTTATGAAATTTATTTTCTACAATGATACCCTTGAACATTTATCTCTTTTATGTTACATTGAAATAAATATGGGCATAACAATAAGTCTGAATTTCTAGAGGAATAACCTAAAAGAGAAATAAAAATTGTGTTTTAAATGAAAGAGGATGATGCATTTGAAGAATTGACAACAATCTTATGTGAATGCGAAAAGTAGTTAATTCTCGTCCATTGACTTATCAATCAGAGGATTTGCAGGATCTTACATCAATCACTCTAGCTATGTTTTTATGCGATAACCCTACATCTAAAACAACAGAATTAGATGTGCTGGATGGTAATCATCTTCGTAAAAGATTGAGATTTAGAGCAAAAATGATCCAAGTGCTGAGAGAGCGCTTTAGAAAAGAATATCTTGGCCAGTTAGTTCAGCGCCATCGACAACATCCACAGTCTTCTAAAATATATATAGGAGATATTGTATTAATTTTGGTGATGATGTGAAAAAGCGTCTCTATGACCCTGGCCTTTAGCCAGGGTCATAGAGTTGATACCTGAAAAAGATGGACATGTGAGGACAGTAAGAGTAAAAACTCAACATTGTACATTAGTTCGTCCCATATAACGAATATTCCCTCTTGAGGTGAGTGGTAGGGATTTCAAAAACAGCTAGGTTCATCTGCTGACTCATCTATGGAGACTTTTGTCAACGATGTGAACTTGCCTCAAGTGTCGAGATTCGGCCGTGAAGTAAAGAGACCTAATAGACTTAATTTTAGTGACTCTTAAACTTAGTTTTTGAGCAGTTATCCAGCTTCTCAAAAAGGGGGGAGGATGTTGCGAAAGGCTTGCTAAATGCGTCTTTCCTTCTCCTCCAATCAGAAGAGCAGTAGTAAATGGCGTAACTGCTGACTGTTTTTTTCTATGTCTCTTCTATTCTCTCTAGCTTATGTGATCGTACAGTGTTGTATTGCTTTTGTGCTCGTGGTTAATAAATGTGCTTTTATGTGTCACAGGCCTCCTTTTTTGGTATATAATTAATTGGCAATCACACGACATCGGGTAGATGTCAACCCACTGATATTTTGAAGCAAATTTCTATTAGGTTTCGTTTCAGCTGGGTTCATATTTCCTCATAAGTAAGATTCTAAAACTAAAAATATACCTAATAATTTGTTTTCAGATTTATACAAACATTGTTTGTAAAAATAAAGTTTATCACGATGTTTAAGCAAAACCACATTTGTCAGAAGAACGAAGATTCTGATACCTACAAGCAATTTCTTAAATACGATAATCTAGTTAGTTGTAATCTAAAACCAAATTTGCTTTTAGATTAGATCTAAGAGAACTCATGGACGAATGGTTGGTTTTGGTTTTATCTTCATATTAGTGGAGAAACAGGAAAGGGCTTTTTGTAACCCTAGAGGTATAAGATCTGTTGTCCTTAAAACTGCCAATGGTCTTACCTATACTTATGCTCTGTAATTAGCAATAAGTATCTCTTATAAGTATGCTATGATAAAATAAGCAAGTGAATAGCATTTTTTTACGGTGTGGTTAGAAACCAGTAATACTAGAGTAAAGAAGAGAGCAAATTTAATGGTTTAGTTGCATAGCACGTGTACAACCCCAAACTAGAGGTAAAAAAAATAGCAGAATAGTGAGTATTAATGGTAACCAGTCGTATGGGTAGAGCAGCAACACAAATGTTAGGGATAGATTAGCTTCTAAATTAACGGAACAGCATTATGAGTTATGAAATTTCTTCTTCACATATATCTACATTCGCTCTCAGGTGACACATGTATTCACTAGATAGTTTAAGGGTAATCATCATAGTCTGGAAAAATGCTTTTTAATAATACTCTGATTATTTCCAACAGACCATGAGACGCTTATCAATGCCATGAATCGCCCTGCACTACCTCAGAAAGCAGCTCCTATCCAAAGATCTGTGTCCTGCAACAGTTTGGTGCAAAGTATTAAGGACCTGAGTTTTTCGGTATGGAGTAAGTCAGAGAAAAAAAGAAATTCCGATGGAATAAACGTATCCAAGAAAAATTCGAGAAGCATATCAGTAACAAGCTCATCAAAGATTTCAACACCATTAGCTGTCACATTAATTTCAACAGACACACCAAGCGAAGGTATCAGTCATTACCTTTTTGAAATTATATTGTGTTTGATACATATTGGCGATTAGTCAGAGGCAGTAGTAGTAGTATACAAACCAAAATGAATGTAGAAGGAGAAAAGCGCTTTTCATTATATTAACCTAGAAGGAGAATTTTGCTTTCAAAACCTTTTCCTAAAAGGGAAGTTGCCTTTTTCCAAAGATCCAATGAATTTTATGGTACTAAAAAAATTTTACCGAAAAAACTTCATATATGCAATTATAGTTTATTCAAGTGTATTACGATGGAAAATCAAAAACAAACTGGCTCTAGATAGTTTCTATCTGAACTGAACGCCAGTTTTAGAGAAAAAAAAATCTTCTTTCTAATAGTAAAATTACATGAATTTATCAAGAAAAATGCTAAATATTTCTTTTTAATGTGGATAATCTCTGAAAATTACAGTTTTGAAAATTTTCTAACAGAACATCGTAAATATTCCTACATTTTACAATTTTTTATTATTTACAAAATTCAGAATGATAAAAAACATGCTAGAATTTTTTTTTTCGGGAGATTGAATCATCAGCAGTGGCGTAACTAGAGTGCAGCAGGCAAGGCACAATCCCTATGCACAGTCTCCACGGATCGCAAAGTCAAGATAACAATTCGTTGCTTTTAAAAGAGAATTAAATCTCTAATAAGATTTTATTCCCAAGAATTGTAAAAATTTAAACAGTTTCAGTAAAGTGAGAAAATTAAAAGCTTTCAAAGGCAATAGGCTTTTATAATTAGAAACAAGGGCTTACAAGAAATTTATGGTTATTTGCTCCCGGCTTAGAGATTATGGCTATTTTAAGAGCTAAACAGAATAAATTATTACAAAACTCGAATAATTTCGTTTTTCATTTCATTAAAAGTAAGGAGTAGAGATATAAAATCTTTCGGATTTATGTGAAAAAATAGCTTAACCAGAGATTGTATAAATTTCAGAATGTTTCAAAAAGAATGTCATACGTGTTTAAAATCGAATCATGAAGTATATTTATGATTGATGTAACCGAGACATATGGCTCAAGATAAAATAATGAATGAAAAATACTCATAGCAAAACTAATTTTCCCGACTTTTCTAATTCGAAGTGTCAATAGAAAATGAGGGAAAAACCATGGAACAAATCTAGATGTAAATAAACCCGAAAGATCAATTTTATTTTCGTTCATTAAAACTTTATTAATCAGAAAAGATAACGCTATTCTGAACGACTGATCTTTCGAATTCTGGACTAATGCTTTTGAATGCGAAAAAAAAAATGATTTTCATTAAATATAAAAGGACCCATTATGGAAATTATAAGCAACAAAAATCTATACTATGATTTAAGATAGCGTAGATATAATAAAAACCATCAATCGGATATTTTTACCACACATACACGTTCGGAAATTTATTTCATTGCTTATAAATTATGTGAAGCAGCTCTGTTGATACTTTTGACGAGAGCAACATCAAGTGCAGGATGCAAAAGACCTTTCAGCTAGCTAAAGCTTATATTTTCATATATCCAAGTGACAGTGCGACAACAAAAAGACATTTCGCGTCTATAAAAGCGAGGAAAGTGTATTTATCACATTTGCGACACCTTTAAACTCTTCAAAATTTTCGAAAGTCATGTATACATTTATATATAAAATATTTAGTAAAATTGTAACAGAGTGTAATTTTACATGTAAATTGAATTAATTTAAATTCATCTTTGAATCATATATTTTAATTTCTGTGCAATTGCATGGTTTTATATTTCATGCAATTCGTTTTAAACTTTGTCCCAGAGTGCTATATACACTATTAAACGTAATTAATTGCAAATTTTGTTAGTTAAAATTAACAGCGTGTGCGAAATAATTCTGCATATGATTATAGCTATTAACTCAGTTAACCTAGACTTTTAAATAATTTTTTTGACAAAGCCTTTATTTCAATGTTAGTTTCCCTAAGATGCCTAAGGGCAAGAAAATAATATAACTTTTTCTTTATTGTTCATATATATATATATTCTTTATCAATGGATTAAGAGATTTGCACATGTTTTATTTTTTCTTAAAATATGATATAAATAGAAATCATTTTTGATTTGTATTTCACTAATTTATTAAAAGTTTCCATACTAAGAACTATTCATTTGAGCATTATATTAAATACTAAAATCAGAATGGAGAAAAATCATTGTGTAAGTTTAGAATAAAACTTTCGAAATGATTTCATAAAATTGGCTTCCAAATTATTTTTTGAAATATCCTTATGACATTTATGTTCTTATTATTTTTAATATTATAGGGCTATTTATACGTAACGATCATTGCGAAGTTATTTGTAACGTTTAAATCATATCAATTTCAAAATACTTTATACATTATTAACTAAGTTTAATTTCATTTTCAATATTTGCAATTCTAAGCCTTTAATCACCAGGCCGATAACATTTTAAAATAACATATAATTGATGGTTATAAATTGTCGAGGCGCGATTTTCTTTTCCAAGTTAAGATGTACTATAAAAAAAACAAGGAAATAAGGGACAAAATTATTTTATTATCAAAAGTTATGCCCAAATATGTTTACCTTTAAACGTAATCGTCATTAAAATTTTAGACATATATCTCATTAGTAAACTAGGTTCACAGCCACCAGTCTGGTTATGCTAAGTTACTTACCCATTCTTCGAAGAACTTTATGACCAGTGATTTGAGATAAGCCTTAAAATTCTGTTGAAACATCTCATGAGTCTGGATGCTTTAGCTTCTCAGGCAGAATACTTTGAATCAGGGAAGACGTTTATGCTATGTTTTCTGTGAAAAAAAGTGAAGGACAAAAGTCTGTGGCAACAGAAGACAAGGTTCAACGAGCTTATCACGTGGTTTGAAAAGCAAGGGGCCAGCAAAGGGAGGCAAAATACAATCAACAGAGAGGCAAGCACAAGTATCTCTAATTTAGCTTCAAAATAACGCATAATAATTAATTTTAAAATAATTCTAGCCAATGAAGTATTAATTAGCTCATTAAAATTTTCCACCCTCTTAATTTTCTTTTTGATACAAATATTCACCCTAATTTTTCTCTCGTTGTAAAAATTTGCTAGGATATTTGTAAAAAATTGTGTTCAGTTTCTTTTACTGACCATCAAAAGGTGGTTAATATTTGAGTCGATTTTTAATGAGACTCTTGAGATTTAATTGTACCGAGTTTTAATTCTAGAAAAAAATATGATTATATTCCATTCTAGATTTTAGTATGTAGATCGAAATACATGTTGTAACTCTAAATCTCCTTGACTTTTTGTAGCATAATCATGGAAATATTTAATCGGACTTAAACGACGAATACGTTTTTAGCTACTTTTAATTTGGTTCGAATTTAACGAAATACATAATCTTCTGGATTTTTTTTAATAGTCATAGAATATTTCAATTACAAAAAAAATTAATTAATCGAGCTGTAAGAATTACAGGGCTATAGTAATTTATAAATGCATACTATTTGATAATGATAATGCATTTTTATAAATAATATCTTAGCCGAAAGACAAAGAAAAATAAAAAAAATTGTAATCTTATTCACTTGCCATTTTGTCGGTTATTCTACCAAAAGTAATGCAAATTATAAACCGAATGAAGGATATTGGAAACAGATGCCTGAAAATTTGCAGACTTAATGTCGTCGACATCAGTCGCATTGAATTTTAGTTGGCCGACCAAAAATAGTTGGCAAAATTTTTTTTTCGCCTATCACCTTGTCGGTTATATTGACAAAAGTAGTGCAATTGATAAGCTGAATGAACGACATTTGAATAACGGGAACTCTGCAGAATATCGTCGGTGTCTGTCGCTTTGATTTCTTAAACGAGTGACTAAAATGAATCGGTAAAAAACGACATCTTATTGATTTACGATATATTATCTATTTCGCCAAACGTAGTCATTCTGCCAACTTAAGCCTTTACTTGCATATTTCGATTTTTTATAATATATTAACTTTAATATGGTTTTTAAATTATCATATATGTTAATACCCAATTCTCCGAGATCATTCCGAAGCGGTGAAGATTTTTGCAGATGGAACTCTCATTTTCTCGCTTATGGGCGGGGTAAGCGGTTACTAACAGGGGAGTGCGATTGCCTTCCCCCTCTAACACCGCCTATATATATATATATAAACGGGGAATACTGTAATTACAGGCAAAATGTTGGTCTACTAACATGCTAAAATTATGACTTTGAAGTGTGAATGTTGAACCATACATCCATTTTTTTCCTTAAAAAAAAATCACTGCAATTCCAGACTAATGAAGAGCTTTCAAAGGAGCATTAAGGCCCATCTCATATTCACTCACATCTTCTTCGAAGAGAGGATAGAAAATCTGGTCCACCGATATGACAAATTCCTGAATTTTCATGAGGATTTGCATACATTTTCTGTAATAAGTTCATTTCGCTCTCTACTCTTGTCTTTTTTTATAACCCATCAAACCAAGGGAACATAAATTACCTTCGTATAATTTCATTTTTTTATCATCAATTAAATATTTTTAGTGAAAGTGGCACAATTAATGTCAGTAACAGGCAGCTGTTTTGCAAGTTTAATTCCATGATTGATTTTTCAATAAATACGCGATATCTCCAATCAAGTATATATGAGATATTTAGCATTTCATTTTGATATCAATCTAAGTGATATAAAAAAATTAATTCTAAGAACAAGAAAAGGGTTTTTAATAGCCATTCATCGCACAAAATGAAATTAAAAAATGAAACTAAGTCATTTCACTATTATTCAAAAACGGAATATTTGAAATCTGCTCTGATTATCAGATTTCAAATATCAGATCAAAATTTAATGTCATAAAAAGTGTTTATCAAAAAAAAAATAATTAAAAACTAAAAAAGTAATCCTTAAGAGAGAAGAATAAAAAGAAATTTCCTCTAAACAAGAAATTCTGCTTTTCTATAAAATAAGTGGTATTTTGACGCGCTAATTATAAGGTAAGGTAGAATAAAATAATATGAAATATCTATGGAATTAAAAGGCCCTTCATCAAGTCACTAAAAAATTTAATATATGGTAGAAGAAAGTCTCCTAGCATTTTTTCTTATTTATTTGATGGATCTTTGTGTGATAACACATTTTTTTTTCTAAATTCAAAGAATCAGTTTTTTTGGACAGACACTATGCTTTCAGTGGAAACAATGCTGCTGATGGCATTTTGCTGTTTCGAATATATTTTACATTGGCTTGAAGTGTGTATCGTGGCTGCACACGAAGAAAATAGAATTTCGTATATATATTGCATCGTGATGCTTTTAATAATTTGACATTTTTTAAAGGTTTAATTTCAATTCTTGAACAATAAAATTTATGCTATTTATAATACTTGTTTATATTTATATAATTTGACTGCAGTGAACGTTTATATATAATATTTTATATTTTTGAGAATTGACTTTTCATAATCATATTATTTTCATTTTTTTTTCTATACAGTTACCAATCTCACTCATGGGAATAATGATGCATCTATTTTAGACGAAGAGGTAAGTAACATTCAAAAATATATAGCTGTTTTAAGGAAAAAAAATTGTTTTTAGCCAATTAAGTTCTTTAAACATGGTATGTTTCAATGAATATAATATTTTAAAACAGAAACGACTTTGAGCAATAAAGAAGAAAATTTCATTTAAGCAATAAATTGAGAATCGAAATAAGATAATAAGAAATAGATAAATCGAATAATTTGCAAAGTTAGAATGCTTTTATTTATTCTGGAGAAAATAATTCTTTCTAACATTATTTCGACTTTGTAGCAGAAAATTATAAAAAAGAATGCTTTGTAAGCCAAAAAAACATGAAGTTGGTAATCTGATAGCATATTAAATTATAGTAAAAATTTTCGTGAAAATGATGGAAAACTGTATTACTGGAATATATTAGGAAATCTTTAATTAAGCTTTTTTGTTGCATGCAAAGATTGCTTACTTTAAAGTTCACTTTGTGCGAAGTTTCGTCATGTTTATTTGCATATTCTATTTCACAGAAAGGAATTTATATGTATAGTGAGAAAGTGAAAATGCTTTTTAATGTTTCAGAGTACATTACAGGAGTATGCTTGGTTTCATGATGTGGAAGCTAAAGAAGGTCAACTTCGCTTACTAAGTGTTGGTCAAGATGGCACTTTCCTCATAAGACCTAGCAGTAGACCTACTGAAGACATTCAAAACACAATGTGTATTTTATACAATGGAAAGGTCCGTAATTTGCATATACGTAGAAGAGATGATGGTCGATATGTTCTTGGAACAAAAGCTAATAAAGTAAGAATCCCTTTTAATTACGCCATTTTAGAATTTATTTAATACGTCACTAGTAGATTTACAAACATAGAAAGCACATAAATGAATATCGGATTTCTATTTATTAAAATACCTCTTTAAGTGAAGTATACAGTATTCATACATTGCCAGAATGAAAGAAAACAATATGGCATATCAGTGGGTAGCACGAGTAATTGATTTCCGAGACACACTGATTTTTAATTCCTTATCTATTGCAGTGGAAAGATAAAATATATCACCAAAACATATCCTAATCGTAAGAGTGCAAAGAGTGCGATGGTAAATTGTGTCCTATGCGTGATATTATTTTTCACCTTCTTGTAAAACTGAACTTGCAAAAGGGGCTTTGTAAGACTTTCTAACATTAGACCCCGGGAGACTTTAACATCTTTGCCAGCTCGTCGTAACGTTATAATAGACTATTTAGCTTTCTCCGTGTACTCTTATCGTTTCATTATCTTTTCCGACTGACAGTGAGAAAAGAAATTAAGTTGAAATAATAACAAAATTTTATTTTCTCGCAGTTTTTTTAAATTCTGAAACAGTAGTAACAGTTCAATATGTTTTTGTTTAATATGTGCCTAGTCTTGAAACATAGCATAATCTTGAAACCACCCGATGCCAGTGTACGAAAAAGAGTCTAGTTTATTAAGAAGATTTCAGTAAAACTGACTTTCAATGCATGAAACGATTAAACATTTGAACCTTTTTGCGTTTTAATGATAAATGTCAAAATGAAAAAGTATGAAATACATCTGATGGAAGAAAAAGAGTTCTGCTTCAAAAAACATGAAAGAAATTATAGTTCGTGGTGAAATAAATCAAGATGGTAATGACATGCTTACCGAAGAGATTTGCGTTTCTGTTATTTGTTGTATGTGTTTAAAGGAATTCAGTGATGCACAAGCATGCATAAAGTATTGTAAAATAATTCAGACCTTCGATATCCATGCTAATAAAGATGATGGAAACGATATTTCGTGCATTCTGTTACTAAACTAGTAACCTCTTTGAATGATAGCATTCTCATGACCTTTATATGTGTTAGGGAAACTTCTAAGAACATCTATTGAAGTTTAATAATATGTTTGTGGTTATTATCTTGGTAGCCCAAGACTTCTTTACTGCTTCTGTAGCTATGGGCATGATGAAAGGAACGTCAGCTGAATATGTGTTAAGTGAAAAAAAAAATCGCGTTGCAAATTTATGAAAAAACTGCTCATAGATTTCCCCTTCATTAATTTCTTGCGTATGAACACTACAAAGCAAAAATATTAACAACAAATCTCCAGAATTGTTGTTAATAAAATTTGTGGTCAAGTTCAAACTTCTCCGAGTTCGAAAGAGTCACTTTTTAGAATTACGCCTGTATTTCCGTGGTCTTAAATAATAATAACCAATAATTAAATAGACAAAGACAGAGATATAGACACATGAAATCTGCATGTATTCTTCACAAGAAAATTGTACATGTATCAAATTCTGAACGAAACGCGTAATCTGTTTCTTCCTCCATCCGTATGCAGATGTGAACGATTATTCAAAATCACAAGCCAGATAGATGACATTTAGGATTTAGTTTTATTAGCAGAATTATAGACATGAATTCAAAATTTGAACCAAATTCTTCAGTGGGGTTATGTTACCGGTAATGTATGAATCGCTGGAGTTCTGTAGAATACATAGGCATTTTATAGAAGAGCAAATGCTTTTTGAGCCTAAATATGAAAAGGGCCATGAAAACGGGTTCGCTATTATTCTAAGAATCTAAGAGATATTTAGTTTGGCAATATAATGCATGAAATATCATTTTCGTCATCTTTAATAGCATGACTACAGAAAGTAGGGATTATTTTACGGCAGTTTGAGCATGCATGTTCATTGGATGCATACTTCATCGGATTTTTTTAAACACACACAACAGGTAGCGGAAACACAAATTTCTTAGTTAAGTATGTCATCACCATATGGATTTTATCACCATCGACTATAATGTTATTCATGTTTTTCGAAACAGAATCTTTTTCTTGCGTTGGAAATGCATTTCATACTTTTCTGGCTTGACATTTGCCATTAGAATGCTCAAGAAAATGTGTCAAATGTTTTATCATTTCATACAATGAAGAACAGTTTTCGGCATTCTATAAAATTTCGAGATATTTTGTAGAATTTCGTCTTTCATTCATTGATGATAACATGTATATGAACATCATAACCCCCAAACGCAACAAGCAACAAAATTGGAATTTATTATGCGATTTTGACATCACAATCAGGGGGAAAATTTCGCGTCCAATCGATCAGTGGAGAGATATCTAAAATTCAAACTTAATTTTTTTTCACTGTTCTATGAAGCTAAATGCAAAATGCGGTATATTATTCAATTATATGAGAAAATAGAGGGGAAAACTGCCACTAGTATTATGTGTGATTCATTACTGTTGTGCCCACATATAGAAACATTAAAGAATTTTTCAATTCCAATATTCTTTTATATACACTCTATACAATACATTCGACAGATTTCACGTCTATTTTTTGTAATGCAATAAATTTCTTTATTTTGATTCGCCTGTATTTAAAAAAATTAATCAGAAAACAGAGATGCGATTGACCAAAAGGCAATGAACAGAATCAAAAAATGCTACTCGAAACAACGCGATGAAAAAAACCATGCAAAATTATGAATTAATAGTCAATGTACAGAAAAAATTATAATAATTATAGCCCAATTAGCTTTTATATTCATTTGAAAATATTTATAAAATTAAGAAATCAATAACGTATGATTTTCTCAAAAACTCTAATAAATATATTATTAGAATACATTTAAGTGTGCAAGTAAGAAATAAATTTGTCACTTCAGAGGGCTCTAGAATGCTTTCTATTGGTCCAAATGAGATAAAATGTGAAGTTCAGATTATTCACATAATGTACTTCACATTCATACATTAAATAAAATTTTCAGATCGAAATTCACCAATAGATTGTGCTATAGAATAAATGGTATTTATTGTATGTATTGAAAATTTGAAACACCATTTGCATTGCAGAGCATGCCTATTAGCGCTGTTCTTTGGATTAAAAGGAAAGCGGATTATACAGGAGCATTAGTTAAATCTCTGAACAACATGCCTAAGATGCAAGAAAACGTACTACTGGTGAAATTATTCAACCAGAACCAGCCGAACTCCGTTGTTGCTGTAAAAGAAAATACTGTTTTAAGAAGCTGATACAAAGAGGGGCAATGTCCACGCGACCTATTCACGATTAAACAGATGTTTGAAATAACTGGGCAACCTTGCGTTCTACCAGGTAGAGGACGAAAGCAAATCCTATTTTCTAGGGTCGAAAATGTGGCTACTGCAGTCGTTGAAGCCAGCAACCAGTCGCCGCATGATAGTGTTAACGTGCCAGTTGTCTTCCGTGTATTGGATATGTTACAGTTCACTGTAAGAAAAATTTTCCGACGGATTTGCATTTTTATTTTAAGAAAATCAAGCTTGTGAACTTATTGCAGGACGGGGACTCGGACTTTTTACTCGGGCTACAACGTTTGCATTTCAGTTCCTTCATAGAATGGTGATCGATGTCAGTTGGCCCTGAAACATTCTGTAAAATGATGGAACCCATTTTGTCTCAATGAGTGAATTAACACTCATAATTATCGAGTTTCGGCAGCGCTTTTTAGGAATAAAAGTTACAGTATCGCGTGATTTTACAGCTATCTTTATCATGTAATCTTATTTTTTAAAGCCATAACTATAAATGGATCTGTTACACCACAGGAGAATGGTATCGTGATGTGCGGAAGGATTTTCTAATCCCATAATTTCAACATCATGGATGCCTTGAGGGCATCATTTTCTTGCAGGAAGGCTCAACTCTTCGCATTGATCGTCTTATAAAGCAATTGCTAACGCATAATTTTTTACAGATGCGCGGGTGATCATCGGTCATTTTCGAATAGCACGGCCACCTCGTTCACCGGATGTGACCCTCAGCGACTTTTCGTTGTTGAGCGTCCTGAAGGACAGTATCTACCATGGAAGGCCAGATCAGAAGGACAGCATTTGGCTCCATGTTCTTGTTATTCCGACAAACTTACTCCGGTCATCTGTAGAAAATATGGTTTTGCGAGTATGGTATTAGAGAACATTGTTGACGATGAAGGGGAGGACATACTGATCAATTTTAAGGCTACATTTTTAAAAAGTATATTAAATGTTTCAATGTATATTACATTGCCATCGATGAGCGGATATTTGTACCAAATAAATGTTGAGTGCATCATTTGGATCATCTGAGTTCAAATTTGTTTTCGTTTGGACCATTAAAACACATTCTAGAATCCTCTGAGGGAGGAAAACTTATTTCTTGCTAACCCTGTATATAGGATAACAAATATGAGAGGAAAGCCAACATTTTATTGTAAATATACTTCACTAGCATATTTTAGTAAATATTTCTTTAATGGTTAATGGACCTTTGCGGCATATCTCGGACACATTACTGGCCTTTTGTTTTTTTTACAGGTCTTTTATTGGCATGATTCGATTGATGTTTCGTAGTTTTCTTTTGACCATTAGTCACATTAGTACAACGCGCAATTCCATTTTTAGATTTTGGTTCAGATTTGGAAGAAGTTTTAGAGACCATAGACCTCATTTTTTTTATGAATATTTCTCTGCAATTTGGCAGCTTGGTCAGAGATAGGGTGTGGAGGAACATGCAGGAAGCGAAGACGTTCTATTTTCTCTCTCTATCATTTTATAAACTGCAGATTTTTTTAAAACTTTTGTTACTAAAAATGCGAAAATCCATGGATGAATTAAACCCCTGAATAAAAGCTTTACTAAATCAAATACAGATTAAGAAATATTTAATTATAAGCCTTTTGGTTATGATTAAACGAAGTAATTGATTGACTTCTATAATCTTTTAAATATAATACCTCTACTTATTTTTCAGAGTTTCTCATCTATAGCAGAAATGATAAGACATCATCAGGAGATACCCGTTGAAATTTTGCCACACGGATCAACTCTATCGAAACCTCAGATGTATAGAATATTTTTGAAAGAAACTCCTCCAAAACTTCAGAAACTATTTGCAGTAGTTTAAATAAAATTGTATTTTACAGTTAAGAGAATTTAATATCCGATTGTGATTAGTAATTTGTGTTAATATAAGTACGCAGAAAGATTTTAAACAAGTTGAAATTCAGTCAAGTATTCTGCTTTACAGTGACTGAAATGCTCAAATTTTTTACCTAGGTTTCAAATTTTTCTTTTAAAAAACGACAACTGTTTGTTTATCTATTATAAATTTCATAAAGGATTTTTAAAAAAATCTTTTGATTTTTAAAAACATTAAGAACTAGTAATTAAATAAAAAGTGTTATAAGAATTTAATGAGGATTGTTGTTTCCAATTTGGTATTTAGAATATATAATATGTACTGCGTACATCAAGGAATTTTTTTGTATTATATTAGATTGTAAAAAAGTGAACAAACCTTTTACTGGTTTAATTTTTATATTAAACTTTTATAAAAATTGGACTATATTTTTACAATTTTTTTTACCACAATTCATTATAACATGTTTCATATTATTCTAACTAGAACCATACACATGATTTTCTGATATAATATTTGTTACAACACAACAAATCAATCCCTTCAACAATTCTATTTTTTAAAGAAAATTTGGGTGCAACGATTGCTCACTGACAGTTTCAATTTTTACTTTTTATGAACAGTTAAGTTAATCGCACCAAATTACATTAAAATCTAATAATTTCTTTTTTCCATTCAGATAACTATCATCCAGCTAGATATTATGATTGGGCTCTGTCATAAATATATAAAAGATATTTACTTTAATCGCATCTAAATTCTAAAATGGTATGATAGTTGATAAGGTAAACTGGTAGAGTTAGGATATGACACCATATATGATTTATAACATTTTAAATTGCTTTAAATGTTGTAAAGAATCATGCTTTAAGCAGTTTGAATAAATAAATGTACAACTTAAGATTATTATACCTCCCTCTGGTACTATAAGTCATATTTAATAAAATGGTATGCAAAAATTCAGAAAAAAAATCACTGAGTGAGAGTAGAAAAAAACATTTGTTTCTAAATGTAAAATTGACTAAATAAAGATAGTAAAAACAGATTTTAAAAGCAAAATCTTATTAATGTATTAAAAAGTAGAACTTTTTATTTACAAAGAAACATAATTATATTAAAGTTTAATTTACAATTCATTACTATAAATACCATGGGATCTAGAAATCACTAATTAAAATACCCTACCAGGTGGAGCTACTGTAAAGAAAAAAAATTAATTGATCAATTCATTAATTAGATTTCTAAAAGAATTAAAATATTCTATTGACAGCGAAACCGCACGTATGTACAAAATTTCTAAATTCTAGCACATCAGGAATTAATGTTTAAAATTCGATGAAAAAATTTCATCTTTGAAAACATAAAAGATTCAAGCTAAATGAAAAAAAGAAAGTAAACATCAAACATAAAAAGCTCATTTATCTAGAAAATATTTAAATTGCAAGAAATTGAAAACCGAATACGAAACGATAACTTACTCCGATTCCATTGTTGCTTCCGTAGAGAACTGAATGCCCATCACCATCAAGACAACACTGTGGTGGAACTGTTAAATCCTGATAGCCATTAGCGGCCATGGCAAAGCCTCTCCCGAAGGAGGTATACTCTATCATCGATATGGAGGTAGCCAACCCCATACAATTGTTTTAACCACTGGGGAAGCGAGAACCAAAAGTCATACTGAAAGCTTCTCATGCCTAATTTTTGAATGCCCCTGGGAGGAAGGAAAACAAAATGAAAACATGTATTCTTTTTAAGAAACGGGAAATGCTTAAAGATGACTTTAAATACTTCCAAAATCCTTTTGGCTCAAAGTTAAAACGCTACAATGGGATGTGACAAGTTTAGAAATTCAAAATTTAAAAGACTGTCGAATACAATTAAATAAAAATCGCAATTACAATTTCTGGGGATTAATTAAAAAAAAGATGTTTTTCGGTATCCTACTGAGATACCGAATAACTTGAAAGTTCATATTTATTAGGAATCGGAATAACATTATATAGTATACCTATTTATTACTGTAACCTGGTAAATGTATTTGCAATCAACGTATAAAAAAATCCTTGAATATTGATATCATCTATTTGAATCTTGCATTACAAGAGCATAAGAGAAAACAACAAGCTAAAATAAAAAAAATACAGATAATATATTTTTCATTTGAAATGCGAATTAAAATATGACTGAAAGGCGATAAAAAAACACGAATATTTTCCAGGAAATAAAATTGAATTTTTCGATTTCTTCCGGAACCATCCCGCTTATCTACGTGCTTAAGATGCTATATTATAAAAAAAAACATAAATATAATGATAAAAAAATTTCGATTTCCATAGAGACCTTGCCTATAAAAATGATGGCCAAGGCACAAGCTTAACCCAGCCCCTAAAAAAACTATAATGTTCACTCCGAAAATTAAACGCGAGGAAATCTAGAATTCAATTTTTTTAAACTTAAATAATATAGCATAATTTTTTTATAAAACTTAAATAACAATACATAAAACATTTTGCGACTTCTATAATTTACATTTCACAAACCAGTGCTAATATCTTAATGTCATCCAACTTTAATTTAGTTAGTGAACTTATGTAATTTCTGGTATTACGGAAACATCAATTGCTGAAAACAATTTAAATATACATAAAAAAAAGGTACTTTCCACAAAAACTGTATCATGAATAGAATTTTGATAACTATTTAATATTGGAACAACATTTTTGCGATTTGAACTAACGGTTTGACGCATGAATAAAATTAAAATGTACAGTATGTTTTGTAGCAAATTAACTTAATGATTTAGGATATTAAACAGTGATAGAAGTTTAGTAGCGTGACTTTTTCTATTAGTATGACAAATAATTAAAATTCTATGTAATTTCGGTCAAGAATGAATTAAAATTACAATTTCACACTGCATAGCTAATTATAATATACATTACTTACATTCACATTTAAATAACATATTAATACTTCCATCCTGAAACTAAACAAGATTCAATCTTCACGAAAGACGCAGTTACATACACCTCGAAAATAAAAAATAAAAATTCCTATCTGCCACATAAATCATTCATTTATGTAATAAAATATATCACATGCCAAATATGATTTGAAAATATAAACCATTTGCTCATAGTAATACACAGATGAAAAATTAGCATGCATAAGTATAAATGAAATTTTATAAAATGTAACCTTTAAATTAAAAAGTATTAAATTAATTTATAAAAAATTATTTATATCTTATTTATGTCTTTTAACATCCAAGCACTTTTCAAGCGGCACTCCCTTTAACATCCAGACTTTCTTAGCGTGTCTCTGGAAGACATGGACTCTTCCAAGCTGAGGGACAGTTACGCCCCCCCCCCTCCGCATTCCGAAGTAATAAATCTGTCGACGCTCAATCTTGAATAATTGCCTTGCGGTTTTCGACAACGAGATTAATTTTCTATCAGCTTAAGAGTTTTATTCTAATGTATTTATATTTTTTAGTGTGAAGCGTTTCGCTCATCGTCTTTGTGGGGTATTTTTTTAACAAAAAATTTGAAATTTATTCGATAATTTAGAAAATGGGGGGGGGGTTAGGCTTCCAAACCATTTAAATAAAAACTGGCTTTACTAGCAATTTCAAAAACATCTTTATGTTTCATCTAATTTCAAAGGGTTTTACATTTTCAATAGGCTTTTACATTTTTTTTTTTTTTTTTTTTTGCCAAAATTAAATAATATGTCACATATTATACCATGTAAAAATTTTTTACATAGTAATGTAGAACATACATTGTGCATATATCAATGCAATTAGTAATTTTTTTTTTTACATAGTATAGATGTCAATGCAATTCAGTGATAGACGAGATAATATTTTAAATCTTCATTTAATACCAAAATAAAAACATTCGTTGAATAAAAAAAATGTTATTGCACTTTTTGAAAGACGTTTCGAAAATAATACGTTCTTTCAACACTCGCTAAGATTTTTTTATTGCCTTTAGCATTCTTTTTTTTAGTATAAACGGTTATCTTCATTGAATTTTTGAATATAAAATATTATTTAGCATTTTCGATAGTGATACCAGGAAAAAAATTTTAGAACTTTAATTAAATTTTTAAAGAAGTTTTCACATTTTGTTACCAAAACCTTACGCATTCTTGCTTTTACATTAATTAATCGAAAAAGAATGCGGGGTAAATATACATTCAAAAATATCTTCATTTTGCCACTCATTTTTACTAATCTTTTAAAATATAACTTTTAAAATTTTTGTCTAACGAAGAGAATATATTACGTCAAACGTTATATATCTCATCTATCGAAACAATTCGATAGATGAGAACATATTTTTAAAACTTTATATAATACTGAAATACAAAAATTTATGAAATAAAATTCGGGGAAAAATTACTCAGCGGAATGCATTTCGAAAATACATTCTTTCAGTTTTCAGCCTGAACATTTTACTAAAACATTCATCACTATTACATTCTTCATAAGCTAAATATGAAACATTCATCATAAATATTACTCTTTTAGTAAAAACTGTCATGGTGAAATTCTGATTTTAAAATATTATGTGAAGTTTTCTATAGTATTGTTAAGACAAGATAAATTTTTGAACGAAAGTTTCATATTGTTACAAACCTGTAATTTTGCTTCCCAGCACGACTAGTGTCATAGTAAGAAAGACCGTTGTACGATCTATCCGGTGCGTACTGAGCGGGTGCTGCGTCAATGACCTCAGAGCGTGGCGACAAACTTAGCGATAATTTGGCGACTTGGCGATGGATTTGGCGACAAAATGGATAATGCTGGAAAGTTTGAGAACTTTTACGATCCATCCACTAAGAACCGATATACGCCCTGATTGGTCTGGAAGATTCTAGCCCCGCTTCCCGGAACTATAAAAGACAGGCACTCTCGAGCTATGAAAAAGTCGTGTGTTGAGTAGTCGGAGTCGCCAACAAGTAACAAGTCTTGGAGAGGATAGAGAAGCAACGGCGGGTTGCCAGCGTTGTGTGGGGCGAGTACTGAAGTGCTGTGTGCCAAATCCTGTCGTCTATTGTGTTCGTCTCTGCTGTACATATTTGTCGTCTGTGTGATGTCCTGTCTTCGTGTAAATAAATGTCGTTGTTTTTCTACTGCTGATTGAGAGTTCTCCACACCATATCCCTACCACTATCGAAACGAACCCGAAAATTCGTAACATTTGGTGTCAGAAGTGGGACTGCCGGGACGTCAGTCTTTGAAGAGGGGAACAATGTTACAAACCTGTAATTTTTCTTCCCAGCATGACTAGTGTCATCGTAAGAAAGACCGTCAATCCAACAGCTGGCGTAGGCTTCCGAATGATGTGATGATGTGAGTTTGGCGACAAAACAAACGATGATGAAAGGTTCGATAACTTTCCAGCATCGTCCATCTTGTCGCCAAATTCATAGCCAAGTCGCCGAATCATCGCTAAGTTTGTCGCCAAGCTCTGAGGTCATTGAAGCAACACCCGCTCAGCACGCACAGGACAGATCGTACAACGGTCTTTCTTACGATGACACTAGTCGTGCTGGGAAGCAAAATTACAGGTTTGTAACAATATTAAATTTCCACAAATTTACACATAAGGGAATCATTTGCAAATTTTGGATAATAAGTAAATTATATAACATTTTTTGACTCTTCATCTCTATCTCTCTCGTTCATCTAATCCTCGTTAGTTTCATCTCCTGCTTCTTTGCTTAAAATAAACGAGAGATCAGTTAAAGTATCATTATTTGGCCAACCATCATCTTCGCTGACAGATCACTGACACTTTCATCAGAAGCAAGTAAAATTGCTTTAATTTCTTCTTCAGTGTGTTCATGATTTCTTTTTACTCATAATAAAGAAATAATAAGCGTTTCAATACAAAAATTACCCAGATAATCCAAAAACTCGATTCACAGTATGTAAATTAAAAAGTAGAAATTCACAAATGAAGAGATGATGAATGGCATTCGAAAAAGGAACTCAGTATTTATGTAACTTATCTCACACTGTGAAGGGGGCGATAAAGAATACTCCCAATATTTTTTTGGTCTTTTCATGCTATTTTGAAAACGGTAGTTTGTACTCGGCCTCAGAAATTCCGACAGTCTTTTCATGACAGAATAAGACGCTTGGAGTGTAAAACGACTTCCATCTACAGTAAAAAGAGTCGCTACACATTTTGTGAGAAAACTGCGATGTGAATAGGCCTCGGTGACAATGCAATAGTTTGTCTTTATATCATTACAATAGTCTTAATACTGAAAAGAGCGTCTGATGCTTATCCGAAAAATAAACAAGCCGGTATCCTTTTATATCATTCATCGTTAACCGAGCACTTCAGTGGAAATTTTTTTATAAATGGCTATAAAATCTTTCCAATTTTGAGCTAACAGCACATGATAATAGAAACTAAAACCCTTTCAAAATACAAAATATACGCCAACTTATTTAGTGAATCCCTCCTTTCCCCTACCGCCCTAAGGCACAGGGGAAATTACTGTGAAAAAGCCGCAATCGTCGATGATAACGAGGACCTCCTGGAGCGTTTAGTAGAGTAGCCTCCTTTAATACCCATCTCCCCTAAAACGGCTAGCAGCCGCCCGAAACCGACCCACTTGGAAGTTATAGGGCAAATTCTCAAACCGCCCCAACCACCCGGCTGGAATTGAGAGGGTTATATATAAAAAAGTTTTAGACATCGTAATAACGCATGATTCTAGAGATAAGAACAATAATTGCATTTATTAGGTGATTAAGAATCACACATTTTATCTAATTATATCGCATTTAGGAAAAACAAATTAATAGCTACAGATATCTTTAAAATAAGAATTGATATTTTCTTGTGAAATGCATTGCTAAAAATTTCTATCTCTTAGAGTTATCTAAATGTCATAAAAATATTTTAAGCATATACACTTAAAATATTTTGCATGAAACATCTAATTCTGAAAGCGATGTTGCCTGTGGTTTAAAATGTTACAAAGATAGAAAATTTAAAATTCTTAAGCTGTAAAACCAGTAATTAAATTTTCATAGATTGAAAATAAGGTAAAATTCTTGATTAAAAATATTTTCTGATCTTCTTTAATGAAAAAATACGAACAATTTAAAGACTTGATGAAACAATGAAGTTCGAGTTAAATTTCAAAAACTATTGTCAAGCATAGTATCTTAAAATTTATTAAAATTACAAAAAACTGCACAATAAATAAAGTTATATCAATAAAAATATAATTTTTAAATTTTTATGATACTGTAAAAATTATTTTTATGGGTTAATAATTTCAGAAGTCATCATCAACAACAACAAAAATACATTGATATTTCGCTTGCCTTCTAAATATTTAAAATACTATTTAAAGTTTTGAAAAAATAGCTTCTAGGTAGTAATTTCCATTCTCCGCATTATATTTGAGCTAAGTTATCAAATTCAGCGAACATGAAATTGATTGATTAATTGAAATGAATAAGATGAGAAACACATTGTATGATTTCCCAAAATGAGATGAATTGTAATCAAATACATTGCATTTTATAATGTGACTTTATTGCTTCACAATATTTTCGTGGAGCTTATGTATCGGATAACATTTCAATTTTGACGGGGAAATCTGTTATTGCTGTGAATACAGACAAGTCATCTAAACCTGGTTCCTTATGGTTAGTCGTTTACTTTGAAAACAGCAGCATCGTGTTTTTCGGACCCCCCCCCCTGAATTTTATGGTGAATTCTTTCACAGTTTCATTTCATATTCTTCCATAGCCTAGAACTCAATCCCATTACAAGTCTTACTTCCAATGAATGTTGTCCTTATAGTATTTATTTTATATTGGAACATCGTTAAGGATTTTATGAAGCACATCGTAAGTAATTTAGTCAATGTCAGAAAAGGGATTTCTTAATGTACCAGTTTGTAAAAAATCCATATAGCTAAAGATGGATTTCTAAACAATGACTTATTTTTAAATTATTTTTGTGTTTTTCTGTAAAAAAAGATGAGTAAAAAAGATTTTCATTGCATGGATAGTACAAATATGATCACTAAAGGAATTTATTTTCAGTCACGCATTATGAATTCACTAAACTGGAGCACGCGCCCTGGCCTAGAGGTAGCGTGTACTCCCTGTGATTTGGGCGTCCCGGGTTCGAGTCCTGGTTCGGGCATGGTTGTTCTTACCCCCCCCCCGTGTTCTATCTGTGAGGTGTGTGAAAGAGCCCCCCTGTAAAAAGAAGTTGTGCAAACGATTGTGTGAGTGTCATCGTCATCTGAGCCAGAAGTCAGACTTCTGCCCTCGGGTGCTCAGGGGTCTTTACCCTCAGAAGCTACTGCACCTCTCTTTCCCCAATCTCTTGGACTTGGTTTGAATTGGTGTTCAATCCAAGGGGGATAAGCAACAACACCTCCACTGGAACACCGTGCACTGCTTTTGTATGCAGTGCAACAGTTTGTGGAAAGATACAAGGTTAATGGATTTCAAAATGGTACATCCTTTTCCTCTGAATGTGATCTGTTGTTACAGAGCTGATAAGGAACTTTGCTAAGAAATGAAAAATGTGAAGTTTTACAAACGATTGCTGCTTAATATCCTTAATATTTCAAATTAGATGATCTGATGTTTGAACTTTCAAATGATAATAATATAAGCAAACTATTTACGAAAAGAAGTAACCACAGAAATTTGAGCATCATTTTCATTGTTCAATAAGACAAAGAAATGGGAGACTTTTCATTAAATGCCCATCACATATTTTTGAAATTTAAAAATCCGCGAGACCGATTCTAGATCATGCATTTGGGTAGTCAACTTCGACTAAGCAAAAACTAAATTTTTTCATAAAGTGTATGAGTATGCAGCTTCAAAAGCGTATTATTATTTAGAGTATTTAATGGGCTTTGATTCTAAAAGACAACAAATTCTTCGTGAAGATGATTTACGAGAGAGTGAAAAAGCAAATCTCAATCTACAAATATTTTCAAAGTATATTAAAAATCAGGTATCATGAATAAAATGACCCAGAAAAAGGAATTTTAGAACCTGAAACTGTTTTCCACAAGATTCAGAAAAAGAAGAAGTTACTATCGTACACATTTTGAAAACCTCCCCAGTTTGATGCCAAGACAAAGTAAAAAAAAAAATAAATATATAAATAAGTAAAGTAAAATGGATTTTTTGAAAGCAAATAATTTATTGCTAACTTGGACAGAAAAAAGAAAAGTTGTATACAAAGGGCAACGTCTGCTTCGAACAAATATTGTTCATTTTATACCAGAGAGCAGACTTAGGAACAGAAAAAATTCTCCAAAAGGGTTTAAGAAATTCCAAGAAATCTTTAACAAAATGAAGATCCCACAAAGTTAGATTATCATTGAAAAAGAACAAAGTTATATAAAAACAAAAGATTCCAAAACGATTGTATGCTAAAAGAAAATATTCGATTTCTATTAAATATTTTTTATCTAAAAAATTATTTATCATATATTTATTGTTACTTATACTCTTAACATAACATGCAATAAAAAAGAAACTCAATTATGAGTTTATGAAACTCAATTTCAAGTTTAAATAATAAAATAAAAATTATAATACAAGTTGCATACTCATTTTTTTCCTTAGATTTAATGTCATAAGCATTATTCTCAAATTTTTTATGAATAAAAAATATTTACATTAATATTCTAAGAAAATAGACTAATTTTTTTTCAAACAAGGAAAAGGTTCAATTTTTAACATGGAATATTATTTATTTGTTCCTTCTCTTTTATAAAAATACATGGTATTCATTTTTCATACACTTAAAGAACATTTTTATAAATATCGTGCGTTTACAGTCTTTTTCTTATTCATTGAATTAACAGTGAGTTTTGTTCTTTCTGTTTCTTTCACGGCATTCAATCAATTTTTTTGGCAACATGAAAAAAAAATTGTATAAAGCTTCTGTTGAAATTCTAATGAGAGATATTAGTCTTTGCAATAATATAAAATCTATTATAAGTCAAAAGAAAATATAGTATTTTATTGCCACAAAAATGCTATCCTAATACATCATTTACACATTATTACACCATTTGACACATTATCATTTCGTACTTTTCAAATAAGATCTGTATTTATAAGTACGTTTCTTCGTTCTGTAGGCATGAGTTTTTGGGCTACCTGAAATAAATAAATATGCATATAAAAGCATGTGTAGAAATTCTAATGAGAGGTATTAGTCTTTGAAATAGTAAAAAATCTATTATAAATCAAAGAAAAGATAGGATAGCATTTTTGTGACAATAAAATATTAATACGTCAATTACACATTATTACGTCATTGGATACAATATCATTATAATAATAGTATACGAAAATCTAGTTGTTTTTAAAGTTCAACATAAATAATCGGATCTTGCAAATACTTGAAACTGGATTCGTTCTGTAAGCATAAGTTTTTGGGTCACCTGAAAGAAAAAAATATATATAAAGCATGTATAGAAATTCTAATGAGAGGTATTAGTTTTTTTAATAATCTAAAATCTATTATAAATCAGAAGAAAAGGTAGGATAGCATTTTTGTGGCAATAAAAGCTAATATGTCAATTACACATTATTACGTCATTGGACACATTATCATTATAATAATAGTAGTTCCCATTTTCATATGAAGAACTTAGACAAATATGTCAAATCGAGAAGAAATTCTGGTTCTCAATATAGTGGCAAAGTTTGCAACATTCTTTGCAATAATAGTTTGATCCATAGACTCCTTTTGGTGATGTAACGACGTCTAATGACTGTTGCTTAACCAAATGTCCTGTCCTATCCTTTTTAGGCCAAAATAGGAATTTTACTTGATTAATTCAGTTTATTTGTCTATTTTAATTACGTCTGTTTTTAATGTAACTCTTAAATCAATAGCTCTCAAAAATTTACCATGACAAAAAAAAAAAAAAAACCTACATAGAAAAAATTAATTTACAGAAATAATTTTAAAACAACTTGTGACGAAACTATAGATAAGAAATCAAGACCATGGTCCAAAACGTAGATGTAAAAATTAAAAATAAGAAATGGATATGAGCTCCATGGACCCTTCCTTTCACTTATCAATAGATTTTAAAAAATCCAGTGGAACATGACAAGATAAATAAATAACATTATAGAAGATAACCTAGTTATTTGCACATTTATATATAACAATACTCTTAAAAACTCCCCTTCTGTACCAAAGTTACATTTTGTTTGAAATTTTATATTAATTATTCTTTTGGAAGCTGTATTATAGGATAACTAAAGCTCCCTTGGGTGATCAAGTAAATGACACACAAAATCGCATTTAATTAGGTAATTCTTTACCACATCAGTATACTTCAGTTTCGAGCAAATTTAATGTCTTTTACAAAATCGAGCTTTGTTTTTTATTTATTATATTGCTGGAAATCCAGTAGAAAGCTACTAATACTATGAAGAAATTTAAAACCCCCCATCAAGTTAAAATATCGATGTGTTGTAACACAAATGAGTTTTTTCATTTCTTGAAATTATTTTTAGAGAGTTTCAATTCAACAATAATCTTTGCCTTTGAAATATATATACAGGGTGATTATAATTAAAGTTTCATTTTCAAAATGCCGTAAAAAAAAAGAATTACTGGCCAAAAGAACTTCAAATTTGAAGTAAATATATTTGAATAGGGAGGAAACGGTAAGGCATAAGGAAAAAAAGTTATAAAGTGCGCAAGTCTAGCGATAATAAACAGCCGTTTTTATTGTTGCCTTTTATGCAGTTTTTGGTCCAAAGAAAGCTAAAAACCGTATCATTGTGTGCTATTTATGTAGTTATTAGCCTAAAGATAATTAAAACTCGATTTTTCTCATCAGTGGTACGACCTTATCGTGGTTGAATGACTTGGAAGTTATTTTTCCATCAAAAAATCTGAAGCACTCATTCACACAGTAGAATTGATTTAATGTGCAGCTCATGTCAAAGCCTCATATTTCGATTCAAAATGCCACTTGTTACAGAATCTACTTTCCTTATGCCGCTTACAGCGTTATCTCTTGATACTTTTGCAATTTTTTTTATGTCATACCATTTCCGTCTTCTTCAAATATATTCATTTCAAATTTGAAGTCATTCTGACCAGTTATTCTTTGTTTACAGAATTTTGGAATTGGAACTATAATTATAATCAGCCTGTATTTGGTATTATATATATATATGGTCCCTTACATTGGAGACTCTGGATGTTAAACCCAGAATTCGAAAGATCATAAATTCGAGACTGTTTCACTGAAGATTCATTAGCATATAACCTTGATACTTGTTAAATATGTAATTTTAAATTACATGACCTCATACTGATTAGGTGCCAAAGTTGAAAATTTTAAAGTGCTTTCTTTATTTGCACTCATTGTTTTGGAGCTGATATGGATTTGACAAATAAAAATTTCCAAAGCAAACAAGATGAATGAGAAATCGGAGAAGATTTTTTTTAAAGTTATGAAACGAAGATCACCGGTGACTCTGTATATAATAAAGGTGACTGAAGCAATAGCTTTTTTAAATTACAGTTGCTTTCGTATTCTTTTTTGTCATGAAAAAAAAAGTTTTATGTGGATTTTTTTAATATTAATTTTATCAAAATATTGTTAAAATATTGCGCGCTAATAGAATTTTTAAAACTTTTCTTGTGGACAGGACAAAATAATATTCTTACATATAACAGATAATTTTTCTTGTAGAAAGAGAGATCGTGCAATGCATTAAAAACTCCTTACGCTATGGAGAATGTAGAAAAATGATCCAGATTTAATATTTCTTAAAGTTTACCTTTTTGATGTTTTCTAAAAAAAATAAAGAAATTCGCATTCATATTTTTATACTAAAATTAAGTGGACTAGATGATCCATTGCACTGATGTCCAACCAGTGGTCTTGATTACAAAGTTTGTAGAAAATCTTGTTCCTGACAACATCTTCTTTCCTGGGAAAAAATATAATCACCAGAGCCAAAATCAGACTTATATGGGAAATTAGAAGAACCATCGTAAGGCTTTAGTATATAAAGTTTATAATTTATATCGATGGTTGTAATGGTCTGAGCAATTTCTGCTACTATCTTTAAATACTCCGTGCCAAGGGAAACAATTTAAAACTCTATGCCAAACTGAATCTTATCTAATGTATTTACATAAAGACAGCCTACATACTCTGCACAGTACAACGCAGCTGGGTTCGAGGATATTGTGTCGCACGACATTTTTGATCACACTTTTGAATACAAACTCGGTGTCAACAGATCTTGGGAAAATAGCTTTAGTACACCAAAATGTCAGATAATATCTTCAGTTTTTGTTATAAGATGGGTTGATTCGATTCTCTATCTGATCAGGCCCGTCGATTGACACTTAAGCGAAATATATTCTTTCACATTTCTTTACTTGGAATTCTATTAGTGAGTAGTTAACAAAGATTCTATGATCGAAAAGAGTACAAAAGTGTTTGTGCAAACTTTGCACTCTTTGTTCATAGAGACATTATTAACTAGTTTCAAGTTCAGACTGGAATAAACCTTAGAAGATAAACAGCTTTACCACAAAAAGTAATTTGTCTCCGAAAATCTAAGTTTAAAGCATAAGAAATCTGCACGACGAAATCTTTATTTGAGATACTTCATTCTTAAACAAACAGTTTACTCTGCTCTATAAACATAAACATATTTTGCACTCGACTCTTTCTGTAAAAACTAGCTCTTATACTGTTCTTTTCAGTACCTTCAGACGACCACTTTTCAACGATTCTATCTCATTAAGGGGTGAGACGCGGTAGGATGAGCGCATTTCCGGAATTTACTTTATTGTTAGATGTAAACATCTTCTTCTTTCCTCGTTCCTCTGACCCCTATTTTGCCGAAATAAACCCCTCTTAACGCATGCACAAAAGTGCGGAGGGTTTTAGAATCCGTTGGAAAACAATACTAATATTTACCACTTTTTGCTTTTGAGGATGGAATTTATATTATATACTAGCCGCCTTTGGCGACCAGCCGGTTCGCCAATCTTAATGGTCGTTAAAATTTTAATAATTAAATATTTTATGCAATTCCAACTTTAATAGATCCTTCAGCAAAATATTTTAAAACTTCAAATTTTGATAGTCATATAATTCACTCATAATATTATAAAGGCCTTCAGTCATAACGTGATATGTATCTCTCTCATTTTCTGTTACCCCTCGTAGAATTTATACTTTAAATTAAAGTGTAAAGGATTAATCTGCAATTAATATAATAATATTTTTTACTGAAACAAAGCATTTTTTTTAATAATATGATTACTGATAATAGAGTCACTGAGCGTTTAAACTTTATGGGCACTAAAGAATATCTTTCTTAATTTATATAATATCTCAAGAATTTTCAACAAAATTTTCTCAGATTCATCATGAACGGATCGATTCATTAACAATGTTTCATTTTAAATGCATCAAACACTAAGAAAATAAAATGAATCGTTTAAAATAATCGGTCGAAAACAGGTTTAAAAAAACTACTTAAAAAACGATGTACTTAAAACTATAAGCATATATCAAAAAATATATAACTAACATAAATACAATTTAATTACAAAAGCATGCAATTAGCCTAAAAATAATTTAAATCATTGAAAACAGGCTAAAAAAAACTACTTAAGAAACGATGTACTTAAAACTATAAGCATATACAAAAAATATATATAACTAACATAAATACAATTTACTTACAAAAGCATACAACTAACCTAAAAGTAATTTAAATCGTCCGTTGTTAATGGTTGCCATGCCAACAATCAGAACACAGTGCGCATGCGTGAATTTTCTTCGCCTTTTACGGGAACGCAAATGCGTGAATTTTTCTACGCCAGTTGGGGTAACGCTATGCAGATTATACATTTTTAATTTCCTTTATTCTGTGTTATTTTAATTCAAAAGTACTTCAGAATTAATCTGAAACATGGATTAATTAACAATGTTTAATTTTAAATGCATAAAACATTAAGAAAATAAACAGAATCGTTTGAAATAATCCGCCGAAAAATCTTAACCCTAGCCTAAATCATTTGGCGTTGGGGAAAATGGAAGATTATTTTGGCGGAAAAGTTGGCGGTGGGGAAAATGGAAGATTTTTTTGGCGGGAAAGTTAGTTTTTAATTAATAATTAAAATTCTAATTAAAATTTCAAAAAAAGGGACCCCAGGTGCACATTCCCGACCTCTAAGGTATACATGTACCAAATTTGGTAACTGTATGTCAAATGACCTGGCCTGTAGAGCGCCAACACACACACACACACACATTGAGCTTTATTATAAGTATAGATATATATATACACACACACACAGCAGATAGCAAAACCATTCAATCAATTCAATATTTAATAATTATGCACCCTGTTCTGGTGTTCATTGCTCTGTTCATAAATGAACTTATTTTTATAAGAATATTTAAACGTTAAAAAATAATTATATTTGAACATTAAATTATTTTTTACTTCTTATGTTTAAGGTAACAAAAGAGCTCTTAGAATTTAAAATAGCAATGCACTAGCATTACATGCATGTCATTCTTCGAAAATGAAAACAAGTTAGTAAAAGAATTTTCGTAAGGGTTTTCAAGTGGTTACATTTGATACCAGAGAGAAAAGAAATGGAATAATCGATATAATATATTTGAAATTTTAGTCGCATACAATCAGATAAAGAAAATACATTAGATATCTGCACTGATGGGACAAGACTGAAGCTTTAAGCGTTGACTTTAACTTCTGTCACCTCGTGTACGACGAAGGGAAGTCGTTTTATAAACAATTGGGTTCACGGTTCCGAGATGATACGTTATCTAGAGGACTCCTTAACGGTTAGAAATGTAGTATATTCATTGATTGACTAAAAATATTTTAAATTAATGACGTCACAAATGCCTACAATTATTATTTTAATATCTCCAAATTGTTTGTTATAAAGCTTCGTTAAGAAAAGCGTGTGTTACCGTATTTGAACTTTTTATTTATCTGTGAATTTCTTTAAAAAATGTTGCTACCAATATGAAATTAACAGGTCATAGCAGAGTATACTATGAAAGAAAATTAATTTCGGCAGAGAGACATTTTTAAAATTTCATAGAAACTAAGAAAAAAATTCGTTTCTTAAAAATGAAATTAGTTGTGAAATATTAGCTATTGTAGATTTTAAATAGAAATTGTTAAACAAACGGTTTTCGGGATCTGCTTTAATTCATATAATTCAAAGTTTGAATGAGAAAATGTAAAGAAGTTATCAGACAATTTTTATGCGTGCCTTTAAACGAAAAGTTTAAGGAGAAAATAAAATAAAAAGTAAGAAAGTAGTAATAAAAGTGTAATAAGAAATTTCTTTTATAAATGTTTTTGCTTAATTACTATGTATTTACGAGAACTACATTCGAGTATGATGTAAATTAAATTTCTTACAAATTTTCTGTCTCATCCATTTTTATCCGGTTTAGCCAAAGCAGTCGAAACATTTTCATATCATTATGTATAATTTCAATTTCAAATGCATTGTTCTATAGAATATTGATATATTATCCACCATTTGCTTCAGTCAGCCATCTCACTGTATATTCTGCAATTACACTGCGCATTTACTTCGCATTTGAATCGTTATTTATAAAAATCAAAACAAGTTTAAATGTTCATAATTTATTTAAGGGTTGTCTTTTTTTTATTTATATGATTGAAGTAGATCTCTTGGTCATCAACAAAATTTTTTTTCAATGCAGCTTTAATGTACATGAAACAACTATTAATTCATTTTTCATACACTTGAACCTTTTCTACATGTAAGGATTCTTTCGCAACATGATTTTGCTTTTAGAGCCGCTTCGGTGTTTAAATGCTCTGTTGTTAACAAGAAGGAAGTGAATTTTTATCAGATAGGTTTATCATAAAAGTAAATTATCTTTTAAAAAAATTTTTTTGTGAGTAAGTATACATTCTAGTATTGATTACTCTTATTATTGTCATGATACTGGTATGAGTGAATTAAATGAAGGCTGTTAAATTTAGAGATACTGACAAACTCGCTTTTTTCAATTAATGATTAGCAAATGTAATAAACTATCACAATGGCTTTGGTATTTTAATTTTTGTTTAAAAGAACAAGACAATTTTATCAACAACTCATTTACTTCAGCTTACTTTATTATGAGTGTTTGTCTCTGTATTCTCATTACACAATTCTTATAATGACTGCAATAAGATTTTACATGATATCCATAAAGATTATTTTTTCATTATATTCATGCCGTGATACATATTATTGTCACTTACAATTCTTTTTTTCAGAATAAATATTACGATAATTAAATAATAAAATTGTTTCCTTATGACATTCCTGACTTAGAGATTGAAAAGTTTTTAATATAGAAATCTTCATTAAATCACCGTAGTTATTTATTGTTATTTTGGTTAATTAATTTTAGTCAAAACTTTTAGTTCAAAATTAATTTTTAAAATTATTTTTCCAATTTTCTTTTGCGATACTAATGTTTTACATGAATTCGCATAAATGTGTTTAAATTATTGAAAAACAAGTTACGTAATGCTATAATAAAAGAAATCGACTTGCTCTCTGAACACAGTAGTTTTCGTATTCGATTTGCGCAACACTTACTTTTCTAAAGAAATCCGATAAATGGGTGTGATTCTAAATATCTGAATCTTTATCTATGAAAAATTAAAATTTTTATTCATTATCTTTAAAAAAATTGAAAATATTAATTACAAATATTACTTAACAATGATTAGAAGAAAACGTATTTGACATTCACTAATCAAAATAAGAAGAAATAGGAGGAATAAAGTTTTTGAAGTAAACATGATGAAATCGTATACATAAGAGTCTAAAAATCAGAAAGAATTTGTAAAATAAAATATATTTTAAACTTAAAAATTATCGCATAACGAGCTAATGATGAATTAATTATAATTAATTTATAAGCGAAAAACACTACATAAATGAAACTTGCCTAAATGTTTTATTATAAGAACTTAGTCTTTTTTTATTTGAAGGGGAAAAGCAAAATATGATAACTGAAATTTAACAAAGAGAGTATATAATTCAGAACAAGGCATCTTAAATTATGGAGCTACCAATATTTGTCACTGTGGTATTCTAATAGATTCTTCAATATTTGTAAGTAAAAATACTTAAGAAATTCATCTCGATGAAATATCTCATAAAGATTTTCTGAATAATAAATTTATATTTAATTTATTTTTACTAATACAGATGAAAATGGTTTCATAAACGTAATGAACAAAAATAACAGTTTGAACGTTCTGTTCGAAAAACGATTGAAAGATTAATTAGCTTAGGAGTAGTTATATTAACGTCCCGGTTTTTTAAAACAACACTAGGGCTATTTTGGGACGGACCTCGTAATTTCAAACAGCAGTCAGATGACGAGGATGACATCTGAGCTGGTACCTCCCTCTCCAAACTTCCACACCACACCAGCGGGAAGACGTTTCACTCCGACGGATTTAACGTGCCCCAGACCCGCTTACACGACGGTTTTTCAGTAGAATCGGGTTTCGCACCTGAAACCCTCCTGTTCCAAAGCTGAAACCTGGCCATCGCGGCCGTAATTAACTTAAGAAACACAGTTACACAGCTTCTGTTTTATTCCAAAGCAATATTACCTATTTTTTCAAACGCCTAAAAGCAATCTCGTCTCATTTGGGAGTACTCATTCGATAATTATCCATCAGTTAAGAGAAACTATGCCGACACTTAAAAGTAAATCTGAACAACCTATTTACTTTGTCTACATCATTTCCACCATGTGACCATTTGCTTAGTTTCCAATCATTAGAAATTATGCATTGATCACTTTCTCATCTAAAGAAAGTTTTCTGTACGACTCAGATTCTTTTTCTTTCACTAACTTTAAACATTTACCTTTTACGTTTAATCAGAAAATCTTTTCTTTCGGACAAAATATCTCTTTAGGAAAAAGTGGCCCTCACTGCAAAATTTAAATTGCTTTTGTTCTCTCTTCTAAGTAAAACTGAAAGTTATATAGAAATTCATTTAATTTGATATGGTTTTGAACGAATTAACAGAACATTATAGATCTGACTGCATTGCCCAAGAAGATATTAGAAGTCAGTGAAAAGATGGAAATTCGAAAAAAAGTACAATTATTGCATTTAGCAAATACTCGCCATCACAGGAGCACGAAGATGGAGAAAACTCAAAAGTGAATAAAGGAATAAAGATAATTTGAGATAATCACTCTCAGTGACGAATTTCAGATTTGACGAACTCAGCAGCTGACTATAACCGTTAGGCCGACAACTTTCGCAAAAAAAAAAAACTTTCTTTTTTAGTTGCCAAGAAAATAAATTTATAAAAATACAAATTCTATAAATTATAAAATATTGAGATAATATTAACCATTTTATCGAGTATAATTGGTCATGTTCTTCCAAATATCATTGCATTCACTTAATTATTAGAATATTTATCAACACTAAACATCTGCTGCAATAATATATGCAGAATATTTATCCATACTAAACATCTGCTGCAATAATATATGCAGAATATTTATCAATACTAAACATCTGCTCAATAATATATGCAGAAACGTGGATGCTGGGCAGTCTGAATGTTTTTTGATTTAAAAGAATATTTAAAAGAATATAGTGCTATATAGTTGATTTAAAAGAATATAATGTAAAGAATATTTTACTTAATATGATTCATAGAACCGAAAAAACTGTATAAAATTTAGACTTCAAAATTTTATTAGGAAGTACATTTATTGATTGAAAGAAAACAAAATATTAATTACGCCATTTAAATCTTTTTCAAAGTAAAACTGGAAACTGAATTTTATACTGAATCAGAATTTTTTGTTTAACAATCCTCTGAGATACTGCATAATTTATATTAAAAAATGTTCGATGATGGCCCGTATAGAACTGTAATTCTGCATATTTCTGTTTTCTATATTCATATTTTTTTTTAAAAAAATTTGGGGGTTGAGCAGAAATGTTTTTGTGCTAGTTGAAGTTCAATAATTTCCGCTTGAAATTAAAGTTCAAATTTTAGGGAAGATGATAGAAAATTAGAGATATGCATAATATAATAAACAGTACGATATAAGATTTATAAATTAGTAAAAGTTAAGTGATTTTCAAAATTTAAAAATAATTTACTGAAAAGGACATTTAGACTAAGTTATATAAACTGTTTAATTGAAAATTTTAGCTAGCATTAAACCCGGCAGGCCAGCTGATTGTCAAAGGTGATTAGTAGATAAATAAAAAGTAACGTATTTCACGAAGTTAATAAAATAAAGATTAATTTAAAATAAATCTGTAACATAGAAAATGAGTTGAAATTTAAAACTAAAATGATTAATTTATTAAAAGAAGGGTCTCATAAGGAGCACAGCCAAGGAAGGCAAGATACCTAAACCAGCCAGTGAGGTCTCAGAAAACTGAAGTCATCAACTGAAACTGAAGGAGGCTTCTGAAAAGAAGATTACGACTCTTCTATTTACATTCAGCTTATAGCCTAAATTTAAGGTCTGTTGCAATCAGATAAAACCAAAATTCTGATAAAGAATTAATGTAAGAACAAAATATTCGAGTACTGATTATAACATAATGCTCAATTTTGTAAGATAATTATCCTTTACGTAGTAATTCTCATACCCTAACATTTAGCGCCAAATCAAAGAATGCCATCATTTTTCGAAGAATTTAATAGGAAGCGAAGAACAATGACGATAAGAACAAAAATTCACACACAAAATTTTTAATTTTGAAGACAGAAATTTATTTTTATCTGGCGTAATGGCTGTATTACGCCATTATTATTCTGGCGTAATGGCCGGGTTTAATGCTAGCAATGTGATTTTCCTTTCTCTGTAGGATGAAAGATTTTTTTAAGCAAACACGGAAATTAGATATTGTTCAATGGAAGTCTATGTAAGCACACATTTATGCTTTAATAAAGCAATTTGCATTGGAATTCCGAAACAATAGATGGGGAAATATCCAATTGTCAGAAAACAGTATATAGACACTCATTGCGTAAATTTTGAGGTTAATGAATAAACATATAGCATATTCTAATATTTGCTTAGGCGAAAAATAATATTTCGTAAAGGTAATATTTTTCGAATGAAAATATTCACAAAGAATTCCTTATATTTGAAATAATTAAGCAAATAATTAAATTTTTTAAGCATAAATCCCTCAAACAGTTGTTAGTAGCTATACCTTGTAATCGATGCACATCCTCTATTATATTTTAATGAAGCAATTTATGAAGAAATTTAAAAGCAATGAATGAAGAAACATCCAATTTTTAGAAAATAACATGCAGTCGCTCAATGAATTTTGAAGTTAATGAGCAAACATATAGCATTTGCTAATATTTAATTAAAGGAAAAATTTTATAAAAATAATACTTTTAGGGTGTATATATTTATATAGTTCTTTGTATTTGAAATAATTATAGCAAATAATCAACTTTTTAAGCATAAATCAATAAAATAATAGTGAAAAGCTATAATTTGTAAACAATATATTGTAATCAATACACACACCCGTTTATGTTTTAATGAAGGTTTATGTGTGAATTAGGAAACGATAGATAAAGAAATATCCAGATTTTATAAAATAGCTCGTAGACAATCCCAAATGTGAATTTTGAAAATAAAGAACAAAGATATAGCATTTTCCAATGTTTAATTAGGCGAATAATAATTTTTCATAAGAGTTACGTTTTTTGATCTAAATATTGTCACGAGTATTAAAGAAATAAAGAAAAGAAAGAAAGAAACTAATTGGGTTGCAGACAATTCTTCTCTTGTCCCATGACTCCTCAGTAATTCTAAAAGCTGATATTCATTTTTATGTATCATTATTCGCTATTTTATCTCTCTCTTGAGCTAGTATTACTTAATTTTCTAAAATAATAACTATTTATAAACCACCTTCCAACCTATTCCCACTGGACACTATTCGCATAAAATAAAATTCTTTGCGTTTGAAATAATTATAGCTACTAATTAGTTATTTGAGTATAAATCAACCAAAGAGTTGTAAGAAGTTATATCTTAAGAGCAATTAAAAATATTTATTAAAGCAAAAATAATGAAATATTCTAGTGAAGGTCATTAAACATCTATTTCTTCTAAAAATATGTTAAAAACAATATTTACTTCAACTTTTATTAACTTAATTCAACTATGATTTGAAATATAATGCATTTACTGAGGTATTCAATAATTCAGATTTTAAATAATATATATAATAAAATCTGAAGAAATTTGATGGAATATTATATAATTGAAAAATTATAAAATGTACGGATATTTTCCCATCTCATATTTATTACTGAAGATAATAATACTTTAAATTTATTCTGCAGATTTATAGTCAGAAATTTCGAATCCAAAGCTATTTATTTATACCAAAAAAAAAGTCTTTATCATTTATTTGAAAGTCATTCCATTTTTCATTCAACATAGCACATCACGGTGTAATTTTGTTTTTAAATAATAAAAGCAGAAGAAAAAATATCTATTTTAGGACTATATTTAAATGAATAAAATAAAACTTATTTTTAAAGGACTATTGTGATAAATATCGTAGGATAAATTTTTGCAAGAGCACAGAAGCATTTAGAAGAACACAGACATCTTTTCTTTAAAATTCTGAAGGAAGTAAAAAAATGAGCTTTATATCTGAAGGAAAAAGAACAAGTTCTTACAAAAATTTCTTGCAGAAAATATTACTGAGACATTTCTTCATTCGGAAGTATTTAACATTTCAAAATATTATTGCTTATTTGTGACTGTTATTAAAACAGAAGTTTAGTTCTCTTAAAGATAAGAATGCCATACATTTTAATTCCTTTTGATCCGAATGGTTTAAACAATTAAGATTCTTGTACAAAAAAAATGTTACGAAATAGTATGCAAAAATCACATTTTTTTTTTTTTTTTTTGAAAAATTCTTTTTGCAGTTTTTTTAAAATACCCTAATGTCTGAAACTGGTGTTAGGTTTTCGCTGTTGCCTTATTATACCTTCTGAACCAGGAGTGGCGTTATAATCTGTCTGATGGGAGGGAGGCGGGGGAGGGGGGAGGTGTAATGATCACCCTCACGAATTATCGACAGATCTTTATTTATCTTCTAGCTAAATAGATTATTACATGAACCATCAAAGAAAAACTGTAGAGAGATTTTTTTTTAAATCTATATCTGTAAAGAATTTTTTTTTAATGCAGATTATTATTCTGGTTCTACACACTTCAAAAGAATGTAATTACTCCCAAATTCACTTTAAATCATGTAACTCTAATAACTTCATTAATTAGGGTTATTTTAAATTTAACTGAAGCTCAAACATAGCATTAAAACATGATCCGATGGTCAAATTATAAATCTTTCACGTCAATAATATGCATTATTTGTGCATCATAAAATGTTATCGAACAGTCACTCTCCAGGATTTTTTAGAGAGGGAGGATATTCAAAACTACAAATGGTCAACACGTTATCCAGTACTAAGTCCTTTTGAAAATAATTGGAATACTTTTTGGAAGAGTTTTGCTGACAGACAATGTGCGTACGTATGATTCCCAACGAAGGGAAGCAAGTGGTGCGCAAGTCACCCTTGTTCTGAATGTCAAGAAATATTAAGTTTATATAAAGATGTTTCCTCTTCTCATTTTCATAGGAAAATTCTGGCATTTTTATAATTTGTTTCAGGTTTTTATGCCAAAAAATAAAACAAATTGGTTCATGAAAAGGATTTGGAAAGTAATTAAATTTCTATAGAATTTTTCTTAATGAGGTGAATTCATGTGACATAAGAGTCACATGATACCAACTACATGTCTTTTGAAGTTCCATTTGAATCGCTAGGTTGAGCCTGTCATTAGAATCTTCTGTCATAATTTTTGCTTATTTTCTTGTCCTCTCTCTCATCTTCCATTCTTTTTATTACATAAATGTTGTTTCATATTTTTTTAATTACAGTAATTATATTCCAGTTTCACTATATAATTTCAAATTTGTGGTTATTGCATATTATTATAAAGGGAGATTAATTTGAATATCTTCCTTGTTAAGTAGCTGATATTTTATTTTTTGCTACATAATTTTATCTCATATTAAAAACAATGATATATTTATTTTGATTAGTATTTTCTGTGTACGGTTACTCCTTTTTTTACTAGTCATTAAATGTTTTTGTGTTATTTTTTCATGAATGGATTTAACTTGTTATTTCAGTGTCATAAATTTTTTCAGAAGTTAAATTTACTTTTCCTAATATTTCTTTTCTCATATAAGAATTGGTTCTTTTTAGAATAACATTGATTGTTTACTTAGTGCCAAATATTTATGTATCTTATTTTAAGCAGAGTAAAAAACATAATTTGTAATATAGAAGGTGCCAGTTTTAGTTTCTACTATAAAACACTTAAAAAATGTTTAATAATTTGAAATAAAGTAAATTTAAAATAATGTTTATAATGAAAAAATTTACAAAATTTGCACTTATCTTATACTTTTGTTTGTTTTTATTCATACGTCTTTAATGCTAATAATGTGAATCAATGGTAATATCTTAATTACCATATTTCTATTTGGAAGCTCCATTTATAAATCGATTCATTTCTCTAAATAATATTCCTCTAAATATACAATAAAATAATTGATGATTTTGAATAGTATTAGTTTAAACTAAAGAATACTTTTGTTTTTCTGTTCGAAGTATATGCGATACACGCAGTATGACATTTTTCACTATCAAACAAAGCATTTTTTTTTTTTTTTCGTTTTATCAATATCAATTTCTTAATAGTGTTTGATTACGTTGAAATGTTGATTAATTATGATTTTGATATGCATAATACAAATTCAGTCTAATAAACTGAATTATAATTTTTTAGTTTAATGAAGATTTAATCTTTATACCTTGCTGTTTAACTTTATTTCTTTATTTAACCTCATGAAACAAAATGAACAGAAATCTGAGTAATAAGTTCAAATTTAAATGGATATGAATAATTAGTTCTTTCACTTTTTATCAAAATCCTTTAACAGTTCATCCTTCATCTAGTATGTGATTCATACCCAGTAAATATTACAATAGAAACATTTGCATGAGTTGAACATATGAAAGTTTGTTAAGCAAACGTATGAAAGCAGAGTATACTACATTAATGAATAACTGAAACAATATGGTTGGTTATTAAATTCCTGAAATGATTGGTGGTCAACATGATATTGCTGATTTATATTTAAAGATAAATCTAATAACACAAATATATTTCCCTTTCTGTTACTTTAATGAATTAAAGTACTAATCTGTCAGTTATGATTATCTAAATTGCGTTGAAAATTTTTAAAAGGCCATCCATTTCCCAGTTATAAATATTAAAAAAATTGCAAACAATAAGTAAAAATCTGATTTATTTACAATTCTTGAAAAATAAATTAATACAATTTTTGCAAAATAACAATCAACACAAGTTCATAAATTTTGTAGGTTCCAAAACTATATAAGCTAAGAGCTCTCATGCAAATCTGTCTCAAATGTTTTCAGCATTATTTTTTTTATAATTGCTACAAATTGTATCAGGAATTTTAAAAGCATATATGACTTTTAATTATTTAAATATATTGACATTTTAATTTATTCGAATAAATAATTAAGAAAGAATTCTTTAAGAAAAAAATTAAACTAGGGGATACTTTATATTTCAATTTAAAATATTTCCTTTCTTGATAAACAAAAATAAATCCGGTGATTACATTGTCAAAGGATATACTATGCATCTTCTCGTTTTTCCAGGATCACGGTGCATTATGCACATTATTTTTTCTTGTAGTTTTTTAAAGTACGTTCTTAAAAATCATTCAGTAGTGATAAGTGATTGAATTTTATGACAGATTTTAAGAAACATGACATTTATGAATTTTATGACAGATTTCAAATTTTTAGAATAATGGCATGTTTCATTTATATATTTCACAAGCTAATTAAAGTGAGTAGTGAGAAATTGCTGCAAAAATTAAGCACTTTTAAGCACACTTTAAGCACCTTAGCCAAAAAAATTAAGCACCTTTGTACATGTACATATATGTAAACCTGCGTATTTTCTAAGCATATGATATTTTCTGTTTTATAATAATACATGGATTTTATTCAAATTTTTAAAAATTAATTTTAAATTTAATTAATTTAAATTTAAATTAATTTTAAAATTAAATTTTTACATTTATTTCTGTATTTACATTTTTTAAAGTTTAAATAAGTTTAAAGAAAGCATTTTTTTATTATGACTTTAACAACGGTTAAATAACGCGACGTTACGATCCGAAGAAGCAATGACATTGTTTTGAATTTCATCATAATAAAAATCATTATTATAAATTGTTCAAAAACTAATTTTTCAAAAATTACTAAAACAAAAGAGAAATGTATTTATTCAATAAAAAAAATGCTTTTATTTTTAGCATTGAAAAGCCATTTTTTAAACCTTTAAAACGGCGTTAAAATAATTTTTGTGCGATAATAAGCTTTGATGACATGGTGAAAATGCGTTAAAATTCTGTTTTTATTTTTTTAAAAATTTGAATTGAAATTTTGGAAAATCATCGTTTAGTTGGCCTCTAATAGCCCCTCTAATAAAATAACTTCCCATATTTCATGCATCTATGGTTTATCTTGCGCATTTCTCTGTCAATCAGGACAAAACTTACATATAGAGAGAGATTTTATTGGGAACAAAATTTCCATAAGAGTTATAAAAAGAAAAGAAAAAAAAAGTAATAATCGTTATAGAATCTTAAATCCGGAAGTTCAAAAATAAAAGTTTTGAATATAAAAATTGAATAAAATTATTCAATGAACTGCTTGAAAATTTTAATTAAGTTTAAATTAAAGCAAAGAAAGCTTTTTTTTTTATCACGATTTTAACAGCGGCAAAATAACGTGATACAATGATTCAAATAAGCATTGGTATTATTTTGAATTTCATTATAATAAAAATCATTATCATAATTGTGTCCAAAACTAATTTTCCAAAAATTGCTAAAGCTGAAAGAGAAAAAATATACTCATTCAAACAAAATTGATATAATAGAAAAGCATTTTTTAAAAATTCTTTAAATGATTTAAAAATATTTTTCGCGAAAATGATTTGATGTTACGACGCCAAAGCGTTAAACTTCTGTTATTATTTAAAAAAAAAATAAACTTCTAAAATTTTGAAATATCCGTTCTTAGTGGATTTCTAATACCCAAGAAGTAACTGTCTGAATTTCATGTTCCTAACTTTAATTGTTTATTCTGCGCATAGCTCTCTCAATAAGGCCAAACCTTTATATGTAAAGGAAGATTTCATTGGGAGGGGGGGGGGGGATTCTATGAGTTAGAAAAAGAATGAAAGAAAAAAAATGAAAAAAACGTTATTAAATTATAGTATCTAAATCCTGAAGAAGAAAAAATTTGAAAAAACTTTTTTTTATTTGTTAAAAAATGTTATTTAAGTTTATGCATGTTTTTTCTCTTGGCAATAACTAAAATTTGGTGAGATTGGTCCAATAAATAAAAATTTTCAAATGAATGAGATCATTTTAAAAAAATACTTCATGAAAGAAATATCAATCATTAAAAACTTATGACTTCAAGTTAAAATCTCATCATACTAGATTTTACGTGATCGCAACGCAGTTAATTACACTACACAGTTAATTACATTTCAGTATAGTGCATTAAAATCAATCTAATAAATTGTTCAATGGATTGCTCCAAAACAACATATTAAAGAGAATGATGATCGAATGTGTAATATGCTAAAAAGGCTACACTGCAAGTGTTTAACAGCAGCTTCTACTATGTTCGACATTTCTCTTCGGCACAACAAATTCATCCTGTTATAATTTTATTTTCTGCTGATTGGACCAATTTGAGTATTCTTCTTTAACAATACATAAAAGGTTAAATATAGACTTACTAGACATAAATTTAATTCCTCAACATTTCAAACATTTTAAAAAATTTTAGTGATTGAGAAATTTTTAAAAAAGTTTGTAGTGTTTGAGAAATAAAAAAAAGAAAGAAATGTTTTCCGAACGTTTTTTGAGTCGCAACAAGTATGGCACCATACATATTTCGTACTGGCTCTTCTGGATAATTATTCCAGTATTTCAATAAAAAGCAATGCACATTGTCGGAAAAAAAAGTCTCATGAGCGTTAAAGAAATGATACCCAATCATAAAAAATAAAATTTTAATCCAAACTTTATGCGCTAATATGAATTTGAAAATTAAAGAATGTTTTACTTTATTGAGTTCAAAGAAATTGGTTTAATAATCTATGTTACACATAAGACACATAATTTGAATCTATGTTATACATAATTTGAATAATCTATGTTATATTCTATTTTAAAGAATATTTCTCAAAAAATTTATTCAATATTTCAAGATAAATAAACTGTAAAAAATTCTACTGCTACTTATTATTATTATATTTATTATTTTTTGAAATATATTTGAAAATTATATTTTGAAAAAAATATTTGAGTTTATTTTGCCATTTAATGGTACTTATTTAAAATGTCAAAATGCATGACATTCTACGTAATTGAGGTGCTGGCTTTCAGTATTTTTTTTTGTTTGTTTTTGAAATAACGGAAGAAAAATAATTTTGAATAATTTAAAAATAAAATTTGGCAGAACTCCATGTTAAAAATAATCCACCTATACACAATTATTTTTAAAATTTTCTTTAATTCTTTGAGCATTTTTTCATAAAATATAAATTATGTATCTGAGGCAATAAGATATTTCTAGGTATAATAGATATATTGATTATGTAAAAAAAATTCAAAAATTCAAAAGATAAAAAATATTTTTTTAAATATTTATCATTAAGTGTGTTGAAATAAATTGTTCCGTGTGTGCATATGTCTGAGTAATGCATTGCGTACAAACTGCAGAAGAATCTTCAAAATCTTTTATTTAGCTACTACAATATATATATATATATAACGTCAATTATACACGATTCTTCATAATATAAGGATTTATATACTGAAAAATATTTGTACTTATTTAAATATCTAATTATTTGACATTCTACATAATTAAGGCTCTGAATGGCATTTTTTAAAATTTTGAATTAAAGAAAAATATAATTTTTAATGATTTAAAAGGGATATTTAGTAGAAACCCGAGTTCAAAGTTACCCACATACGCACATTTTTTAAAAATTTAATTTCTTTTGTATTATTAGTCTGGTTAAATTAAATGGTCGAAAAATTTTATTCCTCCTAAAAATGGTGCATTTAAAGTTATTGAGATTAACATTTTTTTATATTTATTTAATTATAACAAATATTATAGATGTTCGCTATTTTGAAATTTGATATGTTTTCAGTTTTTAGCATTTATTTTTTAAAGATAATTTCAAATTCTCTTTGAGACTACATTTCAGTTAGGAAAGGAAATAAATGATATGTTTTCAATATATAGTATAAATTATTTCATTGCAAGGCATTTATCCTGACAGTAGAATTATAGTTATATTTTCATCGTCAAATCATTCATCAATTATACTAAAACTTTAAACTCAAATGTTGATGAAAATAAATTAATAAAAAATCTAAGTGAAAGAGTATTTGCATCAAAAAGAAAATCTATTTTCTTATATAATGATTAATTGAAAAAAAAAATTGCAAATAAGGCAGTGGAAGCATTCAAATTAACATTTTGCATTTAACGCACTTTTGAAATATTGAATATCATATATTTGTAATACTTGAATGTTAAAAGAGAAAACAAATTAACCATTTTTATTTATAAAAAGTAATTTCCATTAAAAAAACGTGCATTTAAAATAGATATCCAACAAATGATAGAAGAGTTAAATAATTTTATGTTATTTCAGTACACAAATAACCGTCTCATAGTTTTTTTTTCTGCATGTAAATATTTCATTACTTGTATAAATTCTCATTTTGCATTAAATATGCGATTTAAAATTTTATATTTTTGAAATATTAAATTAGAAGCGTAATACATTTAGCGAGGTTAATCTAAATTGACAACAAATATTTTATTTTATTTGTTAAAAATTCCATCTAATGATGACAATTGAACATTCCTCGTCTTGAATTTAAACATATAAAAAAGGCAGTTCCATTTTCCCGTTGAATTTAATATTTCTAAATTATAAAAATTACTATACAGTTATTTAATTTACATTACGATCTCTATATTGAAAGCATTTACTTCAATTGATAATTTATGTTTTACGAAAAAAAATCTCAAACTTAACTTAATTGGTCAAATTAATTGGACCAATTAATCAAATTTAATTGGCCGGGAAATAGAATGATTAGCGCATTCCATACAATTATCGTTCGATAAGTTTTCGTTTCCTTCCCTATTCAATTAGTTATCTTAAGAAGAAAAATTGTTTATTGTTGCTTGGTTTAAAACAGCAGAAATAAGGAAAGTCTATTGTATTTAAATCACCTTAGCATTTGTTTTAATGAAAAGTAACAGAAAACAAATTCAATAAAATAAAAGTAGATTTATTTGTAGTTTGTTTTTAAAATGGAATAAACCATCTGAAAAATATTTTTTAACGTAAAATAAAGAATAGCCTATTAAAATTCTATCATCAACACTTTTAAAGAAAATGGTTCCTCAAATTACTTCAACAATTTCTTTAAGCTCAGAAATGAAAAACATTGTTTGACTTTCAATTTCAAGTCAGCATATAAATTCCGAATCCAAATTTGAAATTTTATGAACTGTGTCCTTTTTTTTTTTTCGTTTGCTCCTCACAATACAAAAACAAGGAGTTTTTGTTCTGTTTGAATCAACATTTTGATTTCTTTAATATCCCTTTATTTTTATTTATTTATTGCTTTAGCTTGTTCCAACGGTAATTATTCTTGCTAAATTTGCTTGACGAACGATAATTATTACAACTGGTTTCTCGACAATATAATAGTCCCCTTGATTTCATTGTATAATTTGATGAACTTTTGAATAAAATTTAAAAAAAACTCACCTAACCATATAATCAAAGGATGTGAATAAAATTAATATAATAAAATGTAATCAGAAAATTTCCTCATTGAGGATATAACATGTTTTGATACTTGCTTTCAAGCTGCGTAGTGACTGTCCTTCATTTGTTAAAACATACGAATAATAATATATAAACACCTATTCCAAAATGCAACCACATAGCTTTTCCTCGAAGAAATAATTTCAAAGACCATGTTTGTATAACTGTGAAATAAGTCTTATTTTACAGACTAAATATTTAATACAACCGAGATTATGACAAACGTCCAATCTAATCGAATCTATATTTTCGAGAAGAAATTGAGAAAAGAAAAAGAGAGGATATAGTGTAAAGTAATTTTAAAGTTATATGCTTTTTCTAATTTGAATGGGCATAAATTTAAAAAATTGAAAACTAGTATGAAATCATTGGAAATTTTTTTAAGAACATAGGCAATAATTTGTTAGCACTTTACCTGAGAATAAAACTTCAGTTTCTGATAGTGTAAGTCAGAATTAATCTTTTAATGTAGCATACGCAGCAGCTGCATTTACATGCTGATTGCATGTACATGGGATGATGTGTTTAAATATGACAGTAAACAAACCAGCATCAAATAAAATGTAAGCTTGAAAGTTTTTCTTGCTTAGAATGAAATGAAATAATATATATTTCAGATTGAAAAAATTACCTGATCTCTAACATTTCTTTATCGAAAATATGTTTTTTCTCTCCTGAGAGTTAAACAGCATTCATTTTTAAAAATACTAACATTTATTTATCTTAACCTCAGAGCGCTTATTTTTTTGCAATAATATTGAAATTAGTTTACCTTGTTTCAATAACTTCAACGTAAAAAGTATTCATTAGCATATTTCAAATATTAGCTTATTAGAAAACGATAAGTTGCTCATTACAACCTTCGACAATGTAAGGCTAATCAAGAAAGAAAATATTTTAAGTTGAAATCTAAAGAATCCTCTGGTTTAATTTTTGCTTCAAAGTAAATTCTTTTTTAATTACTCATTCTAATAAATTTAAATATCAAAACATTTAAATTACTAAAAAGTATGCATGTTATTAAAATTTTTGGAACTATTTGAAGAAATTTAAAAGAACAAAATTGGAAACGTTTGGACACTTCTGCATGAGAGCTCCTAGCTTATATAGTTTTCTATTCTCCAAAATTTGAAGCTTTGATTTTGCAAGAATTGTATTATTGATTTTGCAAGAACTATATTATTGATTTTGAAAGAATTGTATTATTGATTTTGCAAGAATTGCATTATTGATTTTACAAGAATTGTACTATTAGTTTGCAAGAATTGTAGTGATTTTAATATTTTAAAATAGCTGCAAATGAATCCGATTTTTTTTTATTGTTTGCAATTTTTTAAACATTGATAACTAAATTTTCAACACAATTTAGATAATGATAAATTAGTACTTTCAATTCCAGTCTTTCGATTTATTAAAATGACAGGAAGGGAAATAAGACACCTATAACATTTAAATTATACTTAAATGTAAATATTCAAAATCGTGTTGACGTCTAATCATTTCAAGATGTAATAACCTACCATATTGTTTCAGTTATACATTAATATAGTATCTCCTGCAGTGATGGAATAAAACATTCTTTCATATGTTTAATAGCTTAAAAATTAATGAAATTTTTTTCACCGTCTTTTAATAGGTATGAAACAAGTACTAGAAGTAAGTTGTACTATTAAATAATTTCGAGAAAAAGTGAAAGAACTAAACATTATTGATATCCATTTAAATTTGAATTTAAAATACTTTTTGTGTATTTTATTTCATTATATTAAATAAATAAAGTTAAGCAACAAAGTATAAGGAGCAAATCTTCACTGTATAAAGTAACAAAGTATAAGGAGCAAATCTTCACTGTATAAAGAAACAAAGTATAAGGAGCAATCTTGAACTGAAAATTATACTTCAGTTTATTAGAATGAATTTGCATTATGTACATCAAAACCATAATTTTATTAATTCTTCTGGATATCAAAATCACAAATGTGTTCCTTTTTAATAAATTTTTGAAGCAAATTTCTCTGGATTTATTTTTTATTTTCAACACTTTTCTGAAACGTAGTATGAATCGCTCGTTTCAAACGAATAATATTTAGGAGCAACCATTTTAATGCTTGACAGCATATAAAAGGAGTTTATGAGTAAGCACAAAAGTGATTCAGCACATCTGACACACAACCATATGGTCAATAGTGAGGAGAAATTTGCTTTATTTATCAATAGTTTTTCCTTTTTCAGAAGAATATAATTTTTGTTCCTAATTTTTATTTTTCACAGACAATTCATATTTAAGAGATTTTTAATTTAAATTTACTCTTTCATTCAAAAAAAATTCTTATACTTTAAAATAAATTTTAAATGTAAATACCTGTTTGCCAGTTTTCCTCAAAGAGTTTTCTGTATTTTTTAAAAAATTGGATTTGTAAATCTGTATATTTAACTTGTTAGCCTTTGCATTTCCTGATCGGAGAAATGAAGTGATTATTTCATCGTTTTTTCTCTAACATATTCAGAAATGAAATTTTAATAACTTTTAAAATAAAATAAAATTCTTAAAGTTATGAAAATTTACACACACATATATATATATAGATATATTGCATTTCATTTAGAAGAAAACATTTTTATTTAAAGTGGCTGCATAATAATGTCATAAAAATACAACAGAGAATAATGTTATTTTATAAACTATACACAATTTTTTAATTAAAATTAAATTCATCATATTTTATTTTATTTCGAAATTACATTCACAATTGATTTTAATTGTGTTCTACAATCACTATATTATATTATATATAATATGAGATACAGGATTTCGGAAAAAAAATCTAAATAATTAGAGTCAATAAAAATAAGCAAATAAAGAGGAATGAAAGCTCCTTAAAAAAATTTTTTTAAAGAAATTAGAAATTTTTTATCATTTGTATAAAAATATTTAAAAAGACCCGACTTGTAGTAATCGTAATAAAATGTATAAGATAATTGCATGCATAAGAAAATTAAAAAATTCAAAAATGAGTTTTTATATTTAGAGTTTTCTTTTACTGATACTTTACTTTCATGCCCGTCCCTTCTGCTCTTGGTTACGGTAGAGCGACATAAAAAAAACTGTGCAGCAGTCACTGTCAGTTGCATCGGCACCACATAGAGAACATAATCGTGGGTGGTCGCTACTTCCATTCACCTCAGAATTTGGGAATAGTGGCACTCGCCCTCACCCGCATTTGCGCTCACTTATTAACTAGTCCCATTTGCGCTCACAATGGAGGTTTAGTGGAGCTTAGTCACCTTTGGCAGGAAAACTTTGTGATCAATTAAAGGGACTAAAGAGAATGGATTTTTTCTCGTTTTGATATTCGTAAGAGATGAGAGATGGTTGAGAGTTCGTTTTCATGGAATAATCTACTTTTTCCTAAGGTAAAACTAATCTTTTAAGAACATGAGAAACCTCTTAAAAATTTTATCTCTTTGTTTCATGTTCAGTGCATCTATCCCCACACAACCCCCTCTTCTTTGTTTTGACCCAATTTTAAATATGAACAACACTATTGAAATTTTTGAAAAATTAAAAGTAAAGCCATCATCCCTGTATAATAGATATTAATATCAACAATATTGTACTAAATTTAAGAATGCAGTTACATTCCACTGCGTTAACGAAAAATTCCAAACAATTAAAGAATGTTTGAAAGAAAATTGCAATAGTGCTTGCTCACTTCAAAATTACTCATTCTTGTAAGCCAGATAAACGTCAAGAAATATGTGGCAAAATTAATAAAGAGTTTAGAGACTCATGAATGCTTCTCAAAAAATAAACCGCAAGGACATGTCTCCTCATTTTCAAAATGAATATGAAATTTTGTAAATTATAAATGTAAACAAAATTTATGTTTTTAAAAATCTCTTGTATGACAGTCAATAAATATTTCGATTGCCTAAAATACTTTCAATGTAGATACCAAAATGTAAACTGAATAATTATTCAACAATGTTTATAATTTGGAAAATAAGTAACTTTTTACATGACTCTAAATGCCAAACAGGTAACGTTCAATTATCACCAATATTCTGAATTTTGAAAAATCAAAACAAAATGATTGTCAAGTCAGATTTGCTGCATTAAATGTATTACAGTACAAGAAAGAAATCACTTAATCCTTCAAATTTATAATTCAAAATCCCATATTTCATACAAATTAAGAATTATTTAAATAATTAAAAATTTACAAAAAATAAAAAGACGAAGTTGTGGTTATTTTTCGACAGAAATAACATATGAACTTATTTAACTCTCCTTTCGGTTAGTAGATATATATTTTAAATGAACGTTCTGTTTTACAAGAAATTATTTCGTATAAATAAAAATTATTAATTTATTTTTTCTTTTAACATTCAAGTACTACAATCATATGATAGATAATATTTCAAAAATATATTAAAGGCGAACTTTTAGCGTGAATGCTTCGACACCCCTATTTATAAATGCATTAAACTTTTTTTTTGAATTCGCAATTATATAAGAAAATAGACTTTTCTTTTCAAGTAAATAGACATTTTATCAAAGTATTTTCATCATCATTTGAGTTCACTTTAAAATTTTGATATAATTAAAGCTTTGATGACAAAAACATAACTTTTCCTTCAATACTACTTGGTCTGCCAGGATATATGATTCTCAAGTCCGATTTGCACCATTAAATGTATTGCAATACAAGGAAGAAATCACTTAATCTTTCAAGTACATGATTTAAAACCCCATACTTTATGCAAATTAAGAATTATGTAAATAATTAAAAATTTACAAACAAAGAAAACGACGAATTTGTGGTTATTTTTCTACAGAAATAATATGTAAACTTTTTTAACTCTCCTATCGGTTAGTAGATATATATTTTAAATAGACGCTCTGTTTTACAGGAAGTTATTTCTTATAAACAAAAATGCTTCCTTTCCCTTATTTATAAATACATCAAACTTTTTTTTGAATTCATCATTATATAAGAAAATAGATTTTCCTTTTGAAGAAATACTCTTTTACTTAGATTTTTTAGCAATTTATTTGAATCACTATAAAATTTTGATATAATTAATGCTTTGATGAAAAAAAACATAGCTTTTCATTCAGTAATACTTGGTCTGTCAAGATATATGCAAATATGTATTCTACATTAAATATAGAAAAAAATCATTTAATTCCTTAATTAAAAGAAATGTAGTCAAAGAGATTAGAAATAATTTTGAAAGGTAAACACAAAAACTATATATACCACATTTTGGAATAGCGAACATCTGTAATAATTGTTATAATTAAAAAAACATTAATCTGAATAACTTTATATACATCAATTTAGTGAGAGTAATATTGTACTAATATTAAATTAAACCTTACTACAAACTTAAAAAGAATCGAATTTAAAAAAGTTGTGTACAGGTAGATTACTTCGAACATTGGAATTTGACAAATTATTATTTTGAAAAATAATTATTGAAATATAATTAACTGAAAAATAATTATTTTTTATTATTTAAAAAAATTTGCAGAAAGCCTGCACCTCAATCGTTTAAAAAACATACCTTTTTACATTTAAATAAGTAGCATAAGGAGGCAAAATAAAATATTTTTTTCTAAATATAATTCCTTACGTTATGAAGAATCGTGTATATATATATATATATATATAGCAGCTAAAGCGAAATAATACATTTTTTTAGGATTCTTCTGCACTTTTTATGCAATGTATTACTTACACAAAAACGTTTTTTACTTCAATACATCTTTATGATAAATACTTTTTTAAATATATTTTAAATCTTATGAATTCTATTCACAAATCAAACCTGCTGTTATACCAATAAATGTATTATTATCTCTAATGTCTATATTATAAAAAAAATCCCAAAGAATTAAAGAAAATAAATGTTCCAAAAGAGTACATTTTCACCTGAGAAATTTGGAGATTATGTGTTAGTTAAAATACTGAATTTTTGCGGTATGACAGGATGAAGGCTGTGGTTTTAAATCCTAATTTGTTGATAAAACCATATAAATAAAAAAATATTTAATTGGTAGATAAATATAATGATTTAAGCATTCCACACAATTATCATTCGATATGGCTTCGTTCCTTTCGCAATTCTGTTGGATTCCTTAAAAAGAAAAATAGTTTGTTGTTCTAGAAATGCGCACTTTTAAAACAGCAGAAATAAAAGAAATGTGTCGTATTTAAGTCACCTAAGCATTTTTGAATGAATTTGAGTGAAAATGTGTAATGAAGTAGAGCACTAATAATCACATTAGTATTAAAGTAGCAATAGAATTTTTTATAGTTTATTTATCTCGAAAAATTAAATCAAGTTTCTGAGAAATATTCTTTAAAATAGAATAAAACATAGGTTATTAAAATTATGTGATCGATTCAATCAGAGAAATAGTTTTTTAAATTACATGATAAATTTCTTTAAACTCCATAAAGCAAAATATTCTTTGTTTTTCAAATTCACATCAGTACATAAATCTTGAATTAAAGTTTGTCATTTTATGGATGGTATTATTTCTTTATTTTCTTTTTTGCCAGGAAAGAATTTGTTGAGTCCCTTAGAGAAGGCATATGTTTCCCAGATCGCTAAAGTTTGGCCTGAGCGTGTAATCACTGTTCCAATTATTCTCACTGTCCCTATATGGTAAGATGAAATTATATGCTTAAGAACAAGATTTGCAAATGTGCTTTGATTACTTTTTTTCTCTATCTGTGCACTCCCTTTGTTCAGAAAGCATGAGAAAATTAACTTCAATTTCCAAGATTCTAAGAATAAGATTCCAAGAAACTGAGACATATAACTGAGTTTTATAATTTATAATTAAATTATAAATTTTAATTAAAATTTCTCGATTTTTTAAATTATTAACAAGCGCATTCGTTATACAATTCAATAAAATGTCGATTTAAATTTTGTAAAATTTTCATTTACAAACTAATGACTAAAATACTTTAATTCGTTATTCATTAATTTATCAAAACGCTTTCAAAGGGAATAAAATAATAATTTAGAAAAAAAAAATACTTTTAATGCTTCTATAAAGTGATAATTAATATAAGTATATAACATTAAAACAAATAATTCAGAAATTTCAAGTCAAATAACAAACTTCTAATTCAGTTAAAATTTCAGATAATTGCTCTTTCATCCACAGGACTTAAACAGAGATCGAATTAATAGTCATAAAAGTTCATGAAAACCTTATAGCAGAGGTAGTAACTATTAATAATATAAATCAGTAACATAAAAAAAATCTAGCTCATAATTTGCAAAAATCAAACAAACAGTTATGAGGAACTTACATTACGTATGCTTTAAGATTGAATTCAATTTATATAAGCAGACTTACCTCTCACATTATGTTCAAAGAGATGAAACTTTAAAATTAAGTTGAGGTCAGCTTCCAAAATGTCAGCCTATCTAAGGCACAATCTTTGGCAAAAAACAGAGAGTGCAAGCAAATTTGGTGGGCACAGGAATGAGAGTACGTGTCGTTAACTGTGATCGACTATGGCTTGCTCCCAGATCATGAATCAAGTGAATTGGGGGGACTTCGAAGCGCATTTTATCTTTATGTTGTAAGGCGGGATCTACCTTGCCTCACCCCTAAGTGATTTCGCCAATAACAAAACAGATCTCCACACTCCTCATAGGTCACTCCATTTTTGATGTTAAAATTTCCCCTCTCTCTCCTTCTGATTTGTTCCCCTTCTTTTCCCCCTTTCATTCTTAGGGACTGCGGATTAACCCCCCCCCCAAAAAAAAAAATCCAGTGATGGGTCTGGTAGAAAATGGTACTAATTACGGTAATGGGGTCTGGTAGAAAATTCCAACGACGTTGTTACGTTACGAAATTACTGCAGTTTTTGGAAAAAATTTGGAAACTCATTAGTAGTAATTAATGTCACTTCAAAGGAAATGGTAACTGTAAAAACAGAAATGAAATTTAGAGCTCATCTTAGCCATCTTTTTCCACTATTGAGAATCTTTTTTCAACAAACACAAAATAAGGAAATATTTCATAAAATACATGAAATTTTAGAAAAAATTGTGATTATGAAAACGAATGCCATCATATTTTTAGATAATACAATTAATGTAGTATCAATAATACAATGTCCGATACATTTTTACTCAATTTTTACATTAAATGAAATAGTTTCATTATTTTTAAACCCAAATTACTTTATTACTTAAATAATAATGTTTTATGTAAGGGAAATTTCATATTTCATTTTGATCTTTAGATTAGTTGACATTTGAAACAGCAATGGATTACCATAGGTCTGAACTATTATTGCATTTATAAATAAAATAAAAAACACTTTTTATCAATGATCTTATATATAATTTCAGCAGCTTACAGAATTATTTTCTTACTGGTTTTTAAGAGATTTTACAGTGTATTTTTATTCACTGAAAACTTTTTTCAGTGAATAAAAATTTATGAAATTTGTTGTTAGTTGTTGTATGAAATTTGTTGAAATTGTTAGAATTTATTTTATTATAGATAACATAAAAGACAAAAAACATCTTTTTGTCAAATATAGTTACTAAATTTTTTATGTTCCAATTTTTATGTGCAGCGCTGAATTTCAAACATTTTCAGTCTGATTTTTGAAACAAATATGTAGTATGAATTATCTGCAAAGTGATTAACGGAAGAGAAACAGATTACTTTTAGTCTCTCAATGGCTACTCACAAATAACTGATAGAAATCTCAAACATTTTCGAAGGAAAAATAACGATTTAATTTGAAAATTAATATGTTAAATTAAATTTCTGCTTTGAAGCTATACGAAAGCTATTTAGAAGGGATTTAATGATTGTGAATCTTTGGCCGGGACACCATTCTCTTTATCGATGCGCTTACTTTATTATCCAACACCAGGTCAGATTTTTTAGAGCATAGTGATTTATTCCCTGAAACACTTGTATCATGTATCATACCAAAGAGAATGAATGTTTATAAACCATTTAATGCCGAAAGAATACTTTCAATTTACCTTTAAAATTAAATTTATTTATTAAGTTTTAAAAATATATTCTCATCATTAGGTTGTTTAAAAACTGAACCACCATACATTAAGTACTTTGATATAAATGATTTAGGAAATAAATCACCATTCTTGAAAGAGTTAACAAACAATAGACTTAATGGAGGATTTGGTCATCTTGCGGCACTAAGCAATTAACACTATAAGATCCCTCTTTTAATAAATTTGTAAATTGATCAGCATGTTTCAAAATATTTTTAAATGATTAATATGGAAATTAAATTATTTCAGGTTAATTTTTTTTATTTTAGAAACTCTATGATAATATATGGCTTTATTTTATTTATTTATAACTCAAGAACACGTGCTGACCAAGTTTGTTCATAATTATATTTAAGCGGACATTTGTTGTCTACAAATACTGTAATAATTAAGTGAACGAAAAAAAAAAGCCTAGACTGTTATAGTTGACGCAAAGTTATCCTAATATTTTATCATTCGTACAATTAGAATTGTTTATATATTTGTTTATTTAGCAATTAGGCTATAGCATTTTTAATTGATCTAGTTGTGGCCTTCTGCTTTCAGCTCATCTACCCAATTTGCCTAATTAATCCTCATTAATGGACATTCCGAATCCGAATTTCCGAACCATTGTTGTCATGAAAAGCAAACAACATTTAAAACATTTTTTTTATGAAAGAATTAATAAAATTCTATAGTCCTTGAAATCAATTACAAGTATTTCTTTCCTATTTTTTTTATCCTTTAGACATTTCTTTGTTTCCTGCACTTAAAATGATATCACGCATTTATTTTACCTGTTTTTGTACACCAGCTGCTTACATAATATAAAAACAAATTACTTTAAAATACGTTCTCACGATTCTTTATTAAATAAGATGCTTCATTAATCTGAAGTATATTCTAGAATCTCTGTATATTATTCTCCCTCCCTTTACGGAATACAGTATGGATTACGTAATAACCTTAGTAAATGAATTTAATGCAACCATTTTTATTGAAAATAAGACTTCCATAAATAATTAACAATATTTTTCTTCTTTTAGCTAAATTTCAAATTTCTTTGAGAAAGTTATATTATTTGTAGAAGATAAAGAAAGATAAAATTTTCATTGTATTCAGAATATTTCAGACGCCGATGATAAAATTATGAGTGATAAAGGCTTTTTAAACGTGCCAAATTTGAACTAGTGCTTCATGACAAACTTAAAATTAGAAGTACAATTTAATCAGAAGACAAATAACGTAGCAAGAAAAGTGAAGAGTCTTCGAGTCCAATTTTGGAGTATGGTTGCAGGGTAGTGCCACAAAAAACAAAGTAGTAGTGCGTTTATTTTATTTTATTAAGTCAAATATATATAAAAAAGAATATTATGAATGGTTTGAAAAGAATATTACGCAAAAGGCTCCATTCAGCCTTGCTATTTTTGCTAAGTCTCAGCAAAAGTTATGCTGACAAAATTCATTTTTTAGGATTCCTTATCTAAGCAAATGTGCAAGTATTGCTAAAAACCGTGCTTATTTTGATTGAAATTAGTTGTAATTTTAATTTCTGAGAAACTAATTGAGATGAAATTGCTTATAAATTATCTAGTATTTCTTATGAAATTGAAAAGAATTAAATATAATCTGCCATTGCGATTGTGGAAATATTTTACACGGCAAACGATAGCAAAAAATATTTCTACGACACCAAAAAATATTTTTAAAATAAAAAGAGGAAACGATTTTAGAAAAATTTTACTAGATATATTTCAAAGTTTGCATGCATGCATTTTGTGTAATTTTAAAGATATCAGTGTGTGCATCATTCAGCTCTCAATAGAATTATTCAAATATTGCATAAAGACAAGTTTATGAACAAAAACACAAATCACAGTCTAGTTTGTCTACTGGAAACCGGAAATTCTACAGTTTATTTAAAATAATTCTATTTTCTTATAACTTTAATGAAACGATTTAACTTATTAATTCTCTTGTATTCCTCATGAAACCGAAAACGACTTAAATATGATAGACTGCGGTGATTTTAGAAATCTTTTTTGAAAAAAAAAAAAAAAAAAACTATCACAGTCAGTGATAGTATAAAAAAATGCCACTATGACAACGAAAAGATTTTTTTAAAACAAGGAATACGTTTTTTTGAGGCATTTTACAAAATACTTTTCCAACTCGCACGCGTGCGCACACAAATTTGCTTTGAAGATATTACTTTGTTTACTCTTCTTACTTACTTACCCTTCAGTTTTAAATAAAATATTACAGAAAAATAAGTTTAGAATCAAAGATACATTTATATTTCTCCACTGAAACCCACAATTTCGTAATTTCTTTCTTTTACAAGGAATATAGTAATTTGGCATTTTAAATGTCATTTCATTCATTTCTTTTCTTTTCATTATAGTGGAAGCACTTGACGCCGTAAAAACTTTTACGAAAATTAAAAAAATAAATAAATAAGAAGCTGTGATGGAAATCTTTTTAAGGATTCATTTTGGTTTTAAAAAGAATTCATGCTTCCCACTATTAAATGTACAATCCAACTAACCAAGTAATACTCAAATTAACATAAGCCGAACATTATTCACATTTTCTTCAAAAGTCGTGACACAAAATAGTGAAGTTTTATCTCATTGCACCTCTTTTCTAATATAATATATATATGCGAAGTTGCTAATTCTATATAAAATATATATGCGAAGTTAGTTATAATATCGTACACTCCTTGTGCAGGTGTTGCATAAAAAAAGTGAGTATCTATTTAATAGCTGTTTTGCTCTGTTGTCAAATAAAAGCAGAGACTGGAACAAATTACATTTCATTTTAAGATAGGTCCTTTCTCTTCCAATTCAATACAATCATTCATGAAGAAGATGCAGACAGAGCGAAAAGGAGGGGTGATTCAAAACTACCTTTGTCCCTCTTCCCAGATGCGGTTGTTTATTTGAGTGGAAGTTATATGATAATAGACTCACCGGAGTATATTGTTCAGAAACCCGCAGTGGTTCCCCTTTCATAAACCCTATTCCAAACATAAAGCTAACCTGGGGAAGTTCTGCAGGACAACAGGAAATCCAAAATGCGTGAATAATAAGTTCGGCTTTTAGGCTTCCGAAATCTGCAGAGCCGAATTACAAAAGAGGAAAGTAAGCAGCTATTTAGGGATCTCGATTTTGAAGGTCTATTCAATCTCGATTTTGAAGGTGACTCACAACTAAATGTTTTTTATTTTTTATTTTTTTTATTTTTTTATTTCGATGAGTTTTTATAATTGTTACTTAAAAACTGCTTAGATATAAATTAAACTATAACCAGTTTTAAAATTTTTCTGATTTTGAAAGTTGAGGAGGCGAAGGATGGCTTCTAAACTGCATTGCCGAAAACCTTTACATGGCTTAATCCAATCCTGGAAATATACCGAGGCTTTCAACATAACAGTAATGAAGATTACTGTTATGTTGATATGATTTTCCGCTACTTACGCAATTTATTCCATTAACAAGACTCAAAACAAAAATATATTTATAATAATTCTTTTCAATTTTAGGTAAAACCACTATCTTCAATTTGCAAGTATACTAATATAAGTTTTTGTTGTTTTGTTTTTTGAAAACATCAGAATAAACAACGGTTTTCTAACAAACAGGGATGAAATTATTTTTTCCCCAGAAATTATTATTATGCATTTTTTTAACCTCGTGTCCAAAAATAATTAATTGTTTATGCAACTGAATACATACATAACGTAAGATGAGAGGGCGGAAGCGAATACTGAAAATGACGTCGTTAAATTTTCGAGAAACAAATGAAAATTATTTTTAAAACCTTACGGTAAGTTATTAGTTACTTATAATTAGATAATTTCTTAATTCAGGAAAAGTTTACTTGAGAAAAAATTTTTAATGAGTTCCGCAAATCATAAATATGAGTAAGAGTTTGATAATTGTACCCCAAAATTTATTTTACAAGAAGAACTAAACTTTTTACGAAAAAAAAAAATATATCAGTTTGATTTCTTCATGTTAAAGAAACTTCATTTTTGTTCCGCATTTTGCAGAAATTACGATTTTTGTCCAAAAGTAGCTTTCGGGAAGGAAAACGTGTCACTAATCTAATTAAATTAATGAAAGCATTTGTGAACAATTATGTGAAACAATCCACATTATTCTTCAAATTCAATAACTAAAATAAATTTACTGATTTTTGAAGTAATAAATTTCTTTGCTCTAATGCGATAATGAACCATCCACTGGGTAATCTAAAAACAGTCTTCGGTAATTTTTAGAAGAAAAAAAAAATATTTGTTAGCGATTATAATAAAGTGCTTGCAAAATTCTTGATGCAAGACAGTTATTTTCTATTCACTAACGAAGCTGAACGGTAATGTTAGATTTTCTGATTTTCTGAGGCAATTTCTGTGACTAAATGCTTTTTTCAATAATTTCTCTAATATTATCAATATACACTATCTTTTCAAGATAATGCGTAAAAATAAAAGAAGGCGTTGAAAACACAAAAGGGGTTGGGAAAAGAAATATAAATCTTTACAAGAAAAAAACAAGGAAGGTTCCAGAATACATATTGCTAGTGAAAAAAAAATGACATTTTTTTAAAAAAAAGTTCGTAAGTACAATTAAGAAACGTAAAAATTATTTTGATATGAATTGAAATAAATTCGTCGGAAAAGGGAAAGGCGATTAACACTGATGTGCAAAAAGGGTTGAGAATCACTGATGAAATTTCAAAGAAAATTATCAACATTTTTGCATAAAGACCTAAAGCCCCCCCCCTAATTTTTTTTGAATTGAATAACTAAATTTATGCCTTCGATAAATATTTTCCAAAAAAAAAAAATAGTGTCTTATCCATCTACAAGATTTATTGAAAAGCAACATTATACAAACTTTGTAGTTGTATTTTGTCATAATAATTGTAGTGTTGACCATTTTTGTTTGGTTTTCTTTCTTTTTTTTAACTTTTTCACTTCTAATTGGACATACATGCCCTATTCCCATTTTAAAATTACAACTTGAATAATAAACATATTTTTTGGAGCTCATTGTATGATATTGTAAATATATCAATGAGTTCTCATAATACTCAAATTTAATACATAGAAAAAGGGATTTTTTTTTTGTTTATGGGACAATTATATACCAAACCAAAGATTCTTCGGCTGTGGATTTCAGGCTCTGAATTAAAAACCACAGGAGAAAAAAAAAAGTTTTGAAAGAATTAATTGGAACCTATTTATCGTCTTCATTCTCAGAAAAAAATGGAGTACACAATAACCCTAAGAAATATCGACAGTCAAAGGGTTAAATCAGTAAGCATTAAAGTCTATCTCAAAATATGATGATATATATGCACAAATGTCTATGCATATGATGATTAAAATATAATAATCAGTAACTTTCCTAATGCAATTAGTTTTCAGTATTATTAAATGCACTTATAACATAGTTGAAATAGAAAAAGCATTTTCGATTCAAAAACTAAATTCCGTTTTGCATATAAATTTTTCAGGTAAGAAAAGTCAGTATTTTTTACGTTTAGCTTCACAGCTCATTGGTTTGGCATCCATTAACTAACATTGCAAACTATTACATTACGTAGTGATTTTAATTTTATCTGCAATATTAAATTCTGTAAAGTATCATCTCTTTTGATTTCTATGAATATTCGCTCTAACTAGGGATTGCAATACCGGACCAAAATATCAATACCGGTATTCGGTATTTTTTAAATCTTAATACCGGGATACGGGTTTTAATACCGGTATTAGAAATTATAGAAAAAGAAAGAAAACACAGGTGTTTCTTTGTTTTATTTGCCAGTTTTGTTATAGAGTGTAAATGTCACAAAAAATAATTTGTAACATAAATTATAACAGTATATAATCACAAAAAAGTAAAGAAACATCTTATTTATTTAAATCACAAAAAAAGTGTAAATATCACTATTCAGTCTGTGGTACTATTACAAAGTTTTGAAATGTGATCTTAAAAAACATAATGCATCAATTGTACTGTCATTAAGCCTGAAAAGTAATTTTATGTAAAAATTACCAGATGTCGAAAACGCTCTTTCGGCATCTACGCTAGTTGGTGGTACTGTTAGCAATGCGCGATATACTTTTTCCAAGTATTTATCTCTAAATACTTTATCTTCAAATAAAATAAATCGATTTCTCGTCGGATGATTTTGGATATAGCTGATTTCTGTATTGCATTTTGGTTCGTTTAAATTTTTTTTACTTATCGCTAATTCTAATTTTTGTTCAAGAGACAATTCCTTTACAATATTTTCTTTCAGGGATAATCCATGTTTCGCTAATTTAGATTTAAGCAATTAATTAAGCCATTAATTAGATAATTAATTTCGCCCATTAGGGAGACATAAAAACAAAAACGTATACTATTTTGCTATGTTTCGCGATACCTGAACATATAGAGGAGACAATTTTAAAAATTTCTAGTAAATACCGAAAAACCGGTATTTAAACTTGTGAATACCGGTATTACGAAATTGTACAAATGGCGCGAAATACCGGTATTCGGTATCCCGGTATACCGGTATTGCAATCCCTAGCTCTAACCTTTTTTGAAATGCGCATGGTGAAACTCAATTTATACTGATATTTAAAACTAATTTAAACTACATGAATAAATAATGGTGGATTTCCGATTAGGTAGATGCCTAGGACCATAAGGCTGAAGGTAACCGTAGATATATCGATTAAAAAAGGTTATTAATCTAGTTTGCAAATGATTAAATTTGTAAAAAAATACAAATTCTATGAATTATAAAATATTCGTAAATTGATTATTTATCATAATTGACTAAGTTAATATCTATTTCATTTCGTTCTTTTTGTTATTACAATATTTAACCTGCTTAAATAATATTGTGTAAAGTCGTAGATGCCAATCATCGCGAGTCATAACAAATAATTTTCATAAAATTGCTAAAGTGAAGAAATTTATCTAAATAAATAATTAAATTTCTCATTAAGGTAAAAATATTTTGAAATATGAAAATAAACTGACAAACTTATTAAAGGATTTTCAATATAATGTGCATTGGTTAGAGCCTCAAAATGCCTAAACCCGCCAATGAGTGAAAATATGTTTTAATAATTGAGTTGAATCTATGCGAAACTATCGATTCAAGTTATTTTCAATTCAGAAGCTAAATACAGTCTGAAATTAAGCCTTCTCGGGTAAAAATTTCGACATCAGTTTTCTGATCTTTGATAGGTCATCAACCTATGAACTTTCTAATTCTCCGTTATCTGTAATGGCGCTTGAGAAAATATTGCCTTGCCATAAAAGCTATTAGCTATTATCCCCCAAATGGCTCTTTTCTCGAAAACAGCTCCCGATCGTGACTTCTGTTGCGAGACATTTTCTATAACATCTTTCTTTGGATTGATCTCCTAGTGAGTGACATTTTCCAGCCGATAACAAGCTGTTTTTCTTTCTTTCTTTCTTTTTTTTTTTTACGTCCCTTCCATAACGACGGATACTCTCAAACTATGAACTCAACTGCCTTGTATAGCTGTCACTATCCGCCGCAAGCGATTGAATAATAACCGATAACACTCAGACTAAATGTAACGCATACTCAGATTGTGCTTCTTCCACACCAAATAAAATAAAAGGCGCGAGAATTAAGAATTGGTATTTTATCGCTGTTAAAAATTATCCTTTCCTCTTCCACAAATAAATAAAGAAAGAAAAGACGCAGTTAACCATCTTTTAAGTTTCGTAAAATTTACATTCGTAAGACATTTTTTTTGAAATAGTTTTTTGTACTTTTTACACGTTTTTATTTAATTTGGTTAGCTTTATGCTTTTAAACATGGAATGTTGTAACCGATATATTATTCAATTTTGATGCACTAGAGTATAAATATGTGTTCTCGAAAATCATACAATAAGTAAATATTTTCAAAACTTAATGAAATTAATCGATTAATTTTTGCTAAATTTAGATTCTACATAACAGGTGCTGTCTGATTATGTAATTCAGAAAAAAAGATTTTGGATTTCATACTATTTATAGAAATGAATTACGAAATATTTTTAAAATCTGCAAAGTAGAAAATAATAAAAAAAGGCTCTCATTCATCTATTTAAATGTTAAATATTTTTATCCAATTATAGAAGACAAACTGGGATCACAAAAATGTTAGTCACGGAAAACAATACTATAAAGCAATTAAGCTACAATAAATGCCTTATATTGAAAATTCTAAAACAGTAATATTTTAATAATTGGTAAAAAAAAATGCGACTGAAATTCTAATTTGTTTTGAGTATGTATATAAGCTCAAAATTCCTCTTATGATTTTATTTTGACATCCATATTTTTGAATTAAAGAAATATTTCTACATTTTAAAACAGAAATGAATTTTTTAAACTTTTTTATAATTCTTACTGTTTAGTAAGTAGTTTATCTCATTTGTTATATAACAAATACTTTAAATGCAGCAAAATATAATTTAAATTTTACATTTAGCAACAAAAATAGAAAGTTATAATTATGAAAAGAAAGGTAACTGCAAATTCAGCTAATTAAATGTATCTGCTTTAGTTAAAATATAGAGTTCTTCAATATTAGCTATCGCGACCCGTCTAGTCATAAAAAGCTTTGGAGATTCCGTAGTTCTAAATTCAGTAAAGGACGTCCATTCTAATCTTAACTCAATGGCTAATTTTTAAAATGTTGGAGACAGACATTTAGTTAAAAAAATTCTTTGAATGACGTAAAAATAATTATATTTTTGCATTTAATAAATGTACTGTTGAAGAAATTATAAAATACTTACACAATCCTCCAGTCACCTTATCTTAACATTTTCTTAACACAGTAACATTAAAAAAAATCTTCTAGAGCAAAAACTGGTAGTGTTATGAAGCTTTAAATATTATTGTTTAAATCGATTTTTGAAGCATTTCGGTGGGCGCCTTGAAGAGCATACACAAATCAATGCATGGTATTTCCTCAAGACTGTCATTAATTAGTCAAAAATAAAGTTTAATATTCATAAATTGATCAATTTCTTTGGCAGAAGAGTGGAACTATTTAGTTGTCTAAAATGTTAATATGCTTAATAGAAACGGAAAACTGTATAAAAATTTAGTATTATAATTTTTTCATCAGTACACTTATTAATCGAAACAATGTAAAACATAATTCTTTATGTCATTTCAAATCCTTTTTCAAATGGAAGCATTTTTCTGTATCTAAAGGTTTTGAAATTTGCTATTTGGACGTGATTAAAATAGACAACCCACAAACTTCATATTAATAGAGACTTAGCATCGGCAGAGAAGACTGACAAAATTTTCATAACAAAAATTTATACAAAAAAAAAAAATGTGGCCTCGCTTTTCTATCCATTACATTATATTACTTTTAAATGAATTTGGATTAAGAGATTTTGTATAATATTCCTTATTCAAACTGAAATATTTCATGGATAATATGAATCTCACACGAAATTCTTACAATTCTCTTACAATTACAATTACACAATTTCTCTAATTCAGCTTCAAAATAACTTAAAATAATTTATTTTACATTTAATTAAAAATAATTAGATATTAATTAGCCCAATAAAATTCTTCATTGCCTTAATTTTCTTTTTTATTCAAATGCTGACCCTAATTTTTCTCACATTGTTAAAATTTTCCTTGGATATTTGTTAAAAATTGTTTTGTTTCTTTCATTGACCATCAAAAGACTGACAATATTTGATTCTATTTTCTATGAGACTGTTAATTGCATTGCGATTAATTAAGAACAAATGTGGTTTATAATTTATTCTAGACTTTAGTATATAGATCGAAACACAGGTTGTAGCAGTAAATCATCTAAATTTGTTACAGAATGATCATGAAAATATTTAATAGACTTTAACAAGGAATGCATTTTTAATTATTTTCAATTTGATTCGTATTTTAAAAAAATTCTTAATCTTTTGGATCTTTTTAATACTTATAAAATATTTCAGTTATAATAAAAATGAATTAATCGAACAGGAATACAGTCATTTATAAATGCCTAATATTGGATAATGTATGCAAAATACTTAATAATCTGAAATAACGAAATCTAAAAATTCATAAAAAGTTTTCTTAATTAGTTAAATTTTCTGAAAATGAACAATTTTTCCAAAATAATTATACGAAAAGAATTCATGCATAAAACATAGTCCATACAAAAAAAAAAAAAAAAAAAAAACCACGACAAGCGAGTATTGTATGTTTATTTTTATAAACCTCTTCCAATTCAAAAAGAAATATTTATCTTTGAAAGCGTTTCTCTACAGAATATTAGAGCTTCCATCGTCTTCAACCGAGTAACTTTTAATGAAATAATTTCCCAATAATTCTTCCTTTTCTTCACTCTCACTTCTAAGACCGAAGTTAATCAATTTTGTTGTTCGGGACGCTAATCCAGGGTGCTTCACATTCGTGTGTCGTTTAACATAATCAGTGCCAATGCATTCTTGTCAGAGAATGCATTCGATTTTGTATATCGATTGCGATTGGATGATATTTCATGCTAAATGAATAAATAAATGTTTACTCTTATAATGGAGATTATATAAAATGAATGTAGAAACTAAATTCAAACGGTTTTATAAAAGAAGCTTTAAAGGAATACAGTTAAAAATAACTAGCAATTCCTTTTTTTTAAAGTAGATAAATTATCGAATAATTCGATAATAATATTCGATAACTAATCGAAATAATTAATAAAAAATATTCGATATTTTCGCCAAAAATCAGGTTTTTATCGTAGCCACCATCTAAAAGAACTTTTAAATAAGGATTACAACAGCAGGAATATAGATGAGTTCAAATTTGAGGCGAATAAAATCTCGCATGCTATTACTGTTTGGTCTTGAACAAAATAGAAAACGGAAAAATACATTGACGTTCTTTTTTAAGAAGGCTGGAATTTTTTTTTGTAATTTAAAACAATTTATATTATACGTATTAAATATTTAACGTTTAAAATTTTCATTATATGGTCTGAAAGTATCTATTATTTTTCTCAATCATATATTTAAAGAATTCCATTCATTATAAACAAAACTTTTGCCCTCAGTGTTTGAAAAAGGTGAACAAAATTATTTATATACGAATATGCATAAAAATACGTAAATAATAATAATAATAATAGCGTGGAATAAACTTTGTTCCCCATGAGGCGATAGCACTCATAGAAACAAATTTAGATTGTGAATATCTAGATGGCCACGGCTGTGATATTCAAAAAAAAAAAAAAAAAAAAAAAGATTACACTTTGTGAGGTAGAATTTAAAATGTAGTGAATGCTAGACTAATAACTATCACAATCAATCAGAAGTCAGAAGAAAGGTTTAATGTATATTTATCCGCAAAATAGGGAAGGTGAAAGAATTATGGGGGAAATGCAGAATACATTTAAAATGATGTGGCAAAAACACAGCTTTTATCATTTTTTAAAGAAATTTGAAATATGCATTAGAAAGAAGGTATCAAAACGAAAGCTCCTATCATGTTATTTTTATTTTAAATAAAATATAATCTTTTTTTTCTTTCTAAAATTTTCGAAATGCCAAAACTAAAGTTTTGCGGCTTTTAATAAATATTTAAATATGCTTTAAAAAGTCGGGGGAAAATTCAATATGTAAACACCTGCGCTTTTATTCCATCTATTGATTACACTTGATTGCATAAAAACAAAACAAATAAAAACACAATAACAAACAAGTAAAGCTCGATATATGCTTCTCCAAAAGATAATATTACGTTCCGAAATTGTATGTGGCTTGTGCCGAACTTTTCACAACCGACAAGGGACAATTGTCCGCCTACTAACGCCGCCCCTTCTACAAAATTTCTGTTCCACGAAATTTGAAATTTTACATCAGAGATTACAATTCAATCGTAATAATCATCATTATAAATCCTAATTCAAAGCAACAGAGACAGAAAACATGTTATTACACTCTAATAACACATCATACACAGTATCTTTTGATTTTTAAACTTTACAATGATGACATCTATTTCAATTATTTAAGAGCAGCCAAGCGTATCCTTCATAGCTTTTCTTTGAAATTAAATTTCCATTGCAGAACAAATCAACGTTTGACTTGAAATCGAGCAATTTACTTGAAAAAAAAATTACTTTAAAGTTTAGTTTCAAGAACGTAAATTATTTTCCTTATTCCTGGGAACATTCCTATGCTTAATGTTTCACATCGTACAATGGTTCATTACAAGATAAAATAAGAAAGAAAAAAATGCTCGATTTCCTTGAGAAAATGCTGCAACATTGCATTATATTACTCGAAGAAAGATTTTGCATTTTTATTGCTATAATATAAAGAAATCTATTCAGATATAAAGAAAAAAGAAAGCAAGAGTTTAAATTGCAGTAACCTTGTCAGGACATGGGCATTTTAGAGTTTTAATAATTTCCACGAATCTCTATTATTCTCTCTTTTATTTTAGTATAAAGATTATTTTGTCAAAAAAAAAAAAAGAAGAATATTTCCTGAATTTTTTTAAAGTTGTAAAGAAATAAGCTGAAGAATGAAAATTTTATGTGTTCTTTTCTTCGGAGGACAGTTTGTTTTGCTTTTAAGAGTAACTGATAACCCATAAACAAATGCAAAATGATACTATTAGATATTAAAATGCTGCAATTTAAAGAGAAAAGGAAAATAAATAAATGAAAGTAAACAAAGCTGACCTCCTTGAATTTTGGAGACAGTATGAAAAAAAAAATCAATCACTTCAAAAGCAATCCAGTAAAATCAGGAGTAAGTTTGAAATAGGAAGGGGCAGTAAAATAGCTGAAAGACTGCATGTAAATAAAAAATTTGTTTGACAAATACCGAGTAAAAAAAAAAAAAAATCAAACATCTAAATAATTACGAATAAGTGAAAAAAAAATTACTCTCTTCCATACAAGAGGAAATGAAATATTGCAGCATAAAGTTAAATATAAAATCTGCTTAGGGCGGAATGACGAGACTTAATTTAATTTCGTAATTTCACAAAATATACATTTGATGATAATGATGTCGTGTCCGCGTTACAATGGAAGGGGGGCTGCAGTAATTTCTGAAGGTAAAGACCCTGAGCATCTGAGGGCAGAAGCTCATATGAAAATGACATTCACACACTCGCCTGCACAACCTTTTTTTTACAGAGGTGCTCTTTCATACACCTCACAGATAAAACACAGAGTAAAGAATAAGCATGCCCAAACCAGAACTCGAACCCGGTACGCCCAGATCACGGGGAAGAAGCGTTTCCCCTAGGCCAGGAGCCGGCTAAATATGCATTTTTATCCCTCATACGAAGGTGGAAAAGAGAAAATGCTTTTATTCATCAAAAAGTACAAAGCTACATAATTGACTGGTGATATTTTTTAGTGGTAACAATACTGTATCTCCTTTCAGAAACAGCCTGTTGGTAAACTAAATCTAATAGGGAATTTATATTCCACTCAATTAGTACTGTGATCTGAGGTTGAATTAATATTAAAAATCGTGCGGAAAATTTGCATGATTAATAGGAATATAAATGCCCCACAATATGCATGTGATAGTAAGCGAAAGGTTTCTACACATAAATATTACCGAAGAAACGAAGCAGGATTAAATTTAAGCAGGATTAAAATTCATATTATGTTGGAAAATTGTATAAAAAATGTTTTCAAGTTTATCTTATTTAACACTGAAAAGGATCTTAAGCGTCTTAATTAGAAACAAATAAATAAGAAAATATATTAAAAAGATATTATAATTGAATTTTGGCATTATAACAGCTGCAAAATTAAAAAGAAATGTGTTTCGATCGATGGAAGGGTTGCAACTCAATAATATTACTAAAAGTTAACTGAGTATAAACTGATAGAGAAATTTGTTAATATCAGGTTTCCTATGTTACTCTTTTCTTCTTTACAACTACTTTTCTAATACAACCTGTCTTAGTAACAGTTTCTTTCTTTGTATTCTCTATTTCACATTTGTACTGAAAAGACGCGTCAGACGTGCATCGAATAAAAGAATTTTTAAATCTATAAGACGTTGACTGTAATGTGACTGGCCCATGTTCAAGGCTGGATTAAACTTTCCAAGGGCCTTAAGGCAGTGCCAGTCTCGGGCTTCCTCTTCTCTTCTAAAACTTTCTAAACCAAATATTTTTTTTTATCGATTTCAATTTAATATTTATGAAAAATTTAAAACTTAACAGTATTTTTAAGTAACAAATTTTGAAAAACTGAAATAATAAAACGTTTGACAGCAGATAAATTTTCTAAAAAGTCGGTTTTAATATACCGCGTATAAAAAAATGGAAAACTAGAATTTTAATTAGTTATTTTTAAAGTTATTAGTAATTTTATTTAGTGGATGAATTGGTAATTTTAAAAATAATTTTCATGAACAAAATGACAATTTTTCTTAACACTATCTAAATAATATTTAATAAAAAGAACAGACGTTTTTAAAAATTATATAACACCAAAATTTTTGTAGTATCATAAAATGACATACTACAAACTTTCACATAGTAATTAATCAGGAATGTTACTAGAATAATACTCCGAAATTAATTACAACAGCATTTTATTTAAATCTGAATCGATTCGATTGCATGGCATTATAATTAAATGAAAGGAGGTATAACTTTCAAAATACCTCAAATATAAATAAATAAAAAAAATAATTTGAATGCTCCCAGTCTCACTAAATTTTGCTGCTCCTAGGCAATTCTCTGCTTTGCCTATTTAATAACCTGGCCCTGCTAATGCCTAATAAGTTCACACCTGCAGTTCCATTAGATGATGTCCTACTCTATTACAGATCAGATAACAAAGAAAGATGCTTTGATTAGAAATTTAAAAGACAAAAATCACTTGGACATGCATAAGCGTCTCAAGTTTCCTTTCTTATATAGTTAAAAATAACAATAAATGTCCAAAATAAAAAGTATAATCTAATTATGAGTTGAAATAAAGTCATAGTATAAGTAATTAATTATAATTTGATATTTTCATCTATTTTTTAAAAAAAATAAAGTATTGCCATGAAATATCAAATCTTATCAATTCATTTTACCCAGAGAGTTACATAATTTTGGATACTCTATTTTGTGAAACAAAAGGCTTTATATTAGAAATTTTTAGAAAACACTAGTTACAATTTATTTTGAAAATTGAGAAGACGTTCTGGTATTATATAATTTAAATTTAGATTTAATGAGAAAAATAATTGGTTGTTGTTGCTTTTACTATTTCGATTGATAAAAAATTTTCTTTCTTGTTATTTAATTGAATCATTCAAGATCTATGTCATCAATTAAATGGTTATTTTCCCATAATCGAAATTTCCGAATCATTTTTTGTTGTTGTTAACTTCGTATTACATTTTTTCATGTCCAGAATAAATAAATGAAATGACATTCAAAATCGAAGTAAATATTCATATTCGAAACAGTTCATATGCAATAAAATGTACACACAGTCAAATCTTTTATATATATTTAATAAATTTATATATATTTATATATATTTAATAAATTTATATATATTTAATAAATTTATTATATAAATATATTTTAAAGTGCTTCTAATTATTAAAAGAGTTTTCAATTGCTAAAGTTTTAAAAAATGTTCTTACTGGCTTATGCCACACGAAAATTCACGCTTTCCAGGGATCTTTCAAGTTTCAAAGTCGATTTTAGGTGACTAAAGGACAGAGAACAACAGGCTATCAAAATTGCGATACTGTACTTGAAAACATAGGTCACTAGAATTATTTTGCTCTGGGTCTTAAATTCGTTATCCCCCTTGTCCGATCCTAGGATATAACCATTAGGCATTCTGGACGCTTTTAGCTCTATACTTGTAATGCAAATTTGTTTTTGTTTGTACGGATTCATTTATTTGCACATTGTGCTAAAAATAGCTAAATATAAAATTAAAATAATAATCTAGATGGTAAGCCTATTTTATGAACTGATTTCAATAGAAATATTTTTATCGATTTGGAATCTCATTTTGTTTATCTATGCATTTCAAAACGCGAGAAATATATAATGATTTGTGCGCAGTAAAATAATACAAAATGAGCAATTCATAGCAGTTACAGAAATGTAAAAATGAGTGAAAATGTTAATATTACGTTAATTGTGTGATTGAAGTTAACAGAAAAACCTTTTCCACTAAATGCTTTCTCGTGTTTTGAAAAGGCTGTCTAACAACGATTCACCAAAAGTATGAATGTGCATTTTATTACTATGCATTGACAAACTGATGGCGAGCTCAAACTTTAGAATAACGTCTTTTATGCTATATTGGCATCGTCATTGCTAGATAAAGGAGAAGTAATATGAAAGATATATCAGCTAAAAACAATAGCACATCTCTTAGAAGAGGGCATTCAAAAGTTGCTTTGAAGTGTTGTAGATACTTGAAATTAAAATAACCGAGTTTCAGTTTTTCAGCACTAATGTAACATATCTTTTGCGAGATCTTTGAATGAATTTTGAGGGTGATCCTTCCTGGATTTGAAGGTCTTTCTCAGGGGAAGGCCATCATTCTGACAACTTGAAGGGGGTTTCAATAATGGCTTTTCTTCCCGAGACGTAGATCTGGATGAGGAGCGGTTGTATTTATCTGATTTCAAAGAAACCAGATAATCTGTGTTTAGTGAAGAGTGTAAAGTTGGCAGACATTACCTTTATTCCATCCATTGTAAAAATTGAGACGACTGAAGGAGAGTGAACAGGTGACGAAAGGGCATGAATGACCTTACAGATCCCTGGAGGTCGATCTTATGGGTGGTTGCTGAGGGGAACAGGAAAGGAAGTTATTGAAAGGACTTATCTAGTTGTGTATAATAGGCAAGGACGTGACAAAAGAGGGGTGGGAGTGACACTCCCATCCCAGATTTTTCAAGAGGCTAGATGTGTCGAGGCTTCATTTTGGCTAGATGTGTCGGCAAATTTTGAAAAAACAATTGAACGTAATATTTTATTCCTTGTATAAATGACATTTCAGAAAAAAAAAATGATTGCAAGTTCAAAAAACAATGGGAAATTTTTAAACATACGTACAGATCAATGTTGTCCGTTTTTTTTTTTTTTTTTTTTTTTGCAATCCAATTTTTTTCCATACGGTCATAAAATAAATAAGTTGTATTACATTACTAAAGTTAGTCGCTTTTTCACAAGCGAAAGGGAAAAAATTGGTTTAGCGTTAACAGTCACTCGCCATCCATATTTCATAAATATAACAATATTTTGGTGACAGACCTTCGTTTCGTGCGTGTATCCAAAGGAGAGGCTCCACGAAATTTTTTCATATATTTCCTAATAACGATGTTATCTCCCCTTTTTCATAAGAAAGCAGTGGACTCAGGGCAAAGACAGGAGGCCCACAAGTACTCCGATTTTTATTAGCTTCAGAATCCGAGATAGGATGAAGGCGGAAGATTAACAACTCAAACGAAGTATCTAAACTATCTGTTCTGATTCTTGCACATAGTGATAGGGATCTCGTAAGCATAAGCTTTTATCGTAGTGTAATTAAGATAACTGAATACACAATTTTGACATTTTTTTCCTACCGATTGAAAACAAAATTTAATGTAGATCTACAATTTGTGTAACAAGATTACATACCAAATGTCATTTATCTAAATAGTTGCGTTTTTCAATTATAGCTTTTACAAACATTCGAATATATAGATCAACAGTAGATCGATTCTTTGGTGGATTTGTCTCCAAAATTTGATGCATATTTACAAGTAATGAAGCTCTGTGCTAAATCTTATCTACCTAGCTCTTTGCGTTTTTGTAGTTATCGTGTTCACTTATACAAAATCAGACAGCCAACAATTTTTTTTTTAAACGGATTTTGTCAAAAGTTTGGAGAAATGCACGGACTTAGTGAAAGATCACACATTAAATTTCAGTTGTCAAATACAAAGTGTTTTTTGAGTTACTGTGTTCACAGGTAGACAGAATGACGGGTAGAAACAATTTCAAAAATGAATTTTTCCAATTGAGAAAGATCTGAAAAATAGAGATTCATCAAATTCCCAATATATAATTTTTTGGGGCATCTACAATTCGTTCTTTTTGTGAACATTGTAAATAAGAAAGTAAAAAGTGGCATAACAGCAACATTTTTTGATTTTCTCAAAATAATGGCAAATTTCGACGACCAAATTTTGAAGTTTTGAAGACGACTGCCTCTTAAGATTCAAATGAATTATATACAGCTATAGTTTTGGTTTTAATGAAGAAGCAATTACTTTCAGTTAACAAAAATCTTTATTCTTCATTTATTTGATTTAAATAGAAATCTTCAATACTACGTTTCCTTTACATCTTTAGAATTAAAAAACAAACAAAAAAAAACAATATAGAATGAGAATGCGTAATAACAACAACAACAAAAAAGTATAGTTTTTATTTTTAATATCGGTTATTCTCATATTCCTTATATATATTTTTAAAGAAAGAAAATATTTAAGGATTATTACATTTTTTTCACTTGATAAAAAACAGAATATATAATTATTTTAAATTCTTAGAATGAAATTCACCAAACTGCATGTATAAAAAATTTTGAATTTTATAAAAAAAATTGTGTTTTTTTTTTTCATTTAGGGCAATAACTTTCAATATAGTATATATATCAAAGACATTGTAAAAAATTGTATTGTATTGTAAAAAAAGACATTGTAAAAGATATTGTATTGTAAAAAAATACATTGTAAAAGATATTGTATTGTAAAAAAAGACATTGTATTTCTAAAAATCTTGTGAATTTGATATGAGGTCCTTAAGGATGTTATTTTCATGCAACAGGGGAATAAATTTAAGTTATTAGAAACTAGAAATAACCATAAATTTTAATTTTGCGATTTTTAATATTAGTTACGGCCAAACATTTATAACTTACATTTTTCTTTGTAGTGTCTATTTGAATAAGTAAACTTCTTTTATCTCCAACTTTACTATAAAAATTATCATCTGTAAATAAAGATTTTATCTTTTTTTTTTAATTCACAAAGTAACTTCACTGACAGTTGAATTCAGTGAATCACGTTTAATCATTGAAATTTCATTCATAAAATTTTGAAGTATTATCCTCTAGCATATAGTTATTACATGCAAATACTTTGTACAATTCACAAACTGTCTATGGAATTTTAAGAATTTTTACAGCATTATGCCGCTAACATGATCAACAATCTATTCTTTGGAAAGATTAAATATGGAGATTTTCTATTCATTCTTGTATTGAAAATTTGCATTTCCTAGATTTCATATGCATTAAAAATTTAAAAATGATATTCATAAAAAGCATCTTGAAACAAGAAAGATAAAGCACTTTTGAGGAATTTACAAAGCTTTCAGTTTTTTTGTATAATATTTTTAGCTATTTTTATGCATTTATTACTAGAAAAATATGTCTTTTTTTTAGTTTTATGAATGTTCTTTCTCTTTTGTACAATGATAATTTTTTTTCACAAACTCTTTTTATTCAAAAGCATTGAAACTAAACCCTGAAGCATTCACATAAAGTCATTTCTTTTTCAAGATGCCCACACAATAAATGTTTCCAGAATAGTATCGTATAGTTTTTCAACTGTGTAATTTGACGATTGCCTCTTCAGATTATATCTGGGAAATTAATTGGAAGTAAACCGATCCTAAGAAGCATGGACAGAGGGAAAAAAAAACATTTTTTAACCTTCCAAATGCCTTGAATTCTGATTTGGACAAATATCCTCATCTTTTAGCGCGGTTAAACAAAGGAATAAGAAAAAGAGTTAGCTTTTTCCAATTAAGAATATAGTTGGGTTTGAAAAGAACACTGAAACTCATATAGTGTTCATTAAACGTACTTCAATAGCGAGTTAAATCATTATTATTACAGTGGATCTTGCTTTCGAACATTTTTTATTCGAATTCGTTGGTGATTCGAATTTTTTCTTAGTCTTACTTAACTTTTTTTTCATAAGTAAGTAGTTTATTTAAATTATTGAAACTTTTAACAATAAATATTATTACTTTATTTATTAAAATTCTATATCATTTGCTTATCCATTAGGAATTATATATTAAAATTGTTAGATAGTAAAAACAAAAACTCTACTTGTCATTTTTAGTTTAAAATTGTGATTATCGCTTACTCATTTTTAGATAAAGTTATTTTTAAATTTAAATTTTGGGTAAATCGAGTTTTTAACATGATCCCGTTGGCTTCAAATTAATCGGAACCCACTGTTTTTCATTACATTACAGAACTTTTGTTGTATTAATTATTTGTTTATAAAACACGATTTATTTTAAATAGATATCCTGCAAATATATATTGATATAAATTATCAATTCAAGATAAGATTTTAATAAAGCAAAAAATAATTCTCAAATGAGAAATAAAAATCTGTTTGAATATTGTTTGCCACAAAATGATATTTCATACCATGGTACAATACTCATGTATACCAAGCCCTATCCCTCCCAGATGTAAGACTCTCGCCATGTTCCTTTTGTACGTAAATGAGATTTTAATAGACTATTCTTTGCTTCCAAAAAGGACTGTTACGAAAAAGGCAGGAAGGCTTAACTAGGAAAAAATTAAAATGTTTTCTAAGTTAAAAATATATTACAGAAAACAATTAAAGTTGTTTTTACTGTCTCTTTAAAGTGGTTTGGAACGTTTCAACTAAAAACAAAAGCAATATGGTCATATTCTAGAAAGAGAAATTAAAACTTCGCAATAAAAAAAAATCTTTAGTTCTAGGGTCAACAATGAAAATAACCGTGTTTATATGGTTTCCTTAATCGCCTGATTAAAGTGATGAACTATGTGATTATTTATTAATGGATTAGTTTCCAATCTAGAGTCAGCAGGTCATTAAGTGATCAAAATATTTAATAGAAGGAAAGCATTAAAAAAATCCTCAACTCTGTATCTTTTACAAAACTTAACCCCGAATTAAAAATGTTTATTTTAATGTTTTTTAGCTTTTATAAATTTGATATTTTTTAAACGTTTTAATTTGATAAAACATTTTATTCCTTATCCAAATAATTTTGTGTACATATGATATAGACTTAAATAAATAGCAAAATGCATCATTCAATAAAGTTTTAATGCATTAAATATTTTCCTGAAGCTGATGGATAAAGATGCACTCATTTCTTATCCATCCTAAAAAAAGAAAACTAATTTGATTTAAACTAATTTGCCTTATTTTTAAATAATCATTAAGTGTGCTTATTATTATTACTAAGCCCTTGATTTTTTTTAATTCATTAGGTAAAAATTTATTCGAAAGTCAATTAATGAACCTCTTTTGGATAAATTAATTCAGCGTGTATTATTTTGACTTAGCCAAACAATCAGAAATTCTAAATTAGTCACTAAATTTTATTTTTATTTTTTCACTCCTATGACTTTTTATAAACTATAAAAGAAATTACTGCCTCTTCCTAATTACTGGACATATACGTTGAAAAAAGTGATAAATTCAGATTTTTTCAAATTCGAGGTTTTTTTTTTTGCTCCAATTACTGCATACTATGAGAGCCCTAATTTAATGATTAATTTAGTTTTATATCTCGACAAATTTTCTTAAATCACATTTTATTTTAATTAATTATTTTTATTTTAGTAATTTTGTGAAAATATAAATGTTTTTATTTAATTATTTTTTTAATTTGCATATTATGGAAAAATTGGTTAAAGTTATAAAATTCTTCTACATTAGAAATAACTGAAAGTGAATCATAATTTTTAATTAATTAGTTCCTGAAGAATGATGCTGAATTATAAGAAAATAATAAATTTCAAACAAATATAACATTAAAACTTTATTATTTTTAGATCATTTAAAGAAATAAATCTATTTTGTTGAGTTATTTTGTGAAATATTATATAACTATAATTGATAATTATTGGCCCTCTTCATCTCAAAAGTATAAGGGGACTGTCTGGCTGGAAATCCGCCATTTCATTTCAAGACAATATAAGTAATTTACCAATAAAAATTTAAATTAATCAAACTATACACATATTTTTATCAAATGCCGAGATATTTTCTTAATGTTTTTAGCAGGATACCATGCAACTTGACTGTAATGCATATTACTAAAATATCCAAGTTGCAAGACAAAAATATCTCTTTTTTAGGAAGAATTTGAAACAAAAATCTTGATGACGTGAAAAGAATAAAATAAATATGTAATGTCGTCTCTCTCTCTCTCTATATATATATATATATTAAAGGAATATATTTTCACTTGGAAGTATACTTTCATCACTAGAGCGTATTCTTGAATATACTTTTATAGAGACAAAAATATCCTGTTTCAAACATATATCGAAAATAGCACTAAAATTGAGAAATGGTATACAGCGCTCCAAACAAAAATTTCTCTTCAGCAATATATTTTAAAAGAGAAGCTCCTGTTTCTGGAATCCATTACGTGAAGCATGCAGCAGTGATCTTTAAAGATACACGAGTCATTTTTAGTAACATATGTTCCATTTTGATTTTGTGTGGTGCTATCAATTTTGGCTTCATATAAATAAAAGTATGCTTTTGCAGTTTAAAATTTGTTGCTATATAAATATTTATAAGATTAGAGTTTTCTCAATCTTTATTGCTGTTTGGTTTGTTTTCTTTTTATGTGCAGTAGCAACCAATGAAATGACACTGCATACATTTTTTATGAATATAGCATAATAAATTTAAATTGAACAAATAATATTGTTCGAAATAGGTTACTTTTGATGAATTTGTATTAAGATCGCATGATTGAATCGTCTTTTTTTATTATCAAGTCCTTCTTTAAGTGATATTAGTTTTAGTTACATTTACTTCCCACTTCGTAGTAACACAAGGGCTATTTTGGGCGGATCTTGTAACGAACCTTGGTCAGATGAAGAGGATGACACCCGAGCCGGCCCCTCCTTCCAAATTTCCATTTCATACCAACGATAGATCATTAGGCTCTGACAAATTTAACGCGTACCATCCCTCTTACATAATGGATCTTCGGTGAAATTAAGATTCAAATTCGAGGTGATGATTAAATGATAATGATAATGATTAAATGATAGCATGAAACCTTAACTCTTTAAAAGGTCGATTTTTTTTCCAATCGACGTTCAAGAAATTTTCAGAACATTTAATAATATTTTAATTTTATAAGTATTTTAGTAATTGTTAAGACTTTTCCATAATATTTTAATGAATATTAATTTTTAAATTAATTTTTTTTTCATATTTTTTAAAAAAATATTATCCAATCTCTACTTTAAGTTATGCATCATCATAGTTTTTTTTTTCGTTTGCACTTTATGGAGTGTGATTCCTCGTTTAGCCATGTTCTCTAAAGCCAGTCGATAAAATTCAAGAAAATTGTTATAAAGTGACATTGACAAAATTTTGAAATTCTAAGCATTTCGTCTTGAAAAGTTATTTCTGAGCAATGAGCGAAATTATCTAAAGTTATGGTGGAAAGTTGAGATTAAAATAAAATCGCTTTTAAAGATCATAAAAGGAAAATATCTATGCTAGCGTCATTTTTTTTTCTTTCAGCATATTTTATAGACATGTTTTTCATGTAACGTGCACCTATTCATCCTTTGATAAAATTAAATTTCGCTGGTAACATATTAGGCTTGTAGATAAAACACAGACTAACATTATGTTATCAGAATGTAAATAGAGGATTACTGAATACGATTATTTAAAAACGTTTTGTAAGTATTTTAAATCAAAGCTTGTGTTTATTTTTGATTTATTCATATTAAAGAACCTGAGATAAGTATGTTCTGCTGGAATTTTCTCAATCTTAAATATCATCTATATTCTCCTACATCTAAAAGTACCTTGAATTAAGAAAAACTGAATATATAATATGAAAGTTAATTACAGTACACGCCACTAAAAGTAGTTGCAGTTAATATTATCATTCGCCTTATATATTATCAACATCCTCTGGTCCCAAACAGATATATTCAAATACAGTAGACTCCCGATTATCCGCGGGCGGGTTATCCGCGCCTGCCGCACAAAGTTTTTTTTTTTTTTTTTTGACTGATTTTTTCAAAAAGGTGCAGTTTTACAGTTATGCTTTTGTAATTATATAATACATTACAGTATTAAAACAGTACATATGTATTAATTTTTCTGTGTATCCTTGACGCCTCTCGTAAATACAAAGCACTTTTCTGTTTTCATTAACAAAATGCATTTTAGGTTAGTTTTGAGTGATATACTAAAATATTAAGCGTTAGTTAAACATTTCCTGCTGTTTATTTTTCGTTTTATTGTACATAAGATGATTTTTCAAAGTTGGACTGACTTTTTCTTTTTTGCTATACCCGTTTTTAGCTTTTTTCGGATTATCCGCGATTTTTGTTATCCGCGGCGGCCGCGCCACTCAATTCCGCGGATAATCGGGAGTGTACTGTATACACAAAAATACTCGTTTCATGTGACTTCTTTATAGTTTAATATTAGCAGTTTTATAAAGATAAGTCCGATTTTTCATTTTAAACTAGCGTTAACGTTTGTTGTACATGAAATTTTTCACTTCACTTGTAAGGAAACATAAGACCCTTGGGATGGGGTTCATATCCTTTTATCTTGAACTAGAATGTTCTGGAATGGTATAAAAGGACATATACGCTGCCAAACTGAAATCTGAACAGCTGTAAGTCACTACTGCCAGCGAACTGAATTAAGAAATCAAAATGGATAAAATAAAAATAAAAAAAGAAATTTGAGAGTTAGACAAAATTGAAATTCTTAACAGATATGAAAGTTTACCTAAAAAGAGTCGACATAGCGCTGCGGGCAGGACCGGATTTTAGTCGATTGGACCAATTGCTTCCAATAGGCCATTGGTCGAAGAAGACCCATTTTTCAGAGAGCTACAGAATCGAAATAAAATCAAGTATCGGTTCATTTTTTAATCCTTAATTCTAAAACTTTTTCATGTTCTTAAATTCGCTTGCTGATGTGGTCTATATTTTTTCCAACGATTCGTTTTACAAGGCGATGGAACTGCAAAATAAATAAATAAATAGAGAAAGACATAAAGAAAACACGTCGTTTAATCATCTCTCAGAAGGGCCGTCACTTCCTGCATAAAAACACAATTTCCTTTTAATCTTGCCGTGGGTTTCAGTAGCCCGGACTTGTAACATACAATTTATTGCTGTTTTGTTTATTTGTTTGAGAAAAGGATCGGGAAGCTCTAGAAATTCTCCGCATCAGCGAATTCTTCCCTTTGCCTCTTTCTCACACACATACACATATACTGGGGTGGGCGTATCATCTTATGTATAAGACGATCTACTTGTCATAGGTAAGCTGGTGAACTGGTCAGTCGGCCTCGATGATGTTTTTAGTTTGCAACATTTGCCTAGACAGATTTTTGATTCGGAGAAGGGAAAAAGAAAAAAGAAAAAAAAAAAATCCCGTTTCAACATAGAAAGTGATTTGAGTTGAAATAGAATTCTTCAACATACGAATGCAGCGACTTCTACAAAGCGACTGTTAAAAATGTGTGCTGAAACATTAATATTACTTTGTAACTTGGCAAATTTGAACGTTTTTTATCTCTAATTCGTAGGCAATTCGAATTTTTCTCCGACTCTTTGAATTTCTTATTAAATTAAGATTGAAATATCGTCTGTGAAAGACGAATTTATTTTTAGTTTAAAGTCATCTATTCAAAATTACAAATAGTAATTTTTTTTTAAATTTCTGAGTTGCTTTCATTAGTACATTTATTAGTATATGCAACTGTATTTTATGTTTACAGTGATAATCAGTAAATAAAGTTTAAGATTAATTCTCCTCCAGTATTTGATTGTAATTCAACATATCCAATAAAACAAATTCTGTATTTTTAAGAACTTATTATAATTATTATTATAAAATTATTAAAATGTTCATCAATAAATATTATTTCACTATATTTTCAAATTTCAAATTTTATTTATTTATTATCTAATATTTATTAAAATTGTTAAATATTATGAATGAATCACTCTTTGGTAATTTTAGTTTAAAATTCGTCGTTCTCTCTATCTGTGTTTTTAGAAGTTTTTTTCTTAATTCAAATTTTCTAATAATTTTAATTTTTGTGGCAGATTAAAATTTCACAATTTTTATTATTTTACATTATTTGCCTAGCTATTTCGTTTCAATAAATTTAAGATAATTTGGCAAATATATACAGATACAAACTTCCATTGGATGCTAATGATAAAATTAATTAATCATAAAAAAAGAAGATAAATTCTTTTAACTATTTCGAATAAAAATAAGATTTTTATTTGTTTGTTTATTTGAATATCGTAGACAAAATAATGATGTACGAAAACTCAATTTGTGTTTAATTTTGAAACAATTTTTCTTAAATGCTGAAATAATTATTTCTTGTATTTGAAAATAAAACCTGACAGTCTGAAATAATATGATTTAACTCCGTTCTACAGAGTCATGTCATTTATATAATACTAATAATTTTGTTTTAAATTTGAAAATGATTTATTTTTACAAATCAAGCTTTTGATAAAAACTTTTTTTTCTCTCTTTCTGGTGAACTTTGCAATAAAATTCAAAGTAGATATAGTTAGTGGAATATCTTTCTTTGAAATGAAAACTTCACTCACTTCTTGATGTGGTAAAGATTTGAAATTGTACACACGTGTTCATTTCTTATGATTATACAGAATTACCATTTTGATTTTTTCAAAAGTTACCTATGAATCGATTTAACAATTAATTTAATATTTAATTCCAGATGAGCAATGGCGCAACGACAAGGCAGCAAAAAACATTAATGCAATTTTGCTAGTTTTCAAAGTTAAAAGTGATGATGAACGAAAAAATTATACCATGTCTCGGGAACCATTTACCTTGCTAAACCAAAAATGATACTGAATGAAGAAAGCATATTATGTCTCGATTACCATTTACCTTGCTAAGCCAAAAATGATACTGAATGAAGAAAGCATATTATGTCTCGAGTACCATTTACCTTGCTAAGCCAAAAATGATACTAAATGAAGAAAACATATTATGTCTCGTGTACCATTTACCTTCATTACGTAACTGAATGCGAATTATCTGATATTGAATCAGAAAAACAAATCATTTTGAGATTCTATAATGTACATAATAATAATTAATAGCTAAAAAAAAACTAAAACCAGTCTAAATAAAAAATATTATATTCCTTGATTTACTAATAAATCTGTTTATTAAAAATATTTTAATAAATATTCCAATTTAAAGTTGACTGGGATCCAGACACTATCGGACATTTTTCATAACAGGGCCTGAAATCTCCTAAGGCCGATTCTGACTGAGTCGCAAATTAAAAATTTCACAGCTTTTTATTTGTAAAATTTTGAAAAATCGTTACCTTTTTTTTGTGAGCAAGACGAAACAATTAATGATTTTGACAGGGATGAATGCGTTGAAGAAAATCTTCCAACAAACGCTAAAATGTGTCAAACTCTCAATATTTCTCAAACTCTCAATATCATTTATCACCGTTTCACAAATAAAAAAAGAAGCACAATTACAAACAATATAAAAATGAACTATTAAGAAATAACTGCAGAAATGAAAAGCAGCAAGAAATGAGTTTTTTAAATTGTGATATTATAGATAGTTTTGAGACAACTGTTTTCATTCTTTTCCCTTGATGTGATAAATATATATGATTTTACCCAATTCGGCTATTCAATCAATTGGTTACTGCTATCAAAATTCTGAAGTTCGGAAATTATCACATTAAGTGACAGTTACTATATTTAGTAAAATTGGCATATTTCTGGGAGCTTACGAGTGGAAAAATTTGTTTGATTTGATTTGTTTAGATTTACGAACTGATTCTACAAGTGAGCTATTTTGAGATGACCTCGGAAAGTTGAGCCTTAGTCGAATAACAAAACCAGCATCTTCACCCAGTGGCATAACGACAGGGGGTCAAGGAAATAGATGTCCCGTAGGGGGGTCCCGTAGGTTGCCCCGTGTTAGGGGGGGGGCAACATAGAGTCAAACTGTTAGTGAGTTTCTGCTACGTTTTAAATCTAAATACAGTGAAAAAATACCGTTCTCCAAACACATTTACATTTGCTATACATCTGATAAACGTATCTAATAATAGGTTTTGGAACAAATTAATTTCAAGGTTCCATAATATTTGCAATAAGGAATTATAAATTAGAGAATAAAAAGAAAAAGTTATACCGTTTAGAAAACTTACAAAAGCACATTTTTAAAAATTGGGGTATTGCACACCTCAATTTAAAAATTTCGCTACAGATTTTTATTTCATTTGATTTGTTTCATGTTTATAGTGATGCAACTTTACAATTGATGTTTCATTCACTTTGTAATGAGTTGGAATTTTCACGTTTTGTACACTTGCACGTTTTTCACGATAGTACAGAATTCTTCGGAATTTATTTTTCAGTTAATGGATTAAAACATTTCGATTCCATAATATTTATATAAAATTATAAATTAAAGATTAAAAAAATAAAAAATAAAAAGAATTAAGCTAATGAAAGCTGATTTAGTTGAAATTCCTATTTTTAGGTACACTAATAAAAGTGTGCAATTAATAATTACATTTATTCAACTCATTTTCAATAGATTTATTCTTATACATTTTTGAAATTTCATTTTTTTTCTTTTGTTTTGCTTCATTTCAAGGAACATTTCCATTTCTTTCTGTTAAAATAGTGTGTTTCAAAGTTTTTCAAAAATGATTCCATTAAGAATATAAAATACAATTCAAGAGGGAAAAAATCTGTTACAAGATAGTAGGTTAAAATAAGCCTTAATAAGAAATCATGGCCAGATTAAGCCTTCTAGAGCTCCTCAGGCAAAGTAAATTTAGAATCCCTTTTCCCCTTCAACCTTTCAAAAGCAAATATTTTCAAACAATTTTAATTTAATTTTATTCAAGCAAATTTAAGTCACAAATTTCCACAAATTGATTTAACAAAACCCTTAGTTGCAGATCACTTTCTAAAAAGTTGATTCCAGTTATAAAAAATATATTCCAGTTATAAAAAAAAGATGGTAAACTGAAACTTAAAATAATTTTAAACAAAATAGTAAAAAATGATAAAACATGAACCCTAAATAACAATTTATAAAAATCTTGGACGTTTTTAAGAAATTTCATAGCTCTTTATATTTTTAAAATTTTAAAAATAACATAAAACTTGGAAATAGTAATTACGATTGTTACTAGAATAATGTTCCGAAATTAGTTTAAACAATACTTGATTTTAATTTAAATAAATTCGATTACATGGCCTTTATGATTGAATGAAAGCACAAAATTAACTAATTTTCAACATTTACAAAAAATTCTCGAAGTCCCGGAACCCTCTAAAATAGTGATGCAATTCCCTATTTTATCTATTTAAATAATACGGTCCTGTAAGGAATTAAAACAGTTGGATTAAACATCTCTTCAGAAACCCAGTTTTTGGAGTTCAACAATAGAAAGATTTACAACTCAGCAAGATGTAAAGTAACCCAAACCTTTTATTTTAACTCGAAGATGATTCGAAAAATTCCGACTGTTCCATGAATGACCTCGTCAGATTCCAAAGCTGTACCAGTCAACAGCGGGGAGTCGTTGAAAATGAAGATTATGTTTCTTCCCATCCGACGAGAGCGTGTGCACGGGTGCATTCTCAGCATGCAGCTATAAAAACCACCACCAAGGTAGCTTTCAAGATGATACCTTTCTCTTTTCGGGAGAGTGATACCAACAATATTTATTTCAGTGATTTTGTGCTTTCTAGGTTCAATTTCATAATTTACTTAACTAAAGTGACTAGACGTCCTAGGTTGCCATTAAAAAAAACTAAGTAAGATCAGTAAGTTATGTAAAAAAAATTAAAAATAATAAATAATGTCTAAAAATTAAAAATAATACAAGTTACCCAAAACATGTTTTTATTGATAAACTAAAAATTAGAATTTTTTTTATAATGAATAATCTGGTTGTCAAAATAAAAGTACGAGAGCATAAGGCGAAGAAAACAAGAGAATCAATCGTAATAAATATCCTAACAAAGAAAATTCCAAAACATTAATTCAAAATTAAAATATTATAAATGCGATTTAAAACCCAATTTTTTTAATAATTTCTATTAATCTTTTCTATCGTATTTCTTCCTCATTCTTTTACGTTTTTATTTTGTGCATATTTTTTTATTTTTAATTTATCAATCAAGAGTGTTTTGAAATTCCCTTCATTTCCTGTTCTAATTCAAAATTATGTATGATCATTCTATTTTCATGAAGGGTTGCAGTTAAATAATGTATCAGTTTTTAAATATTATTAATTTTTATTGCATGTAAGTTCATATTGTTATTAATAACAATAATAATATGATATGTTTGTTTGATCGAATTATCAAATAGGCAGATGATTAAGGGCGCCACAACTCTGGAGCGCCCCGAGGTTTTAAGAGTTTGTTTGATTTATTATTTTGCATCATTTTCAATGCAATTTAATTTCGTGCTTACATTTGATGCATATGATTCAATTACCCGAATTTATTCAAAATAATATAGACCATTACAGTTAGTTATATTTATTATGTTTTCTTCATATTTTCAAATTTGATTGCAGATTTGTGTGATTCTATTGTTGACTAATAAATCAACAGCCCTAGCAAATTATTTGATAGAGCATCTAGATTAATTAAATCTGAATTTTTTTTAATCATTTTGTTTAAATTAATTTTTTACACTTTGATGACTGAAACCAATTAAATTCTTTGTAATTCCATTTTGATCTAATATATTTTACTTAAATCTGCTATATAGATATTAAATTAAGATCATCGAAAAAATATGGTTTGAGAATTTGGGGAATAGGACCTTGAATTTACATTGTTTAGAGGTAGGGTCTAACCAAACCTGCTGATAGTCCCAACTCTTGATTGCTTGTTCCGGTTTGACCAAAGGTTTGTAAGGTATGATACCCGCCGAACTTGCACCTACTGCTTTACTCTTGCAAGTTCCTTAGACATAAACTTCACATAAAAAAAATAGATCTAGTAAACTTTATATAAAAAAAATCAAATAAAAATACATTTAAAAGGGGGCTTCATATTATTACCAAATACCAAAATACAATGTGGGTTATTTCGTTCTTTTCTAAACTACTTAAATTGTAAATAACAAAATTAAAATATCTTCTACAAGTTAATTTCTGTTCAGTCGAAAGTATTGAGAGAATTCTTAGCCCATAAGATGTATCGATGATTCCAAATAATATTTAATCAGTTCCAATTTTTGTAAATTTCCCTCATAACTGGCGACACTCACAGCAATTATTAAAAAAATAAAATATTTAATAAATAACAAAAAAAAATAATTGCGAAAATATTAGGAACGGAGCTTACTAGTCAAAAATTTTGATTAAGCTATAGTAGATTAAAGATGCATTATTTTCATTTATAGAGGCAATAAGAATAAAATGTCAACATCTTTTTTCTTTCAATACTGGAATTGTTTTTCATCTATGTCACTGCAATCAAGCATCCCACACTCGTATTATTCATTCAATAATCTGGAAGGAGAATACCTATTTCTCGATGACAATACATGATTATTTTTAAATTTAAACTGATTTCTTGAATCCTTCAATCAAATGAAGAAACCATACATCGTTAAATTTCCTTTTCATATGATAAGTCAGTATCACTAGATCTTCGTTACATACCGGCAAAAGACCAGGGATATTATTTGTTTACTTTACTTTTTTTCTACTCAGCGACTGAGTTTGTGCCGTTCTTCTTAGGCGGAAAATTATTTTTCCGCATGTCTGATTTGGTTTTCTCTCTTTTAGAAGCCCCACCTGAGACAGACCGTCCTTTCTGCCAGCCTTTATCAGCATCTCTGGTTTGGATCACTGCTTCCTCAATGTTTATTAGAGTCTCGGCATCGGCGTTGACTCTTGCAAATCTCGAGTTCCTCGCCTTTTCCCTATCCAACTTCGAAATCCAGATTTTTTTTTTATATATAGATTTAAATTTATTCTCTCTGCACAGTTTTTAATGGCAAATTCTGATTAACTGAAAAAAAAATTTAAATTTTCTGTCACTTTTAAGTGAGCTAGTATCAATATCTTTTGTACAAAAAAAATTCAAAATTCAAATTAAAAGTTGTCTGAAATAAGATAATAAAAAATTACAAAAATTTCTTTCAAAAAATCTAATTTCTATGTAAATTAGAGAGATCGGGCAATTTCAAGGAGAGGATCGGGCAATTTCAAAATAATTAATTACTAAATTTTCTTCATATTAAAAATCATCTTAATGTAAAACTTGCAAAATGTAATTTAACATAAATGTTGTTAGGATAATATTCTGAAATGTAAATTATACTTAAATAATATTGATTTTAATGGTTTCGAGGGCACATCCCTTCTAAATTATAAAAAATACACAAAAATTAGCATGAAAATAGCTTTAAAAAAATCTCTTCGGGTCCCTTAGGGAGTTGTCTATAAATTCGGTAATTTGATAATTCGACTCTGCATAGCAAAAGTGTAAACTCGCGACCAGTAACGAATATTTTTGCGTCCCACCAAACATAACAATCTATAAAACTATTTTCAAGAAAAAATTTCATAAGCGCGATTATTAATTTTTCATATTGTACATAATTGTTAATTTGGATAACAACTTTCGCCAGTTATTTATTTCTAGCTCTGTTACATTCATCAGCAGTGAATTTAGGTATTTTGTTGTTGTTATTATTATCATTATTTTGCATTTTTGAAGCAAACCTACTTTTTCTTAAAAATCGATGGGTTTTCTTTAAATTTTTTAAGACTCGTGTAAACTCAGGTCTTGTTCATTTAACTCGTGTTGACCTTTGAGCTTGAAAACTTTATCTAACATGCCCCGAGTTTAAGTACAGAAGAACTACGTACAAAATCCGAACATCAAAAATAATAAAATTAGTAACAATTTCTTTTATACCTCTGAATATTTTTTTAAACTTTTTTAATATTACTTTTATATTGCAGCCTTCTTTCCTTCCACAGAAGATAGGCACATTTGTAACATTATATTTGCTTTTATCTGTCACCCAGTAATAACAGATTAGAAGGTAGCTCCGCATTATGCTGTCGTGAGGTCAAGTCCTCTCTACACGTGGATTGCATTGCTTCTTCTTGTGCCGCACGTGAGCCTTGTGCTGTCTTATCTTAAGTTTCAAAAACATCTTATTTTTTGTTGAAATATCCAGAACAAGTCTATTGGAAAAGCAAGAACAAGCTAACATAAATTATTAACTTAGTTCAATTAACCGAGGAGACGTGACTGTTGTATACTTTCTCTAAGTACTTAGATAGCTACTTTTGACATTTATGTTAGCTGGTAATTGATGCAAGTATCTCTCCTTGATGTAAAATGAGCCTTTTATCAGAACATACAAATTGTATTTCTTTAAATGGCATTTGTTTTCTGCTTCTTTATATTATATTATATATATATATATATATACACACAATTAATTAAATTAGTTAAAAGATATTCTTTTAACAGACGTAACTCTTTGCTCATCTTTTCCAAAAATAAAATAGTAAAATTTTTTAAACTGGTCTATTTTTACTTTCTTGTACACGAAGAATAGAGAAAATACTGCAATCGTGAAATTCGAACGCGAGACTTTGACGTATCTCTACATTTCATACCTCCATGGATTCGAAAAACATATTTTTGGCATTATGTCTGTCTCTTCATGAACATAACTCAAAAACGCTTTGAGCTAGACAAATGAAATTCGGCATACGGGCTCTAAAATCAAATTCGCAGATTTCTTTCAGACTTTGAACGAAATTCATTCTGAGTAAATCTGTCTGTATGGCTGTTCAACTACAAGTGAGCTCGATGACTTCAAAACTTAAAATACTAGATAGATAAAATTCGGTAAACAGGTTTAACATCTAAAATATAAACATGACACAAATTTTGAATTAAATCTGCCCAAGAGTTAACCGTCTGTCGGGTTATGTTTCGCATGCATGTAAATGCTGCAGCTTAAATCACTGAAATTCGGTATGTCATCTTGTGACTTTAATTGCAGTTCCGTGTCAAATTATGGTCAAAATTTACAATTGGTTAGGAAAAACTCTCCTAAATGTATATTCCTCTGACATAAAAATGCTAGATTCCAGCCAAAGATGTATATTTCGTAATTATTGTTATTGTCAGGTTATACTTTCGTATGCATGTAAATGCTGCAACTTTAATCACTGAAATTCGGTATGTCATCTTGTGACTTTAATTGCAGTTCTGTGTCAAATTATGGTCAAAATTTACAATTGGTTAGGAAAAACGCTCCTAAATGTATATTCCTCTGACATAAAAGTGCTATATTCCAGCCAAACAGGTATATTTCGTAATTATTATTCGCCAATGCCATGCAAAGCATTCATGGCTTTATATGAAGTCATCTTGTAACTTTAATTGCAGTTCCGTATCAAATTATGGTCAAAATTTACAATTGGTCTGGAAAAAACCTCCTAAATGTATATTCCTCTGACATAAAAATGCTAGATTCCAGCCAAACATGTATATTTCGTAATTATTGTTCGCCAATGCCATGCAAAGCATTCATGGCCTTACCTGAAGTTCACAATTTATGTGGTGGGAGAAGGATAAGACTTTTTGTGGAGAGTATGCGAGAAAGTTACAGGGAGACCCCTCACGCTCTTCTTTAACTTTTAATCTAAAACTGTGCGTTTATACATATTTTCATTTTTCAATTCCTACTATTAGTTCACACTCTCCCTATATATATTTATATATCTTGTTCAAATTTACAATCTTTAATAAAATACTTTTTATTCATCCACTCAAATTTAAATACATTTTTAAAAACTTGTAGTGGATGGCACTTAATGTTAATACAGTTTTATCAAATATTAATTAATTGATTGATTATTAAATTTTATTAATTTTTAATATTTTAAATAGAGTTTTAGCAGTTTGTAATGAAATTGAAATCAACAGGCAATAGCTCAATCGGTAAAATGCAAGGATTTCAGCATTTTTCACGTGAAGGTGAAGAATGCGAGTTCAATTCTTGCAAAAGTAGGAATTGACTTAAAATTTTTTTTTATATTACTTGTTATATGCAGGAAATCAAAATGGTTTTGCAACATGTTCTGGCAATTTTGTTCCATCTTATGAATATATGTATATACAATCGTAAATTAATAATTAAAATGGAAATAAAATGTTAAAAAAAATGTGAAACAGGGTAATCGGTGCATTACTTGCTCATTAGAGGATCGAAAAAGGGATTATAACATTTTCTGTAAACAAAATCAAATAATTACTTGCAGGGATACTGTCTTCACCCAAAATGCTATAGGAGAACAATTGGGAAAGCGATTCAAGGCTGAGACTTTTTATCCCTCATTTCATAAGTTTCAGGCATTTTAATTCTGTGGCTTGGATATGTACAGAATTAAAATAGGAAAAGTAGACAAATGTCTAAAGACTCCGAGACCTCGAATCTGTTTGAAGAATTTTCAGAGTAATTTAATTTTGTACTTTTATTGAATTCTCAAAACCATGTACTCGAATATAATTCAACTTAATATCTAGTATAATTTAAATTTTAGAATATTTTTTCTAACAACTTTCTTTTGTTAATTTTATATTACGTCTCTTTGTAATTCAAAAAAAATTATGTTGTTTTATCACTTAAAAAAGGTCCCACCCTACATTGAATTAGTATTTAGATTGTGTTAAAATGGGTTTTTTTTTTTAACTCATTGTATGATATATTGTAATTACTACTATATTATTTTACCTCTACATCAAATCAATTTTGCAATTTTTTTATACATGATATAATGAAATCAAGCTACTTGTTTGGCTTGGTTTTGTGTGCTTAATTGGCGCTAGAGCCATATTTGGCTATACTGCGCCAATCAAATGGTAAAAGTATAAAATACATTAAAAAATATCCATTTATTTAATTAGCACAGATATGTAAAGACAAAATTCCAAAAAATGATTTGAAAAGGGTTTTAACATATTAAAATTTAAAACTATGGTTCATGAGAATTTGAAACAATGATGAATGTTCAACGCAACAAAGGAATGTTCAACGCAAACATCAAGCTACTTGAAAGTGATCTGCAATTTAACGTTTTTGGTTTATCAAATATTGCTACTTAAACTGTTTACAAAGAAATAAAATTAAAGTCAATAAAATATTTAGTTTCTGGAAAATGAGGAGAAGAATTAGACAGCTCTTGCCTTATTCAATAGATAGTATGTTTTTCATGTACTTGTTTTTCACGACAGTTGATAAATAAGTACGGTAAAATAAATTTCAGTTTGAGTAAAGATTTACTAAACACAAACAAATTTTTGTTTCCCCATTATGTTCATGAAATATTCATGATGTGAATGACAACAGGAATATAAATTCAGGACTCCATTCATCGAAGTTTCGTACAAAATGGACGTTATTAACACGTTATTCCTTCTCCCTGTTATAAAAAAAAAAAAAAAATGATAATGCAAAGTGTTTTTTTTTCCTCCCAACATTTTGCGATTTTTCATTTCTAGAAATTCCAACCATATCATCTATCGTGAAAAATAAGCACATGAAAAACATAGTATCTGTTGAAGAAAGCATGAGCTGTCTAATTTTTTTTTCTTAATTTGCATATCAAACATAATCATGCAAAATGTTTCGAGTAATGGATTAGTTTATTTTAGTTAGTTACATTTATTTACATCTCGTTTAGAAGCAAGACGAGTGCTATTTTGGTAATTGGGGTAAAGGAAAAGCAGTATGAAGAGCTTTTAGCGAATCATGAATTCTGAGATTAAATCAGCGTCATCATTTGTAAAGATTTTTAAAAAAACTTTATTTTTCTAATACTTTTAGTTTATTAGTTAGCACAATTTAAAGAATGAGTTATCTTGAATTCTATTCCTGTAATCACCGACATTCGAAACTAGAGGCAAATTTAGGCATTTGCGACCCTAGGCAGTGCACACTATGAGGCCAATTTTACTTTATTAATTTAGTTTCAAGTTTAAATTTCACATTTAACATAATTAACATACTGATAATTTATTTCAGGCCATTATTTTTATTTTAGTACCTCCGTAAAAATACATATTTAATTAATTAATTCATTATTATTAATAACTAACTTACAAACACGTTTGTACACAATATTATTTAATCGTACGCTATTGTATATTAAATACTGTACTAAGTAACCAGACCGAAATTGACTGGTACCTAACTAAATATACTTGACAAAATGCCGTTACTATTCTTATATTTTATAATTTATAAAAACCTTCTTTTTAGATTTTTAAACCTGTATTTATTACAAATTTATTTATTTGGTAATTAGGTTAATAACAATCATATAAATCGATTTGCATGCGCCTCCCCATCAGCTAGACACCAAGCAGTTGTCCAACTAGGCCTTAGTCCGCGCCCGTAACAATTTGCCAAAGGCAAAACTGCGCATGCTCCAAAAGATAGCGCGTTTGCTGCTCGAGAAAGCTGCGCTAATTTACTTTTATATTTACCTTATTTTTCGCTTTTGAAAATCTTCGCTTTTTAATGTGTTTTCTGGAATCTTTAAACCAACGGCCCTTTTCAAGGCCAAATCCCATTGCTGAAAATGACTGTAACAAGAGTGATGTTGTAAGTAATGTATTTTCAGCACATAATGTAAATTCCAAATATATCGCTAATTTTGAATGTTTGGAATGTAAACAGCAATATGCTAGCAAGCGCAATTTAAAGCGGCATATTTTAAAAATCCATCCGAAAAAACAATTTTTGGAGCTAGGGAAAGAATACAAGTTCCCTTGTAAGGATTGTAATAGTAAATTCAATAATGAACGAAATCTCTTTAAGGAACAGTATAATATAGTCTCACATGTTAAAAGTATTTATTTTAAAAGCATTAATTTTCAAACCTAATTTAAAAGAAATTTCATGTAATTTAAAAACTCAATCATTAATGCCTATCATGTGAACACGGAAAACAAAATATGCTTTATTAATTCAGTCATATATGAATGAAAAAAATTAACTGTGCAAAAAAATAATGTTTGACTATAATAATCAAGGCTGTTTTGTTTAAAGAAGTGTTTTGCTAATAAACTTTCAATGACACAACATTTGGCTCGATAACGCATTATCTTATATGCCAAAAACAATTTGGCGCCTTCGAAGCTGCGGCATGCGCAGTTTTGTCTTTGGCAAATTGTTACAGGCGCGGATTAAGGTCTAATGTTGTCCAGCCTGTCATGTTGGAAATCCGTCACTGATCGAAACTGATAATCAATGGTGTAATGATACGGGTAATAAATGCTCGGAGCGGCTTGTAGATTAAAAGTTAGAGCATTTTTATAACCGCTTACTTTCTCATATATGTAAGGAAGTATACAAAGGGAAAATATTATAATCGCTAAAAAATTTGAATTCGAGAGTTTGACGCATTTCCTCATTTTAGACCTGCCTTTGTCCGAAAAATACATTTTTGGTATTAGGTGAACCAGATAACTTAAAAACTTTTTCAGCTAGACAGATAAAGTTTGGTATGTGGTGTTTACATTGAATTTGTAGATTTCTATCAAATTTGGAACAAAATATATTCATATGTAGTTTGTCTGTCAAATTGCAAGCGAACATAACAATTACAAAGCACATAAATCTTGATTGATAAAATTTAGTTTACAATTTATGTATCTAAATTGTGAATACGATTCAAATTTTGATCTCTATCTATCAAAACAATGACCATCTGTTGGTGTGTATATTTGCATGCAATTTAACCCTTTAAAGGGCCATTTTTTTCTAGTCATTGAAATATTTTTAGGCTTGAAATTAGAATAAGAAAAAAGGATTCATTTAGCTTATTAGATAAATTAAATTTGATTAATCAATTAATTTGGTTAATAATTAAGTACAAATCAAGACGCATCATTTTGTGTAAGACAAAGAACTGAAGCATCTAAGTTTCTGTCTTTCTACAAAAAATTGTCAGAACTTATGCCAACCTACATAATTTCATACAAAGATTGATAGATTTGGTGGGAAGCATACTTCCCACGGCCCTAGAAAGGGTTAACACGAAAACTCAAAACAGGTAGGATTTGTAATACATGTGTTTGTTTGTAAAATTGCAGTTCTATGCCAAATTTATATATTTTTTCTAATGATTGGGGTTAAAAAAAGCATCCAAAATACCTACACAATTCTTATTTTATTTTTTTGCTACACATGCGGTAAATATGATCTCCTGATTTTAAAAAGGTCAAACAGTTCCAATCAACTAAAGGAGAAGATACAGAATATAGTTTTTTTTACAACCTAGTAACCAATTTAAGCACGGTCTCTCAAAAGAACATAACAAGGAGTTTTATGTTTCTGAGATCCAGTTACTAAAAGCTCCGACGCGGGGAGGAAAGATCATTAAGGGCCTTTCAAATGTTTGAGTCTTAATGATGTGGGGAGTAAACCTGGTCATCCTTAGAACAGAGAAGATAATATATCGATTGACTCCACTGGATGCTTCAATTTCTTATGATATACATGGAGATAAAATGCTCTAGTCTCCATAATTATACTGAGTGGATATCGATTTCTTTATAAAATTCGCGTTATTCCTATTTCAAATAAGTATTTTTGCTTGCTTGGTTAAATATAAGAGGAATCTATTCTAAGTAATCAATATTTAGAGTTCCTGTGGATAAAAAAAGTAATGAACTGTTCGTTACAGGATCGCGAGACTGGCATTTTTAAGTGATTGTGATTCGGTATGGGGTGATGCACAGAAATATGAGGTGTTATCAAGACTTTTTATTCCGCGAAGAATATGAGTTTAATCTTTTGCTAAAAGTAATCATCTCCTCCTTTTGGCTTCCTTCTCACTCCTTTTTTTTTATTGAATAATCGCTTCTTGACGCATTTACAAAGCATGAAGATTTTTCAAATCCGAGAATGAACAATATATAATTTTCTCAATATTATTCGTATTTATAGATTTTTTTTCAATATAGGGTTTACATTTTACATTAAGTTTATTAAATACGACAACAATGAACAATTGTTATATATTTTTCTAATGAATCAAAATTTTCACACGAGCAGCTTTTCGCATTTCCTATTTTAAGCCACTTTTAATTGCTTAAAGGAATAATGTATCAAATTTTCCTCGAAAAGTTATCAAAATTTTAATAAAATATTTTTAAAAATTCATAAGATTTATTCTTTCAAACATTTTTGTGATATGCCTTTACGATTGATTTTAGATTAATTTAATGCCTAATGTGCAGTTACCTCTACTAATACTAAAAACGAATGTGTGTATCTATTTTCTCTCTTTCTGCTAGAGCATTATATGGTAGATCATGAATTTAAAAATTACTAAATTCGGCACAAATATACTTTGAAAGGTAGGATGTGTACCTCAAAGTAATTTTTTCCAAACTTTCATTCTTTGAAAAATAAGCAAACTCTTGCTATTCCTTGGCGATAAATTAAGAAAATATCATACAAAAATAATTTTTACATCATCCTGAAGTTCCAAAAATTATTTTTCAAGGGTTTTTGGTATTTTTAGCTGTCGTGAAATTAGCAATATAGTATTAATAAATGAACTTAAAATACAAATTGAGCATTTATATACGATTTGTATGATTTTCTCTTGATTGGACGAGTCGGTTTAAAATTAGCGATAAGATGCCATAATAATAATTTTTATGCTGTTTGCTTAAGTAGTTAAACTAGAGTGGTATTAATGCGTTTTTTTCATAGAATAAATGCATTACTATTAACAAGGACATGATTAAGCCAATAGGAGCCCTTAATTAATGCGAATTTAGAGAGTCCTTCACATCCTCATCCAAAAACTTTGCATGAGGATGTGAACTTTGAGTGTTTTTTTTGCATTCACTTCTGTTTAATTTCTATATTAACAGTTTTTAAATGTCATAAATAATTGAAATAACAAAACATTTTATTGGGGCTCATCTTCAAGATCAAAATTTGGAATCAGTGACTGACGTATAAGCACATTTAAATTTAAAAATAATTTTAAACAAAATTGTAAAAAAAAAAAAAAAATCTAAAATATTTTTTAGTATAAACTAGATATGTTTCATACAGATTTTGTCGAACCTATTGACATGTGAGTCAGTCAGTCAAAGGCGGAAAACATTGACCGACAAATTTGTGAACATTTGATATATCGATCTGTAGGCAAATTTGAAATCATGAAAAAAATTCTAAGAATAATGCTCAGAGATTTAAATGGTTCTTGGTTTTAACTAAATAAGTTCGCATACATGATTCTTGTAAATTAAATGAAAGCATAAAGTTAGATTACGTTGAAAGCACCTTCTGCCCTCCAAATAATCTGGAGGTATCGGGCTCCTTCCTCCAAAGTCATGGAGCTTACTTTTGGAGACACCTATTTCACGAGACTTACTTAGGAAAGTATTTACTTTTCCTGTATGATGATCCGACCCTACTATTACTGGATGCAAGTTTTGCATTCTTAAACATTGGAGCATTCTTCTTTCCAAATGTTATCTGATCTGCCCCCTTCCTATTGGTTTAGTTTCTCATTTAAAAAAAAAATCTTATTTTAAAATAACATGTAGTAAAAGAAAATTCTTGTATGTGACTGAAAGAAGAATAAGACAAATAATCAAAACTGCAAACAAGGGAAAATACCACCATTGGCATGGATTATTTCCTCGATTCCTCAATTCGACTTTAAAAGTGAAATTATCTATATTATATTAATATTTTTTCAGTGGATTTTTTTCTTATTTTCTACAAATATTTTCTCTTTGTATTGTGATACTTTCGGCATGGTAACCCTCATCTTCACACCCCCTTCCCCCAATTGCAATAAAATTCATGTATATTTTGAAAAATGAACACTACCTTAATTCAGAGCTCTTGTATATAATATCATATATATGCAAAGATTTCAGTGGCTATTTGGAGGATGCCGTAAGTATACTGCGTCTGGAAAAGATTTTATAAGACACCTCGAAAAGCAAAGAACTGAACTTTTAATTTCAGTTCTTAAGAGAAACGGATTCGAAATTTTTGAAAAGGTTTGTTTACTATTCATAGCAATCAGTCAGAATTATTACAATGCTTACAACTGAAAAAGATGCAAGTCCATAAATGTAATAGAAAAGTCCAGGATCACATTTAATTTGATCATTGGACATTTTTTTTTTTGTACACTCCTTATAACGAAATTTTCATAATGTTACAATCTTTTCATTTATATATCATTTAGCTTGGACACGAAACATTTATATTTGCTTGCACAACTTTTATAAATGACTGCTGCAACCGTTTTTGAAGATACAATTTTGCAGATTAATTTTGCAACACAGATATTTATTTTATTGCCTTTAAGAAAGTTTGCATATTTTACAATCATTCTGTGAACAATTTCCTTTTTGAAATTTGGAAGCGTAAATTTTAAAATAAATCTATCAGTTTCTCATAATTTTTTAAAAGTAAAATTGATTTTTTTAACCATCATTTATATTGCCCAGCTACGAGTATATCCAAACATGTTGAACCGGGACGTTTCTGTGCAACTATATGCGGTTAAGGATTTAGATATTATCGGGGGTGCAGGCAGTTAACATTATGACGTCACTTTTTTAATAATGGGTCGCTATATCACAGGAAATAAAATTAATCTGGAGATGGATATTTCTAATACATTTTTGTATCTACTCTTCAAATAAAATATGCGAATCGAATCAGTGAATGAATAAATGAAAGAGAGCATTGGATATGTGTATCAACCAAGCCACTTCCTAACTTACTAAAAAAATTTCTTAATGTGTTTTAACTTTTTTTTTTTTTTTTTTTTCCCATTCCATGAAAATTTTCCTTTCATTTCTAGATAGGTGAAAAAGTGACTTCATGATTCGTGTACAACTCGATGGCTCCGCAAGCTTTTCGTATTTCTTTTTTCTTTTTTTAATTCTTTTTTTATACCGAATAGGAGAGAAGGGATAGGCAGAACAAAAGAATACCGCCCAGTGGGCAATTTCATGCACAGCTGTTTTCGGTATTCAAAAGCATGGAAGATGGCTTTGGACCACTTACCTGCGGTTTGGAAGGGATATGTTAGCAGGTTAGACCCCCCCCCCACACACACACACACACTGGTTCTCATCACTGGTACAGTATACTAGAAAATTGAAAGGAGTCGACGCTTTCCATAGAAATTCGAGCCACTGGATTTTAAGGCAAGCCTTCTTTTGTGAGCAATAATAAAAAATCCCCTCTGCAAATATTGCCATACCCAGTGCTTTTGAAGGGACCATTTTTTGAATCAATTTATCCATTTTCAATCTGAATGAGGCCTGTTGAATGAATAAAGTCTCTGTGCGAGAATCCCACGCGACATGTCAACTGATGCGCAATCCCAGTACTACCGCGCATTCTAGACAACAAATGAAAACAGCTATTGAAACGGTTTTACGATGGGCGAGGGTTAGAAAATCAGTAGAAGTAGAATCTTTTGAAATTCCTGAATCCGCCTCATAAGAGACAAAATAAAATATACAATCTTTCGGAAAATCGTTTTAAACTGTTTCCTCCCCCTCCCTTTTTTTTTTCAGAACAAGAACTCGCTGAACATGCATTGAAATCAGTCGGGATATTGAATGTAAGGAGTTTATTCAGTATCCGAATATTGGAGAATAATTATGCTGAACCCAAACCACATCAAAACTGATTTAGTAGTAAAACGACAAAAATAATCAGTAAGGATGGGTTGGTGTTATTCCTTAAATTCAGTTCATTCACATCATAAGAAAACTCGAGCCAAGGAGGCAGTCGAAAATTACTTTAAAAATTTGCAAGCAGTTTTTGAAAACTACAAATTCCTCAAAAAATATATATGCAATATAGATGAAACAGGAATAACAACAGTGCAAGTGTCTGAGAAAGTGTTTCTTGCAAGAAGGCACGAAAATGAAGTCTTAGTGACCTTGAAAAGTGGAGGTGATTTTTACAGTGAATAATATTTCCAAAGTAATGTAGCAGGAACCTATGTTTTGAAAATTCAGATGAATGTTGAAAACAGCTTAATTATTCAGTTTGCTTTGGTGGAATGCATAAAGATTGAGAGAGTGTGAGAATAATGAGAATTTTAACTTCATTATCTTAAATTCTTTTAATAATGTTCTTTATTTTAATGAAGTATATGAATTATACAAAGTATAGATTAAACTGTATTAATATTTATGCTTATATATTTTTAAGGAACAGCAACGCTCTTATTTACAAACTTTTAGCCCAAAATCACATGCGCGTTACCCCCCCCCCCCACACACACACACAATGCGCGAAATTACCCGCCCTATGGGGTAACTGTGAAAATGAACATTTTAGGAAATTAAGTATTTTTATCAGGGACTCCTTGATTATATTCCCATTTTGCTCCGTCAGATAACAATATCTTTCTTCCGCTTAAAAAGTTTTCCAACAGGTGACTCAGCGAGGCAGGTATACAGTATTTTTTTAAAAGTTATTTTAAGTCCACCCATCGAACTGAGTTAAAAGCGTTCGAAATGTCCAACGAGATTGCACATGTTATCCTAATTTGATTTTTTGCGCCATAAATATAATTAATAATACTTTTTAAAGCAACATTGGTACCGTTATTCTTGCGGAAACCAGATTGATTTTTATGCAACAACTCTTCATTTTCTAAGTGGTAGGATAATCTCCTTGTAATTAATTTGTCAAGAATTTTGCCCATAACAAGTAATAAGCTGATTGGTCTATAAGACCTATAGTCAGTGAAGTTTTTCCCTTTCTTTGGTATTAATATCACATCTGCTATTTTTCAATTTATTGGTAAAAATCGTTGTTGTAGATAAATATTGTATAATTTAGTAAATCAAGTTTTGTTGTCAAAAAATAATTCTTGAATAAGCTCAACTCTCCAGCTATCATAATCCGAAGCTCAGCAGCACCCTTTTTTTCATACTTGTTAGAACATTTTCAATTGGGGAAAATTCAATGAGGCCTGTTTCAATCGTTTTTGTACTTACGGCATCGATCAATTGATCTATAAATCGGAAATGTTTCTTCAAGATGCTCTGAGTCTCTACTTTCGTTGTAACTGTTTATCGATTCATCATTAAATTTGATAATTTGTACGATCTTTATTTCGATTTTTTTTTCTTTTATGATATTCTTAACCTTTCCGTATGACTTTTTTTTGTATTATGTTGCCAAGAAATTCTTTGAAACAATCCTTCTTTGCAATAGGAATCATATTTTTATATTTGGCTAATTCTTTCTTGTAGATTATTTTCAATTTCTTCCTTTCTTGTGGCTCCATGATTTTTTATACCTTCTTCTAATGGCCCTAGTTTTACTCCGCAGGATGTTTAGACTTTGATTCCACTATATAGCATCCTTTTGTTTTTTATAGGTACCTTGTAAAAGGAAAGTAAAATATTATTTCTTATACATTTTTTCAATTTTTTTTATCATGTACAGAACTACGTTATTTTACTGAATAATCCTCATCCCAATTCTTTTGAACATCAGCTATGATAACATGAGTAAGTCCATACTTCCATTGTTTCAACTAGTAAAAGACTAATATCTCAGATTAGCCGTAGGAACTTCCTTTGCTCTTCTAATTTTAAACTCTTCCTGAACATCACTTATCTTTCCTAGTTGAGGTTAAAAAACCAGGTCTCTTAATATAAGCTGGACATTTTTAAAGAATACGAAATATTTTTTAAAGAAGCATATTCCGAAGCTCTCATTAAATGCAAATAAGGAAATGATTACTATTGCAAACAAAATAATTTTATTAAAAATTATATCCCTCTTCAGATGCATACTTTTATAAACTGTGTGTGTGGATCATGATCAGAGCATGATCATGATCACAGCAATCTTGTTCCAGATTTCCTCTCCATGCAAAATTAAAAAAAAAAGTGCGTTTAATCTTCTATGGATTTAATATGCATGGGGCCAACGGTAGAATTCGACATCTTGTGGCCCCAGGCAGTCCATTTTATGAGATCTTTCTTTTAATAACTGGTAAACTTATTTTCTCATCACAACACTTTTATGTCTTCATCAGCATATTAATGTTTTGTTTTAGAAACTTTGTATGTGAAAATGTGCTTATTTTTTTTTTAATCTTTTTAATAATGCATTATGGAGGACAATGATTAGACAAATAAAAGTTTTGAAAAATCAACCCTAACAATTAATTAAGAATTCCTTTACTTACAAGCATAAACATTAAATATTATGAAAGATTATACAAAAATAATAAATTTCAAAGAAATATTATATTTCATTTATTATTTTACAGGATCTACCAAGTGGAATATAGCATAACCATTAATGAAAAGTTAATATTCCTATATAGTATTAAAAAATTAATTACTTATATTTTAGTTGATGATTTTAACAATTCAGTGAGTACGCCCACAATCATCCTAATCTTTTATCAAAAAATTGTATTTCGTATTTACTTGACAACTATATTAATGATTCTTTTTCATCGGCGTTCTCTTCCGCCCTTCCCCTTTAATAGACCAACCCTAAGCATCTGTGTAGTCGGAAATCCACCCTGAGTGTATGAGGCAATTGGATATAGTGGTGCTTTCATAGTCCAATCGAACTGTCATCAAAAGCAACAATTACGGGAAAAATACATAATAGCATTTTTATGGCTTTATGTCGAGTTGACCACCCAAAACATCTCACCGTATCATGTACTGGATATTGGGCAGGCTTTGGAGAGAGGAGAAGAAACATAGGTTTTTCGAGCTTAAATCAGTTGAAAGCCATAAAAATGTTGTTTTGTATGTTTTCCATGCCAAAGTGTAATTTGATTGATCATTAGCAGATTGAACCAAAGGGGCCGGCATTTCACAGAAAATAAATTCTAATTCGGCATTTTTCTAAAATAAATGGCCTCAATGTATGAGTATTTTGCTATGCAGTAGCTTGATTCCGATTCAATTTTGCTTATGAAATTATACTTACATTGTAAATTTTAACTATCTGTACTGAATCTATTAATTAGTAGTTGGTTTCTAATTTCATAACTGTGTTGTATTGAGGCTCGATTTCTCGTAATCGGAGGGACAGGGTTAATACAGTATTTTTATGCGAATACATTTTACAGGTGATTATTATTTAATATTCTGTGGAAATTTGAGTTATAAGTAATTAATACAACAATCGAGAAATTCTCGCCAAACATTAAAAATGGTTTACTTTATAAATTTTTTGCATATAAAATAAAAAAAAGGGTATACGGAAGTATCAAAGCATGCAAAAAAGAAGAAAAGAATGAGTCCTTTACCACATATTAACCTTTTTGCAAGAAAAGAAAAGAAAAATTATAAGTGTGATATCTACAATAACAGATTTGTATATTTTTTGTTTTTGTTATTACTTGAAAGAAAAGACGAAAAGCGAAGTACATAGTCACTGAAAAATATTTACAATGTCATTTTTATCTCTTGAAAGATAATTTTCTCAAAAATGGCGTAGGTTTTCTACTATATAAATAAAAAAATCTCAACATTCTAATAAAAATAAAAAAAATTAATTTTAAAAAAATATTAGAGTAAAAATTCATTAATTGATTCATTAGGTAGAGTAGAGTAAAATGAATTAAATCTAATTGAAATCAATTGAATTAAATAAATCTCATTAAAATCAATTAAAAATTAATTAAATAAATTTCATTACAAATAAATTAACAAGCTTACTTTATATACTCAAAACAGAAATTTTTATTAACAGTTCAACGATTTAATATTAGAATCTAGAAAAAAAAATCCAATAATTATATCAACTGTGGTGTTGGATCGTTCCTTTTGAATAAGTCTGAAAAAACAATGAAGTGAATTTAAGTATGGTTAGCTTCCTGCTTCCTTCCTGTTACACATCCTCTAAGTTCACAGTTGTTTGATCATCCTCAAAGGAGATTCATTTTTGTGATTTCATTTATTCAAGAAGCAATTAATTGTTGAGTAATTTTCATTAAATTTATAATTCTAAGAAATATTTAAGAAAATGTTAGGGAGTAAAACCTTTTTTATTACATCAAAAGTAATCGATTTTGAAACTTAATCGAATTAAATGTGATCAATTGATCAACAGCTATGGGGTATGAGGAGACTTGGATCATTTCATTAATTAGTTTTAATTAATTTGCGCTTTAATAACATTTTTAATTTACAATATTTATTATTTTTAATAACTCGCACTTTAACAACTTTTAGATTTTACTTCATTTATTACTTTTCAGTAATTTGTCGTTTAATAACTTTTTAATTTGATTTCATTAATTGCTTTTATAAATTTACTGTTCAGTATGTTTTTAATTTTACACATGAGATGATGGTATAAAATGTTGTAGATTTCAAAAACTTCCCTAAAATCTATATATTTTATTATTTTTATTATGTTTAAGAATGTGTATTTATTTCATTATATTAGATTTATAAAATGGATGCCAAGAGATTGCAGAATTTCAGATAACACATGAGTGAGTCGAAACTTGAATTTCCATACTTCCACATAACTCCACTGATAGAAAATCTTTGGAATCGAATCCATATCTACCAGCAAAGCAGATGACATGTCATTACAAAATCAACGCATTCTCTTAGCTGATTCAAAACGGTGAGTAAAATCCAAAACGTTTTGCATAAAATAAAAATTATGATATGCTTTCATCATTTGAAACAAAATATTTGAAGATCTGACTATCTGAACTGAAATTTCCGAAATTAGGCTTACGCCTTTCCTTAATAAGATAGCAAAAGACAAATAGGATGTCTTAAAATGGATGGAGAAAGTGTTACATTTTATGCTTTACATTTTACAAAAATATACTATGTGAAGATAAATATATATAATATTATAAACAAAGTAAACATATCTCCGCTTTTCCTCAACAAAGACTCATGGAGGGCGAGATATGACGAAGAAATCGATTTATAAATTGAACAGCTTTTTGAAATCATAATTGATTTTATGTAATATCCAGTCACCTAGAAAATGAGTCTTGATTTATTATTGCTATTTTTCTATGCAATGCGTAAGATATTTTCAAATATCTGATATATTTTTTCATTATGTTTGTTCTGTTCTGTTATTTTGTTTTGTTTTGTTTTTTCAAGTTTATCTTGTCGAGATTCCGTTTCGACAAAAAAATGGATTTCTCGACCCTACGTGAATTTTTTTTGCGATCCGTTTGCAGCAATATTTCATGGTAAACTGATACATCAGAAACTTGCAATGAAAAACAGAATGGTTGATGTTTAAATATGTATTTAAGTTAATATTGCAATTAATTAAAAAGATAAAAACATTTGGAAATACTTCAATATTTTAGGTGCATTTTCCTTTTTCATATTAACAGAAATAACAATAAATGTCTAAAATAAAATGCGTGAGTTAATTAAGAGATAAAATAAATTCGCAGTTCAAAGAGTTAAATAGAAAAATATAATAGATTTTCAAGCAATGAACCAAGGATAAGCAGCTTGAATTTATTTAAAATTTAGTCAATATATTCAGAATAATTATATTGACTCCATGAATTGGTGTTTTTCGCGATTTTTACTAAATTGGTGGATACTCAAGTCAGTTAAGATTGTCGCAATTCGAAAATGCATATACATGATACATTTGAGATCGAAATCCATAATTAAGAAGCCCTGATCTATGATTTTAGTTTCATGCAGAGTCTCCCGATAATAAATACAGTCTTTTATCCTCTTGACCTACGAATTTCGTTAAAACCCTAATTAAATGGCATTTGGGATATTTATTATCATTTTAGTTCCTAAAATAATATAAGGGCATTTGCGAAATTGTTGCGTTTTTAAGCGATTTTTGCATTTCAAATTACTTAATACTTAATTGCAAATTAAAAATTAAAAATTCACCAATCCCATGTGAGAGTCAGATTCGTCATTGCATGCGAAGGAGTTAAAATATGCAATTTAAAGAAATTTATATTAATTTTTGATAGCACCAAAAACTTAGAGGAAATTATTTATGATGCAATGCAATTAAAAAAACCATACATTCTTAACACAACAACTTCAGTTTCAGGTGGGATTTTACAAATATAAGTCCTTTAAATCGCTTGTTATTTTGTGCAGCTTTGTGAAATTAAAGGAGAATCATCTGTATTTTGCGATACTAGAAATAGCCACACGCCTACGAAATAGTCTCTGCAGTGCAGAATTATCAGTAGCACCCCCGCACCATTTTTACATGCAGAATATTAAATAACTAAGCTTTTAGCTCTAGTAAAATATGATGGGGATCAATTGCCAGAGGTGCATTTTAAGTAGAGGGGCATTTTTTGCATTTTGGGACGCATTAAATAACCCTGCATTTCCGATACAGTCCCTGCAGAATAGAAACTACCCGTTACAATAAAGCCATTGATCCTTTACCCCGCGTAACGATACAGTCAACAAACAGAACGGGAATTATGCCTTTCAGTATTCTAATCGGTTATTTTACCGTGTTCTCCGTTATTTAATGCTTACTTCACGTCAGCGCTCTCTCCTTAAAACCGTCACAAAAGCATTTGGCTGTCTAATTATGGATGTCAACCGTTTTTAGATTTATTCAGACAAGCGTAGCTGTCTTTCCAATCTAATAATTTCAACAAGCTGGCGAGCGAAATTTTATGCGTTTCATCATTTTCTTCCAGGATTTCTCTCCCTATCTTCTTCCTCCGTCGCGCATGCGCGTCATTTACAGTCCTCGAATGTCATAAAACCGGGTAGGCTGCTTTGTTTACTGTCATTCCCTATCTGATGCTTTCCCTGCAATTTTGTCCCTATTCCGGAATTTTCGCTCTGCGTAAAGGTAAGATGTTTTTGAAACCTTCAATCACCTGCTTTGAATGATTGACAAAGTAGTAATAATTGGTTCATTGCTCGATTAAAAGGTGCGACTTATTTTTATCGTTAGAACAGAAGCTGTAGTAAATTGCAAGATAAGGAATTATACTGTGAATTCTGCGTGCGTGCGTGCATTTTTCTAATGCGTCATTTAAAGAAATGTATAAGAAATATCATGTAGTTTTTTTTTGTGATTTTATGACACTTGATAAAGTAGTGAAACAATATTTTAAGGAACAAAAAATAATAAATAAATATATATATGGATGTTTCCTTCAAATATAAATAATGCATATGGCAGTGTTATATAACTAGGGAAATAATATTGTAATTAAATGAAGAAGATAACATTAATGATGTTAAGTAATAGCTGAAAATAAAATTTAACAATATTATTCGTTAAAAAGATGTGCATACTAATTCCAGCTATCTAGCAATAAATTTTAACAACTTTATCTAAATAAAAATTATGTTTAATAAATCTATCTAAAAGAACATTTATAACGTTCTAAACTAAAATTTAGCAACATTAGTCGCTAAAAAGATGTGTATACTAATTCCAACTATCTAACAATAAATTTTTTCTCAAATCCTCAGTATTTTTTTGACACATTTACGTAACTGAAACAAAGCAAATTGTTCAAAATATGAAACACGTTTAATATTCCTAATTTATAAATTTTTAGAGTTTTAGTAGTGAATTACTTATTTTTTCAAATACAAATTCAAATGTACTATTACAAATGTATGTACAAAAGTGATTTTTCTTTGAATCATTGATATTTTAGTTTAAAAATTTGTAGGTAATATTATTTTTGAGTTTTTATTTTCCCATATTAGATTGATGACTCAAAGTTCAAATAAATTTGCAGGTTAAAAGAAAAACCGCGGGTAAACCCTCCCCCCTTTCCTCATCCTTAGATAATAGAAAGTTTAAAAATGAAAACCGAAGTAGAAGTGTCATATTCATCATAAAATACTAGCATGCATTCTGCCATTCTTTAAAGTTCTCGCTTTCTTATCTTCAGGAGAAAGGCAGCTAATAAATAGTTCCGACCTACTTTAGAATATCCCAAAGGTATATTTACTTTGGACTTAATCTGGTAAAGCTATTTTCAAACTAGGCTTGAAACGAAAACAACAACAAATATTGAAAACTTGAAAACAAAAATTACGCAACAAAAAGTATAATTTACTTTTTTCGTGTGTTGCAAAATATCGAAGACCGATCTGGCTCTCTGCAGTTTAACACAACATATAAAGCTACAAAAATTCATTTCTATCGTTATGACAATCGCTTGATGATGTTTTTATTGATTGTGCTAAGTATTTGAATTGGACTTAAGCATTAGTTTAATGTCATTTGTAGAAATATTGATTACAGTCTTTTTTATAGCCTACATGCAATACTTACTTTTTTTTGGGTTGTAATTAAGTTCATTATTGTGCTCACTACCGTTACATGGCTTGTCACCATTATTCCAGGCCCAAGAAACACCTGTTTTTCTTTTTGTGATACTGAATCTAATTGTCAAATTACAATGGGATGTGTCGTAAATATAGACTCCCTGATCGATGCCCATGAATATTAAATGAAGTCTTATCTAATGCTCAAATTACAAGCATGAAAACGACTTTTTATCACATGTTTGCGTGTATAAACAATCCTATTGTCCTGTAATTGTTAGTAGCATGCGTGTCAATAGATAGAAATCCATCTGCTGTAGTATTCAATTTCTTGAACATATTCTATTTCATTATATAGATTTAATGCATTCATTCGATAATTCGATTTCTATAATGATTCCTCCTATTCTCTAATCAAGAATTTTGAGAGAAATGTTTATTCGCGTGTGTGGGTGGTTTGTTTGTAACTTTTTATTATATGCGTGTTTATAAAAGAAACATACCACTTGTTCTGGTATTTGAATTCTCAGAGACATCGGTTAAATATTATTTACAAAGAATCGCCAATCACACATCATTTTAGCTTACTAGAAGAGAGTTTAATACAAGCTTCTCCTTAATATTGTTGTATTAATGACCAGATTTCCTGGGTCATTAGACTTGTTGGCAATAATATGATTAATAATTTGGAATCCTGAATTTTGATAGTCGGATTTGTAATACTTATTAATACCGAGTGGAAATTAATTAGCTAATTTTAATTTTACATAAAAAAAATGAAAAAAAAAATTCTCTTCCTGTTATTTCTGATACTTTTATTTCTCCTGTTCTTACTTAAGTTGGTTAAAGAAGCTGATATGGATCCCGGTAAGTTTAAAATATATTCACTTTATTTTAAAAACATTTCCGAATTTCTTTGATTATACCTTTTCATATGAAATAAAAATAAAGTGGTAACAAATCGAGTTCTTGTTTACTATCATCCCATTGTGCGTTTTTTCCTTACATGGCTCTAAGTCTTCAAACATGTTTCTAACTTGCTGCTTAATCGAAAAACACTGATAGGTCATGAGGTTTCATTTTTATAGTGTCACTTAATAAAATAAAAAAAAATGGCAATTTTAATACCATATATCTTGTGTGATTATATTCACAATAAATATTTATGCACTATCATGTGCTTGTTTTGATTTGAATTGTGCTGTTAGTATTAAAAACTTTTTTTTTTCTTTATCAAACTCTGAAATGAGCCATTTAATTAAAATTTATGTATGCATATTTTTTCTTGTAATGAAATGTGATGCCATAAATATTGTTTGTCATTCCAAAATATTTAGTACTGATCGTAAATTTGTTAATAATTGCGCTAAGTACAATATAATGAAATATTCAGATTGAGTATCTTAACCATAATCATTCAAATAAAGATGTTTTAAATGTTATTAAATAATTTATAGATCAAATAATGAAAATATTATTCATGAGTAAGAAATTTTAATCCTGCTGTTATCATGATTTCATAAATTTCGTCATAAGCTTTTCTCCAAAACAAAGCACATTTCTGTACATATGTATTTATAATTTGTTGTTACTCATGAGATCTCACTATACGCTATAATAAAGAACAAGTTTGTAATAAACAACAACAAAATTAAAGTACACAGCAACTATATATGACTATCAAAGGGTTCGATGTTCTCTTAATCATGTTTAATTGTTATCCTGGCACGATGTTTAATTAATATCAACTACCTATTTTGTTGCTTATATTTCATGATTTATGTATAGTTGCAGTTTTTGTGCAATAATGGCAATGCAAAGTGCACATAAATTGAAAAAAAAAACAGTTATGTTAAAAATTATCTCTAAAAGAATTGCTAAATTTTTTAATATGGCGCTTAACTATTATTCTTTACTCTCCTGACTCAACAATGTTTACATAAAGGTAATTTATGCAAACAATATTTATCCAATCAAAATTACTAGAAAAATATAAACATCGTATTGCTAGCATAATATAATTATTTTAAAACGGGAACATCGCAATCATGAAATTGGAATAATTTAGTGGAATTGGGTTAATAAAGCTATCATGCTAAATATGTTATTAAACAAAAATGAATTTTCTAGTATAACACAGTTTATCAGAAGTGCTAACATATACAATGTAAAAAAAGATATCTTGATTGGAAAAAGGATTTTTTTTTTCTTTTTTTTTGAAATTTCCTGAAAGAAAAGAAATCGTTGATACCGAACTTCTCATAATAGCTCTTCCAAAAATAATCTTGGAATTAAAGTGTTATTTTTCTCTGTCTAATCATTTCTATCTATAGTTTAACAAAGTGTGAAGATGTTGATTAACGGAAAAACATTCTGCGTCATTGTTACATAAAATTAAGAATATATGTTCAATAAATGAGCTATTAATAATTCTTATAAAAAATTCAAACATTATTTATATCATGATTTTGAAGTAAGGAAATAAATAAAATTTTATTGTTATTGTATGCTATATTTAGATTATCTATGTAGATGAATTATGAAATTGTTTATGTTTGAACCAAGTATTTCGGAGATTTTGCAAAATGTGTAAGAGAAGAAATTTTTCTTAAGAAAGGATAGTGGAAAAAAAGAAAAATTATCCGAGAAACACGAACGCAGGTTACGAAGAATAGGGTGATTTAAATCAAAGATAACTTCGATAAATTAGCTGTTTTGTTTACGGAATGATTCAAGGGTCTTTTGTTTTTATGAAAATCGGAGCGTACTTTGGGCTTTACTCAAGTATTCTGGAATGAAGACAAATATGCTGGCAAGACTTTCCCCTCCGCTTGGTTGAATTTATTAATATAAATGTTTTCTAGAATTTTTTAGCTTAAATTTAATATGTTCAAGTTTTATTATTTAAAAAAAAAGTTTATTGAGTCATTAGTGGATAATGATTCCGTTAAAAAAATTAAAAATAATAATAAAAAAAATACAATTCTGGGGAGATTAATGAATATAATATTCTTTCCCTCTTTCTTTATAAACTATGTGGAATTGAACAGAAGCAAAACAAATGGTCGCTTTATAAATAAAAAATATTGATTATAACAATATTATGTTTTAATCAACGAAACGCACACTATTAAAGTATTAAGAGGCTACCGTATTATAAAACACAAAGTTGAATTCATTTTTTGATGGTTAATTGCTAATATTGGAGCTAATCTGTATTCGATAAGTTGTAACTGCAAATATTTGCATTATTACTTTGACAATGTAAAAAATATAACAGAAATGACCTCATGCTTAGAATGAGAAATCAGGAGAAAAAATTTAGCTTTAATTTAAGACAGGATATTGCTTAGATACCTATGATTGGACAATCTATACGCAAACATATATCCATATTATTTTTATCTATGTTATTAATGAAATTTTATTAATATACAGTTGCTTACTTCCTTCATTTTATTTATTTTTTGCGTCAAATTTATTCCTAACCATTTTATTAAATCCCTTACAAATTGTGAATTTCTTTTCTTTCCTCTTTAATGATCCTTAACTCTTTTTAATGGTTCTTTATCTTATATATTTTTAATCTCGTCCCTATTATATTTATCTACTTCATTCACATGTTCATACACTATAATGATACACATCCCGTATTGAATTTGAAAGTATATCTAGATACTTTATGAAATAAATATCCATATTTATTCACTTTCTGTCCCACTTTCTTCCTCCCTTTCTCAAGTAATTTATCTACCCTCCATCTTTCACATCATTTTCTCTTTCACCAAGTAATCCCTCCTTTGTGTATTCCTTCCAAAGCTAACGACCAAAGCAATCGTTAACATTATTTCCCTGGCCAAAATGCATTCCGCATTAATTGAATTATTATTAAGATTGCGCAGGAACTTCAAATGCTTCAACAGACAGGAGCTGTTTATGTATTCAATTATTGATGCTGGTCTTTTCTAAAAAATAGAACAATATCTGCTAAGGCTGCCGGCTGGTGGAGCGTGGACTTAACGTTTAGCAGACAGCAAATCAATGAAAGGGATGTTCCGAAACAGGCGCATGCGTCATAGGTAAACAGGAAGGGGAATACTTCCCATCTCTGTAGAGCGGATTCTTTTCAATTTTATCAAATTAAGAGAACATGAACCATATAAAATCAGATTCTTTTTAACCAATTTTTGATCACTGATTCATCTAGCTCAGTAGCTAATTTGTTTACTGGACCCTTTTCCCTATGTTTTTTCTCCTAAACTTCCTCCATCTTGAGACTCCCCTCTGACCTTGAATAGAGTAGGGTTCAAACCGTCTGAGCATTTCACCTTGACCTTTAGAATGGCGGCTCACATTTCAGAGACACAGCTAATAAATATATGAAAGGCATCGGGCGTCAAAAATAGAATAGAACAAAACTGTCATGGAGAACGATTGTTTTATGACCTGTAGTTAAGGAATTACGAATTTCAGAAAACATATTGATTGTCGTTAAATGGAATAAAATATACCATTTTGGCATTTTAAACGTATTTGATTCCCTTTTCTAATAAAGACATTGGGAGGTCCGGATTAATAAATAGGCAAAGTAGATAACTGCTTAGCGCTCCGGAACATGAGGAAGGCGAAACCACGAGATTTTTTTGCAATATTTTCAGAGTAATTTAATTTTGCCTTTTTATTGAATCCACAAAAGTCGTCACTTGAGCTTATTCAAATTAAAATAAAATATCATTTAAATTTGGAGTATTATTTATTCTAACAACATTCTTAATTAATAAATTTTTTAAACATTTTATATTACATTACTTTGCAATTCTAAAAAAATGTTACTTTATAATTTAAAAAAAGTTCGGTTCTATAACTAAGCAGAATTTAGATTATATTAAAAAATTGTCTTTTTTAAAACTATTTTATTGAACATTACTTTTAATTTTAAATTCTTTTAATATATGATCTAGTAAAATCACTTATTTCAGTTTGTAAGAATTTGCTGTATAAAATTGTTTATCTGGTGATTAAATAAAAATCAGTACAAATATATTTTTGGAAGTTGGGAAGAGGACCTCAAGAGATTTCTACTTCCTAAGGGACCCTTAGAGTTCTTAATCCGGTCTTGGCATTGTGGTACAAGAAATTAATCATTAATAAAAACTCTATAACACTATTTATGCTTGTCTTTCATACTTAATGCTCATGACTCTTTAATTTCAGTGATAAATCCAAAAAATATATGAATAACATCATGGGCTTAAAACGGAACTGAACAAAACTACCCTTAAAATGTTTTAAAACCAGCAATTTAAGTTAAAATGATGGACGTATCAAAGAAAACTTACCATATTTTAAAAGAAAAGAATTTTTTTTTTATATCGCTTGAACTATAGAATATACAGATTCAAACTTTAATTACAATGAGGTATGAAATAAACTATTGATGAAAGTTATAAAGGTAATTTAAGGAGAGATATTATCAGGAAAAAAAAAAGACAAGCAGCTTGTAGACAATTTTTTAACGTAAATACAGAAATTATTCAACAGGGAACTCTAAAGGAAGGAAAATTGTGACTTAATATTTATTCATGTAACAGCTAAACCTCATTCACATATTTTTTGTCGGGTAAAGCATAATATTGCATTTTAATTAGCTTATCGAATAAGGCAAAGTGAAACAAATCCTTCTGAATTGTCATTTCGCTCATAACATTACAATAGGTAACTCAATGAAATGAGGTCATAAACCATTTTAACAATTTTCTGATAAGAACTAACACGATTTTACTTTAGCTTGATTATTCTTATACCGCTATTTATTAAACATATCGCGTAATGGGTTAAAAAAATGGGGCAGAGTCTTTTCATTGCATGGGACATTTTAATGATCTATTATGAATCATTTTATTATTATTATATTCTTTTTTTTTCTTATGAAATTTTATACTATCAAAAGATTGTGTGCTGAATTTATTTATTTATAAATTTCTAAAAACTTTGCTAAAATTTTTATATTTAACCTTTTAAGACGGAATTGTCTCTTATTTTACGCTGATGGCTTTCTTTGGATCACTTAGCAAAAACAGAGATATTTGCTTTCGAATTTAAGCTAAGCGTATTATGACTCTCAGGAGAAGAAATATATCTTTTATAAAAACAAAGTTGTGATACTTATTCAAATGAGAAAAAACTAGGTACTATAAACATAAGTACTACGATCTAACAATGAAGGCTTAAAGAAAGAAGACGTTAAAGATAAATAAAACAATTGTTTTTCAGATAAATAAAAAGCAATTTTTAAGGCAAAAATCTCCTTCAAATCAGAAAAGAAAAACTGTTTTTGAATATATTTTTTTTTAAATTTTCAAAACAATAAATACATTAAGAAAAAGACTAACAAAGCAGAGGCAAAAAAAAAAAAAATAATAATAATAGCATTTAATGAACTAATGGAAAAGACTGATACTTGAAACTAACGTGCACCCACCCATGTCTTAAAAGATCTGATTCATACTTTAAAATATTATCGCGGAAGTATTGATTCATCTCGCTCATTGTCACGATTTCGAATGTGCAGGCGATTAATATCGAATTTTGAAAGGAAAATAATGGATTCACTGCTTATTTCACGGTGAAAAGTGTTTTCTGTCCTAAAAAATGATACCATGACAGGAATGAAGAATTGCCTGAAAATTCGGACAGTGGCGTTGTATCAGGGAGAACTAGAACAAAGCTATCGATCGTCGGGGGTGGGGAGTTAGGAGATTTGGAGCACCATCGATTTTTCTTTTGGAAAGATTTATTTTTGAGAGAAAAAGAGTTTGATCTAAATCACTTCTAACCTCATATCTTAACACATCCTTCCTTAGTGGTTTCACCATGACACCACTCTTCCACAACAAACGCTTTGCTGTCACATTTCCAATATACGAGACTGAAACATCTTATAATGTGACACCAATATAAAATCGGAACTTGTGATCTATATATTTTGATTTTTGTTATCCTTTTCATGTTGAAAAATTTCACAAAATGGTGTTCTCATTACCTAATATTAATTACTTTTTTTATAAGTTTGATTTAACACTAAATTATTTGAAAGGCCACAAATTTTATAAAATATTCTAGAAATGCAGTAATAATGTTTTTTTCACAGTAGCGAAGGATGTTTAAAACGATTTTAAGACCTCTTTTGAGGAGAAAATAAAGAAAACAGCTAGTGCTCACGTGATGCCTATCTGTTGCAATTGATTTTTGAAATCTATTGCGCATTTTATAAGAAGTAAATGGACGTGATGCCGTAGCAAAATGTGAAACAATGAGCAATTAGATGTTAGATAATTTGCACAGTAATTTTTTTCACAGTTATATTTTTTATATTTTACAAAAACATTACGTAGATTCCCTTTGTGAAAGTTGGATAGTGATGAATGTACTCTCATAAAAAAAGTTAAGCAAATACGAGTTACATATTAACCTAAATAATATGAAAAATGTAACAAAAATAATTAAGGGTAGTTATTTAATACTGAGAAATTTTAGAACACTTCAAAAAAACGCGAATTACAAAAATTATAAGTCTCAGTATAATTGCAATCAATACTTTGCCTTATAAAAGAAACAGTAACAGCAGCAGTAGTTGCCCATTATTTTTTAGATCTTCCTTTTTGGAAATAAAAGAATATCTCAAGAAAGATTGAGGTAACTTTAGAATACATTGTATTCTGTTCTGTACATCTAAATTCAGCACATGAAAGGTAATTAGCTACAAATAATAAGATATTAATTTTAAAATGATACAAATTTTGATTTTTTGTTAATTTATTCATTTTATACCCTATGCATTGAAGAAATTACCAATACAACATCATACTTCCAATCTTTATAAGAGTAATGATTTTCCTTTATATTGTAGTAGTATAAACAATTAAAATTGCATTTATACAACATTTTTGAAGTTATTCTATTCAAATAAATCTAGATAAAAAAAAAAGATGTATTTTTATGTTACCATGATTAGTATCATATTATAGTGCTTGTGTACTATAGCATTCTTGCATTAATTAACATTCTTTTCATTGATGCGGCAAACACTTTCCTTATGCACAAGGGTTGGTAAAATTGTTGCACAACCTTGTCTAGAATTTAATCTCCTTGTGGAACTGATCTGTCTATCCTGTAATTACCCAGAAAATATTACTTTCCTGACTAAGTAAGGATAAGAATAGTATTCCTACGGGTTGCCACATAGGAAGAGAGATCCTATCTTTTAACGACTTATGATAAAGACGGACATATTCCTTTTCCTTGATAAAATCCCTATTGTGAGAAGATGTTTCATATTTTTCTACTTTATTATTCTAAACTTAGCTAAACTCCGAACTTTTCTGAAAGGCTTGATTCATAAAATATGAATAAATTCAGATTTTTATTGTTATGAAATAATTGTTATGAAACTCAGTTTCAAAAATTATGAGTTCCTGAGATCCTATGAAGGAAATAAATTATTCAATAGAAAGGCACTTCTTTTGTTGAAATTTTTTTTTACTGTTTATTTTTAATGTGCATTTCTCAGACGGAAGACCATACTTCCATAACTCTGAAAAGAGCTAGTTTAACATGCATATACTGAAGGGAAAAAGAATGATTTACTAGTCAAATTTTCCAGACTAAAATATATTCATGAATATGTAAACAGCCAAGTCTACAAAAGATTTTTGAATAAGTTGCCACTTATTTCTTTCAATTTTTATAAAGAAAGCTGCAAGCGTGAGCACGAGAACAAGCACACGGGTGAGAAATAGAAACTTAATTTTTCAAAAGAAATATAAATCACAATGTTAGGGTGCAAACAATTTTTTTTTTTGGGGGGGGGGAGGATTTAATCTAGAACAGTAAAAATGATTGCTCATTTGGAGTCTGTCACTGAAACATAAGTTTTAATTTTTTACATTTAAAAGTACTACCTTAATTGTTCATGATTTGTAAATAATCATAAATATGACCTTCATTTGTTTAAACATATTATAAGGTCCTTGGAATAGGAAAAATGATCGACGAACATGAATTAAATAGAGTCACGTGATCTTAGCCATATGACAAATGTAACAGAGTATGATATTTAACATCTAGTTACTCATAACTCATATTGTGCTTTGACGACAAGTCCTTTTTATCCTCCAGTAAAATGCTTAATGGATTAAATAAAATTACTATGTCGAATTTGACGTATATCACATGAAAAAGAATTAATTCCATTATTTTGGGAGTTCTGAAAAACTCAAGAATTAAACAGCGAAATTTCTGGAAGCTACGAATGACTTTTATGATATTTTCTCAACGCAAGTGCGCGTACGAGATAAATAAGCGTTGATAGATTATTCGTAGATTATGTTTTTGAAGTAGACAAATAAATACCAAAACGTAAGAAATGTTATAAAGGATGTCTTTTCTCATATTTTATCAATGCAATAATTATTTCATTCAGTGTGCATTCTTTCCAATGTGTTTCAAATGCGTGTTAAGGATATGTCGAATGGTTAGAATACATGCATCTCCATGTGATGAAGAAGGAGGAGAAAACATTAAATATACTAACATCGAAACTCAATGGGACGTAATTCAGAATATTAAAGAACAATTCCGCACGAACATTTTTGTTGGCATACATTTCAACATACTGAAAAAGATTCACGCAAAAATTCCACTGAATATTTAAAGCTATATGCATTAACTGTATTAATATTTGTTCATAATAATTTGATAATAATTTCTCCTATCTCACTTATAATTCATAGTCAGTATGTATCACGAATTATTGAATTATATTTATAGTAGGGGTTGATCACTATTTCCGTGAACATATGCCTGTTCTTATGTTTTGAAATGCCTACTACTGAGTAACTTCTAATTCTTCTAAACAGGGATTACCAGAATTCCAACCACTCGATTTATTTAAAGGATAGACTTTAGGATTCAAGGATATACTTAATAAGGGCATACTTAATAAGCAAAGAAAGTCAGAATGCCTTAAGTCAGAATCGTGAATAAACATGAGCGCATATTCAAGCGAAGAATCGTAAACATTAATTTGCGCCGAGCAAGTTTAAAAATAGGAGGCGCAATATAATTATCGAGCTGGCTGCAGTACAGCTGGATAGAATTTTTGGCAAATCTCACTCAGTCGCGTTAACATTAACTAAAAAAAAAGTTAAAGATATGGAGATTTATGCAGTGAGCTTTTTGATACATTGGCTCTGTCTGTTTTGGTTACGAGGCTATTTAAAACCGCGATGTTTCAAAAAGAAACAAAATTGCATTTTGATAATATGATTTGTAATAAAACTGGCATCGAAAGCAGATGACAAATTATTTTCAAACAGAAGTTTTTAAGAGAAATAAAAAATAAGACATTGCATTTATAATACTTGGTAATAAATTTCAAATGGTGAGAATGAGCTTTATATGATCATGTGTGCTTTTCAAACAACTTTTCAAACTGCGAAGAAATAATCCATTTGAAGTAATAAAACTAATAAAGGAAAGAAATGTCAATTTGTAATAAAGCTGATACCATATTGGAATGGTGAAATGTATACATAAAAAAAAGCAAGAAACTTCTTACAAGAGATAAAAGGAAATGTGAGGAATTTATTATCTTTAACGACAAATAGTGACAATAAAAACACAATGGACTTGGGCTACTTTTTAAGCTGAATGTTCCATTTCTAATGTTTCTTTGAAATAAAACTTCAAAATATATCGAAATGATCTTGTAGGAAACAATAAAACTGTTATTACGGTAGAATGTTTGTTTGAAATAAAACTGTCATCATGAATAGAAGATGAATTATTGAGACAAAGACACTTTAAATTTGAAAAAAAAAAAATGTATTGAATTTATTTTACTTAAAAACAAATATAAAGTAAATTTATATAAGCTGCTTTTTTTACTCGAATTTCGTAATATTTCTAATGTTGCTTATAATACTTCTTTTAATTACAACTATTCAATAAATTTCGAAATTGTTTTGTATAAAATAATAAAGCTAATAATGCAGCCGGATGTCAAATTGTGACAATATTAACATAATAATCGGATAATGAAATTGCGAGAAAAATAAACTTTAAAAAGAAGTATTAAGAAATGAGATAATTTATTATATTTTAATAACAATTAGGAAATAGATAGGGTTGCTATTTTAATCGCAATCATTTCTAATACTTTCTAATGCTACTCTTAAAAATAACATTATTCAAGATTATCGAAATAACTCAATCGAAAATCTATTTGATTAAATTAAAAGTCTAAATAAAAAACTTAATAAAATTGAAAAGACTTTAATAAAATTGTAAAGAGAAATATTTCAGTCTACTTTATTCGCTGACTTACACTCTAAACTTCAATAAGAAATATCAAGCACTAAGTACTTTATACAATGAATGAAAACTCACATATAAAGTAATAACTTTATATAAGCAAGGAATACAAAATGATTTCAGCAAGTTATACGTATATTACATGAAAATCATGTATGCATAACCATTATACAGCTATTTTGGAACATGTTATTTTGCAACTTTGTTACAGTTTTCGTATCTGTTCTGATAAGAATACATTCCAGATAGAAGAAAAATAAATCCTTATCTGTTTTCTGGAAGAATATTTTTCTGCCGCAAATTCAGTTTATAAATAGCAATTTGAATGGAAAAATGAAGATACAACTCAAAATTCTTAAAAATAGCAACCAGAAAAAGTAAAAACATAATATTTTCATATAAAGGAGGAGTTTCACTGAAATTAATTATCGCACATAAAAAAAAGGAACATCGAAATGGAAACACAATGTATAGATGATTTCTGAAAGTATATGTAACGGTTATTAATATCTTCAAGAAAGAAAACGATAGATATATGAATGTTACATTTTATATACTCGTATAAGGTAAGATAATAGTTCCTGACCAAGGACAGTTATGAAACCAAACTTATGCTATATTTATGGCCATTTCTCCTGTTCTTTCCATCAGAAACTGTCCATATTTCATTTATATTTGTTAGCAGGTGCACTCAAGATAAGTCATAACCATTTCAGATAGATAATAAAAAATATTCGTCTTGGCCTTAACAAGTCTTCAAACAGACAAAAAACACCTGCATTTCGCAGAACAAAACCTCCCAGTAAGAGGATCAAAAATAGATTTTATGAGAGGGCTTTCAATATGGCAAAAACAAAACAAGAGGAAGAAAACAGAATTTTGGACATTACTCAATTGTTACCATAAATAAATGTTTCCCATAAATAATTGTAAAGATTAAAAGAAAAAAACTGCAACTAAATTTTTAAAAAATGTTTTCTGGTGCATATTTTACCTATCAACTAAAACGGATTGAAGAAACGGATAAAATATTCCCATTTTAGTATAAAAGCATTCCGAAATTATAAAAAATGATGCGAATGAGTTACATACCTTTTTCATTTCTAGTATTATTGAGTAATTTCGATGTATACATAATTAATGGCACAAACAGGTTGAAAAACAGATACATGATGGTTACATTAGAAAGTATACAAAATTTATTTATGAGTATTTGTTTCAAAAATATTTTAATCCCTGCCTTAGTATAATGGACAATTTATTTGTAAAATTAAATTTTATTTTTCCAAGAAATTTCGGGTTTACAAATCCAGTTACTATGTGAAGAAAGGATTTGATTTCTCAATAGTCAGATAGTAACTCTTTGCTAAAAAAAATTGTTTCTCAAGTTATCAAAAAAATATTTTGATAACTTAAAAAAGATTTATTAACTTAAATATATTTTAAGATTACTTTAAAAAACTTTATTTTTTAATCTTTCTTAATGATAAATTTTTAATTAATTTGGAGCCGAAATCGAGTTCTTAATTATTTTAGTTAATTAGTATTCAAAAGTGCGACAGAGCACAAAATATTTAAATCTTATGTAACCCCCATATTAATAACATAACCTTAATCACCTCCACACCATATTCATTTCAAGATACATTAGAAGGTTTTTTCTGTGCATTAAAAATGTGGAGTCATCATACAAAAAAATAAAAACAAACATATACTCAATTAGGTAATAAAATACAAACATGAATCTAAAGTAATTCATTAACATTTTAAAAATGTGCCGAGATGTGAAGCTAAATTGACTTTCTTATGAGAAGAGGTGCCTCATAATACTCACTGCTGAGGGCTCCAAAATGTCTATATTCGCCATTACTGCTTATGTTTAATTTGTTTATGATAAGTTGAATCAATATGATATGGTTTAACAGCCGAATATTAAGTATTATGTTAGTGTTACAATGTGTTATTCTCCCACCTAATTTACCTAATTATATTTTGTACAGATGTAATAAAAGCTATCTTCTTTATTACATATTCTGTATCCAAACATCTGATTTACTAATTCTTGCTCTAATAAATAGCATGTATTTGTATAGAAAATTACATCCCAATTTATATGTCTTTCATCGGTCCCAACTATCAGGATTTTACTGTAAAAGTAATATTCATATTATAAATAATATTAATAATAAAAATAATAATCACATTTGTTTTCTGAATATTATTTTCATAAATTGATATTCTTTATATATTCTTGCACTCCTTACACATATCCATATATTTTCGTTACATTCAGAGAATAATGTATCAACGAATACAATGCATTTTCAAGAAACCTATAAATTCTCGGATAAAACCTTCATCTAAGTTAATTATATCTCTATGTATTTTATTGGGATATTTATCGAAAGAAACTCTTTTTCCCAATAATTTCTCCATTTCCTATAGCCTTACAATGTGTAGTCTACTGGGACCGCAATGACCATAAATCAATATTGTTTTCTAATCCATTGTTTGAAACATTTTGCTCCTGTTGAGGCAGTTTACAATTGCAAAAATGCAGCATTACAAAGAAGGCAAGTACAATCTATTCTCGGTTTATTTTATTTTCTATTTCATTCAATAAACCTAATAAAAAATGAGTTTGCTATTCTAACGTTCTTGTTTTCAGATTTTCTGATTGTAGACGAGGAAGTTAAGCATTTAGCTTTTCAGAATTTGTGTTGTTTACATTTTGGTGACAAATTTCGATTGGAATTTGTAAATTTTTCTGTATGACATAGATGCGCTCTAAACATTCTCATTTAAAAATTGATAATTTTTCTGTTTTCTCAAGTATCCGCCTACATTTTCCGTAGTTAATGATAAAAACTTACTAAACAGGTCATTTATGTTAAAGAACAGTAACGAAACTATATACATTTAGAAATTTTTTTTATTATGAACTTCCGCATTGTACTAATTTCCTCCACTCTTCGTTGGAAATTTCTACTTCATAATTTTATCTGGATCTGAACCTTTTTATTAAGTTATAGAATTATGATAAACGAAATTATTTCCGTATTAACATAAACGCCTTATTTTTAGTAAACTATCAACGAGACAGCATCTATATCAACCAGTTTTTAAGTCATTATTACCAATCCTATTGATTTAAAAAAATAATTTAAATTTAAAAATCTACATTATTTTGTAAACTTAATGGTTAGTTTAAATTGCATAGGAAGTTAATTAAATACAAAAATTAAAAATATTTTTTTAATTAAAGATTGAAGATAGTGATAAGATTATAAATTAAGAATAGTAAAACAAAGAAAAAAATACTTTAATTCTAACTTTAATTGAAAACCTTTTATAAAATTTTAAAAAAGTATTTATACGTGTGTTTAAAATTATTCACAGAGAGACACTTAAAAAAAAACCTTAGTATTTAACTTATAAAAGGCCAACTATGTTCAAACATTTTCAAGCGGTATCTATTTTCTTGTAAATATAATTTTTGACATTCTTTGATAAGACGTTTCTCTTTTCTGAAGTCCTTAGGCAAACATACACGTAATTTACTCTTGCGGTCTTAGAAATTCATAAATTATCAAAATCTGCTTGATCATAAATTTAATTCTTTGTGTAACACAAATGAGTGGAAGAAGAGAAGCAAGAAAAAAATTAAAATAAATTAGACATTGTAGGATAAAAAAAAATTAAGATTGAGGAAAACCATAAGGAAAAGGAAAACTGAATGAGAAAAATTAATTTTTAAAGAAAGGCCAAAATGGAGAGAAAATTAAATTCTAAAACAACGGATTAATAAAAATGAATCAAATAAAAAGTATACCTTTAAAAGCAAAATTATACTATAACAATATGTAATCTACCATAGAAACTTGTAGGTTAGCTAAAAAAACAAATTAGAGCAAATGTAAAAGAAAACAGTTAAAAAAATTATAACGATAGAATAAAGGTTAGAGAACAAATAATACATTTTTTAATTATATATATATTCTGCTGAATGTACGTTTAAAAATGGTTGGAAAACAAAAATACATATCGGACGAATGCCGAAAAACTAAACTTTACAGTAACATGTTAGCAATTCGAACAGAAAAAGCCCAAATTTCGTGATTCTTTTCCATCACAGCATCACCTTACTACACTGGCATGAAGAATACTAAATCCTTCAGGGTCAAATGCTTTCTGTAGGTGTGGCATAGAAATATGGAAAGGGAATGCTGATCTAAGCGTCATCATATTCCAGATAAATGAGTTCCTTTCCAAAATGGCTTTAATGTAATTGCAAGATATGAAAAACTCTTATTAATCAATTTATCAAATCACAGTGGCAAACTGCTAATCGAAGAGTTTTTCGATTTTAGAGAGGTACAAAAGAGAAAATTCGAGGGTTAAACACAACCCTTTTTTTCCCCTCTGAATTAAGATTAGTTTTTATTTCAATAAATAAAATTTTTTCCGTGACGGAGCACCACATTATAGTAATCTATTGAAAATAAACATTAATATCATTTCTTACAGTAGTTATTATCATAAAAAGAATTTTCCATTTCGATTTTTTTCCCCAGATACAATTCACTTTCGAAAATCTGTAATTATTTTAGCAAAGCAGTAATTTATTTGCATTCGAAGTTCAAATGTTCGCTAACACAAGATAAAGGAAATGTATACATGATGTAACGTGAAATTTTTTTTATTTATTTGAGACAAATGTCGTAACAATAAGCATATAATAAGAAACTCTTAAGAAAAAGGAGTTTTAAGAATCAATATTAAAACAATGTTAATAAAGCTCGAAGATATTCCTTCATTTCTAAAAAAATATTGTACATTTTTTTTTATTTGAATTATTTTCGCTTCAGCTGTGAAAAAGGGTGAACAATCAAGCGGAAAATCCAATCGGCATCTTCGCATCCAATCAGCTTTTAAAATATCTGCTTTCTCCATTTTACTTTTAACAATATTCTGCTAAAAGCAAATGGATTCCGCTTCGCATCCTATGAGCGACGCGTTTTTGACTTAAGGTTCTTTTCAAATCTAAGAATTAGATTTGCTATGATATCATCTGAAACGCTCTTAGAAGAATTGAACAAAATTCCTTAAAAGCAATTTACTTAAGAAAAGAATACCTCTCTTATATTTCACTTTTTAAACGTAAAGAAATTCTTCCGTCGTAGCAGTTTTTTTTTCTTTTGTAAATGCTGTTGCATTTAAAATTAGATTGGAATCAGACAGGCAAAATATTTTTCTTTTTTAAAAAAAGGCGTTTGATTGTGAATATAATCAATGCTTTTCACTCTGTTTTCTACTCAAAGGAGAGAAATACTGAATCATAAATTTGTTTTCAGCCAGCCATCGCAGATAAGACGACATCAAAAGGATTACAGATTATCATAGAATTTTTTTTTAAATATTATAAAAAATTTGCCTATATTGTGAATTAATAAAAAATCAACTGAAGATAGGTTTATTTAATTTATAAATATTTTTAAATTCATATTTATTACTTTCAATTGTAATATTTTTTTTCATTATTTTGAAAAAAAAAACTACATTAAAACAGTATATAACTAGACTCTAATTTTAAAAAACAAACTTTAATTTTGATTTTTATGTGATCAATGTTTTATTTTGTTCATACAACCTCAGGTTTTAAAATATACACTTCATTATCAAACCAATTATAAAATGTGACAACATTTTTTGAATTTCATAAACATTATTATTACCAATTTAACTTTTCTAAGGCTAAATAGTCAAGATGAGAAAAAGCAAGCGTATATAAAACACAACAGCTACGAATTAGCACCCAACCAAAGTGTTTAGAAATATCCAGCAACTGAATTTACCAGACTCATGTTTGCAGTTTTGTGTAAAACATAGTACGATATATTTTATCTAATGTTTAAATGATGGTAAAAAGTTTGAAATTATTTGTTAAGTAAGGTCTTATATTAATAAAATAAAACAGTAAACAAATACAAAAAGAGAGTGATTATAAATTATTTACCTTTTTTTATTTCAAAATAGAAAAATATTTGTCAGTTTTTGGATGAAAATATGCGGAAGTCGTCAATAGTTTAAAGAAAAAAAAATTTAGCATTACTTGTTCAATAATATCTGTTGAAAGAAAGTTGAAGGAAATGTTGATTCATCGAAATGAAAATTAGCCCTCTTATTCTTCAATATTTTTCTGTGGGAAAAAGAAAAGAAAAATGAAACATATTTTCCTCTTCGATACTTGCTTATTCCAATTATAGATAGTAAATATCATATATTCTATAATGGCCATTTTAACATTGTTATCGTAGTGAAATAAATTATTAAAATAAATACGTAAAATATAAATAAACTTTGTCAATTTATTATTCATTCAGAAAGGCAAGACCAGCAAACTAAAAGTTTTACCCTAATGACAGTTAATGAAAGAATATTTTCTGTGAATTTCATATTGCATGTCATTCATATCCGTATGCAGATACTAATGAAGCTTTGCATAATCCATTTTCCGTGCTTTCTTTTTATAGTTATTGAGTTCACTATTTTCGTTCCAATCTCCCAGAATTGATGTTCTAGAAACACGATTTTATGACGTCGAAAAATTAATCATGATATCAATATAAACTTTTCTTCCCTAACTGAAGATACATTACTTTACCTTTTCTTTTTTTAACGCTCGTTTTTTTTTTTTGCCTCTCTCTCTCTCTCTCTCTATATATATATATATATATATATATATATATATGCAATGATATTTTAATTTTAATATTTCAATTTAATTAATTTCCAAGATTTTACTTTAATTTAGCCCTTCCTAACTTCATTCTAAAATATTCTCTTATTTCGTGATCCAATTCCACTTTCGGTTTAATTAATCCCTTTCTAAAAATAATACGCCATCAAGAACTACGTTTCAAATGAGAGTGATACTTCGGAAACCTTGAAAAGGTGTCAAAGGTCATTTCCTCGGCGCGTGGCCGGAAACCCTATGTTATATAAGGCATCATCTGTTCATCCCTTTTTTTCCCTTTTCTTACTTCTGTGTGCCACGCTGCGTTTTCTTGTATATAATCATGCCTGCCACTCGGAATAGAATAAAACGTAATTAAAAATACCAAGTCTCTGCTACGAACCTGCATTCTACTTCAAATATATATATGATAGTGAAAGATAAAGTAAAAAAGTTAATGGATCCCAACCTATTCACGAATTTTATTATCAGAAGACTCTCCAAGTCATATCAATGAAACAATTAGAATTCGTGTTCTAGAGCGTACTGAACTCTATATTTTTAATTGCAAAATAACAAATTTTTTCTTTTTTATAGTAATATCAATTAATCACACTACATTTGTAGTCCTTCTCTTTTATCTACAGAATTATGGTGCTTTTTTTTTTTTTTTGTCAATTTTGCCTCTCTTAGAAACGAGAACAAAGGTAATTAAAATCTATAAAATAGAAAGCGAAAAATTTATCTCATTTTCGAGTTCTTGCTGCGGCAGTTGGAACTCTGTACTTATCACTCCATTAAGAAATTCCCTGTGGTGAGACTCACCCCCCCCCCCACTGAAATTGGAGATCCATAATTCTTCCCTTTTCGAAAGAATGAACCGACTATTGACATTATCTTTCCATAACAGCTCCTGCACCCTGCTGTACGTGTTTCGTGTTGTAAGTCGTGAAATTCTACGGATCCATTTAAGTTGGTTGCTACAATATTACTTTTTGTCTAGGTTTTTAGTGGAGTTTGTTTGTACTTATCAAAAGAATGTCATCCGATGTCAGAAGATAAAAAAAAGACCTCTTAAATTTTTCTCTTTCAGGAATTAGATTTCTTTCGATTTTATTGTTTCAGAAAAAGATATTTTTTCTTGTTTTTTCAAACCATTGTCATAAGATAGAGGTGTCAGAATAAAAGTTCTGTTGTCAGAGGATAGCGATATTTTTATTGATTTTGAACGTGATTCGCTTTGGTAAATTGTTTATAAAAATATCCACAAAGAATTGTTCGGAAAACATGACAAATGAAAATATTAAAGTGAAACTTCACGTATAAAATAGATTTGCTATGTTGTTTTCTACAAAACTAAAGCTGTTTTCTACAAAACATTTTTATCATTTTCTGGTAATGACATTTGATGTTCAAACTGAATTGAGAACTTTCGCTGCATTGATTTATATAAAATTTATTATAATTTAAAAAAATATTTAAGTACTTAGAGGATTGACAACAAATTGCAAATGGAGTTGTAATGATAAAATTCTCTCATGTGTAATAATGCTAATAAATATCAACTTTTTTATCCCTTTTAAATAAATAAATTAAAAAGAGAATTTTATTTCATATTAACTAAGATTTTTATCTTTTTTCAAAGTGATATATTGAGGATTGATAGCGCTATACAATTTCAGGATTAATTGAGAAATATCAAGTATTTAGTAAACGTCATTAGAAAAATATTTAAGAATTAAAGAACCTGTCCCCAGATGGGATCATGTTGAAAAATTAGTAGCACTATATTCTTCACCAAACCTTTTTCTTTCGTTTATTAAAAAAAGACAGACAAGAATTATAAAATATAATTAACGTTTCTAAGTGGATTGTTTAATCTTATTTTCAGTATCATTAATTGATGTTTCATTTTATTATTATCATTAATTAATGCGAAAAATTTTTCCTCTCCCCAAAAAAATTGCAAATGAGAAAACTCCAAAAAATCCAATTCCAACATTTACAGCACTGATAAAATTTTCATTTTTCTTTTTAATATCATTATAGTAGATGTATTTATACTCATTGATATACCTATAGTAACATAATTTTTTCTTTCAATTATGTATCTAAAATGCAATTAATTGCTCCTTATTTTTTCATCAAACAAAGCACTTTGAAGACCATTAATTTTTTTTAATGAAGAAATTAGGAAGAAAGGCCATGACTTGCAACTCTAATCATCCTTGTTGCTCATATGCAATAAAAAAATTGCTTTTGATTGCTTAACGAAACAACTGCTGATTCATAACTTTCTCATGGTTAATTGACGAATAGGAACAAATAAAAATTTCAGTTTTCATTTCAGTACATTGACTAAAATTAATTTCGTGATAAATCTACTTAATTACAAAGAAAGTCAATTAACTTTCAATTTAATTTTCCTTTCCACTTTTCCCATTCAATAAATAATAAGAAAATCTTTAGGTAAACACAAATTCTTCTTTTGTCTTTTTTTTTATATATATTGTTTATTTTCAATAATTATCTTTTTTTTTATCGATGTTATTTTGTTTATCTATGTTATATGTTTATTTTCAATAATTATCTTTTTTTTTATCGATGTTATTTTGTTTATCTATGTTATATGTTTATTTTCAATAATTATCTTTTTTTATCTATGTTATTTTGTTTATCTATGTTATATGTTTCTTTTCAATAATTAAATTTTGCTTTTCATTCTCATAATTAATTTAAATTTACGTATCCTTCTCACTGGCAGCAAGCAACTTTCTGTCTTGTTTAATCTTAATAACCGTAAATTCGAATTGCTCCCCATCGTAATAACCTGGTGAGAGTGGTTCAAATTTTGGGCTGGAAGATCGAGAGTTTGAGACTTGAGTTCCATCAAAGATTAGCTGAGAATGTTAACCTTCCTTCCGCATTTGTGGTGTTGATGTTTAGGGAGAGAGTGCTGACCGATGAAGGTTTCCTCGTTGTCTGATTCTTTTTCAACTATTACCCGAGATTAACGAGGTTCCTCCAAAGTCAGTATTTATATAGCTTCAGTTGAAACTGATTCAAGAAATCAATTCATATTTTTAAGTCGAGTAAGAATCAGTCCCAGAAAAATAATAATTCTTGATGAGAGATTGCACTTATATCAAAAAGTAATTATAAGTAAGGGTTCATTAAGGATTGTCAGTTTTCAATCTGTATAATTTTATTTAAATAATACTTTTTCGCGTTTCTTGATTCTGGTCCGAAATGGAAATATAATTTGATTACTTCAATAAATATTCTAGTTTGAATCTACACAAGGATCTCGTTACTCCTCGGGTCACTTCTGAGTAATAAACTTTTCGGAGCGCAGATCCTAATTAAGCATGGAACATCAGAATAATACCTTAACAAGATAATGTTTTTGGACAATCATTTCAGCCATTTAATCCAGTTTATAATGCGTAAAATTGCGGATCTTATTTCATTGAAAGTGCACTTATTTACTTATATATATATAGTATAAAATTATAGTTTAAGTTAAAAGAAATCACTCGAGATAATGGACGAAGAAGTATAAAATATTTATCAAATTTGAGATGTCATGTCGATAAGTAATTTATAGCAGTAAAAATTAAATTTGCATTCATTTCATTTTCATTTTCAATGCTTTCGAATACAGCATCTGAATTTTTTTAAAATGAAATCCTGATTCCCCCTTTTATTTCCCCCTTTTTAATTTAATATCCATTTAAAATAAATTTAACAATTTTAAATACAGGAACATAAATGAGAGGTAATTCTGTGAGAAAAAAATGAAAATATCACAAAAGACATCCAATTTAAATATACATCCAACGAATACTCTGAATAAAAAAAAATCTTATAAAATACAGACATTTTAGAAATACAGACATTTAGAAATACGTTTTTTAAACAATCTATCTAATGAATAATGGATGCAGACAAAAAAGTCTTGCAAAATTCGTATAAAACTTTATTTTATACTTCATCATAAAAAAGCAGACACCTTTCACAGAAAACCTGTTTTATCAAAAAATTTTCCTTTTAAGAATGTCAGCTTGAAACCTATCCTAAGTCACCTTCAAAACATCACCTACTAATTTTATTGCTTTCAAAGGCGAGACAAGTCTACAAACAATGCAAATCGCTCAGAAAATTCTGCGAAAGAGCTTTCAGCCACGTGTTCCAGCTCAAATAGCATATCATCTGATTTGAATTCGCATTCGGGGAGCAATGGGGTTTAATTAGAAGAGTTCTGCTCTATGTGCGCATTCCATGTTAATGAGAAATTCACGCTGATTTCTAGAAAACTCGGCGGAGGGAAATCAGAGGTAGATGCGTAGGATTTATTTCTATTATGAGGATTATTCTGCTCTCTGCTATATTAATATTCCTATTATGAGGGAAGATGGAACGCATTGCATGAACTGATTTCTATTAACTATTATGTATTATAGCTCAAGGACCAGCACGGCTCAGATCCAAGCATAATTACCATGTGTTCTGAGCCTTTACAATCTTTCAAAATTTATTTTAATTTAATGATTATCTATTACACAGATCAAAACGATTAACATTATTTATTCCATAGAATTTAGACAATCTATTACATAGAATTTTGATTAAAGGTATAACCGTTATCTATACAAATTGTTACAAAGAATTTATTTCTGTTATGCATATTATTCTCCACTGTGCTATATTAATATTTCTGTCATGAGTAAAAAAGGAACGTGTTGCAAGAGCTATTATTGTTATGGATTATTTTGTTGGGGTTTGGTTGGATCAGATTTTAGTATAATTGCCATGGGTTTGGAGTGCTTGGTATCCTTTCAAAAGAAACTTTAAAAGCTTAATGTTAAGTAACTTAAAAGTAAGCAATTATAATTCTTAAGTAACTTACTTCTTTTTAACTTATAGTGTTTGAATAATAATTTTAATTATTGTTTTCAGGTAATATTAAGAATTTTTTTGACCATTGCTCTAAAACATTTTGAGAGAAATACATTTAGGGGTTGTTACTTTTTTTCTCAATTCACCACAAAGTTGCAAGAAGAGTTAATAACTCTTTAACATGTAATAGCTTATCATAGTTTCTTTACTATTTGAGATCTCAACAGTTACCTTATTGAATAATTTTAGCAATTCCATAAATTAAATTACGAATAAATTTTCATGAAACCGATTCAAAAATCATTTTGGTGTATTTGTAGAAAAATCAATTAAGTGTCTAATTTAAAAAAAAAAATCTAGAGCCTTTTAGTTAATTTAAAAAGAATTTTTTTTTTAAAGTTAAGTACTTTCGGTTAGTATTCAAAACAGTTATCATGCAAAAAATTAACAAAATTTCTGCCCTAAATATGATTTTACAACCCCCTTCCTAAAAATTCAGTAATTAATAATATCAAATAAAAAAGTTTCGACAATTCATAAGTATTGCATATTTTATGGCACAATGCATCATACATTACTAGATTTTTTGGATTCATGAAATAAAAAGAACCATATAGAAAATTTCTTATTTATTAAAATTATTTATTAATATAATTTCTATTACCCAATTTTCTAGGTCAACAAATCAGGCTTAATTTTAAACGATATATGATTTCATTATTACCATCATTCCTTCTTTCATGAGGAAAAGTATGTTACCATTTTTATTGATGTTTCTCATTCATAAATTATACACCTGAGTATGATACACACATTTTTGATTTTACTACGATCTTATTTTAAAGGTAAATGATGTGCATTTACATCAAAAGTCACGGTTGCGTTGTCTTGAAAAATATATAAACATGCGTTTTATAGGTGCGGTGTTTTTATTCTCATATAATAATTCCCTATTTATTTTGTGCAATCTATGGATCATCATATTCATGAAAAATGATAATAAATTATGTAATACTGTGTATTCCTGTCAAAGTTCTCCGCATTTGGTAGAAATATGACTTAAACAAGTGATAAAGAAATAGGACAATGGTAGATCAGTTAAGCAATAAAGAATCAGGTAGACTTGAGTGCAAGAGAGCTAAAGATTCTTTAAACATTCATTTCCTGCCTTCTGAATTGGATTAAATATTTTTACAAAGTAACTGCGCATTCTTCCAGTACAATATTTTTTCCAAATTTTTATACTTTAATGATTTAGTATTGTTTGGTTTAATGGCCCCAAAACCAGATTTGGTTATACTGCCCCAAACATGATAAAATTGTCCTTTCACAGGAAAATAAGTTAATAAATAAGTTATCGTTATGGTAGAGATAAAGGTAAACAAAAGATTCACTTATCCCTCAGAAATTTTAATGCTATCAATTTTTGTACTTTTATGGTGTAGTTAATGACCAGATTCGTTTATGTTATGCCATATATGGTATAATTGTATTTTCATGGGAAAAAAGATAGTTACCGTTATTGCAAGAACAAAAGTAAGCAAAAGATTTAGCTATCCCCCATTAGTCCTGATGCTATCAAGTTTCCGTATTTTCAAGGTATGATATTGTGGTGTTTTAATGGCGCCAGAGACACATTCGGCTATGCTGCGCCAAAGGTGGCATAGTTGCTCTCTCACAGAAAAGATTATTCTCATAGATATTTCTCATTAATGCAGGGATAAAAGGAAACAGAAGATTCAATAACACCTTTGTTATTCACTTAATATCTGACTGCAGGATTTCCAGATTAACGGAAGCCTCACTATAGAGGATGTTCATTTAAAATACTGCAACTTAATGTCAAAACCTGTGATTGTTGCACAAAATGTACAATTTTCAACAGAAAATAATACCATATAAAAATAAATATTACAAAATATACCAAAATGTTCAAGAAGCTATTGCTTACCTCGTCGATGATCACTTGCATCGACATGTAATGGCTTTTCCTTTCCTGGGCCTTCTACTGCTGGAGCATCCGGATTGATAAATTTGTTTATATACGCTTAACTTGAAGCAAGCCGATCGTATATTTTAGTTCTTATTCTACAGTTACAAGAGAGCGATGATAATGCCTAAGTCGGCATCCCCTTTCAAGACTTTCATATCACATCAACGAGAAGGTATTTAATTTTAATTAGCTCACAATACAGCGGATGTTTATTAAAATTAGGTCTCAAACCAGCAATTCCGATATTGCCATCATGATTCTCTATAATCGTGGAAAAGTCATTCTAAAAGACTATACAGAATAATCCCCCCCCCTGCATTATTATAAAAAAAGCCACAGTTATAAAAGACACAAACAATAACATGTTATACGAAGTCTGAAATTGTACTCATGTATTCGAATCTCATTTTCTCGAAATACGGTCGCTTATAAAGGACTGGTATATCTGGATTACTCTAATCAAAGGTAATTTAACTAAAATGACTTTTAAACGTCATGCATATACATAAATTTATGAAATGTCCATTTGCATAAGAATAGACATCTGGGTAGGTAATTAACAGATACCTAATCACATTGGAATCAAATCCTTCCCACAGAATGCATGTCAAAAATAGTAAACCATTTTTTTTTTCCGAAATCCATTGCTGCTCTGTCAAGAATAATATGAAGGACAAAAAGAAGTGAGGATTCAATACAGTATAAGTACAATAAAAAGTTCAAAGACATGCGCAATTATGTCTGTCACGTGAATTCACTCCATTGTATAATTGTTGCATATGCACTTATATCTTACTTATATACTATTATTGCTCAACAAATATTAGTTATTAGTTAACTAATTACAATTACTGTAATATCTTTGTATAATTTAGTTTGAAAAATCACGCGATACAGATAAATATACAGGTTATCAAAATGTTGTGGAAATTGAATGAAATGACAATTTCGCCCTATCATCCATATCAATGCATCAAATAATCAAAAGCTACAGAAGGCCGATATAATTCCATCTAATTTTACTTAAAAAATCCACGCGAGCTAAATTTAGAGAGCAGAGTGCTCAGATATCATCTTTATCGCTTGTAAAGGATCAACAATTAAGAAGCTCTTTTCCGATAATTAATCATGTACAGATAATTAGAATGATTGTCTAATTAATCATAGTCATCGTTAATTAATAGTAATTCAATATTTAAAATGATGGACAGGTGGTAGGTTTTAATAACTATAATTAAAACGATTTTCCCTTTTGTTTCAGAAACATAATTGCTAGCCTTAAATTATTGCACCTTTCTCTGAATCTTTAACTCTTTATTTTCGTTCTCATTCACAAATTATAATTGGAGCAAATTTTAAAATGGGACTACGAAAATAGCATTTTTAGTTTTAAAAACTGTTGTTAAATGTCCCCCTTTGTCTACTTAATTTGCCAACGATGAAAAATTGTTATTCTGCCTCAAAATGAATTAACGCTCTTGCTCCTCAATAAGAATAAAAATTTCTATCTTAAAAATTACACCGTGGTTTTTCTTTCTCACCAACTTAATGCTCAAACAATTCAGCATTATAATTGCTTGAAACCTTATCGTTATCTCACTAAATAAAACTTTTATGAATTTAGATACGTTAATTACATGATAGGCTTGTCTGTATTGCTAGTAAAAGAAACAACCTTGATTTGCTTCTGACAAATCAATATAAGGCATCTCAGAAATTGCCAAAGCCTTTATTTTAAGAATCATCTTTCAGAACAACATTTGGCAACGTACCATTTGTTTTCTTATCAGAATTTCAAGATGCTAGTTATAGGTATGGAATAATCCCAAAGTGGTCCATTTTTAGTGTTTTCGAAGAAATATTTTTTAATTATGTAACCTTAAGGAGCTAAAATGATTTGTTGAAAAATTCCAGTTGTTGAACGAGTCAAAAATCGGTTCTTCTAAGGAACGGGGAAAAAAAGACGATTCCAACAGGCAATATTCGATTATATAGGAAGCAGATCATTACTCAAAACTGAAAATAAGAGATAAATGCCGATTAAGGTAAATATAATAAAATACTCCTTACATGATCCCTGACAGAATTTCAAACTCTAAAATATAGTTTATTACTCTAATTTATAAGCCTTTCAGATCTAGATTCTTTTATCGGTAGTTCCTCCGCTTCCAGTGGATTTTGTTTGATTGCCGTTTGATTTGTTTGAATTCCAAAAATGAGATTTCATTTTCATCCTAAAACATCAGTGCAATATCAAAACGTCATACGTAAAATTTGCCAAAACATTTTATTAAGGCAAAACACTTTAATAGACTTGCTCTCAAATTGTTGCATGTGATTGTTACAAGTTCCATAAAATGTCATATGTTGTTGGTGCTTTCATCTATTACAAGACTTCATTTGTTTTGCTGCGTTATCTTTGATACTCGACATTTTGATATAACAGCGATGAATTACACATTCTGAGTAATTCTTCTAATCAATTTTAATAGCTCAAATCTGCTTCATTCGCTCACCAGAATGAATAAATTTCAATATTTTCACCATTTTATTCAATAATTTGATTTAATTTATGAGTTCTTAAGCAAGGGTGTCAATCATTATTTTATCAAGAGGGAAAACACAATAATGAGGGTATATAAATAATCTCATCTGTGGTTGATTTCATTCCTTTTAATTAGGGCCTCTTAAATTGAAGGTCATCTCTAAATAAGATCGCTTAGAAGAATATTAGGATATCGAAATTCTTTCAGGACTTTTTCATTTAATGCTAATTTCAAAAAAACAGTTAAGAAATAAAGAGTCTTGGCATTAAAAATTCGATAAAATAATAATAGGATTTAGTAAAATTATCCTAAATAACTATTTTAGAATGAACGTTTCTTTTACTTAACATTAACTGATACTTCATCTTTTTTAGACATTCCTAAATTTTGACAATAATGCCGAAAATGGGACCGCAATTTTTTTTATCCAAAAAAGTATCAGATTTTTTTTTTTTTTTGGTCGAGTGCAAAAAGTATAAGAAGCCCTTCTCTATTCGAAATAACTGTTGTATCATAATTTTCCAAAATTTCTTCTTTATGGAAAGGAAATAGCTTTAGATTAAAATAACACCTTTTCATGATATATGAAATAATTGTTGAATACTTATTCCCAAAATTTCTTACAAATAGCCAGAAAAAGCTTCAGATAAAAATCAAACATTTTTGTTGGAAGTCTATTATAAATTCCAATGAATTACCCGAAAAACGTTCCAGTAGTTATTCTATTTAATATTAGTATTAAATATAACTGACAGTAAATATGTGCATTATTAAATGAAAAGACGGCATTCGAAATTTAGTTCACCCTTCAAAAGTGTCAGTACTTATATCGAAAGTGTTTGAAACATAGTAATAATAAAAGATTAAAATTTGAAAAAATATTATATTTTTATATTGGAATAAGTTGTCTATGATATCATGCTTATTACATAATACATATTAAATATCCATATATAATTTTCTAATACTTCTTAATTTAAACTTTCCCTTGATACGAAGAGATCTTAAATTATAATCGTCCATAGAAGAAATTTTATTGTTAAACACTAGAAATTTTTGCAACGTTTGCTGTTAAAAGATATAAAAATTCGAAGCAATAAATAGTTTTCATTTTAAAATATATTCAAATTTTAACATCAATATTTCGTTGGCAGATTCTCTTAACAGTCAGTAAAAAAAAAAAAAAAAAAAAAATCCTAAATTCTTCCAAATCTTTACGATTTATTTCTGCAAACAACGTTTCATAAACTCAAAAGATAAACTCGCTATTCAAAATGTAAGGATTTTGAATATATGGAATGCAAACCTTAAAACCTATATCTTATCTTGATAGTTGCGTGTATCAGATATAAGAAGACATCAATCAAAAGGGGGGAAACACAGTTTATTTTTCTCGAATCTAAATAATATCACGCGATATTTTCAAAGCAATCGTACCTGTATTAATATTTCTCGGAGGAGTAATCGATCCTGCTTGCACTGAATCAACGAAAAAGCATTGCAGCGCTGAAAAAAAGTATGATCTCTCGACGATCGTATCCATCAAAACTATGATGGATATGACTGTCGAAAAAATATCAAATACACATGATCTACAAATTTTTCTTTTTTGAAATAACATGATCTTGTACCGATTTGAGCATAAATTTTTATTATAATTTCAGTGATAGAATCTAATTTCAAATAGAATTTTTCTAATCGTGAATTGCAATTTAAATGGGATCGCGTAGAAAAATATTGTGAAAGGAAATACAATGGATGCCTTGTAATGTGATCGCGGTTAATGTTACCATTCGCTTCATATTATCAAAATCTTCTGATCCCAAAAGGATGTACAGAAAAATATTCTTTTTCAGTGATCAACCTTGATGTTATCAGGGTTGAAGCAAAGAATTGGCTGATTCTTCAATTTCAACCAGCGTTAACGTTTGACGTTCATGAAATTTTTCGCTCGACTTGGTAAACATCTGGTAGTCGCTTTTCCCATGGGATGGGGTCCATACTCTTTTATTCGGATTGCAGCATTCTGGATTGGATAAAAGGAAAATGCGTTGCCAGGTGTGATTTAAAATATGAATTCTCATAAACCACTGCTACTACGAGGGAATTACGAAAATAAAATGGATTTTAAAAAATGATTTGAGTGTTAAAGACTAAAATGAAATTCTTAACAAATGTGGAAGTAAACCAAAAATAAAACAACAGCGCAATAGAAAATTTCTGAGTTTCTTTGTAAAATTTTGAAAAATCGTTAGCTTTTTGTGAGCAGTATCAAACAAATTATGATGATTCTGACGGAGGATGAATACTTTGACGAAAACCATCACCGAAATAAGTCAAGGCTCTTCATATTTTGAAGCGTGCATCATCATTTAACGAATATTAAAAAACAGTACGAGTGTAAACAATACATAAGAGAGTTTCAAAGAAATAATTTTCAGCGAGCAACAGTGAACGATTTTTTAAATGTTATTTTGAAATAAATTATAGATATCCCTGAGATAAGTATTTTATATTACTGATTGAAATATATTAGTTGATTTCACTCAGTTCGCACATTGTCATCAAATTCTGAAGTCCAGAAAAGATAAGAGTCAGCTACTATACTCTCAAACATATTTCTGATTATTCAATATTTGGAAGAAAAAATCATTTTAATTTAACAGATTTCTTTAAAATTTAATAATTATCAATTTTTGGTTGAATTTCTCATTAAAAACTACGGTCGTTAATTAATATTTACTTTCCAACTCCAGGATCACAATAAAATTTTTCTGCTGAACATTTTGCCAAGAAATTTTTTAATCCAATGGAAAATCATTCAAGAAGCTAAAAACATTGATTTATTTTTAATATAAAGATTATTCAGCTGAATATTTTAATATAAGATAAATCAAATTATATTTTATGCTTTATAACTTTTTAAACACTTAAAATTCTTAATATTCCCATTATGCCTTTTATAAATTATTCTAAAAATAGTGTGATTACACACCCTTTGTAGTTCTTTTTCTATCATGTTCATCAATAATAAGTCATTTTGAATTAAAACATTTCATTGAAAACTGCTGAATATTAATTTAAACTCCCCCCCCCCTTTACTATATTGCTTGCCTAATTCGTTTATTGTCTAATTTCATTTTGGGCAAAAGTTTTTGACAAAAAAGATTTGAAATCTTTTCCCGAGTTTCATAAGCCATGCTTAAAAGAGAAAATTTTCTGCACAAATTATTTAATTGAGCTTTTATGGTATGAAACAAATTCACTATAAAAGAGAATTAAAGTTTTCTTAAGTTTTGTGATCTGCCGAATAAATATCTTACTGCATGCAACCTCATCCTTTTTTGAATAATCAGGGAACTTTTTTTTAAGTTTTGATACATTATAGATAAGAGCAAAAAGTCCATTTCAAAATTTTTTCCTAGCTCGTTTGATAGTTTTAAAAACGCAAAATGAAATTTCAAAGACTTTCTTTAAAATTATTTTTTTTTAAATTTTATCCTATGCTCATGAATATAAATTGCGAAATCAATTTAGTACACGATGATGGCAGTCATATTCGTTTAAGTTTACCTAAGGCAGGAATGTAACTTGGATGTGAAAGGAGTCATTTTAGAGGAAATTATAAATAATATTGCCGAGCATATGAATATTTATGACTTCTCTGCTTTGTTTTTATTTCAAAATCTTATTCAGAGTTTAAATTGTTTTATTTTCAAAAGAATTGCAGTAATTTTGAATTTGGAGACACTAATCTAATGCATGCTTACTTTGTTGAATGGGAGGATAATTATAACGGATTTCGAACATTTGAATAACTTCTACTTTTTTAACGTGTTTATTAAAATAAATCAATCACTGTTAAGTATGTTTACTTTCATAACTATTTATGAAAATAAATAAATATTAAATAATAACGAATCTCTTTTATAGAGAGAGACAGATCTGACAACTTGATCCTTTCTCTTTAACATTAATATCCCACTAATGGATAACATTTATAGTAAAGGAGCTGTCTTTTAGCATTTTAACAAAATTTCAGTCCTCTAACTACTAAAAATATACAATTGGAGAGGATACCATTAAAATCAAGATAAAAAATAATAATAGCGAGTCTCTCTTGGGGAGAGAGAGGTCTGATAACTTAATCCTTTCTCTTTAAAGTTAATATCCCACTAATGGATAATATTTATAGTACAAAGCTGCATTTTCACATTTCAACAAAAATTTAGTCCTCTGACTACAAAAAATATACAACTGGAGAGGATACTATTAAAATAAAGATAAAAAAATAATATAAAATAATTGCAAATCTCTCAAGAAAAGAGAGAGATCTGATAAATTGATCCTTTCTCTTTAACATTAATATCCCACTAATGGATAATATTTATAGTGAAGAACTGCCTTTTCACATTTCAACAAAAATTCAGTCCTCTTAGCTACAAAAAATATACTAATGGATAAGATACTATTAAAAATAAGTTTAAAAAATGATATTCTTACAACTTTTCAACAATTTTCGTGACTGATTCTCTTACTGGAAATGTGACGCTCTGAGCATATGTTATCGATTCTTATATTTTGAGAACATTTCTTTCATTTTTTACCCTGCAAAATGATGCTATATGAAACTCTTTACATCGTTTGTACTGATTTTTTTTTTTTTTTTTTTTTTTTTGTGCGCTGTATATTATCGATTTGTAATAAGATTCAGAAATTTATGGAAGTCCAAATCAAGACAGCATCAAATCCCTATTAGTTGGGGTTTCTGATGCTGCATTAGTTATTTTAAAGTAGCTAAAATTTATATATTTATTTCAAAACAAGTATCTTTTGTAGTATTTATAAAAAAAATTAATCATCCACCTTATGAAATACTTTTACGGATTGGTTCTTTCTTTACAAATATAACAATGTAAATATATGGCAAAAACTCTTCAAAGAATATTTGCTTTTCATTTTACGTAATGGCATTATAAATCATTCTTATATCTTCAGTATTTATATGTTTTTTGGAGAAAATTAATGACTTTTTGGTGCTGTTCTGTAGTTGACTCACATTGGGGCGAAATCAAACCTTTATTTATTGGCCTTTTGGTGCTGTATTGCAGTTGACTCAAATTGTAGAAGAGTTCCAATTATCTCGATTAATTGAGATCAGGCTCAAGCCAGAAAATTGGATAATTGGTGAAGATAGATTATTTCTTAGGGAAGAAAATGAAATTTGCTTATAACGTTTCAATTTAATTATTAAAAAACATTATTGTTTACATTTTCTACACTCATATATCATATTAATATATAACTGCTTAAACATAACAATCAAATTAAATTATTTAAGTTTCTTTTTTCATTTTCACTTTAGAAAATTTTGATTGAGGGTTTAAAAAAAAAATTTCCCTTTTCTAAACACCCCAGATTACTGAAGATTGATTAACTAGAGATCGATTGTAACTGGATTTCTTTAATTTCTCATAATTATAAATAAAAATATTCGCGCTTTTTTAAATCTGGTTATTTGTTTAAACATTTTTTTTCGGAATAAATTGATAGCATTTTTATTAAAATAATTAATTTACACGAAAAACAAATATTTTTCTTAATATTTGTTGACAATTTTTGTAGTTACCCGTTCCATTTATTCAGTGCTGACATGCAGACTCCAGACATTCGTCCTCATTTTCTCTTCTCCAGTCTCTTTCATTCTACTGTTTTATCTACGAATAGATATTTTAAAACTCTTCTCTACCCAATATTATTCTCTCTAGAAAGCTTATTAGTCGCATTTTCTTCAGCAGATGAGAATCTACATCAGGCAATAATAGCAGGATGCAGGTAATAAAATTCTATTTTATTAGGTATCTACAAAATTGACTATCTCTTGCAACAATTTTGCCAGAATGGAACAAGGTAATAAAGATTTAAAGGTGAAGCTAATATAAATTGGGTATAAAGGAACTAAAACAATTTCATGCTTTAATTAATCATTCAGATTAATTTAATTTTTAATATTTTCATTTCATGTATTAGCCTTTTAGACGAAATTGTTTTTTATAGTATAAACAAACATTTAGCGTTAAGACTGATTCAAAGAATATCACAGTGCATTTTAAGCGGTAATATATTTTAATGGGAAACAGGTTTTATGTACACATAAATGAATTCGAGGTATTAATAAATTTTAAATAATTTATTCCTGGTTCATAGAAATGCATTTAAGACTATTAAGATAAAAAGATCAAAATTTCTGAAGAAATGACTGACTCTTAAAAAATGAAGTTTAATTTCTATGAAATTCTTTTGAAAATATTCATTCATCTTTCAGGTGAAAATGTTCCAATGTTAATACAAATGTAAGTATAAACCATTAATAATGTTTTAATCTTAATCAGTATTATTGAAAAACTAATAAATCAAGGAAAAATTTAATAAAAATTATTCGTAAAAATTGTGATCCGTAATGGCTGTTGGACGTTTTTTGATTTTTTTGCCAACCGTATAAAGAATAACAGATGCGAGTTAGTTTCCCCTAATCGCCTTTCAAGGAGCCAATCTATCTTATATATAGACTACCACACTAGCTACCTGGATACTTCAGGTCACTTTGTCAAACAAAAGATGCCAAACTTCGCCTTCATCAAGAGTCCTTATGTTCCTCAAGTTTGATTAGAATCACCTGTAGGAATCTTTTATTTAAAATTAATTCACCATGTTCGTAAATCCATTTATATACATTTTGAACAAGAGATAAATTTTGCGGAGATCTATTTTGATATCATAAATCGAAATAAGAAATTCGTTACAAAGATAGAGAATAAAATTTTAAAATTATTTATTAGCTCAATTTCAGTTAGATAAAAATATCTCCAAAAGATTAATTTTTTGTATTTCAATTCCAAATAATTAGCGGATGAAATTTTATCATTAAAAAGTGCTCAGAATTACTTGACTCCAACGAACACAATTCATTTAATGGAAATGCAAAACTAAAATTTAAACTATTAGAACTTCAGCTTTAAAATTCTTTTTTCACATTCAGCATAAAATGTCACAAGTGTTTGTCAACAAGCGTTTGAAGATAAATTTTTCTTGAAAGGTCATTGTTCGCATTTCCACCTATGTTCAAAGTTTGAGCTTTTAAGGGAGATAACATTTTATGAAAAATATACAGAACCTGACTTCCTTCTAAGCTGTTTGTTAGAAAAGAAATACAGAAATAAATTTCTAAGGACACTTTTTTTTACTGGCAAAACTCTTTTCCACATAATTTTAGCGAACAAAATCTGTTAAAATATTCTCAATTTCGACTGAAAATGCATCCTAATATCAGTTATAAAATTTATTGCGCCTTTTCTTAAATATTAAAAAGTACTGTAAAAATAACGCTTTGGTTTACTTTTACTTAACTGCAATACATAAAAGATAACAGAAGCTCTATGATTCTGAATCAGGTTTAAAATAAGTGAAGATTTCGTAAATTTCCTGAATTTATATCTGTTGTAACGAATCCCATTTTAGTTTCTGTTTTACATTTCCAAATCCATTTATTTATTGTTCAGCAGAAATATTTCATTATGCATATAACAGTTGCTTCTGAAAAAGTTATTTAGCCAATCCGAGATCTAAACAGGATTTCCTAGACGCTTTCAGAATTTTCCTAGCATAAAAGTTTATTGATGCATATGTAATCCTTTTCTGGTGCACTGTGATATTATCAGACTATTCTAGATCGAATCAAATAAGATTTTTTTCGACGAATCATGTATAACAATCGCGCACAAAACGAATTCCGAATGCTGAAAGTTCGACAAAACCTTCCTATGTAACCACAATCCGCAGAAATATGATTTTATGTTTCGTAGAAATAAAATTTTTTTCATACAAATCCAGAATGGATTTCTTTTCCGAAATATCTTTCCATAAGAAAATAACTTTATATTCTTTGAAAGCTGAAACTCGAGTCCAAGACAGATGCACAAATATATCGAATCTTTGAAAATAATGGAAAGATGAGACACATCAACAATCAGAAAGATACAGAAATGCTTCAAAGCATAGGTAATAACACCCACTTTTGCTTTTATATTTATTTAATAAAGTCTTTTCGATTGTATGCATCTTTTTTTTTGGGGGGGGGGAGAGGAGGCGGATAGAAAATTCAATGTGTTATTTTTTTTTTCTGAGCTAAAGAATTCGTCTTCATGATAAAAGCTAAAACTTTTGTTTGCAAAACCAGGACATATAACCTCGTTGATTTCCTTTTCGACACCTCTATCCACTGGAAAATGATTTTATGTTTTGCGAAAAGAAAAATCCGGAGCAGAATATGTCAACGAGATGATTCAGTAATGGAGCAAGGTATAGAACTACTTTAAAGAATAAATAGTGATGTCCATCATTGTTAGTTCAAAATTAGTTAAACAAGCCATTTCAGGGGTGGGATAAATGATTTGCTCTTTTTCGTTCCAGGACTGACAAATTTGTCTTTATGATTATCGCAAAAACTGCTGCTTGAAAAACCAGAGAAGATTCCTTTGTCGATTTTTTTGGCAACTTCTATCTATGGGAAAGATTTTATGTATTTTTAAAACTAAGCGTCAGGAAAAAAATAGATTGAAGAGATGTTTCAGCAATGAAACAAGGCACATACTTACTTCAAAGGACATGTGGCAATACTCAGTATTGTTTTTATATCAGTTAAAAACAAAACTTTTTGACTGTAAAAAGCCTTTTCTTTTTTATTTGTATTGTTATTCTCATTTTTAGGGGGGGGGGTGAGCTTTTTCATTCTAAAAATAAAAAAAAATTCGTCAGCCTCAATCAAGTTAAATATTTTGCAAACAAATCCAGAGTTTCTTCGTTGATTTCTTCTTCCGCAGTCTCTATCCGTAGGAAAAAAGATTTTATGTACTGTGAAAACTAAAATTCCGGAGCAGAGCATATTGATGCTTCAGTAAGGGGAAAAGGCACAGGGTTTTCTCGAAGAACTGTTCTTTTTATATAAGTTAGTTAAACAAAACCTTTTCAATTTTTGCTGCTTTTTATTTTTATGAAGGGGAAATTTGTTTTGAACTTTCCTGTTTCTGAATTAAAGAATTCGTCTTCATCATACAAGCTAAAAATTTTGCATAAAAATTTAGTCAACTACAAATCTACAAACCTTCTGAATTTTTAAGAATGAAGGGAACGGAAGTTCCAGTAATGCAACAAGTAATAGTATTTCTTAAAGCACATATAGCAGCGTTCACTGTTCTTTCCCATCAGGTAAACAAATTCTTTGATAGTATGTAGCGTGGTTTTTTCTCTGGGGAGAAAATGATTTACACTTTTTCGTTTCTACCCTAAAGAATCGGTCTTCGTGCTTTAGAGAAAGGGGCGGGGGGGGGGCTTTCTTTGATGGAACATATATCAAAGCAAGACCGCTTGTAGCTGGGATCCATTCCATATGTTTTTGGACGGTGCCTGTAGATGCGTGACCATGTGAAATTACATAGATCGATGAGGTTCATTTTCACACAAACGTTACCATGAGCATTCATATCTGTCATATTTGGTCAGATGAAAACCCACGCATTAATCAAAAAATGCAATTTTCATTCCTGTCACCAAAATAAAAGGGCCGTTCGTTTGATATCTTTATCGGTTTTCTCCCCATCTCCTTATTTACCTTCTCACTATCGTAAACATGAATGTAAATAATTTAAATTACATATGGCTCACAGTCTGTAGGTTATTTACCAGTTAAATCATTCTAGAATAGTTATTTATGAATAGAAACTCTAATGTTTAAAATGAAAGATAAATAGACTAATTATTGATACTTTTAAAAAACTTTCAGTTATAAGATTTAGAATAATCCACAATTTTGTTAAATGCTTGGAATTAACTCCTATAAAATAGAATGTGGATAGAAACATTTCAGTTAAAGAAACTTGATAGAATATGTATTGGCTTTTGTAAAATTTTCCCTATAATCTGATCTCTCAAGGTAGAATTCCATTTATATTCAAAAGATCTTGTTAATAAAAACATTTTCCAGCTCTAAATTTCAGTTTTATACCAAAATTCTCAGTTTTCAGTTTCATACAAAAAATTTTCCGTAGTGGAGTTTTTTATGTGTATTTTTCATATAATGATGCATTACTGTACAAAAGAGTTTTAAGAGATCACACAAAATTACTTTTATATTCTTCAGCGACTTTTTTTCCCCGTAATACGGTAAAATGTTTTATATAGTATTAAATAGTATAGTGCTTAACTTTTTTCAGTTCGCTTTAATTTTTTTGTGACATTCAATAAGTTAAACATTGCGTATATGATCTCTTAATGACAAAATAACTGAAAAATATGTTCTCATAATGGTTTCATTTCGAGTTTCATACTTTTATTATTTAATATGTTGATGTATTCAATATTTAAAGATAAAGTGAAAATTTGTTTCGATCTTTTCAGACTGGTCATTCTGACAAGACGTCTTTATAAAATATTTCACCAACCAATTTTCATTCCCAAGTGTTCAGCTGCAACCGAGGCCTGTCCGGAGTCATCAAGATAGAGAAAGATGACGATGGAGCATCAGCGAGTTAAAGAATCTTAAATGAAAAAGGTTTTAAAATAGATTATATATATAAGGAATATTTCTAATTAATAACATGCAATCTGGATTTTATTAATTTTGCTTTAGAAACTTCTACGAGTAAATCTGTTTTTATAAGTGCAGTGCTTTTTCAGATAATTTAACAAAAATTTCTCTCGTATCCATACAATAATAAAATCATGTTACGTATTTTTTAATTTGAGTATTCTTTATAAAGAATCTCTCTTATTCTTTAACGTGTAATAGTGTTTCACGCTTAAAAATTGGCAACTATGCAAATGCAGTAGTTGATGTTAGTTTTGAATAATCTGAAAGCATAATTTATTTTTAATAGAAAAATTATTTTCTTTCTTTCTTTTATTTCTGTAATTATCTTTGATCTATTTTATGAAATAAGGCATTGAAATATTTTTCTTCTTTAGTTTCTTTTCATGAGAGCTACCGTGGAACCAGAAACTAAGCACCAAATATCACTATTGTGAGGTCTGGATGCAATTGTGAAAACCACTGAACATTTGAAAATTTTATTCGTATCTTGAACAGATCTTATATAAAAAGATATATCAAGAAAGAGAAGAAGAATTATTGAAGGGAAGATGAACTTTTTCCAATATTTTATTTTAAAATCTTTATTTTCCTTTGGTTTTTAAGTCATGAATAAAGTGAAAACAGAGAATAACAACGAGACGGTATCTTGCACTGGTCCTTCTGCTGTGTCATCTATAATTCCGTTTGGAACTTTATCTCCAGCAAATTCTACTAATTCTGGAATTTTAAGATCTCCAAGTCACGAGTCGTTTGCCACAGATCTATCTCTAATGTCTCTATCAAGTTTAGGATCTGAAATAAGCCGTATGCGTGGATCAGCTTTTCGATCTAAAAATCACTCTGGAGGCGATAGCGCCGAATCGGGAGATGAAAGACGTAGCCCTGTTATCATGGATGGAGGCGTTGGTGGGTGGGTTGCCCGTAAAACAAAAGCCCGAAACAATAATGTAGGCTTGTTACAAGTACCATCCGAACAATACGGAAAACGAGGCGTCACTGATGATGTCCTGTATGAAGAAGAAAATGAAGCCATCCGCAATTGTGGCGCTTTGTCTTCCATGTTAGGGTTGATGCGAAGTTTCAGCACTAGTGACTTAGATCAAAACGTAGTAACGTCTTCCGAGAAGGAAAATCTGAGATCTTCGGTATCTGAAATGGTTCTCAATAGCTGGAAGCATTATGATATGCCATATGGTAGATTAGAGTACACTTCTCGTTCCTGCTCGACATGGGTTGCTGTTGGTGATGTGTCCACCACATCTCAGCTACCATCACCCCAAACCCTTGCTAATTATGCTACTGAGCATCCAGAAATAACGGCCATCGACTTCGTCCGTGCCATTAACAAAAAAGTTCGCCAGGTATATATCAGAAGACGTCTTGAGTCCACTTATAAGGCGTTAGAGCGATTGACCCGGAGTGAACTGAGCTTGGATTTGCCCTCAATTGCTGTACCGGTTCCAACAGCATCTACCAGTGGCGCTCCAGGTTCACTTGATGATTCGTCCAATTATGCACCTTCAGATGCTCCAGGTGCTCACACACCATTACCACAATTCCACATCTCCACTGAACTCGGTCGATCTATTAGACACGAGCTTCAAATTTCTGCTGTAGGATTTCATGGAGTCAATAAGACACTCAGCTTAACTGTAAAAGATATAGAGCGGGACAAAGGAAAGCCTCTCTCGAAATACGAAAGAAACATGATGATTTTTAACTGGTTACAGAGCTTGGATGAAAACGCTTTCGATCAGTTGGCATAAAATTTTCAAAGATGCGTTTACACTTTATGGAAATTCTTTTAATTTATTAAAATTCTTTTAATTACATGACACTATGTTAATATAAGTTTGGCAGTATATTTTCCTGCTTATTAAACCAGAACCACCTACCTTATTCCCACTCTTGTTTCATTTTCGAAAAATTTGTTTTTATCACCATAGCATATATCCTGGAGATAATTATTTCTAGATTATCAATAGATAACCAATTTATCCAATTATATTTTCTTGCTTTTGAAGTGTTTTTCCCAAAATTGTTAATAAAAAAATAACATTTACAAACTTATTTTAAGTGCTCGTAGCTAAAAATTGCAGTTTCAAACGTTAATAAGTTATTTCATTTTTTAACATCTTTTTACTTAAATATTTCAACTTCGTTCCTTTAAAGGCGAAAAACATTTTAATATATTATATATGTATGTACTTCAAAGTTGAGAATAAATTTACAAAATCGTTAATAGGGGAAAAAAACATTACTCCCCAATATTAAAAGAATTACATTCATTTAATTTTTATTTGCTCTCTGGTGAATTAACATTTCAATGGATATATACAATAGTCAGTAAGCCAAACAGAACAATGCACAGCATTAATTGGCATCAACAACATTATTTACAGCAGGGCATTTATTTACTTGCTTCAATTAAAATTATGTAAATAATTTTTCTAATGACCTATTTGCAGTTAAAAATCTATAATAAATAAACATTAATGACATACAATTTTATTCATATTCATATTGATCTTTTATTATGGCATGTTCCAGCGACAGATACATTCAAATATTTCTTTCTTAGTTATTAACAAAATAGATGTTACAAGGCTATTTCCAGTGATTTCATTTGCAACATGTTATTTTGCGCATTTCGCAGTACTTACACAAAGGTGAAAAAAGACAAAGTACTCATAGATTGATACCAGCAGCTTACGTAAAACTTGATATAACTACATTCACCTTTTTTTTTTTAATTAATCGCTGGTGTACACTTTTAACTTTGTTATTTATTTTATATAACAACGTAAATCACGACAAGCTCTAAGATAAATAAATGACGTGATTCCTTAAGATGAAAAGTAATATTAGAGGGAACTTTCAGAAACCTCGCTCTACATTTTTTACAGATCTAAGAGAGTATGCACTTTACTCAAGTTATCTGTTTATGTGTATTGACAAGAAAGAATGTGCTTTAATAATTATATGATAATATTATAACAGCTAGAAAAAATATATATATATATAAAAGCTGTGTGCAATATAAATTATAGAGTCTGCAATTTATTAAATATACTAGTCATGACTCCACCTATATTGCTCATGTTCATGTTCTTGTACAGTGAAATCATATTTTTTTGTTGAAGAATATATTTTTCATTCCCATGCAAAGTCATATTTAAATTGTCATGTTGTCAATTTAAATGCAATCTATTGGTTTATTGTTGAATAAACTTTAGAAAATGGATGAATATTCCCAGTGAAATAATACTAACATTTTAAACTTTTGTTTATCAAGTTATTGAATTCATTTATCTCTTTGTGCACCTTAAATGTGTAGTGTATATGAAGAACGTCCACTAATGTCTTATCACTATATGTTGTTTAAATAATAGTGAAACTTTCATTAAGAAACCTTGTATGAATCTATATGTCATTGCAATCATTTTCTTTTATCATTCAGGTAATTCGCTCAGAATACTGTTTGACTTTGTGTCGGTGAATCTCTATCATCAGAGATATATCTTTGTGGAGCCCAGGATGAATTTCATCTTTTGTAGTAGATATAATAGAAACCTTGATATACATTTGTTCATATACTTTACGTGATTAAATAAGTTTTCAAAATATCTATTCAAGCATATATAAGAATTTGGTTGAAAAATTATTATATGGATTTTATAGGCATGGATTTCATTTATAAATGAATATATGGATGTTATATGCATGAATTTCATTTAAATGTGAAGGTTTTAAGCATGAATTTCATTTATAAATGAATATATGGATGTTATATGCATGAATTTCATTTAAATGTGAAGGTTTTAAGCATGAATTTCATTCAAAAATTAATACATGGATATTACATATATGAATTTCCTTTTTCTTCTTTCCAGAAATTGCTTGGCTGTATTATAGATTTTATAGAAGGTAAGCTCTGGGCTCCATTTAAAATTGCTTGTTTCTCTTAATCGATAATGTGTTGTCATCAGTACATAGTATGTACCACTAAGTTTGATGTTTTACCCATAAATATATCTCTAAATATATATATATATATCATCATCATCAATATATAACATTTTTCGTAATGAATATTTGATTATTTACCTCCTGGCAAAAGAAACTAGCTTAAATTTCATAAAATATGTACATTTTATGTATATCTGTAGCTTTAAGCAAAAAAATTTTTACAATGCATGACATTAATAACTTTTCATAAGTAACATTCATTTCATAAGTAATTTTTGCATTCAAGCAATTTTATATTATATGTTATCTTTTTTTAAGCATATTTTAGCATATTTGACTTACACTGCATTTGCCGTAATATTTAAATTCTTTTCTAAAAATAATTGTAAAGCAACTGCAATGGAAAATTGGCTTTAAAGTATTAATAAAAATTCACACATTGGCATTTTATATACTCTGTTAAAGTATATTCATTCTTCATTTTAATTTTTGAAACAAAATAAACTATTATTAAGATATCAGCTTTAACACATGTTTATATTTTAGCACACATTTCAGGCTATCGATTGTGCTGCTATATCATGAATTATTGTCTGTTTTTCGTTTAAATTATCAACATTAGTATCATGATGTTTATAATATCTTGTAGATACTCATTGCATATATATTAATGTTTATATTGTTCTTCTATATTGTATTCAATATGTTTTCCATTTATCAAGTTTTTGATTACATGTTTTAGTGTATTCAAGTTTAAAATGAATGTCTTGCATGTCTGAAAAAACAATTTTTGTCTTGAATCAGTTTCTGCTGCAGATAGCAGAATAGCTAGGTTAATTGGATGTTGAATATTACATGAAAAATATCACTCATTAAAAGTACAAATCAGCTGCCATATAAATTGTTACAAAACTTAACAGTTCTTTCATTTCTTGATTTTTTTTATTGTTTTAATAACATCAGAACAAAGAGAAAGTTAATTAAATGTTTTTGAAGATTCATTTCGAATATTTAACAGAGAAGAAGCCATCTGGTATCTAAAATGTAATCTTGAATGATAGCTGAAATTCAGAAAACATAATTTATCCCTTTCTCTATGGAGTCAATTCATATGATGTCACAGTTTCATAACAAGCATACCCGTGCGTATCATTTCACATTTAATTGCACATAGTCTTACGCTTTTCTGCGATTTCATACATTTTTTTAAATCCTTCCTCCAAGGGATGAAATGGATTTTGAGATTTATCGGTTGAATCTTGATTGCAGTGTGCCATGTGAATTGATTCCATTATCAAAGCTCCTTTTTGACTAACACTCCCTTGACAAACTTTGAAGCCGAAACTCTTTTTGTTATCATGTACACCAAAGCAAGTCAGCAACTTGACCACGGCCCCTTGAGTACTGGCAATAACAAGACTAGATCGGCTTACAAAGGAACCAGTTAAGCTGTGCCTTTCAGATGTTTATAGTTCTTAACTGCAGAAAAGAATGAATAAACTGCTGTCATAGATATGATAAAGAAAATAAATGCGGTTCTATTTTTAAGATCATTAAAATCTGAAAATAAAAAGTCAAATTGAGATGCTCAGTCTTTAATCACTGTTTGAATTGTTTGCTACAAGTCCTGTTCGAAAATAATGTCTTAGATAAAAGACTTTTAATCGTGAGCAGCGGTTCTAACTCATTGACATACATCTTTTCTATGAAACGAGATAAGCCGTTAAAGGACGAAAGAAAAACAGTCAAATTCACAAGTAAACCTTTGTTCATTACTCATGGAATAATAAAAGTGAAACTATGAGTCATCACTCTTGCTTATATTACAAACTATGGCACCCTGGAAGAAGAAACTCATCATCATGCTGCGGCTGCAGTGTTCTGGTAGTAGAGCCAAAGAAGCAAGCGAAAGTTCAAGATTCGATTTTGTTCTAAATCCATTGTGTATATCAGCTCATTGCATGTTAAATCTGAAATTGTGGAGGAAACTGTCTAATGCTTCTCTGGCAGGATAGTTGTCAATGACGACTTAATTCCCTTTGGATTTAGATTGTAAAATGAAATCTATGAGTTGAGAACTCCTGGTTAGGGAAGGTGGGGCTTCTATCTGCTAATCAAAACGATTTTGAAAGACCTGTATAGCACCTGAAGTCTGACTTGCTACCAATATATGAAGAAAGATTGCCTTCTTGTTGGACATTCATTGTGTTTCGCTTCTAGGAAAACCTGCAGCAGTAGACCCGACCACAGTGGGCATTTTATTTTGGTAAAACGTGTATCAGCTGACCAGTTTTTGAATACTATTGGTTAAAAACACAGACGGAGAATTACATTTTATAGAGTTTGGGATCTTGTATTACCTTTTTTCATATAACTGCGGTTCAAAATTGAGAGATCCATCTCATAACAGCCATTCTGTAATTTCTACGAAAGCTTGTTCACCTAATTAAACAAACCAAGCCAAATTCCAGCTTCGTAGATGTCTGCACTGTTTTTGATCCCATTTAAAAATTATTGATTAAGTTGGTATCTTTTCTTAAAATGTACAGAAGATAAAATCACTCAAGCAGTGGAAAAAATCTCTCATACTGTCAGTGTACCTTGATTAAGTTATGGATTAAAATGAAAAAGTTTGACCCTGAGAGACCTCATGTAATTTCAAAATGGGACAAAACCTAAGAAGACAAATTAACTCTTAATTCAAACAACATAGAAAGAGCATCTCAAATATTTCTATTAAACAAACGACTCGATCATATCCTTGCAACTAAATAGCAATTTAAAAATATCAGAATGTGTTTCATAAAAATAACGATCAAAAATAAAATTATTAGGAGAAAATGAAGAAAAAAAATCTCTTGGAAAAAAGAGCCTAAAGTTGGGAACAATTTTATTTCATCTATCTGGATTTCAGATGGCTATCCATTTTTTACTCTTTGTTCCAAAACAGTAAGTCAGCAATTAGGCTTAGCGACGTGAAAGAATTATATAGCAGATTTTTAGAGACAACGAAAGTAATTAATGATGTTAACAGTAAATAAAAATAATCGGCAATTTTGTTTTTCGTCATCATTTTGCTTTTCTCCTTTTGTATTTTGAGAAACATAAATTCGACATTAAGTAGAAAATTAAAATGGACGATGGAGCAACTGACCAAAACTGAGCAGTAACATTTATAAGTAAGCGTTCACAACACTTTCATGTGTTGCTATAGATATTAGTTTTTGTAACAAAATCATATTTTCACCCATATGAATCATCGCATTCTTATATTTACTTTCTCTTAGTAAAATCTTTAGTTATGGATTTCATTAACTGTTATTGGCATATAAAATGTTTCAATAAGTCTTTTTCCATTACAGTAAAATGAGACAAACGAGATAGATCAAACATCAGGGTTGCTTGAATGAAATCCTATCAAACCCGGTACAAAAAATGAGCTAATTTAAAAATTTCAAAAGAGTAATAAAAAAATTACTTGTATGCAGCACTTAAGGTAATTTTGACTTAAGGGTATGGCAAGGAATCTACAACTCGTTGCACTAAATTCTTGTTTAATCGAAAAATTAAGACAAAAAATATAGAATTTTGCAAAAGAATAAAGTTATTCAGGGGAAGAGCAGTTTATTTCAAAAGAAATTAAATTATTTTATTTTTCTTGTAGTTAAGAAACAAAAAGTTGTATAAAATGGTTACTTAATTAAAAATAAATAATGAAAAATATTTTTAAAGGCATTCATGATATTCAAATTTCTGGATTCATTTAAAACTAACTTATTTTTTTAAAAAAAATCCATGAAATGCATCCCGTGTCTTCACCCTTAAGTATATACTTAAATAACGAAATATTAACTGTGCATCAGAATCTTTCGCCAATGCTTTTGTGCAAAGAAATACTTTCAAAATACATTTGCACATGCACAAATGCCAATGCCATTTGCTCTGCACAACTTTTGTCACCACTTTACTAATGATATGAAACAGGTTTCACATGAAATTCTATGCTGATAAGAATAAATTGATACCACTGAATCTAAAAGTCTTTCAAGCTGTAAAATACCCTTAGTTCCAGCGAAGCGTTGATGGTTGCAAGAAAAACCTTGATGAGTACTCCTCTTGAACGGGATACGTTCTTTCTGATAACATTTTTAGTGGCGAAATTATCTGTCTGTAGGTGAGGCATCTTAGTTTTTCTGTATTGGATCATTTCTTTGATGTCATTCTCATTGCTACTTAGATGTAATTAAAAATGGTCTCGTTGCAACTTTCTCATTGCAGTTTCAGTTGTAACTTTCTCCATGATAGATTAGCAGCGTCGCAAATTCAGATAGCATAATTCTTTATAATGTATCTTTCTGAGAACCAGGGACTTCTTTGGCCAGTATTATCTGTGTCCAGAAAGATTTTTGTGTTAAGATATTATATTCTTTCAAGATACTCTCTATACTTGTGTGAATGCAATAAAAATATTCAGTATCCTTGGAAAAATATTTTAGACAAAAATATTGTAGGCAATAAATATTTAATGTAAGAAATAAGGGTTGATGGTTTCTATAATTATTGTCCAGGCAAAACATTCAGTTTTATCTAATGGGCCGTGGCATAGCTGCTTGTCTTGTCACATAATCTTTCCATTTGCATAATTTCTGAAAACGAAGTGCATCTCTTTCCTCCCAAATTGCTTTAAGCCATATAAAGAGTACGTGGATGAAATAAATAATAAAAAGCTTTCAAAAATAAAACAGTAATTCAATTTTTTCTCAACTTTTATGAGATTAAAGAAGGAATGGGGATCAGATGACAGTGAAGAAAAACCCCACAGAAGTGCTCACAGAATTGAATTTCTTATATTCACAATACAGTTTTCAATATTATTATTTTATTTTCTGCCTCTATCATGCGTCTTAAAAGATGGTATCTTCGTACTTCCAATTTATTTAAATATGACAAAAAAAATTTTTTTTAATATTAATTTATTGTGATACATCAGCTTTTGATTATTTGTAAAGGAAAAGAATGATGAAGATTTTAAATTTAAATTTAAATTGCCGATTTTACAACGAAATTTATTCATTTTAATTACATGAATTGTACGATGGTAAGGAAGGATTTAACAACCGTAATATCAGGATAAGCCTGATTTACTCTTATTATGCAGTCAAGTTAATGTATCTATATTGTATGTTGATTTCATTATAGATATTCTCGACATTAGAAAGACTGAATTGAAAAATGGTTTGCCATTCTCCTAGAAATCAGTACAACCATAATGTAGTCAATTCACATGAAGATACAACCACATGACAAATGCAATTGCAAGTTATCTAGCTAATCGTGTTTTACTACGTTGAGATGTCTTTTTTCCTTCCTAGCAAGATACGCTATGAATTCCAAAATTAAAGTGGTTCATCGCATTGTGTCATGTGAACATGAATTGACTCCATTATCTTCACTTCCATATCAGTCAGTATCATCTTCAAAGAATCATTCATTCTTTCATTTTGTCTTCGTATCTTTTGTGTGTAATATATATCTATATGCTACGTATTCTGCTATGAAAAAATACATATTGTGTACCTTATATTCTACTGTATTATCTACATTTCCATTTCTTTTCGAATGTAATTAAGTGTGTTGATTCTGCGCTTGGAACTATATTTATCTTTAGAAAAATCATAAATTCATTTCATACCATTTGCACTACTCTAGTAAGTAGTAAACATATGAATAAAATTTAAGTGAATATAAAAGGTGAAGAAATATTTTTCCATCTGATTGTAAGAGTAAAATTTAATAATAGGATCTTAAATAGAAGAGCTCTACTAATTTCAACAATACTAGCCCTCAAAATAATTAATCATATATTTAGAATGAAAAACAGTTTCTTATACAAAGAAGTGCGTCAGTAGTAAATAATTAAAGCATAAAATAGTTATCTTTGACAAGAATGTGCGTGCATCTTATCTCTACTAAAGAAAATAGATAGCAAAAGCAAAGATTTTGTTTTCCAGCATCTTAAGAACTTCTAGAATCTTCGAATCAAATAGAATTATGGGAAGTACTTCAAATGATACAATAATCAGTGTAGTGCATCCACTAATTATCTGAAATTTTGGCATATAAGCAATAAAAGCGTGTTAGTTCCTTTAATTGTACACAGAACTACACTTGAATACCTCAAAATAATAAATAAAGCATTTTCCAAATGTAGAGAATATTTTCTACATTTTTAAAGAAAAAGAGTGAACTTTTAGACTCATTTGTTGGTTTAATACCTTTCACATTCGACACGTAACAGTGGATTGTGCGAAAAGATATTTTTGCACGAAAGACAACTTTTTATAAAATTAACTTTAAAGCATCAAAAGATCATTTGAAAAATAACAAGGAAATAAATAACTTTCGAATAATGTACTTTTCCCTGCTTTTATAAAATTATCTGATTACTATATTTTCATAATGCACTGGTTGGTAATGCAAAGGAATGGTAGTAAAACTGGAATAGAAAATTACATATATATATATTTTTCATCTTCATATACTATGATAAATTGTGCAATCTCATGTCCATTGTTTGGAATGCCATGCATTAACTATATTTCATCTTATTGTATATTCATCGCAATTTCTGATTATAAATGTGATTGTAGTATTTTCTATTTTATCATTAATGTGTATTGACTGGATATGTTAAATTTCAAGGACAAAAAAATAATGTATCTTGTTAAATGTCATGTAACCCCACACTTGCGGACATTATGTGAAAGAATTGTATATTGCAGTCGAAACAGCTTTCAAATGGTGCTTATGATAAGAAGAATGTTATAATGAAGTTGGCATTATCAAAACGTCACATGTGGTGTGTAAAACAATTTAAAAAAGAATATTCATTATAAATATACTGCAATAAAGTACGTGTAGTACAACAAGTTCACTAGTTTTGTATCATGTCATTACTTATTTTCCAAATTTCACAACTAAGATCATTTTTATTCAGTTTTCCACTTTTTTTTTTATTTATACACGTGTGTTTCTTAAATACACGGCAAAATAGTACAGAGTGGTTCTGACAAGTTGAAGGATGACCTTCGGCCACGAATAGACAGGCTCATTGGGGGGTGGAAAGTGTTAAACGGAGAGCGTGTAGCTAAGAAATAGTATTGCTATAATAAAATAGGATTGCGTTACACTCGGTGCACTTGTACCCTCTATTTATAAATGATATATCTTCAATCGGGTCTAGTGAAGAAGCGAAAGGTAGCCAAATCTAGCAGACTTTAAATTACGTGAGTATCCTTAATTATCAAAATATATTCCTTTAATATCACGTAATTCTTACAGATCCACCAGCTTGTCAGAACCATTGTTATAACAAACTCTCATATTTGGAATCAATTTATTATCAAAGTAGCCGAAATAGTTCCCGAGTAGTGCATATAATAATAATAACAACAATTTTTACTGTTGCCATTGTTTGAATATCACATATGGTTAGGAAAACAATTTTAAAATAGCATTCACTATCAACACTCTGCAATAAAGTATTTGCAGTGCTACGAATTAATAAGTTTTTGCATCATAATTATAAGTTTTTATTCAGACGAGTTTTTACAACTCCCACTTAGCTGATTCGAATGTTTTTAATTTGAATTCGTCTGCAATTAAATTTGTTCTTTGGTCAATTGAATTTCCTTTAAATATACAATAATAATATAATAATGTCTATAAGGGAGGGTTGTGAGAAGTGGGACAGATTTCACAAAAAAAAAAAAAAAAAAATTAATTCACTAGTTTGGTGAATTAAATAATACAATTTACAAAAATCTACCCGTATGTTCTTTAATTTGTTTTTTAAAAAAATACAAGAACAGCAATATACAAACAATTAGCTTTTATTTGCATAGTAAAAAATTGTAATACTTATGTCCCATACCTCCCTTATATGAGGGAGGTGTGGGACATATATAAGGGAGGAATGGGACAAGGTTTGAGAAAATTAAAATTAATAAATATTGTATTTTGATATCCTTTTCATTCAATTTATTGTTTTGGACATACCAAACAAGAGCTGATTTTGAAATCTTCATTGGTGCTGCCACATCTTGCAAATTTTTCTTTTACAACCATTTTCCACTGATTGCAATATGTTATTATTTATTATATTTCTCTCTTTCTGGGTGCTTTTTCTTCCATATTCATGGCGTTTTTATATAAAAAATATAAATTTAGTAAATCTTTTTAATTTAGAGTGACAAAAGCTATAATAAAAAAATTTTCATAATTTAGCTTCATTTTTTTTCATTGCTTAATATGTATTATATTTCTTATTACTTTATTATATTTACAGTAGAATTTCACTTAATTTAAATTAAGCAGTAAACATGATTTTAAATAGAAAATAATTCTCTTTATGCGAAATGATACAGAATGATCCTGCAATGTGTATTCGTATTTTATACGGTGTAATTATTAACAAAAATAAAGAATAACAAATCATGTTTAGATACATTGGTGTTCTTATGAAATTTTTTGAAAAAGAATGGAATTTTATTTCATGCTTTTTGTTTTGATTACTGGTAGCTCAGTTTTTTATTGTTGTTCATTATTGCTTTATATTATTTAAATAAATATATATATATAATATAAAAATAATGTATAGTAATATATTTTAAAAATTTAAAAGCAACACTATTGCATTGCAAAAACTAATTTTATTAAGCAACATAAAGAAAAATTTAAAACTTCAGTCGTTAGCAAATTTAGCTATTTAGAAAATGTACCGAAATATAATCCAACATGTTCCATTCCTCCCAAACTGATACTGTCCTATTCCTCTCATTGCAGAATTTTCTTTTAAAATGCGTAATATATAAAGCCTGCTAGAATTAAGATTAATTTGACTGTTATTTTGTAAAGACTACATCTGTGAGTTTATTTTACATTTAAAATATTTTTATTATACAAATATTAAGACTGAAAAAAATTACTGAAAATATGCGAATTTGTCTTTACTTCTGAGGCATAAATTCAGATTTTCTATTTTAAACAGAAATAATATTATAGCTGGTGTAACAATTATGAGCAAGCAAGGAGCTATAGCTTTTCTATCTAATAGAGAAACTAGAAATAGATTCTAATCTTTTATTTAGACATAAATTCAGTTGGTCCATTCCTCCCAACGCTCCCCTAACCCAAAATTGGAGTAATTTTTTTGTCAGAATTAAAAATTATAGAATTTTTTATTTTTTGAACTATATTCATTAATTAAATACACTTACTTTAATACTTTGTCCTTAGTTATAGAAAAGGAATGATGCTTTAGTGTTTATAATTCACTACAGACCTTTATGATATATATTATATTCATTCCTATTATAGCAAAATCAATAACAACATTGTTACGATATCGTAAAAAGCTATACAAAAATTCTTGCTACTTTGAAAGTAGTTTTGAAAACTTTATTTGTATAATTAAAACAATGAATACAATTCATAATTATATTTTGAATTTTTTTCAATCATTAGAGAATCTTAGTTAAAATTATATCATTTGGTATATTTAAAATAATTATTTTTGAATTTAAAACCGTTTAAATATTAAAAATAAATGCATCTCTCATATAATTAATCCTTGATGCTTAAACAGGGCGAGGACAGCCATAAGTTTGAAAATGAAGAAAGTGTGCTTCAAAAATAAGCATAGTAAAAGAAACAAAACACATACTGTTTAAAATTAGAAATATCAGAAACGATTAGATCATTTTTGTTATTTTCTTCCTCTATTTCTATTCATACAATTTTAGATATAATTTGATTACTCAGAAAAACATTATTTCAATCTTTTTATAATGATCTTTATTTTATGATGACTACTTTTTCCGGAAATGATACTGCGCCATCTTCAGACGGCGGAAAGCAAAAAAAAAAAAAAAAAAAACTATGCGATTCATTAAAACGTTTCATATAATATGACTAACCAAGAATCTATATAAAATGAATTTTTTACCAATTAATTAAGCTATTTATAATAAAGTTCACTACATTTCCTTTTTGACATATTTTGCAATTACATAGTTTCAATCTGAATGTAAACAATGCACGAATTTTATAACTACTTGATATATAATAAATGACGTACAAAAAATAAGAGATGAGGGACGTAAGAAAGCAAAATAACCTGAGAGCCATTTACCTTTTTTTTTTTTTTTTTTTTTTTTTGCCCACCATTATTGATATCTCATACTGCCACACAGGGTTGCAAATCTGCATAAGTTATGATGTTGCTGTGGTCTCTATAGGAATAATTAATCTGATGAAATTATTAAAATAGATAAATAAGTCTTGCATGAATGTTATCATCATGAAAGCCAAAAAAAATTTCTGTGAATTATTGAGTCTTACTTTTACATTTGTTATGCTAGTAAATCAGCTACAAAATAATCGGGATTTAGAGAAAATGGCATAATGTATCTTCATATTTTTTAACATAAATAAAATTCTTACAAAAAGAGGGGGTCAAAAACCCTTGATATGTTTTTTTTTCCCAATCTGCAAGTAATATCTGGGTTTAAATCCCACATATTGTTCGTAAAATCTTAGATATTTGCCCTTAAACTTCGAAAAATAAACAAACGGAAAATAAATAAAAATTTATACCTATTTAGATTTGAAATATTATTTATATTTTAACAACATCATGATTAAATAAAGACTTTAGAAAAACAGACGTGCCTATTCCTCTTTTTATTCAGGTAGATTCCTTAATCTACTATCATTCTGAAATATTCTTTAAATTAAAAAAAGAACCTAAAATTACTTTTTGAAAATCCTTAATTAAAACATTTTGCATAACATATGGATTATTGAGTATGTAAATAAAACGATTATTTAAAAAAATATTTTAAATGCTTAGTAAATATTCTTAGAAGGAATTGCATTGAAGGAATAAAAAAGGCATCTTGGCGAAACTGTGAGCATGCGCGGTGTATTTTTTAATTAAACATATTTCATCATCAGCCATTGCTATCTTTTATCTTATGTAATGGCGCACATATCCTAGAAGAATTCCCGTCTTCTCCTATACTAACTATATCAACAAAGCCCTTCCTCTCCTCTTCTCACTTATCCAAACACTGTCAAAATCAAGGCCACAGGCAAATCGCCATCAATGCTTCTTTCGAAAAAGCAACTGGTCTCGATACAAATGCGAGAACTGATACCCATCTAGTGCACGACCCGCTTAATTACCGGCTCTATCAAGTACAATTGATTATCAACATCAACATTTACCCAATATAGTAAAACTGAGTATCAACCCAATCATATCGTCTAATCCTCAGTTAGTTCAACGCTCTTATATATTATAGATAAGAGGAAGGTATCCATCTTCGAGTAGCTATGTTAGGGATGGAGTCATCATGACTCTCCGCTTCAGTTTCAGGATTAATAAAAACTTAAAAGGGCTCAGAATTTCTTTTTCCATTGATGGTTTGTCCCTTTTTTTTCTGAATTCTGAATTTTAATTTTCCCCCGATAATGATTGTGGATGTTTAATTAAATTAATGTCCATGGAAGGTTTCGAAGGTCACGAGGATATTTTTGGGACAGGCGTCCTAATTTTGATCCGCGATCAGATGACAAAGACGTCACCTGGGCCGGTACCAATCCCCTCCAAGCTTCTGCATTATACTAGCAGAAGAAAGCAATAACTGTGAAATGTGCTATTCAGAGAAAACAATTTTCCCATCATCTTAAAATTAAAATAAGAACATCTTTTCAATAAACTGTTTTAGGCTTCATTTTTTTTAAAATTATATTCGCAATAATTAGCCTGAACATAAATATTACAATATTTAATATTTTCATTATTTTGTACGAGTGTAATGCACAATTAAAGCAATGAAAAATACAATATCTAAAATTTATTTGAATATTTATCTTGATATATTAACAAAGTTTTGATAAATGTAATTATTAATTATGTATATAATGTTTTACTCAACGGGAATGATCGCGAGCATACTGAAGAGGATTAATTAATCCATAACGTTATTGTCATGATTTGACTCCATGTAAGGTTTCGGAAGCAATCACTCTTCGTTTTTATATCAAAAATATATCTTTATTCGACACACAACAACATCGCACACTCTGTCCTTCGGAGCTACCTGGTTATATTCCTCCGCACTCCCCGAGAGGCGTGAAACTGAGTCATGCTGCGCGTTCAAGGCCATTTTATGATTAATGGAGATGAAACGCACATCACACTTTGGCGCGCTTTCTCCGAGAGAATTAGAACGATCACTACAATACCATTGCGTGAATACTCTTTTTTCAGAGTAAAAAATAAGTATGCGTTTAGTTAAAGATCCCCTTTCTGTTGATAGATTTGACCTAATTTTAATACAGATCTAAAATTCTTGTGTAAGGACTAAATGCAAATTTCCATACATCCAACTCATCGAATCTTTGAATATTATGACCACACATATATAGGACTACTACAACACACACAAACATATACTGAATAATCCGACAGATATCAGATCAAAGAATGACAGATTAGAGCAGTTTCATAAAAAAAATGTATTTTAATAGAACAACCCATGTTTATTATATTTCAAAATTATATTATAAGAAATAAATATTACAAAATACACAAAATCTAAGCACCAGCCTATTATTTACGTTCGAGGCAAAGTCGCAAGTATTCGCTTACAGAAACTTATTTTCCCTTTAATGTTTCCCACTCGCTCTTCTGAAAAAATTAGGCCATATGTGGTATCGGACTATCGAGTGTTTATCGCTGATACAAATAGGTATGAAGTCAAAAATGCTTTTTTTTTTTCAAGTTTAAGCAGTCTTTAAAAATGGAATACATCAAAACCTCGATGTACATTTCGAAGATTCGAATAACTTAAATGTATGCTTAAAAATTTTAATATTCTTAATAGCTTCAGTAATATTCTCAGAGACTTCCAGTAGGATCACGATCCAAATTTAAGAAACCATGCCCAACTTGAGTTTTAAAAGATACGACTCATTTTTCATTTGAAATATGCGTTCCTTCTAATCTATTGTCAATTTTTCAGAAGAAATCTATTTGCCTAAAAAATGACAGAGGATAGCGAATTTATTTTCATTTTCCAAATATTTGAAGAATTTGAGAACTTATTCCCTAAAACTCAACAACGAACTCTCTATGTGAATAGAAGTCGATCTTCGACAACTGTCTTCGGTTCTGATTAAAAATTATTGGTGAAATTTCTGCAGCAAAAAAATAAATTTTAGTCATCAAGGAGAGAGGTAAATTAGATTGCGGACATAAGAAAATTTCATTCTTCCTCCATTTTCTCAATAGAAGTTCGTGGCACATTTCAAAATAGCCTAATAAGGCAATTGATAAGAAATCAGCATCAATCCAAATGAATGAGAAGGCTCTACGGTTCCATGAACTTAAATACGTACGATTATCAATTAAATGACAATTTTTTGATAACTACTAACAATTCAAACCTTTAAAAAATCAGTATTAAGAATTGAATGCAAAATATCATTGACTATGAAAATCCAAGAAAATTTCCAATGAAAGCCAAAATCAGGGTTCAATACTTAAAATTACAAAGCTGCAAGGTTTAGTGCCACAAAGTTCATTATAGCTTTTAATCATCGGAAGATCTGCAGCGTAGAGGAAAAGATCTTGCAAAACTTTAAAATTATTTTTAAACTTTTGAAGAAAACTACTCATTGCTGCGCAGTTATCAATTAAAAAACGGAGACCTTTGATTTCATTAAGTACAAGCAAACGCTTGTGACTCAAACTTCAGTCCTCTACCTCCAAAACAACTAAGTCCAGCAGTTTTCCTGAAAACAACACGAATTTCCACATTTGCCAACTTTTCCTCAAAATGACTGTGTCACTCTAACAAATTTAGTTTCAGGGAATTATATATAAGTGCGTGATGAGCTAGCTAGCTTGGAATCTGAATTTTTGAATCAGCTATTCCAAGTCCACTTAAATCTATGCTCTATATCCACATGATGTCCGAATGCAGATCCGCAATTTCCTCCTGAAGTGAATTGCCGAATTGTCGGAAAAACTGCGTTTATCTAGAGTCTAAAACTCCACTCTTCTTTGGCCCTATCGGCAGATTGTGTTAATTCATTTAAACTGCCACTAGACTCTGATAATAATTAATGAATCGAAATCAGAAGTGAAATGTATTAAACTCTGTTATTTTTAAGATCATTTTAATTTTGATACCTCAAAATACTGGAACTCCCGAGTTTTTTTTAAACATGAGATTTCGCTAAAATCCAAAACGATAGCCCATGTTATAAAAAGGGTTGTTATACAAAAGAAGTGTTAGCTCAACGGATAGTTATTGAACAAATGCATGCTCGAACATTTTTTAGTATTCTTAGAAAAGCTCACTGCCCCCACCAGAACCCAAAAAGAACGTCTCTAACGAGCAAAGCAAGCACCATGGATATTCAATCAATTACACTTAAGGAAAGGGGGACGAATTTGACAGTGATATCCGGGCGACTTTGGCTAGCTTTTTAGCCTCGTTGAACGGCGTCTGCAGCTTTTCCGTATTGATAAACACTTTCCCGTCTATGTTACACGAGGATAAATTTATCTGATACAATAACCGTCTCCTTCCGCCTAACTGTAAGTCTTGAAACAGCACTCACATTTTCGTACTTTTGTATTATGAAAAATGGCTTAAAATCTTAGTTTTAAGAGCATTGTACTTGACATCACTAAGCAGATTCCGTGCAGATCACTGAGTACACGGAAAAACATCAGAAATTAAACTTGTCTCACTTTGTAAAACTTAATGTCGTCAAACAAGATACTTTCGAGTTTTAAATTGCGATTTTAACTAACAAACCATAAATCGGAATTGATTTCCCAAAATGGTGAAACACAAACTGCATTCATTGCATCATTTCAGATACAATACTTTTAGTAATATTATGTATTACAGAAGTATTGGAATCAAAATCTTAAATAACGAAATTCAAAAAGAATGACCAACATACAAAAATGCACTAATGAAAAGCTAGCATAATACTAATCTGATGTAATCAAAAAATGGCTTACTCACAGATCTTTAAAAACTCTGAAGAATGCCCAACCAAATGAAGATAATGAAAACTGGGATTTCAGATATCCGGAGACAATCTCAGAAAGTAAACAGAAGCACTTCAGTTAAATCCCATATGCCGTCACTTCAGTGCTCTGAAACTATCGTCTAGAAACACAAAATGTACACATATGTCCAAAATTATTACAAGCATAAAATTTGTGAAAACTAATTGACAACTCACTGTGTTGCCACGAAAGTTGGCACAGAAAAATATTACAATGGGTGAAAGAATATAGCAACGTAACAATATCGAAAAGATTCCAATTGTGAATTAAGAAACCAGTTATATCAAAAAGTTTAAATCATGAATCAGAAACAAAGCATTTATCTCGGCAAAAGTCAGTCTAATATGGAGTGTGACCACTATGCACTGCTATAAGGACTCACAAAAAACTCTCACATTGTTTATCAGGGTGTCATTAAATATTTGTGGCAATATTCTTCCAAAAGCATGGCTTTTAACTAATGGAGGGTGCTGAGCAGGGGCTTACGCTGTGCAATGCCTCTTCCTAGACCATTCCATACATATTCAATAGAATTGGGATCCGGAGACCTCTAGGGCCAATCCATATGGCGAATATCCTATTCTTCAAGAAAATCCTCAACAGTTTTAGCTCTGTGTGGCCGCACATTATCGTACATAAAAATGAAGTCTGGGCCAATAGTACTCTGGAACAGCCTCACTTAGGCTCCAAGGACTTCATCTCTATAGCGATGTGCAGTGACAGTACCCGCATCGAAGACGTGCAGTGGTGTATGGCTATGCCAGCAATTTTTTGAATTTTGAATTCCAACTCTCCATTAATCAACACATCCCTGCTTGGCTGAATTTGAAATCAAGTTGTTCAGGTTGTTTTTTTTTTTTTTTTTTTTTTGGACGTCAAAGTGGTTGCAAATGGAAATCGCGGGATACGCATATGGTGGGTTAGCTAAGAAAAATTATGATTCTTCTATTGTGTTAATTAAAAAACGATTTGGTAGCACAAATTTAAATATTTCTTATTATATGAAAAAATTGTTAATGATCGAATCTGTAAAATCAGTATTTAACGAAAAAAATGTTAAGAAGAATTTATGAGACATTGGGAATACAAATTAGATCGTTAGAATTCCTAGGTGTTGCTGCTGACGTGTATAGTAGTCCTCTTTGTTCAATAATATTTCAATATTCCCGATATTTAATTCCTGAGAAAAATTTGCAATATAGTAGACCTGGGAAGTCTGATGAATTATTTGATATTAAAGATTTTATTAATTTTCTGAAAAAAGAAAACTAATGTCACAAACATCACTTATGATGAGTAATCAAAAAAATTATATATCAGAAGCTTCAGCCGCAAATCCTTAATTAATATTAGTTATATTAACTTTTTGGAGCGCAAAAACAAAATGTTTGTTTTTGCGCTCTTTTAAAAGTTATGTAATTAATTTACATGGGTTGGGCCTAAGGGAAGAGCAAATACCTTTAAAAAATTAATAGTGGACTGCACCACGAGAGGGGAAGGTTTCACTGGAGCACCACCGCGCACCTAAGACATTTTCTTCTTATGAATAATTAATACTTTTTAATTCGTTTAGTAGCATAATTATTCATTATTTATATATGGAAATACTAAAGCATATAATATTATCAATGAAAATTACTTATACAATCTTACAACATAAAAAAAAATTATAAAAGAAAAATAAACAATTTCAATAACAAGTAATCCTCAAATAAAGCTACCAATGGCAAGTTCTTTACGTGGCATTTAGACTGTAAATACAATCAACACTATATTCAAGCTATAAAGAAACATAATGTTTAAATTAAACATTTAAAAATTGACATTTACTATTTAACTAAGTTATTTACTATTTAACTATTACAAAACTATTTTAAAATTTATTTAACATCTCCAGAATATGACTGCTTGCTAATACAAGAAAACAACTGGAAAAAAAATCACCCGTCCTATTCGCAAAAATTAGAGCCAGGAGTGGGATTCGAACCCACGTCGCTAGTCACGAACCAGATACTACTAAAGAACGGAAGTAGCTCGCACACCATAAAGCATCTAACATATCAACAAGTTTATATCGGGATTCACAGGACCAACACCTCTATCTCTTATAATTACGCCTATTAATCATATACATATTTACATTTGCGTCTACATTACTGGGTTTATAAAGTCTTATTAATTTCGTATACATATATATCTCTTTCTTGAACACCTGCATTATCATAGACTCTTAAGATTCATAACAGTAAGTATACGAACCACCACCGCACTCAACACGAATCTGGTGCCATAACCACTCGGCCATCCTGGCCTATTGAGATGACACCCTTTAATCTTGCAGATTTTTTATTCCTTTACCCGATTCGAATTGAATCTATGGTAGAAGAAAACGAGAAAGCTTTGAAAGAAAAATAAAATTCTTTTATGACATGATTCTTTTTATCGAAACGAAAAATATTTAATGGTTGCATAATAGTTCGTGTGTGCGGAAGCTAAAGAGTAACTATTTCTAAATGTTATATCATTCTCTTTTTAATAGTTATTGCGTAAAATAATTCATTATATCCTATTTCAAATTTTCAAGTTGAGTGATTTATTATTGATTATCGCTTTATTATTGATTTTCACACACACACACACACACATATATATATATATATATATATAACCAAATCAGTAAAAATATCAAGTCAATATTAACGAAAAGAACAAATACAGAATCAAAAAGGCAGAAATTAAGAATCTGGCCTGGGAGGAATTTTCGGGTCACGAGGTGTCAATATTGTTGGACAAAGTCAGACGCCTCACAGAAAAAATCCCTTGATTGAATCCCTGCCTGAGGGTGACCCCTGAGAAAGTCTTCAGGCCGGATTTTTAATTTATTCCTTTTTGATTCTATATTTATTCTTTTCGCTAATATTGACTTGGTATTTTTACTGATTTAGTTAAGTTCATCTGTGTTTTAGTAGTATTAATACTAATGTACTAAATACTACTACTAAGTACTACTAAATACAATTGTATCTTTTTTAATTTTATTCAGAAATGATCTTTAATTTTTTTAGTTTGTTTTCAGAAATAAATTTTAATTGAAATTGAAATTTCATAATGCATATATTTTTGATTTTCTTATATATATATATATATATATATATATATATAGGGTGCGGCACAGAAATTCGGTTAACAAAGTTATTACATCATAGACTAGAAGTTAATTAATTTCATTTTAATTCTTGTTCATTCCATCTTGTATACCACTTCATTTATAACATATTTTATAATGTATCTTTTAGTTTACATATATTTTTTGGGCATTTTTACGAAGCAAAAGATCTGCAATTTTAGAATTGTTTAAACAAGGAAAACGAGTCGTTCTTTTGCTTAGTGTGCCTTGACAAACAGTGCCTGATGTAATTTGTCGTTTCAAAGAGCTTAGTAATGATGGTCCACGTCCAGTAAGTGTACACGAAAACGTATAGTGAACACTTCCAATAATCGTAAGGCCATCAAAAAGCGAAATTTGTGGTTTGTTCAACGAAATTTGTGGGTTCCCATGAAAAAGATCGCTCATGAAATAGAAATAAGCCACTGATTAATGCGGCAAATGGCAAAAACAGAGCTTGGACTAAACCTTACAAATTCCAAAAAGTTCAGCTTCTGACTGAGGAAAATAAACTAGTGTGGCTCCAAAGATGCCAAAAACTTTTGAGACGGGCCGCAAGTCAGCGCTGAGAAAGATTCCTTTTCAATATTGAAGAATTCTTCACCGTCCAAAAGCTCATAATTCCTAGAACTATAGGAACTAATTTGTAGACTCTCTAAGCACTTCAGCAATTGTTGAACATTGCAAAAATACAAAATCGGTCATGGTCTGGGGCGGGATTTGCTCAGTCAAAACATCTCTGGTTTTTGCGGATGAGGGCGTTAAAATAAATCAAAAAGTATGCCATTGGGACATTCTAGAATCTGTTGTATTTCCGTGGACCAAAACGCACTTCGGCAATGTAAAATGAGTTTCAACAAGACTCCACATCAGTTCACAAGTCTAAAAAGACAGAACAGTGGTGCAAGCCGCATTTTCCGGATCTGATATCATCTGGAGAAAGGGCACAAAACTCGCCGAATCTCGATTTCATGATTACAGTGTATGTATGGTCCATTTTGGAGTCTAGGGCTTGCACTAAACGACATAAAAGTTTGTGGACTCTCTAAAGCAATGGCTTCGGTGGGAATGGGAAGAAGAAGACTTGCGGCCATTTTGCTGAAAATTTTATTGGGCGTTTGAGCCTCTGCATCGCTTCAAATGGCGGCCACTTTGAAAGAAATTAAATTTACTTATTAGTAGAAGTCTACTCTAATTATTATTTATTATATTTTGTTAATTTATTTATTTTTAATCAAATTATATTAAAAATCGTTTTTCCCGGTTTGTCTGCAGAAACCTTGTATATATATATATATATATGCAGAAAAGTAAATACAACCACAAAAAACTCATACGATTTGGTTTAAAAAAATATATCGGTTATGTTAAAAACGTGTTCCTACTTATATAAAATTGGGCTTGAAACTTCATTACATTTAGGGACAAACGTAGACGTTATAAATAGGATCGCGTTTTTCGGATTTTGTAAGAATTAAATTATAAGCTTTAGTAACATGTGTTCTTATTGTTGGTGTTTAGGTATATTTAAGCTAATAATTTGATGCGTCATTTTACTCTATCACTGTGTAGCTCAAAATTAAGATAACCTTAAACTATTGTTTAATTATTGTAATTTGGAAATATTGTTTAGTGTTTATTCTTCTTGAAAATCTTCAAAAGATAAGATTAAATCATTGTATTGGAATTTTTAGAACCAGGTTTTCAAAGCTCATTATTAATCAAATACTCTCTAAGCTCTCTCTCACTATTTAAAAATAAAAACGGAATAAGCTGAAAAGCAATTTTTTATATAAAACACTTTTATTAGTGTCCTGTAAAATAAATTTTAAAAAAATATATTTCGCTAATAATGTTGTTTAATTTATAATTTATTTTTATAAACATAGAGGAAATCTTAAAGGTAATTCTTTTTCAAATTCACAGCAGTTTGAGGTACTTGTATATGTAAATTTTAAGAAATTTAATCACTTAACTGATAACTGAGGTCTGAAAATGTTAAGAAAGCGTGTTAGTATTGAAAATAAATATATCTTCATGATTTCAAACCTCTAGCATATAAGGAAATGAGTGAAAAATAGATAACAACATTCTATCTTTAGAAACATGTAACAAGTCAAGTGAAATAAAAATGTTCAAAATTAATTCAATGCTTGGTAAAAACTTCATATCCTATTTTCATACATTCATTAAGACAACATTTTGAAATCAGTAAAACTTATTTATAGATATGGTGGCATTCATATCAAGCAGCGTTTTTTCCAGAAATTTGACTAATAGCCTTATTCTCTGCAAAATTTTTTCTTTTCCTTTCTTTTTCTTCGGGTATCTAAATTCAGTAAAAATGCTGAAGAAATTCTTACGTATGTAAAATTTTAGTATCGAGAGATAGAACAAACAAGGTAATTTTCTTTAAATTTATTACATTTTTTTTTCTTAAGGTATCATTTTTATAGTAAAAAGGAACCTAATTATTCTATCCTTGTCTCTTGTAGATAATTTAGAAAAACAGAACATTTTGCCATCCTCTTTTTAGAGATTCTAGTTTTATTCCATTATCTCCAGATATTATAATTCTACAGAAGATTTAAAAAAATTATATTTTCATTAACAATTTATTTTACTGCAGTAATTATTTCCATATTGAATATTTCCCATTTAGGGTCGTATGACATTCTATTTGGCCGAGAAAATAATTAACAACACTAATTACAAAGAACATTATTAATTAACAAAGTAGCTCTTATAGATGCGAGGCTTTTCATCTTTAATTATCTCGAAATGTGATGCTTTCAAACGATATAAAAACAGTCGCTGCAATATAATGTGTGCGTATCCGTATTTTTATTGGACGCGGTGGCCTGGAGGTAAGGTCTCAGCTTCGGAGGCGTTGGGTTTTCAGGTTCGAGACCCGATCCATTCCCCCGAAGAACTGTTGTGTGAGTGGCTCTGGTGTTCGTCAAAGAGTCCAGGCCAAATGTCTTATCGCTGGTGTGGAGATGTGGGTGCCAGCTCTGATGTGGTCCTCGTCATCTGACTTGGCTCAAAATTACGAGGTTCGTCCTGTTACGTAAGTATGTTGCCCCGCCTCTCACTTGTAATGCCCTCTAGCGGTATATGTTATAAACGGTCAGTCTTTGTAACATCATCGACGAAGCAGCACGACGAAAGGCAAAGCTCAAACCAACTCCCGAAAGCGGAGAAACAATAAAATCTTTAAAATACAAAAAAGGTCTGTCATCATTATCGAACCTCTCCATTCTGGTCCTAGCGATCCGGAGACGAATTAGCGAAAATATGGAGAAAAATAAAACTCAAAAAGCCAAAGAGTTAAATAGAATCCGTGGAAGGATAAAGGCGAAACTAACAAGTGTTAAAAAGTTTGTTGAAAGTAGTTCAACGGTTGAAGAAGAAAATAAATTCATATTCAGCTGTCAACAAAAGCTGGCAATTGTGGAAGAAATAAAAAATGAATTAGAAATTTTATTCAAGGATTATTTAGAAATCGACGAAGATGAAACACTTAGCCAGAAGTGCGATCAAGAAATGTTGCATATCGAAGAAGAAAGAAACGAATTAGAAGTAAGTTTGAAATGCTTACTCTCTAATTATAATGTTAAGGAAAATGTAATTCATAATATAAATGATCAAAATTCAAATCTGAAAGCTTATATCAATCATATTGAATTAAAAACGAAACTTCCGGAAATTCCCTTACCGCTATATTACGGAAAAATGGAAGAATTCAGTAATTTCAAAAATCAATTTATGTGTCTAATAAATGATAATACCGAATTAACGAATGATCAAAAGTTATTTTATTTAAAAGCTGCCCTTTATGGTGAAGCTAAATATATAGAAACAAGTGACGATACATTTGAGTCACTGTTTGCTGCTCTCGAAGAACGCTTTGAAAATAAGCGAGCAGTTGTTGATATTCACATTCGAAATATGCTAAAACTAGAAAAATTAAATTTTGAGTCTGCAAAAGGCCTACGAAATATCACAGACACAATAAATAAAAGTCTGAGAGGTTTAAAAAGTTTGAATTTAGAATGTAATGACTTAACAAATGCTATATTAGTAAATATAATATTAGAAAGATTTGACAAAGAGAGCAGAAAGGCATATGAAATGTCCATCCAATCAAAACAAATACCTTCATTGAAGGAGCTCTTGCAATTTTTAGAATCAAGAGCGATGGTACTCGATCAATTAGGGAAATACCCTACAAGTAGCAAGTTCCACAAGAAATTTCAAGGCGCAATAAATAAGCCAAAAAACTTTCATCTTAATGCGAATAAACTAAGTAATGTAAAGCCATGTATTTTATGTAAATTTGAGCATCCTTTACAAAGATGCTCTGAATTTTTAAAATTGTTTCTAAAAGAATCGAGTTTTTAGAAAAATATAACATTTGTAAGAACTGTTTGAAATTGCATAAGCCACCCTGCAAATCCACATTCCTCTGCCGAAGCTGTCAAAAATCAGGCCATAATTCCTTGATACATCTGGATACGCGCCGTGCAGAGGTCACGCCCCCAGACGCGGGGGAGCAACTTCATGTAAACAATGAACCGCCTGGCTCGTCGAGGTTGCCACAAAAACTAACCCCTGATGCTGAATCAGCGCTTACAAGTAACTCGAAACTATCTTCAAACATTCTATGCACCGCGCAGTTATTTATTGAAGATGCATTTGGTCAAAAAATAAAAATAAAAGCCCTGTTGGATTCTGGAAGTTCGGTGAACATAATAACTGCAGATTTGGCCAATTCTTTAGATTTGAAGCGGGAAAAAGTTAATGCATCCATCTCTGGTATTAACGGAGGAGAATTCTTCGTTAAAAATAAATTAACCACTACCATTTTTAATGAAGACAATGATTTTTCCAGAACTGTATCATTTTTAATTATGCCTAAAATAAAGCATTTAACTCCTTCTAATGAAATTGATATCTCAAAAGTTAACTTCCCAAGTGAGATAAAACTTGCGGATGAGACTTTTCATATTCCTAGTAAAATTAATGCATTACTCGGATGCGAGTTGTTTTTTGATTTATTGAAACCAGAAAAATTTAGATCATATGATAATTCACTCTTGTTACAAAATAGTGTGTTCGGATATTTAGTAACGGGAACAATCAACGGCAGAAATTCTCATTTCTTTTCTGGATTAATTTTTAAAAATGATAATCTGGATAATTCTGTTAAAAATTTCTTTAACGTAGAATCTTTTCCTGGTGATAATACAGATGATTCAGTCGAATCAAAAACATATGAACAAACTTACTGTGAGGAACATTTTCTTTCCACTCATAAGAGGGATAGTACCGGAAGGTATGTTGTTAAATTACCAATAGTTGAAGAAAAACGTTCTACACTAGGCGATTCAAGAGAAATGGCGGAAAGACGTTTAAATTTACTTTGGAAAAGATTAGATAAAAATAAAACAATGGCAATGCAATACAAGGCTTTTATGGATGAATATTTCCAGTTGAATCATATGGAACGAATTTTAGATTCTCCTGAAATTGCCAATGGTGAATATTATATTCCTCATCATGCTGTGTTTCGCCCAGAAAGCACATCAACACCCTTGCGTGTCGTTTTTGATGCATCTGCAAATTTTAGCAGTGGAGTTTTACTTAATTCCATTTTATTGAACGGCGGAACAGTTCAACAGGAACTATTTCGAATCATCTTGAGATTCCGAACATATCAGTTTGCATTTTGTGCAGATATAAAAAAAATGTATCGCCAAATTTTGGTCTCAGAAGCAGATAGAGACCTGCAAAAAATTCTGTGGAAACCTAACAGATTTGCTCCTGTGGAAACATATAGACTACGGACTGTGACATATGGAACAAAATGTGCTTCATTTTTAGCCACCAGAACATTCAAGGCATTAGTTGAGAAAGAAAAAATTGAATTTCCCCAAGCATCTGCAACACTTCCTACTGATGTTTATGTTGACGACATTTTAACTGGTTCAAATAACTTACCAAAAATCAAGGCTTTACAACAGCAATTAATAGAACTTTTAAGTAAAGGAGGCATGCAACTTCACAAATGGGTTTCCACCCACCCACCACAGATCTACATTGTTTCTGTGATGCCTCAAATAAGGCCTACGGTGCAGTCATCTATGTGTGTTCAAAAAATAAATCTGGTGAAGTGAATACAAGACTTTTGTGCAGAAAATCGCGAATGTGTGCAATCAATAATGACTTTATGAAAGAAGTTAAAACTCCTTGTAAATTGATTTTATTAACTAATATTTCTAATAATTTTATTAGTAATATTTTAAATTTAAGTAACAACTGTACTAAAATTGTAAGTTATCTTTTCAGATTAATTAGTCATTTGAAGTGTTCTTCTGAATGTAAAAAAGGTAAAATAATAATAATGGAAATTCAAACAGCATCCAACTTCATGGTAAGCAAGGTGTAATCTTCTGAATTTTCAGAGGAAATTAAAGAATTAATAAAAGGTTCAGATGGTTTAGTCAGAGTTGTTGTAATAAGAGTTTTGAATGGTGTTATTAAAAGAGGTATTAGTCAAATATGTTTACTCCCAAAAAGTTAAGTGTATGTGTGTATATGATTGTAAATAATACATAGAGACTTTAACTCATTTGTATAAATTTGTATATATAAGAATTATTTCAGTATTATTTTGTGTAAATTTATATATAAGAATTATTTCAGTATTATTTTGTGTAAATTTATATATAAGAATTATTTCAGTATTATTTTGTGTAAATTTATATATAAGAATTATTTCAGTATTTTTTATTTGTTTTTACATTTATTCATTTTTTATAATAATGCTGTCGAATTTATTGTGATGTGTGAAATTCATATAGTGTCTGAATATTGAAATTGTGCAATTTCAAGGCGGGAGTATGTTACGTAAGTATGTTGCCCCGCCTCTCACTTGTAACGCCCTCTAGCGGTATATGTTATAAACGGTCAGTCTTTGTAACATCATCGACGAAGCAGCACGCCGAAAGGCAAAGCTCAAACCAACTCCCGAAAGCGGAGAAACAATAAAATCTTTAAAAAACTAAAAAAGGTCCGTCATCATTATCGAACCTCTCCACGTCCCAAAATAACCCTAGTTTTGCTTTAAAAAACTGGACGTTAATGTAACTAAACTAAACTAAACCCAGTTTTTAATTAATTAATCTGGAGCAATCTTTTAAACTGTAGATTTCAATCCCAAGTAGAGTCACTTCACCTCCTGCTGGTGTGATGTCTGAAGTTTGGAGAAAGCGGCCCCAGTTCAGGCGTCCTCCACAACATCTAACCAAAGTTCAAAATTACGAAATCTGTCCCAAAATGGTGTTGCTTCCAAACAGGTGATTAATATAACTAAGCTATTTTTTTTTTTTAAATTTTGGTCTTACAGAAGTATTGTTTGGCGAAAATAATACATTTTTTTCTTCTATCGAAATCGTAACTTTGTAGAGTTTTTACCTTGACCTAAAATAGATGAGCATCGTTATAAGATTAAGTAGATTGCTGTATTACCATGGGAGAAGGGTTTAAGAAAAATAATCAAACATTTATTTATTTACTTATTTAAAAAAAGCAACAAAGAATATTATTAGAGAATAATATTCTTGGATATGAAGCTTCAATTTAGAGCAGCTGTTTTGAAAAATTTTTTTCCTTCAGTACCTCTTGATTTGTGTTTTTATTTTTTGAGTAAACCCTTTTGAAATACCCTTCTCAAATAAAAGCCTTTATTATTAATGTTGAAAGCTTAAGTTAGCAAAATAATCAAATATAACTGAGATATATTATATTATAAGTTTATATTTTATTCCATTTTCAAGGAAAAAAATATGACAGTTTTTCCCATCTTGAGAGGATTTTTACTTTCTCGTACATGAAAGTTGGAGGAAGTGTTGTAATCATCAAAAACATTTCGAACTTATTTGGTTAGATTAAACTAAACCTACCCCTTCGAGGTTGTGCCCGTTGGTTTCGGTTCTAAACCATGTGATTTGTAATTGGAATCTTTATATGTTATGTGTCGTAATTTTATGAATTTAGTAAAAAATAATGCTAGGACAGATTTTGGATCATCAATTGAAACTAGTTTTACACATTTTTTTTGGTAACCACTGGACTCGATTAGTGATAATAGAACTCCTGCACTACCTTTAGGGAACTCGTAAATTCTGATCTACTATTTTTCTGATTGAGGTAAGCCCCTCAGATTAATTATTTGATAGGCTAATAAAATTATTTGTTGAAGATTTGTAAACATTGGATAAAATTTAAATCAAACGATTGACGATTAGATGGTTGTTTAGAAAACAAGCAGAAAAAAAAACCGAATAAGAAATGGATTTGCCAATCAATGAAGAATTTACTAAAGTAAAAAAAAAATGAAATTGCTTTGTGATTTTAAAAACCAATTAATTAAAAAGATTGATTAATTAAAGAGGCTAGATAATGAAAAGGAAACGGTTATTGACCTTAATGATTTAGAAGAGGAACTACTTTATATTGAAAAATATCGAGAAAATGGTCTTTCTTTCCAAATAAAAGTCGATATATATATATATGTAGAGGTATGTTAACTCTGGCTCGAAAAACATGCCTCTACTAATCGGATAATATATCAAATTAAATATCTCTCACGGGCCCTAGGGGAAAGCCCGATTGAGATTAATGCGTAGAGATGGCTCATATTAAGAGAATCACACACTAATTAAACATAAACAAATTTAATGAACTAGACGAGCGGCTGGACCGCTTTACATCGAGGGACGCTAGTACAGTACCGAACACAGTTCTTAGAGCGGGAATCAGATAGCTTCTTATTGGCTGTTGAGAGACGACGCGAGCGCCGTTAGGATGGCACTCCGTACCGCGAACGCCGCTAGGATGACGCTCCGTACCGCTAACGCCGCTAGGGGGACGCTCCGTACACTACAATCGGCCGTCCTGATGATCTTGACGTCCTCGTCAATCTGAGAAAGAATCTGGAAAAAACTCAAAAAAGAAAATTTTAGATTTTTGCAAACATTTTAGATTTTGTAAAGTAGATGGTTTATGCAGTTGTAGACCAAGGCTTCATATAATCTACTGCTGTAGAGGTATGGTTGGGGCCTTCGTGGATTCCCACTTTCTCCACTAGGTACCTCTCGTGTGGCTTCTTCGCTGTGATGCGATAGGGACCATGGAACTTCGGCCGAAGCTTCAAACCACTGCCGAATTGGGTCCTCTGTATGGCCACTAAGTCACCTGGATTATATTGAGTAGCTTTCTTCCTGCGCTTGTTGTAAGCTCTTTTATTCTCTTCTTGAAGGCGCAAGATATTCTGTCGCGCTTCTTCGCGGATGTCCTCGCGGCTGTCGATGACCATTTGCTCATATTCTTCCTGTAGGATATCGAGAATTTTCTGGTCATTTTTATGCCTCATTTGCACACCGATCATGAGTTCGAAAGGAGTAAATTTTGTACTCCGTGGAGCAGTAGAGTTAAATACACGTTGTGCTGCTTGAACATGAGTGTACCATTTCGTGGGATCATTGATGGAAAGTTTGGCAAGCAGGGGGATAAGAGTTCCATGAACCCTTTCCACTTGTCCATTTCCTCGAGGTATTCCTGTGGTGATTTGAATGTGATTAATATTTTGATTCGCGCAATAGTTTGTAAATTCTTTGGAGGTAAATGCGGAACCTTTATCCGTAATGATGCGCATAGGATTTCCGAACACTGCTTCCTGCAATTGCAGTTTCGTAATTGCATCATTTGCAGTTACACCTTTAACAGGATATAACCAAACAAACTTTGAGAATGCATCTATTATAGTAAGAATATGATTATAATTTTTATTGGTTGACACTAAGGGTCCAATAAAGTCAACATGGTAAGTACTTAGAGGAAAGTTTTCCTTCGGAATAGGATGTAAGAACCCTTCAGGTTTACCACGCTTCCGGTTGACTAGGATGCATTCGACACAGTTTTGTATTACCGATTCAATACTTTTTTGCATATTCGGGAAAAAATAGTCACGTTCGATAATGTTTTTAGTTTTCTCCACGGCGAAGTGCCCTTTTGAATGCGCGTTCTTAATTATTTCGTGTTTCATTAGTTCAGGTATTACGAGCAAACGACGGTTGTCCTGACATTTATACAGAATGTTATTTTGTACCACGAAATCAATTTGACTGTTATCTTTACATAATTCTTTCAATTTTTTTATATATTCATCTGACATCTGTGCCACTTGCACTCGCGCTGTTAAATCATCACAAAGTGCAGTCATGACTGTTGGGTATCTACTAAGTGAATCAACGTGACGCATTTGACTACCTGAGCGATGTACTATCTCATAATCGAAATCTTTTTTATTTTCATTTATGGGAGAAGTTGAATTATTATCATTTTTATTGGGAAAAGTATTTTTAAGATCTAAATAACTATTAGATGGTAAAATGCATTCAAAAGAAATATTAGTATCAACAGCTGCTAAAACTCTTTTCGTTACTGACTTTTTATTAACATGACTAATATCTATAGCCACTAACGGAAGACTGACAATTGAACTGTTCGCTAATTTAATTTTTGTGCTACGTCCTACATAATTTAATTTCTTTACATATTTAGGATTAATAATCATTAATACGCTTCCGCTATCAACCAAAGCTTTAATAGGAACGTCGTTTACAATAATATCTGCGTATTCCAACTCAGCGATTATTAATTCTTGTGGAGTTTCATTTGATTTTAACACGGAGTTTACAGGATTTGAGTTATGGGATCTTCCCTGATTGTTATGTTGTCTAGCATCAACATTTTGGGGACAGAATTTTATTAAATGCGATGTAGAATTACATTTAAAACAAGTTTTCCTATCAATATTTCCACCGTGTACATTATCATTATTTTGGCGGGAATTATTGACGCGCGGCCTTGAGCTGTAGTCATGTGTATATCTACTCTCTTCCCAAAACAAACTTTTATTTCTTGCGCGAAAGTAAATGTCTATTTCTTTTGCTAACATCAGCGGTTTTAACCAGTCGGAGCCTTGTTTGATCAAAATGTGCTCGGATGTGTCCTTGTCAAGAGTGCTGGTTAATTTATCGGTTACAATTAGTTCACAAAGGGTCGCGAAATCTTTCACTTTTCTTAGTTCCAAATAATATTCTAAATTTGCTTTTAATCTTGAGACGAATTGCACGTGATTTTCCCCTTTAAATCTTTTGGCGGCTTGAAAGTTATCCCAACATTCTTTAGCAGATGGTTGGAATTCTCTTAACACTATTTTTTTGATTTCGTCATAATCTTTTATTTCGCTTTCGTTCGCGTATAACAAAACATGTCGGCATTTCTCGCCTAACAAATTTAGAAGGACTTCGGCTTTGTATTCAGTTTTAACCTGTTTTGTTTCGAAAGCACGTTCCAAAATATTGAAAAACAAATTGAAATTTTCTGATTTAGTTGGTATTGGCATTGTTAATGTGCGGATGCTTTTAATTATTTGTTCGATGGACTCCGCATGATTTTCTTGAGGAGGTCCGTTAGGACTACTTATTCCGGTCGCTTGAACGTTTCTCATACTTTCTTCATGAGCTAAAGTTAGTTTTAATTTTTCTAATTCAAACTGTCTTTCCTTTTCACGCGCTTTTTCTGCCTCTTCACGCGCTCTTTCTGCCTCTTCACGCGCTCGTTCGGCCTCTATTTTTCCGCGTTCCTCTGCTTCTATTTTTTCGCGTTCCTCTACAGTTGAAATGATAATGTCTTTAACAAATTCCAAATCATCTTTAGCCGCTTGGCTATTTTCTATAATTTGTTTAAGCTTCACAATATTTGTTTTTTCCGGAACTACCTCACCTATTGCTTCAGCGACAATAATTAAATCTTTCTTTTTTGTATTTTTAAACATTTTGAATATTCCTTTATTTTTCCTAATAACAAATGCTAATATAATAACGATAATAATAATAATGCTAATATTTCTTCAAAACAGAAATTTCTAAAATAAACACATTCAAGCAGTTTCTTTTTCTTGAAAAAGTCATTCACAAATATACAAATCTTAAAATAAATGCTTGCAAGATTCTTTAATCAAAATGATATAGAAAATTCTCCTACCTGTTCTTCTTCAATTATATCCGTTGAGATAATATGCAGGAACTTCACAATTTGTCGGCCACTGCCGAAGCGAAGACTTGCTTGAAAAATTTGTCGACCACTGCCGAACCGAAGATTTTCTTGAAAATTTTTGTCGGCCACTGCCGATCCGAAGACTTTTCTTGAAATATTTTGTCGGCCACTGCCGATCCGAAGATAATTCGACGAAAACTAATGGTGAAATTCCCAGCTTCTTACAGGATCGAAGATTATTTTTCTGTTTCCGAGGTCATTGCACTCCGGACCGAGCCCCCACATGTAGAGGTATGTTAACTCTGGCTCGAAAAACATGCCTCTACTAATCGGATAATATATCAAATTAAATATCTCTCACGGGCCCTAGGGGAAAGCCCGATTGAGATTAATGCGTAGAGATGGCTCATATTAAGAGAATCACACACTAATTAAACATAAACAAATTTAATGAACTAGACGAGCGGCTGGACCGCTTTACATCGAGGGACGCTAGTACAGTACCGAACACAGTTCTTAGAGCGGGAATCAGATAGCTTCTTATTGGCTGTTGAGAGACGACGCGAGCGCCGTTAGGATGGCACTCCGTACCGCGAACGCCGCTAGGATGACGCTCCGTACCGCTAACGCCGCTAGGGGGACGCTCCGTACACTACATATATATATATATATATATATATATATATATATATATATATATATCATAATTAAAAAAAGAATTGAGCGTTATTCTCAGAGTTGACTCTCGAAATAATGAAAAGAATCCTTTGGAATCACTAAAAAGGCACATTGTTAATAAAAACAATATTATTGAACTTTGAAGTTTAAACATTTCTATATTTAGTTGAGATTGTAATTAATGGCTAAATTTTTGAAATTCTTTTAATTTAAAAATACACAACATTGATTCCTCTCTTTCTAAATAAAAAATGCATGTTTAAAAACTTATTAACGGATAACTTATTATTACGCAGTTTAAGGTTCGTAACAATTTCTATAACCCTCTGCCTGCGTAATTTTTTAAAATCCCTATTTAGATGCGATGTTTGGAAATAAGTTCAAATATTTTTCAAACAAGCTGAACTGATATTATATGTTACACGATAATAATATGATATAATAAAAATTTGTATTAGTAAAAATAAACACTCTAAACTACGAAAAGCGCGGGATGCGATAGAAAATGGAATGCCAACCCGCGGAAATTGCGCCATAAGCAGCTGAAGGGTTAACTGAGAAAAATTATGGTTCTTCCATTGCATTAATTAAAGAACGATTTGGTCGTGCAGATTTAAATATTTCTTATCATATGAAGAAATTGTTAAGGATCGAATCTGTTAAATCAGTATCTAACGAAACATTGTTGAGAAGAATATATGAGGCATAGGGAATACAAATTAGATCATTAGAATCTCTAGGTGTTGCTGCTGACGTGTATAGTAGCCCTCTTTGCTCAATAATATTCCAATATTCCCGACATATAATTCCCGAGATAAATTTGCAATATAATAGATCTCGGGAGTTTGATGAATTATTTCACAATAAAAATTTTGTTAATTTTTTGTGAAAAGAAATTTAGTGCCACGAACATCACTTATGATGAGTAATCAAAAGAATTATGTATTAGAAACTTCAGCCACAAATCTTTCATTAAAATTAGTTATATCAATCCTTTAAAGCGAACAAACATAAATTTTGTGATTTTTTTAAAATTATGTAATTAATTTACATGCGTGATGTCAAAGGAAAGAGAAAATACCTTTAAAAAATGTATAGTGGTGTACACCACGAGGCGGAAGGGGGGGGGTCACTGGAGTACACCGTGTACCTACGGCATATTTGAATAATTAGTATTTTTTTTATTCGTTTCATAAGGTAACTATTCATTATTTATTTATAGAAATACTAAAACATATAAAATTATCAATGAAAACGACTTACACAATCTTACAACATGAAAAAAAATTATGAAAGAAAAATAAACAATTTTAATAACAAATATTCCTCAAATAAAGCTAGCAGTGTCAAGTTCTTTACGTGGCATTTAGACTGTAAATACAATCAACAGTATATTTAAGCTATGAAGAAACATAACGTTTAAATTAACCATTTAAAAATTAAGAAAATTACACTATATTAGAAAATTTATTTAACATCTCGAGAGTGTGACTGCTTGTTAATACAAGCAGAGCGCAACTCAAAAAAAATCAACCGTCCTATTTGCAAAAATCCGAGCCAGGAGTGGGATTCGAACCCACGACGCTTTCCACGAACCAGATATTTCTAAAGAGCGAAAGTAGCTCGCACACCATAAAGCATCTAACATATCAACAAGATTGGAAAGTTCACCGTATCAATAATTCTATCTATTATAATTATGTTCAGAAATCATATACATATTTAAATTTCTGTCTAACTTTGAGCGGTTTATATTGCCTAATTAGGTTTGTATACATATATCTCTCTGCGTGTTGATCACCGGCAGTAGCATAGACTATTAAGATTCATAACAGGAAGTATACGAACCACCACCGCACCCAACACGAATCTGGTGCCATAACCACTCGGCCATCCTGACCTATTGAGCCTACTCCCTTTAATCTTACAGAATTTTTAGAATGATGCAGCCTTTAAAAAGCACTTTTCTATGATGAATGAAATATAAATTGATGATTTAATCGATGATGCTATTAAAGAATCTTGTTGATATTCAAGAAAGCGCTGCTTTTTTCAGTGAAGCAAGTATGAATTTACATCAATGAGAAACAGATAATCTGAACCTCTTGAAAGTATAGAAAGAAAATAATTTAGAATGCGGACCTCCAGAAGCAAATTCTTGTATTCATTCATTCATCGTATAATAATTTTTTTTACAATAATATAACCGAATAATAATTCATTCATCGTATAATAATTTTTAAATAATATTTTGAGTCATTATTGAGGCAAAAACCGATAATGTTTTTTTTTTTCTTTTTTGGTTCACTCCTAAAAAAAATGTGCACAGCCTTCTCACAGATCTTTCCTCAATGTTAAAAAGTAGCCATCAAAATGTCAAATATTCACGAGGACGTTCGTCAAAATAATACATGACTTATATTAACAGAAAATTTTTGTTTTTTAAACAGTTTGAAAGGAACAACTATTTCTCTCTTTGGTTTGATTTCAGTAACGTTGATTTCTGATGAAAGGAAAAGTTTTCTGTAGTTTTTTTTCTAAGATGAAATTTTAGAGGCATGTAAGAAAAGGAAATATTTTTTCTGTTCTAGGAATGCTACAACTTGATTGAAAATTTGTTTAATCGCATGATCGAGAGTACTAAATATTGCCAGAAATGTCATCTATTAGATTGATATATACTTAGAATAATATTTTATTATGATATGATATAAAATAATGATTAACTGAAATACAACTGAAAAAAAATCTTTTTGACTAGCTGCAGTTTAAAGGACACGATGCACAGAACATTTTTACGCTTTTAGAGATAGGCAACTAAGTTGAAAAAATCGAGTTTAGACGAAAATATCAAATATTTTTTTAATGAAAATTCTTAATTTCGGAACAGTTTTTTTTTATATATACATAAAAGCGTATGAATTCTTTTTCGAAGTTAATTCTTTGGAAAGTTACTTTGTTTTTTATGCTTGTATAATACGCCATTTAATGCCATTTTACATCTATAACAGTTATTTTCTCAAACACTTAATTTTGCTAAATTTTCTTCTTACAAAAAATATTATAAATTAAAATCTAATGCATATTTATTATTCAAATTTGGCTCACTAATTTCTCAATACTGCAGTACAGAATAATTTAGAAAGATTTTGCAATTCTCCTCTATTCAAAAAAAAAAAAAAAAAAAAAGGAAAATGTTATGTTATTTATCGGTCAAATGCCAATACTTAATGATTCGACAGAAATACAGCCTATTTCTTAGCTCAGGAATTAAGCTTTATATTTCTTAATTTATCTGCAAAGTTTTGAAGAAATCATTTGATAAATTTCTAATCTATAATGTTCATGGTTTATACCACCTTTTAGCCAATATATATATGTAAGCATTACTTTATGTGAAGCAGAAAGCAGTTTCGAAGACAGTGAAGACACTTTCGATTTCGTGCCGTCGTTTTATTTCATCTTGGAGAAGCACGAATTTTGTACAAGCAGGAGCGACGAACAAAACACAACACAGAACGGGACAGTAAGAAATGAGAAAAAAGCTCTTGAACATTTTATCCCTGGTCTTATATAACCTGAGATATTGATAGGGGAAACATTTCCTTACAGTTCTAATAAATTATTAAGATTCTGATAGGGATTTCTGACGCATGTCAATCACAAGTAAGGGAAACACAGGGATCTTTTAAAAAAGAATGTGCTTATCGGACATTTTTCTAGTCCTTCACGCGGAGCGTGAGAATGTATCGGCGTGTAGATGATTCAGCAATTTTATAAATCTTCTCTTGAATTAATTAAGTAGAAACAGTGGAATCGGATCAGGAAATAAGATAATATTTTGGAATGATTTTATGGGCTAAATTAAGATAAAACTTTGTAAATTAATTAGAATTGAAATCAGAGTTTAAAATATCATTACATATATAGATATAAATATATATGAAATCATTTGATAAACTTCTAACCTCTAATGTTTATGATTTATATATATATGTGTGTGTGTGTGTGTGTGTGTGTGCGTGTGTGTGCGTGTAACATATTTTTGGTTGAAGCAGAGTGCTGGTTGAAGACATAGACGAGACGTTGTATTTTTAATTTCGTTTTAATATCCATTTCGGGAAAGCATAATTATTAACAAGAACACGCAGCGAGGCACAAACACAGAAGTCAAAAAGGGCGAAAAGGGCCGAAACAAATAATCACTATTCGTATATAACATTGGGTTTCTGGCCACGTGCCAAGAGAATACATATGTTGACCTTGAGAAGAGTAATGGAGGTATCACTTGCATTTGATATGTAGTACTGATGGCGCATTATTTTTACAAAGGGATTAATTAAATCGAAAGTGGAATTGGATCACAAAATAAGAGAATATTTTTAAAATGAAGTTACTATGGGCTGAATTAAGATAAAATCCTGGAAATTAATTTGGATTAAATTAAGAGTTTAAAATATCATTAAATTCCCCCCTCGGGAAGTATCTCGGGGCCCTTTACATACAGCCATACCTTACAGTGGTGTCTGAGTAAGTTTAATTTAAAAGTATATTGAAAGTGACACTTCAGTTTGCCTTGCCTTCACATTATACAAATATTAATACAGACATCAAAATTATCATTTTATATTAGAAGCATAAAAGGAATTATTTTTGTGAAAATAGTATATAAAAACCTTATTAATCAACTGTAATAACAAAATATTAAAATTAAACAGTATATTGCACAAAGTTATTTTAACCATTTTTCTGTAGAAACTCAGCTATTGAATTTAATTTAATGAAAACAGTCTATGGTATATTTGTCTATATTATTCTTAAATGTTAGGAAATCTGACTCAACAAGACTATTAAATTAGAAATAAAGCATTAAATTATTATAATCAGTATAATTAAATATTAGTATCGTTATGATTTTAAATAAACTATTTTAGCTCTAAATAAAACACAAGCTTCAAAACTTCAGGTAAAAAAGTTAAGATGTGAAAATAATACTTGCAAAATTGAAATATCTCATATGAAACACTTGGAACTGAAACCATAAATATAAAATTCAAAAATATCTAATGAAAATCTTGGAAATGTAAATAAATGTAAGATTCATGTATTTCAAATAAATCCTTTGAAATGATAATAATAATTGCAAAATTCGAAAATTTGAAACAAAACAATTGTGAATGAATGTAACAAACACAAGACTCAAAATACTCTTGTAGTATTTGGAGAAAAAAAATATATAATATAAAAAATATTTGGACACAGTGATAATAGAGGGCAGCTCAATAACTGTCAGAGGTGCAAAAATTTCCCCTGAGGTATTCACTACCTTAGTCTAATTATCATGCGCCATTAATTATTAAGTATATAAGAATCTTGGTATGTTGTTTTTTTCGTTCACAAGGTTTGAATGCAAAATTTTTACAAATCTTTAAGTTAGATAAATTGAATTAAATTGTTGAAATCATTTTTTCTTAGTTATTAATAGCATGTACATAAATTTCAAATTCAACAAATAATAATATTATGAATAAATTTTAAATAATAGATTTGAAAAAAATTAAAACTCAATATTTTAAACTAAAACTCACGATATTTTGAATAATAATATAAAAAGATTATTTGAAATTATATTATAATTGAAAAATGCAATTCAAAATAAAATCAAAAGTTCAGAATATACATCTTGAATTTAATCCGTTGAGTCAGTTGATGGAAGCTTTTTTTTTTAATACTAATAACTTTTTGATGAATAATGGCACAGGTTGGAACTTCTTGAAATTAAGGAGCATAAACACAACTTTTTGATGAATCGTGGCACTCTAGGAGTTGGAACTTTTTGAAATTAAGGAGCATAAACACAAGAGGAAATGGAGCACAAACACGTCGGAGAGCTGGAACGTCGGATGAGGTCGTAGGTTACGGCAAGAGTAGCGATGAGCAGCCGGGTAATTCAGGAATTCGGACGATAGAAAATATTGCATCGGTTGGGTGGAAAGGTAGGAGAAAACAATCGCTGTCGGAGAACTTTAGCGTAGCGAGAGACAGCACGGCCGAGCCAGCACGGAATCATCTTCAGAGCACGGCAAGTTGCGGAGGCATCACAGGAAACTATCCTTGTCGACTTAATAATATGTAGATTTTCGAATCCTACCGGCTAAAAAATATGTAACATATTTTGGTTTAAGTAGAATGCATGTTCGAAGCAGTGAAGAGACTTGGTGTTCTTAATTTCGTTTTATTCTCTCCTCTCCTGGGAGACAAACATATTTACAAGAAGACAAAAAGGGACGAAAAAATGATCACTAACCGTATATAACATTGGGTTTCTTGCCACGCGCCAAGAGAATACATATGTTGACCTTGAGAAGAGTAATGGAGATATCACTTTCATTTGATATGTAGTACTGATGGCGCATTATTTTTGCAAAGGGATTAATTAAACCGAAAGTGGAATTGGATCACGAAATATGAGAATATTTTTAGAATGAAGTTACTATGGGCTAAATTAAGATAGAATCTTGGAAATTAATTTGGATTAAATTAAGAGTTTAAAATATCATTATATATATATATATATATATATATATATATATACAAAAGTATTAGAATCAAGTTAATAGGAAAAACAAAATCAAATAAAAATTAAACCAAAAAAATTATTAAAAAATATTAAAAAAGAATCCGGCCTGAAGACTTTTTCAAGGGTCACCCTCAGGCAGGGATTCAAATAAAGGGATTTTTTCTGTGAGGACATACAGACATTAAGTCTAATAATGATTCCTCGTGACCCGAAAATCCCCCGAAATTATGCTCAAGAGATATACCATTTTAACAGAAAGGAAATACAAAATAACAAATTAGAAAAAAACCACAAAGTAAAAATACAATGAAAACAATAACAATAAAAACAAAAACAGCATTAAAATTAAAATTAAAAACAAAAAGGCCAGAACATACCTTCCAACAGTGAATGAAACTTTAAACAATCGATTGTGATTTCCTGTTTTTGAAAGTTAACGGTTAAATTATGTAAACAGAGGTAGGCACCCAGCGCCATCTATTGAGTGATCCAATATGCAAGTAAATTTCTATTTTTATTTAAGCCAAAAGATTAATCCCAAACCATACCTTGTTTAATTAAAAAATTGACATTACAGTAATTTCTAGGAAAATCATTTTTAATTAAATTTTTAAGGAGGATATTTGATGCTTCAATATAAGAATTTTTATTATTGCAAACCCTTTTGATCCTGTTAACTTGTGAGAAAATTAGATTTTTGAAAATTTTAGAGTTTAGATTGGAATGGTAGTTACATAGTTTTGTTATTTTAAAGTTGAAATCATCCCTTTTATCGTATATACCAACTATTGTTTTATCATTAGCAATTTTGATTTTTAAATCCAGAAAGGTAGCCTCAAGTTGATTTATATTTGTATCTTTTAGAATTAAATCTTTTGGATAGCAATTAGTAATAATATTAGTATTGTCGAAGTTAATCAAAAGTAGGTCATCAATATATCTCCACCCGTTTATTAAATTATATTTAATTATTTTTTTCTCATAGTAATGCAGGAAAATATTAGCTAAAGCACTTGAGAAAGCTGTCCCCATTGGAATGCCCTTGACTTGTTTATAAAAATTAATACCATTAAACACGTAATTTTCAGTAATATTAAAATTACATAACTCAAGCCAGTTATTTTTGAGTTATGTAATTTTAATATTACTGAAAATTACGTGTTTAATGGTATTAATTTTTATAAACAAGTCAAGGGCATTCCAATGGGGACAGCTTTCTCAAGTGCTTTAGCTAATATTTTCCTGCATTACTATGAGAAAAAAATAATTAAATATAATTTAATAAACGGGTGGAGATATATTGATGACCTACTTTTGATTAACTTCGACAATACTAATATTATTACTAATTGCTATCCAAAAGATTTAATTCTAAAAGATACAAATATAAATCAACTTGAGGCTACCTTTCTGGATTTAAAAATCAAAATTGCTAATGATAAAACAATAGTTGGTATATACGATAAAAGGGATGATTTCAACTTTAAAATAACAAAACTATGTAACTACCATTCCAATCTAAACTCTAAAATTTTCAAAAATCTAATTTTCTCACAAGTTAACAGGATCAAAAGGGTTTGCAATAATAAAAATTCTTATATTGAAGCATCAAATATCCTCCTTAAAAATTTAATTAAAAATGATTTTCCTAGAAATTACTGTAATGTCAATTTTTTAATTAAACAAGGTATGGTTTGGGATTAATCTTTTGGCTTAAATAAAAATAGAAATTTACTTGCATATTGGATCACTCAATAGATGGCGCTGGGTGCCTACCTCTGTTTACATAATTTAACCGTTAACTTTCAAAAACAGGAAATCACAATCGATTGTTTAAAGTTTCATTCACTGTTGGAAGGTATGTTCTGGCCTTTTTGTTTTTAATTTTAATTTTAATGCTGTTTTTGTTTTTATTGTTATTGTTTTCATTGTATTTTTACTTTGTGGTTTTTTTCTAATTTGTTATTTTGTATTTCCTTTCTGTTAAAATGGTATATCTCTTGAGCATAATTTCGGGGGATTTTCGGGTCACGAGGAATCATTATTAGACTTAATGTCTGTATGTCCTCACAGAAAAAATCCCTTTATTTGAATCCCTGCCTGAGGGTGACCCTTGAAAAAGTCTTCAGGCCGGATTCTTTTTTAATATTTTTTAATAATTTTTTTGGTTTAATTTTTATTTGATTTTGTTTTTCCTATTAACTTGATTCTAATACTTTTGTATAAATTCATCTGTGTTTTAGAAGTAGCTGCAATTGCGCTCTCTAAATACTATGAAGTTCCTTTTTGGTTTTAGTTTAAATAGATAATAAATTTTAGTTGCGATTTCGAAACTGTTTTGTTTCGTTTTCATTTTAGTTTCGTTTTCAAACTTTTTCTTACTTTAGATTGGTTATATATATATATATATATATATATAATTTTCAAAAAACGTTTGGGTTTGGCTTTAACTGGTGTTCTTTTGTTCCAAAGAAGGTATTTATTCAGTTTACTTAATGCAGAAACTCTTAAATAATAAAGTATTTTACAAAAAAAAACAAAAAAAATCCATTCCGAACATAGTCACATGCCTTACTTAATTTTGAATAATTAAATAATGAATGATAATAATTTCATTAATTTACAAATCACATTTGTAAAGAATTAAGTTTAAAGTGATTCTTGTCGAAATATTAACAAGCAAAATTTTTTCAATAAAATCTGTCTTGTATTTATCTATCATGTTAAAAGTTGGAATATAGAGGAAAATAACGAAGATCCTGTTGGAGAAAATTTCTTATTGCATCAAAGGCCGTAAATCAGAATATATATCAATTCCCTGTAAGAATCTATGCAATCTGACTATTGCGTAACTATTGAATCCTATCGTGAGCACCGAGAATTGTTTTAATTTGAAATTAATTCTGAGACAAAAAATAAATAAGAAATACTCAGAGGATTTTTAATTTTGTTCGCTCATTCCAAAGTATATTATTAGTATTATTAGAAATTAACTTCTATAATTATTCATTTTTTAGTTATATTTTAGGTTTTTACTAAGCTATAAAAAAGTCTCTAAAAATGCTTAAATCAACGAAAATGATTAATTCATCATTAGTTCCGATTAATAAGGTTTGTTTACTTTTGTTAATTAAATCAATATATGCCCAAAAATTATTTGTAATATCACCTTGTCGTGTAAGGCTTTTGACCAGCATTAATCAGTTCTTCAAAAAAAGAGAAGTAACTTTTATCAATATTTTAATATTTAAGGAAAAAATATTTAAGCCCTAATTTTTTTGATAACCTGGAGCGAAAAGTTAAAGACGTGATAAAAGTATATCATTTATTTATTTTGCTTGTCTTGTCTTTACTTTGTCTTGCTTTAAAGAAAAATTGCTTTAGAACTTATTCGCTAAAATTTGAAATAAATCCATTTTCTAAATATCTTCTTTAAGTGCTCATTTATTTAAAATTTATTTTATTCTGATGCATTATGATGCCAGTGATGAACCAATGTGATTAATATGAAATATTGGACTATTTTAATTGTCATTTCCATAACGAGATGGAAAATTAAATTATTAACATTTGGAAATGTTTAGGGCAAAAATCACAGTTGCGATGAAAAAATTCAGTCTGGAGATTGAAATGGATCCTTTCAGTTCCAGAACTTTCTGAATTTAACAAAAGGATATTGGGATTTATGTTTTCTTATCCGTGAACACGATATCTCGAAAACTGATAAAGCTGGTTAGCTGAAATTTGGTATGTTAGCTATACACTAAAAATATAGATACGTATCAAATGTTGGATGTAGTACGCGAAGGGGAAGTTGATATTTCTCTCCATCCACATACATGTAAACGAAATAACTCAAAATCAATGAGAGTAAATGAATGAATTTTAGCATGTGGATTTATCATCATTTGTGTATATATGTAATAAATGTATCGAAGGATACACCGTCTTCGATACATTTATTACATTTGATTGGTTATGATCAATTTGGTTATATGCGAACATGATAATGCAAAAACACAACAAGTTAGAAAAATCAAATTTAATGGGTGATTTTGATATCAAATAGTAGATTTGCATTAAATTAGGTACCTATAGAGATACAACCAAAAATCATGTCCAAGTTTCTTCAGTATATTATGAAGCTAAATGTAAAGCGTGCTAGAATGTGTAAGCTTTCTAGAAATTTCAACTTCCTCCCTGTTTTTTATTTATTTATTATATGTTCCTGCAAAATAAGATGTTAATACAACAAAGCTTTTTAAATAATTTATTTTTTGTGTGTCTATTTCTTTGAAGCTAAATGCATAGGATTTAGGTGTTGTAGAAAATAGTATAGCGAAAACCATTGATGAAAGACTAATTTTTGATTACATTAATACTGAACAAATTCTATCTAAATTTAGTAATAAACCTTTTAAGATATTTTCATTTTTGTTTTCTAAAATTTCGCCTGAAGCATTGATTATTAATGTTATAAAACCAAGTTAGAAAAATCAAATTTAATGGGTGATTTTGATATCAAATAGTAGATTTGCATTAAATTAGGTACCTATGGAGATACAACCAAAAATCATGTCCAAGTTTCTCCAGTATATTATGAAGCTAAATATAAAGCGTGCTAGAATGTGTAAGCTTTCTAGAAATTTCAACTTCCTCCCTGTTTTTTATTTATTTATTATATGTTCCTGCAAAATAAGATGTTAATACAACAAAGCTTTTTAAATAATTTATTTTTTGTGTGTCTATTTCCTTGAAATTAAATGCATAGGATTTAGGTGTTGTAGAAAATAGTATAGCGAAAACCATTGATGAAAGACTAATTTTTGATTACATTAATACTGAACAAATTCTATCTAAATTTAATAATAAACCTTTTAAGATATTTTCATTTTTGTTTTCTAAAATCTCGCCTGAAGCAATGATTATTAATGTTATAAAAATAAAAAATTCCAGAGTCCACTTACGAAATACCATCTCCCTTACATCCCCTTAAAATGGCGACAAATTCTCTAGAGCAGAAATGTAATGATATCAAAATTAAAGATATTTGAGGAGGCAGTCCCTTTTTGTGCAGAAAAAGAATCTGTGCATTATGATATCAGATGTAAGGGCGATATATGGAGATACGATATCTCTGAAAATAATATCGATGAGTATAGTTGACGCATTTTCTGGATCAACGTATATACATTAATGTATTTAAAAAATAAATCCCAAAACGAATCTTCCGCACGGCATCCATCTTGAGTTGCTATGGAAACTGCGTATGGCCGCCTTTTATCGATCAGGAATCAAACCATTCCCATCATGTCCTCCTGAGCGAATGTTTATTTTAGTATTTAAGCTAAGTCTCAAATTAAGTTTAACGTACTTTCTCATAGAATTCATTTTTTTTATTTGATTTTCTTAATACTCTTATAATTATATGCTGGTTAATGCAGAGATATAAATGTGTCGGTTATTCAGTCTCATAGCTTTCTTAACGCTGATTAATAATATCATTAGTCGGAGACTAAATAATCTTCCGCTTCCTTAATGGAGCTGAAATAGGTAATTACAATAATATTTTGCTACAAATAAGTAGCAACGCTTGCATTAGTTACAATTCACTATCTTGCATTAGTTACAATTCAGGCTTGGTCGAGGGCACTACAAGTTGCCCTCGACCAAGCCTGATATTTTAAAAAAATATTTAACCCCAATTTTTTTATTAAGTAAATTAAATTAACAATTCTCAGTTTTGATGTTCTAGTAACTTATTTAAACCCCATTATTGTACGACTACAACTAATAGCAAAGCATTGCTAGCATGTCATTTACAATATCTATTTCATCTATGTTTTTGAGAGGGAAAACTGTTGAGTCTATATATTATCAGGGGCGGATTGTGTTGGCGACCCCCTAGGGGGCCTCTTGGTGGGGAGGGGACTATGAAAGAAAGCATCACGCAAATGAAATTGTGAATTTTAACCTGCTAACTTTGACGTTATAAAGTCAGATAGTTTCACATATTTTTATTCACAGCAATTATATTATTATTGTCAATAATTGATTTTATAATTATTTGTCTTTTATTTTAATTTCCAAGTTAATTAATTCATCATTCCTTTCTAACTCAAAATTATCCTCTAAGAATTGAAAGCAATAATGGATTTCTACCAGCATTCAAAAATGTAGGCTCAACATTTAAAAAAATTATTATTATTCCCAAGTTTTTTCCAATTAAATTTTTTTATCCTAACATAGTTTTTTTTTAGATATAATTGAAAAAGATATAAAATTAATCCTTCATTAAACTGATGTTAATCAAATTATTATAATTATTATGATTAATAACTTCAATTACAATAAAATGAAAGAAAAGATATGTAATAATGTAATGCCTTTGTAATATAATACTCAAAAGCATTATTTTACAAATTTGAATAATTTCTCTAAAAAAATTAATATTGCATAGTATAGTAAAAAATTTAGTATTGTACTTGAATCATGACAGAACTTAAATCTTACAGAGTAAATGCATCATTTTTATGAAAACTTTTTCAAAAAGATTATTATCTATTTTCTTAATTTAAAATAAATAATTGTGACAAAAGCACAACATTAATGAAATTTCGAAGTGTTGTATTCAATGACACATAATTAGGCCAAGAATATTGTCAAGAGAGAATTCCATTGCTAAGGTATGTAATTGCTGCGTATATGATAAAATTAAAACACACATCAACAACAAAATCAGTATGCATTGAAATAATTTAAACTAATAAAATGATAATTAAATTTTTAATTCAAATGCATTAAAAAATTGTTTATAACATTTTGTTCTGCCCGGTTTAAGCCTCATTATTTAATTTTCTTATGTGATTTACAGTAATTGCTATAAAACTTCATTACTAAACAATGACTTCATGTTTGATTTATAAATTAAAAATCAAAGATCCATTCTTAAATATTGTTTTCTGATATATTAAATATATTTATGACATATTTTATAACAGTTTTTTTAAATAAAATTTTTTTTATCTAAAATCAGAAATTGAAAAATAAATAAATAAATAGATTTAGAAATAAAAAGACAGATTCGCTTCCATTCTAAAAAGCTTTTAAATAGAGAATGGGAAAAAATTCACCCACCGTAAACTGGGGCAGCTTAATTCCCTCCCCCCTTTCAACTGCTTTGTAAATTAGCAATATATAAAAATGTATCAAAACAATCATAAATCCTTAAACTCAATCCCTAGTTTAACATTCCATTGACACATAACAATATGAGTAAAAATTAATTTTTAAAAAAATAAATAATAGCATTGACGGAATTACCTATGGAAAAAGAGCAACTACCGGTTTTATTAAAAGCAATAAAAATTACCACAAAACGCAAGAAAAAAATTATTTTTAAAAGTGTAAAAATATTTTATATATTAATATTAATTCTTTATTGTAAAGAAAGAAGCTAAAAAAATTTCAATGCTTAAAAAAATGGAAATTTTTAAAGAAAAAAAAACTAATTTATGATTAATGATTATAAAAATATCTGCTAATGATAAAATGGCGCACAGTCATCATGGACGCCATTACATTTCAAAACTCTGTCACATTCGGAAGGGAGAGTAAAATCGATTTCAAAATTCAACGTTTTCGAACTTAAAACTGAAATTAAATAAATGTTAAAATCGATTTTAGAAGTCAATGAATGCCTCTTAAGTCATCACACGTTAAATAAAATGGCCAATAAAACACCACAACTGAAAATTCAGCAGAAACTCAGTTGCTTTATGTAATTTATCAAAACAGCAGGTTAAAAGAAACCTTCGATATTTTCAACTAATATCCGCCATTAAAATCGGATCTCTCGCTGACACTTGTTTGGAAGCCGTGACGTCATTCGATGGTTTACCTCCGGTAGTGATCTGGGGAAGAGAGAGAAGCGTCTGCTCAGTCCGCATTCGTCATTTGAGGCATTCAGACGAAATTCTACACCAGTTTCCGAAGTAGAGCGACAGCATTAAGAAGTAAGTAATATTTCATTGAATTCTATTTGATTATCTCTACATTGCATTCAGAATTTCTTTTGATTCTTTTTAATCATAATTGGGCGAACGAGTACAAGAATTTTCGTAGTTATTGATTTTTACTTTTTGTTAAAGCTTCTGCGTTTCCAGACTTGTAATAAATCAATTTATCTTCAATTAATCATTGTGTTATTCAAAGTATGAAGTAAAATAATACTGCACTTCAAATCAAAATTTAACAAGTATATTTATTTTTAAATAAATATAAAGAAACATTCGGTTGATCAAAAAAAAAATGTAGTAAGGGGGGGGGGGGAGTGAAGCAAACGATGCTAAAATAATTTCTATTTTAAATTTTAGAACATGTCTCAGAATGTGTTTTTAGCTGAATTTAGATTATTTTCTTCCCTTTCCTATTGACTGTGCTCAGGTATTTTTTTTTTTTTTTGCAGATCTTTTTGATTAACAAACCTAGATACTAAATGAAATATTTCTGTTCAAGTAAATGTTTTAATATTATGTTTAAAATATACAAAAAAAGGAAAGAAAGAAAGAAATTGGCCCACGACGTTTTGTAAACTGAAGATTATTCTCATGAATTTTGATATTTTTTATTATTTTCAGAAAAGAACGGAGAAAAGCATAAATAAATAAATTTAGCAAGTTTATCATTTTGCTAATATTTGTAATTAAAGGCAGAAAAGATTAACATTGAATTATTATTAAAATATGGCACTACTATAAATTATTAATGATTCCTGAAAATTATTTATTATTATAAATGAATTAGTATGTTTGTTTATAATAAAAAATGAACATAATAGCTAAAATCATTATTCACTTTTATTTAACTCGGCTTGTTTCACGTTTGTAATGGAGTTCATCATTCGAAATTTCACACTTTCCCCGATGTTGCAGGGACCTAAAATTTTGTACATGTTTTCTTGAAGACAAATATTTTTTTTTAATATTTTAGGAATTTAATATTTAGTTAATCAGTTTTTTAGATCAATTTTAATTTCATACAAATGGCATCACCTATTAGAGAATTTGAGAAAAACTCTGATTATATAAGTGTTTTTAATGTTTATAATATTGAATTATATACTAAAGCCTAAATAGAAGTAATTAAAATGAACGAAAATCTACTTTTTATTTCACTTTAGAATTTCATTATTAAAAATATTCTTATTAAATTAATTTTTAATTAGAAATATTGTGAGAGTCCGATGATAAGAATTTTTAATTACAACAGTCGTCTTAAAGTACTCCTAGCGTTATTTCAAAATGGAAGTTTAATCGCATAAATTTAATCAGTACACTGAAAGTGTCTCTCTAAAATGTTTCTAGCAGTATTTTAATTTTAAGACGGTGTTGATACAGCTGAGATTAAAAAAGTGTACAAAAGTTGCTTTTGCTCAAAAGTGGAAAAATAGATTAAAATAATAAAAGTTATTAGTAGCTTCGTCGGGGCTAACATAGCAATTGAAAACGAACCAAAAATCTGTTCTAAATTCTAAAATTTACTTCCATGTATTTTGAAATACTTTAATAAAAAAGAATTAAAATTAGCTAATTTATTATTACTAATATTTATTTTTGAAAGTAAAGAAAACTAATATAGAATTATTATTAAAATGAATATTGCTGTTAACCTTTAGCGATTCATGAAATTTATTTATTAATAGAACGGAATTATAATAATTGTTTAAAACAAAAATAAATTATAATTGATAAAATAATTCATTTAATTATTATTTAATTCTATTTTTTCATGTTTGCAATAATGGAAATTTATATTCGATTTCCACTCATTTCCTCATATACCAGAATTTTGCAGTTTTAGACACTGATATATTCTTGCTGCTAATGTATTATTTTAATATTTTGGGAACTTAATATTCAATTAGACGATGCTTGATTTTACATCAGTGGTGCCGCTGGCCATGAATTTGAGGGGAAAAAAGTTTCGTTATATTTATTCAAAATTCCGTAATATTTATAATATTGAGCTATGAACTAAATAATGCAAAAAAGAAATATTTAAAATAATCAATCTACTTATTAATAAAAGTTTGTTATTAAAAGTGTTTTATTAAATTAAATTAAAGTTATAGCATAGCTTCAAAATAATAAGGATCGTTTCAAAATACCCCTCATATAACTTCAAAATGGAACATAAGTGTAATAAATATTATCCACATAAGTGTAATAAATATTATCCTTGCTGATAGCTCATCTGAAAAATCTTTCCTGCAAAGCTTTAATTTTAAGACGGTATTAAAATATCTAAGATTTGATTTGATTTGTGAGATTTTTTTGGCGCAATAGCCATATTTGGTTAAGCGGCGCCATTAAAATATCTAAGAAAAGAACAATGCGCGGTAAATGGTGTTCAAAGATGGCGAGCAGATGCTATTTTTGTAATCATAATCCCTGGAGCGTTTTCCCGGAAAAGGCTAAGGCTGTTCCCAGAGTTTACACGTGTTGCGCAGATCTCTCAAATCAGACCAATTTCATTTCAAGACTGGTCATTAGGATGATGTGGTAGATTTATAGTGCTCTCTTGTCCTTTCATTTAAAGACTGGTCACCGGAAAGATGTAATAGATTTTCCTTTCTCAATTGGGTTTTTAATTGCATTTTATATCGTACTTCTTTATTAAAGGTAAATTTCCTAATAACATTCTGTTAGTGTAAATTTCACTTTCTCGTAAGTCTAATTATCACGAAGTTAAAAAGAATATTTCTTGGCAATCTTCATTACTCGAGTAAATTCGAGTCTAGTGGAAGTTGTAGTCAATTTTTGGCTTCTCTTCTGTATTTTCAAGAAGGATGAAACAGTTCATGTCTTAGATTACTGAGCCTGCATGCAGTAAGAAATTTTCTATTTAAATAGATGTGTTCAAATTTTTTTTGTTAATTACATAAATGTCAGATTATTTTTAATAATAAATTTTTAAAAATAACATTTTAATTAGATGTTTGATATTTCAATTTATTAATATAATTTCCAAAATTAATTTTCAAAACTTTTCCCCTTCTTTTCCTTGCATTTATTTGTGTAGATTTACTTGTTAATCAAAAATTAATCTTAATCCTGCGTTTAGTTTTCACATCAGAATCCCATCTATTCATTTCTTTTAAAAATAATATTCACGAATTTCTATTGATAAGAATGTATATGTATCCATGCTCGGTCTATACGGTTATTCAAGTTTTTTTAGTTCTCTTATTTCTTTGTACTTTCGTCCACGCTCTAATTTCTTATGTTTACTTGTGTACTTATTTTCTTTTTATATTTTGCTATATGTATTTACCTCCTCCTAGTACTTAAATTGAATTTTTCTCCTTTAATTTTTTTCTATTTCTGTTTATAGCTAGTATTATCAAAAAAATATTTCTCTCAATTTTAAATTGATATTTTTAATGGGACAAATTTTTCATCAAAGAATATAGATTTCCGCAATTTTTTTTTGGAAAATGAACGTTTGTGCTATGTTAGGTCATTATGAAGAGTTTATGATTTTCTTGTATAACAGAGCTTCTTTAACTGTGATCCCAAGTTATTCAGGCAACATTCATGCATATTTGCATAAGGAAAGCGAGAAAATATTGACATCAAGCGACTTTATCAGAATCTTCAAGAGCAGGAAAAAATTAATTTAAATTAAAAATGTGCAAAAATAAGCTAAACGAGAATAATGTTCCTTTGTATAATCTCACAATTAAGTTAATAAAATTTAGTTAAAAAATAGTTCTAAAGCGGAATAAAGTTTATGGGAGAAATATTGTTGTATTTGATTTATCCTCTTAATACTGTTAATGTTTGAATTTGCAATAAAAGGACTGATCGAAACGAGGACGAGTAAAAACTACGTGTCTTGCAAAAAGTTGCTGAAATATTTGCATCCTGCAAGAAAAATAAGAAAGAATACCTGCAATTATTAAAAAAAAAAATGTTAAGCAATTTTTCAAAATTTCAGTAAATTTGCAATGGTTGCAAAGCTAGTATCAGGAAAAAAATATTTTTCTCTGTTTTAAATTGATGTAATAATTGTTTTCGCCGTTTGATTTCAGTAAATTAAAGAAAAACTGCTAAATATCCCGAATATTCGTTTATATTAAATGAAAATTATTTTTTAAAAATTAGCCGGAAATTTCTTAGCATAATAGATTTTAAAAATATTTTACAGATATCTTAAGATATCTATAAAATAAATTTATGCTCAACTTCTAAAGTTCTTTCTACATAAGCCCAAAGTTTAAGAAGAGACTGGCGTGAGAATGTGTAAGGTCGGAAGAACTTTTAATCTAACATTTTTTTGCAATTCAAAATTGAAAGATAGATTTAAAAATACGGTTTAAATAAAAAGAAAGGTTAGATAATTTGAATTAAAGAACTTTATTTAAAAAGAATTATTTATAAAATTTCATGAAATTGCAAAACAGCCCTAACTCTTTCAGTTTATAAATGTCTTGTAATTTGGCTCACTAAAAATTTGTAATGTTTTTCCATGTTTTACCACTAGTTAAAAAAAATCTTGCCTTTGATTTGTCTTGTACCAAATTTAGTACTTCATAGCTATTGCTCTTCAGTGCAAAGACATGCACGTCGACTTTTATTACTATGTATCACATCTTTTACATGTTAATTTTTTAATGTTATCTGTATTGAAAAAAATCGTGCATATCGAAATAAATGCTGTATATATCGCAAAATGATGATAGATTAATATGCATGACTTTTTGTTTTCTGTTACAGAGATAACATGTTTAAAACAACAAACAAATATATTAACTCATTTTTTTCCTTTCTTTTAATTAAATCCTTATTATATGTTTGGTGAAGCTATGTTTATGTAATCATGATTTCCAATGATGCTGAATGTTATCAGTTAGTTCCATCATTTTTTCAGTAGATTTATCAGTTGTTTTCAATATTCTAGAAAAACATCGATATATTTGTACTACTTATAAATTAAATTTCTGCATGAATATGCATTGTCTTAACATTTAGTGTATTTAATATCTTTTCTAAAGTGATAAATTAATGATGAGAGATCTTGAATTTTTCGATATAATCTCATCAGATTTTCCAAAAAAGTTTCTATAATAACCGGAAAAAAATTATTCACCGATTTTTGAAAAGTCCATCATATAATACGATGCATCAATATTTATTGAAAGCTGGCATTTTCCAACACACTTCCGTTCTGAGTCATGATATATTTAATAATAATCTTTCTAAAGAGTATTCAAGAGAAGCCAAAAACTTTCTATTAAATTAGCTAGTTTTCAATTTGTGCAATATATATCTCAACCAACAACTTCGTGCGCAACAATTTCTCAATCTGTGCAGTCATAAATAGCTGTGCGAACTAAATTTCCAAAGGACACTTAATATTCAAGTTCCAGCTGTTCATTCTAGTCTCTTCCGAAAATGAATCCACAGGTGAGTATTTTCTGTTTTCTGTACTTGTAATTATAGCTTATTAAGTGGAAACATTCAAAGCGTCACTTTTTCCTTGATAAAAATATTTACTGTAGGTGAAATTTTTCACTCAAGCCATTTTCGCTTATTTGGCTGAATTTGTCCATCTGGCCTCTTTCCTGTTATGCTCATTTTTATATGGGTAAATTTTAAATAACTGGTTAGTATATCCATGAAAAGAGTTTAATGACTTTATCCTTTTTTTTTTGGTTAAATGTATTATTTTGTTAGCGACCAAGGAATATTTTAAAAAATTAAAAAACTACGGGCCTTTACAAATGATGTTATGATATCTTGAACAAAGATTATAAAGTTTATTATTCGTAAAAGATGCATAGATTTTTTCACAAATTATAAAGTAAAAAAAAAATCGGAACTAATAAGACAAAATGAACTCATGCCTCATTATCCATTTTAAGTTAATTAAGTTAGTAATTAATTTTTAAGTCTTCTATGAGAATTCTGATTCTTTTCTGTTTAAAATTGATTAAAATATCCTTTTCACATGCTAAATGTTAGTAAATGGAGGAGGTGCTACAAGAGGCTCTTAAGTATTTGTTTGATTTAGGAATTAAAATTCAGAATTTCAAAGAAAAGTCAAATGAAAAAAAAAATCGTCAACTATGTTATTTTATAGAGCAAGTCTTAAGTTGTTTCTACTAAATCCTCTCTATTTATTTTGAGACTCTTACTTCCGGTTCAAAAAAAATGCGTCAGTTGAAATAAGGATTATATTTTATATAGCTTGAGAGAAAAAAGGGTTTCAAAATCCTCCAGTTCAATGAGTCATATTTAGTAAAATAATCTAGAAGACCTAAAATTTTTTTAAAAAAAATATACCCTTCTGCAAGCAAGCATGATCGAGTAATAAAGGCTTGAATTTCATTATTTGAGAACAGCCAACTGCTACTACGATGAAGGATCATGTATTAATAAGTAATTTTCTTCTAGATGGCAATAGAATTGATCTAAAATAGTCTAATTTAAAGATTTTCAAACTTTCATAACTGTCCTAACTAACATAAGGATCCGTGGATTAAAATTGATATCTGTTGTTCTCTACTCTGCAGCTCCAGGATATTTATTTACATTGTCTTTCATCTTTTAGAGATCATATTATTTATATTTTGTATATTTATTTAAAGACTTAATTGTTGTTAATCTCAACATTTATTTTATAAGCATATTTAAGCAAGCAGAATAAAATAAATTTTTATAAATATATTTTGCTGATATTGAATGTTGCAGTATATTCTATTCATTTTATTAGTTCTCAGTAGGTTTCGCATCTGTTTTTAATATGCCTATAAATGTCAAGAAATTCAAATAAATAACGAATTTAAACTTCTGGTTGGATTTCCATCACCAAACTTTCTACAATGTTTCAATGAAATCACATACACTTTCCGATACTGGATTATTAATATTAGTTCGGCATTCATCGATGGAATCTTATCAGATCTGCAAAAGATACATTCTCTTGAAGAAAGAAGAAATGATTCCAGGTTTTCATACTATTTATGAAATAAAAACTAAAAAAGTAGAAAATAAACCATTTCAAGTTTTCATAATATTTATAAAATAAACTTTAAAAAGTAGAAAATAAATTATTTCAAGTTTTCACAATATTTATAAATGATACACTAAAAAGTAGAAAATAAACTTTTCAGGTATTCATAATATTTATAAAATAAACACTAAAAAATAGGAAATAAATTATTTTCTTCATTGTGTTTATAAATTAAAAACTAAAAAGTTAAAAAAAAACATGAGATTTTCTTCAAGATGGCAATAAAAATGGTTTAAAATCGCTTAAATTAAAGATTTTCCAAGACCAATTTTAGGTTCAAAAGTATGGAATTTTGTTCTATTTAAAAATAATTTTTCTAAAATAATAATTAATAGAACCGGTGGACTTTATAAAAATGTAGACTTCCGTAATTATTTCTGTACATTTATTGACTCAATAAACATCAAATTTGATTCTTTAAGTAATTTAAAAATTTTCTCCAATTAGAAGTATACATCTATCTTTGAAAGTTTTAAAATTAGCTGCTATGTCATAATTAGAGCATTAATAAATGATATTTGAAAAGAAATTCAATGAAAAATCATTAATTTAAAAATTTCAGTAGAATATTTTGTTGAAATTTATATGAAGTGCTCTTTACTTACAAACATTTAAAAAAAATGAAAAATCCGCAATTTCTCCAAAGAATCTGAAGAACAAACTTTTTCCCAATCTGAATAATTATCTCCGAACAGACCATATTTTAAGGTTTTTCTCCTTAAAGCATATATGCACCGAAATAAGCACCTCTTATCTAGGTTCTACTCTACAGAACCTAGATATTCACATTATCTTGAGATTTTTTAGATCCATGTTTTTTATATTTGTGTATTTTATATTTCATTTTAAAAACTTAATTGCTATTATCTTAAAATTGAAAAATCTGCAATTTCTCCAAAGAATCTGAAAAACAAACTTTTTCCCAATCTGAATAATTATCTCCGAACAGACCATATTTTAAGATTTTCCTCCTTAAAGCATATATGCACCGAAATAAGCACCTCTTATCTAGGTTCTACTCTACAGAACCTAGATATTCACATTATCTTGAGATTTTTTAGATCCATGTTTTTTTTATATTTGTGTATTTTATATTTCATTTTAAAAACTTAATTGCTATTATCTTAAAATTTATTTTGATGTGTATATTTTAGCAAGCAATGTAAAATAAATTTTTCTAAATGTAATTTGCTCAGATTGAATGCTATCAAGTTATCAAGTCTTTCGCAAACGATTTTACATGACAGATAGGTTTCCTGTAAAAGAATTTCATTTAAAATGTTATATATTTCTACAGTTTTTATACTATGACAATAAGCCAAATTTCATCGATTGCATTTGTATCGTATTAGACTGACTAATTTCAAAGAAAAAAATTTTTCTGGGCCGATTTATATCAAGAATGTAAAATTTTTGACATTCTCTAGTTTGAATTTATCAAAAACTGCAGCATTTTTTTTTTTTTGTAAATTTTATATACTACAAAGTAAGGATAAAAACAACTCCTCTATTATTTTAATCAATTTCTCAACCTCTCAAAATGCGTACAGAGCATTACTCTACTTAATCCAACTCTAATGCTATCACTAAACTGAACCGAAAGTCAACAGCACGTTGGTGCGAGACCTCTAAATCGTGGAGTTCTATGAGAAATTGATTCAATCGGCTTAAGGGTGACTCTGAGAAATCCATATGCTAAATTGAAGTCATTTAGGTTATCATGCACATATGCATACATACGGAAATATAGGCATTCTTCCCGTAGTCGGATTTCGTCCAATATTTGATTATCTATAATGATAGTATTAAAACTAACTACCACATTCTGTCCGTCAAGCTAGTTTAGTTATCACACTAAAACAGAAAAAATTGCATTCTCATGCGAGACCCTACTAGCAATACTTGTTCCAATGGTCTAAATACTGGAATTGTGACCATGTCGTTTTTTATTCCTATAAATTCAATTTTTTTACATTTGCAAATTATTTGAAAAATTTCGATGGGTTTTATCTCAATATTTACTATCTCAAGCATTCTTACACACAGTAAAAGAATGCCAATATACATTTATAAGTGACCAAGTCAAAAGAAAAGTGAATCAATGTTTTCTTTGTTATTTTAAAATGTTTTCTCTGTAAAAGAAAAATATTACTTATCAGTTCATGTGTAAGGTGACCATTTTTTTTAAGCTGAAACCAGGACAACATGAATTTTGACCAGTCATGCCCAAATTTTATAAATTTTTATCAAAAATCCACCCAACGGCCAACCTGTATAACTAAGTAAATTAAAAAAAACTTTTAGATATCAAAAAATGTTGCGTTTATTTAAACACAAGAAATGTGAAAACTAAAATATGATTTTACAATATAAAAATAAAACATAATAAACATAAAATAACATGATAAGCCATACCTAATATAATAACATAATAAAACATAAGGAGTTATTTAATTTTGTTTGTTTTTTTATATTTTTCTGAGGAATGAATTGCTTTTAACAAATTTTTGTTTTCCTGTATATTTTCATAGAATTCCATACAGGTTGCATTTAAATTATTTTTGACAATCAACAAGGATTGCGACACCTGACGATATCACATGGAATTATCAGGGTTGCCAGTTCTAATTTTATTATTTTTATTTTATTACTTCTTTTGTTTTAATGTTTTCCAATCTAAAACCAGTACTTTTCGTGTACTGGTTTTGTTTAATGACTAACCAGGACTTATGAGCTGAAAACCAGTACTGTACTGGTAAAATCAGTACGAATGGTCACCTTATTCATGTGCCATACATGCTGCATATTGATGATATAATAAAATGCACGATTTTTCTTATTTTTGCGACAGAGATTATGTTTTCAAGCAACAAGAATGCATTAACTCATGCTTCCCTTTCTTTTGAATAGACAATTTTTTTACTGTCTGCTGACGATATGATTTTACCATCATATTTTTCATTAAGATTGAATGTTGTCAATTTATTCCATTCACTTTTGTTTTTCTCAACAAATTTAGCGTTGTTTTAATACCCAAGAAAAATGTCTAAAAATTCCTATCATTTATAAAATTAATTTTTGCTTGAATATATCTAGTCTTACTAGCCTCAATATTTCGCCGAATTCATTTCTTTTCTACATTAATCGATCGTTAATGATAAATCATTATTGATGACTTTTTTCATTTAATATGATCGCATTGGTGTTTATTGATCGCTAGAATTGCAATGAATCATGACGTTTTTAAAAATCTTTATCCTAGGGAGTAACCCATAGCAACCACGGGCCTCAAATTGCTCGATGCATTTCGCTTTCTCAATCTGCGCATCTATAAATAGTAGCTGCCAGGTCTAAATTTTCAAGGGACTCTTCACTTCCAGGTTCCGGCTGTCTGATCCAGTTTACCAATCTTCAATCCACAGGTGAGTACGTTCTGTATACTGTACTTATAATTATTGCCTTATAAACTGTATGTTTATTCGAAACTTTAGTTACTTAATATAATTTTTTTTTAATCCTAAGCTTTTCTTATTGACATTTTTTCCTCTTCCCGATTTCATTTATTTGGCTGAAACGGCTCATCTAGAGTTACAGCTTCTCTCCTGTGCTTTTGTATGAATAAATGTGACAGCGGAACAGATATTTAGAATATCCGTCGAAAAAACTTATTATTATTATTATTATTGTGCTTTACTGAATTGGAAAGATAGTACAAAAGAGTTTCCGTTCTTTATCAAATTTATTATTTTATTAGCGACCAAGGAATTATTATATATTCAAAGAACGAATGATTTATATATATATATATATACAAAAGTATTAGAATCAAGTTAATAGGAAAAACAAAAATCAAATAAAAATTAAACAAAAAAAAAATTATTAAAAAATATTAAAAAAGAATCCGGCCTGAAGACTTTTTCAAGGGTCACCCTCAGGCAGGGATTCAAATAAAGGGATTTTTTCTGTGAGGACATACAGACATTAAGTCTAATAATGATTCCTCGTGACCCGAAAATCCCCCGAAATTATGCTCAAGAGATATACCATTTTAACAGAAAGGAAATACAAAATAACAAATTAGAAAAAAACCACAAAGTAAAAATACAATAAAAACAATAACAATAAAAACAAAAACAGCATTAAAATTAAAATTAAAAACGAAAAGGCCAGAACATACCATCCAACAGTGAAGGAAACTTTAAACAATCGATTGTGATTTCCTGTTTTTGAAAGTTAACGGTAAATTATGTAAACAGAGGTAGGCACCCAGCGCCATCTATTGAGTGATCCAATATGCAAGTAAATTTCTATTTTTATTTAAGCCAAAAGATTAATCCCAAACCATACCTTGTTTAATTAAAAAATTGACATTACAGTAATTTCTAGGAAAATCATTTTTAATTAAATTTTTAAGGAGGATATTTGATGCTTCAATATAAGAATTTTTATTATTGCAAACCCTTTTGATCCTGTTAACTTGTGAGAAAATTAGATTTTTGAAAATTTTAGAGTTTAGATTGGAATGGTAGTTACATAGTTTTGTTATTTTAAAGTTGAAATCATCCCTTTTATCGTATATACCAACTATTGTTTTATCATTAGCAATTTCGATTTTTAAATCCAGAAAGGTAGCCTCAAGTTGATTTATATTTGTATCTTTTAGAATTAAATCTTTTGGATAGCAATTAGTAATAATATTAGTATTGTCGAAGTTAATCAAAAGTAGGTCATCAATATATCTCCACCCGTTTATTAAATTATATTTAATTATTTTTTTCTCATAGTAATGCAGGAAAATATTAGCTAAAGCACTTGAGAAAGCTGTCCCCATTGGAATGCCCTTGACTTGTTTATAAAAATTAATACCATTTAACACGTAATTTTCAGTAATATTAAAATTACATAACTCAAGCCAGTTATTTTTAGGAATGATATTTTCATTTAAATATTCGTCATATATAAAAGTGCAGACCTTTATTAATTTTTCATGAGGTAGATTAGTGTATAAATTTTCGAAATCAAAAGTATTAAGTTTATTAATGTTGTCATTCCTAAAAATAACTGGCTTGAGTTATGTAATTTTAATATTACTGAAAATTACGTGTTTAATGTCTTCAGGCCGGATTCTTTTTTAATATTTTTTAATAATTTTTTTTTTGTTTAATTTTTATTTGATTTTTGTTTTTCCTATTAACTTGATTCTAATACTTTTGTATCAATTCATCTGTGTTTTAGAAGTAGCTGCAATTGCGCTCTCTAAATACTATGAAGTTCCTTTTTGGTTTTAGTTTAAATAGGTAATAAATTTTAGTTGCGATTTCGAAACTGTTTTGTTTCGTTTTCATTTTAGTTTCGTTTTCAAACTTTTTCTTACTTTAGATTGGTTACTTATATATATATATATATATATATATATATATATATATATATATATATATATATATATATATATATATATATATTATTTATTTATTATTTATAGATAAACATCGCAAATTAAAATTTTTAGATATATCTTATATGTAATTTAAATTTTTATATAGTTTACAATTAAAAATTTTAGGACTTTGTATATTTATATATGCTTAAACTTTATATCATTAGAGCCAAAAATATTTATAATATTTGCAGTCAGAACTCTGCTTAAATTATAATTAAATATTTATAAATAGTTGTAGAATTTGTATATGTATATATGTATAGAAAGAAGATAGTAAAACAGAATGAAATTTTGAACATCAATTAACGATGCCTTGAAGAATGAGATTGTACATTTAAATCAAAAGATTTTTGAATTCATATTTTTCTTCCTTCGTAATTAAAATGTATGAAAACATGTATTACAAATACAAATCTGCTAATACCTTTCTACTTACTCTCAGTTTCATTTGCTACTGAATTTAAGACGAGGAGTTATAACTTTAATAAAACTCTCACATAGGTGAAATGTGGGCATAAACTTGTGTTTATTTTCAGTTTCACGGGAATAAAATTTTGTTCGTACTCTAAACTTCAGTAAATCAATTAATTGCCGTGAAAGAAAATATTCATTTAAATTAGGAATTACAATTCAAATTTTCTACTAAAAAGCAAATGAAAAATATTTCGATTTCTTTGCTATCGTTTAAATCAAGGTCTGTTCAGCTACCTCCATTCAAGTTCTTTATTTATTTTTAGATTATTGGTGAGATTTCTGACGCATCAACAAGTATAACACAAATCAAGCCCCCTAATGGAGTGGAAAACAATTTTTGATTTCCCATTTTCACCTAACAACCTTAACTGTGTTCGAAACTTAACATGTACAGGATGTTCGCTTTAATCGTTGCCCAGTTATGATTCCTAAGCTCTTACTTGCAGTTAAAAAGCTGAAGAAATTATCGCAAAGAATTATTTTTTGTATTGCATGAGGTAGGAAATGTACTGATGGAAAAATCAGAAATACTAAATCTTTAAATAATTAACAAAATCGTATGATACTTATTTGGTAAAATATTCTAGGATTCCTAACATTTTCAATAAAAAATATTTATGTCCTTCTACGACCCAAAATGACTGAAGCATGAAGCTTTGAATTTCAATAGTTTAGAACAATTAATGGTCTCTTCAAGAAAGCAAAATGTAATCTTTGATATGGCTCAAGGATGGATTATACAGGATATCAACTCTACTCTTGATCCAATAATTATTCTTATGCTTTTACTCGTCGTTGAAAAAATAGATTAATTCAAGTAAATGGTTATTTACTATATACATATATATACAATGATAAAATTATGAAACAAACAAAAAATAAATTTTCTATTAACAGAAATGTTTCTCATTTAGTTTAATTTTACATAACTTGTATAATTAACCTAGTATACTACGAACAAAATAATTAGAGTTGTAAACGCGTTCAATTGTGAATCTGAATATTATGTTAAGCATGAATTATTTTTCCCATTTTGCTAATTTAATATATTTCTTCATCTGCTCGAGTAAAAAAAGTACAAATATTGCTTCAATTTCCCTTACAATTAGAGAACCAAATAGAAATGTTTTTGTGAAGCGCACTATTAATAATATAAATAAATAAAAATTTAAATTCCAAAATTGAAACCCATAACATTTTAATTTAAATTATTAATTTTTTATGGAAAATTTTTGGCACAAAATATTCAAAATGAAACATTGTGAAATAATCATCTTTATATTCTGAATGTAAAATCTCTTAGGAAAATTGTTAATGAAATCTAACGGAATATCCTTTACTCTATTTTCCCATATAAAAAAATGAAAATCATAATAACTTTGAATTAAAATAAGTGCAAACATTACACATGGAATAAAAAGTTTAAAATCTAGAAAAATCTTTTATTCCTTTCGTCCACATCTAAAGAATAATTTGGGATTTGATTTAAAATGCTTACCTGCTTTTGAAATGATTTTGCTGTAATACCATATTGTTTAAACATTTTTATTTCTACTGAAGATTTTATTCACTAGAGCAAAACTTTTGTGATCGTTTGTGATCATGGGACCTTTTCTATTTTCCAATATTGGGACTTTTTTTTATCAGAATAGAAAGGGACCCTTGCGAAAACAGATTTCGAAAAATTTAAAGAAATCTTAGACTAATGAACTCTCAGCACAGCTGAGTATTACAATGTATTTATTTTAATACGGTAAGTTATTAATATTTTATTAATTGTAGTTAAGCCATTTTCTATTAAGTAATTTGAGTATGCACAGTCACTATTCCTTAGGTGAATCAAGGTAATTTTTCAGATTTATTTCAGTTATAATAGTTTAATAACCGGTTAATAAAGCCGTTTACACTTTACATATTAAATTACTTAGTAAGAAAATTAGAATACATAAAAAACTATTCCCTTACGTTCATATAAATAAATATATTCAACATTTGTTACAAAGTAAAAAGTCGAGCAGTTTAGGGCTTATTAAAATATTTAGATATCCTTCTATAGAATTTATTTTTCATTCACAGTAAAATAGGCCGCTATGCTCCCAATTATTTATTTGTCCTTTTTTTTTGTAGGTACCAATGCTGTTCTAAAAAACAGATAGTGCTATTAAACTTGCCAACATATTCTATCCTTTTAGCAGTGGTTCAATTGGTAAGAAATATTTTAAATCATGATTTGGATACCTTTGTTATAATATTTTTAAACTACTCAATATTGGTTCTTGAATTTCAGCAACTTTGTTCTTAGTTGAAAAAAACGCTTTTTGTTAATATCTTAAATACTTATGTTGTACCAAGGCTGTTCTAAAAATTATACAGTACTATTAGAGTTGAAAGTATATTCTGACCATTCAACAGTGATTTAAGTGGTAAGAAATTTTTTTTCTTAGTTTGGATACCCATATTATACACTGATGCACTACTGTATTGGTCATCGAATTTCGATAGCTTCCAAAAACTTGAGCAGTTACGTTGTTATACAAGCTACAAAATAACTCATAAACAAACGCTTAAGAATTATTCAGCCTCAGCCATCAAACTGATTTCAAGTTCTTTGAAGACCATGAAAAAAATGTTTTGCACTCGATTTTCTTATGCACTTCCATTATAAGGCGTATTTCAGTATATACATGTGTAATATAGAAAAACGAACAGGCTAAATGAATACCGATTTTGCAACTTAGATTTATATGGAATTTAAACATTTTTATCAGCTACAGTGTCTAAATTTGTAAGAAGTTTTTTTTTAACAATCTCTCTAATCAGTTCACACAATTAATCTTAAAAATAAAAGGACAATTGTAAAATTTAATTTACTTGCTAGTTACCAGGATAAAAAAGATAATTTGTGTCGTAGTCATTAAATTTACATGAATCCGAACTATAATTTGACGAAATCAGAAATTCTTAGGTGTTGGAACTACTAAATCTTTATTTAATCTAGATATTTGTTTCAATGGTGTGCTATTAAATATATTGCTTTAAAATTTAAATGAGCCGTGATAGCCTGATGGCAATCTTAGCATCGAGATCGGGGGGTGGAATATGACACGATTCTGCAGAAAATTCATCTCATACACAGGTCTGGTACATTTTAATCCGTAATGCTTAATCGAATGCAAATTTTTTCTTGCTGCCATGGTATGGAAGTTTTAAGAGGGAATCGTGACTCAAGTGATGTCACTGTCACTTGATCATAGAAATTGAGACGTCCAAAAGGTAGTAGCTTCAATTAGAGACACTTGTCAAATCAATTAATTAGGTAAGATATAAATTTATCTGTCCTACTGAAAATCCATTGACGCATTCCATCGCCACATGAATTCGCAAAACTAAATTCAACGAGTCTGTTTCCTCCCTCTGGTTTTGTTAGAAAGTTTTGAAAGGGAGCGGCGATTTAATTGATGTCATTGTCATTTGATATAGAATTACATGGATCGTTCCCAAAAAAAAAACTGTAGTAGCTTTAATTTGGGATACATATGAAATTTATCAATCCTTGTAATTTTTCGCCTGCTTCCGATTTGGGCAACACATATATAATCATCGTGCCTATATATAGTGACATCTTGAGAAATTGCAAAATGGTAGCTTTAAGTGATATGACCTCAAACAGATCATATTTTATTCAATTTTTTCTAGGAAAATACTGTGGAAAATAATTTTATTTCTATTCTCATGTTAGAATTTAATTCCTTAGCTGAAATAAGTTAAATTTCCCTCAATATTACATTAATTAAGAAAGAAATAACACAAAAGTAAACCTTAATGCAATTAACTATTGCATTGATTCAAACTGCAAAAAAACAGCATTTGAAGTTGAGAATGCAATTGGCGTTTGTGTTTAGATACAAAATTATGCAAATGTGTCATCGTCATTATTTTTAACGATTCTCTACTTTAATATATAATGATTGTTCCATTCTGAAAAGTAAGCAATGCAGAAAACTGTACTATATTCTATTTTACAAGCAAAGAGACCTCAGAACTTGTTCCAATTTTTAAAAAATCTCAAATTATACACAAGAAAAATAGCTTAATTTGTTGGAATATAAATTTTAAATAATATTTGATGTATCGCCATTTTTTTTAATGCAGTTGATCAATGCAGTTGATCGTATTTATCTATAATGACTGAGAAGAGTTCACCAAGAAAACTACTTGTCCTGAGAATTAATAACGGATTTTAGATTTTTTACATATGATTATAATCGTGTTCACAGATAGTCTGGCATTGCTCCAAAAATGATTGTTTTGGGATTCAATGGATGCCTAAAATATGGAGATATATTAAAATACTAGCTGATATACCCGACGTTGCTCATGATTAAAGTACTTTCATGTTTAATATTTTTAATATAAATATTCCTTTATTGTAAAATATTCAAAATAATTTTATCATCTAAAACAATTTTATCTTAAATAAGGATATCAATTGAGTTAGATGATTTTTAAATAGCCGATAGCTAGTTTTCACTATATTTGTTTTATTAATTTATTACAAACAAATAAATAAATATTTAAATAATAAATAATAAAAACATTTATTACAAATCAAAATTAATTCGTAAGTTCTTAAATAAAAATTGTGTGAAATTATTTCCATGCACAGTTTTCGTTCCTCATCATCATCTTGGCATTCATGAATAATATAGGTATATATTGTTACGAATCTGTGATGCTGCTTCCCAGCATAGTTGGTTCCATCATCAGAAAGACTGTTTTACGGTCATCTGTATTGGACGGAGTCCGGGTGTCGCGTCGGAGGTCCCAGGGTTTGGCGACCATTTGGTTACTTGGCGACGAATTTGAAGACTTTGGCCCCAAAATAGATTATACCCGAAACATCGAGAATTTTCCCGATCCGTCCATTGGGAACCGAGATACGCCTCGAAAGTTCCTGATTGGTTGAGAGGCTTCTAGCCCCGCCTCCTGAGACCTATAAAAGGAGGCAGTCTACAGCTGCCGGTTGTAGTCGGAATCGACGTTAAACAACGGGTCTTCCAGAGATTAGCAGAGCAGCGACGGAGTCAAGCTAATGCTGAACTAAGATGTGCGCTACTGTCTTCAGTAGAGTCTTGTTGTGTGCTGCAGTGTGCACGCCTCGGCTGAAGATAATGGTCTTCTCTATGCTGTATATAGTTGTCGTCTTTGTGCTGCCCTGTGTGTCGTAGTGTCAATAAACGTGTTGTGTGTTCGTCTACTGAAAGGACTGATCATTGTGTTGTGTTATCTTCATACCATACACAACCACTAAATACACACAAGTAAAAGAACCCGACGGATTGATAGTGATAGAGGGAGTTCCATAACAATATGTTTAGGAAAATTTTGCGTATCTTCAAAAAAATAAAGTCTTCCTTTTTATTCATGGCAATTTATTATAAAACTGAGCTTCAAAACTAGAATATCAGTTGTTGGCAAAGAACGAATCTAATCCATACAGAAAGTTAAAACATTTAGAGATTTTTAAGAATACATTTCAGCTATTAAAAAATTTTGGTGTTTTTTTAATTTCTTTCATTTCACCAGATGACAGTAACTCGGGCAGCTTTGTGAATAGCTTTGTTTGTGGACTCAGCTCCATAAACTGTTTATTATACTATTAATAAAGGTACTAAATTATATTTTTCATTCAAATTTCGTGTAGTAATTTTCCAATATGAATCCTGAACTGAAGAAAAAGCGATTCATTTGGAAATATTTGGAAACTGTTTTCAGGCTCAACAATACGAAATCAATTGATAATGTTCATGTTATTAATCATTTAAAGCTTAATATTTGAAGATTCAAAAGATATACAGCTTATTTTTTAATTGAGGACCTATCAAATATATTTCTTATATGCAAGAATTTGTACAAACAACTGGATAAATTTCTAAACTATGAGATTTTTTCTTCAAAATACCCCCATATTTTTTCTATTGTTTTTAACTGGTATATTTACGCATTATATGTGTTTTGTTCAAAAATTCAAAATTACAAGTATTTTATTTTTCAAAAACTTTATCCTAAAAGTAGCACATAATTTAAGAATTGGAACAATCATATGAGATAAAATGTTGATTGAAAAGTCGTACAATGTAATAAAATGGATTCAGTCAGATTTGCCATAAAATATTTCATAACAGCTATGTTTTTATTAGAAAATATTGATAGAAAACTGAATATTTTTTATTACTCAATCCGTTATTACTTAATTCTTTCTGTTTATCCCTGCATGCTTCACTAGATTTCTTTTCAAGCTTGTGCGACTGCTTTATTATTCTACTTTTCATTTCCTTTACATATTAATTATAAAAGACAACTAATATTATGTCTAATATATGAGAAATAAGTTATAAATATGTTTTATTTGTTTATTTACTTATTTTTTATTGCAGATTCCAATAAAGTAAAACAGAATGAATATCCCTCCAGTTTGCTCAATCAGGAATGTTGCATCACTGAGAGAAATCACACTTGTTTCTGGGGCAATTTTAATATCAGACTTGGATAAAATTAAGCATAAGGTCGAAGAATTGCACAGACACATGAATTTCGAAATTGCAAATCCTGAAGCTCAGTCGAGTATGACAACTTATCCAATTATTACAGAAACATCTAAATACGAGGCTGAAGATAAACTAAGGGATATCTGCATCCCTGCAACACTTAAAAAAGAACTTGCCGAATGTGTTTACACAATTTCTTCCGAAATCTTCAACTTCTATATCATAAACTTTGACCTTATGCATGAAGCATCGAGCTTGAAGGATTTCATTGTCTTCAACCCTGACGGATCGATAAATCATTGGAAGAGCCATCAGCGTATCATAAGGGAAACTAATCTGAGTTCCCGAATAAGATTTGCCAGCGCTTGCCAGTTTTATTCCCTAGACGAGCTTATGGCGATCTGGAATGAAGTGGTGGGACCTGAGGTTTTCGGGAATATTTAGTTCCTATTATGGCAGTTAGAAGTCCCTACTTGTATTGCTGTGGGAAACATTTACATTCTCTTAAAAGCAGAAAATAAAGATGGGCACACTCTTGTCATTTTTGTTTTTTTACTGCTAGCTAAAGCAGTCCAGTTATAAAACTGAGTTTCATTTTTGATTCCACAGAGCAACTTAAAAATTATAAAAATTATATTCACCGAAAGACTTAATAACATTTTTATAATGGAACAACGTTGCCATGTCATCAACACATAGACTCTTGATGAAACTATCGAAATTAAAGACAAATTTGAGCAGATTTTGTGGATATTTTCTTTAATTAAGCAAGAAATTATATTATAGCACAAATATAATGGTGCTGAAAACTTTAATTGCTACTTAACAAGACATGCGTTAAATGACTTGATTACATTTTTATAAAAGTATACATGTCAGGATATTGCAATAGACTATTCCGGTGTATATGCTATGGACTATTTCCATAATTAAGCAAGAAATTATAGGTCTGCACAAATGTAATGACGCAGAGAACATTCTTGCTTTTCTCACCACTCAGTAACTGTGAAATTCTTTTGATTAAAGGGAAAAATCTCAAGCAGTAGAATACTGTTTAACGTGACATTCTGTATATGACTTGAATACATTTTTTTCAATGCAAACATCCTGCACTAAAGGATGAAAGAAAAACTGATGAAACTGGAAACTTTCTAGTTGTTTCTTTTTTCGTGGTTGGTGAAAATTAATGGAACATTTCATCTAGTACTCAAGTAGTGTACTCATGTCGAAGCGTGTATTTAAATTCTGTGAAAATTTAAATATTACTTCATGTTTGTGATTTAAAAATTCTGCCTCCATATCTTTTAAGCTATTTCTTTCAGTTTGGAAAAATGGGATTTAATTTGAGCAGTATTTTCATCGATGGTTTTAAGTATTTCACATATTTGTGAGTGTTATATTTTTTATTTGCTGTTTTATATATAGATGTGAGAAGAAAGTATTTGCAAACTTGTGTATAGTGACGCAGAGAACATTCTTGCTTTTCTCATCACTCAGTAACTGTCAAATTCTTTTGATTAAATGGAAAAATCTCAAGCAGTAGAATACTGTTTAACATGACATTCAGTATATGACTTGATTACATTGTTTTGAATGCAAACATCCTACTCCAAACAATAAAAATAAAAAATAAATTGATGTAACTGGAAACATTCTAGTTGTTTCTTTTTTCGTGGTCGGTGAAAATAAATGGAACATTTCATCTACTACTCTAGTACTGTATTCATGTCGAAGAGTGTATTTAAATTCTGTGAAAATTTATATTATTGCATGTTTGTGATTTAAAAATTCTGCTTCCATATCTTCTAAGTTGTTTCTTTCAGTTTGGAAAAATGGGATTTAGTTTGATCAGTATTTTAATCGATGATTTTAAGTATTTCATATATTTGTGGGTGTTAAATTTTTTATTTGCTGCTTTATATATACATCTAAGAAGAAAGTATTTGCTGTCTTGTGTGCTATTCACTTGTATATGCCACAGCTAATGTACATACACAGTTCTCATGTTAAGAGAACTCTTTAATTCATTGTAAATATTCATTTTTTTTAATTTTTTAATAATACTTTGAGCTTTCATTTCTCTATTTTTCTTCTTTGTTAACGTAATTTTTTTTCTACAATCTAAGGAAATTTAGAGTAAATATCGTTAGATGAATGTAATCATTTGAAATATTCAAAATTTAAATATTATAAAGATTTTGTAATTTATCAAATTTTATAAAACTATCCCAATGGAAATGTGTAGTTTTTGTGCAAATTTCACTATTATTATTTGTTTATATTTTAAAGATACTTAATATTTCGAATAATTTTATTGTTTTGTAATTCAACATAATTTTATGATACCATAAAAACGTCAAAGATTTTTCTTCGACTCTAGTACTTTCAATTTTACTATTTGATAATTAATTTTTCTAATTTAATCTTACTCATTTGATAATTTAAAAAATAGTTTAATTTTTTTAGCCCTCAATGCATTGATTCGACAGTATCTTGCTTTGTTTGTAAGGAAAATGAATAGAAATAAGTATCCATTCGAATATATGTATCTTAACACACAAAACATTTTGAATGTTTATTCAATACATGCATATGTATTTTCATGCTTTAAATAAACTGTTTATCTTCACTGTCAAAATGCGTCTTCTTTGCTCTCTTTCTCTGATATTTTCCTTTATCTTCACAATAACACAATTATCTTAAAATTATAAAGGCAAATGAAAAATTTAATTTACTTGCGAGTTATCAGAAAAAAAATAAATCATTTATGTATAGTAGTAATTAAATTACATGAATCCAAACTGTAATTTGAGGAATCAAATATTTTTTAGCGGTGGAATTACTAAATCTTTATTTAATCTATATATTTGTTTCAATAGTGTGCTATTAAATATATTGCTTTAAAATTTAATTGGGCCATGATAGCGTGATGGCAATCTTACCTTTGAGATCGGGGGGTGAGGGTGGATATGACCCAATTCTGTAGAAAATTCAACTTATACACAGATATGGTACATAGTAATCTGCCTAATACATAGTAATGCCTAATCGGATGCAAATTTCTTCTTACTGCTATGGCATGGAAGCCTTGAGAGGGTATCATCACTCAAGTGATGTTCAATTACTTGATCATAGACCTTGCGACATCCAAAAGGTACTGTAGTAGCTTCAAATAGGGACACTTATCGTAGTTTTCAAAGGGAGTGGCGATTCAGTTGATACCAAAGGGAGTGGCGATTCAGTTGATACCATAGTCATTTGATATAGGAATTGCAAGGATCGTTCCCAAAAAATCCTGTAATAGCTTTAATGTGTGATACATAAGAAATCTATCAATCCTTGCAATTTATTCGCTTTCCCTCGATTTTGGCAAGATATATATAATCAACATGCCTATATATAGTCATCATCAGCATCATCATATCGTTAAATTAACAATATGAATCTAGCTTCCAGTTTGAGTTGACTACATATTAAACTTACTTTACGTCATTAAAACTCTTGTTAAAAGAAGAAAAAGATGAATGGATAGGATTCAACATTATTTACAACTGAAATATTTACATATAGTTAAAGTTTGAAATTTCTGATGTTTTTTTAATTCAATTTATTAACTTTTAAAATTTGTCTATTACACAGTTCTCTGGAGCGTTTTTTATTATTCAGTAACTTAAATAGCATCATATTTTCAGCATTCATAAAGACAATGCATTTTATTTCGTTCATAGGTTTAACTATTTGAAACGATTTGTTTCAACGATTATAAACTCATTTTTCAGACTCTTGAGTATATCTCTTTGTTTATATATTTAAGAATTGAGAAATGGTACTTTCAAAGGATTTTTTTACTTTATTTTAGTACATCATTTGTTGATGTAAACCACCTTAAATGTAACAATTTCTAAAGTTTACGGACAGCCAATTCGTCGATACAATTCACAGATTTTAAAGCAACTGAAATATTGAAAACATATTCTTGATTCTTAATGAGTGCTTTTATCTATATAGGAGTTAAGTCTGCGATGTTCAAATTCTTCTATAATTCAGACCTCTAAATACCATCCGGTAAGAAAAGAAAATTGTCATATAAAAATTTTAATACAAATGGGAATGTTTTAAAGGATGAAATGATTTCTTTAAAGTCTTCTGATTTTTCTGATTATGCATACCTTAATCATTAGTTCTCTTACAGCAAATGATATTCTAGTTTTTTAGCTATTTTGCTGCTGAAGCTGATATTTATTTAAAGCTGACTATTGTAATTTATCGAAAAAATGAGACTTGAAGGGGATATTTAGAGGCTGAAATTGCATAACAAAGTGATTTGACTTATTTGTTATTCAGAAGCTTCATTAGCAAGCTGCCACCCTGTCGGCGAGAGATTGAGAGTTTCACCACTTCAGAATGGTTATAGATAGCTAATTACCATTAATGAATATGATAATTTAAAATGCCATCTTAAGGTTAATATATTGTGAACAAAACAATCGATAAGGTGGTAAGTCAATAAGATGTTACATTTTGTAGATAATTTTTGGTCGGATGTCCTGAGCTCAAGAAACAAATTTTAGAATTATGTCTATCTGTCTGTGAACACGATAACTGCAAACCGCTTTGATCTAAACTGATGAAATGGACCTCTGCTCCAAAGTTGTAGATTTTTGTCAAATTTTGAGCGAAAACCATTTAAAGAAAGTTTGTCTGTATAGCTGCCCGATTATAAGTTACCATGATAACTACAAAACGAAGATGCATAGGTGAATAAAATTTGATACATAGATTTAGCATCTAAAATGTAGTCATGTAAGAAATTTGGAACGAAATCCTTCAAGAATATGACCGTCTATTTGCTTGGGCTTTTATAATTATATAAATGTGATAATTCAAAAACGCTGCAACTTAAGTATAATAAAATTAATTTGTGATTATGTGACTGCAATTGTAATTTTGTGTGATATGTCGGTTTCAATCCATTGGAAAACAAACATCCAAAATACATATTTGGTTTCCTAGTACTTGTGTAATAACCGTATCTTAGGAATGAATTGTCAAAAATAAATTACCAATGATCACACGGTAATTGGCTTTTCCAACTATTTTTTGGCAATGTCATACGGTTAATGGTAAACATAGTTGCAGGGGAATGGAATGGTGTTATGTCTGGTTAATAACACAAAGGTCTATTTACTAGAGAGTATGCGAAAAACTTTCAGGGAAACCAATCCATAGTTAAAAGTAACGAAAAGTGTAGCTTTAATTATCTAAATATGTAATTTGTAACAATAAAACAAACTTGATTTGGGTTTTGTAAGTAATAAAAAGAAATTCTACTTTAAATATAATACTGAGCAAGTGTTCTCTTTTTCTGCTGCTTAAAATTTTGAAATAAGTACTTTTAACTTTCCTTACGAAGAATACTAGAAATTAAATTTACCACTTAGTGATTTTAAGAAATAATTTAGCTTCAAATCAGTTAAGTGTATATGTCACTAAGCAATTAACAGTTATTGCAGGGGAAGAACAAAGTTTTTTTAGTGGTTTTAACTGATAATGCAATCATGAATGAGTCAGCAAAACAATGCTCCGAATTATCTACCTACTTCATTTATCACGGACAAGCAGTTAGAAGAAAAGTATCGCATGATTAATGCAAACATGATCTTAGTAAATCGAATACATTGGAACACTTAAGAACAATTAAATAATCAATAAGCTGTTTTTTTCTAGTAGAAGTAATGTATAAATAAAAAAATGTTACTTTATAAATTGATATTATACATCAACTTAATTATCGTAATAAGTTTCAGAATTCTGAAAATATTCTAAAAATGAAGGTATCTAATAATGAAGGTAATTAATATCTAATAATGAAGGTATAGAATCAAAAATATGATAAATGTTAAAAATAAAATAAATGAAAAATGTTCCCTGCATGAATGAATGAATGCAAAGGGAGAATGCGTGTCTCGAGCAGAAAAAAAATAGCATATGGTTAGATGGGTATTTTGCAGCATTTCTAGTCACTGATTTTGGCATCAGTTTAATTTTAAATTTCTTCAGATTTACATAATTGTTTTCAATTGAAATTCTGCTATATTAAAGGACTTATGCTTTTTCAAAATACATTTTGTGATCAAAATTGTCCAGACACATTCGAATTTACTCATTTTTCCAAATTCTCCAGAAAGATTAGATGCACTCTATTTGAATTTCGACCATGTAAAATATAAACTTGATCGCTCATTTTACCGTGAAGATTAGTTTCGAGTATATAAGAAACTCGACATCATAAATTGATGGGAAAAAATAGTATTTTAGTTCACCCTTTTTTACAGATAGTAAATAATGATTTAAAACATTCAATAATAGTTTCATTTACTGTGGGCAACACTTACAACTATTTTCATAAAAAAATCATGTCTATTTGGAACAATATAAGAATTAAAAAGGTCATATTTTTTTTCTCTCTTTTTGCTCATAAGCTGTATAATTTTCAGTCAAATGCTTCGAAATTTACAGAATAAATTACCAAGTAATAATGATACCTTGTATAAAAATATGAAATCATTTCTATAAATATTCGAGGAAATATGAGATTTTTGGAAAATAAATTTTAACTGAAACTGAGAGAAATATAACATATTTTCCTATTTTTTTTATATTACATAATTATTTATTTTTTTAATCATAATGTGAATATCATAAAAACGTAGAAGAATATCAGCATTGTATTTAACTGAATTTCGGTTGCTCTCGAAGAAAAACCAAATAAGGAAGGGCTTGGTCATTTATTCGTACCACGAATCGAAATTCTTTTAACCTTGAATTTTTGAATGGTAACCATCCTAGAGAAACCTCTTGACATCACTTCGACTTGCAAGTTTTTATTCAGGAGGAAAGATAATCGCAATGGGAATTTATTTTGCTCCAAATCTAGCAACTTGAAAATCTTGAACTGATTTTTAAAAAGTCATCCGATTCTTTTCGAGAATAATGAGTTTGTCATTTATAAAAAAATGATCATATTGTTTATCTGTTGATTCTATTAAAACGCGATATGTGTTATATGTTTTTAAACGAACAGAGTTATCAAAATTATTATTTTGAATGTTAGTCTATTTGATTCAAGCACTAGGCAAAACGGTGCAACTAAAAAAAATCTTCTCCTAAATAAGGATCTAGAAACGAAATGAAAATAAAATGTTACTGTAATTTACATTTAAAAGTTTGTGCTAATTGTTACAGTAGTTAATTCTTAAAACATTAAAATTTGCCATAAACTTATAGTTAGAAATCACACGAAAACAACAAAACGAACGGTTTATCAGATAAAAATCCGCTTTAATTAATATTTAGGTCTAGTGTCATTTATAGGCATCACCATTTTGAATTAATTTAATTTTTTAAAATAACATATGAGCGGACATTTGAGAACGGCAAACCAATGTAATAACATGCAGTACTAAATCTAAAACACACCACGCTCTCATACAAGTCAGATGATTAATGTTATAGGATCTTTGTAGCTGGTTGTGTGTATTTAAGCCAAGGAAAGATGCTTTCTTGTCTCTTTTCTTATTTATTTTGCACACACACACATATAACAACACATGGACGATGACTACACATATATAAGGTAACACATAATACTATATACATTTACAGTAGAAAATGCCGCTAACAAAGAGCGAACGAATACTTCTTTTTTGCCGCTAACAAAAGAGCAAGCGGTGCCTGCTTGCACCAGTTTCACACCAACTTTCTGGGTCAAGTGTCTACAAAAAAAGCTTAAGTGCGCCTCCCCCACATTCCAAACATACATATGGTTTAGCGCATTCTGCGCCATCTATATTCAGTATTAATCTTTACTGTATTAATAAATATACAAAGAATAAAAGATACTAATAAAATAATTAAATAAAAACAAAATATTATAAATAATAAAATCACATAAACATACTCCCACCCATCAAGAAGTCATTCTTGATGCACAGGTAAGATGCACAGTTTAACTGTAGGCCTTTTAAAAAGCCCTTTCAAAGTTTTTAATGTAACTACTCTCATGGCCCCATCCTTACCAAGAGGCCATGTTGCTGGGGGAATATTGTCTTCTTTAATAATTGCAATATCTCTGATTTTTTTGTTTTGACATATTACTTCTAAATCTACAACATACAACACAATTTAATACACATTTTTTTAAACTATTCTTTTAACATTTCATATCCAAAATGTTTGGCGTAAAATACCTATTAACAAATTACCATATGCATGCAAATTTAAAATATGAAAATATTGTACAATTAGAATACTTAATTTATGCTGGTTAGGTAATATGATAGGATATTTTGCATTATACTGCAAAGATGCATTTTGAAGACGCCCTCCCACTCTGAGCAAACCGTCCTTATCAATGAATGGACAAAGTGCTGATAGTGGGCTTTTCTTTGGCATTGGTTGGTTGGACTTTATACAATTAATTTCAGCATCAAAAAATACAGTTTGAACATACGTTACAATAATATTACGAGCAAATTCTTTCCTTTGAAGTTATAGGTTCAACTATACCTGTAGAATTATTAACTTTACCAGTTTTACAATTATTTATAAATCTAATACAAAACATAATACATTAATTAACTTAGTATATGACGAATAGTTTCCAATTAATGAATCTATTAAATCATTTTTCAAAATTGCAGCAAATACGCATGCAGTTTTTTTCCTTTCCTTAAGGACAGAGTCATTGTTTATGAATACTGGTTGCTTTGGCCAGTCAGCCTCTGATGATGATAGGAAAGTAGGGCCCTCCCACCATAGGCGACAGTCTGGCAGATCCTTAGGAGACAAACCTCTGGATCCTATATCTGCTGGATTTTCCTTTGACGGCACATATCTCCATTTATTTTGAAGGATGAGGTCCAAGATCTCTGAAGTCCTTTTGGCAACAAAGGGCTTCCAATTTCGAGGAGGTGAAGACAACCAGGGAAGAACAACTTGAGAATCTGTCCAAGCATATATTAATATCATAATCATAAAAAGTATTAATTAGAACAGATAATAATCGGGCTAACAGGAGAGCTCCATTTAACTCTAGCCGTGGAATGGATACAGGCTTTAGCGGAGCTACCTTGCTTTTAGCTGCTCCGTTAACACCGTCTTAGTAACACCGTTAACATCAGATCGTTGAACCGCATAAATTACACAGGCATATGCTGATTCCGATGCATCCGAAAATCCATGAAGAGTAATTTCCTTTTCTGTAATTAGAAGCCATCTCGGAATAGAAATGTGACATATTTGCTGAAATTCCCTTTTGAATTTACAACACTTAACTGCAAAATGTTCCGGTAAGGCACTGTCCCAATCAAGTTTCAGCAACCATAACTGCTGATAAAAGATTTTTATTAATATTGTGCAGGGTGAAAGAAAACCCAAAGGATCAAATAGCCTTGCTGATTGTGACAGAAAAGATCCTTTGGTGATTTCATTCTCAAAATTAAAGTCAATTTTAAAAACAAAGCAATCAGTTAAAGAGTTCCAAATAAGTCCAAGAGTTTTAGAACAGTTTTCGGGATGAATTTCCACATTGGATTCATTAGCACTCAGGCATTCAGCTAAATTATTTAAGACATGTGGAGAATTAGAACGCCACTTTCTCAAGTGAAATCCTCGGACATCTAGAATTTCCGACAATTTTTGGAATAACGCGATTGCTTCTTCATTAGATTTTGCTCCAGCCATCAAGTCATCCATATAAAAGGAATTTTGAATTATTTTAGATATTTCAGGATTTATAATTTGAGAATCCAAGCCGATTTGATGTATACATCTAGTAGCTAAAAATGGAGCGGATGAAGTTCCATAAGTTACAGTAGAAAGTTTATATTCCTTAATATTGGAATCAGGTGAATTTCTCCACACTATATTTTGCAAATTTTGATCTTCTGAATAAATTAAAATTTGTCTATACATTTGCTTTATATCGGAAGTGAAAGCAACTTTATTTAGTCTGAATCTGACAAGAATAGTAAAAATATCTGGTTGCAATATTTTTCCTACCCCCAAAACTGAATTCAACGAATTAAAGTTAGGCGGTTTGCAGGATCCATCAAACACAACTCGAAGTTTGGTTGTAATAGTGTCTTTCTTTTGCACAGCATGATGAGGAAGAAAATAATTCGGTTTAGAAGAATCAAAATCTTTATTAGGTGACATATGCCCCAATTCTTCATATTCACTCAAAACTCTTGTATTCCATTTCAAATTCTGAGTCAAATTTAAATTTCTTTTCCATTGTTAGAAGCCTAGAAATAGCCATTCCCTTTGTATCTCCTAACTGATTAATGTCCTTATAAACAGGTAATCTTACAACAAATCGACCCTGATCATTTATCCTGTAAGCAGATTTAAAATGATTTTCACAAAATTCTTCTTCATCTGACATAAGAAACCTTTTATCCGGCAACTCTTCCATTTGCCAAAATTCTTGCAAAACAGAATCAATGTTGTAATCATTTTCGACGGAAATCAGATGTGATTGCGTGTACGATGATGAAATAGAATCTCTTCGAATCTGACCTGCGACAACCCAACCAAATATTGTGCTTTGCGCAATTGGTTGTCCTTCAGACCCACTAATTTTTCCATCACGAAGGATTGAGAAAAAGCAATCAGACCCTAAAATTATATCACATACTGATGGCCTTGAAAAATCTTCATCTGACAGAGGGATCCCCTTCAAATAATCTAACTCTTTAATGTTAATATTCTCAACTGGGATTTGAGAAGTAACCTTATTTAAAATAAAAGCATTAACTGTCAAACATTCTTCACTAAATCTTGACCCAATTTTTAAATTAACTGAGCCACGTGTGGTTCCTGCTTGAACCCCACTTATCCCACTTAGAGCCACTCTAGCATTCTTTCTTTTTAATCCTAAAATATTTATTACATTTTCACTGACAAAACTGGACTCCGAACAGCTATCTAGCAAAGCTCTGAATAAGAAAGAATCACCCTCACTATTATACAGTAAAACCTTTGCCATGGGAAGGAAGGTTATAAATTTGGAGTTGTTTAGACATGTGTTAGAACTAACGGGCCTTTGAGGTTCCGCTGATTTATTGCGTTGCGTTTCTCCCCCTTCGGAGGGGTGTTTTGGGGTTTGATCGTTAGGTTCGGGTTCGGATTCTGAAACACGTGCACTATTTATTACCCCTTTAACATCTTCATGCAAGAGTGAATTATGTTTTCCTTTACATATGGTACATTTTAAATGGCTATTAGTGCAATCCTTAATTTTATGAGAATTCAAACATAAAAAGCAAAGATAGTTTCGTTTTACAAAATTCTTCCGAGCATTCAAATCCATATTTCTAAATTTAATACGCTTAAACAATTTATGCATTCCCGAACATTTCAAACAATTTTTATCACTTTAATTTCTTTGAATATTTTCACATGCAACAAAATTAGACTTAGTAGGAATTTTAGCATCAGATTCATTAGAAACCATTAATTCAAGAGATGAACATCTGGTATTTAAAAATTCCAAGAATTCTTCCCATGTAGGAAATTCTATTTCTGAAGTTTTCACGGACCAAAGTCTTCTTGTTTCAGGATCTAATTTTTGCAATAACAAATGAATCAGCCATGGATCTCTGCTAGATGCCTCTTCTCCTAAAGATTTTAACCCTCTCAAAACCTCATCACTCGTGTCAACTATATTTCTCAAATTCGTTGAATTCGCTTGAGAGATGCCTTTTTGTTCCAAAAATGTTTTAATTAATGCATCAATAATTTTCTTCTTCTTATCATACCTGTCCATTAATTTTCCCCATGCTTCTTCATAGAAGTCATTGGACAACGGTATGTGCTTAATTAAAGAAGCGGTTTCATCAGACAACAAACCCTTTAAATACTGAAATTTTTGACTATTGCTTAGTGAAATCTGCGAATGAACTGTGGATACAAATAAATCTTTAAAGTTCATCCAATCTTCAAATTTACCAGAAAACACTGAATAGTAAGTTTTGGCAAACGAAAATTCGAATTAGATTGAACTGAAGAATTTTGTGTTGCAGCAGAAGTAAATTGTGATGTATTAAAAACATCAATTTTATTTTGAAACTTTAATTTCAAGGAAAAATATCTATTTTCGAATTCCTCTATTTCAGAATCCTCAACAGTTAATTCTGAATCTAATTTTTCGAATTCTTTCAAAAGTTCTTCTAATCTCTGCAAACGAATCATTACTTCATTACTACTAAAACTAACTAAACTACTACTAAAACTAAAGAAAATTACGTTCGCTCGCAATTCGAGAACTTCTTATTAAACTCTTCAGATGTTCTTCTCTTTAAAAACATCAAAACTAATAATCAATAATAAGAAAAAAATGAAAGAAACTTGTCTGTTTCTCATGCTGACATCTCGCCGGTGCCTCCAATATATGTAGATGGTTGTGTGTATTTAAGCCAAGGAAAGATGCTTTCTTGTCTCTTTTCTTATTTATTTTGCACACACACACATATAACAACACATGGACGATGACTACACATATATAAGGTAACACATAATACTATATACATTTACAGTAGAAAATGCCGCTAACAAAGAGCGAACGAATACTTCTTTTTTGCCGCTAATAAAAGAGCGAGCGGTGCCTGCTTGCACCAATCTTGATGTCGCGATTCTATCTCCATGCCATTGTGGTCTACGGACGAAAAAGGAAGAAACAGTTTTATGTAAATCTATTTCAGTACTCAGACTGAAAAAATATTCCGACAATTTGATTGGTTGAAAGATATTCCAAATTATATATATTTCAAATTATTAGAAAACAGATTAATTTGATATCTCTTTTCCTTTAATGGTATTTGTAAATTGCATTTATGATGCCTTTGAGGATGTTTAATTACTAAAGTGTGTGGTTTTTTCAATTAGAATGATACGACGAATATCCGTCGCAAGTCTTGTCAATTATACTGTCTTTCTTCGGTAAGTGAAATTAAGCAGCATATAAGCTTTGGAGTTTAAGGCAGTATTTTTCACTAGAATGCAAAATTATCTTTGTTAAGAGGCTTGTTTTACATGTATATGTATTGGAATTCCTAAATTATGTTAAAATACGACCCGATTCTGACTTTATTTAAAGGGGTCTGAAAATTATTCTCGGTATTCATGTGTGTAATTCATAAAATTCGTAATTAGACTCGTGTCTAATAACCATCTTGGAATGTTTCTTTTTCTGATGGCAAATAATTGCATAAATTCATATTTTTATTGCTTTAGATTTTTTACTTGGTGCGCATATGATCAAGCAAGCTCTTGGTGTTATGTGCAAACCTTATTATATGAATATTTAGGATGTTCTTCCGATGTATTACCGAAATTATTCATGCTGAGCTTGGTAGTTTTAAATCTAAGATTTTTAAAAATTAAATTTAAATTGAATTAAACTTTTAAATAAACTTGATAATCTCGCTTCGTTTACGCTGGCCTCCGAAGAGATCTTCCGAAATTACTGTTTAACCTAGTTCAAATGAACTTTCACTACTTGAAAGAAGCGGTTTGTACATGGCAGCAAGTCAGTATGCACAAAACACCAGCGTTAATAGCTGGATGGTTAGGATACCAACTAATGAAATCAAACCAGATAAGTTATATTGTATTTTATTATCACAATTTTAAGAGTAATTCCTTATTAAAAATGTTGAACTACTTCTTGCGTACAGCCGACCACACCGCCACCACTGAACATAGTAATATCGACAGGAATGTTGAACTACTGAGTGCGCGCGCAACGAAGGGAAGACACATTTTAGGGTTTTGTGAGGAAAGTTAACGATTTTGCCACTTCACTGCCAGCTTCTTGACTCGAATTTTTTGTTTAGTTTAGTGTCTTTCGTATGATGTGGTAAGCAGCGATTAACTATACAAGAAGCCATTTTGACCAGAAGAAATATTCTATATAAAATAGCCTCAACGGCTGCTTAAAGAATGGGTAACGTAATGTAAAAACCGTCGTAATATTTCCTTTTTGCAGATCTTAACGTTAAAATCTAAATACCGGGAAACCAGTTTAACTTCAGCTCTTGTATAAAACTTTTCATCCCATTCACAAAACTTCAACGATATATTCAAGTCATTTTATAAAATTTAAATCTACAGTAAAATATCTGAATTTCTTGCAATATTGAGATATCAAGATCTCGCACATGCAGAAAAACTTCCAATGCATTAAGCTTTTAGAGTAGATATAGCATCGAGTATCAAATGCTGGTTATCATTGTAAATTAAATCTGCAGTGTCTCTCGAAGAAAGTACACCATGATGGAATAATTAACATAGTAGTTCATCTATTCTGTAGATCTTCAGTTCAGAATCTCAATACGGCCATATGGAAATCCTATGTATCGCCGGAAAAAGAGCTACCTAAATTTTGTGATCGATCATCCGATGTGAAAAATGGAAATGCTATTTTAAGGATAATGAATACTAAAAGGTTAAAAACAATTTTTGTAAGGGGCAGTCTACATATCTTAAACTTAAACTTTGAAATTTCTTGTGGCAACACTCTTCCTTGATGTCATGAATAGATTCCTCATGACAAATACCCGCAGCATAAATTATGTTTATATACCATGATAAAAGAATGTCGCATCTTCAGATGTTAAGGAGCAGCTTCCATATTTTGATTCGCAAGAATTTTTATTTACTTCTGTGCATTTAGCGTCTTTAAATCTACAATTTCCATGTTAAAAATAGATTGTCATGAATGAAATGACATTTATAGTAATATTCTAAATTTGTTTAAATTGTCTCCTAACTTTGAAAGCTTTTGGTAAGCTGAAAGTACCGAAATGGGAAGCTCTTGTATTAGCAAAAGACGCAAGACATATTTAAAATGCCTCTTTTAATGTTAAAAATAATTTTGCAGATTCAGAGAAATTAACCCGTTTTCTTATTGTGCTTTATTAACAAGTATCTCTATCGGTATATACTATTCCTATTGTTACGAACCTGTGATGCTGCTTCCCAGCATAGTAGGTTCCATGGAAGGTCCCAGTGCTTGGCGATGACTTTGGCGCCAAAATAGATTATACCCGAAACATCGTATTTTCCCGATCCGTCCAGTAGGAACTAAGTTACGCCTCGAACGTTCCTGATTGGTTGAGAGGCTTCTAGCCCCGCCTCCTGAGACCTATAAAAGGAAGAAGCTGCAGATGCCGGGTAGTCGTGAACCAGATCAGAGAGTTGTAGTCGGAAGAGACAGTGAAGAGTAGTCGGAAGCGACGGTGAAGAACTGGTCTTCCAGGGATAGGAGGAGCAGCGACGGAGTCAAACTAGTGCTGAACTAAGCTGTGCGCTACTTGTTATATGCTGCTGTTGTTGCTGCACGTCTCGGCTGAAGATAATCGTCTTTTGTGCTGTATATAGTTGTCGTCTTTGTGCTGTCCTGTGTGTCTTCGTGTAAATAAACGTCGTTGTTTTATTTTCTATTGCTGCTTGAGCGTTCTCGCCATATAACATCCACTATCCAAACGAACCCCGGAAATTTCGTAACGCTATCATAAATACATGAACTCGTACCTCTTTCCTGTTTTACAAGTATAAAATGTAATCTCATTCAATGCTAAATGTACATGTTTTCCCTACTCCTTACTGACAACTTGCGTATCTATCTCAATACTTTTTGTATGCCCAAGATTCCCGCTATGTCGTGTATATATGTGTTCCAGACGTGGAAAGCAAATTGCAAAGCTTCGCTCTAAAAATTCATTCATATCCTTAATTTCCATTGTCACGATCATTTATAATTCATGACGTATCCCGCTACTTATATGAATGGAAACTTGAAAGGAGGTATTGTTATAAGAATAATAGGGCAAAATTGTTATATATATAATAAAGTAAATATAATTATAAACATAATTATTTCTTTGGATATCGTTAAGATGAAATGAGCTTAACAGTAAGCCCCCTGTTAGCACCATGTTGGTATCAAGCGAAAACTACCAGGCGAATGCCGTTGACATCACATTAGTGCCAAGCGATTTTTATTTTAATATTTATATTGAAAGTATTTTCACTTATTTTAAGGAGAAAATGAAAAGGCGTATGGTCGCCAAACAAAATGCCATCCTTATGTCTAATCGGAAATGTGTTAACGATGGAAAACTTATTGGGACCTATTTGCTGAAACAAAACAGTCCAATTTAATTAATGGAACAGTTAATTTAATGACGTTTATTCCATTTACGATTGTATACAAATATAAATGCGCAAGATTAATCTTAAATTTGAGACCTATGAGCTTAATGTTTCTTTCATGTACCCTATTCTACCTGAATATGGAATTAGTTATCCATAAATTAAGAAATTATGTGTCCAAATGATTGTAAAATTAAGGCGACGCAGTACCTAAAAAACCTAATTTTTTTTATATAGGCTCGTATAATATATGGAATCTTTTTAATTGTTTAAAATTTAGATCCTTATTAATATTTGTTGTTGAGAATTTTTAGGCATGCCACGAGAATAAACAATACTGCCTAGCCCACTTTTCAGATCATTTTCCAAAACAGACCGATAAAAAAAAATACAATACTCTATCATTCTCAAACTTGTATCATTAAACTAGAATGGAGTCGCTAGGTTGTGTCTGCATGCCATTTTCCTTAAGAATGAAATTTCTATTAAAAGCTTAGTATCAAAAATTGCAAGGAAACAAACTATGTCTTCTTAAACAAAAATAAAGGTGTTCCTATTTATATAAATTTATGTGTGTAGCAATAACGTGCATTTAATCAAGTCGGATACGTGTTTAGTTTTAAGTTACGATTCTTGAAATATTGATTATTTTCGGGGTTTTCTTAAAATATGCCTATTTGATAAATATACAACTTCACTGAAATTCTTGTAAATTTTTTATATAAAACTTTAACTTGTTATAACTTCACAGGGAATTTAGAATCAAATTCGATGGATTGTATATAAAGGTATTCGGAAATGAACTTTAAACTCCTTTTTCCATGTCATGACTTTGCTTATATATCAGAAAGTCTAAGGATTTATAAAAATTAAGTAGTGGTGTGAATTTTTTGTGAATACTTTAAAATATTTGCTTTATGAAACTTCGTATAGAATTGGCTCTAAGACGCATGGTAACTTTTAAATATGCGAAGTCGATTAATGCATTTTCAATTTATAATTTCACAATACAAAGACTATAAAATCTTAAATTAGCAGAAGAAATCCGAAGTAAATTATGTAGGATATACTACCTAGAAGTTTTTATTGGGAAAAATCGGTATTCTTAAGTCTTAGAAATCAAATTTCAACTTTGTAAGAATCGAGAAATTCTTTGTGGGGAAAAGTTGGAGTAGTATTCTACATAAAATATAGTACAACAAATTAATTTTTTTTAAAAAATTAGATGGTACCATGCAGCCTTATGTAGTTAAATCATCTAAAGTAATAACTATGAAATGAAGTTCCCATTTTTCTAGAATTTCCTATATTCTCTAGGAAACATACGAAGTCATGGGTAAAATATTAGGGTAATGGAAATTTTTCTACTTTGATTTCATAATACCACCGAATTTTTTAATTTTCATATTACAACAATTTAAACTATACTTGTTTCAAAGAATGCTTGATCAGTAGCATTTCAATGCTAAATACAATTGTCTATTTTTATATTTCTGAATGTATGCATTTAGAAGCAACGCAGAAACCTTAATGTTAAGGGAAAATTACTCGTGGGAATAAGCTGAAATTCTGCATGTCCGCATAAATTTGTCTTGTTCTTTGATTGATGACAAAATTTAAGTTTAAACAACTTTAACTGAAACAAATTTTGAATTTTTTTCAAACATAAATTTTTAATGTTAAATATGTATGCTAAATGTGTAAATGCTTCATATTTTCATAACAAAGTTTCGACCATTAGCTTTGCAAGCTTTAAAAATATGGATGAAAGTTCCAAATTTAATTTTAACACAAGGTAGTCGGTTATCTCGTAATTTCAAAATGGAAAAAACCTAAAGTAATGAAACCTGGTTTCCGCCAATAACTCTTAATGCAATTTTCAAATTTGAGAATCTGGTGTTGCCATTGTAAATTTTGAAGTGTGCTCTTTTTAGTACATAGATGCCATCTTACTAAATTTTTAATCCAAAAATTTAAATATACGTTAAATCCTTTCAAGTGACACTTTTTATGATGCGCCGAACGATGCCAAAATAAAGCTGGGTGGCTTCTTTTATTCCACAACTGTACATGGGTATCCCATGTAAACGACTCTCCTTCCAAACATCTTAGTGATGAAAAACAGATTAATAAAGCTAAGCACGAGTAAAAATTTCGGTTAAGACATCGTAATTCAATGATTTATTCAGATAAGTTTGTTAAATTACCATAATATAATCTTGGGAATAACTTCATTGTATTTATTTAGTCAAGAGTATAAAATAAAAGCCTGTCGTGTTGCAGTAAAAGTACAAGCGATTCGTAAGAATCTTTCCTTTCAAATATTCCAGCAATAACTGAAATTAAATCTGAATTGGCTTTTAAATCGCCGTAAAGAATTTTGCGTTATAAGTCGTAATTGAGCCAATTTAACAATCTTCTCAAGCTTGCATTTAGAAACTAACATCGGCTGTAACTCGGACGGTATTTGATCATTGTGAGCTTTTGATTAAGATTTTTATTTTTGCATGCAGATAACTGAACAGACTTTGCGTCTTACCGACATTTAAACTTGATAAATCCTTTCTTTATAGGTCAATTCTGACTACGAATTCATAGAGTCGCTGGTTAAAGCAATTCTTGAACAAAGCAACAACGGTGAACATCTAGCGAATATGCAAATGACCATTATCCGGATTGCTCTGCTTCAGTGGTAAGTTTGCAAGTTACTTTAGACTACAATAATACGCTTAGAAAATCCTGGAATGTGACTAGTAATCTTGAACCTTCAATTTTCCGCGCTGATTGAAATGTAGTTAGCCTAGCGAAAAGTAAAGAATGTTTTACGTCTAGATAGCTCTTAATACCAAACCCCAAATATTCTGTATCGTATGCTATATAGGCGAAGAACTCAGACGTCGATTGGTTGGGCGATTTTTAAATTACAGAAAGCTTAATATCTATCTTAGAAATGCCCAACTTGGCTCTAGCTCCATAAAACCAAAAAAACTTGTTTTCCAATCTTTCTGCGAATGTTAATTTTAAATACTGTATAATTGTAATCTACTTATGCTTCAATAGCAGTTTCGCGATTTCTGCCAGATCCCTTTTTGGCTAGCAAAAGAACTCGATCCGTACTTGAACACGAATTGAAGCACATGGTAAGAGGAAAGGCGGAATTCATGAGTGCTCTCTAAAGTACTAAAGGTATCGGAAAGAAAAATTTCCCTAGTTGACACAAGCTAATTTCAGCAAGTGCCAATTCCAATGAAATCGGAATTGCGTCATTGCATTAATTTCGGGTCCAAATATTTCAAAATCGTAAGCAAAACTACTTTCGAGTCTAATCTTGTGACCTTTAGCTAGGCCTAACTTTTAGGGTTAGCTTGGCCTAACATTTAGGGTCGCTTTTTCATTAAAGACCAGATATCAAATATTTCCTTTCTAGTCGACACAGGCTCCGACGTGTCCAATTCCCGCTAACATCTTTCAAAAATGAAATCCTTCCCAGCAAACAATTTTTGCAGCTAATTCGTCCCCAATTAATGTTTACGGACAAAAAAACCCTTTCCTTAGATTTAAAATTAAGAAGAGTATATTCTTGGACATTTCTTATAGCCGATATCAATACGCCTATTTTAGGTGCAGACTTTTTAAATTTTCATGAATTAGTACCCGATCTGCAAATGTCTAAGACTTAAAAACAAAATTTCATTCAACGGGTCATGTAAAAGAAGCATCAATGCATTCTGTTAAAACAATTTCAGGGGATTCTGTGTATCATACACTTTTATCCGAATTTCCCTCGATTACTAAATTATCCGAGCCTAATCAAATAGTTAAACACAATACTCTTCATTTTATAACAATAGGTCCTTCAGTCGTATCGAAGCCGCGCAGATTAACTCCAGATAGATTAAAAATAGCGAAAGCGGAGGTTCAAAATATGATCCGATTGGGTCACTTAAAATTCTCAAGAAGTAATTATTGTTCCCCACTTCATATGGTACCCAAAAAGGAAACGTTGGAGTGGAGGCCAGTTGGAGACTATCGTGCTTTAAATGCTCAGACTGTAAAAGAAAACTACCCTATTCCATGTATATCCGATTTCACATCCGAATTGCATGGTGCAAAAGTATTTAGCCGTATTGATTTAATAAAAGCTTACCATCAAATACCTATAAACTCCTATATTCCTAAAACGGCGATCTGTACACCGTTTGGGTTATTTGAAAGTACCCACATGTAATTTGGATTATGCAATGCATCTACATTCCAAAGATTCATAGATGAGGTAACTAGGGATTTACCTGGTGTTTATGTCTTTGTAGACGACATTTTACCTACTTCAAAAGATCATAATAAACATTTGGAACATATCAAAATTTTGTTTTCAAAATTACAAGAATATGGTCTTTGTATTAATGTTGAAAAATGTACTTTTGGTAAAAATTCTCTAAATTTTTTAGGCTTTAAACTTTCCGAAAAGGGAATAGAACCCCTTCCTGATAAGGTAAAATGTATTTTACATTTTCTCTAACAAATACTTTGACGCAATTGCGTAGATTTTTAGGAACGTTTAACTTTTATCGACGTTTTATTCCAAAAGCGGCAAATATACTTGCTCCAATAATACAACTATTAGAGGGGCGTACTAATAAGAAAAACTCATTCCAATGCTCGGAAAAAATCTGAACAGCTCAATTGGAATGAAAACGCGCAACAAGCTTTTATCGCTGCGAAATCCGCGATTGCTGAAGCAGCTCTTTTAAGACATCCCATTCCTGGGGCTCAATTAAGCCTGTGGGTGGACGCCTCAGATGTTGCTGTAGGTGGCACCTTATCACAATCATCAGACGGGAAATGGGAACCAATAGCGTTTTTCTCAATGAAACTTAACAAAAGCCAAAGTCGACCAAAGAAAATGGTCGACTTATGACAGAACTTTTCTCCATTTATTCGGCAATTAAAAAACTTCAATTAAAAATTAAATCAATTAAAAAAACTTCAAACAAAATCCAGATAAATATTTCCCACTACACTGACATCAGACATGTGTAAATATCCAAAAATATTGTGGCAGACTCAGACAACTCAACCTTGCACTCAAACCTTGTTTGAGCTCGAATTCTGACTTAATTTGTGACATTTCAAATGGTTCATCACGACCATTTGTTCCAGAATCTTTTCCCAAACTAATTTTTGAACAGCTACATAACATTTAACATCCAGGAATAGTAGCAACGACAAAATTAATCAGCTCAAGATAAGTTTGGCCGTTTATGAAGCGAGATATAAAAGAATGGGTGAGGTGCTGTGAGCCCTGTCAACGGTCAAAAGTTCAGAGCCATACTAAAGCTCCATTAGGAACATTTAGCTTGCCCGATTCTCGTTTTCAACAAATACATATCGACATTGTTGGTCCTTTACCTCCATCCAACGGCTGTATCTATTTGTTAACAATGATCGATAGATTCTCAAGATGGCCTGAAGCTATTCCAAGTGCAGACATGCGAACCAAAACCATTTGTTGAGGAATTTTTCATGCTTGGATATCTAGATTCGGGTGCCCTTCAATAATAACTACAGATCAAGGTTTGCAGATGCGGTCATCTTTATATCGCGAGTTTTCAGAATTATTGGGCACTAATCGAATCCGCACGATAGCATACCATCCGATCGCAAGTGCCATTGTGAAGAGATTCCATCGTCATTTTAAATGTTCGATAAAAGCCCACGAAAGCGCTGAATGGATAGAAATTCTACCTTTAGTTATTTTTGGAATCCGCACTGCTATCAAAGACATTAAAGCTTCTTGTGCTGAACTGGTATACGGAACAACTCTACAATTTCCCAGTGATATGATAGAAACGTCTATCATTCCACCTTGTGATGACATCTTTCTCAATCACCCCCGAAATACGATGCGTGAATTGAATCCTGTAGCGACATCTGCACATGGTAAAACAAAATTTTATGTAAATCCATCGTTATAAACTTGCTCGCATGTATTTTTAAGGACTGACAGTATGAAACCTCCTTTGTGCCAGCCCTACACAGGTCCTCACAAAGTGTTAAAACGGACACAGAAAAATTTTACCATCGAACTGAATGGAAGGACATCAACCGTCTCCATAGATCGTGTAAAGCCAGCCTACTTAATTCCTACTCGTAAAGAAAAAACTACAATTCTTCATGCAGAAAAAACTGTCTCTCCAGCAAATTTCCGGTCGGACAAACAACAGTCTGACGATAAAACTGTGACAACTAGATCGGACAGACGAGTTCATTTCCCATCGAAGCTATCAACAAATATCACCTATTAGTATTATCAAATACCTTGATTATATATGCATTTATAAAAAAAAAATTAGCAATTTGTCTTGTTTTCAATAATTGTCATAATCATCATTTAATTATTTGCAATGTAAACAAACTACTTTTATTTGTAATATTTTCTTATTTTTCATATATGCTCATGTAATTATAATATATTATATCGTTCCATTGTATTATCCTGTCACTGGGGGATACTCTGTAGTATCTGGCAACCCCAGTGTGTGAGAGAGCAATTATTTTTATGTGAGTTTCTTCTGGCAACAGATGGAACGAAGGCGAACGTAGTGAGTGGTGAATGAAGCGAAAGAATAGTGTTTACCTTCTGATTATGGAATTATTTACTTAATTAATTACTCAAACACTTCATGCTTTACCAAACAGTGATGTTGCAGTGGGTACCGTTAACAGGAGGACGTATTGGAGGATCAAGCTAGGTTCCAATTAGTGCCTGTAGACGGCGCCAGCAGTCTACAGCCATCTATAGGCGCTAATAAGAACTATCACAATTCCAGGACTAGCTATTATAGGGGTTATAAGATTTGGCAAATAAGCATATTCGTGGCGAATTATGCCAATCTTCTTCATTTCCTATTACGCGATTTTGTTTTTATTTTATTCCGCCAAAACTTTGAATCGTCAAACTGTTTAGTTTCTTTTACTCTTTTTGAAGCTTTACTCGTTTCTTTTACCCTCTTTCAGAAATTCATCTGATAATTTTTTTTATTTTAAATTGAATTTCACTTCAGTTATTATTTATTAAAAATCTAAATGTATTTATTTATTATTGTATAATTTTTTATGTGAAAGAAAACGTCTTCAACAGTTGAAAATAATAGAAATATCTTCATGCATATTTTGAATAAATGATTTTATGTTATTGCGATTCGAAATAGCATTTGGCTGCAAGGACTCTCCATATAATATATATATAATTTTTTTACTATACACAATTTTTTTCCAATAAAAGAGAACGTGCGTGTATGTCTGCAGAGAAGAATAAATATGTTGGGGGGGGTGAAATGTTTGGTAGAGCAAATTTTTTAATTATTATTAAAAACAGCGAAAAAGGTTGTTTTTTTGCAATAACTTCCGAAAATGTTTCCAGATTAAAAAAAGATTTTAATTCATCTTTAAAATAAAAGTATATTTAGACATATATCTTCTTAATTATAAAATCTTATGATATTCTTTCTTTATTTTAACAAATTTTTAAATATTGATTTTCAACAATATCGTAAATGAAAGACAAATCATTTCCATTGTTCAATCAAAGCTGAACGATTTTCCTTTGTTAAAAAATATGAGAATTATTCATACTTTTAATATAATAAAATTTATAGGCTGGCATTAATTGCGTCTTTCGGGGCGGATTGTTGGACTTGGTGCTTACAAATTTAGCTATTTCTTGGATAGCAATATTAAGAAATAGTGTTTCCAAAATGAAATTAAGATTTTAATAACAAATTAACAAAATTCCAGCATTTTCTTTAATAACTTCGAAATATATCACTGACCAAAAACATTTTAATTTTTAAAAAATTAGTTTTTCCGTTATCTCTTTTTTAATTCCGTTCAATGTTTTCTTTTTTTGATCTTAGTATTTTTCAAAATACTTTTAAACTATACTTCTATATAAGCACATTGCAGTGATATTAAATACAATTTTATGTGCATATTATTGTCATTTTAATTTTTTAAAATATAATATAAAACTAAACAATTAAAATCAATAATAAATAAAACAGTTAACCTTGGCTTCCCATAATGTTTTGAATGAAGATTCAAATCTACTTTATTATTTTCATTTCTATTATTTATTTATTTCATTTCATTTATTTTAGGTAAACCTAAAATTAAAAATTAGGTATAACTGAAGCATCATCTTTTTTTTTTCCTAATAAAATACAGTTGATTTTTTTTTATTTTACCAGTTTTTATGGGATTTTTTAACATTTAATAAAAAGCAATTTTAAAAATTAACTTTCTATTAGTTTTAATATATTCACTTCTTAGCTCAATCATTAAATAAGTCTTCCATCAGCTGCAAGATAATTCTCTTCGAAGGTTATGTTAATTATTTATATATTATAGTTTGCTTAAACAGTAATTCTCATAAAAAAAGCTAAAAACAGTATTTCTTATAATAATTTACAACTATATATAACTTGTTCTTTTCTTGCAATTCATGCATTAATTTAACAAATTAAATTTATTGCAAATACTTTATAATTAATTGATATAATTAAAGTAATACTAAATGTATGATGGACAGACCAGCTGGCACGTCCCTAATTATTTCGATTTCGTTTCCAAAGTATACTTTTAACATTTCATTGTGAAACAAAACAGTGTATATCATTGGGGAACGCGGTGTTTATATATTAAATAGTTGGCTAACATTAGAGCTCATGTTTCTTCTTGGGCTCTAGCCATGTCATATATAGAATACCTGCTTAGTTATGCACTGACTCCTCTTAAAATCCAAACTTAATATTTATTGACTGATTCTCTATTTAGCATTTATGTTCAGCTGCCGGGTATGCGCCTATATTGTTATATTAATGTTGAATGTGTAGCATGGACCTTTAATTGTTCTATGAATTTCTATATATCTTTTCTAATCAACTACTATTCTTTGAATAATCTACATTTATTCTCTGAAAATGTAATGTAGATTATTTGATGAAAATAAGCTGGAATGTATAAACCCCTTTAAACCCATAATGAGATTTATGATAGAGGATTTTATCAAGTAAATTCTTCTAATCAGACTTCAAATCTTAAGGAATAAAAAATTCAATTAAATTTGAATCAAAAACTATTGTTATGACTGTTTCAAACGCTATCAATAGAAGGATATTGGAAAACCTATCAGGAAAAATGATAGAAAAAAATACATGAAGGAGCCCGAAGTGGAGCAGTTCTCTTAGTTTTTGGAAAGGGAACAGATATCCTACAATTGCAAATTTTCAGACATAGTGTTTTAATTTTGTTCAATTAAATCCTTTTACTCCTACCAATGGTTAATCCATTAATCTTATCCGGTATCAATGACATCATGTAATTGACCACTTGTTATCTGCCAGGAGAAAATAGATTAAGGAAAAAACTGTCTTTGACGGCAGATCAAAAGGATCCTTATATTTTCTTTTGACTACTTATATTCTCTTTTCAAATTTATCACAGAAATTATATAAAAAATAAATATTAAGGTGATTTGAACCTTTAATTGGAAATATCGTAGTATAATAATATTTTAGGTTTCATTTTAATCTATCTTTATATTATTCTTTTCCCGTAATTACAATAGCAATAAAGTAAATAAAAATGGTGTTTAATATCGACAATATCAAACACATTCTTGAATATAAGACCAAAAATTAAGCAGGATCGGTCTTTAGTCGATTGCTTCCAATTGGGCGATGTTCATAAGGTCTTTTTCATATTTCCTGCTAATTTTTTTCCAGGGCTAATTTTTTTTTTTCCGCCTTGTCATGGACCCTAAGAAGCATAAAAGAATCCTAGTAGTCTTTTTACGAAAAGTATTGTATGTTCATAACATAAAATTTATAGCTACTTTGTCTATTTAGTAGGGAAATAAAGGGGCACAAGAATTGACCGGACATTTCCGTACGAGTCAAACGTCCAATAAATCATTCTTAGTTCATTGAAAAAAGGGGCTAGGGAGTGATTAGTCTTTACTAAAAACATATAAGCCTGCTGGCAAGAATGTTTAGTGAGAAAATGTATTGGTATTTTAACTAAATTTTGATACTTAATTAACATAAGGAAAACGCTTTTGTCTGTTTGTACATGTTCTGACTTTACAAACCAGCCTTTTTGACATCTATCAATCAAATTTGGCAAATATCTAGTTTGGTGGGTAGAAATGTGCTTTTCAGAGCAATTTTTAAAATTTTTTAATTAATTAAAAACTAAAGGAAATATTGGCCTTTATTCGGGATAACTTTTTAAAAGTTTACAGTAGAAAAATAGTTTTTATAGCATTATAAAAGTTAAAAATATATATATCCTTTTAACGATACCAAATTTTTTTTTATCATACAATTTTTCTTACAATATTCAATAAATTTTTTGAAATATTTTGCAACAATATATATTTTATTGTTTAAAAAAAAAAAAAAAACAGCTCAAATCCATTTTCAATGTTGCTACTAATTTCGTATCGGCTTTTTTTTCTGTTTCCATCATTGTTATCGGTTTTTTGTCTATATTTGTTTCTATCTTTTTTTTTTTTTTTTTTTTTTTTTTAGAATTTACAATTTAGAAGAATTCGGAAAGTTAAAACTCCTCAATCAGCAACCGAAATTATTAACTTCTTGTCCACTTAACATACTATTTACTTTTCTAAATGGATCTTGGCGAAACTTTTCTTAAGCAGAAAAAAAAAAAAAAAAAATTCAATTCATTTCTTTTTTTAAAAATAATTAGCGTTTTATGCATTGGATTCTGGTTCATTATAAAATAGGTGTTTTCTATAAAATTTGAATAAAGGAATTTTTAAATAAAAGTTTTTATCTAGGAAATGTGAATTTATGAAATTTTTATTCTGCACTGAATTTATTCAAAAACAAGATATTTGTTCTTAATTCGAATTATTATTTTTAAGAATTTTAGTTTAACTTTTGCGAACTTAAATGCTCACAAAAATAAGTTAAATTGTTTTTTTGTTTTTTTAATTAAAAATTTTTTTTTCCATTATGGTAGATATTCATGTTCTATCAACATTTTTCTTTATTAATCCCCATTTTAACGATACGCATCTATCCATATGTCATTAATGGGAACATTTAGAATAATATAGTTTTTTTCGTGAAATAATTTCCAGAAGGGGGAAAAAATCTCATTCCGATTTCTTTTTTACTATAGTAAATATGATGGTTGAATGCTTTGTGAAAGAAATTGAAGAATGCCTTTGGAAATTTAAAAAAAGCAGTATGAAAATTTTTGAATTTCTTGTGATAACAGATAAGACACATTTCAAATTTATATATTCATCTAAGGATTCTCTTGACAATTTCAGTTTCTGTAGCATCTGTAGAAAGGAAGCTTTCCGATTATTAATCATTAAATCATTAATTATCATTAATCGATCATTAAATCATTAATTATAAAGCATATTTACGATCATTAATTCAGCAAGGACGCTTAAATTGTTGGGCAATTATATCGATTGGATCTGAAATCAGCCTGATTTCGGATTTATATAAAAAGTTCGCAAAAGGAAATAAAAGCAAGAAAAATTGCTCCCTAATAATAAACGACAATAATGATCTATGAATTTTCAATTATTTTTTATGTAAGTCCTAAAAATTATTTATTTCTGACAATGTTCTTGCATTTCAATTTTCTTTTTGTACCAAATAAAGAATTTTCATAAATCTTTGTTAAGTCACTGAAATAAATAGCATAGTGACCTATTTACTTATTACAGATAGTATACAAATTTTTGTTCATTTGTTGGCTAGCTTATGTGCATCCATGAATTAAAAATTAAAGCATATGTTTTAATGTACAGGGTGTTTATAAAGTCCCGGACCCATTTTGATGTTTAATAACTCATAAAATAATGAAGATATAAACAAACTTATGGCATTTATTGATGGAATAACTCATATATTTTCCTTTTCAGGTTTGAATATTTTTACTTTTGTAAATATCGTCTGCGCGTGTGGTTAATTTGAGATAATTTCATTTTCCAGTCTAAATATCTGTACTTTTCTAAATATTGTCTGCTTATTAATTGCATTTTTCTCTCTTTTGTTTTTGGCAACTATTGCAATGTTATGTTTACTTTTGATGTGTTTGTTCTATGTAGTATGTTTTGTATGTGATGTTTTATTCAAGCGGATATTAAGGAGAGTGCATACACCACAAAAGAAAGCACAGATTTTATGGTGGTTCATAGAAACGAAATCGATAGTGCAAACACAGAGAAATTTCAGAAGAATTTACCATAAAGATCCTCCATCCAAAAACAGCATCTTGCGGTGGAAAAAGAATTTTCTAGAAATTGGTAGTATCGCAGATAAGAAACTTTCCGGACGTCCTAGCACAAGTGATTTTGATGTTGAGCGTGTCAGAGAGACATTTTTACACAATCCTAGAATATCTGTGAGATCAGCGACAACAGAATTGGATATGCCAATTTCGACGGTGTACGAGGTTATTAAGAAAAAATTAAGACTGCATGCATACAAAGTTCAAATTGTTCAAGTTTTGGAACCGAACGATAGGCCTAGGAGGATGGCCTTTGCAACAGATATGCTAATGAGGATAGAAGATGATGCTGATTTTCTGAAGTGCATAATGTTCTCCGATGAAACATCCTTTCATCTTTCTGGCATTGTTAATCGCCATAATGTGCGCATATAGGGATCTGAAAACCTCCATGAATACCGTGAGGCACAAAAGGATTCCCCAAAGGTTAATGTGTGGTGCGGACTAATGCACGACCGTGTCATCGGGCCTTTCTTTTTTACAGAAAAGACGGTCTCATCAGTCGTATACTTAGACATGTTGGAAAACTTCGTATTTCCACAACTAGAAGAGCTTCAGCCACATGTCTTTTTGCAACAAGATGGTGCGCCACCTCATTGTTGTACCATTGTTCGTACTTCTTTGAATGGCCATTTTCCAGGAAGATGGATTGGGCGAGGAGGTCCAATTCCTTGGCCACCCAGATCACCTGACATAACGCCGCTGGACTTTTTCCTTTGGGGGTTTGTAAAAGACAATGTTTTCAGGAAGAGAGTGTCGAACATTGATGACCTAAAAGCCAGAATTACGACCGAAATAGGCTCTGTGGATGCCGACATGCTTGCCGCTACCTGGCGTGAAATTGACTATCGATTTGATATTCTCCGTGCGACGAAGGGAGCATACGTGGAAGTTCATTGACAAGGGTCATGAAACTTTTTGAATCTATTTAAACATTTATGTTATTAATTTTAATCTATCTTTATTATTTTATGAGTTATTAAACATGAAAATGGGTCCGGGACTAAATAAACACCCTGTATATATAAATTTACAAGTATGTTTGGTTTTATTAATCATTGTGAAAAATACGATTTAATCATTTTCCATTTAGCGTAAATTTCTATTTGTGATTTCCATTCTATTGCTGACCAACTGGCTAGCCAAAGTTAATGGACGCTAAGATTTTCAATTAAATACTTTACGTAACTGGGTCTTAATAGCTTCTTTAGCAAATTATTTATAAACTTCAAATTTTGATAGATAGTCTATAATAAATATCATATTAGAAGACTTCCATGATTCTGTTCATTTTACTACGCATTTCCCTTATTTTCTGCCAACACCACTAACCATCGTGGATGCACTTTGAAATTTTTAGTCTTTTAACAATGCAATCTAATTTCTAATCTAGAGCAAAACAAAAATTGGCATTTTTCTTCATATTAAAAGTATTTTAATTGTAAATTTTTCAGAGGTTTTTTTGCAGAATTAAATAATTATATTGCTTATTTTCCTGAAATCAGCTTTGCCAGTAATAATTTTTGTAAAGGACAGAATAATAATTCGCACTGTAAAAAGAAAACTGAACATTTTTTTTGTAAATTTAATAATAACTTTGGTATTACAGAATTCTTATGCTTTTGTATTATTATTCTTGATACGTTTAATATTTGCTCAGAATTCTTAAGATTTTTGTTGGAACATATGCTTAAAGTATTTTTAAAAAATTGATTAAATATGAAAAAAAAAATATATATATTTATACTGTAAAAAATTACAATCATTGAAAAAAATTTTTTTTCTGAATATGTAAAAATAACATTTATACTGTAATATTTTCGAAAGTTATCAAGGGACAAAAACTTGCTTAATTTTTAATTAATTAAAATTCTAAATGAAATTTTTAAAACATTGCTCCGAAGTGCATGTTTATCCGTCCAACATAGTTGCGTACTAAGTTTGGTAGCTACAGGTCTTACGGTTTGATTAATAGAGCATCAACACCCAGATATACAGAAGCACAAACACATACTCATCTTTATTATTAGTACAGATCGCTCCTGGTGACCAACTGGTTAGACAAAAATATTGATTATATTTAATTCCAAATAAATTATTTACATATAACTATATATCCATGATACCGCGACATTTCTAGACATCAAAAATGTGTTACTTTTATTGTCTTACGCAAATACTCACATACGCACGAAGACACATACATTCATCTTTATTATTAGCATACATAATGCATTTCATGTTTGTAAAGATGAGGTTTTGTAATGGAATTTTTATTCACTCTTTCAGATGACAGAGTTTCAAAATTGCACGGCACGTTTGTATTCTCTATGACTATAAATAATTTTGCTAGAAATTAACTTGTCAATTTACTTAATTTTTAATTTCACATGAGTAGTGCCATCCGGTACTGAATATGAGAAAAAAAACAATTTATTTTTAAATTACATAATGCTTATAACCTACACTAATTATAAAGATAAATTTGTGTCAGGGCAAATCGTTTGACCTATAACAACTAAATTTTGCACATACGTATATACAGTGCGGAAATTTGAAATTTCGGTGCGATTTTTTGAATTTTCAGTTAATTAAAATTTGTAAAATTTTGGCGTTTTTGCAATAATTTCTAAAAATATTATAGCAGAAAAATAATTTGTACAGCACCTTAAAATTCAAAACATTATCTTTTTAATGATTCCAAATTTTTTTCCATATAATTTTTTTATTTTTTAAAAGTTTTTAAGTTTATTTTACAAAACTGTATTTTATTATTGAAGAGAAACTGAAACCATTTACATTGTTGCTCCTAATACCTCATCTTGGCCTTTTCCTTTTGATATGACCAAGATATGAAGGTTCGATTTATTTTCCCATGTTGAGTTGGCTTAAATATGAGGCATGGTTTTAATAATTTTTCTATATATATTTTGTTGTATTAATTCGCCCTTTTGTGACCAAAACTGAGTGAGTTATGACAATTTGAATGTCACTGTTTTATAAAAACGCAAAACTCCATTGACCATCTCGAAGATATCCAATCAGTGCCCTGAGTTTCCCCAAGATTGATCGACCTAAAATAATTATATTTTTGATTGTTCTAAAATAAGGATATTCAAGGCTTCATAACTCGGTTAGATTTGGTCGCAAAAGATGGAAACGTTAGATGGTCAAGATTATTTTACTGAATAGGATTCCTAGGACTGAAGGACTAGGACTTCTTCATAATCGTTTACAGAAGTACTTTTTTGATGGAAATAAAATAAAATATTATGTCATTTAAATTCTTTAGAAAGCAAAATTGGAAATAAAATTTTATGATGAGGCCAAAGAAAATATTATTGAATAATGTTTCTATATAAATCATAAAATATTAAAATATTCTGTAATACAAATTAGATTCCAATTCTGAACTCATTTTTTTAAAGACATGTTTGGTTTTTAAAAAATTTATTTATTGAAGTTTTATCAATTCTGGCTTCGATTTCGAGTTCATATTCTATTGGAGCTGATAGAAAATTAGAGAAAGGCATCGAAGAACGAACAGAATAAGGAAGGCTTTTATAATAGTTTCGATGATACGTTTATAAAAATTTGAAGCTTAAAAACATTTTGCTTGAGAATCTATTAAGAGAGCAAGTTACGTAAAATATTTAATAGAAAAGCAAATGTTAATTCTGGCAAACCAGCTAGTTTCCAAAAGGGGATATTAACAATAATTTAAAAATTTAAAAAAAAAATCAAATAAATTTTTAAAAATCACCTTTTAATTCACTAATTAAAAAATCTTTAAAAAAATATTTTTTTACAAAAGTTATTTTATATTACTGGTAAAAATTGTCTAGAAATAAGTATTATAGAAAATAGTTTCAAATTAGACCTCGCGTTTTCTAAGACCGACCCTGTAATAAAAGGCACTAGAAAGTATTATTATAAAATATTCTTTAGAATATTTAATTAAAATAGGAAAATAAATTGCACAGAAATAAAATCGATATCACTGATTAATTAATATTTTGAATTTTAAAATGGCGTAAGAATGGCTTTTATACAACAATACGCTCAAAATTTATTGAGACGAAGGGATAAAACATCAATAAATTTTTAAAGGAAAAACCTATTTACAATTTTAAAAAACTTTCTTAGTGAACATCTACTATTCAAATTACGAACCAACTTTCGGTCGAACGGTTTAGCCTTCAGAAATCTCGAATATGTTTTTGCATTATAAATGTTCTCCTAACTTAATTCAGAGGCAACATCCAGTCTATAAATTTAATCATGTTAAAATTTTTGTAAATAATGCGACATCCTTTTCAGAAAATTAGACATATCAACTGAATGAAAAATTGAGCCCAATATAAAAAAATATAATTAAAAAAATAAAAGAATAAATAAAAATCGATATTTTAACTTGAATTTGCTTTTGAAAACAATTGCCTTTATTTGAGAAGCTACTTTTAAGCGATTTCTTTCTTTGATGAATACAATAACAAACAAGAAAGGGGAAAATATAAAACTCATGTTATTAAATTTTTTTTGATTAAAAATCATCATCAATAAGTAGATGAATAAAAATTTTGCTATATGCTGTATTCCAAATAGCTCTTCTCGGTCCTTTATAATCTATACTTATAATAAAGCTCAATGTGTGTGTGTGTGTTGGCGCTCTACAGGACAGACCATTTGACATACAGCTACCAAATTTGGTACATGTATACCTTGGAGGTTGGGAATGTGCACCTGGGGTTTCTTTTTTCGAATTTTTAATTAGAATTTTAATTATTAATTAAAAACTAACTTTCCCGCCAAAAAAATCTTCCATTTTCCCCACCGCCAACTTTTCCGCCAAAATAATCTTCCATTTTCCCCAACGCCAAATGATTTCGGCTTTAGTTCTTTTTTTCTCCCAACAGTAATGAGGCTAGGGTTAAGATTTTTCGGCGGATTATTTCAAACGATTCTGTTTATTTTCTTAATGTTTTATGCATTTAAAATTAAACATTGTTAATTAATCCATGTTTCAGATTCATTCTGAAGTACTTTTGAATTAAAATAACACAGAATAAAGGAAATTAAAAATGTATAATCTGCATAGCGTTACCCCAACTGGCGTAGAAAAATTCACGCATTTGCGTTACCGTAAAAGGCGAAGAAAATTCACGCATGCGCACTGTGTTCTGATTGTTGGCATGGCAACCATTAACAACGGACGATTTAAATTACTTTTAGGTTAGTTGTATGCTTTTGTAAGTAAATTGTATTTATGTTAGTTATATATTTTTTTGTATATGCTTATAGTTTTAAGTACATCGTTTTTTAAGTAGTTTTTTTAAACCTGTTTTCGACCGTTTATTTTAAACGATTCATTTTATTTTCTTAGTGTTTGATGCATTTAAAATGAAACATTGTTAATGAATCGATCCGTTCATGATGAATCTGAGAAAATTTTGTTGACAAATTCTTGAGATATTATATAAATTAAGAAAGATATTCTTTAGTGCAAATAAAGTTTAAACGCTCAGTGACTCTATTATCAGTAATCATATTATTAAAAAAAATGCTTTGTTTCAGTAAAAAATATTATTATATTAATTGCAGATTAATCCTTTACACTTTAATTTAAAGCATAAATTCTACGAGGGGTAACAGAAAATTAGAGAGATACATATCACGTTATGACTGAAGGCCTTTATAATATTATGAGTGAATTATATGACTATCAAAATTTGAAGTTTTAAAATATTTTGCTGAAGAATCTATTAAAGTTGGAATTGCATAAAATATTTAATTATTAAAATTTTAACGAACATTAAGATTGGCAAACCGGCTGGTCACCAAAGGCGGCTAGTGAATAATAAATCAAAAGAATAACATTAGAGTAAGATGCTGATACCTGTTCGTAATTCCAATCTTATTGAAGAATAATATACTAGTTAATGTTTTTATACGTTAACATGAGTTACAAGACAGACTGCCGACTTCAAAGCTTGAACATTTTGCAAACGTGATTTAGAGATCATTGAAATAAAACTCATTCGACATAGTTATATAAAAATAGGTTCCATTTTTGCTATCAAAACATTAACAATAATAAACTGAATTCAAAAATAAAATACATCGATAAAACTAAAAAATTATTAAATAAGAAATATGCTCGAAAAAGTATTAAAAAAGAAATAAATTATTGAAACATTAACTCGAAATGAAAACTTGGTATCTCTATATAGTATAACTGATTCAGAAAGGTAAAATTTATATATACAAAAAAAAAGTTTCAATAGATTCATCGTGATTATCATAATTCCAATATTCTTTATCAATCATTTGTAATATTTATATGCTATAAGGGAAAAACAGACGCAGTTTAATCATAAGACGTCTGTTTAAAATATACACAGGCCAATGCGAATATTAAACATATTATTATATTATTTCTGTAGACAAATAACTGTCTGTTTACTCGTTTCTTAGCTTGTCATGTTTTAAAAAATTTCATTAAAACTTTATTTATCTGCCTTTGTATGAATTATATACAAATGTGAAAGAAACGAACCATGAGTTCACTGAAATTTCCCATCTCCAGGCACTAATTAAATCGTAATTATCAAGCTTCGCGTGGGAAAAAGGTTGATTATCCCAGCGATTCTCAACCTGTGGGGCGCGCCCCCTAGGGGGGCGCGAGCACACTAGAAGAGGGGCGCGAGAATATCCGAGAGAAAATATTATTTAAAAGAGAAAATATTATGACTGAAAGGAAAGCACACCACATGCACATAGAAAACAAAATACATTTCTACATATTTAATAACTTATTGAAGTAAAACAACTTACTTAATCAAAACATACTAAATTAAAAAGAAATTTAATAATTATTAGTGACTTCCTTGGGCTTGTCTTGAAGAGCAAAGTTTTTCGAAGGAAGGCTTAATATTAGAAACAGCCAGTCTCACTTCTCGAATATGTCGACCAAGTACCTCAATTTCATCACAAATTAACTATCGCGAAAATTCTCGGCCTTCTGTCTGTTTTCTTTTTCTAGGAAATGGCGATTTCTTCTCTTAATTCATAAAAACGTTGCAAAAATTTCTCACGTGATGACCATCTTGCCTCGCAATAAAATATTAACGCTGAATGTACTGAACCCATGTCTTCACAAAGTGAAGAAAAGATTCTCGATTTCAGGGGTCTCATTTTTATATAATTTACTACGGTTCAACTGTAGTTAACACAATATTCAAACCAGGACTTATTTCTTTCGAAGCCAAAGTTTCTCTGTGGATCATGCAATGTGTGCACTGAGGCGATTTTTGTTTTAAAAGTGTTTGTATATCTTGGAATCTTTCGGACATTGAACGAGCACCATCGGTGCATATTCCGACGCAATTTTTCCATTCTATGTTTGCCTCGTTCATAAAATCATTTAAAATAGCAAATAATGCGAGTGCTGATGTTTTGAGTTCTATTGGTTTGCAGAAAAGTAGTTCTACTACTGACATATTACCACAAATTCGAACATGGTAATTAAATGAGCATCTTTATTTCTATCTGTTGCTTCGTCAAGCTGTATTGAAAACAATTTGTTGCTTGTTATATGATTTTAATTTTAATTCGAAGAATTCTCTGGGTTTGTTGACGTACTCACTATGAAGCGTTTTCGAATGTCGTTTAAATTTATTAGGTTTCATGCTGTCTACGGCCAACAATTTTGAGCAAATGATACACAGGGGCCTTTTTTCTTCATTTACTTCAGTACTGGTAAACCCAAAATTTAAATATTCTTGAGAATATTTCCTTGATTTTATTTTCGGAACCACGCTTGTCTGTGTACTTGTTGATGCTTGACTATCGTCTAATGCTTGCTTACTTCCGCTTAAAAATTTATTCATGAGTCTGCATAAATCTGCTGCCGTGAATATTTTATATGGTGAATTGCAATTAACACGAAAACATATATAACATACAAATTCACAATTGATTCGATAGCGATAAAAGGATCGACTCGAAATGAGACTGGTTGGATATGAAACTTGCTTATCGAATATTTTCCTTCTTATGAGTAAACATTTACTCCGCACATGCTCGAGACGGCCTCGGTCGTGTGGATTCTCTTGCACAAACATTCCTATTTTTTTCACTTTCGTTTTGTCATGCTTCTGTTTTATTTCTTTTATTATTCGAAAAAATGTATTCCCCGTTTTTAAATTTAGCTCATCCCGTCTAGGTTAACTTTCATTGATGAATTTTTCTACTTTCATATTCTTTTAACGTTATCTCCCTATTTGGCTTTCATTTCAAATATAATATTTAAATTTTCTCCGCTTTCATTCGCTTCATCTGTTCACTGTCCGCTTGTCCAAAATGCAAGATGCGGTTTCTCGCCAACGTTGGCTCGCTTTTACTCTTGTTTTGGCAGTTAATTAAAAATAATTTAAAAACAGAATCCAAAATATTCAATATACATTATTGTTGTATACATTTTATTGTAAGGGGGGGGGCGCGATGAAAGTTATGATTGAAAACTGGGCCACGAATACTGAAAGGTTGAGAAACGCTGGATTATCCTATAAAAATGAATCATTATCCATCAATTATTATCTTATCAAAATAACTTCAGCACATATGATATTAGTTAGAACGCATCTGCATATGACCACCCGTTGGCCTCCCTCAATTTGCCCGGCAAACTGAGGGAGCTTTTTAAAAGCAGCAAAGAATGGTAAGAAAGATACAGGAAACAATTATAGAATTATCGTACGTGTCTGTTTTTCTTTTTTGACTCTCATAAAAACATATGTTACTGTCCTGTTTAAGAAATACTACTCTGCAAATAAAAAAGGCTTTCTTTGAGAATCTACATTTAAGCGATTTTTTTTTCTTTGATGATTACAATACCAAAACAAGAAAAGGAAAATATCAAATTAATGCTCATCAAAATTATTTGATTAGAAACCTTCAGCACTTTTAAACAGAATAGAAGATGAATAAAAATTTGCAAGATGCTGCATTCCAGATAGCTCTTTTTTTATCTTTTGTAATGGATATCAAATCAAAAGATTAACATTAGAACAACATACTGATATGCATTTGTAATTCCAATCTTACTGAAGAAATATATAGTTGTTCATATATTTATCTATACTTTAACATGAGTTATAAGACAGACTGCCGACTCCAGAAACTGAAAATTTACTAAACATGCTTTAAAGGTTAGAAGCGTGTACTTTGATGCAATGCATCAAAATTTCCAATTATAATTTTAACTAAACAAAATGTTGATGTTTTCCTCTTATAATTCTCAAAATATATTATTGTACAAAAATGATACTAACACTATTTTCCAAACTTAATATCAAAATCTTTTTATTGATATCAAATTCATTATCATACAATTGTCTTTTTAATATTAATAAACTAAAAAAATATTTTAGAATGTATTCCTACAATAATTTTTATTATTGTAATACAGTTCATTTCATTCCCAATACTCTATCAAAATTTAACTACTCAAGTAAAGACGAATTTATTCTTTAGCCATTAATATAAACTTGTTTTTTCAGTCACTCAACATTTCACGTTTGCTTGTATGCAATATAGTAATTACAAAAAAAAAAAGTATGACAGCAATAATATTATTTGATAACAATAATCTTTGAAAGAAAATGGAATATTATGTTTGCAGTAGTAGCTGAAAAATCTGCAAACTAGGATAACAATTCCTTATGACATCTTGACACAACGCAATTTCTCATACCCTTCAAGATATTTTATTTGTTTAACAAAAACGCTTAGGTAAATTAACACAGATATTTTCGAAATTTTGTTAAAATTCGATTTTATTATTCATATTTAGTATTTAAAACTTCAAAAATAACATTTGGAAATTATGAAATTTCCTTCGGAAGCATTAACAAAGGTTTCTTTTATTCGCAAAAGAATTATTTTTCTTCAAAAGTAAAATTTTCTTTAAAAGAAATGCTGTAAAGAAATTTAAGCGCGAGTTAATTAGTGATGCATTCGGGTATCTAATTTTAAGGATAAATATCCAGAATGGATATTTATTTTTCAATTAATTGTATTCATATAAAAAAAACTGTATGATCTTATATGCTAATGTTGTAAAGAGACAGAAAAAGTATAAAGATAAGAGAGAAAGGGAGAGAAGCATATAATTTTTTTTATTTTATAAAAAATTTTTGAAAATTAATAAAAAACAATAACGCATTATACATTTTACATACTTGATTTAAATTCTTTTTAGTTACAATGAACAATAATGAGGTAGACGCTTTTTTAAAAAGTAATTTTAACTAAATTTTAAAAAAAAGATTTTTATTTATTTATTTTTACTTAAAATGATATTGGAAATAAAAGTGAGAGATATTGTTTACAGTTTTTTTCCTTCCAATTTTTAGACTGTGGTTTAAGCATTAATAAGAATCATGTTTTAGAGGTAGAATTTGAATTTTGAGAGGAGTTGCATAGATTATCGGCTTTAATGCAATATCTTGTGGAATATATTATATCATATATTCCAATTGCAAATGATTGTGCTTTCTCTTTGTTTATTAAGTTAATTTTTTTTTCTGTCAAGTTCTTTTTATTTTTTTAGAAGTTTCCAATTATATGATACATATCCAAGTTCAACTGCTCTTTCATATGCTAAAAGATTTCTTTTTTCTTCTTTTGTGAATACAATGGCCCAGGAAGTTCTTTCAGTTACATTTAAAATGTATAAAACTACTTTGATTTTTAAAATACTGGTTTCATGCAAACTCCTTCTTCAAAACAGTGGACAGAACATATTTTGTGATCCTTCTGATATTCTTCATTCTCTGTCCATCTGTCTTCAGTTGATTTCCATCTATTTTCTTTTATTGATAAATGTAAGTTAAACCACTGAGACAGTTTTAACCTACTTTTGTGTCATTAGCTTTAAAAGTTTTACTGAAGGTGAATTGAATCAATACTAAATTATTTTTGAAAATTAGCCTTTCTTCACATTTTTGTAATGGAGACAATGAAAGTTGTTTTAAAGTCTCCAAGTGACTAAAGTCATATTCTCCGAGTTATTAAATTGCCTACTGAACAAATGAATTTGCAGATAATTTAATTCAGAGATTATGATTATTTTTATTACTGATTCTAAATTGTAAATAATTTTTTCAACTTAACATAAACAGTGTTAAAATTCATTATTCCAGTGTAATTATCATTACTTTAAAACAATAAGGAATATTCTCCCATTTCATTTTTCTACAACATTTTTTTTCCTATATCCTCATAGAAATTGTCGTTTTTTAAATAATTTAGTCAAAGCCTTAATTTTAAAAGATAAAGTAGGTATATAAACTATATAAGTTTTAAGGATTTTCATCATCCTTTATAATTTTTTTACACAATATCTCAGAAATATTCACCACTCGGTATTTATCCATTCATTTGAATCCGTTAAAATAATATTAGTATAGCATTTTTTAAGGTGGAGCAAATGTTACTTATTTTGTTAATGGTTTGGTTAACTAATATGCATTAGTATATTACAATAACGAATGCATGTGAAGCAAATCATTTTTATTTCATTAATTACTATTGAAAATCAAAATGAGAAAAAATTAAGCTTCCAAAATCTGAGAAAATGAAAAATTTCTTGAGAAAATGTAAGTGTTGAATAAAATATGACTTAAATATTATGCAAAAATTAGCAAATGATATTTTACAATTTAATTGAAAATTCTATTGACTAATTTAGAATAAACTCATATTATTATATTAAATTCAAAAATAATTTTTATTTTTTGAAATTGAAAATTTTATTCTAAATTTTCTTTAAAAGTTTTTACTTCTGTGCATTATTATAAAAGTAGAAAATTCAACATTTTGAACAAACTTATCCAAGATATTAGAATTTTTAGTACAATTTTTCTTTTAAAATATTATTACACAAAATTATTTACAAATATTATTTTAAAATTTACAAATTAATAATGTAATATTATTAAATAAATTTACAAATATTATTTTAAAATATTATTATATTGCGTATAATTACAAAGAATTGATTCTATTACCTTTTCAGATTTAGTTTGGCTACTTTCAATCAAAATTCTGATTTTTAGCATTAAAAGAAGAATAAAATTGCGGTAAGCATAAATAAATTGATTAAGTATTTATGGAAAAAAAAAAAAAATTAGAATACGAAATATATGTATTGAAAAAGTACTTTTTAAAATCATGTAATATTAATCAGCTTATGCATATAATTTTTAATTCAATATAAATCTTATTTTAACAAAACAAGAATATTTTGATGATTCCTTTGAAGATTTTTGGTTATCATACTTTCTTAACCCTTTAAAGGGCCATTTTTTTCTAGTCATATTATGTTAAAATATTTTTAGGCTTGAAATTAGAATAAGAAAAGGGATTCATTTAGCTTATTAGATAAATTTAATTTGATCAATTAATTAATTTGGTTAATTAATAATTAAGTAACAAATCAAGACACATCATTTTGATTGAGATAAAGAACTGAAGCATCTAAATTTCTGTCTTTCTAAAAAAATTTGTCAGAACTTATGCCAACCTACAAAATTTCATACAAAGATAGATAAATATGGGGGAAGCATACTTCCTATGGCCGTAGAAAGGGTTAAAAGAGAATAAGCCATATTTTATCAAAAATTTAGCTAAAATTATATATATATATCCTTACAGTGCATATTTTAGACAAGTATGTATGAATTATTCAATTTTAAAGAGTTTATCATGCACATTATCAACATTAAAAAAAAAAAATGGGCAAAACTGCAAGAAAGAGATTACAGTTTTTTATTATTGCAATTTTTAGACCACAAAATATAAATACTTAATTGCTAATACGAATACTAACAAAACCAAAGCATGCCTGCAGTTATAAAAAATGTTTTAAATGTTCTATAACACTAATTTATTACTTAATTAGGTAATATATATATATATATAATTTTTAAAAAGCATCATTTAAAAAAATTTTAGCTCATTTTTAAAAAAACATTTAGTTTTGTACATTAAACAAAATATGAGCATTAAAATTAATAGTATAAAAAATTAAAATACTTTCCAATGAATACAGCCAAATTGCAATAAATAAAATTAAAACAACATCGAATTTGTATTCCGAATAAAGCATCATTTTTAGCTCCCATTAAGAATTTAAATGAAACTTGTAAGTTCATTCCATTACTTTGTGAAAACTTTAAATTTCATTTAACAAACCAATAGAAAATATAATTTAATTCTGAGTTAACATATTAGTTTCTTGCCATTTAATTAATTATACATAGAAGGCGCCTATTTAAAATTCATCTTTCCCAAGCTCTCACTGTTCTCAGCCGCAGTCAACATTAATTTCTAGTCAAAAATTAGATTCATAAAACGTAATTAGGAGCAAAAATAAATAAATTATATCACGGTATTATCCTTTTATTAAGAAAGTTCGTGCATAAATGAAGTCTTCTTTCTTTATATATCCGACCGACAGTCGTCCACACTCAACCCTATGCATTTCAAAAACGAGCTTCATTCTTGGCGTGTAAATAATTTTTCACCTTTTGGCGCAAAAAAGCTTTTCGGTAAGCAACCATACATCTATTCCCCCATTTCCATCACTACCGGAATGAAACCCGTCCTCCAGTGCTAGTTCCCTATCGCTTCTAATGCTTTTCCGCCTTTGAACTTCTATTGGGGTGTTCAAGCGTCCTCCGGTTAACGAGTCTCGATGTTGCATAAGTAACAGATACCCGAGGGAAATTGTGATTGTTTCACCAACAAAACGTCATAATGATACAGTAAGTATGGAAGATGCATGGTCCATTCTATTACCATTTTTCTCCTTCATAATATTTCATTTCAAGGATGATATAAGTACAGTACTGTTTCATCCTGATGGGGCTGTATAAAACAGGCATCATTAACATCTATACTTCCTCCTTGCCTCCGGTCAAAACACCACTTTAGTTAGATGAAAAGTAATAATAATTATCCCACCACAATATGGATTCATTTTTGTTGTCATTTTGTACTTAAGCATTTCTTGTCCTTTATTTATTATAAAACAGTTAATTTTTTAAAAATGTTTTTTTTTTTTTTTTTTTGGTTAAAGGTGAAAATAATTTACATGAATTTGAAATTAAACGTGCTGTTTTGACTGTCATTTATATTTTGATTAGTCATATTCTGTATTGAACCTGGCTTTCATAATTTTCTTTAAATTGATTTTTTTTTCTGTCGAAATTTTTTGATATAATTTTATGCTTACTTTTAATATATTTTGTTTAGTTTAAGAGTTCTTTTAAACAGAAAAGCTTTTGATTCTATGTCAAATGTAAAATATCTTCAGACAATTTTACTATCAATCCATCAATTTCTTTACAATTTCAATTGTTCTTTCTAACGATTGAAAAAAGAAAAATTACAGATTTATTTATTTTTTTCTAGACTTTTGCTCTCCTGAAATCTTTTCCAAATGAAATTTTTATAATTATTTTGCTTTTTCAGTTTCTTTTGACAGTTTATTTTGATGAAATTTTTTAGCAAAAATAAAAAAAATGTGTAACAATGTAAAATACTTAGAATTTTGTTTTGTGCCTTAATTATTTTTTTAAGTGACATTAAGATAGATTTGAAACAAATTTTCATAATATCTGTTTCTATAGGTTGTTTTGTGACAAGTAATAATTTTTTTTTACACAAATGACACTTCCACATAATTTCAAATCTAATTTATTTTTATAAAAATCTGTGGCATTTGTATATTTGGTATCTGATCGCATTTAACCTTTAATTTACTTAAGTTATTGTAAAATAAATTGTTTTTACTGTATAACAGACATGGTTAATCTGAATAAAGAGATAATATTTAAAAATAAAATGATTGTCTCAGACGCTGAAGGAAGGATTTTCTGAAAAAAGCATTCCTGCTTTTTTTTTTTTTTTGTATTTGTTGGTTTCCTTTCAGACGGAATTTTCTTATTTCTGAAAATTCAATATTCCAACTTTTATAATAGTAATATAATGTTTACAACAAAACAAAACTTTCAGAATTTTCTTCAGGTCTTAATTATATATTGGTAACATTAAAATTAGATTTGTCGCTGATTTTTATAATTTTATCTAAACTGAAATTTTTAGCAGATAGTTTTATTCTATACTTTTTCCATTTGTGGAATTTCATCAGAATTTTTAGTTTTATTTTAAATGTTTTATATATTCATCATTTTTATTTGAACCATTTGATCAGAAATGAAAAATTTACAGCAATACGAAGACTCACAATTTTGTTCATGCTTTAATCATGTTTAATGTGACAAAGTGATTAGATTTTTTATAAATTTTTATAATTTATAATTCTATACATTTGTCTATAAGAGTCAGTAGCAAATTTTGTGCAAATTTCGTTTACATCATTTTTTATCTGATTTTTTGATGCATCAATCTCTGTGTGTTTTTATTTTATGATTTTTTTTGTTTTTTGCATTGAATAATTACCTTTAATTTCTTGCAATATAAAGTATATTTGATTTTATAAATCATTTAGCGTACATGTTCTTTTTTCTGTTATTGAATTAAATAATTCATTATATATAAATTTGTGCAAAATTTCTATAATTGTTGGAATAAATAAATCATGATTTGTAAATAATAATCATTTTATTTTATTTATAGCGTGAATTACCATATTTGTTTTCTTACAATGCAGAAGGTTCTCATTGCATTATAATTTTTTTATTTATTTTTTAATTTTTGTGTTTTATTATTGTAAGATTTAATTCACAAGTAATATACTAGTCTGTTTGACGTATTTCATTTTATATCAAATATCAGAAATAATTTCCGTGAATTTTTAATTCAACTTCCTTATTGAACCTCTCGTATATGTTTTGAGTTCTCCTAGTTTTCAATCTGAAAAGGTGCAATTTTCTTTTCACTTGCATATTTTTGATATTAATTATTTTTTAATATATAGCTTCCTTTCAAATTATTAAATTAAATTGAAGAATTGTTTGAAAGTAAAAATGAATTTGACTCACTGTCAATAAAGACTATTCTAAAAAAAGTGTTTTTCCTTTTTTTTTTTTTTCAGTTTTTTTTTCCTTGTTTAAATTGAAAATTTTAACAGTAAGCTTTATTCTATGTTTTCCTATTCTTTGAATCTCAGCTGAACATAATTTTAATCTTCATTTTAATATATCCATGTATTTCCAATGTTCCAATAAGCCAAATTTTCAAACAGAAATGAAAAATTTTCAACAATGCAAAACATTCAGACTTCTTTTCATGCCTTCCTTTATATTTTATGGGATTTATCCATAATTTTCATAATTTGTAGTTATGCAGGTTATTCTACGAGACCCATAAAAAAAATGTGTAAACTTATATTTGTAAAGAATTTCCAGTCTAATATGTTTTAGCAGCATCAATCTGGTATTTATTGTATGTTTCATGACTAGTAATATTTAGTTTTTATTTAAATGTATGTTTACATTTATTTTCTTGCAGTATAATTTATTATAAATATATAATGATATTTTTAAATCTAATTTAAACTTAATTAATTTCCTAATTTTTAGCTTAATTTAGCCAATATTAACTTCTTTCTAAAATATTCTTTTATTTCCTGATGCAATTCCACCTTTTTTTACTTAACTAATGCAACAGAATTTCTGTAAAATTGTTGAGATCGACAAGTTCCCACATTCAGAGTGAAGGGATAAAAAAAAAGTCAACCCAAGCACATTCTTTTAAAAGATCCTATAATTCCCTTATCTGGGTCGACACGTGTAGTGAAATCCCAATCAAAATCTCACAGTATATAATTACGGGGATAAATTTTTCAGTAGCTTTTCTTCTTTTTGCTCTTGTGTTGTTCCGTGTTGATGTGCTTGTCGCTTCTGCTTGTACATAAATAATGCCTCCCGGGATGGAATAAAAGTGAAGTTAAAAATTTGAAATTGTCTTCGACTACAATTCTGCTTAAAACATTTTGTGTGTGTGTATGTATGTATATATATATATATATATATATATATATATATAATATATATGGTTATATGTATATGTATATGTATATATATGCAATATGGTTCATCTGAACAAGTAATAATTTGATTTGGTAGTGAAGAGAGACTCTTGTTGTTGTGCAGATGAAAACACTGGCGTTTGGGAATCTAGATTCCACATCACAAGACACACAAAACATCAAATTATACACATATACTTAACATGGAAGAATAAAATATCACACAGTTTGAAGTTGGCTAGAGAACTATCATAAAGTAGTGATGTCTTACTTGCTAACTGAAAGTCATCATGAGAACTATATAAATACTCCATCTCAAAGAGCCATCTAGGGGCAGCTGTGGAGAATAAAAACTAGATATATATACCACTGGTTACAATTCTATTATTGATATTAAAAACACACTTTCTTTTTCCTGTCATTGAATTAAATTGTGTATTTTCTATAAATTAGCACAAAATTGCTATAATTGTTAGAATATATATGACATAATTTCTAAATAGTGATTAATTCTTTTTATGCTGGTGTTGAAATGATCTACATCAGAGCTCATCAGGGGTATATTGGAAATGAAAAAGCAGATACACTAGCCAAGGAAGTTTTAAACTTAAAACCCCCAGAAATATCTTTCCATGAATCCAACTCAGAAAGGAGACTAAAAAACTAATAATTAAGGATTGTCTTTAGAGATGGAATAATTTCATTACATTTTTTTAACATGATTCATTGAAAAGTTATACTGAATTTTTTAAAAAGTTAGAAATATACAAAATATCTTTTCATGTTTATATAAATAAATAAAATTAATCGCAGTAAATTAGACATCGTATATAACACAAATTTTTATTTGTGTCAAAAAAAAAAAAAGTTATATGGTTCTCACTGCAAACAAAACGTCAAATAAGTTACATTGATATGTTCTTAATATCTGCCATTCGTTTTGATATGTGTAGCATTTTCATTACTTTTTTAATCAAATGTTGTTTAACTCATTTTTACATCTTCGTGGTTAAACACATCTAAAAAAATTTTGTGGGTGAATAAAAGTAATTTTGGGGAAGAATAACAATGTAGAGTAATCATTACTCAGTTCATGATGGTATGCATATATTTGTCATGCATGCTTTTCTCCCTTTCTTCTAAACTTTTATTATATATCTAGATGATGCGCCAGTCTAGATGTTCTGTGTTCTGTTAACCGAGACTCGTATTTAATTGTAACAGCTTAACTAAGGAAAGCTATTGTAGAAACTCTGAAGCACATTGGTAAAGACTTTAAAAAATAAATTATAATTTGTAGTGCACTTTAAATGCAAATATAGAGTGATATTAAAAGGAAACAATAAAAATTGTAATCATATGAATTAAAAATCTTCATGAGCACTCAAATCAAAGCTAATCACTAAAAGTTAATTGAAACAAATAGTGCCCTACTAACAAAAAAACGTGCTCAGAATTTGAAATAAATCTAAATTTTTGATATAATGATAACATACTAAATTTCATTTATCTAACTTGTATTTTTGAGTTATTTTATTCCTATATTTAGGAATGGAGAAACTAGAAAACGCTTTGCCACTTTTCGGATGTAACCCAAAATTAGGCATATACCCACTATTTTAGTGGGAAAAAAAAATATTTTAAATTCATCTGTCTTATTGCATTTTGTGTTATTACGTTCAATTATTTATGAACAGATCTTCAAGACTTCACACTGATGAGCGTCTTAAAAATTTGAAATATATTTACTTTTTTTTTGCTGTTTTAATACCGTATACCAAATTTCATCCGTCTATCTCGTTGCATTTTTAACTTCTTTTTGTGGGTGTGTGTTTGTTTACAGACTGATAATTCTTTAGGCTTAACTTCAAATCCCAACTGGCATAACATTTTCTTAGAGGGTAGATAATATAAGAATTGTAGTTAAACGATTAATTTGGGCGCTGTTTTGATATTTATTCTGGACCTCATTTTATGTCAGTAAGCCTTTGATTAAGAGTATAAGTTTTTCGTTATTATTACTAACATTACTTAGTAGTACTAATTATTTAATTAGTCCTAATTTCTTTGTATTTTTATTACTTATACTTGAGCGCATTGCGTATAGAAATTGGTTTTACATGACAGATTTTGTCCGTTTTTGTTCTTATTTATTATCAGAAAAATATCCATCAAAGAAAAAAATCGAAATATTGTACAAAAAATCGCTTTGAAGCTTAAATATAAACAAACGTTTCAAAAAATTTCATCTCAGCTGGGAAAAAGATAAATTTTTACACTAATTATGACAAAACATTAAAGCGAAAGATGAAGAAAAGCAAGAAACCACCTACAGTGATCTTCTCTAAACTTTCTTCCATGCTCTAATAAAGTTGTTATTCTCTTCTCCCCCTCTCCGCATAAAACTGAAGGGGTTCAGATTGTAATAATTATAAAATAGTGACATCAGTGATTAGTAAAATAGCAACCACAGATTTTTATTTATTACTACTATCTTGACATCATAATGTTTTTGCTCGGTCTGAATTAACTGTGGTTTTATAATAACTTACGTTCTCATGCACAATTCAGTAAATGTTAATTTTGCTTTCTTAGCTTACTTGAATTTATTTCGCGAGATTAAAATAATCTTGAATACATCATCCCATACATCTTGTCAGTTTTTCTCTGCTTCTGTAACTGATGTAAGAGCCGAATGCTTTTTCTGCTTTCATTTTCATCAACATGAATGCTGAGAGATCTTTCTGAAAATGGCTTTCATTACTAAAAATATTCCAACCCCGTCAGCCCCGAAGGATTTCACCGATTGGACGGTTGGGGACATTACCTGCTCCACCCCCCACCCCCACCCCCTTCTAAAAGAGTACTCAAGTATTTGTTATTTCCTGAACTGATATTGTGAAATTTAAAACGCGTTCGTTTGCTCTGCACTGTACTTTTAGAAACATTCTTTTTTTTTGAAAGAGGTTCTATCCTTTAAACTTAGCAGTTTCCCTCATAAAAATGAGCCGGCCTGAAAGCTGATTCATAGAGCTGAGATAGTGAGTAGAACAGCGATCGGTGGGGTAAAATCCGATGTCTATTGATGTCCCTGATAGTTGTCTTATGGGGCGCCTTGGGGACAGAATAATTGCATTTCAGTCCTTTTTTAAATTAAATATGATGAAGGAGGGGAAGAAATAAAACTAACCATTGGCGCCATTTACTCTTTTAAACTCGTTGATTTTTAGTGGAATCAAAAAGATCATGCCCAAGGCAAATTTTATTCTCGCCACACTCCTACCAGCTATTTTAGTTTATGTTCTGCTTTTCTTACTCGTATACTAAGTGTACAATCAGAAAATATTGTAATCATCAAAAAGTTCGAGCTGGATATTTTGACAAATCTTCACGTTTCAGAACTTTCTGAAACAAACCTTTCGAATTGTGTCTGTCAGTCTATAATCAACATAACTCAGAAGCGCTTTGAGCTAGATAAATGAAATTCGGTATGTAGTCTTTATATCAAATTTATATATTTATCGAATTTTGTGGAAAATCCTTTCAGAAAAAGTACGTTTATCTGAGAGCATGTAAACACGATTATTACAAAATGACAAAAATAAAATTTAAAAAAACTCAGTACTTTTATAGAGAATATATAAATGAGGAAAATTAAAATATTTAACTATCACAAAGTGAGTGAAGAAGCTATTTAAAAATTCCATCCAAATATGAAACAAGTCTAATTACATTAAAATGTATAAATATAAAATATGAGAGAAACGAACTTTTTTGTCAGGTTGATGTCTAACAGCATTATTCTGCCCAAATATTTTATAAGGTAGCACAGTTCATGTCACAGAACCAAAGAGTATAATGAAAAAACATTTTTAAACCCTTACAATGAAAATTAAAATATAAATGTGAAGAATTATATATTTGCATTGAAAAATCGTAAAGAAGAAAGGCATACCGAAATAGAAAATGTCTTATGGTATTTACATAATTATAATGATTTTAAAAATGAAAAAGAAGAAAAGAAAATAACCAATTTAAATCTGATTAAGTTTATAGTAAATTTACTTAAAATTTTTTACCCACAAACCTATCCATATTCAGAAGAAATTGGTTCAGTTATCGAAGATTATGATGACACTAGTGTCGATAGTGAAAAGCAATCGTCTCTTGAACTAAACTTAGAATTAGCGATAAATAAGAAAATTTCAACGAACCAAAATACAATACAGAAATCTGCTAAATCCAAAAACATCCGACGAGAAATCGATTTATTTGAAGATGAGGGATTTAGAGGTAAATACTTGGAAAAAGTATATCGCGCATTGCTAACAGTACCACCAACTATCGTAGATGCCGAAAGAGCATTTTCGACAGCTGGTAATTTTTGCACAAAATTACTTTCCAGGCTTAATGACAGTACAATTGATGCATTATGTTTTTTTAAGATCACATATCAAAAATTTGTAATAGTACCACAGACTGAATAGAGATGTTTACTCTTTTTTGTGATTTAAATAAATAAGATGTTCCTTTCCTTTTTTGTGATTCTTTATATATTGTTATAATTTATAAGTTACAAATTATTTTTTGTGATATTTACACTTTCTAATAAAACTAGCAAATAAAACAAAGAAACACCTGCGTTTTCTTTCTTTTTCTAAAATTTCTAATACCGGTATTAAAACCGGTATCCCGTTATTAAGATCTAAAAAAATACCGAATACCGGTGTTGAAATTTTGGTCCAATACTGCAATCCCTAATTATAATGAATATCTTTCTCTCTTTCAAAGCTATGGAAAAATCTTATTTGAATATTAATTTTGGTAAATCGATGGAACTGTAAAATATTCCGAAATTTATTTATGATTTTTTTTAAAAATTTATAAAATATTTAGATTTAAATATGTAAATGAAATATTCTTCGATGATTTTGCCATCATTTAGAACAATGCTTCTTAAGCTCTATAGTTTCCTGTCCCTTGTTAGGTAGGGGGAAAAAAATTCTTCCCTATTACATTTTATCCTAAAAAATTTTATAACAATCCCAAAACAAATGTGGACATAAAATATTAATTAAATATGGCTAAAAGAAACTTTCGTTAAATATAATAACAAAGAAAGTTTGAATGTAATCTTTTAAGATCAAGAAGATTTTCTCAACTTCCTTTGCTTAAAAATATTAAATAATAATATAATTTAATTAGAATTAAAAATAAATATAAAAGCATAAAAGAATTAATATAAAATTAATAATAAATATAAAAGTTTTAAAGAATTTAAGAATAAGAGACTTATAGTAATCTAATTTTAAAAAAGCTTGGCTTATTCGAAAATTTTTATTTCAAATTTTTCAGTGGTGTTTTGAATTTCCAATTAAAATAAGGTTAAAAGTCTTTAGGATTTATTTTGATTAATTGGAAATCGAGTCTAAAAGTTACTAAAAATATTTTTATTTTTGAATTATTTTTATTAGTTAATTTTCACGACATCATATATTTATTCTTTATTTTACGTGACAATATATTTATTAAAGATACAATAAGTATTTTCACTTTTCAAGAATGTTTTGAAAATATTAAATGGGAATTGTATAGTTTATTTCGATGCAGAAATATTGTCACTTAGGTACTTTTGTATGAAACTCAATGACACACACAAGAAGTAGAGCTAAACCAATTTATTAACTCAACTCTGAACACAGTGACTGACAGATCATTTGCTTTTATACTAGCAGGGAAAGTTCCAGAATACTTTTCTGGAGGCAGTAAGAAAAGTCCTGAACATTTATCTGGTAAACTAAAGAACCTGAATCTGCTGGAACATGAAGTAAAGCAAAACATAAAATCAAATATTTACACAAACTGTGAATCGCATTGTCTCTAGCGGGATTCGAACTTACGATCTCTTGATTATGGGATTAGTGCCATGACCATTCGGCCATGGAGAGTCGACTGCATCTTTTTCAATGCGGCAATATTTTATTCAAAATTCTATACATTGTTCAGTTATTAGAATTATCTATTGATTAAATTTATTATTTTAAAATTTCTTTAAATTATAATTGTTTTCATATTTTTATTAAAATTTCTTAGTTTTGATTTTTTTAATTCATATTTATTGAAATGATAAATATTAAAAATGTACCTTGACTGCCAGTTTAACTAAACTGCAGTTGTCGATGGATTGCATTTAAATCTAGTTTTCAATAATTTGAATTTTTGGATCAAGTGGATTTTTGGTGCAATCTCTTCAGTTTCTAATTCGAAACTTCCCCAGTACTTTTAAGCTATTGTTTTAAAAGCTACAATCTAGAGTCGTTTGTAATGAATTTTTACCCTCTTAGCCCTTTTTCTACAGGAGAAAGCTATAAGCATTGCCCTTTATCATTACAAAAACATGTTCATTTATATCCTTGAATAGTTTAATGCTTAAGTTATTAATTACATCTGACATGTTACATTACATCTGAATGTTGGAAATTCCATCCATTTTAATATTTCTCAAGCTTTTTCATTTTTGTTTCCAGTTCACATACAATTACTAAAAAGGTTAAAAAAATTACTAAATTTTAAAAAAACAATCCAAATTACATAAAAATGTTTAAAAAAAATAATTATAAAGAAGAGCATAAACTTTTTTGTCAAATTGATTCTAACAACAATATGTCACCAGAATTTTTTAGAGATAGCACAGTTCAAAACAGGGAAACAGAAAGCATAAAAAAAGGCAATTAAAGAAAGTTTCAATGAAATTTTTTGAGACAAAGAAGGTTTTCTTGTTTATGTTTGCTTATAAATATTAAAGAATAATAAAAATCAATTATGAATAATTATAAACATTAACGAATTTTAAGTAAAGAAAGTAGTAATATTCCAAATTCAGAAAAGCTTAGCATATTCGAACATTTTTATTTCGAATTTTCTCAATAACGTAATGAATTTCCAAATAATTAATGTAACAAAACTGTATAATTCGAATATATTTTGGTTAATTATATAAAGTTAAAATATTATGGATTTTTTATTTCCGAATTGTTCTAGTTAATTTCGTGCCATCATATGTCTATGTTTCAGTTTAATTTTACGAGACAATGTATTCTATAAAATGCAAATTAGATTTACACGCTTGAACATGAAAATTTTTATTACATTTTTAAAGAATTATGCATTAAAAATGCTACACACGTTTCATGTTCGCTAACGTTTGAGAAACTGTAAACTAGAATAGTCTTATGAATTTCGACCCTTTTAGCATTTATTCTGCGGGGGAAAATGTAAACATTGCTTTCTATCATTACAGACCCAAGTTTATTTATATTTTTGAATTGTTTAATGCTTGATTTTCATTACCTTAAAAAATTTTTTGTTACGTAGAATAAAATTAATTTATGTAAACATAATTTGCTTTATATCTAAATGTTGAAAATTCCGCACATTTTAGTATTTCTTAGTAATTTCCTTACTTAATTTTTTTCTCACATTTGAATGTCAATAAAATCAAACTAGTTATGAAATTAAACTTCCTCTTATATTTATATTGCCAGACAGGCTTTAATATTTGATTTCAATCATATACGTTTGTCAGTATTAGAATATTAAGGTTATTTCTGAATCGTTTTATAGAATTTTCTGAAGTTTGCTTAGTAAATTTTTAATGATCGAAAATATTTGCTCTTTGTGTTATGGGTAATCCTTCACCTCAGTTCTTCCTATTTTTGTTTTTTGCAGTCCTTACATTGATCAGTGAAATTTTTGAAGTGATTAAAGATTTATAAATTTTACTAATAAAATGCAAATAAGGATGTCGATTTATTATTATTATTATTATTATTATTAAACGTTCGATTTGTTTATATCCACTTTAAATGAACTATAAATTTACATGTAAAATTGATTTATTTCCACTTTCCAGCTCTGAGGAAACCCTTCCTCTTTATATTGTTTCAAACCTGAATTTCATAGGTGAGGTTGCTCAGTTTACGATACTTGTAATTATTTAAGTTGAATGATAATTCGAAATTTCAATATTTACTTAATGCATTATAAGTTTTTATATGTATTTGCTTTTTACGGTTTCATTTGTGTGGCTGTATCTGTTTCTTAACTTTGAACAGCTTCACATAATTTTATATGGTTTAATTTTACTGTGAAACAGCGGAATAGTTTTTCTACGAAATTCCTTTTGGGTTTTTTTCTGGATAGTAAATGAAACACGACGGCTAAAAGTGAATGAGTTCTTCAAAAATTTTAATCATCTTTTAGAAACTCCTAAATTAATAGAGATTTTAGAAATGAGTTCGTTTTATGTGTGAAGACATGCTTTATAGTATCTAAAACAAAAATCATATTTAACGTCACTTGAAAATGCAGCGAATAATTTTTTGAAAACATTAAAAATTCTTATATTCTGAAAAAAGAATCAAATTTCTTAATTTGGCGAGCTTAACAGTACTTTTTTAAAATGAGAATGTAATTCTTCTTAAAGCTGCTATTGCCAGTAATAAATCAAGATTTCGGAGAAAATCAAATAGTATATCATTATACCAATTAAGTAATCTAGTAATGAAATCCTAATGCGGGGTAAAATTTAGTGATAGGGTTTATTTATTAATTGATATAAACAATTATAAACTTAAATATGAGTACTATTACAGGTACAGTCATTTATGCATTAAAATATATTTTACATGACTGTAGAATTTCTAAAGGAACCTTTATAAAATATTCAAAAAATTCTTCATTACATTACTATACAAGATGCACTGGATAACTCTCTCCTTAGTCTTAAAATAGTAAGACTGTGGAGAAAGTTTTCCAGTGTATCCTTGTGCCTACTAAATACTTTTTGATATTATCCTAGAGCGAGGCAGAATTTAAAGATAGATTTAGAATTTATAAATAGGCTTTATTCATTATTTGATGCGTGCATTTATATATTTATAGATATAGATATTTTCATATTTTTTGAAATATTTATGCTTTAGAATAAATTTTATATATTTTATTGAATTTATGTTTCGATATTTTTAAGAGTTCATGAAATTTTCAAAAAGAAATTAGCTTTAAAACCTACAATTTATATTGGGTAAAATTATCTGTACATACAGATTTAAAAACTATAATGACTCAGCTTACCCAAGAGAATGTAAGGCACCAGAGAGATCAGTGTTGCTTTAAAGAAGGAAATATTTTTACTAACACTTGACTTTCGCGCGAGATAGAAGCAAAAGTCCACCCAGTCGCACATTGAAATGAATGAAATATTACTGCTAATCTTATTAAAATTGGAATCTGGAACAAAATTATTGATGAAATAGGAAATTGGAGCCCGGAACTTTAAGGATGAAACTCACTCGGAAGGAACTGTATGTGATGAGAGAAATCGCTGAAATAATGAAAATGTTTGAATAGTAAATGTTATATGCTACAACGTAAGAATAAAAATAACTCTTTTATTCCTTGAATCAGTTTCTCAAACCACACGAAATGTGTACTTAGCATTACTCTACTTAATCCAAATCTAGTAATACCACTGAACTGAACTGAAAGTCACCCTGGTACGAGGCCTCTGAATCACGGGGTCCAATTAAAAACTGATTCATCTGAGAAAACCATTTACTAAATTGAATTTATCTGAGTTATAGTGTCCATACGCATACATAAGGAAAAACAGACATTCTTTCTGCAATTGAATTTCGTCCAATGTTTGATGATCTACAATGCTGGTCTTAAAAGTACGTACCAAATTTCGTTCGTCAAACTAGTTAGTTTATTTAGTTATCTCATTAAGACAGAAAAGATGGCATTCTCGTCCGGGACCCTACCAGCTGTCATTGGTGCACTCGCCTAAATACCGGAACTGTGATGATATCGCCTTTTATTTCTATAAATTCAATTTTCTACATTTGTAAATTAATTGAAATTTTTCGACAGTAAAATAATGTCAATATACATTTCCAAGTGACCAAGTCAAAAGAAAAGTGAATTAATATTTTCTTTATTCTTTTAAAATGTTTTCTCTGTAACAGAAAATTCGTGCATATCAGTTTATGTGCCGTATACATTGCATATTGATGATAATAATATGCGCGGTTTTTTATTTATCCGGCCGAGATGGGGTTTTAAAACAGTAAGAATCTATTAACACATATTTCACTTTCTTTTGATTGGACAATTTTTTGCTGCCGGCCGACGATATATTTTTACAATCATATTTTTCATTAAAATTAAATGTCGCCAGTTTATTCCGTTCATTTTTTTTCAACAGATTTGACAGTGTTTTTAATACTCAAGAAAAATGTCAACAAATTCCTACGATTTATAAATTTAATTTCTAACTAATATATTTTCTACTACTTGCTTCAAAGTTTCGTGAAATTCTTCTCTTTTCTACAGTAATAGGTTAATGATAAATCGTTCTGTTCAATTTTATCAGATTTTTCCTAAAAAGTCTTTTTTATTAACCGAAAATCATAATTCATTTATCCTTGTAATCTTTTCATCTTATATGATGGCGCTAGTATTTATCGATCGATAGAATTTCAAAATCCCTTCTCCTGAATCTTGACGTCTTTAAATATATTCTTCTTGGAATGTAACCCATGGCAACGAAAGGACTGGGCTTGCTCGAATCATTTCGCTTTCTCATTCTGCGCATATGTTTATAAATAGTAGCTCAGTATCTGAATTGTCCGGGGCCATTTCACTTCCAGCTGTCCATTCGAGTTACCAGTCTTGAATCTACAGGTGAGTACGTTCTGTTTATTGTACTTGTAATTTTGCCTTATAAACTGGATGTTTTTTCGTAACTTTAGTTTTTACTTAATAAAAATATTTGTCCTAAATTTTTCTTGATATTTTTCACTCTTCCCGATTTCATTTATTTGATGGAAACGGTTCGTCTAGAGTTACAACTCCTTTCCTGTTCTTTTATGTGAGTGAATTTGTTAAACAAAATGGCGGTTTAGAATATAGAAAAGGTTTATAGACTTTTGTCCTTCACTGAATTGTATGGATAGTACAAAAGCATTTTCGTTCTTTATCAGATTTATTATTTTACTGCGTCTAAGGAATTGTTATATATTCAAAGAATGATTGGTTTTGATAAATGATACGATATTTTATGCAAAGACGTAATGTGTATGACTTGAAAAAGATGCAGATATTTTTTATGAAATCATAAGATAAAAATTCTTAATTAAAACGATAAAATGAATACATGTCTGAAATGAGTTATATATATTTTTCAAAGAGAGTTCTGATTATATTCATTTCAAAAAATTGATTTTTGAAATGAAATATTACATTGGAACACTATTTATCGTAGTACCATGTTAAATAATCTATAAATATAATAAGTTTTTTTTAAAAAAATATGTTAAATAATCTTATTTCTAAGAGGAATTAATAGATAGGTTTACAATTTATCGATGAAAATCGTAAATTAAGATTTTTAGATATATTTAATATATTTATGAATGTAAATATTTATATAGTTTACATTGAAAATTTTTAGGAGTTTGCATATTTATGTATATTTAAACTTTATATCTTTAGAGCAAAAAATATTTATTTTATTTGCATTTAGAGCTATGCTGAAATTACAATTAAATGTTTATAAATAGGTATGAAATTTGAGCATGAATATATATATGGATTGAAAATATTATAACAGAATGAAATTTTGAACTTCAATTAACGATGCCTTGAAGAATGAGAATATATATTTAAATCAAAAGGTTTCCGACTTCATATTTTTCCTCTTTCATGATTAAAATGCGTGGGAACATGAATTTAGAACTACGGACCAGTGGTTCGTTCCCCAATAGCTTTCTACTTACTCTCAGTTTCATCTGCTATTGAATTTAAGGCGAAATTATCAGGATTTAAAACTTTTAATAAAATTCTAAGCTAAGTGAAATGCCGACATAAACTTGTTCTCATTTTCAATTTCATGGGAATAAAATTTTGTTCATACGCTAAACTTCAATAAATCAATTAATTGCTGCGAAAGAAAATATTCATTTACTTTAGGAATTCAAATTCAATCTTTCTACAAAAAGGCAGATGAAAAATATTTCGATGCCCTTGTTATTCTTTAAAGTAAAGTACTGATGGAAAAATCGGAAATGCCAAATTTTTATATAGTTACCAAAATCGTGTGAGACATATTTGGTAAAATATTCTAGGATTCCTAACATTTTCAAAAAAAAAAAAAAAGTTATATTTTTCTACGACCAAAAGTGACCGAATTATGAAGCTCTGAAATTCAATAGCTTAGAACAATTAATGGCCGCTTCGAGGAAGCAAAATGTTATAATCTTTGATGCGGCTCAAAGTGGGATTATACATGAATATCTAATTTAATCTTTACCCAATATCAGTTATTTCTGTTTTCTTAATTGTAGCTGAAAAAAATAGATTAATTCTAGTAAATGATTTTTTCTACTTTTTTTCTTTTTTTTTCTTTTTTTTTTATGTTGCTAGAGATTTGAAATGTCTGGATTTTTTTTGCAATCCTGAGATGAGTAAGATGAATCGTGTTTAGTAAAATAATATGAAATCAAAAACATTTCGCACAAAAAAATATTCTTACCTGCGACCAAAAAAGACCAATTTATAAAAATTTTCATTTTATTATACTAAATAAATCACTGAGGAAAGGATTTGCTTTAATAGGTAGTTTTTCGTGGTTGGAATGTTAATAGGTGGTTTTCAGTTGGAATGATCTAAAATTTTCTAAAACAAAGATAATCGAAAATTAGATCAGGCTTAGCCGCAAAATTTTGGAACATCATTCTATTTAAAAAGTTAGATTTCTAAAGGTGACTTTTAGGACCAGTGGGATATATAAAAATATAGACATCGTAATTGTTTCAAAAGTACATTAATTGACTCAATCGCCATAAAATTAATTCATTTTTTTATTATTTAGAAGTATATATCTATCTGTAATCTCAAAACTAGGAAATATTAAGAATTTTGAATATTTTGTCAAAAAAGTATTTTAGCCATTCTTATTTACAAACATTTAAAAAATGTTTTTAAAAAAGTAACTGCTCTTTTCTAAAAATCTGAAATATAAAATTTGTCACATCTCAGATAATTATCTTTACTGCACCGTCAGTTCAAGATCAATTCCAAGAATTCGTGTGCTGAATATGATATTTAGTCTCTACTCTACAGCGTCAAGATATTTACATCTTTTATATATATATATGGATCCATGTTATTCACATTTGTGTATCAATTTAAAGACTAAATTTCTGTTTTTAAATTTTATGTTTTATTCATATATTTTATGCAACAGAATAAAATAAATTTATGCAAATACAATTTGTTCACATTAAATGTTGCCAATATTTTGTATCTATTTCAGAATTTCTAGATAGGTTTCAAATTTATTTTAACTCCCCAAAAATATCAGAATTCAAATTAATAATAAAATTGAAAGTGCTGAATGACTGTTCAATTAAAAAAACTTGCTATAATGCTTCGTTATAATCACATATATATTTCATTATTGGGTTATAATTACTAGCTCTAAATAATTCGATAGAAGTTTGTCAAATTTGCAAAAAAAAAAAAAAAATTATGGCTGAAAATAAATATCCTTTGTTTCATGGGAATAATTTTATTTCTTGTCATCGCATCTCTTATTTTTTATTGCTTATTTTGCTTATTTTTTAGTCATAATGGATAAAAAATTGCTTTTTAGAAAATAATCAAGGATTATTTATGTTAAATGTACGTTTTATAATCATCTAGTTACGTTATCTCGTGTGATTTCATTTGTTTTCTAGAACCCAACAATTAGAATATCTCCCTTTCTTGAACCTGATACAATAAACACGTATGTCTAGTATTCGATACTTGAAACTGTTTTATTTTAATTCTCAGACCTTTACTAGATAAAATTACTTATTTTAAGTTTTCTTTTTTTAATCTGTTTCAGGCATCTTTATTTATTTATCTTAAAATTGTTAATCTAAAGATATGGCATCTTCCTGATATTTTTATGGTTGGAAACGTTTATTGTGAAGTCTGTTTTTCCTCAAAACGAATTTGATATCTTTACTTATTTTTTTAATTTTCCTATTCAAAAGACAACACACAACTCTTCGATAAATTTATTTTTCTGTTAACAACCCATGGATTATTATAAATTCTAAAAACATTTTCTAGTAATATGTGAGGACACACTTTATAGTTTAGCCCGTTATGAACTTTATTATAAAATATAATTCATATTGAGCTGTTCTTGAAAACGTTATTTATATTTTTATATAACTATAAAGAAAAAGTCAAAAAAAAAAAATACTAATTATTGAACTTAGACTTTTTTCTGTTTTAAATTTCATCTTTAATTAGAAATCTGATTTATCTCTTTCATTGATAGTAAATGACTAAGTAATGCATTAACGCTCCAGATTAAATATTCTTGAAATACCATCTTAACATGAGAGAGAATTTGTAAGCATTTACAATTTATTTATTATTTATTATATATATATATTTAGAATTTATTTATAGATATAAATAAATGCGAATTTATAGATAATTTTTATATATTTTAAGTTGATTTTAATAGACTTTATAAATAGGCTTCATCTACTAATAGATACAGATATATTGTAGATACTGATATATTTAGAATATTTATTATTTTATTTAATTAAAAATGATTTATTAATTAATTTAAGAATCATAAGTAAATTAATTAAGAATTAAGAATTATTTTAATTTATAGATATTTGTAAATTCATATTATCGAAATACTGGGATGGGTTTTACATGTATATTGATAAGTAAATATAGAATTTATGAACTGATATTTAAATACAGATGCGCAGAAATTATTGTGGCAGAAAATAGTTTTAAATGTCTTTAATCAATATCCAATGGAATTTGTAGTGTATTTAGAACAGAAGTTGCATGACTTCATGTACCTTGTTTTTAGTTTAAAAATCGGTAAAAACCTATATTAACCTGTGATTTGATATCTCATAGCTTTCTACCTACCTTCAATTTGACAACATCTTGGTTATAAAGTAATAAGTTTAAGACTAAATTACTTTTGAAGAAAAGCTAATCTTGAAAATATCCTATGTTTTTTCCAATTCCTCGTTGAATTTTATTAATTTTTCAGGTGTAAAGTGAATACAGGGCATTACTTTTAGAAGCATATAGAATTGTAAGATCAGGAAATGGATGCATAGACTTTACTTCCTGAATTTTCTTAAGACACATTCTGTTTATATAATAAAAGACAGAAAGATATTACAATATCTCCATTACAAAAATAGGAAAACCCAAGAGCAAAGAATTACTATAGAAAAATTGATTATTTGATTATTTTAATTTGTACAAATATCAGATTATGATATACATACGTGTGTGTCATAAATATATATAATTATCAAATTATGAAATATATTAATAATAAATTTGACACTAACAGAACAGTTTGTTATTTATTTTGATTTTACATGAGTAACTTAATATATTACGAGCAAAATAATTATAATTGTAAGCGCGTTCAGTTGTGTATCTGAACATTTTTTGTTCATGAATGATTTTTCCCTTTTTACTTTAATTAATATGTTTCTTAACCTGCTTGAGAAAAAAAAGTGCAGACATTGTTTCCATTTCCCTTACTTTTGGAGATCCCAAACATAAATCTTCTTATAATGTTCACTATTAATAATATAATCAAAGAATTTAAGTTCCAAATTCAATTATATATATATATATATATATATTTGAGAATTCTTGCACAAAACATTCGAAATGAAACATTTTGAAATAATCATCTATATATTCTGAATGTAAAATCTCTTGAAAAATTTTTATGAAATCTTAGGGAACATCATTTATTCTATTTTTCCATATAAAAAATGAATCATATTGTCTTTGAATTAAAATAAGTTTAAACATTGCCAAGGGAACAAAAAGTATAAAATTCAGTAAAATCTTCTATTCCTTTCGTCCGCATCAAAGGATAATTTGGGTTTTGATTTAAAATGTTTACCTGCTTTTGAAATGATTTTGCTGCAATAACATATTGTTTGGACATTCTTATTTCTACTGAAGATTTTACTCATTATGGCAAAACTGAATTTTTTTTTTTATCTAGAATAATAAAACAATAGTAATATATTAATTAAATAGTATGTTTAAATGACTGTTTAACTAAATTGAAAGCTAGCATTCACATTTTAATATCTCAAATTCAATCAGTATTGATTTGACATGGTTGATCTGAATTTTAGCTTTTCATTTGAATATGTCTGATTGCTGAGAAAACCAATAATAATTTTAAAAAAAAAAAACCTTTTGGGGGATTTATCTTTCCGTATAAAATACTGTGCCAAAAAAAAAAAAAAACTGTTAGTTAAATATTCTTTAATATATGTTAATATAGTTAAATATATGCTAAAATTGTAGTTAAATATTCTTGAAGTATTCATTTTCTTTATTTCACGAAAAATTCTAACGGAACGGATATCTCTATAATCCACATATATCCATAATAACATCCATTTTTTTCCAGTTTCTTTAAATATTCTCAGTTCGAAATGTGATATTTTTTTCATACTTTTTTTAAATTCTGACTTTTTAAAACTTTTTCCAACGTCAATATTTGATTTTTAAAAATATTTATTTACTCACTATGACCCCCCGGGGGGCATCTCAAAAATGTGGATGAGACGTTTCCGGTAAGGTGGTTGGTTCTCGCCACCCTGGTAGGTACAGAATGTTGTGAAACTGTCTACCTCACCCAATGATGGGCCGTGCCTCCGAAGAGAAAAGTTGTACATAATCGTTGATGGCTCTTAGGATTTAACCGTAGTTCTCGCTATTGCTGTGAAGATGTTCCGGTGATTCAGATTTATCTGAAAGCCTTCGAGGCTACGCGGAGTAGTTCTTTTGTTGCAATTTTTCGCTACAATGACTCTTACTATGAGAGTTCAAGTTCATTAAGCAAAATCTATGCAAAATTTTCGAGTACATTTGCATACAGACTGATTGTTTACTTCCATTCTATAAATTGCAATTCTAGTAATGAAGTTTAAAATATCTAAAACTATAAAAATGCTTTCTGAAAAAATTATTTAAAATTAAAGATGTCGATACTGAGTTGGTTGCTATGATTTATTTCATCCATTTTTTAAATTTTATGGTCAATTTTTAAAGTTTTAATTATTATTTGCATTAAATTACTTTGAGGAAATTATTAGAATTGTTTATTTTTAGAATCTCGTAACTACAAAATAGCTAAGCAAATGTCAAACATTTGCAGTTAAATAAAATGTATACTCTTTAATACTTGAAAAGAAATTAATTTTTTAAAAATTATTCTCTCTTGAATCATTTTATTAAAATTTGCTGAATAATTATTTTAAATAAATTTTCTTCTTGTTTTCCCATTAACTAATTATCTATTTTCTCTTGTATTTTGGATTTGCTATTTTAAATAAATTTTCTTTTTTGTTTTCCCACTAACTAATTATTTATTTCCTTATTATTTTGGATTTGAGGATCGCGTGGGATCGTGGGATCTTTTTTATTTTCCAATTTTGGGACATTTTTTATTAGGTGGAGAGGGATCCTACAAATAATACCCTCCCGAAAACAGATTTCGAAAAAGTTAGAGAAATCTTAGACTAATGAACTCTCAGCAATGCTGAGTACTTCAATGTTTTTCTGAAAATACGATAAGTTCTTTAATATTTTGTTAATGTATAGCTAAGCCACTTCCTGTGGAATAATTTGATTATACACAGTATTCCTTAGGTAAATCAAGACCATGTTTAGCTTTGTTTTCTGTTAGAATAGTTTAATAATGGAACAATGAAAAATGGACAAAAATTAATATATTTATAAGAAAATTACAAGTGCATGAAAAATGATTCCTTTGCGGTCATATAAAAAAATATATTCAATATTTCTTACAAAGTAAGAAGTCGTGCAATATAGGATTTACTAAAATATTCAGATATCCTTCTATAGAATTCCTTTTTCATCCATAGTAAAATAGGCCGATATTCTTCAAATTATTTATTTGTTCTTTTTTTTTCTTGTAGGTGCCAATGCTATTTTTAAAAAAATAGATAATACTATTAAGATTGCCAGAATGTTCTGCCCTTTCAGCAGTGGTTCAAGTGGTAAGAAATGCTTTAAATCATGATCTGGATACCTTTGTTATATATTGTTTATCTACTTAATATTGATTTTCAGATTTCAGCAACTTCGGGGGGGGACACACTCTTATGTCTTAGATGTTAATGTTTTAATGTTATGTGTTAATGTCTTAAATACTTATGTAGTACCAAGCCTGTTCTAAAAATTATGCAGTACTATTAGAATTGACAGCATATTCTATCCATTCAACTGTGATTCAAATGAAAAGAAAATTTTTATTGTTCAATTTACAGTATATATGTACAGTATATTTTATCTGTTCAACAGTGATTCAAGTGGTAGGAAAATTTTTATTCTTGATTTGAATACCCAGGTTTAACACTGATGTACTACTCAGTATTGATCTTCGAAATTCAACAGCTTCGAAAAACTCGAGCTCTTACATTGTTATACAAGCTACAAAATAACTCATAAACAAAAGCTAAAGAATTATTCTGCTTCAACTATCAAACTGTTTTCAAGCTCTTTGAAGACCTTGATGAAATGTTTTGCTCTCGACTTTCTTATACACTTTCATAATAGGGAACATTTCAGTATACATATGAATAGTACAGAAAAACGGGAAAGTCTGTTTTCATTTATTTCTTGTGCGTGCAGGTAGTATTTATACAGGCTTACAAGATTAATAGTATGCACGTAACTTTAATTTTTTTATATAATCTGGGGATTAAATTCTTATTCAAGTATATGCTGGAAGATTTAAACATGCCACGGGTATATATTTTCACTTTTGGATAATTTTTTATCAAAATAGCTTTCACAATTATTAGTATTTATTTTTTCTATGTCCAAATTATAATACTTATCTTGAACAACAATTCAAACTCTCGCACGATTTCCAAGCATTTTAAATGTAACCCTACATTTTCAGGTAACATACCAGAATGAGACGCAGCTTTTCCTGAAAAATCAAAGACTCTTATGTAATATAATCAATCCGAAGCAAATTTCTCCAACTGAATAGAAGTTTTTCAAGTGTTCATCTTCTCTCCAACTTCACTCAAAGACATTTCACCTTCTAAAGGCCCTCTTTCGCGCAGGTAATATTTTTTGATGAGACATTCAATACTTTTTTTTATTATATAAGTTTCTGCATCAACATTATTCGTATTGCTTTTATGAATTTTACAAAACTTTTTTCTTTGCTATTTTTATTTATTAATATATCTTTTCTTTTTTGGCGATGGTTAAATTGATTTCTTTTTTATACGCAAGAAAAACTGGGTTGACAACATTGTTAAACATTGTTGTTATTTTGTTAAAGGAAAATGGATCGATAGATTTTCGACGCACTGACCTTATATTATAGGCTACAAATTATAATGCATTTACTATTCTATAAAGTTATGTGTTGTATCTAGAAGCACAAAGTAGAAACTAGATTTAGTTCTATTTTAGATGATTCAAAGGTAAAAGATATATGTGTGATATGATATCCTTAATATGTATGTCTTTCTTCTACTACATACTTTTCAAATAAGAGTATGTTTATTTTAACTGAAAAATAAAAGTACAAAAGAATTTTCTCTTTTCCTAAACCCTAATAAAATGTTGAATTAACAAAAATGAGGAGTTTCCCTTTCCTGAACTATTTACGTAAACTGGTTTTTAAAGTTGTCCTTCTGCTTTAGCACCTTTCAGTGATCTATGACGCTTTGCGAACAAGATATCAACAATGACCATGATTCGAATTCTTTGAAAATTAGGGCTGTGCCAATATCCAATTCAACGAAAAAAAATTGGTTTTTCGATATCAGTTTTTGAAAAATATCGATTTATCGGTATCATGAATCATGATTCGCGATAAATCGCGATGCAGTAAATCGATACTTACAATTAATTTTGGTTTTCATCTTGGTTAGTGCTTAGTTTTGTTGTTCTTCATTGTTTTTCATCTTTGCACATAATTTTTGTTAATATTTCTATAAATATTGTCATATTCTAATATATAAAAATAGTTGCTTTAAGTATGTCAATTTTGGATAAATTGTTTTATGTTCCCAAAACTGAAAGATTTCTATTTTCTGTTCTGTGTATATATGTGTGTGTGTGTGTGATCTCATATAAAATGCAACAGCCGTTGAAGTCTTTCAGATCTCCTTATAATAATATACTTAAGAAAGATTAGTATCAACGTATTTGACGCAAAACAGAATTACAATGCGAAAGCTTGATCGCTTGATCCCCCATGAAGAATGAAAGAAGCTGACGTTTTCTAAAATATCAGTAAAAAAATGTGACATTTTAAAAATTGCTATATTATTGGAAAAAAAAAGAGGAATATGATAAATTGTAAAATGCAGACATTGCTTTTACATTGACACACTTTATTGAAAGGGTTTTAACACAATTATTTTCTAAATTTTTTTCCCTTGAAAAAAGAACATTTGTATTTTAATTATATAAAATAAAAATTCAGTTTTTTGGAATTGTTCTCATTATGATAAGAGATGCTATTTGTAATTCTTAATAGCAAGAAATGAATAATGAGATGATGATGTATAGAAAAATATCGATATATGTTGGACGATATTTGGCGGTGATGAAATTCGGTCATCGCCCAACCCTACTGAAAATAATTCCTTAAAAAATTTTTCCCTGAAAAGAGCGAAATACGGACAGGAAGAAAGGAAATTCCTATATTTTTATGCCAGTATACAGCATCGGAAGTAATCTTTAGGGAAATCCTGATGCCCTTTCTCGAAAACCTTGTATCCAGAGGTGCAAATATTGCTCAAATGCCGAGAATAATCAAATTTAGGTGGATAGACCAATGTGGCAAAAAGTCGTGCAGAGATTTCTGCCAAAATAATAGATAATGGCCTCTTTGGAATCCTTTACAAGAATAGTGTTTCATATTGAAAGTGGAAGAATAATGATGGTAACTTTAGTTGATGGTAATTAATTTTCCCTAAGAGCAGAATTCATGAAGTGACAACGCAAGTGGAGGACATTTTAAAGTCTTTAAAAAAAGAATGATTTTATTGGGATTGATCTCGTGCCGAATTAGTGAAATGGCGCAAAGAATGCCGAATTTAATGATCCAGAAAAGGATATAAAACTAGTACTGAAGGTCGTTTGCAGCTCTATATTATGAATATATCATTCAAAGCAATATCTTTGGATATTCTATGATAATTCCCTGTCATTTCAAAAGGTAATCGGTAGGTCTTAATATTAATATACTCTTTTTATCTAGTAGGCTAGAGTGATTTCCACTCCAGATTAGAAAGCCTCAGTTGTAGCAAAGGAAGATTGATTCGAAACTAGATTTCTTGGTACGGCGTGCCTCAGATATGGCATTCACATCAAGGTACAAATCTTAGTTCTGCAGTCTTCACTGAGCTTTAGAAACTATTGGGGATTTTCTGAATGCTGAAAGACATCGTTATATCATGATACCGTTTGTTTGGTTGAGAGAGTTAATCGAATGATTTTAAAACACCTGTCTTTATTTTACTGGATCAGACTATTTCGAATATATATTTGCCACTTTTTCTTCTGGTATAAAGTAATAAGGCTGTCCGTGAAGGGACTGAATGAACTTTTTCTGACATGCTCATGGACTTGTTGTGACATTCAAAATGCGCTATGATAACCTCTGTGGACATTTGATTTATACGCTTTCCTCTTCGATTGAATATATCGATAATTTAGAGGCACATATGGAAATTATGTATACGTTAGCCGTAATGCGTATGAAACTATCGAATAAACGAAGGAGACTGGATATGAATGCCAGAGTAATATATTGCATATTGAAGGAAAGTGGTCAAATCTGGATATATACCCCGATGCAATGAGGAAATCTGCACTCGAATCTGCAACAGAACTGAGAAGGACCATATACATTGTCAAGAAACTGAAAGGTATTGTCTACAGAATTCTGAGGTCGGTCAAAGCCGAACCAAAATCATTCTCATTAATCGTCTAGATCATATCAGGTTAGTAATAATAGTTTTATGTAATGAGACTGCCTAGATGTGCAATGTTTTAAGAAGAAAGAAATTTTAAGAATCTGCAATAACGTTACAGATTCGTACTACCATGTTAGTTTCTTGGTTGGAAAGAGATTTACCAAGATTTTTAATGAATGCCAGGTCAATGACTTAAGAATTCAGTGAAAATTCTAGGGACGTTTTGAAGACGTGGCGTCAAATTTGGGACTTAGGCAGAAAAAATGGGGTTGGAAAATTTAGAGTTAATATCTCTATCTTTATTAGGAATATAGATCTTGAGATTCATCTGAAGAATTGCATGCAACGTCACATCTTGTCAGAAATTTATATAAATTCGAGGTGCCCAACGAGTAAATCAGTAACCTTGTGGGGTTATGTTAGCAGAGGGAGCTGGTAATCAAGGAAAGTTAGAGCTATTATGATTATTTAATAAAGCGATTTGCTGTGTGCTTCTATTATAAAATTCTACACGAAATATTCTTTTTGAAGGCTTTGCCCAAATCTTTGTTACCTGTGCTTTGGATTTTCTAGAATAATCATGGAATAAAGTACCGCTTCCTATTATCTAGCTAGTTGGACTACTGACGTACGCCTTCTCGACGATTTTCGCACTAATAAGAATTTGTCCCTCGAAAATGGTTTTTATTATGATGTGCATACTTATTGATCCCTTTTGAAATTAATCGCCATCGAAGATATCCGTGCTAGATTTATTATGTCCATGTCTGCAAGAAATTAAATTATTACATCGTGTCTTGCTACTAATATTTTTGTAACGGATAATAAAACACACATAGTAACATGATAAAGCAAGTATTAAAGCAAGATTGGTTTCCCTTAATAAGTTTATACACTGCGTTAAAAAGTAGAAAGACACTAGATTTTTTAAAATAAGGTTTTTTAATTTTTATTTTTACTCCAATTATTTTTATAAGAATTATTTTTTAGATCATTCACCGAAAAAATATTAGTATCATTACCATGATATTCAAAAATAAAGTATAAATGTCACCAAAAATTGTTTTTTCATTTAAAACTGTGTAAAAAAAAGTAGATTGACAGTTATAAAAAGAACAAAATATAAGCGGTTTTAATAATGAATACTCTCTCCATTAGCTTTTATGACTTCGAATATTCTGTTTGGAAGTGAATCATACAAAGGTCGGATTCCTGTTTGACAAAAATTATCCCATGAAGTATTTAATGCTACTCGGAGCTCAGAGAACGATTCAAACTGCTTCCCACCTGTGTATACTCGATGAACAAGCATTGCTCAGATATTTTATACTATTTTCAGATCGGGGTTTTTAGCTGGCCATGGTAAAACCTGCACATTATTTGCAGCGAACCAATTTTTAACTCCATTGGTAGTGTGGATTGAGGCTCTATCTTGTTGAAACAGCCCCTGTTTTCCTCCTAATTCGGAGAAATAAGGAAGAAGCTCAGAATTCAGAACATTAATATAGTCTGCATGCTTATGCCTATCATTGAGAAAGACCAAACTTGTTCTTCCTCCATTACCAACTGCTAACCGGACCATCAAACTTCCACCTCCCATTTATCTAGTTAATTAATATTGTTATGCATTCTTCAGACAATGCCAGTAGTATTGATAACCGTCTGGACCAACTAAGTTAAACTATTTTTACTATTTTATTTATTTATTTTGCAAGGGAAACTACACTAGACGTGTATAGCCTTGCATTTCGAAAGTTGTAATGAACATGCTCCATCTAATGCAAATGTGATTTCTACCATTTAGAAAAAAAAGTTTTTGAAGCATGTGACGAAGTGCATGAAGAACGAACAATAGATTTCAAGATAAGGAACTAAACACACGAATAGATGAACTGACATCAAAATTCAACGCTAAGTATAAACGCAAATAAAAATATTACGAATATACCAAAAAACGCGATAGTGTTAATTTTGCAACATTCGCCAACAATATTAATACCAACAATAATTCTAAAAGCATTTAACAGGGATATGCTGCTCATATTTATTTATTCATTAGAAACTACTCCTTCAAATAAAAACTTGATCGATCGATCCAAACAGAAGAATCTTTTTGGATAGCATCCCATTTCTTATAAGGATATCACAAACTGGCTTCATAAAAAAGAATAGGAAAGAAATTGAGTTGTCCAAATGTTTGTTGTTGATATTGTGTCCTTGCAGTATATCAATTCTGCCGAGTACGACTTGCAAAGGTTTTATTTAAGGAACTCTGCTGTTCTGTTATTGTAAAACTATATTCTATTAATTCAATGTTGTACTCTGTCTGGTTTTTCTATTTATTTTGTGTTTGCAACGCATGCAAAACTGAATTGTTTCTAGATACCTAATCTAATGCCAAGTTCTATAACATGATTATACAGTCTTCCTGTACTTCAAAATATTCTTCTCTTGATAATTAAATTTTAATAGAAAATCAAATGTTTTCTAATCGCTCGATTCAGCTATTAGATTGTGCAATTTCTAGTTATTTTAATTTGCTTGGTTTTATTTGTATTCATGCTTATACAACTGCTTTATCATCTCAGTTTCTTGCTCTTTTTAATATCAGTTACATCAGAGACGTGTCTACATAAAATGGGGCCCAACGCAAATGCCAAAACAGCGTCCATTTCAATTTTTTTATTACTACAATCATCACATCCCCCATCCAACCAAAAATATTATTCCACTGTGGAGAGGTGAAATTAATCCTAAATAAGTATATTTAAGTCATTTTTGAACTAACATAACCCACCAGCTGATCAATACATCTTAATTATTCAAACAGATTAAATAAATTATTAATAAAAATTATGTAATATATATACAGAGAGAAATAAAGATAATAATAGAAGTTATACAGGGAAAATATAGCTGGATTGTGTAAAAGCATATAAAATTTCATTTTAAAACATAATGGCAGGCATATCGAAGTGTACATTATATGTGATAATTTTAGAGGAGTGCCTTACAAAAATATCAGTGGTTATTTTGATTCTGGAAATAGCAATGGAATGCATATTGATTTTATATTTTTCTAATGTATCAACATTTTTGCACAAATGATTTTAAATTTTTTATTTAAATCTTTTTTCAGTGAGTTTAAACTAATATTATTTAAATATAATATTATGATATCTCCTGAGAAAGAACTACAAAATTTCATTACAAACTTTCGAAGAAATTTTAAAATTTTTAAAAAACATTTTCATTGTGATTTCTTACAGATGAAAGATGTATTTAATTTTGATAATGCTATTATTTCTAATTGCGAAGTTGTGTCTCTAATCTCTTTGTTTATTGACACATCAGGTCAAACTCTTAGAATTAGAATTGGCACAAATATACTTTGGAGGATGGAGGTGTGAAATTTAAAGCAATTTTTCGACACATGAATTAAATTTAATTAATCAAAAATGAAACGAAATTTCGGTCGTCTTAGTGATAAGTTCTGAAATATTATCTTAAATAAATATAATTATCAGATATATCATCTTAAAATTCAAAAACAATTAGAGCAACATAAGATTCAAACACTTATCTTTTTCAGTATGTTTAATTGTGCAATTTTCACTCAATTTAAAAAAAAAAATTAATACAATAATTATATTTATTGAAATTTATGTCAGGCCTATTTTCTTGTTTCAATAAATTGTTTGTGTTTCTTCTGTAGAAAATCTATTTCAGATAACTTTTTTAATTAAGAATTTTATTCTACTTTGAAGTAATGAAGAAGTAGTAAATGATTTCAAAGCTCACCAGGCTACTTGATTCTCTCTCTCTCTCCCGAATCTTAAGCATAATAAACCTCTCTTCTTTTTCTCTGGAAAAAAAACCGCATTTTATTTCCACTAGATACCCGCCTCCGGTTTCTCATTGCTGAACTTGAGTTCCCTATCAGCTTCTGAACAACGCTCTCTTAATGGTCTAAACCCAACTGAGGGAGTGTCTTTTAAAGAACCATCTTTGTGGCCTACCGCCTCTTGAGGACATGTCAATTACAAGCAATTTGCAGCTGAAGCAAGCTGAAGTGCACTTGGGTTTGACATTTAATGACACTGGTCGCTGGTTATTCATCGGTTCATGATGACTTGAGGAGTCTCTTCAAAAGGGAAAAATAGTTTAGCATCTGGTTGTTTCGACGTTCCTCTCCCTTCAAGACATAGATCTATTTGAAACAATGAGATACACGTCTGTTTTTCCATACCTGGATATAGTAAAAATTGACGAAACATAATGACTCTCCTAGTGAAAATGATCCAAATCTGGAGGTCCGTATGCACTTAACTATGTGTGGGAAAGCGGGAAACGTTACATCTGGTCTGGATGCCCTTAACCATGTGAGGGAAAAAGGGAAACGTTAAAATAAATAGGATGAGATAGCATTATTATAATAGGTTATTCATCCATTCATTGAATTATTCTTGATTGGCCATATTCCGGAAAACTTGTTGCTTCATAAGAAGGCTATTTTAATCCGGACTTCTTTACAGTTACGTAGAATCATATGCTAAGACTGCAGAATGGTGGTATTAGAAATTTCATAATCAATTACGGTATCCACTGCTATTTTTACGGTATCCACTGCTATACGGTATCACTGCTAAGTCAATTGAATTGCATTAATGAGTACAAAAGTATCCATTTTAAAATATGTAAAAATACGTAAATGTAAAACCACAGGGGTTTAAGCAGTGTTTTGTAAGATATTTAGTAAAAGACTTGGGTACGTTTTAAAAATTGGACGCGCTAATTAGGAAGATGCCAATAATGCATACTAAATCATACAGAAATTTGAGTAGCTATTTTTAAATCTTTCTTTATCTGGCAAAAAAAAAAAAATCTATGATAGACATATGATAAATCTAAAATGCATCCTTCCACTTGATTATTAACTGCTAGGGAAAAGAAGAATATTCTTTAAACCTTAATATAGTTAAAGACAGTTTAAACTGCTTATCAGCCAAGATATTCACTATTGGTGGAAGCGAATAAATATTTATGCTTAATAACATTTACATCAATCTCAAAATCTATATTTAGGTTTTTGAAGAACTGAATCAAAATATCTTTGGACCGAGCATTCAACAAGGATCGTGATGGTCTTTTCACAAGAGAATGCCTTTCAACATACTACTGTAGATTCTTGAAGCCAACGAAAGTTAGAAACTATAATATATTCCTATTAATTCAACTGAACGTTTTTTAATATGACTTGATTAGGTATTTAAAAAAAGAAATTCGAGATACTGCCATAGAAGTGTTTATAAATCATGATCATGATTTTCTTGAAATTATTATTAAATTGTTCAGGTGATTTAACAAATTGAGCTCACTCTTATCAGTTTCATGTTTCGCTGGGTAAAGCAGTCCAATAATAAAATTAAATAGCATTCACAGTTTCAGAGAGGAACGAAAAAATTTTCAAAAGATATTCTGTAAAGAATTTGATTAAATATTTACAATAGAACGTCCACTACTTTTAATCACTGGAGGAAAATCTACGCCATCATTAATCTCGGCTACAAAAAAATATTCTTTAAATCTTAATATATTTAAAAACAGTTTAATATGTCCATGTGTTGAGAATTACGAAAGACCCCTTTATTGGTGAGTAATATAGTAACATTGTATTTCACGTTTCAAGGCTGAAGAAGGAGATAAATTCTTTATACAAAAGAACTCAACCTTTAAACACAGAATTTTTCTACGTCTGATAACAATTTCTAATGTTTAAAAATAAATTATGTGAAAATATCTCAATAAATTTTACAAGAGTTTCTAATACAGGACTATTTAATTGGTGCAATGTTATATAGCGTAGTTTCCTTTTCCTATACAATAAACATTTGACTCTCCTGCAAGTGCATTCCTCCAGAAAACTGTGTTTAAATCATAAAGGCAGACTATATGTAGCAATTCCTTCATGCAAACGATTCATATTTGATTTGTCTTTTTAAAAAATTTTATATTAGTTTCTCTTTAAACTCTTTTATTCGGACATTTTCTTTCCTTATTGCGAATATATATATATATATATATATAAAGAAAATAAAAAATATATGCATTATGAAATTTTAATTAAAATTAAAATCTATATCTGAATCAAACTAAAAAAGATACCATTGTATTTAGAGAGTGCTAAGGCTGCTACTGCTAAAACAAAGAGGAACTTAACCAAATTAGTAAAAATACCAAGTTAATATTTGCAATATATATATATAGAATCAAAAAGGAAGAAATTAAGAATCCTAGCTGAAGTCTTTCTCAAGGGTCACCCTCAGGCAGGGATTCAAACAAGGGATATTTTCAGTGAGGATTCTGATTTTGTCCAATAATATTGACCCCTCATGACCTGAAACTCCCCTGAAATTGAGGCCTTAGATATAAATCTTTTTTTTGCAGAAATAAAACAAGTGATGTGTTTTGTTCTTTCAGTGACATGCAACATTGTTGCATTAGCTGTTAATAAATTAGAATCACTCCGAAATAATGCCTCAACAGCCAGTTTTATTGGAAGTAGAGCTGATACAGCTCTGGTTATTAAGTCGAATTCACTATCTGAAAAAGTAATTTGCAGGTTTAAGTCGATTATTGCTTTTTGGATTGGATTTCTCAGTTTCAAAAATCGTTCCATCATTAGGAGTAACTGTTCCAACGTGTTTTAGAATCTAATATTAACACATATTCTGTTTTATTTTCAGTTATTTTCAGTTTTATATATTTTTGCAATATGGCATTTTTTGTAGGGGAGCGTTTAAATATCTTAACAATTTTTCGAACTTTATAAATTATAGGAAGCAATTCTTGATGGATTAATATTTCATCCTCATTTGCAGTATCTTCTTCAACAATTACATTGTCATTATCTTCATTCTCAATATCATTCTCACTCTCTTCAATGTCGGAATCCGTTTCTATATCCACAGTATTCGGATTCTTCTGTTCTTTATTTTTTTGGTATAATACATTTATTACTCCTAATTGAATTCTATGGGCATAGGACAATTGCTGATTTGCACCAATCAACTTTCCAACTTTTTTCATAACTGTTGCTCCATTAGTCGTTATGGATACAATATCTTCTTTCAGGGATAATCCGTTTCGCTAATTTAGATTTAAGCAATTAATTAAGCCATTAATTAGCTAATTAATTTCATCCGTTAGGGAGACATAAAAACAAAAACATATACTATTTTGCAATGTTGGCGATCCCTGAACATATAGTGGAGACAATTTTAAAAATTTCTAGTAAATACCGAAAAACCGGTATTTAACTTGTGAATACCGGTATTACAAAATTGTACAAATGGCTCAAAATACCGGTATTCGGTATCCCGGTATACCGGTATTGCAATCCCTTAAGTACAATGCTAGTAAAATTCAGTAATATAAAAAGTGATATTTAATCAGTAAAATTGAGTAGTAATTAAATAAATCATTTGGATTCCACTGTTCTTTATTTTTTTGGTACATCTATTACTCCTAATTGAATTTCATGAGCATAGCACAACTGCTGATTTGCACCAATCAATTTTCCAACTTGTTTCATAACTGTTGCTCCATCAGTCGTTATGGTTACAATATCTTCTTTCAGGGATAATCTATGTTTCACAATTTAGATTTAAGCACTTCCACACATTTTTCTGCTGGCAAACTTCCCGAGACATGTGTAAGTCCTATATTCCAATTTTTTTTTTTTTTTTTTTTTTTTTTCTGAATGAATATTTATATTTAAATAGCCTCTATTTCTTACACTTGTCCATTCACCAAATGCAAGATTAAATTGTTTACTATTTACTTTTAATTGTATTAGCTCTTGTTTCAAAGAATTGAAACACGAGTACACGTCTGGAATTATTGACTTAAACAAAAGTTTATACTTAGAAAATATTTATATTTGTAACTTAAAAACTTTGTTTCCTTATGGACTTAATAATAAGTTAAATGGGGATGGTTACGGGGATTTAAATAATGTCTGCATTTATAACAAATTTAACACTTTTAAAGATTTTCTGGATCAGGAAAACTAAAGTAAAATATTTAAAAGAGGTAGCGGCAATTATCATATTATATTTAAGGAATTTCAGAATTATTGTAATCTGGATCATAATAATGAAAACATTCACAAAATTAGGAAATATTTCTTTGGTCTAAGAAAAAATAAAATTAAATGGTTTATGAATGATAGATTTGGAGATCTAAAGTTTAAAAATTCTTTCACTAAATTTATAGTTCTTGATCTAATTAAATGTAAGCTTAATATTGGAAAAAACGATTTATTATTTAATAATAAAAATAATTTAAACAAAGAATTCTGTGTGGTAAGATTTTTGGATATTAACTTAAAAAACCTAAAATTACCAAAAAATTGTGCATAACAGTAAATTATTTTTTCCTTTAAAGGAAAAAGCAATTGTTTCAATAGCGTTTAGTTATACAACAACTTTAAGGAAACGAATTTTTAATTATAATTACCATAGCAAAAATGTGGATAAAATAAATAAAATAGATTGTAACTGTAACAAAGAAATCTATAAAGATTATATAGATGCTGATAAAGGCCATATTATAACAGGAAATTTAGAAATTATTGTTTCCAGCCCTTTGAGAAATTTCATGGAAAGGGAAACCAAATTTAGATCGGGAGAAAAAATAAACAATAAAAAAGTCTTAATTTCTATTGGACAGTATTTGGATATTTTTATTTCTAAAATTTCTGGAAAATACCGTTTTGGAGAATGGAAAGTTAGAATTTTAGAGTAATTTAAGACAAAAATGAATGTAGATATGGCAAAGCTAAAGAACAAGGGATTTACTTTAACAAAACATTAAAAAAAGAAATGAAAAATTTAATAGAAATTTGTTATTACAGTAATAGATAAATCAGCAAATAATTTCTGTTTAATGTGTTAATATTATTATAGAGAAGTATTAATTAATGAATATAACTAACGCAACATACATTTTAAAGAATGACGGGAAAAAGGAATTAGATAAAAAAAAATGCTAGCTTTCGCGAAAAGAAACTAAAATTAAAAGACTTGCTCTTTAAACTATCCTTATTTGTTCCCAATAATAAAATTTTATAAAAAAAGCCATTAAAATTTAGATTCGTGACTTGTAGCACTGGCAATTATAATTACTATACGGGAAAACATTTCTTTAAATACTTGAACATTATCCTGAATAAAATTAAAGATGAAGATAACTTTATAACTAATAGCAACAAAGAAGTTTTGGATTTTCTAAATGATAACAACATTAATAAACTTAATACTTAAGATTTTGAAAATTTATACACTAATCTGCCTCATAAAAATTAAGAAATATCTGTACTTTTATATATGACGAATATTTAAATGAAGATATTATTACAAAAAATAACTGACTAGCATTATGTAAATTTAATTTTACCGAAAATTACATTTTTGATGGAATTAATTTTTATAAACTAGTAAAGGGCATTCCAGTGGGAACAGCTTCTGAAGTGCATTAGCCAATATTTTCCTTCATTACTATGAGAAAAAATAATTAAACACAATTTAATAAACGGTTGGAGATATATTGATGACTTGCTTTTGTTGAACTGAGATAATACTAATATTGTTACTAATTGTTATCCAAAAGATTTAGTGCTAACTGAAACAAACAAAAATCAACTTGAAGCTACCTATCTGGATTTAGAAATCGAAATTTCTAATGGTGAAATATTAGTTGGTATCTACGATAAAAGGGATGAATTCAACTTTAAAATATTTAAGCTTAATAATTACTATTCTAATCTAAAATTTTCAAAAATTTAATTTTCTCACAATTTAATAGGATTAAAAGAGTTTGTAGTAGCAAAATTTCTTATATTTAAGCAACAAATAATCTCATTAAAAACTTAACTACTAATGAATTCAATTGTTGATGAGTCATTTTTTTTCAAAAGTGAAAAGCAATGGATACGTAATTGATTATGAAATTTCTTATACCACCATTCTGCAGTCTTAGCATCTGATTCTAAATAACTGTAAAGAAGTTCGGATTGAAATAGCCTTCTTATGAAGCTACAAGTGTTTCGGAATATGGCCAGTCAAGAATAATTCCATGAATGGATGAATAACCTATCATAATAATGCTATCACATCCTATTTATTTTAACGTTTCCCCTTTTCCCTCACATGGTTAAGGGCATCCAGACCAGATGTAACGTTTCCCGCTTTAACTGCATAACGGACCTCCAGATTTGGATCCTTTTCATTAGGAGAGTCATTATGTTTGGTCAATTTTTACTATATCCAAGTGTGGGAAAACAGACGTATATCCCATTGTTTCAAATAGATCCATGTCTTCAAGGAGGATAAGGCTTGAATTGGAGATTGTAATTTATTGTTTTATTTCTGTAAAAAAAGATTTATCTCTAAGGCCTCAATTTCAGGAGATTTTCGGGTTACGATTGGTCCATATTGTTGGACAAAAGTCAGACCCCTCACAGAAAAAATCCCGTGTTTGAATCCCAGCCTGAGGGTGACGCTTGAGAAAGTCTTCATGCCGAATTCTTAATTTCTTCCTTTTTTTTATTCTTTTTGCTAATATTAACTTGGTATTTTTATTAATTTGGATATATATATATATATATATATATATATATATATATATATGAAGGATTCAGTTTGATTTGTCTTTTAATTTTCTATATTAGTTTCTCTTTAAATCTCTTTTATTCTGACATTTTCTTTACTTATTGGAAATATATATAATATTGTATATTCTGTAAGCATTTCTTCTTTCATATTCATTAAACTACTCCATTTAAGCCTGAAAAAATTGGCTGATCGTTGTTTCATAGATTTATGTTTATCGCATGCTTGTCTTTTTTTTCATTTTTCAAGGAGGAATATTGTAATCGAGTTTTCTTGCACTTCCTGATGTGTTGCAAGTTTAAAATTTCACATAGTATTGTATTCTCGATGAGTTTTTTCTATTTTGTATTTTCGGAATGATAATGATAAATAATGATATAAACGTAGTTAATTAATTGATTTGAATCAAAATTAATTTAATAAATTATCATTAAATCAATTAAATTGCTTGCCAGCGCTGCTTCCTGAAGTTGATTTTATATTTACTATTTTTTTATTTATTAACTAACAACCAGCCGTAATGCATTATGTGCTCTCCAATCTACATCTTCCAGACATAAATTTTTTTCTATATCCAGTATTCTAGTGTCCATTTTGTTTAAAAATCCTATTTACAAGAATATATTTCACACTGAAATTTAATTCAAATCGTTTTCATTGTTGCTGTTAAAATTTCATCCTGGCTTTTGACTATTTTTGATAATCAAGATTTGGAGAGCAAGTTTCATTATAAAACATACTTTAATAAAATGCCTGAAATTTTCTTCTACTTAAATTATATATTAGCTACAGAATCAATATATAGTGAAAAATTCTTTTTAAACCTTGCTATCTTTTCTTTTGTTTAACCCTTTAAAATGCCATTTTTTTCTAGTCATGGTATATTAAAATATCTTTAGGATTGAGATTGACTTAAGAAAAGTGATTCGTTTAACTTATTAGATAAATTTAATTTGATTAATTAATTAATTTGATTAATTAATAACTAATTAACAAATCAAGACAGATTATTTTGTGTGAGATAAGAAACTGAAGCATCTAGGACTTTGTCTATTTGAAAAAATTGTGAGAACTTATGCCAACCTACATAACTTCATTCAAAGGTTGATGAATTTGGTAGGAAGCATACTTCCCATGGTCCTAGAAAGGGTTCAATTGTATACTTTATAATAAAGACAGAAAATAAGGGAAATGCATTGAACAGTGAAATATAAGGCTTCTAAAGTAGTATGAATTTGTCTATCAAAATTTGAAGAAAAATATTTAACTGAGGAAGCCATTAAAATCAAGGTACACAAAATGTTTTAATGAAATTTTTAGCAACCGTTTATCCCGGTGTAAGTGTTACCGTCTAAGTAATCATTAAAGACGGTTAGTATTCAAATAAAATAATTACTTTGAATGGAATTCGCAGGATTGACTTCATTTTTTTAATTATAATGAGTAGAAATTATTATTATTTATTGTCATAAAATTATATTAGGCATTGATTTTTTTTCTTTGTCACTCAATGATTTCTAATAAGCACCGATATTCTTTTGATTGCACTGGTAACAGTACCTTCTAATTCCATTTCAGTCGTTTCAACATCCATACTTTCTTTAAGATAAATGGTGAATCTGTTGAAATGTCGATTTTTTTTTTTAATTTCAAACATCTTTTTACTCAATATCTAAATTTCTGAGCAGTTTCCTTTTTAAAAGACCTACCGAAATTTGTTTTTAAGTTAGTTTTGATAATTATATTAAAACTGTTTACACTTTAATACTATGTTATATCCTTAAATACTATTTCTCAAATTCTAAATTTTGGTAAAATCATTTGACGGAAAACTTCATAAATAAAACTTAATTCTTATGTTTTGTCCAAATTTGGTATGGTAATTGAAGGCTAAGCAATCCGTTCATTTGGAAAGATTTAGCAATTGTTTTAATGCTCAATAACCTGAAGGGAAATTGATATTTTCAAATTTTAATATATATTTCTTATCTACAAAAGTTTGTAGAAATAATTTGATAAATTTCCAAACTGGAAAGTTTTTGCTCAAAATCCCCCCTCCCCCTTCTTCCAAATTACGGAAGACTTGTCTTTTAACTGGTATATTTATGCTTTATATGTGTTTTCGCTAAAATTTAAAGTATTTTATAACATTTCTCAAAAACTTCATCCTAAAAGTAGTCGTATACCTTAAGGATTGAAACAATCATATGAGATAAAATATTGATTGTAAAGTCGTGCAATGTAATAAAATATTACAACTCAATGGATTCAGTCTGGTTTGGCATAAAACATTTCATAACAGCTGTGTTTCGATTAGGAAATATTGTAAGAAAACTGAATATTTTTTTTGCATTACGGAATCCAATGTGACTTAATTTTTTCTGTTTATCTGTACTTGCATCACTGAATTTCTGCTGGAGCTTATGCAACTGCTTTGCCATTAATTTATTTATTTGCTCCTTTGCATATTAATTATAAAATACAACTAATATTATGTTTCATATTTGTAAAATAAGCTATAAACGTATTGTATTTATTTATTTGTTGCAGATTCCAAAAAAGTCAAAAAGAATGAATATCCCTATAGTTAGCCCTATTCGCACAAGAAGGGAAGTCCCAACACTACAAGAAATCGCACGTATTTCTTGTGCAGTTTTAATTTCAAACTTGGATCAAATTAAGCGTATGTGTGAAAACATAAACAGTCACATTAATTGCGAATTTGTAACTCCTGATATGTTATCGAATATGGCAATTTATCCAGATGAAAGAATTAAAAACGAATTTAAATTGGAGGCTGTAAATAAACTAAAGGATATCTGCATCCCTAAAATAGTTAAAGCGGAACTTGCTGACTGCCTTTGCACAATTTATTCCGATACCTTCAAATTTCTTAACATAAACTATGTACTTCTGTTTGAAACACTCGATTTAAAGACTTGCATTGTTCTTTACTCCAACGGATCGATAAATCAAAGAGAAAGTCTTCGTAGAATAATAAATAACCCTAATCTGAGTTGCAGAATAAAATTTGCCAGTGCTTATGAATTACGTTTTCCCCGAAGGACACTATTAGGATATTGAATGAAGTGAGAATATATCGTATTTTACAGAAGACTTTGTTTCAGTTATTTTAGTTAGAAATCTCTATTGTAATGAAGAGGAAAACAATTATCTTAATAACAGAAGACAGTAACAAGATGAAGAACATATCGCTTGGATTAATATAGCTTGTAGAAATGTGGATTTTACTAAAATAAGAAGACTATGTGAAAATCTGTATGTCAATCTAGACTATTGTGTATCATCCCCTCATGCGGCCTGGGAAAGGGAATTATCTTATGATAATAGCAAGATTTGAAATCAGATGCTCTATAGAGACTCGGCGTTTATCGTCTTGAGAAAGCTTACAGTTAAAATTATGGATCATCTTTTACCTCTATTCACAAATGTGCAACTTTATTAACATAAACAATACGCCCACTGATTTCAAAGCATGCATCGTTCTTAACCTCGATGGATCAAAAAACAAAATAAAGTAACAAGTTCTCCATTGCTTGTGCTTTATATTCTGAAGAAATTCTTCTTAAATGTATGGGATAATGTGACAGAAGATGATGTGTACTCTTATAGAACATCGAATATCTATAAAGACAAAGTTAAACCTCCATTTATGAAGTTGTGGAGAGATATTCCCCTAGATGGAAAAGAGGATTGGCTATTATGCAAGAATTTCCCCGAGTGTATTGCACCTCATTGTGAAGACGCTCATTATATTATATTGTTATAAACCTATATTCGATTATAGGCCTATTTTATTTTACTTGTGAAACCAGGTGAGTTCAAACAAACGCCTCTAGGTGCTCAGTTTTACAGTGTTTATGTCAGTGTTGTTGAACAGTTAAAAGTGAGTAATGATTTAGTGAAAACTGATAAGAAACGAAAACTTGAATATTCTGATTAAATAAATATATAATTTCGTAGAATATGTAAATTCATATATTTTTCAAACCATGAAATTTATTTATTATCAAACAATTAAATGTTATTCAAAAGCACGTGAATTCTAGTTTCCCAATTTATTGCAGAATAACTTATTACTTATCATTGTGTTTGTAAAAGTGTTTATTCCTTACAACATAATGCTTGCGATTTGCTGTTTCCTATGCACTTTTTATTTAACTTTAATCTTAACTCAGAAACTGATTCGTTGCAATCGCAGCCATTTTCAAAAATCCGACGAAACCTCAAATTTTATTTATATATCAAATAATTTATGAATTTAAAACATGACTTCATAATAACATATTAAAATTGCAAAGCAAAAAAAACTTTATAAATGCTAATGAAAACTGACGATTTAACAGATGTTACTGTCACATATATTTTCCGAGTTTCCTTTGATTTATTTTTTAAAATGTATTTGTTATTCAGTTATAAAATTGACGCTAAAGAGAGTTTTCTAAAACTATAGTCTGTGTATTTTCTGTAGGCGTTTCAAGGTCACATTTTCTACCTCGTTATTGGTTGTCTGGTACCAGTAACGCGGTAGAAAATGTGACCTTGAGCCGCTTACAGAAAATACACAGACTATAGTTATCACTCCATTCAAACAAATTTGAGAAAGTCTGTTTTGTGTGTGCTGTTTATTGAATAGAAATTCTTTTGTGCTTATTATTATATTCTTCATACTTACTAGATAGCACAAATATTTGAATTATGCATCGCAAATTCCAGTCTCCTTTTTTTTTTAAACATATTTTTCTTACTGCGTTTCTTCATAACGGGTGCGAAAGTGTTCAATTTCTCATTAATTTGTTCTCAGAGTTTTTCAAAAATGGTAACTTCGGATATCAAAAAACGCAAACAAGTTTCACAATATTTTTATTTATTTCAAGTTATAACTTGAAAAGAAGCATGAATCCTGTCATAGAATGTATATTTACATAATAGTGCCATATAGCGATAGTGAAGGAGAAATAACATTGTGTCAAGTGCATTAAAAATGCACCAAAATGATTTTTGTACTTTCTCTATTATGATACACATATTTATGCAGTTTCTCAGGTTACAACCATTAGCATCATGGTTATGAGCTACTGGATTTTCCATTTGTCTTTAAAGTGTTCTAATAGAGAAATATCTTATAGCACATTCTCATGCATACTGGCAAGATCTCTCTTCATTCAGCGGCTCTAAAGACATTGATAAGACCGTTACGCATAAAGGCATTTTCAATTTAAAATTCTAATAATTTATGATAGATATATTCGAGTTGAGATAGACAGGAAAAAACTCGACATGAGAATTAATTATAAAACAGAACATCTTTTATTATTTTCCAACTATTAACTGCGATTCAAAAAATGATATCTATTTTCACATCTAGAAAGATTATTCATTAATGAATTATGTCATTTGTGTTTTAATACTGATATATGGCGATAAATAACAGAATGTTACTTATAAGCATGAGAATGTTAGCTATCAGCATGAGTTTGTCATAGCAATTAAAAGTAGTGGAGTAAATAGGGTGAGGCAGGCTGGAAAGTTCTCTCGGAGCCATTACCAGGGGACGCTAAACTAAGAAATAAATTATTTGAATTTTAACTCTTATTCTTCGAAATTAAAATAAAATTTCTTAAATATTGTAATAACTTTATAGGTTATTAAATACAAAGTAAACAAGATAAACATCAATCAGGAACTAAATCTATTTTATTAATTGCGCACTTGATTGGCTGTTGCCAGATATATTTACTTACATGCACAAAAGCAGATAAATGTGTGGGTGGAATCACAGCTCATTATAAATATTATTACATTTTTCCTTTTAAAAATTTAATGAATAAAACATTAGAATTAATAAAACATTAATTAATAAAAAAAACTTGAGTATTAATAAGTGTGCATAAGCATTTGAATAATAACAAAAAACACAAGAGTTAATAATATGTTAGTCTTTCTGGCGGGCTAATCACACGACCAGGAAGGGTTGTTACAGTATCAGGATCATTTTGGTTGGAATTTACTGCATCACTGGATGGACAAGGATCGCTAATAGAGTTAGGTAGTTGTTTTTCTCTTATTTTTCGTTGAGAACCCGATGATGACATTCTAGAAAGACGTTGAGATGGATATAAGGGGATTAAAGTACGAGTAGGACAACCAAAAAGTTATTGAACAGGAGAAGGTAATTGCTTACGTTGAGAATATTTCGCCAATTGAGGAGAGGCAATCTGTAGTCAGTACCTTCGATTTTGCAACGTTTTAAAATTAATTTGGCTATTTGTACATAATTGTCAGCTAATCCATTTGATTTAGGATAATGGGGGCTTGAAGTTTGATGCTTGATTTTCCACTCATGTACAAAATTATGGAAAGCATGTGATCTATACTGCAGATCATTATCCGACTCTAAGATATATGGTATTCCATGGGTGGCAAAGTTGTCTTTCAAATAATTAATTACAACTCCACAGTTAGGATGTTCGAGCCATTTAAAGTCAAAATATTCAGAATAGCTATCAATTAATAAACAATAGCTATTACCAGCAAATTAAAAAAAAAAAAGCGACTCTTGTCATGGGCAACGAGGCACTGGTTTCATCAATAAAGGTTCTGTATTGAGAGAACTGGATGTTTGTTGACTCACTGAACAGTGTTGAATATAGTCTGTTATGTCTTTAGACATTCCGTGCCAAGCTCGAGTTCGAGAGACTAGTGCCAAGATATCCTTGATGAATTAATTTCAGATATTTATTTTGCAGGACTTTGGCACTGTCAGGCATTTAGATTTGAATAGATTATCGTACACTGATAATTCTTCTCTATAGTTCCAATATTTTCAAAGATGATGTGGAATTTCTTAAATAGAATGTGGCCAGTCATTCATAATTAATAACTTCAATTGCTGCAGTTCTGTATCCTCGTTGCAGACAAAAGTTCAGAATTGGTTGTCATTGGAAGTGGTAGATCTAAAACTATTTCAAAAGTTCCTTATTCTTCATTGGATATTTCTAAGATTCAACTTTGCAATCAAGGCTTAAGGCATCAGGTATTGAAATATCTGAGCCACGTTTATACACTATTTTTGGAGAATACCTTAGTGTTTCAAACAGTAGACGTTGTAAACGGGGTGGTGCTGATTGCTTTTTGGCAATCATTTCTAAAGGCTTGTGATCGGTTTCAATTACCACTGATTTGCCATAAATATAATCATGAAACTTTTTGCATCCGTGGCGAATAGCAAAGGCCTTGTTCGTTGTTGCGCAGGAGTCAAAGCTTTTGTAGAATATGCAATTGGTCTGTCTTCTGGAAGCAAAACAGCTCCTACGGCATCCACTGAAACTACCGCCTGTTTATTTACGTTATAGTAAGCTAATTTCGAAGTATTTTGTAAAACTTCTTTTAATTTCAAAAGGCGCTTTCGCGATCAGTTGACGATTTCCAAATCACGTAAAGGCTCTGATACTGTTGAATAATGAGGAATAAATTTGGAGATATAATTTACCATGCCTTAAATCTTCGTAATTCGGCAACACTGGTAGGCGTTTTCAAATTTTCAACGGCCTTAATTTTTGATGGATCTATTTCAATGCCTTCCGGAGAAAACACTTGACCTAAAGATTTTATTTTTGCCAAAAACACATTTTTCTTTGTTAAAACGTACGCCGTTCTCAAGCAGCCTTTGAATAACACTTTCAGTTAACTTTTGTAACTCATCTTTAGTATTGGCCCAAATAAAGATATCATCCATAGAACATTCTACATTTTTGAAACCCTTCAAAATAGATTGCATTATTCGCTGAAATGTTTCTAGGGCAGATGCCTAGCCAAAAGAGAGTCTCTGAAAGGAGTAACGACCCCAAAATGTATTTATTCACAGTCAGAAAATCGGACGTTCTTTTGAACACACGAATTAGCCAAAAGCCTCGCTTAGCATCAAGTAAAGTAAAATATTTACATGATCCTTTACGTGCAGCAATATCTTCGACTGTATTAAGAGGATAATGATGTCGTTTAATAGCTTTATTTATATCCGTTGGATCCATACATATGCGGACTTTTTCACCTTTTTAACAATAACCAAAGGGCTAACTGCAGGGGTAGCATGAGTAGCCGGTTTAAAAATATTCATCTTAACCATGAAATGAAATTCGGCTTTAGTGATTTCTCGCAAAGCATATGGTTTTCTGCGAGGAGGGTGTATAGCAAATTTGGCACATCTTGAAGCTCAATATCATATTCAAAATTCTTAATACATCCAATGCCATCAAATCTTTTATCAGAGTTATTAGTTTTAATTTCATGCAGTTGTGCTTGTACATGGTTACGTTGAATCAAACCTAGTTTTTCACATCCGAGAACACAACTAAATTTTCAGTCAACTAACATTAACTTAAGTTTCGCTGATTTATTTTCTATGATACAGTTCACATATATCTAGAACTCTAGATATATGTTCACCTAAAACTGGTATAAAACTATTATTAAAAGATCTTAAGTGGCGTATGGGAGATTTGTAAAGTGGCACAAAAGCTTTACGCATTTCTGACTTTGTAATAACTTTTCCTTCGGCACCAGTATCAAGTTTAAATTTAACAGTATTACCATTATCAAATATTTTAGTTGTAAACCATGAATTCTTATTGGAGTCTTCCTTTATTCTATCCATATTTCACCTATTTAAAGAGTATCGCAAGTTAAATCCTCACTATAAGAAAAAGTTTTTTTTATTTCGTGCACTTTTACTTTATAATAACGTTTATTTTTCAATTTAAATTTACACTGGCATGTATAATGTTCTTCTTGTTACAGTTCCTGCAAAGAACACTGGACGCAGGGCAATTAAGGAATTCATGTGACAAACAGCAACGCCAACATAACTTTTTTTCCCTTATTATTTTCAGGTTTTTGCTTAAAATTGTCGCATTAGTAGATGCTTGTACTGTAAAAAGTTTCAAAGAAAGAATTTCGCTTTCATTATTTTTACTTACATGCATCTCTTTTAGCTGAGTTGATGCTTGTTCACTTGCACGACATATATCAGTTGCTTTACTCAGTGTCAGTTCCCGCACTTTATCGGTACATATTCACGTAATACGTAATAATTCACGTAAACTATCTATAATCGTAATAAACAATACCGAAAGAGCAATCCACTACTTTGGTTTTTAATTTCGTCAGATAAGAATCAAAAAGTTCTTGCTTATCTTGTAAACAGTTGAAAATAGTTGCGCGTATAAACCTCGTTAGGCTTCGGCGAAAAGTAATTATTAAACTTTTCTTTAATATCTCGATTGTTTGCCTCCTCATCGGATAATCCAAAAGTATTAAAAATGACAATAGCTGCCAGCCCTATAGCTCACATAAAATTATCTGCTTGAACTTCCGCAGGTTTATTCCCTAACTACGCTGCAATTGCGTTAAAATCAAAACTTTGTGGCCAGAATTTCCATTTGACGGCCACGTTTTCTTACATGACCTCCAACCATGAGGAAAGTGAGCGAAAGATGCATTATTTTCATCAGGCATGTTTAGAAAACACTTCAAAGTTCTTATTCATCGAAATAATATTCAAGCGGCGCTTCTGATACCATGAAATAACTTTGTAAATTATTAAATACAAGATAAGCGTCAATCAGGAACTAAACATATTTTATTAATTGCGCACTTGACTATCTGTTGCCAGATATATTTACTTACATGCACAAAAGCAGATAAATGTGTGGCTGGGATCATAGCTCATTATAAATATTATTGCAAATATAAACTTATTTTAATATTCTTATTTATTTAGTTATCTAGATTGATTTTCAGATTCAACTATTAAGTTCCGTACGCATACATCGTTTCTGATGTAGACAAGGGTATTATGAACGTTTGAAAAGACTTTTTTTACTAATAAAAGCAAAAGTAAATATCTCTCTATAATATACACGAATCATACTATCTATAATATACACTATACTCTATAATCTACACGAATCATACTATCTATAATATACACTATACTCTATAATCTACACGAATCATACTATCTATAATATACACTATACTCTATAATCTACACGAATCATACTATCTATAATATACACTATACTCTATAATCTACACGAATCATACTATCTATAATATACACTATACTCTATAATCTACACGAATCATACTATCTATAATATACACTATACTCTATAATATACACGAATCATACTATCTATAATATACACTATACTCTATAATATACAAGAATCAATCTCTATAATATACACGAAAGATCATATTTCTATTTACGGAATATTTTTATCAATCGACATAAAAAAAAAAAACGATAAGTGTTTTCAAGTGCTTAAAATATTGCATAGAATCGCTATAAATTAAGCTGAATAAGAAGAACCGATATTAAATATCAGTAATAATAAAAATGCTTTGTATAGAAATTAAAAAAAAAAAAAGCGCGTGTTGGAACAAGCGCGGAGATAGGAAAGAGCTCTTAATTGGATATTTTTGCTACTTTTCGAGCTGGAATGAATTTATTTCATTATAAATTTGCATCACAACAACCAAGAGAGGAACTTTGATTTTTTTTCGCCATAAAATTAGCGTTGCGCTATAAAACGAATTATTTAAAAGGGCCATTGTTTTTAAAGAAACTATACTTCAAATTTTCGCATAATTGCTTTCATCGTGTTAAGTTTAAGAAAATAACTTAGTATTCGATATCATAATCATTGAAATGCTAAGAAAAGAATACTTATTAAAATTTTTACTTTCATAAAAAGTTACCCCTTTTTTAAATATTTTTTTTTAATTCAAAGATATTACTATGAAGTCAAATACAGACAGTGAGTTAATATACTGCATGAAGAAACTAAGAATTCGACACTAAGCTTGAATAACTGAAAATATGTTAAAATTTTTATGATATTCATATTTGTTCTGGAGTTAAATGAGATTATGTAATTATACATGAATTATTTGGTCAATCCTTTATGACATATTCTGTGCATGCAATGTTAAAAATATCTATAACTTTAGAAGTTATGAAAATTCTTAAATAATTTATGCACACTTAATACATATGGCATGAAAGATTTGATCCTGAAATCAAGTTAACTTGTGCTTAAGGTGAGAGACAATCTTTTAAATGTTAAGATATAAAATTACTTTCACTTTTTTATTGGTTAAGCACAAAGTAAAATTCTTGATTTAAAATGTTAGCTGAGATACCATAGCCTTTGTTAACAGAAGGGAGGGGGAAAAAAAAACTCTTAACAGATTTGATGGTGCTAGGGAACAACTCTGATTTAAAATTCAATAAGTGAAACTACTTACAAACATTAGTAAAAAATTCATACTTGTGAAATAAGATGGCATATTTAGTAATTATCTTTCTGTGAGGTCATATTTTCAGAAGTTATCACTAACCATAAGAACTTCGATTTATTAAAATTGATTGAAGCTTCGAAAAATTACTTAAACTGCACGTCCCTATTCCCCAAAGTATATTTGTCTCCAAATTTGGTAGCTTTAATTCTAACACTTCGTCTTGTAATGCATTGAAAAGACAGAAAATATATATTTCCCCCTTTAGTATTAATAGATAGAATTGTATAATGAATATTAAATACAGTCAACTCGTGAAACATCATAATGCAACTTTAAAAAAGTATTTTTGTTTAGTTTAAAATTGTTTGGAAAGATTTTAATGAGATGTCGATATCCTTGCTCAAGTAATATTTGCTATATTAATAGTTAAAACATTTGCGAAGATGGAAATAAGAAATAAGAAAAAATATTTGTGGGGAAAATGTGAGATGTAAGAAAAATGTAAAATCAATCTGCATTGTATCGGTCAGGGTCGATATAAGCTAGCACTGATACTTTGGTCCCCTCAGAAATAATCAAATATAATGTACATTTCAAATTAACGGTCATTACGTTCTAAAATATACTTAGTGCTTTTACTCGATTTACCCATATATTTCTTAATAATTGTCTTTATGGCTGGGATATTATTTAGCTTTTATAAATAGTTTAATTAATCTGTTTGAATTATTAATATGTATTGACCAGTTGTTGAGATATTGGTTCTAAAATATTTTGTATATAATTCTTTAGGCTTAACTTCAAATCCCAACTGGCATAACATTTTCATAGAGGGTAGATCATATAAGAATTGTAGTTAGACGATTAGTTTGTGCGTTGTTTTGATATTTTCTCTGGGTCTTATGTTAGCCTCTGATTAAGAGTATAAGGTTTTCGTTATTAGTACTAACATTACTTAGTAGTACTAATTATTTAATTAGTTCTAATTTCTCTGCATTATTATTACTTATACTTGAATGCATTGCATATAGAAATTGCCTTTACATGACAGGTTTTTTTCCGTTTTTGTTCTTATTTATTATGAGAAAAATATCCATCAAAGAAAAAAATTGGAATATTATACAAAAAATTGCTTTGCAGCGTAAATATAAACAAACGTTTCAAAAAATTTCATCTGAAATGGAAAAAAGATAAATTTTTACTCTAATTATGATCAAACATTAAAGCGAAAGATGAAGAAAAGCAAGAAACCACCTGCAGTGGTCTTCTCTAAACTTTCTTCCATGCTCTAATAAAGATGTTATTCTCTTCTCCGCATTAAACTGAAGGGATTCAGAGGGTAATAATTATAAAATAGTGACATTTGATGTGAATATAGTATTATTGCTGGATCTCTCCCGTGATCATAACGGCTAATTCTTGCAAAAACACATGCACCTGAAAATCGAATTTATCTTTTGGGCACCTTTTTTCCAACAGATTGACACTAGCCGATTCCATTGTAATTATAAGATAACATGCCAAATTTCTTTTATTTTGGTCATTACATTTACTTAAATGCGAAAGTACTGACCGTCAGGCGGCAAACTCTTTGTTAGATCTCGTTCAAAATTTGATATATATTCAATTGCATGCAGGATAATAAAGACAGTAGATAAGGAAAATGCAAAGCACGGCGAACAAAGAGTGTAAAGCTTCTAATATGTTAGGAATTTACGTCTGCCAAAATGTGAATTAAAATACTTAACCGAGGAAGTCATTATAAACAAGTTACACAAAATTTTTAATTGAAATTTTTAGCAAGCATTAATCCCAGTGTGAACCAAGTGATCACCAAAGGCGGCTAGTATTCAAATAAAATAATTACTTTGAATTGAGTTCGCAGGATTGACTTCATTTATTTTACTGATAAAGGGTCGAAATTATTTTTATTTATTTCAATAAAATTTTATTAGATTTTGATTTTTTTTTTCTTTGTTATACAATGATTTCTAATAAGCACTGATACTCCTTTGATTGCACTGTTAGAAGTTCCCTCTAATTCCATTTCAGTCAATTCAAATTATTCAATATTCTTAATTTCTGGACAGTTTCTTTTTAAAAATCCTACTGAGATATGTATGTAAGATAATTTTGCTAATTATATTAACACTGTTCACGCTTTTATTCTATTATACATCATTAAATACTTTTTCACAAATTCTAAATTTTGGTAAAATCGTCTAATGAAAATCTTCATAAATAAAATCTAATGCATGTTTTTTTGTTAAAATTCAATATAATAATTTTCCAGTGTGATCAACTTTTCCTTAATCAAGGAATAAAAAATCAGCTCATTTGGTATGGTTTAACTATTATTTTAATACTCAACAATACGAAAGAAAATCGGAATTTTAAAGTTATTAATTTTTTAAACCCTAATGTTTGAAGATTCCAATTGAAATACAACTTATATTTTTAGTTCATAAAAGAGGGGGAAAAATGCAATTTCTAAATTGCCGAATTTGTAGAAATGATTTGATACATTTCTAAACTGGAAAGGTTTTTGCTCAAAATACCCCCATATTTCTTCCAAATTACAATAGACTTTTATCTTTTAACTTGTATATTGATGCTTTATATGTGTTTTACGCGAAAATTCAAAATTCAAAATATTTTATAACATTTCCCAAAAACTTCATCCTAAAAGTATTCATATACCTTAAAAATTGAAACAATTATATGAGATAAAATTTTGATTGTAAAGTCGTATAGTATAATAAAACATTGCAACTCAATGGATTCAGTCTGATTTGGCATGAAATATTTCATAACAATTTTGTTTTGTTTAGCTAATATTGGTAGAAAACTGAATATTTTTTTCTGTTACTGATTCCAATATAACTTCTTTTTTTGTGTGTGTCTGTGTGTGTGTGTGTGTGTGTGTGTGTGTGTGTGTGTGTGTGTGTGTGTGTGTGTGTGTGTGTGTGTGTGTGTGTGTTTATCTTTACTTACTTCACTGGATTTCTGTTCAATCTTATGCAACTGCTTTAGCATTTCACTTTTCTGTTCCTTTACATATTAATTATAAAATACAACTAATATTTTATTTCTTATTTGTGAAATAAGCTGTAAATATGTTTTACTTATTTATTTATTGCAGATTCCAAAAAAGTCAAAAACTAGGAATATGGCAGCTGAAGGATCTCAGGAGGAGTTTTCAGAGAATGTCGCACCACTAAAACAAAAGGCATTTGTTTCTTTGGCAGTTTTAATTGCAAACTTTGATAAAGTAAAGTACTTCTGTGAAGAGGACCAACGCTGTCGCACAATATACTTGGCGCGTATATTAGGATGCTCAACCATTGGTCTTTCGTTTCCGCCAACGGTAATTAATGAGAATGATCTACAAGTTCTTCAGATGGAGGCTATGGCTAAGCTCCCGAAAGATGGCAGCATCCCGGACGAACTTAGAAAAGAACTTGACGACTACCTTCACAAAATTTATACAGAATTCTACAAATTTCTTAACACGAACTCTGCGCTTTTAAGCGAGAACAGTAATTTGAAAGAGTGCATTGTCTTTAATGCCGATGGATCGATAAATCGTTGCAAAACTCAGAACAAAATAATAAATAATCCTAATCTGAGTTCCAAAACAAAATCTGAGTTTCAAAACAAGATCGGCCACCCCGCTTTTAAGCAAAAAAAGTAATTTCAGAGAATGCATTGTCCTTTATGCCGTCGGATCCATAAATCGTTGGAGAACTCACAAAAAATTAATAAATAATCGTAATCTGAGTTTCAAAACAAGATCAGCCAGTGCTTGTAAATTGCAACCCATTATCCAGAGACATGGTGTAAAAGCATATGAGGTTTTTCATAAAATTTAGTTTCTGTTATGGCAGTTAGAAATCTCATCTTGTAATGATAATGGGAAAAAAAAAACTCTTAATAGCTAAAGACAACAACAGATGATGAAGGTGAACACACTCTTGCTGTTTAAAGCAATCCTGTAATAGAATTGAATCTCATTTTTCCTTCTACAGAGCAGCGAAACAATTTTCAAAACAACATTCAGTAAGAATTAATAATATTTTTATAATGGAACAACGTTGCCATAGAATCTTAATTAATCTTTAGAAATTATCGATAAATTTGTGTAGATACTATGGATTATTTCCATAACTAAGTGAGAAATTATAGGAATGTACAAATATAATGACGCTGAGAACTTGCCTTTCTCACCATTTCTGTCACATTCTTCAGCGTAATTGAGAGAATCTCAAAACAGCGGAATGCTATTTAATAAGACATTGAGTATATGATTTAGTTACATTTTTATGAAAGCAAACATCCTGCTCCAAACGACGATAAAAGAAAAGTGATGAAACTGGAAACTTTCTAGTTTCTTCTTTCGCGGTTGGTGAAACTTATTAGAGCATTTCATCTAGTTCTTTAGTGCTGTATTTAAGTCGAAGTGTGTATTATTCCCTATAGGACATTATTGCGATATGGAATGAAGTGGCAGGATATGAGATTTTTCGGAAAATTTAGTTTCTGTTATGGTAGTTAGAATTTAATATTGTAATGATGTGGGAAACATTCTGTTAAAAGCATAAGACAACTACGAAGTAAAGATGGACACACTCTTGTGAGTTTCGTTTCTACTACTAAAACAAAACTCACAGCAAGCAGACCAGTAATAAAACAGAGCATTTGGTAAATGACTTGAATACATTTTTATGAAAGCATGCATGTCTGGATACTGGAATAGACTATTCCGATGTATATCAAAATCCCAGAGAAATGACTGTAAATACTGTACATCATTTTTTAAATCCTGACTAAGCGATGAAAATCGAAAGTAATGGAACTGGAAATTTTCTAGTTTTGATGAAAATTATTTGAGCATTTTAACTAGTACTCTTGTACTATATTCGTGTCGAAGTGTGTATTTAAATTCTGTGGACAAAGTTTATTGCATGTTTGTGATTTAAAAATTCTGCTGCCATATCTTCTAAGTTATTTCTTTCAGCTTGGAAAAATGGGATTTACTTTTTTTAGTATTTTTATCGATGATTTTAAGTGTTTCATATATTAATTGGTGTTATATTTGTTATTTACTACCTTATATATACATTTGAGAATAATGTATTTGTTGATTTCTTTGCTATTCACTTGTACATGTCACAGCTTATGTGAATGCATAGTTCTCATGTTATGAAAGTTCTTTAATTCATTGTAAATATCATCATTCTGTAATTTTTAATAACGGTTTAAAATTTTAATAATGTTTTCCTCTATTTTTCTTCTTTATGAATTTTGGTTCTATTCTATAATATAAGGAAATTCAGAGTAAATTCTTGTTAGATTAATGTATTTGTTTGAAGTATTTAATATTTTAATATTATTCAGGCTTTTTAATTTATCAAATTTTATAAAGCTATCCCAATCAAAATGTACATTTTTGTGCAAATTTCACTACTTATTATTTGTTTATATTTTAAAGACTTTAATATATTTCAAGTATTCAGTAATACTTTCAGAATACTTCCAGTATTTTCTTCGATGCTTTTAATTGTTTTATATATTTGTTGGTGTTATATTTTTTATTTACTGTTATATATATATGGGTTGTTGACTTGTGTTCGATTCACTTATACATGTCACAGCTAATGTACATACATAATTCTCAATACATAATTCTCATGTTATGAGAACTCTTAAAATCTTTGTAAATATTCATTCTATTATTTTTAATAACACTTTGAGCTTTCGTTCCACTATTTTTTCCCCCTTCATTAACGCAATTCATTTCTACAATCTAAAGAAATTCAGAGTAAATCTTGTTAAACGAATGTAATTATTTCAAATATTTAACATTCAAATTATTTTAATAATTAAATTTAATATTAATTCATCAAATTTTATAGAACTATCCCAATGAAAATGTACATTTTTGTGCAAATTTCACTATTATTATTTATTTATATTTTAAAGAATTTAATATATTTCAATTTTTTTGAATTCAACATAATTTCATGATACCATGAAAAGTGAGATAAAACTTTTTCTTGGGATCGAATAATTTTAATTTTTATCATTTAATATTTTTTAAAATAGCTTGATTTTAATAGCTCCAATTGCATTGATACGACAGTGTCTTGTTTTATTTTCAAAGAAAATTATTGGATAAAAGTAACCGCCTTGAATATATGTATCTTAACATACAGAACTTTTTGAATGTTTATTCAGTAATGCATATGTACTTTCATGCATTAAATAAATTGCTTATCTTCACTTTCATTGCTGTCTTTCTGTGATATTTACCTGTATCTCCAGAATAACACAATTATCTTAAAAATATAAAGCCAAATGTAAAATCTAATTTACTTGCGAGTTACCAGAATAAAAAAATAAATCATTTATGTGTGATAGTAATTAAATTACATGAATCCAAATTGTAATTTGAGGAATCAAATCTTTTTAAGCGGTGGTGTGCTATTAAATATATTGCTTTAAAATTTAATAGGCCCATGATAACCTGATGGTAATTTTTGCTTTGAGATCGGGGACGGGTAATATGACCCGATTCTGCAGAAAATTCGACTTATACACGCAGATTTGATAATATTAATCCGGACTGCCAGATTGGATGGAAATTTCTTCTTGCTATTATGATGTGGAGGTTTTGAGCGGGAGTGGTGACTCATATTCACTTGATCATAGAAAAATTTAATTTATCTGTTTTGTCGAAAATCCACCTTAATATTGCATCGTCATATTAATTCACAAATCTAAATTCGACGCAAACCTCCTCCCTCTTGTTTTGTTTAGAAAATGTGAAAGGGAGTGGCGATGTAGGTGATGTCATAGTCATTGGATAAAGGAATTACAAGGATCTTGCCCAAAGAATCCTACAATAGCTTTAATTTCTGATACATATGAAATCTATCAATCCTTATAATTTATTCGTCTCCCTCCGATTTGGACAACATAAGAGTAATCATCATGTCTATTATAGTCACATCTTGCGAAATTGCAAAATAGAAGTTTTAAGTGATGAGAATTGTAACAGCTCATATTTTATTTTATAATTTTTATATAAAAATACTTTGGAAAATAATTTCATTTCCGTTCTCATTTAAGAATTCAATACTTTAGCTGAAATAAGTTAAATTTCGCTTAATATTACATTAACTAATTGTTTACCGGACATTTTTTTTATTCCTTAGTATAGTTTAGTTTAGTTGTATTAACATTCCCTTTTGAAACACAAGAGATATTTTGAAAGGAACTTTGTAATTTCAACCGGAGTGGATGAAAAGAACGAAAAAATTAATGACGGAAGAAAAGAGATATCACAAAGGTAAACATTAATGCAGTTAACGATTGCATTGATTGAAAAAAGCAGAAAAACAGCATTTCCAGTTGCGAATGTAATTGGCAATTGTGTTTACATACAAAATTGTGGAAATATGTCATCGTCATTGTTAACACGATTCACCTGAATGCTTCGTTTTAAAAAGTAAGCAATACAGAAAACTGTACGATATTTTATTTTGCAAACAAACAGACCTCAGAATTTGTTGCTTTTTTTTAAAAAAAAAAGTCTCAAATTATACACAAGAGAAAACTGCTCAATTTATTGGAATATTAGTTTAAAATAATATTTGATCTATCGCCATTTTTTTAATGCAATGGTTTACCCAGAATATTACTTTTCCTGGGAATTAATAATGGTTTTAAGTTTCCTGGATGTAATTATAATCGTTTTCACAGACAGTCTGGCATTGCTCGCAAAATGGTTGTTTTGGGTTTCAGTGGAATGCTTAAAATATGGAGTTATATTAAAATACTTAAAATATGGAGTTATATAAAATACCCGACGTTGCTCGCAATTAAAGCCTTTTATGTATAATATTTTTAATATAAAAACTACTTTTCTATAAAATATTCAAATTACTTTTATTATCATCTAAAACGATTTTATTTTAAAAACTGATATCAATTAAACCAGATGGTTTTTAAATAGCTGATAGCTAGTTTCTCTCTATTTTTTTTTATTCTTATTAAAAATTTTATTACAAATCAAAATTAATTCATAACTTCTAAAATAAAAATTTCATGAAATTATTCCAATGCAGAATTTTTCGTCTCTAATCATCACCTTGGCATTCAGGCTTATATAGATAATACATTGCAAGAGTTCGAAATATATGCATAGGAAAAATTTGCTTGTGTCTAAAAAAAAATATCTTTCTATTTATTCATCGTAATTTATTGTAAAACTAAGCAACAAATCTAAAATAGCAATTGTTGGCAAAGAACGAATGTTAACCATACGGATAATTAAAACATTTAAAGACCTTTAAGAATACGTTTCAGCTATAAAATAACCATCATGTATTTTTAATTTCTTTCATTTCACCAGATGACACAAACTTGGACATAAAGAGCAACAGTGCTGTTTATGGACTTAGTTCCACAAGCTGTTCATTATGCTATTGATAAATGATTTATTTTGGTTTTGAGTAGAAATATGTAATGGTCATCCCCATTCTAAATGAGATTTTTGTATTGTTTAGAAGGCGTGTCTTCTCGTTTAAGAACACATACCGAGATATCAATGCACTGTTCGTTTCGGGATCTCGAGACTAGATTTTAGTTTAAAAGGGGTGATGTGCAGTAAGATGAGCTTTTTTCAGTAATTCCGTCTTGAATCTCATTTCCGTATCTGAGTATACCTTGTTGCTGCTTGTTTATATCCTCTGCTTCATCTTTCATCTCACCCACCCACCCCGTTTCATGAAATAAACAACCCTTGAAGCACGCGCAAAAGTGATAAAGATTGACAGCACCAGCTTATCTGTAAACTGACAATATGAATCTCTCTTCCAGTTTAAGTAGCTCCAATCGTTCGTTCACCCATTAATTCAAGCAATATAGAGGTAGCTCCTTATGCCACCGCGATTTTCTGCAAACTCGAATAATTGGAGCTACCTCCTTTTTGCAGCAAACCCTTCAATTTGATTTCTTTTCTTGAAATTGAACACCGATTGTTTAGATTAAATTTCTCTGGATTTATTATGTTTGTTTCTTTTTCATATGAAATCCACAAACATGAGAAATCATATTCATCAAACACACTGGTATCATATTAAGAAAGAGAATATAGAATTAACCCTCTTTTACACTTTTCAAGGCATCAGAAAGAACTGAGGTTTAAATTTCGACAAACAATTTAAGTACATAACGCAAATAGAAAATCTAACAAGAGCAACAAAATATATTGTAAACGGCAAAAAAGCATTTTTAAAACGAAATCATAGAAGTACATAATAATTTAGTGCATTTTTAACTATCGTGAAATAGTCCGAAAAAACAGTATAGCCTCTCTTTTTACAACTCTGCATTTTCATTTCGTATTTTACGAAATCAAAAGCAATGCATGACAGTTTTTCGTCTCGGTTTCATTACTTCTAACTGTCCAAAAAAAAAAAAAAAAAGTCCAAGGTTTTGAGGTTTCAAACCTCACTAAAATCAATTTTTAGTGAGGTTCCTTTCAGATGATCTCTGCCTGTCAGAGAAAAAATGAACACGATTCTTACAAAATATTTAAAAAAGCTCATTATTGTCAACAAGAACACAGAAATGGGAAAATTTTCAAATATCTAACTATCAACTCAGAAAGTGAATGAAAATTCTATTTGTAAATTCCGTCTTTACAAACATGAAACATTCCGAATTACATCAAATTGTTTAAAAAAATAATCTTATGAAGAAAAGCATAAACGTTTTTGTCAAATTGATTCTAACAACAATATGTCACCAGAATTTTTTAAAGATAGCTCAGTTCAAATCAGGGAAACAGAAAGCATTAAAAAGGGCAATTAAAGAAAGTTTCAATGAATTTTTTTGAGACCAAGAAGGTTTCCTTGTCTGTGTTTGCTAATAAATATTAAAGAATAATAAAAAAATTAACTATAGATAATTATAAATAGTAAAGGATTTTAAATAAGGAAAATTGTAATAAGTCAAATTCAGAAAAGCTTAGCATATTCAGATGTTTTTATTTTGAATTTTCTCAATGGTGTAATGAATTTCCAAATAAATAATGTAACAAAATTATGTAATTCGAATTTATTATGGTTAATTAGATACAAAGTAAAGAAAATATCATTTTTTTTTATTTCCGAATTGTTCTAGTTAATTTCGTGCCATCATATGTCTATGTTTCAGTTTAATTTTACGAGACAATGCATTCAATAAAATGAAAATTGGATTTACATGCTTGAGCATTAAAATTTGTATTATATTTTTAATGAATTATACATTAAAAATGCTACGCACGTTTCACGTTCGCTAACGTTTGTGAAGCTGTAAACTAGAATAGTCTTGTGAATTTCGACCCTTTTAGCATTTATTCTGCGGGGGGGGGGGTAAACATTGCTTTCTATCATTACAGACCCATGTTCATTTATATTTTTGAATTGTTTAATGCTTAATTGTCGTTACCTTAAAAATTTTCCTGCAACGTACAATAAAATTAATTTATTTTATGTCTAATTATTAATTTGCTTTATGTCTAAATGTTGAAAATTACATCTTTTTAAGGATTTCTCAGTAATTTCCTCGTTTTTTTTTCATCTCAGATATAAATATCAGCAAGATGAAACTAATTATGAAACTTCATTATAAATTTATATTGATAGGCGGACTTTGCTGTTTGATTTCAGTCATGTATATTTGTCAATATTAGGATATTAAAATTATTTCTGAATCGTTCGATAGAATTTCCTGAGGTTTGTATAATATTTTTTTAATGATCGAAAATATTTGCTTGTTATGTCCTGGAATGCCTGTCACCTCAGACCTTTTCATTTCTGTTTTTTTGCAGTCATTGCATTGTTCGGTGAGTTTTTTGATGTCATTATAGATTTAGAAACCCACTAATGGAAAGTAAAAAGGGATCTCGAATTATTTTTTATTGGACATGTGATTTGTTGATTTCCGCGTTAAATTGTCTGTAAATTTACTTGCAAGTTCCATTCTTATCCATTCTCCAGCTGTGGGGAATTCCTTCCGCACCATAGTGTTCCACAGTTTGATTCTGCAAGTAAGTTTGCTCAATTTATGATATTTATAATATTGAGATTTTAATTTAGCAGTTATTCGAATCCTTAATGTTTACTTAGTAATAAATTATAAATCATTAATTGATTTATTTTTACTCTTGTCATTAATTTATCTCTAGCTGTTATTCTAAATTTGAAACTTCTTTCCCATATGTTTTATGACTGAACTTCTGAATTATTTATTATCAGTTGAAATAGACATTTACCGCGACAGTCCCTTAATGGGGTTTTGATTTTTCTGGATAGCAAATGAAACACGAAGATTAAAAATGGGCGATTTTTTTTATCGAAAAAGAAATGTAATTCTTCAAAAAATTACTGTTTTCAATGATATTGCTAAATAAACTACGCCTTACATCATTGCATCAATTAAGTAATCTAGAAATAAAATCCCAATGTGAGATAGATTTTAAAGATAGATTTAGATTTAATTGGTAGGTTCATTTATCAGTTGAAATAGACATTTATATATTGAGATTTATCATATATTATATTCACATATACAGAATTTACGCCTTTCATATATGTATGTCTTAAGATATATTTTACATACCTGCAGAAGTTATGAATATTTATACAATTCTTTCTTATGTCATTTTTGTCAGCGAAATTCAGGTTGTGGAGAAATTTACCCAATGCATCCATGTGCCAACTTAATACATACATATATGTAATCCTAATGTGAAACAGAATTTAAAGAAAGGTTAGGAATTTAAAAAAAGATATTTATTATTTTATATTAACATTTATATATTTGTAGATGTATATGATAATTATGCCTAAGAATATATTTTATATACTTAATAGAATTTGTGTTCCAATATTTCTAAGTATATACAAAATATTACATAGGAATTTCGTTAATACTTACAATTTCTATTCAGTTCACTGAATCTGCATGTATAGATATAAAACTCATAACTGTCTCAGCCTACCACAAGATTGTGTAAAGCTCGAAAGAGTTCGTTATTGTTTTTAAAAAAAGGAAATAAAAGTTTTTACTGAAAACGTCCTTTCTATAGCAGGCAGATAAAAACTAAAGTATATCCAATGGCGTATTAAAATAAAATCAGCTTAGTTTCACAATTTGTAACCATAAAAAAAAGAAAATAGAAGGAGTTGATATTTATTTAGATCTTAATTTATTAATTATTATTTAATTCATCGAATAAATAAAATTCGTGTATTTTGTGCTTACATTGAAAAGAATGTGTAATCTGAAGTTGCAGCCAAATTTTGATTAAAAAAAGTTATTAATCTTAAGAAGCTTAAGCTAAATAGGCATATATATATATATTTTTTAATATCAAAAATTTATGAAGAACAGTAGATTTTTGTCTCTTCTTTACTCTTAACCCCCAAGCAAGAGCGGAGAATATTGATCAATATTAATTTTTTTATTTGGTATTGTTCCCAAAAATTTGTAGATTTTCTGTGATATAAAAATATGAAAAAAATTGAGTCCACTCCATTATTCAATCCTTGTGTCACCTCAAAAAAAGATTTAAAAATTAAGTTAAACAGAAATTAATTAAAAATATTCACACTTTAAAATGGAAATGTAACACTCATACATTTAATAGATTCAATTTATGCACGTTTAAAATTATTCAATTTCTAATTACTTTATACCCAGCTTAACTTTAATTTCTGAGTTACAAGGGCTTTGACTTATCGATGCTTCTATCTGTTTAATTTTCATAACTTTAACTCATGACATTAAAATGCATTATCATGAAAAATCGCGTGACTAAAATAAATCAGGAATATTTCCTTTTCAAGCTGTATAAGTTTTGGATTCGTTCACATTCCGTTTAGTCCTGTTTTCCTTTTTGTGGTGCTGAGTATGTTGCTCACTCGTCGTGCATTTAACAAACAACTATTAATAGCTTCTTAAAATTGAACCTTTTGCTTAAATATGAAACAGAAGAATAAAGCTATAATTTCAAATTAATTTCTCTTTTCACATTTACCAAAAAGATATGTGACATGCACAGGATGTCGCAAAAAGGGAAATAAGAGTTTATTTCCTTAAATACTGCATCTAGCATATACTTCCAATTACATTGTTATATTAAGTAAAATGCGGAACTGAATAAAAACGCTTTTGCTTCTGAGGAGGTTCATAGTAAAATTTTAAAAATTCAGATTTTTATCAGGCTTCCAAACCGTAAAAATGTCAACTAGTAAAATTTTCCTCTTACATTCATCTAAGTACTCAAAGTTTCTCGCTTTAGAGAGGCAAACCACAAATATGAACGGAAAAGTTTATATTAAATATTTATTTAATAAAGAAAAACTATCATATATTATCAATTAAAATACCAATCAAGAATTGAAATAAATATGCTAATCACATAATCTACAGTTCACTTTGATTGGCCGATAACTGCAATTTCGATTTCATTTTTTCCTTTATTAATTTTGACAAAACTGTCTTGGTAACTGTAAAGCTTTTGATAACATTGTAGTTTTGGAAATCATATTGTTAGTTGGTATGTATTCTCTCACTGTTTTTAAATACTTCTTCTTCCATGTGCCTTCTTCCATGTTTTTTCTTCCATGTGCATCAAGACAGAATTTTATAATCAATTGCTCATTCATTTATTGATGTGCTTGTGCTCTGAATTTTAGCACAGTTTTGCTTTCTCGGTAACAATATACATTTTATTTTTATTTTTAAATTAATTATCGAACAATCGATGTATATAATAAAATTCTAATTCCATATTAGTTGCGGTCCTTTCTATTGAAAAAAATTGATTTCAAGGTCCCATAATATTCGTAGCAATGAATTATAAACTAAACACTACAAAGCGAAAAATAATTCAAATAAAATTCTAATTTTGAACATAGTAATAAAACAATCAATTTAAAAAAAAATTTATTAAATTTACTTATACTTTGATTATTTTCTATGCTATTTTCTCCTAATCCGAATGAAAAGTTTTAGTAATTTTATATATTTTAGTATATTTTGCAATTTGTAATTTCATACAATACATCAAATTTTTCAGTAGATTTTAGGTTTTTAATTTGCTTTATAGGTCATAAACCCATATTGATTTGCTTATAAGCAAAATTTAATTAATTAATAGATAGTCATCGAGATCTAATTCTTCATCTTGTCGATGGGCAACTAGTCATCGCACCTTCCTAAAATTTAGAATTAGAAAAGAAGAATGAATTATTATATTATAGTAAAAAAATCTTATCTTACAATATAATTTTCTCTATATATTATAAATATGGGTCATCTGAATGACTGGCTGATTATTTTATGACTGATATTAAACAATCGTTTTCTTTTTCATATCATTGGATTAAATTTTGCATTGTCTATTAATTCACACAAAATTGCTGTAATTGTTGGAATATTGTAAACATGATTTGTAAATGATTATTATTTTTTTCCCTAATTTACCTAAATTCTTTCTAGCGTTGAGAGTGCCAGTCAATTAAAACGGATTTTTCTGATTCGTTTGAATATGTTTAAATATTTAAAAGGTAGCACAAAATATTATCTTATAATCTTTTCAAGCTGTTAATTTTTTTTTAATTGAACAACGTGCAAAATAGGTTTTTAGTACTTTTATTTTGAAAACATTTGGGTAAACTGGAATAATGCACTGTTGCAAATTTATAGGTCGACATCGATTTACTAATGAAAGACACCTTGCGCTCAATATCCAAATTAAAATATAAAAAACATATTTATTTGGTCGCGAATTAAGAAATGTGATGTTAGAAAGCACGGAAGGAAAGATTACATTCTTGTTACAAAGCTCATTTCCTCTTTTTTACTATAATATGACCTAAGATAGACAGCAGTCCATAGCTTAGGCAACGGTAGGATATCTACTAAATTTCTTTAAAACTGGAATCCACGACGAAGCAAATGAGCGTTCTCTTCTAAATATTAAATTGAGAAAAGTATTATTCTAGCTAAACAGTGACGAATTTTGGCAATATGGAGCTACCGGTGCTGATATATTTTGAGGCCCCACCTTGGTAGACTCTACTGATGATAAGAAAGTAACGTGAATTAAACTTGTTTCAGATTTTAACTTTATCCTCATGCGTGTTTTCTAATATATATTATATAATTTGAAGGTCGTTACTATATGTTATTTAATTGCTCTATAGCTTTTATATATCCTCATTTGTACAGAGAATGTACTTTTTATTTACACTACTGATAATATGTATTTCATACACCATTGATTACACCACTGATACATATGTATTTCATATGTATGTATATAGGTAATGATATTTCTTAATTTGAATAAAAAACTAATTAACTCCTTTTTATATTAAATTAGCCCATGTTACTTTATTCGAGAATTTTCTCTTATTTTCTGATCGAAATCCCACTTTTTTTTTATTTAATTATTTCAAACAAGTGCTCTAAAATATGGCTGACCATTGCAGTTTCTCACCTCAGAGCGAAGGGATAAAAATCTATCTCCTTTTCCTAAGTTTACACTTGCCAAAAATACACTTAGAAGAATCTCTTAGTAAAATCACTGAGAAGCTTTTCTAGCTTTTCATTTCTGTATTCCGGTGCTAACGGACGCGTTCCAACTTTGTCCCTCTGTAAAAATCATGCCTCGTCTGGAAAAATTTATTGAAGTTTATTCCCAAAGTGTCTTCTTTTCTTTCCGCCATCTACAAAATTATGCTACACACACACAGCTTGGATTGAAGAAACAGTGGTTGAGTTTTTTTAAACCTTTTTGTTTTTCAGAATTTTATAAATATAATCCAATTTTCAACTTTTCTCAAGATTTTTTTTGCACAAGCCCTGGTAAACACGTTCTAACGTACGAATAGGAAGGCAGAAAGCAGAAAAGAAAGGGCTGTGAGAAAGTATTCTGAACTTATATAGATTTAGTGAAGAATTTACCGAAACAGAATTGTGATATTAGAATTTTATATTAAACAGGAAGTCATATCACTGACTCTCCGACCAGCCCGAAGGCACACGGATAATAAATACTGAATGACCTGACCGCCGCAACAGCAACACTGGCAGGAACTGTGGTTGAGTCCTAAGGGCCATCACCGGCCACGGTACAACCCTTCCCTAAGGAAGTAAGTCCCGTCATCGATAGGAGGAGCAAGACCCCACCTTTTCGTGTAACCTCCAGGGTAGCGAGATCCAACACCATGCCGGAAGCATCTCATTTCGGGGGGTAGTGGGACAGATGTGTACGAACATTTGCGTACGGGTCATAAAAGGCCAATAAATCATGCGTAGCTCTTAGTAAACAAGGGGGTAGGGAGTGATTAGCCTAGGTTTGCTAAAACATACGTTATCTGTTGGCAAGAGTATTTGGCGAGAAAATGTATTGGTATTGCAACTAAATTTTGATGCTTAAACACAAGGAAAAAACTTTGGTCTCTATGTGTATATGCTGGTTCTGTACACACCAGGCCGTCTGCCTATCAAATTCGGCAAATATATACTTTGGAGAGTAGGAAAGTGATTTTTTTGAATTTTTAATTATAATTTTAATTTATCAAAATTAAGAGGCTTACTGTTTTCAATGATATTGCTAAATAAACTACGCCTTACATCATTGCATCAATTAAGTAATCTAGAAATAAAATCCCAATGTGAGATAGATTTTAAAGATAGATTTAGATTTAATTGGTAGGTTCATTTATCAGTTGAAATAGACATTTATATATTGAGATTTATCATATATTATATTCACATATACAGAATTTACGCCTTTCATATATGTATGTCTTAAGATATATTTTACATACCTGCAGAAGTTATGAATATTTATACAATTCTTTCTTATGTCATTTTTGTCAGCGAAATTCAGGTTGTGGAGAAATTTACCCAATGCATCCATGTGCCAACTTAATACATACATATATGTAATCCTAATGTGAAACAGAATTTAAAGAAAGGTTAGGAATTTAAAAAAAGATATTTATTATTTTATATTAACATTTATATATTTGTAGATGTATATGATAATTATGCCTAAGAATATATTTTATATACTTAATAGAATTTGTGTTCCAATATTTCTAAGTATATACAAAATATTACATAGGAATTTCGTTAATACTTACAATTTCTATTCAGTTCACTGAATCTGCATGTATAGATATAAAACTCATAACTGTCTCAGCCTACCACAAGATTGTGTAAAGCTCGAAAGAGTTCGTTATTGTTTTTAAAAAAAGGAAATAAAAGTTTTTACTGAAAACGTCCTTTCTATAGCAGGCAGATAAAAACTAAAGTATATCCAATGGCGTATTAAAATAAAATCAGCTTAGTTTCACAATTTGTAACCATAAAAAAAAGAAAATAGAAGGAGTTGATATTTATTTAGATCTTAATTTATTAATTATTATTTAATTCATCGAATAAATAAAATTCGTGTATTTTGTGCTTACATTGAAAAGAATGTGTAATCTGAAGTTGCAGCCAAATTTTGATTAAAAAAAGTTATTAATCTTAAGAAGCTTAAGCTAAATAGGCATATATATATATATTTTTTAATATCAAAAATTTATGAAGAACAGTAGATTTTTGTCTCTTCTTTACTCTTAACCCCCAAGCAAGAGCGGAGAATATTGATCAATATTAATTTTTTTATTTGGTATTGTTCCCAAAAATTTGTAGATTTTCTGTGATATAAAAATATGAAAAAAATTGAGTCCACTCCATTATTCAATCCTTGTGTCACCTCAAAAAAAGATTTAAAAATTAAGTTAAACAGAAATTAATTAAAAATATTCACACTTTAAAATGGAAATGTAACACTCATACATTTAATAGATTCAATTTATGCACGTTTAAAATTATTCAATTTCTAATTACTTTATACCCAGCTTAACTTTAATTTCTGAGTTACAAGGGCTTTGACTTATCGATGCTTCTATCTGTTTAATTTTCATAACTTTAACTCATGACATTAAAATGCATTATCATGAAAAATCGCGTGACTAAAATAAATCAGGAATATTTCCTTTTCAAGCTGTATAAGTTTTGGATTCGTTCACATTCCGTTTAGTCCTGTTTTCCTTTTTGTGGTGCTGAGTATGTTGCTCACTCGTCGTGCATTTAACAAACAACTATTAATAGCTTCTTAAAATTGAACCTTTTGCTTAAATATGAAACAGAAGAATAAAGCTATAATTTCAAATTAATTTCTCTTTTCACATTTACCAAAAAGATATGTGACATGCACAGGATGTCGCAAAAAGGGAAATAAGAGTTTATTTCCTTAAATACTGCATCTAGCATATACTTCCAATTACATTGTTATATTAAGTAAAATGCGGAACTGAATAAAAACGCTTTTGCTTCTGAGGAGGTTCATAGTAAAATTTTAAAAATTCAGATTTTTATCAGGCTTCCAAACCGTAAAAATGTCAACTAGTAAAATTTTCCTCTTACATTCATCTAAGTACTCAAAGTTTCTCGCTTTAGAGAGGCAAACCACAAATATGAACGGAAAAGTTTATATTAAATATTTATTTAATAAAGAAAAACTATCATATATTATCAATTAAAATACCAATCAAGAATTGAAATAAATATGCTAATCACATAATCTACAGTTCACTTTGATTGGCCGATAACTGCAATTTCGATTTCATTTTTTCCTTTATTAATTTTGACAAAACTGTCTTGGTAACTGTAAAGCTTTTGATAACATTGTAGTTTTGGAAATCATATTGTTAGTTGGTATGTATTCTCTCACTGTTTTTAAATACTTCTTCTTCCATGTGCCTTCTTCCATGTTTTTTCTTCCATGTGCATCAAGACAGAATTTTATAATCAATTGCTCATTCATTTATTGATGTGCTTGTGCTCTGAATTTTAGCACAGTTTTGCTTTCTCGGTAACAATATACATTTTATTTTTATTTTTAAATTAATTATCGAACAATCGATGTATATAATAAAATTCTAATTCCATATTAGTTGCGGTCCTTTCTATTGAAAAAAATTGATTTCAAGGTCCCATAATATTCGTAGCAATGAATTATAAACTAAACACTACAAAGCGAAAAATAATTCAAATAAAATTCTAATTTTGAACATAGTAATAAAACAATCAATTTAAAAAAAAATTTATTAAATTTACTTATACTTTGATTATTTTCTATGCTATTTTCTCCTAATCCGAATGAAAAGTTTTAGTAATTTTATATATTTTAGTATATTTTGCAATTTGTAATTTCATACAATACATCAAATTTTTCAGTAGATTTTAGGTTTTTAATTTGCTTTATAGGTCATAAACCCATATTGATTTGCTTATAAGCAAAATTTAATTAATTAATAGATAGTCATCGAGATCTAATTCTTCATCTTGTCGATGGGCAACTAGTCATCGCACCTTCCTAAAATTTAGAATTAGAAAAGAAGAATGAATTATTATATTATAGTAAAAAAATCTTATCTTACAATATAATTTTCTCTATATATTATAAATATGGGTCATCTGAATGACTGGCTGATTATTTTATGACTGATATTAAACAATCGTTTTCTTTTTCATATCATTGGATTAAATTTTGCATTGTCTATTAATTCACACAAAATTGCTGTAATTGTTGGAATATTGTAAACATGATTTGTAAATGATTATTATTTTTTTCCCTAATTTACCTAAATTCTTTCTAGCGTTGAGAGTGCCAGTCAATTAAAACGGATTTTTCTGATTCGTTTGAATATGTTTAAATATTTAAAAGGTAGCACAAAATATTATCTTATAATCTTTTCAAGCTGTTAATTTTTTTTTAATTGAACAACGTGCAAAATAGGTTTTTAGTACTTTTATTTTGAAAACATTTGGGTAAACTGGAATAATGCACTGTTGCAAATTTATAGGTCGACATCGATTTACTAATGAAAGACACCTTGCGCTCAATATCCAAATTAAAATATAAAAAACATATTTATTTGGTCGCGAATTAAGAAATGTGATGTTAGAAAGCACGGAAGGAAAGATTACATTCTTGTTACAAAGCTCATTTCCTCTTTTTTACTATAATATGACCTAAGATAGACAGCAGTCCATAGCTTAGGCAACGGTAGGATATCTACTAAATTTCTTTAAAACTGGAATCCACGACGAAGCAAATGAGCGTTCTCTTCTAAATATTAAATTGAGAAAAGTATTATTCTAGCTAAACAGTGACGAATTTTGGCAATATGGAGCTACCGGTGCTGATATATTTTGAGGCCCCACCTTGGTAGACTCTACTGATGATAAGAAAGTAACGTGAATTAAACTTGTTTCAGATTTTAACTTTATCCTCATGCGTGTTTTCTAATATATATTATATAATTTGAAGGTCGTTACTATATGTTATTTAATTGCTCTATAGCTTTTATATATCCTCATTTGTACAGAGAATGTACTTTTTATTTACACTACTGATAATATGTATTTCATACACCATTGATTACACCACTGATACATATGTATTTCATATGTATGTATATAGGTAATGATATTTCTTAATTTGAATAAAAAACTAATTAACTCCTTTTTATATTAAATTAGCCCATGTTACTTTATTCGAGAATTTTCTCTTATTTTCTGATCGAAATCCCACTTTTTTTTTATTTAATTATTTCAAACAAGTGCTCTAAAATATGGCTGACCATTGCAGTTTCTCACCTCAGAGCGAAGGGATAAAAATCTATCTCCTTTTCCTAAGTTTACACTTGCCAAAAATACACTTAGAAGAATCTCTTAGTAAAATCACTGAGAAGCTTTTCTAGCTTTTCATTTCTGTATTCCGGTGCTAACGGACGCGTTCCAACTTTGTCCCTCTGTAAAAATCATGCCTCGTCTGGAAAAATTTATTGAAGTTTATTCCCAAAGTGTCTTCTTTTCTTTCCGCCATCTACAAAATTATGCTACACACACACAGCTTGGATTGAAGAAACAGTGGTTGAGTTTTTTTAAACCTTTTTGTTTTTCAGAATTTTATAAATATAATCCAATTTTCAACTTTTCTCAAGATTTTTTTTGCACAAGCCCTGGTAAACACGTTCTAACGTACGAATAGGAAGGCAGAAAGCAGAAAAGAAAGGGCTGTGAGAAAGTATTCTGAACTTATATAGATTTAGTGAAGAATTTACCGAAACAGAATTGTGATATTAGAATTTTATATTAAACAGGAAGTCATATCACTGACTCTCCGACCAGCCCGAAGGCACACGGATAATAAATACTGAATGACCTGACCGCCGCAACAGCAACACTGGCAGGAACTGTGGTTGAGTCCTAAGGGCCATCACCGGCCACGGTACAACCCTTCCCTAAGGAAGTAAGTCCCGTCATCGATAGGAGGAGCAAGACCCCACCTTTTCGTGTAACCTCCAGGGTAGCGAGATCCAACACCATGCCGGAAGCATCTCATTTCGGGGGGTAGTGGGACAGATGTGTACGAACATTTGCGTACGGGTCATAAAAGGCCAATAAATCATGCGTAGCTCTTAGTAAACAAGGGGGTAGGGAGTGATTAGCCTAGGTTTGCTAAAACATACGTTATCTGTTGGCAAGAGTATTTGGCGAGAAAATGTATTGGTATTGCAACTAAATTTTGATGCTTAAACACAAGGAAAAAACTTTGGTCTCTATGTGTATATGCTGGTTCTGTACACACCAGGCCGTCTGCCTATCAAATTCGGCAAATATATACTTTGGAGAGTAGGAAAGTGATTTTTTTGAATTTTTAATTATAATTTTAATTTATCAAAATTAAGAGGCTTACTGTTTTCAATGATATTGCTAAATAAACTACGCCTTACATCATTGCATCAATTAAGTAATCTAGAAATAAAATCCCAATGTGAGATAGATTTTAAAGATAGATTTAGATTTAATTGGTAGGTTCATTTATCAGTTGAAATAGACATTTATATATTGAGATTTATCATATATTATATTCACATATACAGAATTTACGCCTTTCATATATGTATGTCTTAAGATATATTTTACATACCTGCAGAAGTTATGAATATTTATACAATTCTTTCTTATGTCATTTTTGTCAGCGAAATTCAGGTTGTGGAGAAATTTACCCAATGCATCCATGTGCCAACTTAATACATACATATATGTAATCCTAATGTGAAACAGAATTTAAAGAAAGGTTAGGAATTTAAAAAAAGATATTTATTATTTTATATTAACATTTATATATTTGTAGATGTATATGATAATTATGCCTAAGAATATATTTTATATACTTAATAGAATTTGTGTTCCAATATTTCTAAGTATATACAAAATATTACATAGGAATTTCGTTAATACTTACAATTTCTATTCAGTTCACTGAATCTGCATGTATAGATATAAAACTCATAACTGTCTCAGCCTACCACAAGATTGTGTAAAGCTCGAAAGAGTTCGTTATTGTTTTTAAAAAAAGGAAATAAAAGTTTTTACTGAAAACGTCCTTTCTATAGCAGGCAGATAAAAACTAAAGTATATCCAATGGCGTATTAAAATAAAATCAGCTTAGTTTCACAATTTGTAACCATAAAAAAAAGAAAATAGAAGGAGTTGATATTTATTTAGATCTTAATTTATTAATTATTATTTAATTCATCGAATAAATAAAATTCGTGTATTTTGTGCTTACATTGAAAAGAATGTGTAATCTGAAGTTGCAGCCAAATTTTGATTAAAAAAAGTTATTAATCTTAAGAAGCTTAAGCTAAATAGGCATATATATATATATTTTTTAATATCAAAAATTTATGAAGAACAGTAGATTTTTGTCTCTTCTTTACTCTTAACCCCCAAGCAAGAGCGGAGAATATTGATCAATATTAATTTTTTTATTTGGTATTGTTCCCAAAAATTTGTAGATTTTCTGTGATATAAAAATATGAAAAAAATTGAGTCCACTCCATTATTCAATCCTTGTGTCACCTCAAAAAAAGATTTAAAAATTAAGTTAAACAGAAATTAATTAAAAATATTCACACTTTAAAATGGAAATGTAACACTCATACATTTAATAGATTCAATTTATGCACGTTTAAAATTATTCAATTTCTAATTACTTTATACCCAGCTTAACTTTAATTTCTGAGTTACAAGGGCTTTGACTTATCGATGCTTCTATCTGTTTAATTTTCATAACTTTAACTCATGACATTAAAATGCATTATCATGAAAAATCGCGTGACTAAAATAAATCAGGAATATTTCCTTTTCAAGCTGTATAAGTTTTGGATTCGTTCACATTCCGTTTAGTCCTGTTTTCCTTTTTGTGGTGCTGAGTATGTTGCTCACTCGTCGTGCATTTAACAAACAACTATTAATAGCTTCTTAAAATTGAACCTTTTGCTTAAATATGAAACAGAAGAATAAAGCTATAATTTCAAATTAATTTCTCTTTTCACATTTACCAAAAAGATATGTGACATGCACAGGATGTCGCAAAAAGGGAAATAAGAGTTTATTTCCTTAAATACTGCATCTAGCATATACTTCCAATTACATTGTTATATTAAGTAAAATGCGGAACTGAATAAAAACGCTTTTGCTTCTGAGGAGGTTCATAGTAAAATTTTAAAAATTCAGATTTTTATCAGGCTTCCAAACCGTAAAAATGTCAACTAGTAAAATTTTCCTCTTACATTCATCTAAGTACTCAAAGTTTCTCGCTTTAGAGAGGCAAACCACAAATATGAACGGAAAAGTTTATATTAAATATTTATTTAATAAAGAAAAACTATCATATATTATCAATTAAAATACCAATCAAGAATTGAAATAAATATGCTAATCACATAATCTACAGTTCACTTTGATTGGCCGATAACTGCAATTTCGATTTCATTTTTTCCTTTATTAATTTTGACAAAACTGTCTTGGTAACTGTAAAGCTTTTGATAACATTGTAGTTTTGGAAATCATATTGTTAGTTGGTATGTATTCTCTCACTGTTTTTAAATACTTCTTCTTCCATGTGCCTTCTTCCATGTTTTTTCTTCCATGTGCATCAAGACAGAATTTTATAATCAATTGCTCATTCATTTATTGATGTGCTTGTGCTCTGAATTTTAGCACAGTTTTGCTTTCTCGGTAACAATATACATTTTATTTTTATTTTTAAATTAATTATCGAACAATCGATGTATATAATAAAATTCTAATTCCATATTAGTTGCGGTCCTTTCTATTGAAAAAAATTGATTTCAAGGTCCCATAATATTCGTAGCAATGAATTATAAACTAAACACTACAAAGCGAAAAATAATTCAAATAAAATTCTAATTTTGAACATAGTAATAAAACAATCAATTTAAAAAAAAATTTATTAAATTTACTTATACTTTGATTATTTTCTATGCTATTTTCTCCTAATCCGAATGAAAAGTTTTAGTAATTTTATATATTTTAGTATATTTTGCAATTTGTAATTTCATACAATACATCAAATTTTTCAGTAGATTTTAGGTTTTTAATTTGCTTTATAGGTCATAAACCCATATTGATTTGCTTATAAGCAAAATTTAATTAATTAATAGATAGTCATCGAGATCTAATTCTTCATCTTGTCGATGGGCAACTAGTCATCGCACCTTCCTAAAATTTAGAATTAGAAAAGAAGAATGAATTATTATATTATAGTAAAAAAATCTTATCTTACAATATAATTTTCTCTATATATTATAAATATGGGTCATCTGAATGACTGGCTGATTATTTTATGACTGATATTAAACAATCGTTTTCTTTTTCATATCATTGGATTAAATTTTGCATTGTCTATTAATTCACACAAAATTGCTGTAATTGTTGGAATATTGTAAACATGATTTGTAAATGATTATTATTTTTTTCCCTAATTTACCTAAATTCTTTCTAGCGTTGAGAGTGCCAGTCAATTAAAACGGATTTTTCTGATTCGTTTGAATATGTTTAAATATTTAAAAGGTAGCACAAAATATTATCTTATAATCTTTTCAAGCTGTTAATTTTTTTTTAATTGAACAACGTGCAAAATAGGTTTTTAGTACTTTTATTTTGAAAACATTTGGGTAAACTGGAATAATGCACTGTTGCAAATTTATAGGTCGACATCGATTTACTAATGAAAGACACCTTGCGCTCAATATCCAAATTAAAATATAAAAAACATATTTATTTGGTCGCGAATTAAGAAATGTGATGTTAGAAAGCACGGAAGGAAAGATTACATTCTTGTTACAAAGCTCATTTCCTCTTTTTTACTATAATATGACCTAAGATAGACAGCAGTCCATAGCTTAGGCAACGGTAGGATATCTACTAAATTTCTTTAAAACTGGAATCCACGACGAAGCAAATGAGCGTTCTCTTCTAAATATTAAATTGAGAAAAGTATTATTCTAGCTAAACAGTGACGAATTTTGGCAATATGGAGCTACCGGTGCTGATATATTTTGAGGCCCCACCTTGGTAGACTCTACTGATGATAAGAAAGTAACGTGAATTAAACTTGTTTCAGATTTTAACTTTATCCTCATGCGTGTTTTCTAATATATATTATATAATTTGAAGGTCGTTACTATATGTTATTTAATTGCTCTATAGCTTTTATATATCCTCATTTGTACAGAGAATGTACTTTTTATTTACACTACTGATAATATGTATTTCATACACCATTGATTACACCACTGATACATATGTATTTCATATGTATGTATATAGGTAATGATATTTCTTAATTTGAATAAAAAACTAATTAACTCCTTTTTATATTAAATTAGCCCATGTTACTTTATTCGAGAATTTTCTCTTATTTTCTGATCGAAATCCCACTTTTTTTTTATTTAATTATTTCAAACAAGTGCTCTAAAATATGGCTGACCATTGCAGTTTCTCACCTCAGAGCGAAGGGATAAAAATCTATCTCCTTTTCCTAAGTTTACACTTGCCAAAAATACACTTAGAAGAATCTCTTAGTAAAATCACTGAGAAGCTTTTCTAGCTTTTCATTTCTGTATTCCGGTGCTAACGGACGCGTTCCAACTTTGTCCCTCTGTAAAAATCATGCCTCGTCTGGAAAAATTTATTGAAGTTTATTCCCAAAGTGTCTTCTTTTCTTTCCGCCATCTACAAAATTATGCTACACACACACAGCTTGGATTGAAGAAACAGTGGTTGAGTTTTTTTAAACCTTTTTGTTTTTCAGAATTTTATAAATATAATCCAATTTTCAACTTTTCTCAAGATTTTTTTTGCACAAGCCCTGGTAAACACGTTCTAACGTACGAATAGGAAGGCAGAAAGCAGAAAAGAAAGGGCTGTGAGAAAGTATTCTGAACTTATATAGATTTAGTGAAGAATTTACCGAAACAGAATTGTGATATTAGAATTTTATATTAAACAGGAAGTCATATCACTGACTCTCCGACCAGCCCGAAGGCACACGGATAATAAATACTGAATGACCTGACCGCCGCAACAGCAACACTGGCAGGAACTGTGGTTGAGTCCTAAGGGCCATCACCGGCCACGGTACAACCCTTCCCTAAGGAAGTAAGTCCCGTCATCGATAGGAGGAGCAAGACCCCACCTTTTCGTGTAACCTCCAGGGTAGCGAGATCCAACACCATGCCGGAAGCATCTCATTTCGGGGGGTAGTGGGACAGATGTGTACGAACATTTGCGTACGGGTCATAAAAGGCCAATAAATCATGCGTAGCTCTTAGTAAACAAGGGGGTAGGGAGTGATTAGCCTAGGTTTGCTAAAACATACGTTATCTGTTGGCAAGAGTATTTGGCGAGAAAATGTATTGGTATTGCAACTAAATTTTGATGCTTAAACACAAGGAAAAAACTTTGGTCTCTATGTGTATATGCTGGTTCTGTACACACCAGGCCGTCTGCCTATCAAATTCGGCAAATATATACTTTGGAGAGTAGGAAAGTGATTTTTTTGAATTTTTAATTATAATTTTAATTTATCAAAATTAAGAGGAATATTGACATTTTTCCGTGATAACTTTCTAAAAATTTACAGTAAAAATTTTTTTTAATTGCAAATCATATCAATTCTCTGCATTATTCATTCACAGTCAAAGTATGTTAAATGTAGTTCTCAAATGAAAATCAATAAACTTTAAAAGAAAATGTGAAATAGATATTCCATTCTAAAAATTTACACCTGAATTTAACTATTACCATCACAAACGATTCCAGTTGTTTTAAGATAAATAGATCATTTAAGTGTGCATTTCAGCTAATTAATAGCACACAAGTCAATAAGAGAATTTAACAGTTGATAAATTTCCTAGTATTTGAAATGAAATCTGTTCAAAGCTTTTGAATTTTTGGTAATCAAATAAATAATTCATATACACATGAAATAAATAACTTAACAAGCCTGATATAGTTATAAAAATACATCTTATCTTATAGTTAAAAATCTAGTATTCTCGTATATATGGAAATTTTATCTTTTCATACGTAAATATAAACGGAAGATCTTGACTATAAAACATACATGCTATCTAAGATCTGTATTCTTTTTACAGAATAAAATATGCGAAGACTGATAAACCAATAAAATTAATGAATTTTTTAAAATTTTAAGATAATTTGCGTTAGAGATAACATTTTTTATATTAATAATTTTAAATGCACTTAATTGCATATTTCTTTCTCCCAAATATTAAATTTAGTATCTCTACGTACAATGGTCTATATTTTAAATAGACTGATAGACGCATATATATATACATTCACTTTTATTCTTGAAAGAAAATCTTATTTTGTTAATTAAAACTTTTAGTTTAAAGTCTGAATATTCCGCACTTTAATTTTTGAATAAATTTAAACGAAAAATTTGGAGATATCTGTGAAATTTAAAGCATATGCTTCCGTGTTAAAAGTCAATTTTTTCCATCTTCCCTTGTCCTATGTGTGCGTGTGTTATCAGGTAGTTTGTTATTTAAGTTACTAAAACAGTCTTTATTTTATTTTATGAATTGAAAATAAAATTCGGGATATTTTAATGGAACATTACAACTGAAAATGGAATAATAATACATAAGAAAGCATTTTTTACTATTCTTTAAACTTATCCCGCATTTACTATTTATTTGATTTTTTTTCATGAGGCCTTAATGCATTAGATGACTGATGATGACATCTTCTGCTCTAATGAATATTGAAACAAATTTCATTCTAGATCATAGACTATTTTTTTAAAGATATGGTTATTGCATTCAAAGTGGGAACTTTAACAATGCCTACTTTACAATGCTTGAGCATGGAAAATGTTTCTTCTGGCAACGAAATGTGCAGATGGAAATCACTGCTTTACATAAAACACCACAAGAAAATATATCTAAAAATAAAAAAATAAAAATAAAAATTACATGGCACACTCTTTCTTGATAAAGTTAAAATCAATTATACGGCTATCAATTGCTCGGATAACAACATTTTGCATAAAAAGAACATATTAATACTGAGAAACATACATGTAAAATAATCAGTGGAATAATGATAAGTAATAAAGACTGAAAAAAAGAAAATGCGTATATTCAACTTGACCTCTTTCAACCATGTAAAATTTGCATGTACTTTGATTCTCACTTTTGACAGTTTAGTAAGCTTGAATTTATCTAGTGAATTTTTAGTAACCTATCTGATGTCATGCGCTTGTTTAATTTCAATTTCTGTAAGTTTGAAAGTTATGTAATCTCCTGCATTTCCTAAATTCAGTTGTTGTTTTTTAAATAAAAAGAATTCAGTAAATTTATACTTCATAACATTTATTACGAACCTATTATGGTTAAAATTATATGAGTGCTTTTACTTAGGAAAAAAAACTATTTAGATATACACCTTATGTTTTAAGTGTTTTGTATAATTTTAAGAATAAAAAAGTTTTATTTTACAGGCTTATCTATTTATTATTATTTTATTTATCTATTATTTTATTATATCACAAAAAATAAAGTTGCGTATAGAAAAATAAGTATAGAGTTAGAAAAAATAGGATAGCACAACGTGTGCGCCAAACTAGCTTGAGAATTTTATGAAAATAACCTGTGCCCAGAGGGTCAATAATTTAAACACAGAATTTAAAAAGAATACTACTCAAAAACTTTGGAAACACTAAGTGAATTCATATTAGAAATAAGTCAATTTTTCCTTAAACAAGCACAGACAAATGTTGGAAAAAAAATATAATGCTCAGGTTCAGACACTTTTACTTTTGAAATTTTGATTTCTTCTTTTAACTGATGAAGCCAGCGCTTCAGCACTTGGGCTGTGGTGCGTTCGAACACTTTTGATATTATTTTTCTTCGAACTTTATTACTATTTATTTTGTTTACTTATAAAGAAAAATTTTTACAACTAGAAGGTTTGAATTAAAATTTTATTACCTATTAAAAATCATAAAACATTTTAATCGTACACAATTAGGGTCATTCTGCCACTAAATAATACCAACATATTTTGATATGTGGCTGGCTCTCTTTTTAGATTTCCGGGTCCACAATTCTCCAACTTTATCTAAATATAGGGGAGAAAATAAAAGTTCAGATTTTCAGTTGATTTTAAAATGTAAAATGCACAATAATAAAATTAACTTGCATATAAAAAGATTTTTCTATATCATTTTGCTTATACTTCTTTGGAAAGAATCATACAAAAAGTTGATTAGTTTTTCATTGCTTCTTGCATCATTATTTCATTCAAACAAAATTTCTACCTTTCTTTTAATTCAGTCCATCTATTTTGTGTTCAGTATGTAAAAAATTGTTTTGTTAATTTTGCAAAGTACAAATATGGTTAATTGCTCCTAATGAAATTAACCATAAAAGTAAATTCAATAGAATAAAGAATTTAAAGCAAAAGAAAAGAATGTCAAGGCTGGCAAATTTAGATATATGCAAAGTCTAACAGAGCAAAAGAAAGTGAATGATATTTATACACAGTTAAAGAGTATTAGTCATTAAAAGAAAACACATGGTGATTGATGAAATAGTAAGCATGTAAGGTGGAATATTATAAGACAATATTTTTTGAAGGCTCCGAAAGTTAATTCAGCCTTGATTAGAAAGATTCATGCGAGTCCATAATTAGTTAACAAAAAGATGTAATTTTTTTACATAATTACAAAAGATGTAATTTTACATTATTTAATATGTAATAAATTTTCGCTTCAGAATAAAAAAGCATATAACAATTTCTTGACACATATTTACCATCACGAATTTGCTATCATGAGTAAACAAGAAAATAAAACGTATGCAATAAGTTTTCGCCCTAAATAAGCATAACAAGGAATAATTTTTTTCCCCCTTACTCATCTATTATCCTGGATGTATAAACATTGTTCAGAAAGCATATTATATGCCATTATTAAAACTCAGTAGAAAGGAATTTAAAAAGAAAGCAGAATATTCTTATATGATAACCAGAATATATTATACTCAGAGCAAAGCTTAGCACGTGGACTCGGAAGTGTAAACATAAGCAATAAATGGAGAAATCGGCAGGCTCATGTCAACCTTTAGGAGTCCAATCACAGCGCAGTTCACATCAGCCCGATGCTTTCATAAGATGCGCTGTGATTGTACTCATTTAGGTTGACATGGTCTGGTCGATTTCTAGAAAGTGTCAATTTCCCACACAACTGCTTTGTTTACCAGACCTTTGTTAGGTATTTTGAAATAAAATTATTTTTATACTAAATGAAGTGACTTTAATCGGAAATATTGTGGTTGTTTTTAATTAAATATTTTTATTGATTGTTTATTCTGGAAAAGTATTTTAATGGAGCGAATCTTTTTTTGAATTTTTAATTTATTTTATATATTCTTTTTAAGATTTGTTTTAGTGTTTGCCTTGTTTTGGAATACTTCACAGTAAATTTTTGCTTTCTATCGGTGTCGAAAAGATATGCATGTTATAATTTGAAGCAAATATTAGCTGATCTATTTTCTCATATACATTAGTTTGTTTATCGTTTGCCTAAAGTTTGAAATAGCAGGCAAACTAGAGGGGTTTTTTTTTTAAAAGGATTACATATTTTTAAAAAAATTGTTGGATTCTACAAGTGACACAGCATATGCCATGTCAACATAACAATTAGTTCAACAGTTCAATGCAAAACTACAATTCATATCAGATATCAATGAAAAAACAAACGCTTAGTGTAAGGCATGCTATCAACACTTTCCTTAAAAAGTATCTGGCCAAGTAATAAAGATTTAACCACGCAAAAAAATATTCATAGCAAAAATACATTTTTAAAGGTAAACAAAAGGAACTGTTTCAATGTAATTCAAAAATTATGTAATACAACTCACGTCAACATAAATGAATGCATAATCAAGTAAAACCATAATCACACTTCTAAAAGGGTTTAAAATTATAACGGTTCTAAGGGTGAAATTAGTTCAAAAAAGGAAAATTTCCTGCCAAAATAAACCTTTAAAAAAAGGGCGTAAAAGAGCTTATATGAAATTTTAGCTATCAGTATAATAAATTATAACTGAAATAAAACGGAATAGGTCTTCTGTTATTATATGGTAATTGTATTAACAATTTTTGATACTTTTTATTACAAAATTTGTTTTGGTAAAATAGGAGAATTGGGGACCAGCTGTCTCGTCAAGGCAGACAAAAATCCTAGCCAAACCCATCAAAACTCGCCAATATATATATAAAAAAAAAACAATAATACAGTATTTGGAAACTTATCGTCTTAGAAAAGTTATATTTTGAGACAATTTATAAGATTCGCCTGTATGGCCTTTGCTTTTATAAGCGATATCTATTTAAAAAAAAAACTTTCTGCTGGAAGACGCATGAAATGGTGCGTTAATTAGGGATGACGAATATTTTAAAAGCGGTTATTACGTAACCAATATCAAAAAGTCACAAATAGATGTGATCAATACTTTTCAAAGAGGGATGTGATTCAAATCCTTGATATGATCATACTGATGATATTTCGATTACAGCTTTTGGATCACGATAGAAAGTAACAATCGATACGATATCACTGAAATTTGCCGGAGCGGTGACTTCACTGGAAAGTAACAATCGATACGATCTGTCCAATGTAAGCTCTCGAAAGAAGTCTGTGATTGGACTGAAAAGTGAACGGACCGGTTATTGAAATTATCGTATCGTATCATTGAATTGCATATCACTGAAATTTATCGGAGCGGTGATTTCACCGGAAAGTGCGAGGCTTCACTGAAAAGTGCGTAGGAATGACGAATATTTTAAGAGTGGTTATTACGTAACCAATATCAAAAAGTCACAAATACAAGTGATCAATACTTTTCAAACAGGGGTGTGATTCAAATCCTTGATACGATCTTACTGATGATATTTCGATTACAGGTTTGGATCACGATAGAAAGTAACAATCGATACGATATCACTGAAATTTGCCGGAGCGGTGACTTTACTGGAAAGTAAGAATCGATACGATCTGTCCAATGGAAGCTCTCGAAAGAAATCTGTGATTGGATTGAAAAGTGAACGGACCGGTTATTGGAATTATCGTATCGTATCATTGAATTGCATATCACTGAAATTTATCGGAGTGGTGATTTCACCGGAAAGTGCGAGGCTTCACTGGAAAGTGAGAAGTCACCGCTTCACTTTACGGGAGTGACCAATATTCGTATTTGATGATGGGCTATTCCATACAGATCATTTTTAATTGCTCGTGACATGATTGACTTTGATTACATGTACTCTGTTTACTGCTGGCGCCATCTATTGGTAGAATATAGGACTAAAGTAAACATTTTAAAGAAATGACATATATTTTTAACTCATCTTTTCCAGAAAATGGTTCACTCGAATAAATTACATTAAATAAATAGTTTTGAGAAAAAAAAAAAAAATTTAAGAAGTAAGCTGAAACAGATAAATTAATTCAATCACACGTTACTTAAATTAGTAAATTAAGTATTAATTACAATTAATAAATTTTATATTTAATATTAAGCAATAATTTTTAATTAATAATATGATTGAAATAACAGATATTTGGAACGCATATTTAAAAATAACAATAGCAATATTATTTGTTATTCAAAAAATCGTGGATTATGCATCTCCAAAAGTGCGATGTCACCGCTCCACTTTACGGGAGTTACCGATATTCGTATTTGATGATGCACTATTCCATACAGATCATTTTTAATTGCTCGTGACATGATTGACTTTGATTACATGTATTCTGTTTACTGCTGGCGCCATCTATTGGTAGAATATAGGACTAAAGTAAACATTTTAAAGAAATGACATATATTTTTAACTCACCTTTTCCAGAAAATGGTTCACTCTAATAAATAAATAGTTTTGAGAAAAAAAAATTTAAGAAGTAAGCTGAAACAGATAAATTAATTCAATCACATGTTACTTAAATTAGTAAATTAAATATTAATTACAATTAATAAATTTTATATTTAATGTTAAGTAATAATTTTTAATTAATAATATGATTGAAATAACAGATATTTGGAACGCATATTTAAAAATAACAATAGCAATACTATTTGTTATTCAAAAAATCGTGGATTATGCATCTATAGCGTTAATTCCCCAAGCTGACGCTAACTGACAAGCAATCTTCCATCTTGGAAGGCTATAAGTAAGGAGCCATATTTACCGAGAAATCGCCAGAAAAAAAAAAAATTATCTAATGCTTTCGAAATTAATAATTATCCAGAAAGTTTTACTGTTTAATAAAACATTATAATTTATTGGCTACTTTTGCATACAAAAGAATAAACACTATTATTCAGCTTACCAATAGCTACATTTGTATACATCAAAAACAAAACATGCATACGGTTCATCGAGCGGAACTTACCACTCATAATACTATTAAAAGTTTCGGCGATTGGAAACATTGTAGAATTAGAATATTATGCGATCTAGATAGAAAACCCTTCCATAACTTGCGAAATATAAAGAATGCATTAAAATGTAAATAATATGTCAGTTGATTATTCAAAATATTTATTGATTATTAAAATAATATTTTGTTATTGCACGAAAAATTTCTCTTTAGTTCTCTAGTAATCATTTCGTGTAAGAAATGAAGAAAGAAGCGAATGATGATGTTAAAAAATGACGCATCTGTTCCTTCGTTATTTTCTCGCCATTGCTTTTGAGCGTTATCAGCAGAGAATGCAATCGAATCCGCTTTTAGAAGACTGGGGGAAATTTTCTGGTTTAAAGTGAGATAACATTCGCAGAGTTTAAACTAGACTTTTTTCAATTCATTTGTGAGTCTTACAATGACAGCTTTTATAGTTTAGAATCCCAAAAGCTCAGTCAATCAATTAATTTCGTCCATCTTAACTAGAAATAAGTACTTTATTAAGATTGCCAAGATCGTGTCAACCAATCAGCGCAAGGGTGACATAGACCTACTGAGTCTTGTATCTTAAATCAATAGCTCGTAAAGTTTTCTGTGGAGAACGACACCCGGTTTGTTTGACAATTCTCTTAGCAACCGTCATTCGTAAATTCTGTTAGCCTTTTGTAAACAATTGTATTAAATTTTAGCTTATTTAAATTAAATTAAATTATTTATTGTTTGTTTTCATGTTTTTCGCATCAAACTAATTGATATTTTCAGGTAAGTTAATTTGGACGGCTTATTTAAATTCTGTAAGAATTTTTCCATTATCGTTCAAATATCCAAACAAGTGTTAAGGAGGAATTGTGCGGTTTTTAATAACATAAACATTTCATTTATGTTTCTGAGTAAATCAAAGACATATTTTAAAGTAAGGATTGATTATGAATGTATTTTTTTTACTTTTAATCACATAAGAAAGGGATTAATGGGTACAATGGTTGTATATAATAAAAACGATAGTTCTATAAATGTGATAGGTCTTTTTTTCACATTTATATAGCATATTCTCATTATAATGATTGTAGATCTATAAATGTGGTTTTTAACTTAATTAAATTATTTTTTGTTTCTCCATATGTCTGACTCTTTTTTAAAATCTCTTCTATTGACATTCAATCCAGGAACGTTATTGTGGAAAATTTTAATTCTTAGAATGTCTTCAATAGCTGGGTATATGGTCCAGATTTTATTTAGGAGAAATTCTGTGAATTAAATCAACATCTTTTCTCTGTTTTTAAACTGCTATAAATGAATTTTAAGCAAGTAATTGTCAATTGCTTTATTTTTTCTTTTCTTTTTAAGTAATTGTATAAAAAGAGCATGCTGGATGTTGCTGTTTTATTCAGTGAAGATGATAGATCTGTAAATGTGAAATTTCTGTATAAGAATTCATTTGTCCTAACAGTTCACTTTGTAAACTTATTATTTTTTAAAGAATTAGTGTGGGATTAAAAAAACATAACAGGAATTGTGTGAAAATAGCTTTTCAAAGGGAGTAAAAAAAATTCTTTTTCCTTTAAGCAAATACCCTAAATCTGGAAGGTCACTATGGATATAATGTACATAAATTCATTTAAAAGTTGTCTTTTCAATGCATTTCTTTGAATATTTTTTTGTTTTATTAATTATTAATGGACATTATATTTTACCTGTTAACTGGGTATGAGGAAATATTTCAATGCAAAACGAATTGAATATAAGTTTATAACCTGGTTAACATGTTAAAAGAGAATTATAATAATGAACATGATTATTAATGTAAATTACAAAGTAATTTGAAGACAGTAAGCTGAATTCAATCATTGAGTGTTTTTTCTTAAACTTTTCTTTTTTCAATATTTAGATTGTTTTTGAGGATTTCAAGAGTTATCCATTTCTCTGTGAGAAATAAACTATGCACTAACATATTTTTGTTGCATCTGGATTTTTATTTTATAATTCATTATTTTTTGTTATTATATGTATTTGTGCAAAAGTAAGCCCTCAGCTGTTAAACAAAATTTTGGAAACAATCAATACTGAATTCCCAGTTTTATAGATTTTTGAAAATTCAGGCTCTGTATAATGTTCAGCATTTTCCTAAATTTCCTTCTTATGTAAATAATAAAGCCTTTTAATTACATGAATTCCGGAGGTATATTTTTTTTATAACCTTTAAAAAAAACTAACTGATAATTGGGTATTGATTTTTTTCACTTACCCATGCATATATTTACCTTCCCTTTCACTTTAAAAAAGTTTTCTTCTAAAGTTTTACAAGTATATGTACAATATAAGTATTGATTTATTAAAAAGTTTATAAAATGAAGTAGTCTTCTTGTATCATTTGGCAGTTGGCTTTATTTTGATTTAGAATCTTAATTGAAACTGCATTGGACCAGTTTTGCAATTTTGAAATGTTATCAGATTATTATAATTACATCTGAACTGATATCTTACTTTGTAAACTTCTTGCCATGTTAACTTCATCATCATATCATCTGCATTTACAAGTTTACATTTATTATAAGAATTAAATGAACACTTTTAAATTTTAAAGACTTTTTGAATCTGTTATCCTCTAATCTCTGTACGAAAAATTGGTCACTTGCCATTTAAAGAATATGAATTCTTTGATTATCTTTCATGAATATATAATTTTATTATATATATTAGGTGTTATTAAACATACTGGGATGAAACTGCAATCCTCTACCAGAAAGTTGAGTGAAAGAAGTGAAACTGTGCTAGCATATTTTGTTATTTACAATAAAATTCTAACTGCTATTGTTACAAGATATAATGCCATTCCACATCCCTGCAACCATATTGAATTCCTAAAAGTTTGACAGTGTAGGATATTGTGTTTTAAAATTTTCAGTACTTTTCTCTCAGTTGACCCTCATCCGACAGATAATATCCAAGACAAAAATGATTAATATGTTATTGCTAGTAAGAGATTCTGGACATATAATTTTTTTAAATGTTATTAGAAAGTTGATCTTGCATTGTTTCAGAAATACAGAAATGTGTTTCATATTAGATGTCTGGAAAATTACTTGGAAGTATTTAAACATCTGATCATCACAGTGAACAATATTACATGAATACATGTGTGTAATCTAATTTAAAAACAGTCATTTTATGTACCTAAAAAATAAATAGGAAATCCTGCAACCAGAAAATCTTAAGTTGTGCTTGGTTATCTTTTCTGTTAAGCATTGTTAGCTGTAAAAGCAATATTCATGGTATATTCTTGAATACCTTTTCAAACAATTATAATTCTCATTGCATTTGTAATTAATATGTCCTTTGGTAACAAAGAAAAATCAATCTCTTATTAATTAAAATAAAATATTATTAAGAGTCATTGTATATGTAGTATTTTTGAAATAAGTGCACTTTAACATATGCTCAATTTGAAAAATCTCTGACTTTAAATAGAAGTAAGAACAGTAGCATTTTCTTCATTGCTTTCACTGTTTTGTAGTGACTCATTTTGAAATTGATGGGTTAAATTAATGGATAATTTTTTTTTTATTTAGGTACCATAATATTTACCACTGCAAATTTTTAATATAGAATTGCATTCTTAGAATATAATATAAAGTTATACTATGAAAAGTAATTTTTGGAAACTTGCTGAGTCTCTTTCATTTGTCTTTTATGCAAAAATTCTTATAAGGTTCCCCCTTCCCCCCTAAATATGTGATTACTATCTAAAATGCCTGTGGAATAACATATTTTGAATTATTTTATTATTTATAATCTTTTTTAACTAAAACAAAACATATACATATATTACTTTATATTTAATAACTAACAAAATATTTCTGACCATGTTTTGAAAATGAAAAGTGGTGGTTGATAGTAAGTTTGTGCTGTTCATTTAAATCATTTCTGAAGAATTTAAGCAATAGATATATTTCTGTCTTTTTTTCAGTAGAAAAGAATTGTGCGATGTTAATCATTTAACTAACTTGGTTTCTGACATATTTCAAACAAATTCTTGAATTAATTACAACTTGGTTATGCACAATCCTATTGTTTATAAAAAGATTTAATATTCTTATTGTATATTGTTCAAAATTGCAAATCTGATTAACATGATGATGCCAACATGCACTGTTATGTTTTATCCTCTCTTTTCAGGTTTTATGTGTCATTATTAATTATTCCTAAAAAGTGCTGTTCCATTCACTATTTGTTTTTGAATTTGTTATTTAAAGTGGTTATTTTACTATATTTTATACTACTGCTAGATAAGGTACTAGGAAAACTCAATTTTGAGCAAAAAAATTTGCAATTAACATAATAATGCTTTAAAACAAACCTATTGATATTTTTCAAAATCTTTTTTTTTTTTTTTTTTTAACTATACATGTAAATTTAAACTAAAAGCTAACATAATCTATTTGACAAAATTTCTTTAGGTTGATAAATATGTTTATCTGTATTAACTGTTTTTTCAGATTTTATAGACATGTACATATGAGTTTTTAAAAAAAATGCTAAATAAATTTTTAAATTTTTACCTGCGGGATGAAAAATTATAATGCGAGAAGGGGATGGAAATTGTTGAGATATGGTCTAAATTCTTTATTTTCAAAGGAAGGAATTTAAATTGTAACTAAATTTTCTTTTTCAAATCTAATTTGACTTTTCCTTTTTTTACTTTTCAAATTTGATGTGATGATAATGGAAACATGTTATCTTTTGAAAATTTTATTTTAAAACAAATATATCATTCAGATACTGGTGATACTATGGTAGATTGATGAAGGGTAATGATTTATATGCTGAAGAAACTATGAAATTTGGTTATTCTTATCTATGAAAATGCCTGATATTTACATTTAAAAAAATTAAAAGCCTGGATTGTTCACAAAAATTCATTGTTTCATGAAGTATTCTCTTCTTAAAAGAAGAATTTCAAATCCTAATCTAATTGTTGTAAGGTTAAATGAATTATCATTTGTTGTATAATAATATAACGACTATTTTGTGTTGATTATTAATTTGTTATTAGAGAAAAATTGTAGTATCCTCTAAATTATTTAAACCATCCAAACATTTATAATTTCATATATTTTTTTCCATTGGTGTTCTAGTTGTCTTCTTTACTGTATATTTTGTATTTATGAAGTATTCATGTATACTGTTATTTACATACATTTAAAATATTTTATTTTTGTTATATTTTGCTATATCAACATGTCAGGTGATAACAATAGGTAAGTTTTAAAGCATCTTAAAATATTAGAATAGCATTCATTTCTCTCATAATGATATAAATTGCAGTTTATTATTATAAATAAAAGCAAATTCATTATGTTGTATTATTTGTTAAAAATTATCTAATATCTGAAGTATTTTAACTTTCTGTTTAAAAATAACATTAATGCTATAAAGACATCTAATAGTTTCTATATTATTATTTCAAATTATTTGTGGTCAGAGTGGCCAAAATTAAGAAATTGTGGTGTAAAATATAACTGAGATTTCCAGCGAAATTTCCTGCATATTTTTGTATGAAATTGAATTACAAAACTGCTTTTAGTTTTCTCTGTAAATATTATTTGTTCTTAAGAGAACACTTGTCATTTATAGGTTAGTTCCTTTTCTATCTGTTATAGTCTGTTTATTTGTTGTATAAAGAAAAATCAGATTACTATAATGTATCACTCAGTTATTCTTTATGACTAAAAATATTGGGTTACAGCTTATCATTACTTTTTATTATTGGTTTTTATTTTTTATTTTAACTTCACATCCTTAGGTCCCATAAAAAAGATAACTTGCCATTAGGTAGGATTGTCTATATCTATAAAGGTATGCAAATGCAAATGCAAAAAAAAAAAAAAAAAAAAAAAATGGGAGTGGCTAAATTATTATTATTATTTTTTAAGACAAAAGTAAAAAGGTTCAAAATAATCATTAAACTGTTTGATGAAAATTAGATTCATTAAAAAAATCATTTTTGATTGTACTTGTTGGATATGACATATACAGTTTTAAAATAACTTCTGTACATAGCATAATAATCAAAAATTTAAATTACCATTTATTGTTTTTATATTTGTGAAGTATACTAGGAAAGTGTCTACATTCAAATATGCCTCCATTTTTTTTCTTCAACTGCATGACTTTAAAAAATTCTTCTTGAATACACAACAAGGTAAGAATTCAATATAGTCATTGCCAAATGTATGAAGAAATTGCCATAGAATGTTGTTATTTGTTACCAGAATGAACCAATAAGGTCAAAAGGACTGACCATCTGTTATGGTAGTAAGCTGTTTTATGACTAAGTTTTCATAGTATTCCCAAGCAATAACGTTGCCTTATGGTCTTTCATCCCATTTACAGAATTTGTGTTCTATGCTCATCAGATTTCACGTTTGTTAGCGGAAAATTCAGCATTAAGATTTTAATGGTCGCAAGAATAATCTCAAACTTTAGGGCCCAAATGCACTGCAAATTCTGCATTGTCTAGACGTCAAGTCCTACCTGTATGTATTTGCATAATAAAGGAAGTGGTTTTGTAATACACTCCTGCTTGATGATAATTTAGCTATTTTTTGTTTTAGTGAATTTCTGTGCTCATTGTACATATATTTGTGTTATTTTTAAGCTATAGTTTTAAGTAGTTTTTATTATATTTTATTTTTAGCATTCTAAAAATATTTTTTAGTAAGTAGCAATTTTTAAGCATTTTATAGGTTCAATTTGTGATTGAAAAGTAAGTGTGCTTTTTATGTGCCGTTATGTAAAATAACTATTTGACAGATTCAAAAAATTAAGAAATGATTTTAAAATTTTTTAACATCATTTCGGTTCTGATATGAATTCTTTGTTTTGTTATAGTCTCATATTTCTTTTTTAGTATGTTATATATATTTTCATTTAACTGATAATGTGAATATTATAGTACTTAGAGCCTATACAAATTCTTATATTGCACTGTTTTATCATAATGCTACTACATCTAATATATAGTTAATTTTAGTTACATAAGATTTCCTATCTTACTTATTAGAAGTTAGTTTCTTCTTTATTATCTTAGTCTTCCTTTCGTGCTATTTTTTTATCACTTTTGTTTGTTTAATTGATTGATTTCTGTGTGTTTGCAAACATCGTGTTAATATATAAGAAAATAAATAAACGAATTGAGATAGTTTTTCTTTCCCTCTAACAATAATTTATTTCACAGTATGGAAAAATTTTGTGCAACCAACAGTTCTCCCATTATTTCATCATGTTAATTTTTTTTTTTTTTTTTTTTTCCTTAAAATTGTATGTTAGAGTTCAGAAGTAATTTTATTGGTAGTAACTTGCTGATTGCAGTAGATATGTTCATTTCAATTTGTTTTATATAAAGACTATATTTTTAGACAATACATGTTAGTATGTTCATCTCTTTCCCAAATAGTATCTTTAAATGACTTGCATGCTGCATTGTAGCTTGGCAATTTTTAATGCTGGGCAATTCTAGATTTATGGAGATTGTATTCAATGAAACAGGTGGTCCTTTCATACACTTAGTTGCCCAATACTAAATATGGCAAAGTTTTTGTGAACTAAGCAATGTTGTCATTTTATAAAAGCTAAAAACTAATTTTTGTATTTGTCAATTATTTAAGTATATTTTCAGAATATAAAGAAAGTTGGGACAGTTGGACCTACTTGAATGAATATCAGCTGTTATAGTAGATAATATTCTATTAAACTGTATATTTAATATACAAGAGACATTTTTGGCATGCATATTCCAAATTAACAGGATTATTGATAAGAAATAATGAAGTTGATAAGAATAATAATTGGTAAGAATAATAAGTTTCAATAGCATAATATGCTATATTTTATGATAATTATTTTTTAAATTAGTTTTTAATAAATAAATAATAAAATTTAAGCTATAGATATAGATGAATTAATGTTTTAATTTAAGTAGTTTAAATATATTATCATGCTGCAATTTTTTAAACTTTTTATAGGACTACATGGAAACAGATTGTTTTTAATTATTTCATTACCTGCTTTTCTTTTTTCTTTAAATTATAAAGTGGGTTGTCATTTCTTTAAATCTCATATATTGTTTTGTTGACAATTTTGATGGATCACCTTTCTTTGTTTGTGTAAATTCTACAGATAATATTCTTTTCTTGCAGTATCTTTTAATTCCAAATCATTGAACAATATTTAAGTATGTTGTTATTTACAATAATTTGTTTTTGTTGAAACAAAAGCATTATTTTCTATATTAAGAATATAATTGGACATTATAATATTATCTTTGGGGCTCTTTTAAAAATTGCTTTTTTTATGTAGAAAAATTTAATATAAAATCTTATGTCATTTATTTTCATTTCAAAACATTTCATTCTTTTAAGTGAACTATTAGTTTATTCTTTAACCAAATAAGTCAGACTTATCATATTTCAATTAGTAATAGTAATTTTCCTTTTTAAATTATTTTGTTAGCAACTTTTTCTTATATTTTTAGAACAAATGCACTAAAACTATTGTGATTGGAAGAAGCTGGAAAGTAATATTATATCCAGTATTTTATTTTTATACCTGAATGTTTTTCTTTCCAACAATTACTATTATTTATTATAAGTAGTTTTACAGTTATTTATTGCAAATATAAAAAAGTAATTATTTTGTGTTAATAATTAGTGTTTTTTTTAAACTTTTAATAAATTTACTCATTTTATTTTTCAATTAATTCTTTATTTTGCTTCTCAATGTTTTTTGGCACAATTCATCATTTTATGAAGTACATCTTTGTTCTAAGACAGTGCCATGTCTGAATATTTGAACTTGGCAAAGGTAATTTGAGGTATCTAGTTATGTTGAGAATGAATTGTAACTATAAATCTCTGCCTATAAATCTTGCCGAATTTAGATTCACTGAAAATACCACTAAACCACAATAATACAAGTACTGTGATGTAAGCAACATAGCCACTAGTACAAGCATTCCATATACAAAACCTTCTTTAAGGAGGCACAACCCACCATTGGTGGTTGTCTCTTTAATCGGGTACTGTATCCTCAGGAGAAACGAGAATCGGCTTACTATTTTGAGCAATTTCTGATCCACAAAATTGTGGTACCTCTCCCCCCTTTGAGGGTTACTTTTAAATTTTAAGGAAAATTTCGATTTTTGATATTTTTATTTTATTAGTATTTAAATAATTTTTGCTTCAAAAATTACTTTGTTTATTTTTAAAATAATCAAAAGGAGCGGAATATGTTTTTATACATGAAAATGCATTACATATAAATTAAGCATTACTGACTATCATAAAGAACTTGCAATCAATGACTACTGTATTTTGTTGCAGTTAAAATTGTTTTTTTTGACATATAATGGGCAGTATACAGGGTGGTCCAAAAAAAACTTCCCCTATATATGAAGCCCTAGCGGCCTATCCGCTCAACCAATCGAACCAAAATTTCAGACATGGTTGTTTGAAGGTATGCGCTGGAGATTGTGATGATTCTAAACAACGCAGAGCTCACGGTTACGGTTACAGTGAGAGAATTTTGAAATTTACGAATGGCAACACCCACTTTTTCCTTGCACAAATTGATCAGCGTATTGAAAAACCACAAATGGCGTTGGAACGATTAGCGTGTGACAAAAATTGCCGCCGTAAAGCATTTGCAAAGAAGAGCATTATAAAGGACTAATGACAACACAGAGAGGAAAGATAAAAAAAGCTTTTATTGAAATGGAAAGTTATAATTACAGGTTTTCAACGTGTTCACCTTCGCAGGCGAAAACGCATTGCATTCGGGAGATTGTGGACAACAATATCTAACGTAGCATGAAAGGAGGAATCTGCATAACTTCACGTGTTATGACATCTTGCAATTCTGACACATCTCGTGGACTAGGCGTGTACACCTTAGATTTCAGATAACCCCAGAACCAGAAATCCATAGGAGTGAGTCGGGGGATCGCGGTGGCCACGAAACTGCAAAGTTACTAGAGATGACTCTATCACCAAAGTGTTAGTGCAGCACTGGTCGAACACATTGGGCGACGTGTGGAGGAGCCCCATCTTGCATCCATACAATGTCCCTAATGACATTTCGTTGCTGCAATTCAGGAATAACGGAATTCTGCAACTTTGTCAGAATTGCAAGATGCCATAACACGTGAAGTTATGCAGATTCCTCCTTTCATGCTACGTTCGGCATTGCTGTCCACAATCTCCCGAATGCAATGCGTTGTCGCCTGCGAAGGTGAACACGTTGAAAACCTGTAATTATAACTTTCCATTTCAATAAAAGCTTTTTTTATCTTTCCTCTCTGTGTTGTCATTAGTCCTTTATAATGCTCTTCTTTGCAAATGCTTTACGGCGGCAATTTTTGTCACACGCTAATCGATCCAACGCCATTTGTGGTTTTTCAATACGCTGATCAATTTGCGCAAGGAAAAAGTGGGTGTTGCCATTCGAAAATTTCAAAATTCTCTCACTGTAACCGTAACCGTGAGTTCTGCGTTGTTTAGAATCATCACAATCTCCAGCGCATACCTTCAAACAACCATGTCTGAAATTTTGGTTCAATTGGTTGAGCGGATAGGCCGCTAGGGCTTCATATATAGGGGAAGTTTTTTTTTGGACCACCCTGTATAAATTTCCATCTTCTTGTAGAACAAGCTTCATGCCCATGTAGATTGGCATTTGTGTAAAGTTCTGCACTTTTTTCCTTCTTTGGAGAAGCTTAAACTTGCTTCATTGAAAATAAGTCTAAGTTTTCGGAATTTTCTCTCATTTGTTAGCCAAAAACGTAATTTTCATTTCTCGTCAAGTCACCCAAAGGTTTAGCTATCTTGAAATAACTTGGAACGCTCTTCCGAAATTAGACTGTTAATTCCGAAAATGCTTGAACTTGCTTCACAGTTGTTATTCAGGAAATATTCTGATAGCAAGTGTTTTTGTAAGCGATGGACACACATTTATTTATTACAGTAATAGCGCAATTTTAACAATACAGCACTGCTGTATTGTAACACTGTACTGTAACCTCGTACAGCACTGTACGAGGGGGGCATTTGCTCACAGATATATATATATATATATATATATAATATTTGTTGTTGTCGTTGTTCAAATGCGTACGACTGTACTTCAATTGCAATTTCTTCTTCCTTCCTTTATCCATTTCCTACATTACCATGCATCTGGAATATCCTATTTCTGTTGTCCACAAAAGGAACAGATTAAATTATACTATCATTCCTAAGCTCTTGCAAGTGGCCCTTGTCTTGAAGGGTACATTAAAAAAAATGGAAGTGGTTATTTGTTGGTATACTACCTGTGCCTGAAATAATATTTGGTGGTACTGTACCCACGTATAAAATATAAAGTGAATCTACTTAAAAAATGTTTCGTTTGATTTCGCAATATTTTTCCAAATTGAAGGTCTTCAAAGCGAATATTTTTTCGCTTACTTGCGTTTATTTAGTAGTTATTTTATAGGACAAGTAAGTCGATGCATTGGGTGTGAATTCTAATAGTGGCTCAATGACTAATTTACTAACTCATTAGATCTAGGTATATATGCCCAATTGGAGCAATATTTTAAATGACGTAAATAATTATATTTTATGTTTCGTTAATAAATGTACTTATAAAGATATTACAAAGCCCAAATTTTAATTCATCCCTGGGCCCTTTTCATCATATTTAGTTGCAGATTCTTGTCGCACTAACGTTTTGAAGTAAGTAAGCATTGCTAAGTAAACATAATTTTTAAATTTATAATCCCAGTAATGATAATTGGCTTATTACATAAATACCACAATTGACTGAATTGTGAAATAAGACTGCTTGTATATCTACATCCTGTTTGCATCTCCCGCAAACAAACTTCCGCCCATATTATCATTATGTGAATAATTATGTAAAAAAATTATTCACATTCCATTTTCATTCATGCATGGCCTTTATTCTTTTTTAATGTTTTTATTGCATATTCTTAAAAATTGATATTTTTTAGTTTACAAATGAACTTATCCTTTTGTTATGCTCATTTGTTCAAAACTCTCAAGAGTAAAAAAAGTTCTATTTAAAATATAAATTTAGTAATTTTTTTATGCTTTATACTTTATTATTATTATTATTACTAACTTGAGTTTCTTTCTCTGTTTTAGATCTCCAAAAATCTTGGTCCTTCTGGTAAGTTCTTTCTTGGTCCATCACTTTCTTGGCATCACTTTCGTAATGCTCATTTGTTCAAAACTCTCAAGAGTAAAAAAAGTTCTGTTTAAAATATAAATTTAGTAATTTTTTTTATGCTTTATACTTTATTATTATTATTATTACTAACTTGAGTTTCTTTCTCTGTTTTAGATCTCCAAAAATCTTTGTCCTTCTGGTAAGTTCTTTCTTGGTCCATCACTTTCTTGGCATCACTTTCGTAATGCTCATTTGTTCAAAACTCTCAAGAGTAAAAAAAGTTCTATTTAAAATATAAATTTAGTAATTTTTTTATGCTTTATACTTTATTATTATTATTATTACTAACTTGAGTTTCTTTCTCTGTTTTAGATCTCCAAAAATCTTGGTCCTTCTGGTAAGTTCTTTCTTGGTCCATCACTTTTACTTAAAATTAAACATTTATTTTAAAATTCAAGACCATGTTCAAAGATTTGATTTTTAAATTTGTTAAAGTTTATTTTTTAAGTTAATTAGCTTTATATTAATTAAGCTTTGTAAAGTTAATTTGTGAATTAATTTTTTTGTTTCATATTCAATTCAATGAACTCTAGGGGAGAAATAATACTTATTTTATGTGATATTAGTTCATGGAAACTGATAATTTATTTTGATTCGCTGACTATTCATTTTTTTTATATTTGTTATAAAATATGAAATGTTTTTAATCTAATATCAGGTCAACAAATTCTTTTATTTCTTATTATGAAATAAGTTTTTATTGCTGAACATTTTCTTAGTATGTTTTGATCTGTAACATTTTTCAGTTATCTTGTATATGTAAATGCAAATTTAAAATTTATTTAATTTTTTGATTTATTTAATACATTCATTCTTTTGAAGTATATTTGGTATAAGTGTAAGTAATTTTAAATGTAATTATGTTCAATACATTTCCGAATTTCTGAAATTGGAATTATTTAAAAATAAAATGTGTGCACAAAATTCTAGGATTCACACTGAAATTCGAATGGTTTAGTGTAGAATTTAACATTTTTCTAGTTTCAAATTCAATTCAAGGTGCTGACGCCGTGAATTTCAAATACCTTTCATATGTAATCAAAAGTTGAAATATTCCTAAAATAAATTTAAAAAAATGGGCACCTTGTAATAGTATTAATACTTTCCCATTCTATTATTTGTAACATTAATAATGTCTGAAGTTGTAATTGTTTAAGTATAGAATACATGAATAGCATCTCATGATTCACTTTTTCAAATTCCAAGATTTAATAGTTAAGCCGTGCATTAAACTTTTCTTAATTGATTTGATTGATTTAGTGTTGAAAACCCATTCCTGATTATGCTGCACCAAACATATGGTATGAATTAAAATTTATAAACTCTTAGATAAAATCTTATCATTTGTGATGACTTGTCAATGTGTATGGTTTACGGCAAAAAGCAGTAAGGAAGCTTTAAATTTGAACTGTTTTTAATTAGATCAAATGGTACAAACCAATCATTTTTAAGAAAGTAAAAAGATTTGGGTGATTAATTTTGTGAAGAATGTCTTTTAATTTTGTCTTTTTTGTGAAGAATGTCTTTTTGTCCGGATGGGTTGTAAAATAAATTGTGAACAATCAATTAGAATGCATTGAACTGACAATTGGTGTTGGCATTCTGTACATTGAGGGGTGGGTTCTCCTAACAACAAATGCCTGTGCATGAGTCGAATGTGACTTATTCTGAATCATGTAAGAGTTGTATCATGCTTTCTATTAGATAAGCTGGGCTAATGATCAATAATGTGTTTAATTGAATGAAGCTTATTTGTATTGTGGAGATTGATTTTAACATATTTTTTTATATCATTGACATGACTTGGAGATGTTTTATTCATTTGGGAAAGACAATGTTTTATTTCAAATAATGTGAAGTCTATATTATATGGGGCATATGGAGAAGCATTAAAGTTAAGTTTTTGTTTTTCTGTTGTTTTTTTGGGGTGGGAAAAAGGAATAGAATAATTATTGCTGTTTGAAGTATGAGCTAATTCAGATGCAATATAGTTAGCGATATCTTGTAGAGATGTAACTGGTAGTCCATTATTATATTTGAAGATTTAAATATGCCACAAGTTTTTTTCATTCTTTCCCATAATTTTTTACTAGATATAATGTTCCAATGATTCTCGTTTACGGCGCCGTTGTGTTCTTCTTGAGTTAGCTTTAGCTTGCTTCAGATTTGAAGTAGTAGGGCTGCGACGAAATCGGTCCCAAGCTTTCCTTTGTCGCTTGTACGGTTTTCGACAATCATTATTTCACCAAACTTTTCTGCAATGCTTACTGCAATTATTTCAGATTTTAGGTATTGAATAATCAGCCGAGGCAATTAAGATATCAGTGATATTTTTAACTGCAATATCTATACTATTGTGAATTACCATTTTTTTTTATTTATGTTTGCCATAGATTGAAATTTAAACTAATATGCTGCTTTAAAATTATATTTTGAAGTGTGATAGACAGATGAGTTTTGTCGTCTATTATCAGATGTAATCAAAGAAAAATTATCGCTATTGTGTACGTAAATGTCAGCTTGTAAGGAAAAATGAGTCATAAGGCATGAACTGCATATTGCAAGATCAACAGAGTGAAACTGTCGTTTGTGAAAATAAGTGTTAAATAATTAGTAAACTTAAATAATAAGTGAAATAATTCGTTCTGTCGGTTCGTGAAAATAAGTGCATTCATCATTATTTAATAAACAGAGACTGAAATCATTAAAAAAATTTTTTTTCAATTTATAAGTCTCGGGTATTAATGCCGTTTTTACCTCAGAGTGGACTACTGTGACCTTTCATGTCACTTAGGGCGATGAAAGATTCTGGAAGTTGAGATATGAGGTTATTAATACTTGTCTGATCGACGGGTGTGTTCGGTGAAAGATATAGGCTGCAAACTGTAAATAAATAGTGAGTGTGAATTTGAACGACTATTGCTTGCAATGGAGTGTTTAACGTTAACGGAGATGAAGGGAATGAGTTCCGAACGAACGAATTGCGTGAAAGAAAATTCTATCTGTTAATCCATCTGTGTGCATCTTTGTTTGATTTGGTGGTCATAAGAACATTACAAAAGGTCAGAAGAAAGGATTTCATTTTAAATGTTGTTTTTAATACCATAAAGTATTTTCTTACATGTTTATTTTCTACTGCTTACAAATTTCTATGGTGTTTTTTTTTTAATATTCAGTAACAATTGTTTAAATCCTTATAAATGAGAACAAGGGATGTGGTAAAAATAATTGTGATAATTCATTAAATATTTTTAATAAAATTAGTAATTTCTTATTTAATATTTCGTTATTCTTCAAGTCAAAAATTCTGTAATGAATATTTAATACATAAGGATTAAACTATGTAAAATGAATGAAAAAGTGCTTACTTTTAAGTTATGCAGATATCTTCACTACAATGTAGAACATTTAAAATTTCAGCTTCTGGAATGGTGAAAGAGATGATTTGATTTGATAATGAACTTTTGACTTTTGGCAAAGTATACGATGCTTTGCTATTTATCTATGTATGTCAGGATGGGATTGATTATGTATTAGAGAATGCAATATAATGGCTTTATTTCGGAATAAAAGCCCATACTATTTTTATTGAAAGATCTCACGTGATTTCATTTGTGGAGTTAGGAACTATTACTTTCTTGTGTGTTATGTATTTCAGTAATAGCAGTATAAATTTTATTTCTATTTATAAGGAAATACTTCTTTTGCGCTGGAGAAATTCAGTGGGAATTCATTCCACGTTACTGATATTTAAAATTCCTATGGTTAAAAAGTAATACACATAATTTTGCCATTATTATTCATATTTGTAGCAGTTTTTCTCTTGAAAACTCAGCCTTTTGTGATCCAGTATGTGTTCGTTTAAGGCGTGTGCAATTAAATGATTCTTGTATATTTCACTTCTAATGATATGTCATCTACAAAAATGCTGAATGTAGTATCTGATATTTGTAGTATATCATTTTTGAATACCAAATACAGACTTGGGGACCATTTTGACCCCTAAGGCTCAAAGCCCTTTGTCTACCTGTATGGAGCAGGTTTGGAGACTGTGATGGTGGCGATAAATTTTCTGTCGAATAGGAATAATGCAATTAATTTGATAAGAGGAGTGGGAAATTATACTGAATTAACTTGAAAATAGTCCTTTAATCCCCAATCTGTCAAATTGGTATCCAGTGTATTGTATTGGTATTTCCTGCATGCCCACAAAAACCATATCTGTAAGTTCCCTTTTCTCAAATCCTGAGGAGATAAGCTCTACTTCTCTTAGTAAATGATAGTGGTTGAAAGTTTTTGTTTGAAACCAAACTGGAAGGAGGATAAAATTGGGCGTTATTTTGTTATTTTCTCTGGGTCTTATGTTAGCCTCTGATTAAGAGTATAAGGTTTTCGTTATTAGTATTAACAGTACTTAGTAGTACTAATTATTTAATTAGTTCTAATTTTTCAGCATTATTATTACTTATACTTGAATGCATTGCTTATAGAAATTGGCTTTACATGACATATTTTTTCCGTTTTTGTTTTTATTTATTATGAGAAAAATATCCATCAAAGAAAAAAAAATGGAATATTATACAAAAAGAATTGCTTTGCAGTGTAAATATAAACAAACGTTTCAAAAAATTTCATCTGAAATGGAAATAAAGATAAATTTTTACCGTCGATTAAAAATGGATGTATTAGAAGAAAATACGGATGACGTTATGTAGTTATTCAGGCTTTATTTTGTGCAACCGCTTTCAACGGGTTAGAGCATTCGAATGTACAAGATCACATTTGTTGTAGGTGGCGCTCTTGCATGCCATGACGTAACATTCCGCCCGGCGTTGAAATATGCAAGATTTCAAAACACTTTTAATAATACAATTAGCTTACATTTTCTTAAATTAAATAACTAAACTATTCAGATGAAATATTTACAAGTGAACAACAAAATTGCAAAATAAATACAAATTGAATATTAAACATGATATAAATACAATTATTATGTACATACAATATATACAACTATTTTAATTTTCAAAGTTATTCTTTATTGGTAAGAGACAAATTTTTGAAATAGGGCGTGTGAAAATACCTGTGTTAGTTTTTAATTTAACAACTCTTACTCTGCCTTCATTTCCATAAATTATCTCTAAAATTCTAGCCATTGCCCATTTGCAAGGAGGCAAATCATTTTCCTTTAACAATACTAGACATCCGACCGTAACATTATTTTTTTAAAATTGCCACTTATTTCTTTGCTGTAAATGGTTCAAATAGTCTATTTTCCAGCGTTTCCAAATTGTTTGAACACATTTGGTAGTATATTGCCAGCGTGGCAACCTATTGTCAGAAATGTCTACAATTTCCGGTTCAGGTATTGAAGTTATTGGGCGTCCAATGATAAAGTGTCCAGGAGTTAAAACTTCATATTCATTAATATTATCTGATAGTGGAATTAAGGGACGTGAATTAAGTATACCTTCAATCTGAATTACTATTGTTTCAAATTCTTCAATAGTTATTTTGCTGTTAGCTAAAGTTCTATAAAGACGGTGTTTAAATGATTTTACTCCTGCCTCCCATAAACCTCCGAAATTGGGAGAACAAGGGGGAATAAATTTCCATTGGATCGATTCTGCGGATAGGTAATTGGCTAAAGTCTCATTAGTCTGACAAACTAGTTTTTTTAAGCGATTTAATCCTGAAGCTGCACCCTTGAAATTAGGTGCATTATCCGACATCAATGTTGCAATGCGGCCTCTACGGGCGCAGAGTCTCTTTAAAGATGCAATGAAAGCTTCAGTCGTCAAATCTGTTACCGTTTCTAGGTGAATAGCTTTAGTTGAAAAACATACAAAAATCGCTACATAAACCTTTGAATATATTCCCTTTCTTTGGTTTTTAAACTTTATTTGAAAAGGGCCACAAAAATCTACCCCAGAATTTAAAAATGGAGAATTAGGAGTTACTCTTTCTGAAGGTAAATTTCCCATTAACTGGTCTAACACCCTAGGCCTTTGCCTAAAACATCTAATACAATCATGGACAATTTACCTTGCAATACCTTTACCATTTAAGGGCCAGTACTGTAATCTAATTTGATGTAACAAACCTTGTGCACCAATATGTAGACATTTTTTATGTACATGCTCAAAAAGTAACTTAGTGAATGTATGCTTACTGGATAAAATTATTTGATGTTTAGATTCAAATGGCAAGTCAGAATTTTTAAGTCTACCACCAACTCTAAGTAATCCTTTTTCATCTAGTAATGGATCTAAAGATCTTAACTTACTTGTTTTTGAAATATTTTTACCTTTATTTAGTGCATCTATTTCTGATTTAAATTCACTCAACTGTGCTAAACTAGATAAATATTCAGTACTTCTTTGCAGCTCCTCAGTAGTTAAATATTTACTTATCTTATTACGAGACTCCTTAGCTTTAGTGTTGTTAATAAACCTGAAAATAAAACTAACTATTCTAATTAATTGTATGAAATTATTTGTAAGATTAAAGAGTTTATCATAAAAATTTGAATTAAAGTCATTAATGTTCATAGTCACAATACATTTTAGTTCATCAGCAAAAGCAAAATCCTGCATAGATTGATTATCCACTGGTTCATCAGTAAGTTCATCTGGACCAGAAAACCACATTTTATTCCTTATGAGTTCATCTGCACTGCATCCTTTAGAAATAATGTCAGCAGGATTGTTTTTGCTACTTACATGTTTCCAATGGCAATCTGATGTAAGTGTTTGGATCTCCGCAACCCTATTGCTGACGAATGTTTTTAGCTTATAGGGCTCGGTCTTGATCCATGCCAAAACAATAGTTGAGTCTGTCCATAATGAGATCACATCAATGGGTAATTGCAGAATTGGAACTATCTTTTTCACTAATCTGGATAACAGCAACGCAGCACATAGTTCAAGTCTGGGAATGGTAAGCGACTTTAATGGAGCCACTCTGGATTTGCTACACACTAGACTAGTTTTAAACTGTCCAGATTGGGTTAAGCACTTTAAATAAACAACAGCAGCATAGGCACGTTCTGATGCATCAGAAAATCCATGAATCTCAATGCGAACTGCATCGGGAAGTAGAATAAACCTTTGAATTCTGAAGTTGTTTACTTCCGAGAGTTTTATGTAGAACCTTTTCCATTCTGCCATTGCATCAGGTGATAATTTTTCATTCCAGTCCAGTTTTATCTTCCAAAGTCCTTGGATAAATATTTTTGCCTTGGTAATGAGAGGGCCTAAAAGTCCAAGTGGATCATAAAGACTCGCTATTTCTGACAGCACTTCCCTTTTTGTAAAAGAGTCCTTAGGCTTGATTTTTACCTTATATGTAAAGCAATCTTCTTTTGGATCCCAAAACATACCTAATGTTTTTACAGAACTAACACCTTGTTCTTTCGAAAATGAATAGGATGTGGTAGACAGGTTTTGTAGTAAATTAGAGTTATTAGCGACCCATTTGTAAAGCTCAAATCCAGCTCTTCTGAGGAGTTCAGAAATCTGGGTTTGAAGATTTTTAGTATCTTCTAGCGTAGCATCACCTGAAAGAATGTCATCCATGTAGAAATCAGAACAAATCACATCTGCAGCCTTAGGAAAGTCCTTTTTTTCCTCATCTGCTAAAGCTCTTAAGGTCCTGGTAGCCAAAAATGGTGCAGAAACTGTTCCATAGGTTACTGTAGACAGTTTGTAAATCTTCACTGGAGCATCAGCACTTGATTTCCAGACAATACGCTGCAAGTCTCTTTGAGTGGGATTGATCAGTATTTGTCTGTACATTTTTTTAATATCTGCACTAAATGCATATCTGTGCTTTCTGAATCTACTTACTATGGAAAAAAGATCTTGCTGAATAATACCTCCATTTAGTAAAATGGAATTCAGAGAATATCCACTTGTTGTTTTTGCACTTGCATCAAAAACCACTCTTAAGGGAGTTGACGTTTTCTCAGGTTTATATATCGCATGGTGGGAAATGTAATAGTTCACATTGCTATCATCTTCAATTTTAATCTCCTCCATGTGTTCTAAACTCTCATATTCTCGCATAAATTCCTTATATAAGGTTTCCATAGGATTATTTTTGTTTAATTTATTCCAGATACCATTTAGGCGCTTGATTGCATTTTCTTTGGAATTTCCTAGTAATGATTCGGCATTTTCTTTTATGGGTAACTGAACTATAAATCTTCCCGATTTATCTCTTTTATAGGTTTTAACAAAATGCTCCTCACAATAAATTTCTTCTTCACTCTTTGTTATTTCTTTAGCATTATCCGGCAATGATTCCAATTCAAAAAATTTTTTAACTGCTTCATCTAAATTTGGTTCACTTACGAGATAACAATTGGCTTTTTGAGGTAACCTGTAACCTTTTTGAGGGAAGAATACCTGTAACTAAATAACCGAACTTTGTATTTTGTAATATTGCATCTCCATTTTGCAGACAAAGTTGTTTAGGTTTTAAAATCTCAAAAAATTGATTACTTCCTAATAGTATATCAATTTGACCTGGTGTGTGGAAATTAAAATCAGCTAGTTCAATTGAAGAGGGGATATTTAATGCAGATATATTTAATTTCGATACAGGAATCTCATCGGTTATTTTAGGAAGAATAGAACATTTCACCATGTGTGAAAATGAATAATCTCGATTTGATACTTCAATGTTAGCAGCGTGTTTAATAAACTGCATAATTCCATTTATATCAGTTACACCTTGTTTTATAGATTTTAATTTGATTCCCAATTTTCTAGCTACATCTTCTCGAAGAATACATAAAGTCGAAGCATTGTCTAAGAGCCCTCTTAATTGAACTCTGCGACCATCTGCAGTTTTCACATAAATAAGAAGAGTGTTTAATATAACTGATTTATTCCCTTCTATCGTCTGTTTAGTCTCTCTCGGATTCAACGTCAAAGCAGATACTTCTGTTAGTACGTTTAGTTTCGGTTTCGTTTCTGCATCTGTTTGGCTTTCGTTCGCCCGTGTCCTTGAATCTGAAGTGGTAGCGCGATTTTCAGCTGACTCATCATGTATGAGCGAGTTATGTCTTTTACCACAACTTGGAATGTTGCAAGAATATTTTGATTTGCAGATCCCCGGACGAGGTTTAAGACAGTTAATGCATAATTTGTTATTCCTAACAAAGTTCTTTCTGTCATCGATAGACATATTTTGAAAAGTAACGCATCTAAATAGTGCGTGATAGTTTTTGCATAAAATACAAGCTTTAGCATTGGAATTTTTATTATTAACTATAAGTGTTTTCGCTCTTTTAATTATGCTCGTATTTTGTGGACGTTCGTATTTACTCGGAATACGGTTAATACTTTCTAACAAAGAACTTCGTTTTTCTAGAAATTTCATCAAATTTTCAAATGTAGGAATTTTTGCCGTATTTAGAGAAAGCTCGAATTGTTTCCTTGACTCTTTGTCTACTTTCTGTAGAATGATGTTTACTAGCATTAAATCAGATAGCTTATTTTGTTCGAATTTAAGAACGTTTAACGCTCTGATGTTTTTATTAACGCAGTCCATTAAAGCGCACAGTTCTTTAGCAGATTCGCTACGAATTTTCTCAAAATTTATTATTTCTAGTATATGAGTGTCTATCAATTAACGTTGATTTTCATAACGATCTGATAATGCTTTAAAGAGTGAGTGAAAGTTATCACTAGATGATTCTAATAATTTAGCTTCTCCTCTTAAGCATGCACGGAGATAATACAGCTTTTGAGAATCATTTAATTGCTCATTGTTGCTAATTAAATTAACAAATAAATTTTTAAAATTTGCAAAATCAGCTATTTTTCCAGAAAATTCTGGTAATGGAATTTCCGGAAGTCGGATTTTAGTTACTGCATTATCCTTTGAAACAGGGTTAATTTTAAATTCATCTTTAATTGAATTTAATAACAATTTCAGACCTACCTCTGTTTCTTCAATCCGTATATTTATTTGATCAATATCTTCTAGGATGGTTTCTATATCTTCCGACGTTTCAATACCGCAATATTGTTCGGATATCTTGTCCTACTGTGCTTGCAATTGTCCAAGTTTCCTTAATTTCACTTCTAATTCCATTGCGTTAATGTCCTTCGAAGCTGACTTTTCGGCACTAAAACTTTCGATTCTTTTCAGAGTAGTTTTTATCGGGCCTTTCAGTTTTAGTTTCTTTTCTGAAACCGCTTCTTGGTCATCGCTTTTTTCAACTTTTTTATCCATGGTATTTGTTCCGGCTCGCTTTTGACCAATGTTATCGTCGATTAAAAATGGATGTATTAGAAGAAAATACGGATGACGTTATGTAGTTATTCAGGCTTTATTTTGTGCAACCGCTTTCAACGGGTTACAGCATTCGAATGTACAAGATCACATTTGTTGTAGGTGGCGCTCTTGCATGCCATGACTTAACACTAGTTATGATCAAACATTAAAGCGAAAGATGAAGAAAAGCAAGAAACCACCTGCAGTGGTCTTCTCTAAACTTTCTTCCATGCTCTAATAAAGATGTTATTCCCTCCTTCCCCTCTCCGCATTAAACAGAAGGGATTCAGAGGGTAATAATTATAAAATAATGACATTTGATGTGAATCTAGTATTTTTGCTGGATCTCTCCTGTGATCATTAGCGGCGAATTCTTGCAAAAACACATGCACCTGAAAATCGAATTTGTCTTCTGGGCACCTTTTTTCCAACCGATTGAAACTAACCGATTCCATTGTAATTATAAGATAACATGCCAAATTTCTTTTATTTTAGTCATTGCATTTACTTAAATGCAAAAGTACTAACCGCCAGGCAGCAAACTCTTTGTTAGATCTTGTTCAAAATTTGATATATATTCAATTGCATACAGGATAATAAAGACAGTAGATAAGGAAAATGCAAAGCACAGAGAACAGAGATTGTAAATCTTCTAATATATTAGGAATTTACGTCTGCCAAAATGTGAAGTAAAATACTTAACCGAGAAAGTCATTAAAAGCAAGTTACACAAAATTTTTAATTGAAATTTTTAGCAAGCATTAATCCCAGCGTGAACCAACTGGTCACCAAAGGCGACTAGTATTCAAATAAAATAATTACTTTGAATCGAGTTCGCAGGATTGACTTCATTTATTTTACTGATAATGGCTAGAAATTATTTTTATTTCAATAAAATTATATTAGGCATTGATTTTTTTTCTTTGTTATACAATGATTTCTAATAAGCACTGATACTCATTTGGTTGCACTGTTAGAAGTGCCCTCTAATTCCATTTCAGTCAATTCAAATGTCTTATTCAATAAGTTAATTTTGTTAATTATATTAACACTGTACACGCTTTTATTCTATGATACATCTTTAAATTCTTTTTCTCAAATTCTAAATTTTGATAAAATCATCTAATGAAAATCTTCATAATTAAAATCTAATGCATGTTTTTTTGTTAAAATTCAATATAATAATTTTCCAGTATGATCAACTTTTCCTTAATCAAGGAATAAAAAATCAGCTTATTTGGAATGGTTTAACTATTATTTTAATACTCAACAATACGAAAGAAAATTGGAATTTTTTAGTTATTAATTTTTTAAACCCTAATGTTTGAAGATTCCAATTGAAATACAACTTATATTTTTAGTTCAGAAGGGGGGGGGGTTGCAATTTTTAAATTGCCGAATTTGTTAAAATGATTTGATACATTTCTAAACTGGAAAGGTTTTTGCTCAAAATACCTCCATATTTCTTCGAAATTACAATAGACTTTTATCTTTTAACTGATATATTTAATCCTTATATGTGTTTTATGCAAAAATTCAAAATTATAAGTATTTTATAGCATTTTTAAAAAACTTCATCCTAAAAGTACTTAAATACCTTAAGAATTGAAACAATCATATGAGATAAAATATTAACTGTAAAGTCGTATAGTATAATAAAATATTGCAATAGATAACTCAATGAATTTAGTCTGATTTGGCATGAAATATTTCATAACAGTTCTGTTTCGTTTAACAAATATTGGTAGAAAACTGAATATTTTTTTCTATTACTGAATCCAATATAACTTAATTTTTTCGGTTTATCTTTACTTACTTCACTGGATTTCTGTTCAATCTTATGCAACTGCTTTAGCATTTCACTTATCTGTTCCTTTACATATTAATTATAAAAGACAACTAATATTTTATTTGTGAAATAAGTGTAAATATGTTTTACTTATTTATTTATTTATTTATTGCAGTTTCCAAAAATAAGGAATATGTCAGCTGACGGATCTCAGAAGAAATTTTCAAGGAAAGTCTCAGCACTAAGAAAAAAGTCATTTGTTTCTTTGGCAGTTTTAATTGCAGACTTTGATCAAATGAAGCACCTCTGTGAAGACCTACGATCAAGACGTTACTTTTCGCCAACGGAAATTGATAACAATGTTCTAAACCGTCTTCAGTTGGAGGCTATGAACAAAATCAAGAATGGCAGCATCCCGAACAAACTCGGAAAAGAACTTGCCGACTACCTATGCAAAATTTATTTAGAACTGTACAAATTTCTGAACAAAAAAACTGCGCTTTTAAGAGAAAAAAGTAACTTGAAACAGTGCATTGTCTTTAATGCCGACGGATCCATAAATCATTGGAGAACTCATAAAAAAATAATAAATAATCCTAATCTGAGTTTCAAAACAAGATCTGAGTGTCAAAACAAGTTCTGCCAGTGCTTGTAAATTGCAACCCATTATCCAGAGACATGGTATAAAAGATGTAAAAGCATATGAGGTTTTTCATAAAATTTAATTTCTGTTATGGCAGTTAGAAATCTCATTTTGTAATGATAATGGGAAGAAAAAAAAAAACCCTCTTAATAGCTGAAGACAACAACAGATGATGAAGGTGAGCACACTCTTGCTGTTTAAAGCAATCCTGTAATAGAATTGAATCTCATTTTTGATTCTTCACAGCAGCGAAACAATTTTAAAAAGAACATTCAGTGAGAATTAATAATATTTTTATAATGGAACAGCGATGCCATAGAATCTTAATTAATCTATTGAAATTATCGATAAATTTGAGTAGATACTATGGATTATTTCCATAATTAATCGAGAAATTATAGGAAGTGTCAAAATAGTGTCGAAGTGTGTATTTAAATTCTGTGGACAAAGTTTATTGCATGTTTGCGATTTAAAAATCTGCTTCCATATCTTCTAAGTTATTTCTTTCAGCTTGGAAAAATGGGATTTACTTTTTTCAGTATTTTCATCGATGATTTTAAGTGTTTCATATATTAATTGGTGTTATATTTTTTATTTACTACCTTATATATACATTTGAGAATAATGTATTTGTTGATTTGTTTGCTATTCACTTGTACATGTCACAGCTTATGTGAATGCATAGTTCTCATGTTATGAAAGTTCTTTAATTCATTGTAAATATCATCATTCTGTAATTTTTAATAACGGTTTAAAATTTTAATAATGTTTTCCTCTATTTTTCTCCTTTATGAATTTTGGTTCTATTCTATAATATAAGGAAATTCAGAGTAAATTCTTGTTAGATTAATGTATTTGTTTGAAGTATTTAATATTTTAATATTATTCAGGCTTTTTAATTTATCAAATTTTATAAAGCTATCCCAATCAAAATGTACATTTTTGTGCAAATTTCACTACTTATTATTTGTTTATATTTTAAAGACTTTAATATATTTCAAGTATTCAGTAATACTTTCAGAATACTTCCAGTATTTTCTTCGATGCTTTTAATTGTTTTATATATTTGTTGGTGTTATATTTTTTATTTACTGTTATATATATATGGGTTGTTGACTTGTGTTCGATTCACTTATACATGTCACAGCTAATGTACATACATAATTCTCATGTTATGAGATCTCTTAAAATCTTTGTAAATATTCATTCTATTATTTTTAATAACACTTGGAGCTTTCGTTCCACTATTTTTTTTCCCTTCATTAACACAATTCATTTCTACAATCTAAAGAAATTCAGAGTAAATCTTGTTAAACGAATGTAATTATTACAAATATTTAACATTCAAATTATTTTAATAATTAAATTTAATATTAATTCATCGAATTTTATAGAACTATCCCAATGAAAATGTACATTTTTATGCAAATTTCAATATTATTATTTATTTATATTTTAAAAACTTAATATATTTCACATAATTTTTTTGAATTCAACATAATTTTATGATACCATGAAAAGTGAGATAAAACTTTTTCTTGGGATCGAATAATTTTAATTTTACTATCATTTAATATTTTTTAAAATAGCTTGATTTTAATAGCTCCTATTGCATTGATTCGACAGTGTCTTGTTCTATTTTCAAAGTAAATTATTAGATAAAAGTAACCACTTTGAATATATGTATCTTAACATACAGAACTTTTTGAATGTTTATTCAGTAATGCATATGTACTTTCATGCATTAAAAAAATTGTTTATCTTCACTTTCATTGCTCTCTTTCTGTGATGTTTCCCTTTATCTCCAGAATAACACAATTATCTTAAAAATATAAAGCCAAATGTAAAATTTAATTTTCTTGCGAGTTATCAGGATAAAAAAAATAAATCATTTATGTGAGGTAGTAATTAAATTACATGAATCCAAATTGTAATTTGAGGAATCATATCTTTTTAAGCGGTGGGACCTTTATTTAATCTAGATACTTATTTCAATGGTGTGCTATTAAATATATTGCTTTAAAATTTAACTGGGCCATGATAGCCTGATGGCAATTTTTCTTTGAGATCGGGGAGGGAGAATATGACCCGATTCTGCAAAAAATGTGACTTATAGACGCAGATTTGATAATATTAATCCGGATTGCCAGATTGGATGAAAATTTCTTCTTGCTATTATGATGTAGAGGTTTTGAGCGGGAGTGGTGACTGACTCATAGTCATTTGATCATAGAAAAATTTAATTTATCTGTTCTGTCGAAAATCCACCTTAATATTGCATCGTCATATTAATTCACAAATCTAAATTCGACGCAAACCTAATCCCTCTTGTTTTGTTTGGAAGATGTGAAAGGGAGTGGCGATTTAGGTGATGTCATAAGTCATTTGATAAAGGAATTACAAGGATCTTGCCCAAAGAATCCTATAATAGCCTTAATTTCTGATACATATGAAATCTATCAATCCTTATAATTTATTCGTCTTCCTCCGATTTCGGCAACATAAGTATTATCATCGTGTCTATTATAGTCACATCTTGCGAAATTGCAAAATAGAAGTTTTAAGTGATGAGAATTGTAACAGCTCATATTTTATCCAATTTTTAAACGAAAATACTTTGGAAAATAATTTCATTTCCGTTCTCATTTAAGAATTCAATACTTTAGCTGAAATAAGTTAAATTTCGCTCAATATTACATTAACTAATTGTTTACCGGACATTTTTTTTATTCCTTAGTATAGTTTAGTTTAGTTTAGTTGTATTAACATTCCCTTTTGAAATAACACAAGAGATATTTTGAAAGGAACTTTGTAATTTCAACCGGAGCGGATGAAAAGAACGAAAAAATTAATGACGGAAGAAAAGAGATATCACAAAGGTAAACATTAATGCAGTTAACGATTGCATTGATTGAAAAAAGCAGAAAAACAGCATTTCCAGTTGCGAATGTAATTGGCAATTGTGTTTAGATACAAAATTGTGGAAATATGTCATCGTCATTGTTAACACAATTCACCTGAATTTTCCATTTTAAAAAGTAAGCAATACAGAAAACTGTACGTTATTTTATTTTACAAATAAACAGATCTCAGAATTTGTTGCTTTTTTTAAAAAAAAGGTCTCAAATTATACACAAGAAAAAACTGCTGAATTTATTGGAATATTAATTTTAAATAATATTTGATATATCGCCATTTTTTTAATGCAATGGTTTACCCAGAATATTACTTTTCCTGAGAATTAATAATGGTTTTAAGTTTCCTGGATGTAATTATAATCGTGTTCACAGACAGTCTGGCATTGCTCGCAAAATGGTTGTTTTGAGTTTCCGTGGAGTGCTTAAAATATGGAGTTATATTAAAATACTAGCTGATATACCCGACGTTGCTCGCAATTAAAGCCTTTTATGTATAATATTTTTAATATAAAAACTACTTTTCAATAAATTTTCAAATTACTTTTATCATCATCTAAAACGATTTTATTTTAAAAACTGATATCAATTAAACCAGATGGTTTTTAAATAGCTGTAGCTAGTTTCTCTCTATTTTTTTTTTTTATATTCGTGTTAAAAATTTTATTACAAATCAAAATTAATTCATAACTTCTGAAATAAAAACTTCATGAAATTATTCCAATGCAAAATTTTTCGTCCCTAATCATCACCTTGGCATTCAAGCTAATATAGATAATACATTGCAACAGTTCGAAATATATGCATAGGAAAAATTTGCTTGTGTCTAAAAAAAAATATGATCTTTCTGTTTATTCATGGTAATTTATTGTAAAACTAAACAACAAATCTAAAATATCAATTGTTGTCAAAGAACGAATGTTAACCATACGGAAAGTTAAAACATTTAAAGACCTTTAAGAATACGTTTCAGCTATTAAAAAAACTATCATGTATTTTTAATTTCTTTCATTTCACTAGATGACACAAACTTGGTCATACACTGTATGGCCAAATTATTATGATCACTTGACAGCTTTATGCAAAATGAACTATCGCGTCACAGTGTTGCCGTTAGAGGGCGAGATAGCTACAAAAATGGAATGCAAGGTGAGTGAACCATCAATTGCACTGTGTTACACGCAGAGATATGGGCAAAAAACGTGACTTTACTGAGTTTTGAACTCGGGGTGTTTGTAGGCGCTCGAAGCGTCGAAACCAGTATCAGCAAAACGGCTGCTCTTGTGAAATGTTCGAGAGCAGCAGTTGTTAATGCGTACAGAGAGTGGACTACCAAGTAGAAAACCGGGTATCAACGTCAGGCTTGTGGTCGTCAAAGGCTACTGAATGCTCGAGTTGAAAGGAGACGTGCCAGAGTTGTCCACTCCAACAGAAGTGCAACAGTACGTCAAATAGCAGGGAATCTTAATGAAGAAACAACTGGGAACGTCTTTGAAGGAACTATGCGACACAAATTATACAGTATAGACTATGGGAGCTGACGATAATGGTCTGATAAATCGCGTTTTCAACTAGACCATGCAGACGGCAGGGCTCGGATATGGCAAAAACATGGACCCACTTGCACTGCCACAACACTTCAAGCTGGTGGAGGCAATATTATGGTTTGGGGAATGTTTTCTTGGCATTGCACGGGTCCTTTGATTACTGTGGAACAACGTCTGAATGTCCAAAGGTATTTAAGTATTCTCGCAGATCAAGTACATCCTGTTATGTTAATAGTTTACCCTACCGGGGATGAATACCTTCAGCAAGACAACGCTCCATGTCATACAGCTGGTATTGTCGTCAGATCGTTCGAAGAGCATGACGCTGACTTTACCTGTCTTCGTTGACCAGCACAATCACCAGATCTTAATCCAATTGAGAATTTGTGGGATGAGATCGAGCGGGGCATCAGATAGCTGGATCCAGTGCCATCGAATCTGAAGAGAGGAAAGTGCAGTTCATCGGATATGGGGTCAATTTCCTCCTACTACCTATCAACATCTCATAGAATCTATGCCAAGAAGAATGCAAGCAGTATTACGGGCTAAAGGTGGTCATAATAATTTGGCCATTCAGTGTAAAGAGCAACAGTGCTGTTTATGGACTTAGTTCCACAAGCTGTTCATTATGCAATTGATAAATGATTTATTTTGGTTTTGAGTAGAAATATGTAATGGTCATCCCCATTCTAAATGAGATTTTTGTATTGTTTAGAAGGCGTGTCTTCTCATTGAAGAACAAATACCGAGATATCAATGCACTGTTCGTTTCGGGATCTCGAGACTAGATTTTAGTTTGAAAGGGGTGATGTGCAGTAAGATGAGCTCTTTTCCGTAATTCCATTTTATTTGAATCTCATTTCCGTACCTTTGGATGCATTTTCTTTCAGGTTTCCCCCATGCTTGCTGTTCTGGATCCTACAATTTTAAATTTAATTCGAAACTTCTATATTGCGAATAATCTGAGTATACCTTGTTGCTACTTGTTTATATCCTCTGCTTCATCTTTCATTTCACCCACCCACTTTCCGCCACTCATTTTACAACTCTGCATTTTCATTTCGTATTTTGCGAAATCAAAAGCAATGCATGACAGTTTTTCGTCTCGGTTTCATTACTTCTAACTGTCAAAAAAAAAAAAAAAAAAGTCCAAGGTTTTGACGTTTCAAACCTTATTAAAATCAATTTTTAGTGAGGTTCCTTTCAGATGATCTCTGCTTGTCTGAGAAAAAATGAATACGATTCTTACAAAATATTTAAAAAAGCTCATTATTGTCAACAAGAAGACATAAATGGGAAAATTTTCAAATATCTATCAACTCAGAACATGAATGAAAATGCTATTTGTAAATTCCGTCTTTACAAACATGAAACAATACGAATTACATCAAAATGTTTAAAAATATAATCTTATGAAGAAAAACATAAAAGTTTTTGTCAAATTGATTCTAACAACAATATGTCACCAGAATTTTTTAAAGATAGCTCAGTTCAAATCAGGGAAACAGAAAGCATTAAAAAAGGCAATTAAAGAAAGTTTCATTGAATTTTTTTTGAGATCAAGAAGGTTTCCTTGTCAGTGTTTGCTTTTAAATATTAAAGAATAATAATAAAAAAAAAATTAACTATAGATAATTATAAATAGTAAAGGATTTTAAATAAGGAAAGTTGTAATAATCCAAATTCAGAAAAGCTTAGCATATTCGGATGTTTTTATTTTGAATTTTCTCAATGGCGTAATGAATTTCAGAATAAATAATGTAACAAAACTATGTAATTCGAATTTATTATGGTTAATTAGATATAAAGTCAAAAAATTATCATTTTTTTTTATTTCCGAATTGTTCTAGTTAATTTCGTGCCATTATATGTCTATGTTTCAGTTTAATTTTACGAGACAATGCATTCAGTACAATGCAAATTAGATTTACATGCTTGAACATGAAAATTTATATTGCATTTTTAATGAATTATACATTAAAAATTCGTTTCACGTAAAAAATTCGTAAAAAAACGTTTCACGTTCGCTAACGTTTGAGAAGCTGTAAACTAGAATAGTCTTATGAATTTCGACCCTTTTAGCATTTATTCTGCGAGGGGGAATGTAAACATTGCTTTCTATCATTACAGACCCAAGTTCATTTATATTTTTGAATTGTTTAATGCGTAATTATCGTTACCTTAAAAATTTTCCTGCAACGTACAATAAAATTAATTTATGTAAACATAATTTGCTTTATGTCTGAATATTGAAAATTCCATCTTTTTAAGTATTTCTCAGTAATTTCCTCGTTTGTTTTCGTCTCAGATATAAATATCAGCAAGATGAAACTAATTATGAAACTTCATTATAAATTTATATTGATAGACGGACTTTGCTGTTTGATTTCAATCACGTATATATTTTAATATTAGGATATTAAAATCATTTCTGAATCGTTCGATAGAATTTCCTGAGGTTTGTATAATATTTTTTTAATGATCGAAAATATTTTCTTTTTATGTCCTGGAAAGCCTGTCACCTCAGATCTTTTCATTTCTGTTTTTTTACAATCATTGCATTGTTCAGTGAATTTTTTGATGTCATTATAGATTTAGAAGCCCACTAATGGAAAGTAAACAGGGATCCTGAATTATTTTTTATTGGACATGTGATTTGTTGATTTCCGCGTTAAATTTTCTGTAAATTTAGTTGCAAGTTCCATTCTCCAGCTGTGGGGAATTCCTTCCGCACCATAATGTTCCAGAGTTTGATTCTGCAAGTAAGTTTGCTCAATTTATGATATTTATAATATCGAGTTTTTAATTTAGCAGTTATTCGAATCCTTAATGTTTACTTAGTAATAAATTATAAATCCTTAAGGGATTTATTTTTACTGTTGTCATTAATTTAGCTCTAGCTGTTATTCTAAATTTGAAACTTCTTTCCCATATGTTTTATGACAGAACTTCTGAATTATTTATTATCAGTTGAAATAGACATTTACCGCAACAGTCCCTTAATTACTTTTCGACTTTTGTGGATAGCAAATGAAGCAAGAAGATTAAAAATGAGCGATTTTTTTTTATCGAAAAAGAAATGTAATTCTTCAAAAAATGACTGTTTTCAATGATATTGCTAAATAAACTGCGCCTTACATCATTGCATCAATTAAGTAATCTAGAAATAAAATCCCAATGTGAGATAGATTTTAAAGATAGATTTAGATTTTATTGGTAGGTTCATTTATCAGTTGAAATAGACATTTATATATTGAGATTTATCATATATTATATTCACATATACAGAATCTAAGCCTTTCATATATGTATGTCTTAAGATATATTTTACATACCTGCAGAAGTTATGAATATTTATACAATTCTTTCCTATGTCATTTTTGTCAGCGAAACTCAGGTTGTGGAGAAATTTACCCAATGCATCCATGTGCCAACTTAATACATACATATATGTAATCCTAATTCGAAACAGAATTTAAAGAAAGGTTAGGAATTAAAAAAAAGATATTTATTATTTTATATTAACATTTACATATTTGTAGATGTATATGATAATTATGCCTAAGAATATATTTTATATACTTAATACAATTTCTATTCAGTTCAATGAATCTGCATGTATAGATATAAAACTCATAACTGTCTCAGCCTACCACAAGATTGTATATTATTGTTTGAAAAAAAAAAGAAAATAAAATTTTTTACTGAAAACGTCCTTTCGATTGCAGGCAGATAAAAGCTAAAGTATATCCAATGGCGTATTAAAATAAAATGAGCTTAGTTTCACAATTTGTAACCATAAAAAAAAGAAAATAGAAGGAGTTGATATTTATTTAGATCTTAATTTATTAATTATTATTTAATTCATCGATAATAATTTAATTCTTCGAATAAATAAAATTCGTGTATTTTGTGCTTACATGAAAAGAATGTGTAATCTGAAGTTGCAGCCAAATTTTTATTAAAAAAAGTTATTAATCTTAAGAAGCTTAAGCTAAATAGGCATATTTTTTTTAATTTCAAATATTTATGAAGAACAGTAGATTTTTGTCACTTCTTTACTCTTAACCCCCACGCAAGAGCGGAGAATATTGATCAATATTATTTTTTTTATTTGGTATCGTTCACAAAAATTTGCAGATTTTCTGTCATATAAAATTATGAAAAAAATTGCGTCCATCCCATTATTCAATCCTTGTGTCACCTCAAAAAAAGATTTAAAAATTAAGTTAAACAGAAATTAATTAAAAATATTCCCTCTTTAAAATGGAAATGTAGCACGCATACATTTAATAGATTCAATTTATGCACGTTTAAAATTATTTAATTGTCACCTCAAAAAAAGATTTAAAAATTAAGTTAAACAGAAATTAATTAAAAATATTCCCTCTTTAAAATGGAAATGTAGCACGCATACATTTAATAGATTCAATTTATGCACGTTTAAAATTATTTAATTTCTAATTACTTTTTACCCAGCTTAACTTTAATTTCTGAGTTACAAGGGCTTTGACTTATCGATGCTTCTATCTGTTTAATTTTCATAACTTTAACTCATGACATTAAAATGCATTATCATGAGAAATCCCGTGACTAAAATAAATCAGGAATATTTCCTTTTCAAGCTGTATAAGTTTTGGATTCGTTCACATTCAGTTTTGTCCTGTTTTCCTTTTTGTGGTGCTGAGTATGTTGCTCACTCGTCGTGCATTTAACAAACAACTATTAATAGCTGCTTAAAATTGAACCTTTTGTTTGAATATGAAACAGAAGAATAAAGCTATCATTTCAAATTAATTTCTCTTTTCTCATTTACCAAAAAGATATGTGACATGCACAGGATGTCGCAAAAAAAGAAATAAGAGTTTATTTCCTTAAATACTACATCTAGCATATACTTCCAGTTACATCGTTATATTAAATAAAATACACAACTGAATAAAAACGCTTTTACTTCTGAGGAGATTCATAGTAAAATTTTAAAAATTCAGATTTTTATCAGGCTCCCAAACCGTAAAAATGTCAGACTAGTAAAATTTTCCTCTTACATTCATCTAAGTACTCCAGGTTTCTCGCTTTAGAGAGGCAAACCACAAATATGAACGGAAAAGTTTATATTAAATATTTATTTAATAAAGAAAAACTATCATATATTATCAATTAAAATACCAATCATTCATCAAGAATTGCAATAAATATGCAAATCACATAATCTAGAGTTCACTTTGATTGGCCGATAACTGCAACTTCGATTTCATTTTTTCCTTTATTAATTTTGACAAAACTGTCTTGGTAACTGTAAAGCTTTTGATGACATTGTAGTTTTGGAAATCCTATTGTTAGTTGGTATGTATTCTCTCTTACTGTTTTTAAATACTTCTTCTTCCATGTGCCTTCTTCCATGTTTTTTCTTCCATGTGCATCAAGACAGAATTTTATAATCAATTGCTCATTCATTTATTGATGTGCTTGTGCTCTGAATTTTAGCACAGTTTTGTTTTCTCGGTAACAATATACATTTTATTTTTATTTTTAAATTAATTATCGAACAATCGATATATATAATAAAATTCTAATTCCATACTAGTTGCGGTCCTTTCTAGTGAGAAAAATTGATTTCAAGGTCCCATAATATTCGTAGCAATGAATTATAAACTAAACACTACAAAGCGAAAAATAATTAAAATAAAATTCTAATTTTGAATGTGGTAATAAAACAATCAATTTTAAAAATTATTTTTATTAAATTTGCTTATACTTTGATTATCTTCTATGCTATTTTCTCCTAATCCGAATAAAAAGTTTTAGTATATGTGTGATATTAGAATTTTATATTGAACAGGAATTCTTATCACTGACTCTCCGACAGCCCGAAGGCACACGGATAATAAATACTGAATGACCGGACCGCCGCAACAGCAACACTGGCGGGAACTGTGGTTGAGTCCTAAGGGCCATCACCGGCCACGGTACAACCCTTCCCTAAGGAAGTACGTCTATTCATCGATGGGAGGATTCAGACCTCCACCTTTTCGTGTACCCTCCAGGGTGGCGAGATCCAACCACCATGTCGGAAGCATCTCATCCTCATTTCGAGGTGCCCCCCCCGGGGGGAATATTAAAAAGGAAGAAAAAATTTGAAAAACGTTCGTAACAAATATACCATATTTGTCTTTCTTTATTTAAGTTCTTTAAAAAAGAAAGAAAAAAAAAAGAAACTTATTCAATGTCACAAGAGATAGTAGTCTTCCCTTTCTAATATACTCTCTAATGAAAATGTTTTTTCCCTTCTTGATATTAAATCTTGGACTTTAGCAAGGTTGTCAACGACACAGGTGCTCAGATTTTTATTTTCAGAAACCCGCCCATGAAAGTTTCGTACTTGGTAATATAGATTACCAAGTACGGTAATGCTTGGTACTTTGGTAATATAGAATACCAAACATGTACAATGCCTTTTTTCAACAGACTGAAATCATAAGTTCGTACAAAATTAGATTTTTAATATGAAGATTACATAGCAAATTTCATTTATCTAATCCATTTTTGGTACAAATCTACAATTCTGATAAGAAAATCGAGGTCCAGACTTAGAAGGAGAGACGCATTATTAGAAAAATTTCTTATGCATTATTTTTTATGTATATTTTAAGACTCACGGACCTAGAATTAAAAGGGAGAAAGAAACTAGCAGCAATGATTTGCCTTTGACTTTGAGGTATTTTTTTATGAATATAGTTTGTTACATATTATTTTGCATAGAGAAAACAACTTTCTAAGCAGCTCTTATCTCACATTGAGAAACGAACTTTATGTAAAACTAAAATTTTGGTGAAAGGAACGCATAGCAAATTTCATTTATCTAAGGTTTTGCATTTTTCAGTTATAATTTCAAAATATGATACAGATCAACAACTGTGGTAATAAACACATATGAAAAATTTAATAAATCTAGCTCTTTTTGTTTTTCAGTTATCATGTCTTACGCAAACGGTTTTAAATGACATACAGGTATCCTATAAAAGGATATCATTTAAAATGCTATATATTTTCTACATTTTCATGCTATGGCAATAAACCAAATTTTATCGATTCATTTTGAGTTACCGTATTAGACTAATTAATTCCAAAGAAAAAAAAATAAAAAGATTTTTTTCCTGTCGAGAAATATATATATGTATATATATATATAAAATGGGAAGAAAAAAAAAAAAAAAAAAAAAAAAAAAAAACGGGAATTTTGTTGAATTCTCTAATTTAAATTTAGTGAGAATTGCAAAATTGGTTTTTTTTTTTTTTTTTTTTTTTTTGTATATTTTATAGGTTACAAAGTAAAGACAAAAACATCTATTCTTTGAATAAGTTTCCCAACGTCTCATAATGAATACTTACTGAATCTAACTATAATAATAACACTGATCTGAACTGAAAGTCAATAGTACTCTAGTACGAGGCCTCTAAATCGTGAGGTCCAATTAGAAACTGTTTCAATCAGAGTAACGTCGACTATTAGAAAATCATATGCTAAATTGAAGTCTTCCGAGTTATCGTTTCCATATGTATATATACCGAAAAACAGACATTCTTCCCGCAATTGCATTTCGTCAAATGTTTTATTATCTATAACGCTAGTGTTAAAACAATACTAAATTTCTTCCGTCAAGTTAGTAGCGATATATAATTATCGAATTAAAAGGATTACATTCTCATGCGGAATTCTATTAGCAATAATTGGTCCAATTGCTTAAATACAGGAACCATATCGTGTTTCATTTCTATAAATTCAATTTTTTACAATTTCAAATTAATTGAAAAAGACCGATGCTATAAATTCAATTTTTTTCTTTCTATTTTCATTTCTCTATTTCTATTCATACTTCTATCTCATTTTTATAAATTCAATTTTTTACATTTGCAAATTAATTGAAATATTTTTTCTTAATATTTCTTTTCTCAAATTTCTGCTTTTACACAAACTAAAATAACGTCAATGTACATTTATAAGTGACCAAGTCAAAAGAAAAGCAAATCAACATTTTCTTTGTTCTTTTAAAATGTTATATTTGCACTGTAACAGAAAAATCGCGTATATCATTTTCTGTGTCATATATATCGCATAGTAATGATATCATAATATGCGCGGTTTTTTATTTATGCGTCCGAGAATATGTTATAAAGCAACAAGTATGCATTAACTCATATTTCTTTTGATTGGAAAATTTTTTGCTGACAGCCGACAATCACAATTTTCATTAAGATTGAATGTCTCTATTTTTTCTGATCCTTTTTTGTTTTTCCAAACATATTTAACATAGTTTTTAATACCCAAGAAAAATGTCGAAAAATTCCTACCATTTAAAAATTTAATTTCTTTATGAATATGTCGTGCTCTACTTTCTTGGAATTTATCTCTTTTCTACAGTAATAGGTTAATGATAAATCATTCTATTCAACTTCATCATATTTTTTCCTAAAAAGATCCTTTTATTGACCGAAAATAATAATTCAACTATTCTTGCAAGCTCTTCCTTTTATTGATCGATAGCATTGCAAAATCACTTCTATTCACAATCATGACGTCTTTTAAGCTATTTTTCTTAGAGAGTAAGTAACCCATGGCAACGAAGGGACCAGAACTGCTCAGTGCCTTTCAAAGTTATCTCAATCTGCGCATCGAGTTGCAAAGCTGCGAGATCTAGGGAGCACCAACTGTCCGTGCCATTTACCAATCTTCAATCCACAGGTGAGTACGTTCTGTTCCTATACTTGCAATTATTGCCTTATAAACTTTATATTTATTCGGAACTTCAGTTACTTAATATAATTTTTTTTAAATCCTAAGCATTTCTTAGTGACATTTTCCCCTCTTCCCGATTTCATTTATTTGGGCGAAAACGGTACATCTAGAGTTACAGCTTCTCTCTTGTGCTTTTGTATGAGTAAATTTGACAGTGCAACAGATGGTTAGAATATCTGTCGAAAAGCCTTATTATTATTTATTTATTTTTGTGCGTATGTGTGCTTTACTGAATTGGAAAGATAGTACAAAATAGTTTCCGTTTTTTTATAAAATTTATTATTTTATTAACGACCAAAGAATTGTTATATGTTCAAAGAACGACTGGCTTTGATAAATAGCATTATTATATTTTAAGCAAAAATAATAATATGTATTACTTGAAAAAGAGACATATATTTTTTATGATATATATTATTACGATACATATACAATTTAAGATAAATATATTTTTATAATCATAAGGTAAAAATTCGTAATTAAAAAATATAAATACATCTCTAAGATGAGTTAGCATTTTTTTTTTCCCTCAAAGAGAGTTCTGACTCTTTTTATTCGAAACACTGATATTAGAAATAAATTATCTCACTTTAAGGAAAGTTAAGCAATGTAACCTAGTGCCATGTTAAATAATCTAAAAATATGACCCTATTTCGAAGAGGAATTAATAGATGGATTTATAGTTTATAGATAAACATCAGTAAATTAAGAATTTTAGATATATTTAATATATTTATGAATGTAAATATTTTTATAGTTTACATAAAAAAAATTTTGGAGTTTGTATATTTATGTATATTTAAACTTTATATCTTTAGAGCCAAAAAGTATTTATATTGTTTGTAGTTAGATTCTGCTGAAATTACAAATAAATATTTATAAATGGGTATAGAATTTGTATGTGAATATATATATATATATATATATATATATATATATATATATATATATATATATATAGATAGATAGATAGATAGATAGAAAGAAGATTAAAACAGAATTAAATTTTAAAAATTAATAAGCGATGCCTTGAGGAATAAGAATATATATTTAAATTGTATGAATGTGAGAATGTATATTAAATTTTTTTTTCACTTCTTTCTTCCTTCAGGATTAAAATGCGTGGGAATATGCACTAAACACAAAACTGTGGTGGGCTCGCAAATAACTTCCTATTTGCTCTCAGTTTTATCTGCTACAAAATTTAAGGCGAAATTTTCAGGATTTATAACTTTTAATAAAATTCTAACATAAGTGAAATGCCGACATAAGCTTGTCCTCATTTTCAGTTTCATGGAAATAAAATTTTGATCATATTTTAAACTTCGGTAAATCAATTAAATGCTGTGAAAGAAAATATTCATTTACGTTAGGAATTAAAATTCAGACTTTCTACAAAATGGCAAAGGAAAAATATTTCGATGTCTTTGTTATTCTTTAAAGTAAGGCCTTTTCAGCTGCTTTCACTCTAGCTGAAGCTTTAGCTGAAAATTTCATTTTAAATCTCTAAAGATTTAGGGGGAGGAATGTACGCATTTGACTTTCTCATATAATAAAGCAATACTGAGCATTTTGTACTTCATAGTAGAGACAAGAATACCGATTATGCTAAATTAAATTTGCCTATCTTTCTGTCACTTGCAATTATAGAGCTCATAAAATCACAAATAGACAAAATAATAGACGTCTAACTTTTTGATAAGTTTGATCCAAAATTTGGTATAAATCTACAATTCTGATAAGAAAATCTAGGTTCAGGCTTCGAAGGACAGGATCACGATTAGAAAAAAAAAAAAAAAAAAAAATTACATAATTTTTGTATGTATATTTTAAGACTCACGGACCTAGAATTAAAAGGGAGAAAGAAACTAGCAGCAATGATTTGCCTTTGACTTTGAGGTATTTTTTTATGAATATAGTTTGTTACATATTATTTTGCATAGAGAAAACAACTTTCTAAGCAGCTCTTATCTCACATTGAGAAACGAACTTTATGTAAAACTAAAATTTTGGTGAAAGGAACGCATAGCAAATTTCATTTATCTAAGGTTTTGTATTTTTCAGTTATAATTTCAAAATATGATTCAGATCAACAACTGTTATAACAAACCCATATGAATAATTTAATAAATCTAGCTCTTTTCGTTTTCCTGTTATCCCTGTTATCATGCCTTAAGCAAACGGTTTTTAATGACAAACAGGTTTCCTATAACTGACAGGATGTCCTTTAAAATTTTGTCGATTGCTTTTGAGTATCATTCTGACTCTTTTCAAAAAAGAAGAAAGAAAGAAAAAAGAAAAAATAAAAATTCTGCCAGAATTCTTCTAACGTCTATATACATTTAAGTGACCAAGTCAAAATTAAAATGAATCAATATTTTCTTTGTTTTTTAAAATGCTATCACTGTAACAGAAAAAGCGTGTATCTCAGTTTATGCGCCATATATCGTTTATGTGCCATATATATAGCATATTAATGATATAATATGCACTGTTTTTTTATTTATTTGACCGAGAAGATGTTATAAAGTAACAAGAATTCATTAACTCATATTTCACTTTCTTTTGATTGGACAATTTTTTGTTGTCTGCCGACGATATATATATATATATATATATATATATATATATACAATCATTATTTTCATTAAGACTGAATGTCGACATTTTTTTCTGTTCATTTTTATTTTTCCCAACAGATTTAACAAAATTTTTAATACCCAAGAAAAATGTCGAAAAATTCCTACCATTTATGAATTTTTTTTTTTTTTGTGAATATATCGTGCCCTACTTTCGTGGATTTAATCTCTTTTTTCTACTGTAATATGTTAATGATAAATCCTTCTATTCAATTTCATCAGATTTTCTCTAAAAAAATCTTTTTATTAACCGAAAATAATAATTCATCTATTCTTGCGATCTTTTCATTTTACATGATCGCACTGATATTTATTGATCGATAGAATTGCAAAACCGCTTTTGTTCACCATCATGACGTCTTTAAAAATATTTTTTTCTGATTGAGTAACCCATGGCAACGAAAAGACTGGAATTGCTCAAATCATTTCAATGCTTTCTCAATCTGCGCATCAATTTATAAATAGATTCTGCGGAGTCTAAATTTTCTAGGGACCGGCTGTCCGTTCCATTTACCAATCTTCATTCCACAGGTGAGTTCTGTACTTGCAATTATGGCCTTATAAACTGTATGTTTATTCGAAACTTCAGTTTTTACGTAATATAATTTGTTTTAATCCTACACTTTTCTTAGAGACATTTTTCGTTCTTCCCGATTTCATTTATTTGGCGGAAACAGTTCATTTAGAGTTACAGGCTTCTCTCCTGTGCTTTCGTGTGAGTAAATAAGGCAGCTGAACAGATAATTGGAGGATCAGTAGAAAAGCTTAAATTTTTTTTTTGTCCTTTTCTGAATTGAAAGGATCGTACGAAAGAGTTTCCGTTCTTTATCAAATTTGTTATTTTATTAGTGATCAAGGCATTGTTATAGATTCAAAGAATAAATGGTTTTGATGAATGATGTTATGATATTTTAAGCAAAAATTATAATGTGTATTATTTGAAAAAGATAGATATATTTTTTATGAAATCATAAGGTAAAAATTCGGAACAAAAAAAAAACATGTTTAAGATGAATTTGCATTTTTTTCTCTCAAAGAGAGTTCTGACTTTTTTCATTTCGAAACACTAATTTTAGAAATAAATTATTGGGATTTTTTTTAACAGGTAGAGAGAGTCCTAGAAATAATTTCCTTCCGAAAAAAGATTGCGAAAAAGTTAAGGAAATCTTAGACTAACGAACTCTCCGCAGTGCTGAATGCTACAATGTTTTTTTGAAAATATGGTAAGTTCTCTTTAATATTTTGTTAATTGTAGTTAAGTCACTTTCTGTGAATAAATTTGATTATACACAGTCACTATTCCTTAGATAAATCAAGACCATTTTTAGATTATTTTTTTTTTCAGTTAGGTAAAACTATTCACCATTTACATATTTAAATTGAACAAAGAAAACTGTTTAGGAAGTAAATTTCAAGTACACAAAATGATTCCTTTTAGCTCAAATAAATAAATATATTCAATATTTTTTACAAAGTAAAAAGTCGTTCAGTATAGGACTTATTAAAATATTCAGATATATTTTTACAGAATTTATTTTCTTGCACAGTAAAATAGGCCGATATGCTTTGATTTATTTATTTATTTATTTTTGTAGGTACCAGTGCTGTTCTAAAAAATAATACTATTAGACTTGCCAGCATATTCTGTCTTTTCACCAGTGAATCAAGTGGTAAGAAATGATTTAAACTATGATTTGGATATTTTTATTATATATTGTTGAACTACATAATATTGATTTTTGAATTTCAGCAATCGGAAAAAACGCACTTTGTTAATGTCATATATACTTATGTTGTGCCAAAGCTGTTCTAAAAAATATACAGTACTATTAAAGTTGACAGCATATTCTGTCCATTCAACTGTGATTCAAGCGGTAAGAAAATTTTTATTCTTGGTTTGTATACCAAGATGAAACATTGATATACTACTCAACATTAATCTACGAAATTCAAAAGCTTCAAATAACTCGAACACTTACTTTGTTATAGAAGTTACAAAATATTTCATTAACTAAAACAAGAAATATTCTGCTTCAGTCATCAAACTGTTTTCAAGTCCTTTGAAGACCTTGAAGGAATATTTTGCTCTCGACTTTCTTATGCACTTTCGTAATATGACACATTTCAGTGTATAAATGTATAGTATAGCAAAAGGAAAAAATTATAAAATGAACTAACAGACTAAATGAGTACCGATTTTACAGCATCATAAATTTATATGGAATGAAGACGTGTATGCTGGCTACAATTTGCAATATACCAAAGTATTGAGTAGATAATAAGTTTTGCACAACCATATAGATTTTCATAAACGCAATTTATTCGTCTACTAGCCGCCTTTGGCGACCAGCCGGTTCGCCAATCTTAATGCTCGTTAAAATTTTAATAATTAAATATTTTATGTAATTCCTACTTTAATAGCTTCTTCATCAAATATTTTAAAGCTTCAAATTTTGATAGTCATGTAATTCACTCATAATAATATAAAGTCCTAACATAATATGTATCTCTCTAATTTTCTGTTCTCTGTTCTGTGTTTCCGGTAGAATTTATGCTTAAAATTAAAATGGAAATGACTAAACTGCAATTAATATAATAATATTTTTTACTGAAACAAAGCATTTTTTTTAATAATATGATTACTGATAATAGAGTCACTGAGCGTTTAAACTTTATGGGCACTAAAGAATATCTTTCTTAAGTTATGTAATATCTCAAGAATTTGTCAACAAAATTTTCTCAGATTCATCATGAACAGATCGATTAATTAACAATGTTTAATTTTAAATGCATCAAACACTAAGAAAATAAAATGAATCGTTTAAAATAATCGGTCGAAAACAGGTTTAAAAAAACTACTTAAAAAACGATGTACTTAAAACTATAAGCATATACAAAAAATATATAACTAACATAAATTTACTTACAAAAGCATGCAACTAACCTAAAAATAATTTAAATCATCCGTTGATAACGGTTGTCATGGCAACAGTCAGAACACAATGCGCATGCGTGAATTTTCTTCGCCAGTTACGGTACGCAAATGCGTGAATTTTTCTACGCCAGTTGGGGTAACGCTATGCAGATTATACATTTTTAATTTCCTTTATTCTGTGTTATTTTAATTCAAAAGTACTTCAGAATGAATCTGAAACATGGATTAATTAACAATGCTTAGTTTTAAATGCATAAAACATTAAGAAAATAAACAGAATCGTTTGAAATAATCCGCCGAAAAATGTTAACCCTAGCCTCATTACTGTTGGGAGAAAAAAAAACTGAAGCCTTACTCATTTGACGGTGGGGAAAATGGAAGATTTTTTTGGCGGGAAAGTTAGTTTTTTATTGATAATTAAAATTTCAAAAAAAGGGACCCCAGATGCACATTTCCGACCTCTAAGGTATACATGTACCAAATTTGATAGCTGTATGTCAAATGACCTGACCTGTAGAGCCCAACACACACACACACATTGAGCTTTATTATAAGTATATAGATAAGTAACCAATTAATTATGAATGGATAGTCGCAGGGATCCAATTCCTCATCTCGTCTTGAAGTGTAATTGGGCATAACCCCTTCTTAAAATTTCAAACCAGAAGAGTGATTTTTTTTTTTTTTTTTTTTTTTAGTATCCTCTGACTTATTCTCTACAGGATAGACTATTTGACGTACAGATACAAAATTTTGAAAGTTGAAATTTAGGATCTGGGAGATTTTTTTTGTGTGGAAATTTTAGTTAATTAAAATATTAAAACAAAATTTTCCATTTTACCACAGTGAAGTCCGAAGATATTACTGCACAAAAATAATTTTTTTGTAAAATCTTAAAACTATAAAATAAATTTTAAAAAAAAATTATCTTTCCTCTAACACCAAATTCACGCCGTATAATAACTTTTCCGCTTTTAATTAATTTGTAAGAATACTTTAAACACATTTGACAAGAATATATTTCATCTTTGAAATGGAAAAACAAATCGTCTTCATTGTTGCTGTTATCATTTCATCCTGGCTTTAAACAGTCCAGGCCCTGGCCCCTTTACACAGAACTTTTAATTAAAATTAGAAGCAACCATTAATAGTATTCAAATAAAATACTTACTTTAAAGGGAATTCGCAGGATCGACTTCATTTATTTTACTTATAATGGGTAGAAATTATTTTTATTTATTTCAATAAAATTATATTAGGCATTGATTTTTTTTTTCCTTTGTCATACAATGATTTCTAATAAGCACTGATCTCTTTTCATTGCACAGATAGAAGAGCCTTCTAATTCCATTGCAGTCATTTTAACATCCGTGCTTTCTTTAAATTAAATTGTGACTACGTAAAAGGAAAAAAACAAAACAAAAAAAACCCCTTTAAATGTCTTTTTATTTAATATTCTTCATATTCTTAATTTTTGGACAGTTTCTTTTTAAAAATCCTACTGAGATATGTATGAAAGTTAATTTTGTTAATTATATTAACACTGTTCACGCTTTTATTCTATGATATATCTTTAAATGCTATTTCTCAAATTCTAAATTTTGGTAAAATCATCTAATGGAAAACCTCATAAATAAAATCCAATGCATAGTTTTTTTTTAAAATTCAATATAATAATTTTACAATATGATCTACTTTTCCTTAATAAAAAAAATAAGCAATCAGATTATTTGGAAAGATTTCACAATTGTTTTAATACTCAACAATACGAAAGAAAAGAGGAATTTTTAAATTATTAATCTTTTAAACCCTAATGTTTGAAGATTACAAAGAATTATAGTTTATTTCTTAGTATAGGAACTAACAACTATATTTCTTACTTGCAAGAATTTGTAGAAATAATTTGATAAATTTCTAAACTAGAAGTGTCTTTGTTCAAAATTGCCCCATATTTCTTCCTATTTCAAAAGACTATTATCTTTTAAGTGATATATTTAATCCTTATATGTGTTTTACGCAAAAATTCAAAATTATAAGTATTTTATAGCATTTTTCAATAACTTCATCCTAAAAGTAGTTAAATAGCTTAAGAATTGAAACAACCATATGAGATTAAATATTAACCGTAAAGTCGTATAGTATAATAAGATATTGCAATGGATAACTCAATGAAGTCTAATTTGGCATGAAATATTTCATAAAAGTTCTGTTTCGTTTAGCAAATATTGGTAGAAAACTGAATATTTTTTTTCTATTACTGAATCCAATATAACTTACTTTTTTCTGTTTATCTCTACTTCCTTCACTAGATTTCTGTTCAAGCTTATGCGGCAGTTTTATCATTTCACTTATCTGCTCCTTTACATATTAATTATAAAAGACAACTAATATGCCTAATATTTGTGGAATAAGTTAAAAATATGTCTTATTTATTTATTTACTTATTTTTTTATTTCAGATTCCAAAAAAGAAAAAAAGAATGAGTTTCCCTATCCCTCGAGTCAGGAATCAACCAATCAGAAATCCCGCAACACTAAAAGAAATGGCACTTGGTGCTAGTGCAATTTTAATATCAGACTTTGATAAAATTAGGCACATAGTTGAAGAGCTACACAGTCAGATTCAATACGAATTTATGACTGCTGAAGCGGCTATGATAGTGAAAAATTATCCCGATTATACAGAAACATATAAATTGGAAGCTGAAGATAAAATTAAAGATCTCTGCATGCCTGAAACACTTAAAAAGGAACTTGTCGACTACAGTGTCAAACTTTGTTTAGAAACCTTCAAATTTCTTAACATAAACCGTGCAATTATGCATGAAACGGTGGAGCTAAAGGATTACGTTGTCCTTAACGCCGACGGTTCGATAAATCATCGTAAAACTCACGAAAAAATAGTATTGGACAACGATCTGAGATTCAAATTAAGATTTGCAAGCGCGTGTCACTTATATTGCGTACAGGACATTCTTACGATATGGCATGAAGTGTCAACATATCAGGCTTATCCGAGATTTTAGTTTCTTTTAGTTTATTTAGTTTCTTTTAGTTTTCCGAGATTTTAGTTTCTTTTAGTTTTGCCGAGATTTTAGTTTCCTTTAGTTTCTTTTAGTTTTACCGAGATTTTAGCTTCCTTTAGTTTCTTTTAGTTTTACCGAGATTTTAGTTTCCTTTAGTTTCTTTTAGTTTTACCGAGATTTTAGTTTCTTTTAGTTTTACCGAGATTTTAGTTTCCTTTAGTTTATTCAGGTTTCTCCAAGATTTTAGTTTCTTTTTTTTTTCACTTAGAAGTCTCTACCTGTAACGAGTTAAAGAAAAAAAAAATTCTCTTAAAAGCAGAAGACAACAATGAGGTAAAGATGGACATACTCTTGTGAGTTTCGTTTTTTACTGCTAGTTAAAGCAGTTCAGTAATAAAATTGAGTTTCATTTTTGATTCCAAAGAGCAACTAAAAAACTATATTCACTGAAAGACTTAATAACATATTTATAATGGAATAATGTTGCCATGCCACCAACACATAGACTCTTGACGAAACTATCGAAATTTTAGGGACATTTGAGTAGATGCTGTGGATATTTAAGCAAGAAATTATATGATAGCACAAACATAATGGGGTTTCGTTTTTTACTGCTAGTTAAAGCAGTTCAGTAATAAAATTTAGTTTCATTTTTGATTCCAAAGAGCAACTAAAAAACTATATTCACTGAAAGACTTAATAACATATTTATAATGGAATAATGTTGCCATGCCACCATCACATAGACTCTTGACGAAACTATCGAAATTTTAGGGACATTTGAGTAGATGCTGTGGATATTTAAGCAAGAAATTATATGATAGCACAAACATAATGGGGTTTCGTTTTTTACTGCTAGTTAAAGCAGTTCAGTAATAAAATTGAGTTTCATTTTTGATTCCAAAGAGCAACTAAAAAACTATATTCACTGAAAGACTTAATAACATATTTATAATGGAATAATGTTGCCATGCCACCAACACATAGACTCTTGACGAAACTATCGAAATTTTAGGGACATTTGAGTAGATGCTGTGGATATTTAAGCAAGAAATTATATGATAGCACAAACATTATGGGGCTGAAAACTTTCTTGCTTGTCTCACTACTCATCGAATGTGAAACACGAATAAAAGATCATCTCAAAGTAGCGGACTGCTACTTAACAGGACGTGTGGTTAATGACTTGATTACATTTTTAAAACAGCATGCATGCCCGGATACTGGAATAGATTATTCCAATGTATATCAAAATCACAGAGAAATGACTGTAAATACTGTGCATCATTTTTTAGATCCTGATCAAACGATAAAAAGTCGAAAAGGATGAAACTGGAAATTTTCTAGTTTTGATGGAAATTATTTGAGTATTTCAACTACTACTCTTGCACTGTATTTGCGTCGAAGTGTGTATTTAAATTCTGTTGACAAAGTTTATTGCATGTTTGAGATTTAAAAATTCTGCTTCCATATCTTCTAAGTTATTTCTTTCAGCTTGGAAAAATGGGATTTACTGTTATCAGTATTTTCATCGATGATTTTAAGTGTTTTATATATTTGTTGGTGTTATATTTTTTATTTACTGTTTTATAGGTGTTTATTTACTGTTGGTGTTATAGTTATTATTTACTGTTAGTGTTATAGTTATTATTTACTGTTGGTGTTATAGTTAATATTTACTGTTATACATTTGTGAAGAATGCATTTATTGATTTGTTTGCTATTCACTTTACATGTCACAGCTAATGTGCATGCATAGTTCTCATGTTATGAGAACTGTTTAATTCATTGTAAATATCATCATTCTGTAATTTTTAATAACGGTTTGAATTTTTTAATAATGTTTTCCTCTGTTTTTCTTCTTCATTAATTTTGATTCTATTCTACAATATAAAGAAATTCAAACTAAATTATTGTTAGATGAATGTAATTATTTAAAATATTTAACATTTAAATATTATTCAGACTTTTTAATTTATCAAATTTTATAAATCTATCCCAATCAAAATGTACATTTTTGTGCAAATTTCACAATTTTTATTTGTTTATATTTTAAAAACTTTAATAAATTTCAAGTATTCAGTAATACTTTCAAAATACTTTCAGTATTTTCATCAATGATTTTAAGCGTTTTATATATTTGTTGGTGTTATATTTTTTATTTACTGTTTTATATACACATTTGAAAGGAATGTATTTGTTGATTTGTTTGCTAGTCATTTGTACATGTCACAGCTAATGTGCATGCATAGTTCTCATGTTATGAGAGTTCTTTAATTCATTGTAAATATCATCATTCTGTAATTTTTAATAACGATTTGAACTTTTTTTTTGAGTTTTTTAATAACGTTTTCACCTATTTTTCTTCTTTGTTAATTTTGATTCTTTTCTACAAAGGACTGTTATTTACTGTTTTATATATATATTTAAGGAAAATGTATATGTTGACTTGTGTTCTGTTCACTTGTACATGTCACAGCTAATGTACATACATAATTCTAATGTTATGAGAACTCTGTAAATCTTTTTAAATATTCATTCTATTATTTTTAATAACATTTTGGGCTTTCGTTCCTCTATTTTTTTCCCCCTTCATTAACGCAATTCATTTCTGCAATCTAAAGAAATTTACAGTAAATCTTGTTAGACGAATGTAATTAGTTGAGATATTTAACTTTTAAATATTTTTAAGACTTTATAATTCATCAAATTTTATAAAATTTTAATAATGAAAATGTGCAAATTTGACTATTTATATTTTAAGGATCATAATATATTTCAAATAATATTATTGCTTTTATTATTATTATTATTATTCAACGTTATTTTACGATACCATGAAAACTGAGACAAAACTTTTTCCTCGAATCTAGTAATTTTAATTTTATTATCATTTGATTATTTTTAAAATAGCTTGATTTTTTTTAGTTCCTATTGCTCTGATTCATTGTTTCGTGTCTTGTTTTATTTTCAAAGAAAATGTGTAGAAATAAGTAACCATTATGAATAGATGAATAGATTATGAATAGATGTATCTGTAATGTCTAGAATAATTATAGAACTTTTTGAATGTTTATTCAATATACGCATATGTGTTTTTCTGCTTTAAATAAATTATTTATCTTCACTGTCAAAAAGCGTCAACTTTATTATTCTCTCAGTCTGATATTTTCTTTTATCTTCCCAATTACCTTAAAAACATAAAGAAAATTGCAAATTTTAATTTACTTGCGTGTTATCAGGATAAAAAACATTATGTGTAGTAGTAATTAAATTTACATGAATGTAAACTATAATATGGCGAGATGAGACCATTTTAAGCGGCGGAATTACTAAACTAAATATTTTTTTTTTTTCAATGGCGTTCTATGAAATATATTACTTTAAAATTTAATTGAGCTATGATAACCTGATGGCAATATTTGCTTCGAGATCGGGGAAGGGGAGGTGGGATATGAACCGATTCTGCAGAAAATTCGACTTATAGACGCAGATCTTGCTATATTAATCCAGATTGCCAAATTGCATGGAAATTTCTTCTTGCTATTTTGGTGTGGAGGTTTTGAGAGGAAGTGCTGACTCAGGTGATGTCATAGTCACTTGATCATAGAAAAATTTAATTTATCTGTTTTGTCGAAAATTCACCTTCACATTGCATCGTCACATTAATTCGCAAATCTAAATTCGACGCAAACCTAATCCCTCTTGTTTTGTTTGAAAGGGAGTAGCGATTTAAAGGATGCCAAAATCCTTTGATACAGGAGTTGCAAGGACCGTTCTCAAAAAATCCTATAATAGCTGTAATTTCTTATACATATGAAATCTATCAATCCTTATAATTTATTCGTCTCTCTCCGATTGGGACAAGATAGATATAATCATTGTTCCTATATATAGTGGCATCTTGCGAAATTAAAAAAATGGAAGTTTTTAGTGATGTGAACTCTAACAGCTCATATTTTATACAATTTTACTTGAAAAATACTGTGGGAAAACAATTTTCTTTCCGCTTTCATGTAAGAATTTTATTCCTTAGCTGAAATAAGTTAAATTTCCTTCAATACTACATTAATTAATTGCTTACTTGATATTTTTTTTTCTTAGCATAGTTTATTTTAGTTGTGTTAACATTCCTTTTTGAAATATCATAAGAGGTATTTTGAGACGAACTTTATAATTTGAATCGAATCAAATGACAAGAACAAATGTAAGAAGAAAGGAAATATTACAAAAGTAAAAGTTAGTGCAATTAAAGATTTCAGTGATTCAAAGAGCAGAAAAACAGCATTTCCAATTGCGAATGCTGTTCGGATATAAAATTATGCAAACGTGTCATCTTCAGTATTTTTCATGTTTCTCAACTTTAATATATAATGAATGTCACATTTAAAAAGTAAACAATATGGTAAATTATACGATAATTTATTTTACAAACAAGCAGACTCCAGAATCTGTTTCATTTTTTTTAAAAAAAGTTTCAAATTATACATAAGAAAAACAACTTAATTCGTTGGAATATAAATTTTAAACAATATTTGATGTATCGTCATTATTTAAATTTTTTTAATGCAATGGTGCGTATTTATCTTTAATGACTGAGAAGTTTACCTAGAAAAACATTTGTCCTGAGAATTAATAATAGTTTTTAGGTTTCCTGCATATAATTATAATCGTGTTCACAGAGAGTCTGGCATAGTTCCAAAAATGGATGTTTTTGGGATTCAATGGATATTTAAAATAAAGAAATATCCGACGTTGCTCGGGATTAAAATACTTTCATTTACAATATTTTCAATGTAAAAACTACTTTTCTATAAAATATTATAATATACAAAATACTTTTATCATTTGAAACATTTTAAACTAAAATAAGGATATCGATTGAACCAGGTGATTCTTAAATAGCCGATAGCCAGTTTTCTCTATATTTATTATATTAGTATTGAAAATTTTATTACAACTCAAAATCAATTCATAGCTTCCTATCTTATATTCCTCAATAAAAATTTTGTGAAATTATTCCAATGCAAAAATTTTCATCCCTAATCATCACCTTGGCATTCAGGCTAATATAGATGATACATTACAACAGTTCGAAGTATATGATAGAAAAAATTTGCTTGTGTCTAAAAAAATATGTTTCTTTTTACTCATTTTAATTTATTATAAAACTAAGCAACAAATCTACAATATCAATTGTTGTCAAAGAACGAATGTTAACCATACGGAAAGTTAAAACATTTAAAAACCTTTAAGAATACGTTTCAGTTATTAAAAAAGCCATCATGTATTTTTAATTTATTTCATTTCACCAGATGACACAAACTTGGACATACAGAGCAACAGTGCTGTTTATGGACTTAGTTCCACAAGCTGTTCATTATGCTATTGATAGATGATTTATTTTGGTTTTGAGTATAAATATGTAATGGTCATCTCCATTCTAAATGAGATTTTTGTATTGTTTGGAAGGCGTGTCTTCTCATTGAAGAACAAATACCGATATATCAATGCACCGTTTCGAGATCTGAAAGGGCTGATGTGCAGTAAGATGAGCTCTTTTCCGTAATTCCTTTTTATGTCTCCCTTTATGTTTATTCTTCCGTTAACCTGCTGCTGTCTATTGCATCTCTTCCTTCCCTCGACAGGAAACGAGGGAACTCTCCATGAGAAGCTGTTGCCGCTCTGTTTGCTTCTTGCTTCTCATGGACAGCCAAAATCCCCCCGTGTTGGCCGTGCGTGGCGACCCTTTAAACGGGTGGCGCACTGTTGGTCCTCTGTGTATCAATCGGCTGGTAACTAGCCACCTGAGTGGTTGGTCTGCTAGGGATCAAACGAGGGGGGGGGAGTTAAGGGTGATAGACGTTTCCTGAAGTGGCCTGTGCGTATAGGTTCCGGCTAGCGCCAGGGTGGATACTGAGGCTGGGAATTCCCAGAGCCAGCAATTGCCTTCCCTTGTTGGGCTCCGTGGTGGCCGGTGCCGTCGAGGCCCGAATTTGAATTCCTCCTTGTATAGGTTTTTTTCTCTAACGTCACTGAAGCAACATCAAACTCCCGTTATTTTATCATGCATACAGATGAAACTTTTCACACACTTTCTCCGCTCCTTGTTCATAAATTAATGCTGTCTACTATTGGTGAAGTATCGGTTATTAAAAAAATGCGTTCAGACGATTTACTTATTCAAACGAAATCCAAAAAAACAGGCAGATACTCTTAGTAAGCTAACTACTTTAAGCTCATGGCCAGTAAAAATATCTCTTAATAAGACATTAAATTTCTCATAATCTAATAATCTCTTGTTTCTAATAATCTCTTGTACAACACTCTGATGCAGAGATTTCGATCCCAGGGGGTCTGTGCCGCTCGTCGCATTCACGTTCGACGGGATGGACGATTAATTCTCACAAAGCATGTTGTTGTCATTTTTGAGACGCCTGTTCACCCAAAATTTATATGTGCTGGATATTTACGCTGTAACATTCGTCCATACATATCTAATCCTCTGAGATGTTATCAGTGTCAGAGGTATGGACACTCCCGACAAACATGTCATGGTAAAGTGGTATGTGGTAAATGTTTCTCATTGAATCATGATACTAATGCATGCGATTCGGAAACATTGAAATACCCTAACTGCGCATGTGCTCATCAGCATCTTCTAAATTTTGCAGTAAATGGCAAATGGAGAAAGAAATCCTGGCCATTAAAATTAAAAATAACATATCCTTTAGAGAAGCACGCCAAATAGTTAATGATAGAACGCCCAAGTCCGGTGTATCGTATTCCTCTCTTTTAAAATCGAAACCGGAAAACACAAATGCCAGTTCAACTCAAACTGAAGAATTAGTAGCGAAGGTCGTTTGCCCTCCCCTCAAAAAACTACAACCTTTAAAAACCAATACAATACCGACGAAAAAAATTTCAACTAAATCTGCCTATTTTGTGTCTAAACTTGCAACGCCTCAAGATGCTACTTCCAGTCTTACTTCGTCTGTTGCAGTTACTGCCTCACATACAGACTTTGAGGTTTTTAATAATAACAAACCGACAAAAGAACTTCGAAAAAATTAAAATCTGCTGATATTAGCAATTCATCTACTTCCGTAGAACTTTTATCTATTAATCCATCCTCGTCAGACCTGTCTGAAATGGATATGGAGCCTACTACGCAGCTCGGCGATGTTACTGCAGGCAAAGTTAAGAAAAAATCCCTACGTAAACGTTAACTTTTACGGCCACACTTATTTCATGGAACTGTCATCGAACTGCTTTCGCAATAAAATGCACCAAATTAGGGACTTTATTAACAGTTATCACCCTGTCTGCATGGCATTTCAAGATACTTACTTGAAATCAAACGATCCAACAAAAATTAAACGTTATAGTTTGATTCGAAGAGACGGTAACTCTGATAGAGCCTCAGGTGGTGTTGCTCTTCTTGTCTCTCATAACTATCTCTCATCTTTAGTTACACTTCACACACAACTGCAAGCTGTCGCGGTCCGTATTGCGATTCCGCGTTTAATTACAGCTTGTTCTCTTTACTTACCTCCTAATTCCGCCATTAATAAACATGAACTTGAGTTGCTGAATTGCCAGCACCATTCATAATAATAAGTGATTTTAACGGTCATAGTCCTGTTTGGTGTAGTAATAGCACGAATCCTCGAGGAAGACAAATTGAGGAATTTATTTCTGATCACTCTCTTTGTCTTTTGAATAATGGTGACCAAACCCATTTTCATTTGGGTAGCAAAATTTTCCATTGTTTAGATCTTTCTCTCTGCTCAGCGCCTATTGCTCCCTTTTTCACTTTTCGAGTGGGGAATGACTTGTGTGAAAGTGATTATTTCCCGATTTTCCTCGCTCAAGTTAATATACCTGTTACAGTTCCACAACGACCTCAGCGTTATATTTTTGATAAAGCTGATTGGACGAGTTTTGCTAGCAGAGCCAAAATATCAAAGGATATGGTGGAACACCCGGACCTCGATATTGTTGTTGCTAACGTGACTTCTTCAATACTCTAAGCGGCAGATGAATCTGTTCCGAAATCTAGCACTGCTTTCTCTAAATTTCGGAAACCTTGGTGGAATAGTGAGTGCACAGAAACGCGCAGGAATCAACAAATTGCTTGGAATAAGTTCCGAAGACGGCCCTCTACAACAAATTTTATTTTATTTCAAAGAGCTAAAGCTATAACTAGACGTACTCGGCATCAAGCTGGATTAAACTTACATACAATATTAATTCTTCTGTGTCAGTGACAGATATGTAGAATCTAGTAAAAAAGGCGTGTAGAATTTATTCTGAATATCCTGTAACATATTTAAAAGTAAATGGTCAGGAAATTTGCCACTTACAGGAAATGACTAATATTTTAACAGAAACATTTTCATTTGTATGCACAGCACATTATACAGAACTATTTCTGTCATATAAGAGCAAAACAGAAAAAATTTCTCTTCAATTCCGCACAAAAAAGATTCTTGCATATAATGTCGATCTAACTGTAGAAGAATTACGTAAATAATTGTCTACAACTAAGTAAACTTCACCAGGTCCTGATGGCATCACTTATTGCATGATCTCACATTTGTCAGATGACTGTCTTGGCAATATTCTATATATATTTAATAGAATATGGAAAGAGCATTATTTTCCATCGAAATGGAAATATGCCACCGTCATTCCAATATTGAAGCCTAATAAAGATCCTTTAAATCCTCTCAATTACCGTCTAATTGCATTGACAAGCTGCATGTGCAAACTCCTTGGAAAGATTGTAAATGCACGTTTAACCTAGATCTCGGGAAGAAAAAAAAAAAAAAAAAAAAAAAAAAACCGGATGCATTTCACATTTCAGAGTGGTTTCCTCAAAGGTCGCTGTACAACAGATAATTTGATTTTATTAGAAAGTGCCACTCGTACAGCCTTTCTCAGGCGCCACCATCTGGTCTCAATTTTTTTCTATATAGTGAAGGCTAATGATAGCGCATGGCGTTATGGGATTTTCAAAGACTTCTTGAGCTTGATTTTCGTGGACATTTGCCTATTTTTATGCAAAAGTTTTTAGAACATCGTTATTTTAGAGTTAGAATGGGAAATACTTATTCTGATGTTTATTACCAAGAAAAGGGTGTTCCTCAGGGTTCAGTTTTAAGTGTAACCCTATTTATTTTTAAAATTAATAATATATTATCAGTTTTACCTTCCTGCATACAAAGATCACTTTATGTGTACGATCTTCAGATCCCTTGTTCAGGTAGAGATATGAGATTTATTGAAAGACAGCTGCAAATCATATGATAGCTTGGACAAACAAAAATGGTTTTACTTTTTCTGCTCAAAAAACTTTTGGTGTTCATTTCTGTAGAAGATAGTTACACCCAGATCCGGAATTATTTATTCAAGACACATCTTTAATCATGCAGAATGAATGCAAATTCCTTGGTGTGATTTTTGACAAAAAATTGACTTTCCTTCCCCATATTACATATTTGAGGAAAACTTGTCTCAAGTCTCTAAATATTTTAAGACTTCTCTCAAACACTGCTTGGGATGCTGATCGCACTTGCTTACTACGCGCATATAGAAGCGTCATATATTCAAAACTTGATTATGGGTGCATTGTTTACGGATCCACGCGACTTTCATACCTTTCACGGCTTAATTATATCCACCACCAGGCTTTAAGACTATGCTCAGGTTCTTTCCGCACCTCTCCAGTAATGAGTTTGTATGTGGAAAATTTTGAGCCATCTTTGACTCGCAGAATTCATATGTAGGGATGACGAATATTTTAAGAGCGGTTATTACGTAACCAATATCATAAAGTCACAAATACCAGTGATCAATACTTTTCAAAGAGGGGTGTGATTCAAATCCTTGATACGATCTTACTGGTGATATTTCGATTACAGGTTTTGAATCACGATAGAAAGTAACAATCGATACGATCTGTCCGATGGAAGATCTCGAACAGAACAGAACAGAAAAGGAGAAATCTGTGAATGGGTTGAAAAGTGAACGGACTGGTTATTCTTGAAATTATCGTATTATTGAATTGCATATCACTGAAATTTATCGGAGCGGTGACTTCACTGGAAAGTGTGAAGTCGCCGCTCCACTTCATGAGAGTGACTTTGATTTTCCGATATTCGCACTTGATGATGCACTATTCCATACAAATCATTTTTAATTGCTTGTGACATGACTTTGCATATATTCTATTTGCTGCTGGCGCCATCTATTGGTAGAATATACAACTAAAGTAAACATTTTAAAGAAATCACATATATATTTAATTCAAATTTTTCAGAAAATTGTTTACTCAATAAAGAAATTAAATAAATAGTTTTGAAAAAAAAATCAAATGTAAGAAGTAAGCTAAAATAGATAAATTAATTTAATCACACGTCACTTAAATTAGTAAATTAAATATTAATTACAATTAATAAATTTTATATTTAATACTAAGTAATAATTTTTAATTAATAATATGATTGAAATAACAGATATTTGGAACAAATATTTAAAAATAACAATAGCAAAATTATTTGTTATTCAAAAAATCGTGGATTATGCATCTCTATTCATATGCTATCCTTTTATTTTTATTTTAGAGTTTTATCGACCGAAAATAACCCTTTGAGGAAAATATTTTTGGATTACAGTATGGACAGGCTATTCAACAACCGGTCTTCATGTATTTCTCCTTTGAGGCTAAGAATTCGCCAATTACTTCCAGATGAATTTCAGACTCTCGATGTCAGCAGTAGTAATTCCTTTGTAACTCCCCCTTGGATCTGCAATAACATCACCTACATGAATCCTTTTAAGAATCTATATAAAGCAGAGATTTGTAGCTCTATTTTCAAATCTATTTTCTTTTCTCATAGACAATTATTTCATGATTATCTACCCATTTATACAGATGGCTCTAAATCTGATACAAATACTGGTTGCGCTTTTGTTTGTGAGAATAACATTATAAATTATAGATTTCATGATTTTACCTCTGAATTGACATCTTTGTATATAACATTAAAATATCTTTCAGAAAAACAATCAGTAAAAACTATTATTTACTCTGATTCTTTGAGTGCTTTGGAATTGTGGTATAAATTCCCATGATCTCATACAGGAAATTAAGCTTTTGCAATCCCACCTGCATAGGAGGGGTTTTAAAATTTTGTTCTCATGGATACCAGCTCATGTCGGCATAACAGGTAATGAACAGGCGATCACTGCAGCTAAATTTGCTACTACGTATCGTCCTCAGCCTCTTCATTATACTGATATCAAGAGAGCACTACTAAAGTGGATGCTGAAGACTTGGCAAAATGACTGGAATCAAGAAGAAAATAATAAACTCCACTAAGTAAAACCCTATATTACTACATGGACTTCATCCTTCAACTGGAAATTTGATGTGATTTTAATTCGACTGCGTATCGGTCATTCACATATCACACACAGACACTTACTATTTGAAGAATCTCCACCTGTTTGCAGTTCATGCAATGTTCCAGTGAATTTTAATTCCATATTTTAATTGAGTGTTCTGATTTTTACAGAAACCGTGTCAACTTTTTTAGCTCCTCTGATTTTAATTTGTCTTTTCGTCTAGGAGACCTCACCTAAATTTATTCCCGTTCGTGAAGAAAATCGGAATTTTTAGTAAAATTTAAATTTACTCTTATAGTTTTACTTACTGTGTTACTGGTTTTTAGATGAATTTTATGGAACTAAATATGAAATCTCAATAAGTGAACTGTGTTTTCGGTGCAGCATATCCTAGAAAAGGACCTTGCGCCAGAAAATTACCACATCCAACCAACCAATCATTTCACCAGATCAGACAAACTCGGACATAAAAAGCAACAGTGCCGTTTATGAACTTAGTCCCACAAGCTGTTTATTATGCTATTGATAAATGATTTATTTTGGTTTTGAGTAGAAATATGTAATGGTCATCTCCATTCTAAACGAGATTTTTTTTTATTGTTTAGAAGGCGTAACTTCTCACTGAAGAATAAATACAAAGATATTAATGCACTGTTCACTTCAAGATTTCAAATTTTACTTTGAAACGAGACCAGATTTTACTTTGAAAGGGGTGATGTGCAGTAATGTGAGCACTTTTCCGTAAATCTTTTTTAAGTCTTGAACTTCACTTCCGTCCCGTTGGATGCATTGTCTTTCATGTTTTTTTTCTCTGCTTGCCGTTTTGGATCTTATAATTTTATATTAGTTCGAAACTTCTATATTGCAAATAATCTGAATACACGTTGTTACTAAATGTATGTATCTTCTCCTTCATCTTTCATCTCAACCTCCCCCTTTAGGAAACAAGAAACCCTTGAAGCATGCGCAAAAGTCATAAGGATTGACAGCAGCAGTGTTTCTGTAAATTGACAATATGAATCCAGCTTCTAATTTGATATCTGTTTAAAGAAAATGCTAACACTTTGTTTCAGTATTGCTTAGGTGAAAATAAAAATGTTCAAATTTTGCGAAATGAAAAATAAATTTTTAATTAAAAGCCAATGATTTATAAAATTAAAATGTTGTATATGAGTATATTTTGCTGATGACTCAAAACAAAAATTTGTTTACCATGAGTGAAATTTTGAGTGCAAAATACGAGAAGGTGATAAAGTATATCTTTTATCAATTCCTTAGAAATTTTATAAAATGGCTCCAAAATTTTAACCTTTTCCTTATGGGCTATGCATTTTTTAAATGAGTAAATTAACTACTAATGAAGAAAAATGAAAATAATAAACTCTTGGCCATGGAAGTATAAAAAAAATCTTGAAATTATTTGAGAAGGCGGGAAAATATTTTTCTGTTGCTTCGTCGGAATTTCTATTCTGAAACAAAATTTTAATTATATTAATTTTAGGATTATTTAAACAAATTGTTTTGCTGCTGTTGTTAGTAATAAATCGATACACCAGTGATAATTCTAATTCTATAATATTAAAAGAAGACATAAAAGATTAATTACATGTTATTTCATGGCCTGTAAAGGCAATTAATTTCAACTAAGAAAGTAACCAATATGTTTCGAAATTATCATTTCAAGAAATATTTAAATTAGTAGCATTAATTAGAAATAATCAAGTAGAATTAATTATAAATGATCTAATTTATTAAAATATTTATGAGTTAATTTAATCATGCTTATGTTATTAAATATTTTTTATTATGTTACTGTCTATAAATTTAATCTTACTAAATGTTTTATTTATCTTAAAAATTTAAAATTTTGATTGTGAACATAATCTATATTTAATGCAATCAATTTTTAACTATGTTTCCCACTTACATGCAAGCCTGACTGACAAAAGTTTTCATAATATTTACTTTTAAAATAGAGAGAATTTTAGTCACTTTTGGATATAAACATAGTATTGGTGAACATCTAGTAATTAATTTTAGAAATATCTGCTTTGATATGGGAGAGTTTTAAAGTAAAGAGTGTTGGATAAATTCCTGCCGTTATTTTAAGTGTGAACAAAGCAAAATTAGTTAGGATGAAACATTTTTGACAATGCATACATTGTCTTTTTGTTAATAGTCTTAATGCATCTATTTAAAATTAAAAAGCTTTCTTATATATAAAATATATATCAAGAGCTAAAAATGTTGATATGCTTATATTAATTAGTCCCAACCATTTTAATTGATTTTAATTTTTAGTAATTAGGTCACAAAATTTTTTTAAGTAATTAGGTAATTAGTAATTTTATATATATTTCTTGCATGTCATTAATTTTCGGTGATCAAAAAACTAGTTAATAAATTCTTATTGAGAAATTTGTTTATTTAATACCAATGATATTGCAATTATTGAGCAAAAATAATGTATTATTTCGGTAATGTTCTTTCATTTTCCATTCTTTTTGAATCCTTTTGTCCTTGCAGAATATATTTTTTCTGCAAAACACTTGGAATTATTTTGTCTTGATGTAATTAGGTGAAATAATCAAACGTCTGCAAGAAGAGATAAAATAAGCAAAGCCCACTACTGCATTTCAGTTTAAAGAGATAGTTTTAGTTTTACTTCCTGTTTGATTTTGCATAGATATTTTTTTAATTAAATAATGCTTTATGCATTATTTAACTTAATTCATGTTCATAACATAAGAACTTTGTAGTCAAATTTCTACTCTCTTCCTCATGTGTTAGAATTTAAGAAATTTTTTACAGTTGTGTGTTTTTAATGATAGTTCAAAATTTCAATACTTTAAAAACTTAACTGCCGATTAGTGAAATAATTTTAGTAAAATTTTGATTCTGTAATAAGAACACTTTAGGAAACGAATTTGAGGGGGGGGGGAACCTCAAGAATTCATTATAATTATAATCGTGATTTTTGAAATCTTGTATAATAATAATAGTAATTTTTTATTTTTAAAAAATTATGTTTTTATCCGTGTCCTTAAAATTAAAAATGTATGAAACACTGAAAGTAATATAAATGAAGAATTAATTATTATAATTATCTTAAAATACAATTAAATGCATAAACTATATACAAATATTCTATATATAAATATAGTCTTTGACCACATAAAGCAGAATCCACTCAGCAAATATAATTAAAGAATGGAGAAAGTTAGCAATATCAGCTCATTCAAAATATCACTTACTTTTGGGGAAAAAATGGTGAAAGAAATACTTGTCAATGATATAAAGGAAGTTAGACTCTGATTTCTTGATCTCTTTATGGAAAAGAAATTTCTCTTAGAAAAGGAAATTGATGAAATTAAATATAAAGCTAATGCAATTATTTGTTGGATAAACCATAAATTTTTCATTATTAGCAAAATTAATTAGTTGGGAAAAGTTATTAAGGAAAAAATCTGAAACGAAATGAAACTGCTTGGACAAATCTATGAAGAGAAACTATCTTTTATTTTTATATTTAATAATAATAATAATTGATTTTTCGAGAAATTGGAATGTTAATGAAATAGCAGAACCACCCCCCCCCCTTCTTATATTACTAACTGCAGTGTATTCAAATAATTTAAGATATACGATTAAAGTATTTTAATAAGATGTTTCTAACGAAACTTGCATAAAAAACATTTTAAATACCATATTTTCAATGTTGTTGAGAAATAATCACCAATTCCTGGTAGTATTTTATGCATATATTTGTATAAAACAGGACACTTACTTAGTACCCAACTTTATTTCATCCGCATTGGAGTTCTACAATAATAATAAAAGATATTAGGTTACGGTTGATTCTTATTTTTTCTCAAAGATGCTCAAAAAGTACTTATAAAGTGCCTATTTTTTAAGATAAAATTAGTCTACGCATGAAGATATGTATCCTGTGGATAATCATTTAAAATTCTCTTGTCACTGCTACAATGAAAGAATTCAAAATGACTTATAATTTTTCTGTCCATATGCTTCACGCATTGTAACATTTGATTCATGTCTTCTCTTTTTTCACATTTTAGATGACAAAATAAATTTAATAAAAATGCCTGTATTAAGAAATTCGAAATAAATTCTCTAAAAAAAACATTTTTAAAAAAATAAGGGGGGAAAAAAGTTTGCAAAATAAAGTAATTTTTGAAGAAGTACGAAAGTCGTCTGCTGAATATTTAGTGGCTGTTAGAAGAAAATATTTTGTGCATGTGAATTTAAACATTTGATTTATATAATTAAAACTTTGTTATGAAAGAATATGAATTTTTTGTAAAAATATCTTTTCAAAATATTTTGTTAGATTTTGGTATTCTTATAAATTATGTCAAGTTTTTGAAAATTCTGCATTTTATATTCTCTTTGTTTACTATTTGAATGAAGTAGCTTGTAAATCCTCTTCCAAAATGACTATTTTTTGAATAAGTTGAAAAAAAAATTTTTTTTTTCATGTACTTTATTTAAAAGGGTTGATGGTGAATATCTACCATCTTTAAATTATACTACTGAAATGTTTGAATCTCAATTAATGAGTCCCAAAATAAAAATCCATGCCATGAAAATTCATAAAAACTGTGTTAAAAAATATATATATAAGCGAAGCGTTGAGTTTGACTAATTATCGCCCTTAAAATGACACCGCTGAAAAAATTCACATTAACTTTGAAACATAAAAATGCATTAATAAAAATTCTAAAAACTGTATTTTATGTTAAAAAAATATTTTATAAGCGAAACATTGAGGTTATTAAAAAATTCATCTGCAGCACATTTAGTTTAATTCTAACAAAAGAAAAGTTAAAATATTTGAGAAATCAATGCTTGACATATTCATTTTTATAGAAATCTTTTTTTTTTTTTTCCTTTACAAAATATGAAATCATGTTTCAGTATAATTAATTTTTTAAAAAATGAAATAAAATTATATCTGAGAATTTTTTAAAAATTATGTACTTGAAAGATGTGAATGATAATTTTTGTATTATTTACTGCAATTTTTGAATTTAAATTAAATTTTGAGGGGGGAAAAAAGACGATACCATAAATGATTTCATTAAAACATTTATTTACAAACTTATTTATTGAAATAAAAAAAATTCTGCAACAATCTAATATGATATTCATTACACTGTTAAATGATTTAACTTTTCTCTAGCCTTTTTTGAAATAATTATTCATTTTTACCATAAAAATTTCTTCTTCAAGTAGCACTGTGTTCAGTCAATCAACTAAAAAATTTATTATCAGCTTATTTCTATAGATATGTATATAAATTAACAAATCATTGATTAATAAATCTCCTCCTCTTTTAAATAAATCTTTTACTATTTTTTGTTTTTTTCAAGTCCTTGCAACTGAAAAGCAGGCTTCTGTCCAGCTTTTAATTAGGTGCAAAGCATTGCTTCCTAGATTAACTAGTTGAGAATATAAATAATTTATATTTGTTCAGAATGAACCCAATTTGCTTCTATTTTTTACTGAAATTGAAATTCTGTACAGTTGTATATTCTTGATCACTTAGGCCTCATTTTCAGACTCCTGTGCAGGTTTTATGCTTCTAGAGATACAGAGATAGAGGTTCCTAGAGAAAACGTACTTTTTCTCTTTTGCAATATAGCAGGTTTCTTAATCCTTTTTATCGAGTGAAGATTATTTTACTTCATAAGTCTGCCCCAAAATGAAGCAAAATAAAAGAGTTCATGTTTTTACCCCCCCCCCCTTTTTCATTCGACTGAAACCAAAATTTAAATATACCAAAAAAAAACCAAACCAATTACACCTTTAGTAGCAAAAAAAAAAAAAAAAAAAAAAAATCGAGCTTCATTCAATTAGTTGTTCCGTTTTTTATTTATCACGGTTACATTCATGCGTATGCACAGACGGTCAGCTCATTTACGGATCTTATACAAAATTTCCAACTACTATATCTATATCAAGTTTTGATTCAAAGCAACTTTTGATCTCTTTGCTTCTAGTTTAGGTTCTAAATCTGTGAAAATTTATCTATCGAGTTTTTTGTGTTTTGAAATTATTTTATTTCTCACATTCAGGTAGATAAGAATTCTAAAAATGCATTTTTTGATTGCTGATTTCAGGGATGGTGACTGACTTTCTTTTCCTTTTAATAAACGCAATTAAACTAATGATAAAAAAAAGAAAACTTTATAGTCTGAAAACAAATCTTTAATATAACAGACAAAGTATTTCACATCTCAATCGCCACATACAATTTTATTTTTATTTTCTATAAGATTAAAAAAAAAAAAAAAAAATTGCCCAAATAAAGTGATTGATACATTTTTTTCTTCTTTTGCTTACATTACACTAATAGTATTATATCCAATTTTTCAGTTTTCAATTGCACCATATTCCGCTAAAAGCTTAGGTAAAATTTTCAATGCAGCAAGGAACTTACTTTTAAATTATAATACATAAGAAATAGAATAAATAACAAATAAAAAAAAAAGGAGCAATTATTTTACTAAAAATTGCATCTCTTTAAACAAATGAAAATGATCAATTAGACAATGCATCTCTGCTTACAATGAGAAGTGTCTAAATTTTCTAAACAGTATATAATATTGCGATGTATATTTAAATTACTTACATTTTTTTAAAAAGTAATTTTAAATAATTTAATTTATTATTTAACAAATTTTTGCTCTGGAACAGAAAAGTTTTTAATAAAAGAAATTACAAGAAAGTTTTTAATATAAAAAAAATAAAAATAAAATCGGATTTTTTTTTTTATGTTCATAAGGGAGCATTTCATAAAGATCTAATTTCTAAGCAATACATGCTTAAAAAAAAAAAAAAAAAAAAAAAAACTACACCGGGCTTGTAATAAAACTTAATATAATTTCGGGTTGATTCTTCATATTTCATTAATGTAAGAAGTAACGCACACCTTCCTATTCAGTTCTTTGGAGGAACATTCTTTTCCTCATCAGTTGAGAGTTTTTTAACATCAGTAAGTGTCTCATCTTTCGAGCTTTCCTCACCATCAGCATTCGTACAGGGGTCATCGAAGAATTCACAGAACCTTTTCAGTTTATGAGTTCTCTCTTCGACTCCCAGTTCTCTGTGATTTTTTGTCATGTATTCTAAAACATCCGTCTTTAGTCTTTGCCCGTCTTCTTTGGATAGCATGGCTTCTCGAATACACACTTCAACGATAGGCCATTCGCCTTGGGAGATGGAATCGCACAAAAGACTAAAAACACGCTGACAAAAGACAAGTTTTACTCGGTCAGCAGCCTGTATATTTCTGAAAATTACTTTGATAGTTTCAGAATCTTGCATATGGAAAAATTCTGGCATGAAATAACCATAAAACGCACATTCTCTGTTTACAAATACTTCTCTGAAACTGCCAGGACTCTTCAGAAAAAATTCCTGAAACAATTTCGGATTATAGTAACCTGAAGTTCTAATGACCTGAAGCATACAACTTAGCAAATCTTCATACATAATTTTAGGAAGAAAGGTCCAGATAACATCAGCGACTTCCAAGAAAAGATTATTCAATGGCCAATCTAGACAGCTTGCTAAAATGGTGCAAGGACATTTTTTTAATGCCAGCATCTGCTGCTCGAGATTCATCAAGGACAACAAATAAAATAAGACATCAGAGAGATTCTGTTTCGGAAAGTCAAAAAGCTTTGTTTCAGATAAATATCTAAACCGTTTATTTAAAACAGAACAGATAGTAAAATATAAAGAAGACTCTCGTTCTCTGTTAGAAAGTTTTTGAAAAAAATATCTAGCCGCTGCTTTATTGCCTTGGACAGCCAGCTGCTTGAATGCATACTGATAAAAGGATAACTCTTCCGGTAATCGAGTCTTAAAGACTAAATACATAAGAAATAGAATAAATAACAAATAAAAAAAAGGGAGCAATTATTTTACTAAAAATTGCATCTCTTTAAACAAATGAAAATGATCAATTAGACAATGCATCTCTGCTTACAATGAGAAGTGTCTAAATTTTCTAAACAGTATATAATATTGCGATGTATATTTAAATTACTTACATTTTTTTAAAAAGTAATTTTAAATAATTTAATTTATTATTTAACAAATTTTTGCTCTGGAACAGAAAAGTTTTTAATAAAAGAAATTACAAGAAAGTTTTTAATATATATATATAAAAAAAAAAATCGGATTTTTTTTTTATTTTTTATGTTCATAAGGGAGCATTTCATAAAGATCTAATTTCTAAGCAATACATGCTTAAAAAAAAAAAAAAACTACACTGGGCTTGTAATAAAACTTAATATAATTTCGGGTTGATTCTTTATATTTCATTTAATGTAAGAAGTAACGCACACCTTCCTATTCAGTTCTTTGGAGGAACATTCTTTTCCTCATCAGTTGAGAGTTTTTTAACATCAGTAAGTGTCTCATCTTTCGAGCTTTCCTCACCATCAGCATTCGTACAGGGGTCATCGAAGAATTCACAGAACCTTTTCCGTTTATGAGTTCTCTCTTCGACTCCCAGTTCTCTGTGATTTTTTGTCATGTATTCTAAAACATCCGTCTTTAGTCTTTGCCCGTCTTCTTTGGATAGCATGGCTTCTCGAATACACACTTCAACGATATGCCATTCGCCTTGGGAGATGGAATCGCACAAAAGACTAAAAACACGTTGACAAAAGACAAGTTTTACTCGGTCAGCAGCCTGTATATTTCTGAAAATTACTTTGATAGTTTCAGAATCTTGCATATGGAAAAATTCTGGCATGAAATAACCATAAAACGCACATTCTCTGTTTACAAATACTTCTCTGAAACTGCCAGGACTCTTCAGAAAAAATTCCTGAAACAATTTCGGATTATAGTAACCTGAAGTTCTAATGACCTGAAGCATACAACTTAGCAAATCTTCATACATAATTTTAGGAAGAAAGGTCCAGATAACATTAGCGACTTCCAAGAAAAGATCATTCAATGGCCAATCTAGACAGCTTGCTAAAATGGTGCAAGGACATTTTTTTAATGCCAGCATCTGCTGCTCGAGATTCATCAAGGACAACAAATAAAATAAGACATCAGAGAGACTCTGTTTCGGAAAGTCAAAAGGCTTTGTTTCAGATAAATATCTAAACCGTTTATTTAAAACAGAACAGATAGTAAAATATAAAGAAGACTCTCGTTCTCTGTTAGAAAGTTTTTGAAAAAAATATCTAGCCGCTGCTTTATTGCCTTGGACAGCCAGCTGCTTGAATGCAAACTGATAAAAGGATAACTCTTCCGGTAATCGAGTCTTAAAGATACAACTGAATTTATATTCTTCTCCTTTCAGAAGGTAAGCCCAATAATATCTCAACTGCAACTCTACAGAAAAATAAAATTGTTCTTTCAAATGCTTTTTATACTCTTCAGAGACTTCTTCCCAGAGAAGTGGAATATAATCTTCAAGGCAATATAAACATGCTAATTCGTAGCGTTTTGTGACATCAAACATTTTAAGAACAATCAGTTTTTCTGCTGTTTTCCGATAATCTATAGTGCCCATACAGGTCCAGTGTAAGTGTTTTAAAGAATGGAAACTGAAATCATCATGTTTATCAGGTAAAATATTTTCATGGTATGTTTGCCAATGTAATATTTCGGAGCCAATGACCCTGACAAAAGGAATCATTCGCTCCTTTAGTGACGCCGGCAAAATTTTTGAAACTTTGTCGCTAATCTCATCTGCAACAAGGTCAAAATTGTCTAGAAGACTCCAATTTGAATTTAATGTATCGATGCACAGACTGACAACCACTCTCTTAAGAGCAATTTCTTCCAGTGGCAACAAGATATCTCGAAATAGTCGTTTCTCCATCGTAGTAATAAAAAGGAATAATAATAGTAAATGCAGTTAAGAATAATTGCATTGACAAATATATGACAACTTTTGTGTGCTATCCTAAATTAAAACTCCTGATTTGACATATTATTAATCTGAACTGATTTGCAAAAAATCTGATGAACAAGTTTTTGACATTCAATATCCTTATTCTTTTTGATTCTTAAAAAAATATTAACATATAATACAGTTTGAATTGCATGCCAGCCAATTCATTATGGAACGTTTGCTCAGATTTTATCTTCTATGCAGAACAGCATCCGACACTTTACCTGCAAGGGAACACAAATGCTTTTAAAGATCTTTTTGAGATAAATATCAGATTACATTTAAAATGTCGTAGAATCATATTATAAGAGCAAGTGTATCAAATTCAAATAGTAAACACTTTCTCCCTACGAATTAAGTGAATGTTCACATAACCATTTTCAAAAGAAAGAAACAGTTATAATTTCATTTTGCAGATAAATACTTCTAAACTTTATTGTTGTTTTACATTTAATATTTTATCAGCAATTTTATTAGATAACATACAGAGCCTTTAAAAGATGTTAAGAAATTGATTCAAATCAGAATATGCAGAATACTACAGATATTTATGGATTCTTATAGAAACCAAATATTTTGAACTCCAAAACCAAATATTTAGCATTGATTTTCATTTCATACCTATATAAGCAGTTTTTAAATAGTAAATGTATTAAGTGGAAATACCAAATCATTTAATTGTGGGTCATCTTCAAAAACTGGTTTCAATACTTCTTATAAAAAAGGAAAAAAATTAAAAAAATTTTTAACAAAATGATCAAAAACTCTACAGTTTTTTTTAAACACAATCTAAGCATTCTAATACAAAGTTTGCTTTGGATACCGAGCCATTCATATTCAAAAAATTAAACAGACAATAATTCGTCCTAGGACATGGATTCAACAATTCGCTATTAAGAAACATGGTGAAATAATTATAAGAATATTCAAAATTTAAATGATATTTAGAAATGAGTTAGAGTAAATACAGTAAATCAAATAAAAATACAAAATCAAATTACTTTGCAAATAATGGGGAAAAAATCTTGACCCCTTCCCTGTAAGTTGCCCATCTAATAGTTCAAGCTTGATTCCATACAGCATAACTTTTGCAATGAATGGCAATATAAAACAAATTGGCATAACAGATAACAGGTAAAAATGAATGATTTCATTTACAAACAATGATTATTTACGTGGCTGTGTAGTGGATGCAATCACATCCATATTGTAGTACTTCAGTATTCATATAGCAATTCTGTTAGACATATTCTTAATTTCTCATATTTTAAATATAAATTATTATGACTGTTAAGGGGAAAAAAAAAAAAAGAAAGAAACAGTCAGCCCTGACAGGGTGGCCAGCATTTCTGCTAATTGAATTTCCTTGACTTTTTCAGATTTTTTTTCAAAAATTTCCCTGACATTTTCCAGATGTTTTTAATATCTTCAGAACGTTGTCGCTTTATTCAATTCTTTTTAACTATTGCACAATATGTTCTTAACCATATTTGAAAAATTGTTTCACTCTTTTAACTAAAATCAATGTAAAATAAAATTTAATTCTCAGAAGAAAAAAAAAAACTATCATTTTCACTTATTGAAATTTCAGATAAGTTTCAATTATGTAAAACCCTTCCCTTTTTTTGCATATTAACCACCACTAGAGGGTACATGCCCGTCTAGACCATCTTTCAACTGACCAGTCGTATTCTAGAACTGTTTGTCAAATTTATTCCTGAAAAATATAGTACAAAAATATATACACATTGGTGGTGTGAATACGCACAATATGAATACACATAGAATGAAACTGTTTCCTTCCAGTGGCGTCTCCTCTATCCATACTGTTAACCAACACATCAATCAGAACTGAACAAAAATTTTACTGACAGAAAAAAAATTCATTTACAAATAAAAGAAAATCTCTGCATCAAAATAAGAAAAATTCTTCAATGATATCAAAATTGCATTGACTTGTAGTTCATCAACTATTATTTAAAAAAAAAAAAAAATGCCTGCATGCTAGCTAAATCTTAACCCATCAAAAGAGAAAAAAGTGGAAAATTGGTCAATATCAATTTATTTCTCTATTGTATAAAAAGAAAAATGTTTTAGAGATATACATGAAAAAAAAAAGATAGTATAAATGACTTGTAAATTTTGGGGGCTAATAGTTTCATATACATCAAAACATATATATATATATATAAATAAAAATTTTTTAAAAAAATCGCTGCCCTTCCTTAAAAGAAATTTTTTTTGAAAAAATTACAAGAGAAATGTGTACCTACTATAAACAAATTAATCTCTCATGTTTAATAATATTTTTAAATAAAAACAAAATAAAAATTTTTTTATAGAAAATATTAGCAATAATGTCGATTTAATGCCATATCCATAGCATTCATTCATATGAAAAAATTAGTTATCTGTTTTCATAATGTTTAAAGATAAGTAAAAAAGACTTTTAACGGAAATAATAGCAATAATGTCCTATACTTCATAATTCAACAAAAAGATCTCCGAGAAAAAAGACCAAAATAATAATAATAAATAAATATATTGTAAAATACTTATTTAATTAACATAAATTATTCTGGAATTATAATATTGAATCAAAATTTTAGAACAAATTTTGAATATCAATATCAAAAATTCATACTGCTGCTCTCATAACACACGGTATGATCCATCTGACATTCGAGGGAAGAATAGCTCCATATATATATATATATATCTTTCTAAATAAAAGAGATCCATTAAAACTTAAATTCATAACAGTAACAGGAGTTGAGCTTTAATTAGGCTGCCTTTTCCCACAGTATGCAAAATCATTTTCACTAATTATGTTGATAACTTGTTGCTCCGAAAAAAAAGCAAACAAAAAACTTTCATCAAAAATATAATATATTTATACATATATGCAATAAATTAGTAGATATGGTGGTTAATCTTTCTTTCATAGTCTGTTTTAGATTATCAGTAAGTTTAATTTTCATTAGTTACCAATGATGTTTCATTCTACTTATGATAAAATACCAGCGCATTATCATGTTTTATAAATATTACCAATTTATATTTAAATAATAAACTAGTTTTATAATAAATTTTCCTGACTTTTTCTGACATCCCGAATATCCATGACCACTCTGTATAAGTTAAATTTTAGTTAACAACATAGATATTTATTTGCCAAATAAATTTAAGATCATACAGATTGCATTAAACAGAATACGTACATTTTTATTATCATTGTAATCAGAAGATATATTTTATTAACACAGTTTAATTTTGATCAATCAATTATTTGTTGAAAAGTGATGCTTCAAGTTTTGATATAAGAAAACAATTAACATCATTTTGAGAATTTAATGAAGTTTACAGCATGAGAAAGCATTTTAAAAATTTAATTACCCATAAGTGAGGCCTTTATTGATAAGACTTCAGAAATAAATAAAAACAGATTGATTTTTCTCATTGGAATTTGCTCTATCTTGACATGTGCAGTATTAATAGGGAAGCAGCTCACATCTTGATTATTTTCATCACATATTCATCACCTGAAAAATTACATAAATAGTCACAACAAAACATCAAAATTTCCTTAAGTAGTATTTTGTATTTTTTTCTCTCTCACAATTTTTTAATATCGCTGATAGCATTAAATCTGCAACAAGCTCAAATCTCATCTCGCTTAAATTATTACATAAATACAGTTCCACATATTTTTGTAGGAACTGATGATTCATTTAGTCCTTAATTTGTAGCTTAATCATTATAACTGATTTGATAACCCCATCAAGCTTGCTTTTCCAAGTAAGTACCTTTTTTACATATAATTATGTTTTTGGAAAAATCAGACATTTCTAGCTGAGCTGAGCATACATATAAACTTAACTATATAAGCTAATTACCATTACTCAAAGAAAAAATGAATATAGTATAAACCACAAAACTACAGGCATACATAAATTTAAGTTTATGGCGTTTTCTACTAAGATTTAAATGTTAACCTATTTCAGTTAGAAAACACTTTGAGATAAACAAAGATAAAAAATATAAGGGTTTTCTTTAAAAAAAATCTAACTTACTTACAAATGATGATGATTTTTTCTTCTTTTCCGCTTTACTGAAGTTTTTTACCAGCAATTTTTTGAAATATTCGTAAGTTTTTTAGAATAGAAATCAATATTGATCTTTCTGAAAACAAATCAAGTATTTCAAACTATCTCTAATTTTCAACGAAGATTTTTCATAGATTTGAAATGCAAGAGATGTCTTTCTTATTTTAATCAAAAACACAAAAAGAAACGATTGAAATCATTCTAATTAAATAACAGAAAAAAAGAATTTTAAAAAAGTGCCGCTCCTGGTAAATCTGAACAAATGACAAGACGCTTGTTTGTTTTGCTTGATGATGATAATGTTTGTTGATGAACAGTTTCTTGGATATTTAAAAGACTGCTCATGTTTTTTATTATATTTATGAAACCATTAAAAATTTGCATCAAATAGATATAAAAAAATGGCATATTCATGCTTAAATCATGAAATTTTTTTAATAAATTAATTTTTATAGGGGTTTGTTTACCTTTCGTATCGGCAAATCTGACTACTGCTTATTTCCACACAGCTCTCTTAGGTAAACTCTGCATAAAGCGGTATACGCAGTAACGTATTTCTAATGGCGTACTGATGCATGCATTTGTTATGGGATGTAGCAGTACGGACAAGCAGACGATTTTTACCTTAGAAGTGTTTTTCGCTTCTGTTTCTAAACTAACTCTCGGCTTAGTTGACAGTAAAAATAGCCCGAGAAAAATTAAGAACAAGAAATAATGTATGGCAAATATAAATTGATGAATTAAAATAAACTAGGGAAGGAGGGCATTTCTCATGCATAATTTACTTATAACTAACTTTATTGCTTTCTTTTCGTGTAATGAGTGAAAGTATGAAATTATAGAATTAAGGGTGAAAATAAATTAATAATTGAAAAATATAAAGAAAAGAGGTTAAGTACGAAATTATATTAATAATTAATGAAAAAGATAATTAAATGATATCAAATTGAAAATAAGAGATCAAAAAATATTACTTAATCTTTATTCTCATTTATTAATGTTTAATTGTGCATTTATTTCCTTGAACTGTAGATTTTTCCTAGGAATCATGAACTAATATATATATTTCTATGCTACTTTGAACACAATATTGTAATCTTACTAATTAACCCTTACTTACACAGTTAACTTACTTAAAGAGTACTCCGGTCTTAAAAAACCCCTGAATAAATTCAATCGAAAACAGGTGGTTAATACCTGCTACTTACCTAATATCTTTTCAATTATTCTTTTCAGATAATTAAACAGAAAAAAGTTGAATATCACAAATTGCCATGTTTCTTTTACAGATTATTTTCAACAAGTCTCATGTGGTGCACTGAGTGCTACACTTGTGTAACAATGTAATTATTTATTTTCAACCTTCGTATTTTCTTGTTTTTTTTATATAGTTATAAAGCCTGGTGAAAAATTTTCAGTTGATGAGAAATTAGAGCCATTCTGTGGTAGTTTTTCTTTCATTCAATATATACCACTGAAACCTGATAAATATAGGATAAAGAAGTTTGCACTTGTTTATGCAAAGGCTTTTTACACTAGCAATCTTGAAGTATAATGAGGGCCACAACCTGACAACCCATATCATGTTTCAAATAAACCTGCTGATATAGTTAACAGATTAATTGACCATTTAAAGGATGATGCAGAAATCCAACAACCAGTAACTGGTACCCATCATTGCTAAGTAAAAAAATCACCTTGCCAGGAACAATAAGATCAAGCAAAAAGGAAATTCCTTCCGAATTTCTTCCATCCAAAGCAAGACAAGTTGGTTCTACACTTTTTGGATTTCAAAAAGATAAGTCTTACCTCATATATACCAAAGAAAAATAAAGCTGTTATTATAATGAGTGTAATGTACAATGAATTACAATGGAGTATTGGAAATGAGACAGGAAAACTTTATGTAATTTTTGATTATAATTAAACAAAATGTGTTGCAGACAAAATTGATCAACCAGAAGGGAAGTATACTGTTTCAAGAAAAAGTTATAAATGGCCAATATCAATTTTTTATACACTGCTAAATGTAGCAAGGCTAGATAGCCAGATTATTTTTCAAGCTTCAGCTCCTGAATCAGTTTCCATGTACAGAAGATGTTTCTTAAATAATTTAGCTTTAGCTCTTTTCAAACCACAATAAGAAGCCGAAGCTTGATTGTAAACTAACCTGTCATAATAAAAAAAGCATACTGGCGAAAAAGATATAGCCAAAGAAGAAAGTTTGATGTAATCCTTGCAGATATGCCTAAAACAACAATAAAATTTGATTTGCTCATACTGCAAAAAATTTCACATATAAAAAAATAGATTAATGAAGAATGTGATTTGACCAAATGAAAAATTTGTAATGCAAGTTTTCTTTCTTATAATATCTATTTTTATTACAGATTTTCATGAAATTGCATATAGCATATTATTTTATACATTATAAAGATCAAATTAATATTAATAAATTTTTACTTCATTGCTTAGCAAATTTTGTAATTGTTTCAATAATTTTTCATTGAATAATACAAAAATATACGACTTTACAACTTAAAAATTAACTGGCACTTAACATGCACCAACTGTGTAACAACGTAAGTTTTCCCTACCTGAGTAAAAAAGGTTAACAGAATCTTTAGTAATTTCATTACTGACAGTTTCACTTACACAACTATTATTCATCTAAAAAATATTCATTGGTAAAGGCATTATTTCTAGTTAAACTAAAGAAAATATTCCATAAAAAATTTCTGAATTTGTAAAATTTGGAGTTTTTTTTAAAAAAGTAAATCATTTCATAATTCTGTATTGAAAAATAATGAAATCCTTAAAATCTCCTTTCATTCTTTTTTTCAGCAACAGATCCTGGAAAGATTCTTAACAGAAGATAATGCAATAAGCAATTTATCTAAAAAAAAATAAATAAACAGTACTGAAAATACACTGAACAATTGATAATTTTTCCTCTCGCTCTACTTCTGTTGTTGTATGAGGACATTACACAGCATTTAAAATATATACTTCAGATTCGGGGGGGGGGGATAATAAATTGATCTTATGAAGAATTCTCTTTTTTTGTCTGACCAAATTAAAGATTATATTCTACGTAGGAGAAAAAGTTTGGAAGTAGAATTTTCAGAAGATTCTTCTGGAAAAACAAAACCTAATAAATATATTCTCCATAAACTTCTACTTTTAAATAAAATGTTATTTAATTCAAATTGTTTCCAAATCTAATGTAGGCATAATAATTAACACAACCATAAATTTGGTGGTCTCATGCTGATCTAGTCACCAGAAGCTGGTGTTCTACTATTTTCTCGCCAAATAATGGCATTGATTGATTATATCCTTCAGGAAGGAAAGTCAGCAAACTCTCTTCCTCTCATATTGGAGGAAGAGAAATCTTGTTTATACAGTAAACCAACTTTTAAGGTAGTAAATTGTTTTGACAAAAACTATTTCAAAATTTTTTCTCCTGTCAATTTTCTAATATCATTTTATGTTCGTTTCAAATGAAAACATTTTATTTCAAACAACTTTGTACAAATAAAAAAAATTATCTTTCAAATCCTGTTACTTCATAAATGTGTTTGTAAAATATTTAATTTTATTTTTAATTTAAGTAATTACTGTTAATTAATACTAAGGGGATATTTTAAAATTGTCTGTTGTTGAAAACTTTTGCTCATGCATTTGTATTGTTGTAACTAAACTCTGTGAAAATTTATTATTTTCTTTTAAAAAAGTAATTTGAAATTAAAAAATATAAAAAATGCATATGTTTAATCATAATGAGTATTATCTTTCAACATTTTTTGACAAACTCTGGAACATATCTTTGTACACTTACAATTATAAATCATATTCTGATCTCAATTATTATGTTCCAAGAGACATCAAATGATTATGGTCTGATTCCATAGAATAGATATGAAAATTTGGACTATATGGGTACAATTTCTATCTTTTTAATCCAAATGCAAATATGTTTGTAATTCAGCTTTGTTTTAAAAATAAATTTGCAAAGGGATATTGAATAAAAAAACTTACAACAATTAAGCATATTAATAAAATTACCATATAAATTTTACTTTATACTTAATTTTTATAATATATCTTAATATATATAAATTACGTGTCACGTTGTTTGTCCGCGATGGATTCCTAAACTACTTAACCGATTTTAATCAAATTTGCACACCGTGTGCAGTTTGATCTAACTTAAAAGATAGGATAGCTCTTTTTCTGAATTTTTAATTAGAATTTTAATTATTAATTAAAAACTAATTTTCCTACCAAAAAAATCTTTTCATTTTCCCCACCGCCAAATGAGTACGGCTTCAGTTTTTTTCCCCAACAGTCATGAGGCTAGGCTTAAGATTTTTGGGCTGATTATTTGAAACGATTCTATTTATTTTCTTAATGTTTGATGCATTTAAAATTAAACATTGTTAATTAATCGATCTTTCAGATTCATTCTTAAGTACTTTTGAATTAAAATAAAACAGAATAAAGGAAATTAAAAATTTCTAATCTGCATAGTGTTACCCCAACTGGCGCAGAAAAACTCACGCATTTGTGTTACGTTTCGAATCCGAATGTTCGAATTATTTATGATCCTATCCGAAAACGTTTCTCAGGAATAAGATATCATTTTCCACAATTATTTTTTAATGCATACAATAAATTTAATACGTTGTAACGGATAAAGTATCACGATCTTATGTTTGAATTTTGTATTACTGTGCACGGTGACAATTCTCAGAAATAAGATATTTTATTTGAAAATGATTAATTACAAACGTTTTAACGGAACAACTGATTAATATACCATACTAAAATTCTGCTTTTTTTAATTATAAAGAAGTTTGGAAAAATACTTGGAGGTGCACATGGATAATTATTACTTTTCGTTTTGAATGAATTTCGATTCTTTATCTGACTGTTTACTAAGAAAAATGTTGTACGGCAATAACATTTGTTACCTTCATTGAATTTTCAATTAAATTATTTTATTTCTTTTGATAAGGATATAGTAAAATAGGTAAGTGAACGAACCAATAATAAGTTCCTCTAATCGGATAATAAAAAAATATTAACTCATTTGTATGCTAAAGGAAATTTAATCTTTTTTTATATACATTATTGAAGATATAATAAAAAATGGTTACAATAATCGTTTCAGTTTTTCATTTCTTTACTAATAAACTGCATGTACGTATCAAGTTATGTCAGCTATCATTCACTTCAGCTACAATGCTTATCATTATTGAATAAATGTTTCTGAAACTGATTTCATTTTGTAAATGAATTTTGAATTATTGCAACAGACAAATGTATCAATGACAGAATAAATCTCATAGCAACTTCATGTGTGGAATATAGAACTTTTTTTTTTTAAATCTTTCCTTTAAGCTGAGGAAGCCAGAATCTGTATCACTGAAGTTAGAGTATATATTATGCATCATAAAGGGTTTATACTAAGAAGGAAGGTATTAAGAAGGAACAAATTATTTGTTCATTATTTGACAGTCACAATTATCTGTTAGCTCCAAGCGATTCTAACAGATGGCGGTATCTGTTGACTGGATTGAGTAAGTATTCTAACAGATGGCGCTGTGTTAAAAGTACCAACGTTTCACATAAGCTACAATTTAATGGCTTAACCACCACGTGTTGCTGAGGCTAAAGTATAAGTTAAATTTATTTTGTAGTAAACGCAATACAATGAAATTCAATTGTTCTTACTTTTTCAATTTTTGGTATTAGCATAGCCGACCGCGTGTTATTTAGACTGAAGTATAAATTGAATTCATATTATGGTAAAAGTAATACAGTGGAATTCTTCTTGCTCTTTAATTATTAGTGCTTCATTGTTCAACAATCTTTAATTAAAAGACATGTTTAAAACAATCATTCTTATGGCAAAGTTTTGAAACACTTCGATTGGCCATAAACATGCGCGTACAATTGCAAAATGATCCATCAGCACAAATATTTTCTGAACAATTACTAGATATTGGGAATGGTAAAATAGAACTGCAACCAAATACGCAATGCATTAAACTGCCAGGCAATTTCTGCACTGTTCTTCAGGGAAAAAAATGAATTGATTCAGAGTATTTTTCCGGATATACAGAGTAATTACTTGAATCATAACTGGCTCAGTGATCGGGCTATTTTGGCAGCCAAAAATGTTGATGTTGACGAAATTAACTTCCAAATACAACAGTTGTTACCAGGCGATCTGATGTCTTTTAAATCAATCGATACTGTTGTTGATGAAAATGATAGTGTAAATTTTCCAATTGAATTTTTAAATTCACTAGATATACCTGGAATGCCACCACATAACCTTCGATTAAAGATTAGTTCACCTATTATTCTCCTGCGTAATTTGAATCTACCTCGATTATGCAACGGTACGCGTTAGGTCATCAAAAAGATCACCAAAAATATACTTGAAGCTACCATTTTAATTGGAAAGTTTAAAGGAGAAGTGGTTCTGTTGCCACGTATTCCGATGATACCATCAGAATCTACGATACCCTTCAAAAGGTTACAGTTTCCAATTCGTTTAGCTTTTGCCATGTCTATAAATAAGTCTCAAGGCCAAATAATGTCCGTTTGTAGTTTAGATTTGGAAAATCCATGTTTTTCTCATGGGCAACTATATATTGCATGTTCACGTGTAGGAAAACTGTCAAATCTATTTGTGTTAGCTAAAGACAGGTTAATAATTATTCATAGTTCAAAATAATAAACATTATTGTCAAAGATTTAAAACTATCTGCCCTACCTACCTCATGTATAAGTTTTAAGTGTTACATGTTTTTTACTAACAACTTTGTAATGTACTCATTTGTTACAAACTTGAATACAAAAAATAAAGAAATTTAATTTTTTTTTGTATTGATTTTTGCTCAATATCAACGGTAGTAGAAAATCAATCATGGAGGTATCCATGTTTTTTTACAAATGGCATCTGTGTAAAAAAGCATGGTGGTCCCCATGACTGGTGTTCTACCGTTTCCCTTGAATAGTTTACTACTATGTAATATAACAAAAACCTTAGCCACAGCAACGAGTGGCCAGGTCTGCTAGTAAAATAATATAATACATATCAAAATATTTTGTGAATAATTCATATATATCAAAATAATTTTGAGAATATAATTACAATGTAACATTGATAAGTGAAGGTTTAAAATATCAGTAGCTGCAAAGATTGAAAAGAAAATCTTTTTAGTACTGCAAAAAAAAATTATTATTTGAAAACAATAATAAGCAGTGATGTAAAATACTTGGTTATTAATTTGTAACGAGTTTATTTTTCAATTTATTACATAAAATGCTTACATTGGCATCTAATATGATATTCTAATACGCATTGAGTATAAAAAATGAGCAGCTATGCGACTTTAATTATATGAAAATTAGAAAGAAAAAAAAACAATTATGCATTTTAAATAAAATATTCGATTTAAATTCTAGTCTTTTGTTTATAAACATTAAATGAATAATAATTTATTTGCTGATTTTGTAAGGAAATTAATCATTTTAACTAAATTTTTAAAAAAATAAAGTATAGTAATATATATATATATTAAATAATAAAGAGGTGATAATGGAAACTAAAATGAAAGAATTGCTCATAATTCTTTTAGGGTTCTAAGGTTACGATTTAAACATTAATCTGAATAAAATTCACATTTCACTATCAAGGGTTTGAATTTCAGATTATTTGCATGAATGACCTTTTTCTATGCTATCTCTTCACTTGTGAATTATTGTAGATTTTCTTGAGTTGTATTTTTTTTGGTTCATTAAATTTAAATTTCTTTCTTTCTGTCTGTTTTCACATCATACTGTAGAAGCTTATAATTATTTGATCTGTATATGAGCACAGCTGCTTTATACACTGTCAGATCTTTTCCTTTTCTTTTGCATAGTTATTATATGTATTATTCAACTTTAGTCATTTCATAAATGCTTTTTCACCATAACATAAACAGTGTTAAAAATAATCTGTAAATACCTTTGCTTCTAATATTTTTCACATCTCATTTAAATTCAAGAATATTTTATTCTGAATCCTAACAGTAATGTCTTTAATAATTCAGATAAAACTTTAATTAAAAAATATTAGAAACAATGCATAATATTTATATACAAGTATTATGCTTCATCTTGAGATAAGAATATCCCCTTTTCCTTTCTGCAAAAATAACAAGGTTTTAGCTAATTTTTTAGACCTTGAGTAAATATTTAAAAAATTATTTATCTACTTATTGCTTATGTACCCACAACATATCACTGGTAATATGAACTAATTTCTCTGTAAAATTCAATATTTTACAGATGAACATATCAATTTATGAAATTTCTTATTACATATTGCGATAAATATTTTTCTTTTACAAATGTTAAACTTCAAATTTTTATAAATAAGAAGCATATTTTTTCCTCCTTAACAACAATGAAAATGTTTGGTTAATTCTCACAATAAAGAGAATAATAAATACAATATACTTAATATAAGATGATGCAAAGTAAAACTACGCATATACAAAGTAAAACATCACAGAAAAAAGCTTTACTATATATACATGTAGGAAACTACGCATATACAAAGTAAAACATCACAGAAAAAAGCTTTACTATATATACATGTAGCAAACTACGCATATACAAAGTAAAACATCACAGAAAAAAGCTTTGCTAAATATACATGCAGCAAACTACGCATATAGAAAGTAAAACATCACAGAAAAAAGCTTTGCTAAAATATCCATGTAGCAAACTACGCATATACAAAGTAAAACATCACAGAAAAAAAGCTTTGCTAAAATATCAATGTAGCGCCAAAGTTAGAAATCAAAAATCCCTCCAATTTCATAAGAAATGGAAATGAGAAAATACATAATAATGCTGATACAGAAATTAGTTTTCCATAAAATGACTTATATTATTTTCTTTTCAATACTAATCCATGGATTGCAATGCATTGTTATATCAAAGAACTTACTTATTAATGTTAGAAATATTATAACTGGATCCATGGACATAGATCATACAGGAAAGCAACCCTTTATTTACTACTTTTTCCTGCGGTTGAGTTGTACATGAACTACAGCTATTTTATGAAAAATGTTAAATAAAAATAAAATATCAATTAAAGATTTTAGATTAGTTTTCTATTATAATTAAAAGTTTTTTTATTGCTAATAAGACACTGTAATATTATTTTTAATGTGAATACGAACAGAAAATATTTATTCTTTTGCAATACTTAAATGCCGGTATGCGTTTTAGAAATTAGAGATGCATAATCCACGATTTTTGAATAACAAATAATATTGCTATTGTTATTCTTAAATATGCGTTCCAAATATCTGTTATTTCAATCATATTATTAATTAAAAATTATTACCTAATATTAAATATAAAATTTATTAATTGTAATTAATACTTAATTTACTAATTTAATTAACGTGTGATTGAATTAATTTATCTGTTTCAACTTACTTCTTAAATTTTATTTTTTTCTCAAAATTATTTATTTAATTTATTTATTAGAGTGAACCATTTTCTGGAAAAGATGAGTTAAAAATTTATGTCATTTCTTTAAAAGGTTTACTTTAGTCCTATATTCTACCAATAGATGGCGCCAGCAGTAAACAGAGTACATGTAATCAAAGTCAATCATGTCACGAGCAATTAAAAATGATCTGTATGGAATAGCCCATCATCAAATATGAATATCGGTCACTCCCGTAAAGTGAAGCGGTGACTTCTCACTTTCCAGTGAAGCCTCGCACTTTCCGGTGAAATCACCGCTCCGATAAATTTCAGTGATATGCAATTCAATGATACGATACGATAATTCCAATAACCGGTCCGTTCACTTTTCAATCCAATCACAGATTTCTTTCGAGAGCTTCCATTGGACAGATCGTATCGATTCTTACATTCCAGTAAAGTCACCGCTCCGGCAAATTTCAGTGATATCGTATCGATTGTTACTTTCTATCGTGATCCAAACCTGTAATCGAAATATCATCAGTAAGATCGTATCAAGGATTTGAATCACACCCCTCTTTGAAAAGTATTGATCACTTGTATTTGTGACTTTTTGATATTGGTTAAGTAATAACCGCTCTGAAAATATTCGTCATCCCTAGTAAGATCGTATCAAGGATTTGAATCACACCCCTCTTTGAAAAGTATTGATCACTTGTATTTGTGACTTTTTGATATTGGTTACGTAATAACCACTCTTAAAATATTCGTCATTCCTAAGCACTTTTCAGTGAAGCCTCGCACTTTCCGGTGAAATCATCGCTACGATAAATTTCAGTGATATGCTATTCAATGATACGATACGATAATTCCAATAATCAGTCCATTCACTTTACAATCCAATCACAGATTTCTTTCGAGATCTTACATTGGACAGACCGTATCGATTCTTACTTTCCAGTAAAGTCACCGCTCCGGCAAAATTCAGTGATATCGTATCGATTGTTACTTTCTATCGTGATCCAAAACCTGTAATCGAAATATCATTAGTAAGATCGTATCAAGGATTTGAATCACACCCCTCTTTGAAAAGTATTGATCACTTGTATTTGTGACTTTTTGATATTGGTTACGTAATAACCGCTCTGAAAATATTCGTCATCCCTATTAGAAATCATTTGAATTATTAATTTAAGAAATCGTCTGCAATAGAGATGCATAATCCACGATTTTTTGAATAACGAATAATTTTGCTATTGTTATTTTTAAATATTTGTTCCAAATATCTGTTATTTCAATCATATTATTAATTAAAAATTATTACTTAATATTAAATATAAAATTTATTAATTGTAATTAATATTTAATTTATTAATTTAAGTACTTTTTAAAGTGATTGAATTAATTTATCTATTTCAGCTAACTTTTTAAATTTGATTTTTTTTTCAAAACTATTTAAATCCTTTATTGAAGTAAACCATTTTCTGAAAAATATAAATTAAATATATATGTCATTTTTTTAAAATGTTTACTTTTGTTTTATATTTTACCAATAGATGGCGCCAGTAGAAAACGGAATATATGGAAAGTCAAGTCACAAGCAATTAAAAAGAATTTGTATGGATAGTGCATCATCAAATGCGAATATGGGAAAGTCCAGGTTGCTCTCAAGAAGTGGAGCGGCGACTTCACACTATCCAGTGAAGTCACCGCTCCGATAAATTTCAGTGATATGCAATTCAATGTAGAGATGCATAATCCACGATTTTTTGAATAACAAATAATTTTGCTATTGTTATTTTTAAATATTTGTTCCAAATATCTGTTATTTCAATCATATTATAAATTAAAAATTATTACTTAATAATAAATATAAAATTTATTAATTGTAATTAATACTTAATTTACTTTAATTACTTACTATTACTATAATATATTACTTAATAATTTACTTTAATACTTAATTTACTTAATTTAGTACTTAAGTAACTTGTGATTGAATTAACTTATCTGTTTCAGCTTACTTCTTAAATTTGATTTTTTTTTTCAAAACTATTTATTTAATTTCTTTATTGGTGTAAACCATTTTCTGAAAAATTTGAATTAAATATATATGCCATTTCTTTAAATTGTTTACTTTAGTTTTATATACTACCAACAGATGGCGCCAGCAGTAAAAGGAATATATGCAAAGTCAAGTCACAAGCAATTCAAAATGATTTGTATGGAATCTGAAGGTCAAGATCACTCTCCTGAAGTGGAGCGGCGACTTCACATTTTCCAGTAAAGTCACTGCTCCGAAAAATTTCAGTGATATGCAATTCAATGATACGATAATTCCAAGAATAACCGGTCCGTTCATTTTTCAAGCAATTCACAGATTTCTCCTTTTTTGCTTCGTTCAAGAGCTTTCATTGGACAGATCGTATCAATTGTTACTTTCCAGTGAAGTCACCGCTCCGGTAAGTTTCAGTGATATATTATCGATTGTTACTTTCTATCGTGATCCAAAACCTGTAATCGAAATATCACCAGTACGATCGTATCAAGAATTTGAATCACACCCCTCTTTGAAAAGTATTGATCACTGGTATTTGTGACTTTATGATATTGGTTATATAATAACCACGCGTAAAATATTCGTCATCCCTAGTCTGCAATAGAATTCCTTGTACTTTCCATAATTCTTTTTCTAATCTGAAGGTTTCCTTGATAATTCGCAATGTCACTAATTATTCAAGAACGGATGTGTGGTGAATGGGATGGCAGGAAGTATTTTGAACCTGTAGAAGGGATGAAGGGTGAGGGGAATATATATATAAATAAATATATATTACGATTTTATGAAGTTGAGGAAAGGATGCTTGTTTGAAATTTTGTTTGGCGAATGATTTGATTGCTTCTTTCTTTCTTTTCTCTTGATTATCTACTGTTTCTATTATCCACACATTCCTTATGCTCAATGAGCTAGCGAAGTTACTAGAATCCCACTCCCCCTGCTAGCGAAGCCGTAGGATGTTTTATTTTAAGTTAAAAAATTCTGCACGGAGTTTTCTTCAGATTCCGAAGGCATCGCATGCTCTAAATTTTACTTTCTACACAACAGAACTGGTGCAGCCCGTTTGAAAAGCTTCTTTATTTCAAAATTGTTAAGGTAAGCCGCGATAATAATCCCAAAGGTTAAAAAAATTTCTAATAAAACAACACTTATCAGTAAAAATCAGAATTTTAATGTAGAAAGTGGTGACCGTAACTGCTTTGCCGAAGTGATTGTTTATTTTGTCCGCCATCTTTATTGGCGATTTGGCATCCTTGGCGCAGAGTGGGGCACACGAAACTTCGCTTTTACCAATGTGACAACCGGTTTGTTTGGGTGAATACCTATTTAAAAGCTGAGCAGTGAATAATAATAATAATCAGCTGATGTTTAACCACAGTTGGTGAATACGGCCGCCAACTTGTTAACCCGGCACAAGCCACAATCCGTTCTAAACTCTGGAGCATAAGCTGGAGAACAAACATTCACCATCCATCCACAATAATAAAAAATTAGCATTATTTCATAAATTCAGGGTTCGTAAAAGTTTTGATTACTGATTTTGAAATGAAAATTAGATTTGTTTCCCTTTTTTATAAATTATTTTTGTGAAATTTAATTCAATAAATACTAGAAACATATTTCTTCTTCGTGACATTCCTAAAATTTTTTCGAAAGTATTTCAATGTGAAATCAAAACACGCATGATAGATATTATTATACCTGAGTTTTATTTGCTATTTAAAGTCTCTTATTCATATTTATATTAATATAATATAAATCTTGTTTGACTCGAAAGCATGCGATTGGTTAATCTAAATTTGGCAAAAGTTTACTTCAGAATGGGATTGAAGATGTATATATATTTTGAAAAATTAATATTTTAACTGTTAATTATAAAAAAAAAAAAAAAAAAAAAATTTTCTTTCTGCAAAAATATTGTAAAAACTGTTTACATATTGTTGCTGTTTTCATTTATAGGCATTGGAAATTATTTGTGTTGCCTTACCCAGCAATGACATAGTGAGAATGACAGATAAAATAATAATTTATAATAAGGATAATATAATTTTTTCATCATCAAAGTGTGATTAGTGTTTCAGTAAGTACAGGAGGTGCTCAGGCAATTGCATTACTATTTCGCCCCTTCATGATACTTAATTTCAAGAATGATATAAGTATATTACTTTTTTTCTGATCGTGTTCTGTAAAAGAGGTATCATTGGCATCTATAACTCTTCGTTGCCTCTTGTCAAAACATGTCTATTACTCAAATGAAGAGTAATAACAATCATCTCGCCACATGAATAAGATGGGTTCATTTTTATTTTTTAAAGTCTTTCTTAAATATTTCTTTTCTCTTTTAATAAGACAGTTAATTTTTAAATTTCTTCTTCTGTTAAAGATGAAAAATAATTTACAGAATTTTTAAATTATATTCCGTGTTTTGTCCTGTCATTTATTATATTGATTAGTCATATTCTTTATTGAAGTTAACTTCCATAATTTTCTTTCAATTGGCTTTTTTTTCTGTCAAAATTTACTATTGTTTTATAGATATTTTTATGTATTTTGTATAATTTAAGAGCTTTTTATAAGAGAAAAGCATTTGATTCTGTCAAATGTAGAATATCTTCAAATGACATTTTTGTTGTCAATTTATCAATTTCTTTATAATTTCAATTATTTGAAAGAAAAAAATGAAATAAGAAGAATGACAGATTTTTTTCCCCTAGATTTTTGTTCACCTGAAATCTCTTCTAAATAGAATGTTTAGCATTATTTTGCTCTGTCTGTTCTTTTTGACAATTTATTTTATTAAAATTAAAAAAAAAAAAAAAATGTGACAATGTGAAACATTTTGAATTTTGTTTTGTGCCTTAATTATTTTTCATATGACATTAAGATGGATTTGAAACAAATTTTCATAATATCATTTCTACAGATGGTCTTATGAGACCTGGTAAATTTTTTTTTTTTTTTATACAAATGACACTTCTACATAATTTCCAATCTAGTATATCTTGATAAAATTTTGTGGCATTTGTTGTATATTTAGTATCTGGTCATATTTGACTTTTATTTCACCTTATATTCACCTTCATTATTATAATATAAATTGTTCTTACTATATAACATTCATATGGTTAATCTGAATATTTTAAAAGAAAATGATTTTGTTTCTCCGTTGTATGAAAGATATTCTGGAGAAGCATTCCTGCTATATTTTCTCCTGTTTTTTTCCAATTTAGAATGATATTTATAATGGGCAGTAAGCTTTTTTTTATTTTTACATTTGTCAACTTTCATTCAAACAGAATTATTAACCTTATTTTAATAATGCCATATATTCTTCATTCCAAAAATTCATTATTCTAAATTTTATAAAAATAATAAAAAGTTTACAACAGTACAAAACTTTCAGAATTTTCTTCAGGCTTTGTATTGTATATTATGTTATTATTGTATATTATGTTATTATAGGTTAGATTTGTCAGAGATTTTTATAATTTTATCTAAGTAAACTTTATTCTATGGTTTTTATGTGTTAAATTTCATCAGAATTTTTAGTTTTGTTTTAAATGTTTCATATATTCTTAATGTTCATTTTGACCAAATATTTGATCTGAATTGAAAAATTTATAGCAATACAAAGCTCTCACTATTCTCTTCATGCCTTAAATTATGTTTAATGTGATAAAGATATTAGAATTGCCATAAATTTTTATAGTTCTGCACATTGCTTTATCAGACCCAAGAGAAAAATGTTGTGCAAATTTCTTTTACATCATTTACATGTATTTTTTTTTTTTTGCATCAATTTGTTATATTTTTTTCCATATTTCATGACTTGACATATTTAATTTTTTTACATTTAATATTTACCTTTAATTTCTTGCAATGTAAATTACATTCTCTTTAATATATATATATATTGTTCATCTGAATAAACAGTATTTTGATTTTATAAGTTATATTAAACACATGTGTTCTTTTTCCTGTCATTGAATTTAATTCTGCATTTTATATAAATTCACACAAAGTTTCTGTAATTGTTGAAATACATTAAATACGATTTATAAATAATGATTATTTCATTTTATTTATAGTGTGAACTATCATAGGTTTTCTTACAATGCAGAATATTTTCATAGCATTATAAATTTTAGTAAAAATATTTTAAATTTTTATTTTTCACTATTGAAAGATTTAATTCCCTGGGCAATATATACTTGGCTGTTTGACCCATTTCATTCAAAGCAAATATCAGAAATCATTTCCATGAATTTTTAATTCAACTTCCTGATTGAACAACTCTATATGTCTTGGATTCTTCTAGTTTTTACTCTGAAATGGTGCCATTTCCTTTTCATTTGTATAGATATGTTATGAATTATTGTTTAATATATAGCTTCCTATCAAATTATTCAATTTAATTGAAGAGCTGTTTGAAAAAAAAAATGATTTTAACTCTCTTATCAATGAGGAATATTCTGCAAAATTATTATTATTTTTTTAAAAGTTTTTTTTTTTTTTTTTCTAAATTGAAATTTTAAATTTGCAGCATTCTTTACTCTATATTTTCTTATGCTTCGACTCTCATTCAAACATTATTTTTATCTCAATTTTAGTATTTCCAATGTTCCAATAAGCCAAATTTTAGAATCGAAATGCAATGTTTACAACTGTACAAAACTCTTAGAATTCTCTTCAGGTCTTTATATTTTATGTGATATATCAATAATTTTTGTAATTTGTAGTTATGGAGGTTGCTTTATCAGACCCATAAAAAATGTGTACACTAATATTTTTATAAAATTTCAAATCTATTATGTTTTTTCATCAATCTATAATATTTTTGTATATTTTGTGACTAGTAATATTTATTTTTTATTTCAATATATATTTGCATTTATTTTCTTATTTAGTTTATTTTCTCTCTCATTATCTGTCTATCTATATACATATGTTTTGTCAGAATAGAGAGTCATTTGATTTTATAATTGATATTAAGCGCACACTTTCTTTTTCCTGTCATTGAATTAAGTTGTGTATTATTTATAAATTAGCCCAAAATTGTTGTAATTGTTAGAATATATAAAATATGGTTTGTAACTAATGATTAATTCTTTTCATGTATAGCATGAACAATCTTATTGGTTTTCTTGTGATTCAGACTATTCTTGTAGCATTATAATGTTCCATTTGTATTTCTTGTTCACCTTCAAAGATGTCTTTTCTTAGTATATTTGATGCATTTTGATACCAAATATCAAAAAAAAATTTCCATTAATTTTTAATTCAATTTCCTCATTTAACCTCTCGTATATGTCTCCGTTTCTCCTATTTTTTACTCTAAAATGAGTAATTTTCTTCTCAGTTGCATATTTGTGATATTAATTGCTGTTTAGTGTGCATCTTCTTTTCGAATTATTCTGTTCTGTCATTGAAAAATATGCAGCAAATACATTTCTGCTATTTTTTTTTTCATTTTTTTTTTCCAATTCTAAATTGCAATTTTTAATTGATTTTACTCTATATTTTTCTACTAGCAGTACTCGCACAGCGTTACCCGTACCATAGATCCAAGAGGAAAAATTAGCTTTAAACTTAATGCCGGGTTTACACTCGGCCAGCAAGTCCCGACGGGACAACATGTCACTGTATTGTATTTTTTTTTTCTCTACATGCGTTTGTAGAATTTGGCTTGAAAAAATTAATCACTTATCATAGATTAATTCTGACATTTTTTGTTCTCTGTATTTTCTGATGCGAAGTTGTGTGTGTATGTGTGTGTTTTTCATTTTATTTGCCAATTTTTTTCTATAGTTTTCCAAATTGAGCTATGTTGACCTTTTTTTATTATTATTTTACTATGTTTATTTGTGTAATTATCCATCATTTTAATACGATGTACAATGAAAAAGGAAAATTCAGGGGCGCCAAAACTGCAATTATAGCCAAGCGTGGAATGCCTGAATCTATCTTATGAAATTGTAGCAAACATAAATCAGTCCCTTTCTGGGCAGGCACTGTCTACTGGTCGGGTGTAAACCCGATATGACATGGGCATGGCAAGCAACATCAAACAAACAAAAAAATATATTTAGAAATCATCAAAAATATTTAAAAAACAATTTTTTTATAGCACACATTCAGAAATGCGTAAGACAATGTTAAAAAGGTAAAAATAAGTTATGTTCATAGACAAAACAATTCATTAAAAATATACAGTAGAAAAGCCGTTTTAAAATTTAAAAATATTCAAATAAGTCGTTGTACCCACTGTTCCACACTTGTTTATAAACTCTATAATCTGATATGGAAATGAAATTCAGTTTGCTTCATAATATTTCTTTGTAAACTATAATGGCTGTTTTTCCTCCTGGTGCCAAGGCAAAAAGATTTTGTTTGGATGTAATTCTAGAAAGTGCCACATAAAGTTGTCCAGGCTAAACTTTGATATCCAGTCATTGGACGAATTGCGAGGTTAGCAATTTTTCGGTGGCGCTTTGTTTGAGGTTACATTGCGACCATTTTTTTTTTTTTTTACTACTGTTTGTTTACTGTATTTCTATCTTTCCTGTTCATTTCCCTTGATTTATTTTATTTTATTTTTTTTGCTGTTTATACTTCTACTTACTTTCATTATTTTCGATTAAACTTTTTTTCGTGCATTCCATTTTATAGCATTTATTGATTTTTTTTTTCTATTTTTATGTTAATATGCTGCAGCGTTCATCGGGACCTTACGATTGGAAACGATGTTGCTGTTGTTCGCGCCACATTCGACCATTTCGCTAGAATTTGGCGATGAACTACTTTTTTAAGCGAAAATGATTGTATATCAAAGTTTTTCCTTAAGGCAGTACTTTTAACTGCCTCTGGTGCAGGAGAATCAGTTTTAATATCAAAGATTTCTCTCATTTCAATAGATTTACCCTTTTCCTTTAAACGTGTTCAGTTCCCAGTAAGGCTCTGTTTCGCCATGGCAATAAATAAACCCCAAGGACAAACGTTCACACTGCTGGAATTGACTTAAGCGAAGAATGTTTTCCTCATGGACAACGGAACAACTTTGATATACAATAATTTTCGAAAAAAAAAAAAAAATCACCAAATTCTAGCGAGATGGCCGAATGTGGCGCGAACGGCAGCAATAGCGTTTCCAGTCATAAGATTCTGATGACCCCCCTCCAAATGGTGATTTCCAAAAAAAAAAAAAAAAAAAAAAAAAAAAAAATGGTGATCATGTAACCCCAAACAAAACGCCACCGAAAAATTGCCAACCTCACAAGGTACCAAATGACTGTATATCAAAGTTTAGCCAATAGGAGCATCAACTTTTAAATTTAATTTGTGTGGAAGAAGACCAGATGGATTAAGATAATTTAAAAATTCAATTGGATAGTGAGCAGCTTCTTCACTATCCAAAACTGTATCCATTGAATAATAAATTTGGTCTGGGATATCGCGTAAAGATGATATTCATTAATAAGAAGTGAATTTAATGATTCAGGCGGTGGGAGGATTTCTTCTAATTTAATTTTCCTTTGTAAACAACACATGCCTTTTGATTCATCTTTCCATTTTAAAGCTGAACAATATGGTCAGACTATAGACATTATCCATATTGAAACCAAAGCATAATTTTTGTAATCCACACATGGATCATAATTCAGGGCAGAGTACTCCTTTTCTGACCAAATTTCAGAAACGTTTATTCTTTTACTTCTTCTCCTCTGACTCAAATTTAAATGTCTTTCTCTGTCAGCAGACAAGCGATCACTTTACTCCTCATGAGATTCATTCTGTCTCTGTAATTTATTTGCAGTGCGATTTAAAGAGAGACGGTTACTTCGCACAAAAAAGACTCTTTCCCTAAGTGTGGACATTATTAATTTGATATCCGCTAACCGAACGTTTCTTTCCTCTACATTTTTATTACCGCGCAAGAAACGAAGCGTTGTGGCATTTAATATACTCCGGCCAAGGCCGGATTTCTTTTTTTTGGGGGTGGGGTGGGGTGGGGGGCATAATGAGTTTTGAATCGCTGTTTAAAATCAGACATAAACAAAGAAATGTATCGCATATGCATACCAGAACTCTTGCTATTTGCGCAATCGCAATTTGAAGTTTTCGCACATGCGCGGATAAGTGTTTTATGCATGCGCGAATCATAGTAGAAAAATAATTAAAATCGCAATTATAAAACTCCTTTTTTAATTTGATATGTCTTTAATGTACTAAAACCTCCCTTAATAAATGCTCTACAAAATGGTACAAATATCTCCAATATCAGTTAAATATTTTTCGAGTTCAAACATGCAGACGCTTTTAGGAGTCTTCATTTTATACTATGTATAGATATTTTGAAATGCAATCAAACATAATTTCCATCATTCTTTTAATGATTCCATATATCCTTAATGTTCCAATAAGCCAAAATTTGTTCAGAAATGTAATATTTACAACTGCAAAACATTCACTATGTTCTTCATGCATTAATTATGTTAAAGTGGCATGAAGGTTAGATGTGTTACAAATTTTCATTATTAGTTAGCTGCAAGTTGCTCCATAAGATACAAGGAAAAAAAAATGTCTAAATTTGTTTCCCTACATATTTTCAAATCGAATATGTTTTTATATCAATCTAGTATTTGCAATATATTTGATGACTAGTGATATTTAGTTTTTATTTTAACTCTTTTTTACCTTTATTTGTCTTATCAAGAAGTAATTTGATTTTATATTTGACATAAAACACATGTTCTATTTGCTGTCATTGAATTAAATTGTGTTTTATCCATAAAAAAAATTAGCTCAAAATTGCTTGAATTATTGTAATACGTAAAAACGATTTGTAAGTAGTGATTATTTCATTTTATGTACATCGTGAATAATCATATATGTTTTCTTTCGATTCAGAATATTCTTATAACTTTATAAAGTTTTATTTGTTTTACACCTTGAAAATTTTTTTTCCTTCAGTAATATACTTGACTATTTGATGTATTTTATTTGTTACAAAATATCAGAAATAACAGGGTGGCCAACTGACCAGGTAACTGAGAATTGTCAGGGAATTCCAGGAAGTCGGGAAAAATCCGGGAAATTCATATAAAACTGGGATTTTTTTTATAAATCTGTAATTTTTATCGAATGTAAATCTCTCGGTTTATACACACACACACACTGAGTGGCCAGATTATTACGACCACCTGACTGTTTTATGCGAAATGAGCTATTGCGTCACAGTGTTGCCACTAGAGCGCTAGACAGCTACAAAAAGAGAATGCAAGGCCAGAGCCTGACTAAATCAGGGGCATACGGGGCTGTTGCTCCGGTTCCCCACATCAGAGGGGGGGGGGGCAAATTGAATAGAAAGTTTATTTCATTTAAATATGTACCGCCTGGGATGTAAAATTTATCTTTAATGCATGTACATTAAAATTATCATTTTACTGGAATTTGAATAACTAATCGGTCTGGATATTTTTATATTTTTCATTCTGTTAGAATAAATATTCGACCTTTAATGTCCCAATATCCATCATAATAAAAGGAGACTGATAAAATAATTACCTTTCTGAAATAATGAAGTTTATTTGATTTGTATGCAATAAATGCAAGAAGTAATTAAATACTCCTACATATGAAAATAACTGTTGAGAAATTTGCATATTTTTCATTTAAAAATGTACTAATATTGATGAGATTTAGGAGTTTCTCTTATAGATAGATGCTTAAGATAGTTGTAGAGAGCATTCTAATATAAATTTTGCCTTAGCATTTTGTCAGATTGCATTTTAAATTCAATGGTTCAATGTGGTACTTCGCGTTAAGACTAAGAGTGTTTTTAGTTTTAGGTTTAAATAGCATCTGCTTTTGTAACGTGCTGTGGCGGATGTGCCTTGTCCGCGCCTTCTAGTAAATAATCATGCCTGCCTCCCGAGAGAGAATAAAACGAACTTAAAAATACAAAGTCTTGTCACACCTGCATTCTGCTTCTTTTAAAATAATGCTTATATATATATATATATAATTGTAGTTGGTGAGCTAAAAGTAATGTTGATTTCATTGAAGAATTTTTCTTTTTTTGATGCAGAAATTTCCTTTTCTATTTGTAAATGTTTTTTTCTTCTTTTTTTTTTCCTATTAGTAAAATTATTATTCAATTCTGACTGGCGTGTTGGTAAACATTACGGATCGGGGAGACCCCACTGTGAGGAAACAAATGATGATTTCATTCTTAAGCACTCTGCTAATGTGCATATATTTTTATACTGCATTTTTCGCGAGTAATTTTGACAAATTCTGCTGAGATGTGACTTGTTGGCTAAAATGTATCTAGATGGGCATCATCTTTTAATGTTGGCTAATATATTTGCAAAAAAAGGGAGGGTTTTTACATAATTGAAGCTTATCTGAAATTCAGTTAGTGAAAACGATGTTTTTTTTCTGAGAATTAAATTTTATTTTGCTTTTATCTTATTTAAAACAATTAGAAGAATTTAGTGGTTTGTAGTAATTACTACAAATTAGTAGAACAATTGTTCAGATAAAGGTAAGAACATATTGGCCAATTATTAAAGAGAATAAAATAAAGCGCCATATTTCTGATGATATTAGAAACATCCGAAAAATGTCAGGGAAATTTATAAAAAAACCTGGAAAAGTCAGAGAAATTGAAACAGCAGAAATGCTTGCCAACCTGAATAATTTACAGCAATTTTCAATACAATTTACTCATTGAGTCATATATGTGTTGAGTTTTCCTATTTTTTACTTTCAAATAGGGCAGTTTTCTTTTCATTTGCAAAATTGTTGTATGATTTTTTTTTTTTTTTTTACTATATAGCTTTCTTTTAAATTATTGTTTTTAATTAGAGAGTTGTTTGAAAATAAAATGATTTTGAGGCTGTCAAATGAAGGATATTCTGGAAAAATGTCACCGCCATTTTTAAAAAAAATTGTAAATTGAAATTTTTATCTGATACCCAGCTTTTTTTAAAATTTTTATTTATTTATTTATTTGTAGTGTGTCTCCAAACAGAATGGTCTGTTTTATCTTAATAATTATAAATATTATTAATGTTGTAATATGCTATTTTTTGATGAGTAATGAAAATTTTACTATATAAAACATTGAATTTTTTTCAAGCCCCTGTTGTGTTTTATGTGACATTAAAATTACATGTGTTACATGCTTTCTTAATTTGTGATTCTGCAAATTGCTCTGTCAGACGCATAAAAAAAAATGTGATAAAATGAATTTGACTCACTGACAAATGAAAGATATTTTACAACGGTTTTTCTGGTAATTTTTTTCAGTGTTTTTCCAATCTGATTTGAAATTTTTAACAATACAGTAAGCTTTATTCTATATTTTTTCATATTTTGAAAATCAAACAGAAGCTTTATTAATAATTCTTTATTTTCCTTTGAACGAAATATTTTATTAGAAACAAAAATTTACATCTATACTAAACACTTACAATTTTCTTCATTCCTGTATTATATTTAAAGTGACATAAAGACTAGATTTCCAACAAATTTTCCTAATTTGCAGTTTTGCAAATTGCTCTATCAGATTAAAAAAAAAAATGTGCAAATTTATACTTTTACATAATTTTAAATCTAATATTCTTTTGCATGAATTTGTGGTATTTGTTGTAAATTTGGTGTCTAATCATACTTTGTTTTTATTTCAATTTATTTTTAACTTTACTTTCTTGGAATATAAGTTATTGTCTATATATAGCATACATTTGGTTTATCTGAATAAGGAGTAATTTCACTTTATAATTGACATTAATATCATATGTTCTTTTTCCTATCATTGAATAAATTTTGTATTGTCTATAAATTTTCACAAAATTGTTATAATTGTTGGAATACTGAAAACTTGATTTGTAAATGATTATTTCTTTTTATTTGTAGCCTGAACAATCCTTCTGGTCTTAACTCTGTCTTGCAGAAAGAAGATTCTTGAGATATTATAAAGGTTTGTTTATATTTGTTTTTCTCCTAGAAAGTTATCTTTTCATAGGTACTTGACTATTTGTTTTATTTTATTCCATACAAAAATAAGAAATAATTTTCATGAATTTCCAATTCCATTTCCTTGCTCAGCCTGTCATACATATGTTCCTCATATTGCATATTCTTTATTGTGAAGTGCAACAGTTTTCTTTTTTGTAACCTTTTCTGCTATATGAATTACTAGCTTTTACCCGCGACTTCGTACGCGTGGAGATAGATTGGAATCTATAGCATCAATGGCTTTATCTTTTTTACTCCTGCGCATGCGTGAATTTTCAACGCCAATTGGGGCAACACAAATGTATGAATTTTTACGCCAGTTGGGGTAACGCAATATAGATTATAAATTTTTAATTTCATTTATTCTGTTTTATTTTAATTCAAAAGTACTTCAGAATCCAAAAGATCGATTAATGAACAATGTTTAATTTTAAATGTATCGAACACTAAGAAAATAAACAGAATCGTTTGAAATAATAGTCAAAATCATGTTAAGCCTAATCTCATTAGTATGAGGGAAAAAAAAACCCTAAAGCTTTACTCATTTGGCGGGAAAGTTAGTTTTTAATTAATAAACAATTAACCACTCAATTAAACGGAATAAATAGTAGCCTATGTCCTATTCCAGACTATAATCTATCTCTCAGCTGAATTTCATCCAATTCTGTTCAGCCGTTCTGGCGTGATTGACTAACAAATATCCATGCATCCATCCAAACTTTCACATTTATAATAGTAGCATAGATATAAATACAATTTAATTACAAAAGCATTTAACTAACCTCAAAACAAATTATTTACATAGTATACCTGAAATAAAATAAATCAGCAAATCAAGTCCGTGTTTCTTTAAAATCAAGTCAAGCCTATTTTATTTATCGATCAAGATTGAGATAGCTACAACAGTATAATACATATAATTTTTAAACTTTCAATTAAAATGAAAACACAGTTGTCAACAATCAGAACACACTGCGCATGCGTGAATTTTCAACGCCAGTTGGCTTAACGCAAATGCGTGAATTTTCTACGCCAGTTGGGGTAACGCAATACAAATTAGATATTTTCAATTTCTTTAATTCATGCTTTAATTTAAAAGTACTTTAGAATGAATCCGAAAGATCGATTAATTAGCAATGTGTAATTTTAAATGCATCAAACACTAAGAATATAAATAGAATCGTTTGAATTATTCGGTCGAAAACACGTTAAGCCTAACCTGATTAGAGTGGGCAAAAAAACGGCAGCCTTATTCATTTTTTGCGGGATTTGGCCTCAGATTTTTGGCGAGAAAGTTAGTTCTTAATTAATAAACAATTAACCACTCAATTAACCTTAACAAATGGTAGCCTATGTCCTATTCCAGACTATAATCTACCTCTGTGCTAAATTTCATCTAATTCTGTTCAGCCGTTCTGACGTGATTGATTAACTAATATCCATCTATCCATCCAAACTTTCACATTTATAATAGTAGTATAGATTATTCAGTATATATTTTAATTGAGAAGCTTTTTCAAAATAAAATTATTTTGACTTTCTATTTGAAGAATATTTTTGAAAAGCATTTCCGTTATTTGTTTATAAAAGGTTTCCCAAAAGTAATGCAAGATTTGAATTTGCCACCATTCATGCAGTAAAGTGTTGGCAACCCTATTAAAAAAACCATTTGGCAGCTGATAATTTAGAGTTATTAAAAATGGTGCAATACATGATGGTACAACTTGTTAACACAATATTTTAATTAAATAAAAAACTTAGTTTTTTCTTTTGAATTGTTATATTTTTATTGAGACATAAAGTACACAGTATAGGGTTATGTACGGAATAATAGACAGGACAGATGGCCTCCACGGCTTTGCTTATGCATATACAATCTGTTGTCGAAATTTTCCATGACCTTTTTGCATAAATGTTGCTTAATTTCAATGATGAATTTCCTGCCTAAATGCATGCATGCTTGTGGGCTTGTTGGCATAGACCTTTGACTTCAAATAACCCCATAAAAATTTCAATGGTGTTAAGTTACAGGATCTTGGGGGCCAATTCTGAAATTTTTGAACTGTGGTTGTCAGACTTTCATTATTTTTGAAATATTGCTCAACAATGAAAACACATTCTATCGTATAATGCTCCATTTTTACTAACTCTAAACTATCAGCTGTTAAATGTTTTTTAAATTGGATTGCCAACACTTTACTGCACGAATGGTGGCAAATTCAAATCTTGCATTAATTTTGGGACATTTATTTTTTAAATATTTTTTTTTGATCGAAATTGAAATTTTTAACTGACAGTAAGTTTTATTCTTCATTTTTCCATGCTTGGATTTTCACCCAAACAGAAGTTTTGTCTTCATTTTAATAAATATTATTAAATTTTGCATTGTCTATAAATTCACACGGAATTGCTATAATTGTAGGAAGACTGAAAACATGATTTGTATAGGATAATTACTTTTTTTTTTAAATTTGTAGTATTAGGATTGATTGTGTTTCTGAACATTTTTATTAATTTTCATTCAGTGTATTAATTTTTGAAATTAAATGATTTTAAATTTTTATACTTGATAGTTTTATTTGAGTCTTAAAGAAATATTGTGATTTCATCGTTTATTATTAATTTTGAGATTTAAGACATTCAGATTGAAAATTTAAAGTCGCTTAATGATACAGGTTTGTATTTTGAAATTTGGATAAATAAAACTTTTTCATATTTTAAAATTATTCATATAATTTTTGTAAATTTTCTATATGTTTTAATATTGATAGGCCTATGGAAATATTTTCTATTCATGAAACTAAGAGAATAAAAGAAATCAACATGGATAAAAGTCAAAATAGTAACCTGACAAGGCCAAAACTTCAATCATTACATTAATTTAATCCCTAGTGTCCTTAATTTTAGCATAGATGTAAGGGTTTTTTTTTTCTTTTAAAATACTTTAATGATGAATGCCAACAAATTAATTTTGATGATAAAATTTTTAAATACACCCAGTTATGTAGAAATAGCAAATGCTTATGACTGAATCAAAAATTGGGATGAATTCACTTGCTTCATAACAAAAACATATCTTGCATTATTAATCTTAAACTTAAAAGTTTTCTCATTTAAAATTGTGACAAAGGAAAAATATGCTGCTGGTTATTTTTGTAAAAAATTAAATTCTGTCAGAGAACTAGAATTCTAAAGTAGTTATTTTTTCTTAAAGGTTTAAATTATTAATGAAATCAATGAATAACTTGGTTATGTGGTATCCAAAAAAGAATTAATTTAATTGCTTCTTAATTTTATTGGCTGAATTTTGCTTTTTATATAACTGAATTTAATAAGCATTGTACTGTATGCCTACTTAATAACAGAAGACAAGAAAGATTTGATTTGTCACAATAAGTTACTCCCATAAGAATATCTTTTGAATGCATTTTTGTTAAGACTTTTGGAGGCTTTAAGTATAAACATACAAAAAAGATATTCCGCATATTGTAAAGGATCATGCAACAAGGCACATTTGAGATTTCCATTCAAATATGAAAATACTGAAACTTACATTAATATGTTAAAACAATTTTTCTATGTTCAAAAAGAATTATTTCCTGAAAAACTCTTTACAAATGGAAATGTTGTATTTACTTCTAGATTCAAAATCTTTTCAAAGTCAGATTTGTCTTAAACTCTTCAATTATTCTGATCCAAATTAATAATCAAGTTAAATGTATTAATCCGTCTTTAAGAAATAGACTAAGATACGAAGTAATTCAAATAAAATTCCATGAGCAGCGCTATCAAAAAGTTTGGTCATTGAATATATTTATCCTTCATTCAATAATTAAGTATCTATCAGCATACTTGTTGTTTTGTATTTTAATTTTACCAATTATGACTTTATCAAGATGTTAAAATAAATTTTATAAATCTTTTAAGAAAATTCAAATTTTAACTTTACTAAGAACAATAGATTTTCTTTAAAAAAAGTAAAAGAAGATATGCTGTCGTATTGAGAAAAAATTTAATCCAGCCATTTATCATGAATTTAAGTATCCTAATATTAGAAAATTAACTCTTCTTTTTTGAGGAAAAATTAATTGCCTGCCATCAATAAACAAAGTTCTGAAGTAACTTCTGAAGTCAATAAATGAAATTCTCTGCCAAAAAAAACTACCAAAATTTTAAATGTTTTCAAATTTAGATTTCACCATTCTCTAGAGACCTGAAATCGAGTCATGAATGAGCTATCAAATTACTTCATGAAATTCTATCAGATTTTTTCTCCCCTTTTTTTAAAAAAAATTCCCATGAGGAGTTCATTTTTATGTGGTTTTCTTCTTTGATGTTATCCAAAGGGATAAAACATGAAATATAAGATTTTCATGTATTGCTGCTTCTGTAGAATACACTAATTATGATTTGCCTCATAAATTGTCTGTCTTCAGGAGAATGCAAGGAACAACACAACGTCAATGCCCCTTTTACCTAGATATGTTGGAAAATTGCTCTTTGGAAAGCTGTCAGTGACACAAATTATTTGTGTCAAAAACCGTTTTTCTTTTTTTAAAAACATATTGTGTCAGTTTTTTATATATTTTGATACCCTTTATTTTGATAGCTGATAGTACATGATTATTATTTATTTCCAATTAGTTTTCTTTCCATAACAATTATTTTCAAGTAAAAACTGTAAAGAATGGCATTGGAAACTGTTTTAGAAGTTAATGTGATCACGACTAATTTTTCAAAATAAAATCATAATCAGATATACATCTTGTAAAATATAATTTTACTGCATTGTATAAATGTTATTTAATTCAAAATATTTTTAAATGATTTGTTTTTCCTTTTTGTACCATTACTCTTTATTATAATTATTTTTTTCTATATTGCTTTTGAAATTATTTTGTTGTATGTTTGTATGTTGAATGCATATTTCAAAGTACGATCAGTAGCTAATTAAATATTTCAAAAATTTAAATATATTTAGTAAGCTGTTCCATGATCGCAGAATCATATCACAACAGATGAACTTGCTGTTATATGAGGCTTGTTGAACGGGGAAATTGTAATAACTAATTTTATTTAATTATGAAAGGAATTTATTTTGAAACCATTGAAATGAATAATCAACTCACAGGATTCACAGACCAGAACAGTTTAATGCCAAATGAACATATTTATTCGAAATATACAAAAAAAAAAAAAAAAAAAAAAAATGTTATATTTTCATATTTAACTGTTGTAATAGATAGTTACAATTGGATTTTTGTTTAATTTTGTTTTTGTACAATTTAATATTCTCTCTCGGACGATATTGTTCCACCCTTTAATCCTAATTCCTGTTGCAATCTCTGAAATTGTGAACGTGCCAAAGGTTTAGTTAGGATGTCAGTAATTAAGATTCTTACTTTCCAAATGTTCAATACTGAGATTTTTCCAGATTCCTGAAATTTTTCTTCAATGAAGCAAAACTTCAGATCAATATGTTTTAATCTATTATGGTATTTGTGTGTTTTTAAAATTAATTTTAAAGCACTAGCATTATTAACATAAAACCCAAGTACTTCATTTGATGTATCAGTTTCACTGAGTAATCTACTGAGCCAAATACCTTCTTTTATATCTTCATATGAGCATTATATTAAGTTTCAGTAGTTGGAAGGACAGCACTTTTTTTTTTTTTGGCTTGTCCAAGATATAACACTGAAAGTAAATTTACTAGTTACACCAGTTCTTGAACGCCTGGTTTTGCTGTCAGCCTGGTGTTCCTGCATAGTCAGCCTCACTGTAGATTTGTAGCTAATTAGTTGAATAATCACTTGGATTTAATAACTATGGTTTAAAGTCCCTTTCAAACATTTGAAAATTTATTTTACAGAATTCCGATTTGAGACTTTTGAACAATCTAATGTTTCGACACAATGTTTACTGAGTAAGCAATATCTGGTCAAGTTGCTGTGGCTAAACAGATTAGGCTTCCAAATGCTTCTCAATACTGCACTTTCTTACATCTGCATCATTTTCTCATCAGCCATGTCTTTTATCTACAACGTTGGAGTCATCCATATAGAACAGACTGAGAATTTTTTTCAAATAAGCTGACTGCTCAACAAATATGGAGCCTCCTCTTTTCATATTCATTCCAAGAAAGCAGTCAGGTGAGCCAACTGTTACTTAAAATTCATCCCTGAGTTTATGAAACATTCTGATGTTTCTTCATCATTGTTTCCAGCGACATTATCTATATAAATTACTACAAGAAATTTGCTTGTCTTGTTTATTCACATAAACAAACATGGGTTAGAAATAGATTTCTTACCTTGACTTTGGATAAAATTCACAGATAGTTTGTTCCAGTAGCAAGGAGCTTGTTTTAAGCCATACTGACTACTTTTAAACTTGCATACTTTGCTAGATTCATCATTGTAGCCCTCTGGCTGTCTCATGAAAATCTCCTCCTGTACTTCTTCATATAAGAATGGAGTTTTCACATTAAACTGAAAGAAGTGGAAATTTTCATTTGCTGCAATGCTTAAAAGCATTCTGACTGCATCAAATCTAGCTACAGGAATAAATGTCTTATCATAATGAATACCTTGTTTCTGAGAATAACCATTTAACCAGATTCCAAGCTATGTTTTCCTGCAAACAATACATTTCATCATCCATTGCTGTTTCCATTTATCGACATCTGAGAGGACCTTATTGAGGCATAAGAATCTGAAATGGAATATTCTTCTATTAATAAGTAAACATGCAAATGTAAGGGCTTATTAATTTCCTTTTACACGCAATCTTGCAATAAGCCACTGTTTGCAGTGTTCATTTGTTTTGAATTTTCTTTTAGAGTTGCTGAATCTGAAGATTCCTCATTAGCTAAACAAAATTCTTAATATTATCTTGTTGATGTTATCTGTAATTGCATCAGTCACACTGTGAACCATAGTTTCAAGCAGTTGTTCTTCTTTAAAAACCATATCCCGTCTTTACCCTATTATTTTTGGTCCATGTTCAATAGTCATCCTTGTTACCACAGTATCCAACCAGATGGCCTCAACCCATAAACCACAGGGTTAATTGCCTCAGTCCATAGCTTGATTGGAAGTTCCTTAGTATGGATAAGAAATCGGGCACATTATACTAATGTACAATTTTCCCTTTCAGTAACACTGTTTTGCTGTGATGTGAAAGCATTTAAATTTCTATACTTATTGCTTTAAATGCAAGGAGAGCTTTTACCTGAGAATTATGAAATTCTTTTTAATTTTGTGTCCTACTGTTTCCGATTCACTGATAAATATTTTCAAACAATTCACAACCTCTGTCTTTTTACTGATAAAAAAATATTTTGCGAAACTTTGTAAAATCATACTATAAAGCATACAGAGTATCGAGCATCACCAAGAGATATACTTTACACGAGGCCATAGACATCAGCATTAGTTCACACGTTACTTTTGCTCAGTTTCTTTTGGTTCAGAGAATCTTCATATGTTTCTTGCCAAGCATGCAACCTTCAAGAGATCATTTATTGTCAAGACATCAACACCTTGTTGCTTCATAACATTTTTAATATGATGTTTATTTTGATGACGTAGTCTCTCATGCCATACCTGCATAGTATCTTCATCTGCCATTAAAACATCAGCTGATTTAACAGGAAATACAACTTTTAACTTTAGAGCCTAAAGTTCGCATGAAGTTCTTTTTCCTCCTAAGCGAGCATGGCGATCTTCATATACGTAGCAACCATTTTTATTTATTTTGAAATCATAGCCTTTATCAACAGCTTTACTGACAATAGAATAAATTTCTATTCAGTTTGGGAACGAACTATGCATCATTCAGATGATTATTTTCCCGCTTGCCAGACACAAGCATTTTAACATTGTCAGTTCCTTGACCAATGGCAAATATAGCCTCATTATTTCTTATCTTAACCTCCTTTGATGATTAGAAAAGTTAATACAAAAAATATTCTTTATGGTGAGTTATGTGTGCAGATGCCCCAGAATCTGCAAGCTATGCATTTTTATCTTGCAGTTTTTCGGAGCGGGCATATAAATGCATCACCTTCAGGTTGTTTGTTGTATCTATTTTTCTTATTACACTGCTTTGCAATATGCTCAGGCTTATGGCAATTGAAACAGTTCTTTGCTTCTTCTTGTTTTCGTTTCACGGTTCTATTAGTGACGAGGATTTAGCTACCAAAGCAGAATGTTCACCTTGTTTTCCTGGCAGTCTCATTTCAGTGAGACGTATACGCCTAGTTTATTTGTTAATTGACCTTTCGTGCACTTGGAACACTTTCCCATACACTTTTGAACAAAAACTAATCAGTAGGAAGAGTTGACATAATCCTATTCGTGAGTAAAAGATCGGATTGTTTAGTTTCAACTAATCTCTCTTAACTTATCATTGAATTCACTTCAATGTGCGTGACAACCATAGAGCTGATATATAAATGGAGGAAGCTAGTCGCTTGTAGTAAGTAGTAGTAGTAGTAGTAGTGTGTATATATATATATATATATATATATATATATATATATATATTCTTTGAAAACTATGCAAACTGGTTTCGAAAATAATGTTTTCTTTTTTACATCAGTAGCCGAGTTTGTTGATTTAAATTATGTTTACTTTTTTACTTTGTTTTTGTGTATTAATTAAAAGTGAGTATTTTTCTTCTTTAAGTAAACATTTTATTTCTTTTCTTTACCAAAAAACATCTTTTAATTTTACATTACATGTTCAAATACTTTTATCATTATCTCATACAGAAAAAAAAAAAAAAAAACTTATTATAATAAAAGCAGATTATAAAAGTGACCCAAGTCTTTTTTTTTCTTTCTTGAATATTCTGAATAATATTTATTTTTGCATAAAAAATGAAAAAGATATTAATTAAAACTGTTAAATTATTTTGAAATAATTTAGAAAGAAAAAAAAACACTAGCTCAGAATCGAATCCAGGTATTCTGAATGCTACGCCAGTGCCCTAACCACTACACTACTCGAGCGCTCGTTAGGGTAACACATAATTAGTATATAAGCTAATTTGAAAGTTTTAAGGTTGACTGTTGAGTTTTAATATTTTCATTAATAAACATTCTAAATGTAGACTATCCTTATACAAAATCTCATTCCGAACTCAGTTTTAAACCTCGTGCCTTCTCCTTGTTAATATCAGTTTTAAATATTTTGCTTCTGGTTTATAGTGTTGGTGGTAACTTTGCTTCTAACTACCGCAGAAACAAAATTAAATCATTTTTGGAATCTTAAATGTGTTGATTTAATACAAAATAATAAGAAAATTCGAAATTTTTACAAAAATGGAGATTTTAGGGTATGTGCATACTGCATGTTATTAATAAATGTTAACATTCAGACAAAATTTTTATCTGTTAAATAGCATTTCTTTCTTTAATAGTTTATCTTTAGAATATCCACTAGTTTCTTTTTAGATCTTAATTAAAATTTATAAAAAAAAACATGCAATTACTGCTAGCACATGTATGGAATTTTACTGTATAACATTTTCAATGAAATATACGTTTTAGTTTCGCTATTTCATTCACAATGATGATTTAATATCTTTTACGGTATAATACGATTCGAATATTTATGGTAAAAAAGAAACAACATATTGGAAATAATAAGGAACTTTATTTGCACTAAAATAAATACACAATTATTAATAAGTCAATAATATTTATGTAAACATTTGTATTGTCGAGAAAAAATCACGCCAAGCTTGCAGCCAAGTACTTGCAACACATTCGAGATTAAAATAAAGCAAGTAACAAAATATAATGCAGTTACATCAGTTTAAATGAAGCTTAATAACAAATTAAATAAATTTAATACAATACCTAACTAAACCAAACTAAGAAATATTATTCAGTTTTAACACCAAAATCACTGAGTGATGGAGGTTACGAAATTTTAAATTGATTTAAAATGGATATAAACAGAATATGTTTATTGAACATATCTGTGAAATGATACAGGACTATCCTTAGAAGCTTTTTCTTTGCATCCAATTGCACAGCAATAGTTAACCATGGCTTAAATAAGTTTTAAAATCCAACAGTTAAAAGCGAGAAAAAATCTGCCATTGAAATATAATGCGGAACGGAGAATGCGGTTACAGTGAACACACGTCACGTCATTTTATCTTGTCCTACACCAAAGTAGGGTTGCACTCCCTCTATCAGCATCTCAGCTCTGTGGTGACAACACCTTCCGAGTGTTCTTTGTCGAAATTGAAAAACTGCTGCATTAGTCGATTCACTCAGCTCATAAATTGAAATTAACTTGTCACTAGTACTTTTAGCTGAATCGCATATACATTATTTTTACTACCAACTAATATAACTGTGCGAGCTGTTTTTGAAGGCTTTTGACTTGCTCTTGAAGCGTTCTGGCTGTTAAGTTTGAAATAGTGATTCCCAGATCGTTATGCGTAACATGATCGCCGGTAATAGGATCCAGAACAGAATCAATAATTCTACTTGCCGCTTCTATTTTGTCCAGTTTGTGGAACTTTCCAAATTTTCTATTCATGTTTTAAAGTCCATATGTCTTGGCTTTCAGATATGCTGTGATATTTATGAATAACTGACAGAAGAAGTGTAAAATATGGCTAACTTAGCGAAAAGATCCCTTATTAAGCATAGACATGCTTCTTAAGGAGGATATGGTAACAATAGTGCTCTCTACCTTCCTGACTGGTTCTACATGCTTGTTATGAAAAACTGTATAAGTTTGTGCCTATATGGCCTTTTAGCTTCTTTGGCAAACTATAACATTGATAATGAATGTGGCTAGTTTTTAAAAGCCTTTATAAAGACTGTGAAAATTCTTTAAGAACTTGTAGCCACTGGTAAAAACTACGAATCATTCTGATCTTGGACACTTTGAGGAATTACCTTGCAGTTAAGGCAGCAGACAGTGATTCAGAATAATTGTATAAAAAAAGGAGGAGGGGCTCTAATTCTTCTCTCATTAAATGTTTATGTATCTAAGAATGCTGTACTATACTATCTGCAATAAACTGTGCATTGTTATGTACATTAAAAAATTGTTTTTCTTTTACCTTAACATTCAGTTCTCTTTTCCTGGTTTATTTTTTGTGCTTTGCTCATAATTAGTCCAAAATTTTTACTTGGATATTCTTCTTCCCTTATTTGTACAGATAAATGTAAAAATATCATTAAATATTTTTGAACAATGATGCTAGAATCTAATTGAAAAAAAGACTTCATGAATGAAAAGAACTTTATTTGTAGGATTTTTAATAGCATCTAAATCATCTAATAATTCTTTATCTGCAATATGTCTCAGCTCTGTATCTTTTGTTTGACTATATTTAATATCATGTTTTTTATGTGCTTTTATCTACTCTATTTACACCTTGATCACCTCTTTTTAAACACTTATCTAATTTTGTAAATGGTTCACAGTATTTATATCCTGGAATATTTACTTTTGGAGAATTGATTGGATCTTGCAACGAACTAATATTATCACCACCTTTATCAATTCCTATGATACATAAATCCTTCATTTCTTTAAAAATATATTTTTACACATCATTCGTATAAGATTATAATCCTCCGGTTTAGGAATGTATTTATATCCATTTAATTGTGTCTTTTTTGCATATTTTTCAATAGAAAAATAATTTAAAATATTTATGAAATCTTTTTCTTATGGATAGTCTTCTTCCTCAGAAATTGATCTTGTTTTCTATAAATTTAAAAGATGTTTATAAAATCTATAACATTGTTTGTCTTCTTTTTTCATTCTAAAATATTTAATGATTTTTCAATAATCTCAATTCCTACACTTAAATTCAAACTTATTGAATGCATAAATCCAATAACGGATAAACCACTTCTGCTTAAAATAAACTTATTCACAGATAAAGAAATGTTTATCTTATGAAAGCAATTATAACTTTCTGAAAATAAAGATTCAATTTTCTAAATATTTTTCCATCCTTTATATAACCACAAAATTTATTTCTGTGTCTCATTTTGGATTCACTAAATCAAACATGAGAAATTCTTAAGGTTTTTGAATGCATTTATTATGTAAATATTTAAATTCTATCATTCTTAATTACCATCTATTTCTCAAATATTTGATTTCATTTCTTTTGGTTGAAGAATTAAAGAAAATAAAATAATTACAGTTCTTGTGAATATTGATAGGTGTTGAATAATGAGATTGTGATGAATATATAAGCATTGTTTTTCCTTCCTCTAATAAAATTTCATTTTTTTTTATCCTTTTCTGTAACACAATCATTGAAAACAACTATATTTTTTCATAGATGCATTTAAATCCTCAGCTGTAAAAAACTCATTAAATTAAAATGAAAATAAGACATGTTTTTTGTACTTTGTCATATAAACATGATGACATTTTTCTGTTTTAAATTATCTTGCATTGTACAATATCCTTTTCTTAATATATCTTGAAATATTGTATTATCTTTTTGTAATTTGGAATATTTAGATTCATACCAATTATACGCACAAATAAATAAATCATCACACCCACACATACACACACACACACAAATTAAATTAAGTAATAAATTTGTTTTTCCTGAACCTGAAATTCATGTAATTAATAAACAAACAAATAAATAGGTAAAAGTAAATTTTGATGTGGATTTGCAAATTCTGCTTGCTAATTTTTTATTTTTATCATTTATTAAAATTGAAAATCCTTTGTATTTTAACTGAATGGCTATCGTCTTTAAAGAAGGAATTTTTGCTTGTTGCAAATTTTTATCCCTAATAAATGAGTGAGAAACAGAAGGTAGGATTGAATAAGTATCGTGACATTAAATAAAGAAATTTTAAAAATTTACAACTTGTTTTAAAAATTACAACTTGTTTTAAAAATTTACAACTTGTCGCAGTCTAAATTTTCGTCCTAAATCGAAGTATTTTCATTCTGTATGAATGAATAAACATAGATTACATCGATAACGAGCTTGACGTTGTTTTAAGTTGTGAATTCTACCAACGAATGTACTGATTTTATGAAAGATTGCCTTTGTCCAAGGATAAGGAGCGGAGATTTATTGCATAATGCCAGCTGTTAAGTTAATAAATCTAATATCCGTCAAAAAAAGCTCTAAAATTTCGAATTGAAGACAGCCATGTTACTTTATATTACAGAACTAAACTGAAGATAAAACGATGGAAATCAGGATTAAGACTTTCTGAAAAGGCCACTGATGTTGAACGCTAAATACTTGCTGTCAGGAAGATAAACACTCCTCAGCAAAATCTAAATGGTATTTGTTGGAAATGCGTTAAAAAGGAATTTTTCTAGAAAGAATGTCTACTTGGTTATAAGAAAACTACTACTTGATTACGGACATCTTGCGGGGTGAAGTCTGCCCTTTGTGGATAAAACCCGTGAAGGAAGTCAGAGTTTCCGCTCTTTGCAAAGTAAAGCTGAAAAAAATCAACTTTTCTTTGAAACATCTATGTGTAGTATGCCGTGTTTCATGTTGGTGGTCATTGATGCAAATGTAATTCTTTCAAGAACAAACGTCACCCAGAAATGGAAAGAATTTATAGAGCACTTAACATTTCTCTATAGACAGATATCATGAAAAAGCGAAAAATGCATTAGAAATTGGATTTATAAATTAAATGTGGATCTGAAAAATTCAAACATAGAATTTGCATATCTGTTACCACCAATTTAGGCACTCTAGTATTTCCTTCGTGTACTTTTGGGAATTTACACCGTTAATGTACTTTATTGATTCTTTTACCTTTGTAAATTCTGAAGATTCGGAGAACAGCGTTACATACTGAATCCAATGGTTTGGTTGAGAAACCTATTCGAATAATTTTAAAATATTTGCCTGTATTTGTTTCAAAGAATCAGGCTAATTGGAATATAGATTTATCCCGTTTCCTTCTGCCTTACAGGAAAGCTATTCTTGAAGTGACTGAAAAGATATTTTCAGAGGTGCATTTTATTCTAACACCACGATTACTGTGTAATATCCTCTTTAGACGACGAGTAATACGCTTTCATCTCAGAATGAATATATGAAAAATTTAGAGTTGTTTGCCAGATTGCGATCAAAACTTTCCAGTAACCGAATGTAGACGGGATAGCAATATCAGAGCAACATACCACCATTTTAAGGAGAATGATCTTAATACGTAATTCGAAGCCAACCCTGAGTTTGAAATTGCAATAGATTTAGGACGGAAATTGCCAGTAAATTGAACGTTATTGTCTACAGAGCTCAGATGTCAGCTGACGCCAAACCAAAAGTCATTGACATTATTCGGATTTCTCCATACCCGACGTAATCATAATTCTAAGTAATGGGGCAACTGTAACGAGTAGTCTTTGTAGAGGGAAGAAGTTTTAGGAGTCTATAATGTCGTTAGAGATTCATACTGCCATATCAGTTTTATATTTGGAAAGAAGTTTACATAGATTCGAAACGGATGCCAGATCAACGATTTCCAATTTTGACAACAGTTTTTTGATCATATGAGGAGTTGGTATCAAATTTGGCGAATTAAAAGTGACAAAAATGAAGACTCTTGAAAATGAAAAAAATGTTGCTCTATTTCTATTGAAAATCCGTATTTGGAGATTCTTTTGGAGAATTTAGTGTGAAGTCATGCCTTGTAGTAAAGCTATATAATTCCTTGAATCAATCTCTCTGTTGAGCTGTGTTTGCAGAGAGAGTTGCTAATCTGTGAACACTGGCAACTATCACTGCTGTTGATTAGCGATTTGCTGTTTGCTTACGTTACAAGATTCTGCAAAAGCTCGTCTTTGGAAAAATCTTGGCCCTGTCTTTGTTACTGTGCTTCATGCGTCTTTGAATACTTATCTAAAATTTTTATCATAAAGTTTTTTTCTTCGATTAGGAATTTTTAATTAGTTTTCTCACAAATAACGGCTTCAAAAATATAGAGAGGCTGGCTACATCTGTAAACATCGACGTTTCTTTGTAAGTTCAACTAGCTATCACCATTTGTTTTTAGATACTTTTCTTCCTTTATTTTTCCTTTACTTTATTAAAATGTCAAATACAGCTGTCAAGAATGCGACTTCGATGGGGTTCTATGTGGAGATCCCTTGGGCGGTTGCTCGTATCATTCTTTCTTTCTTTCCCCCCTTCCTCTTCTTATCCTTCCGTCTTGTTCCACAACCACCGATAGAGAAATAGAGATAGAAATTCTTCCCTCGGTCCCCCAATTCACACCCACTCTTGTAACTTCTCGCTGCGACGTCATGACTTTCTGTGACTTAAGTATTCTGGCATTGTCTATCGGTGGTTGTGCTTGTGCCCATTCATCAGCTTAGATAGCTCAGTGTTACATATACAAGGGCTCAGGATGGCGTTATATTATGTCTATGAATATTCTTGGAAATAAGTGTCATTTTCTTTTACACATCTAACAGAACTACTTTCATCGTGCACTTACCGGATGAATTTCGCAACCATAAGAATATGCCTCTTAATAAAGGGCTTTATTATAAAGGGCCTACTTCTTAACCCCATTTGAGTTTAATATCCTTCGAGGATATCCGTGCTAGATATTTATTACGCCGAAGTATGACCAAGAATTAAATCTTTCTGATATTTTTGTGGTGGACAGTAAAACTTACTCTACCACAGAATAGAGCATGTATTAAAATGAAAGCGGTTTTTATAGTAAGTTTTTTTAACTAAAACAAAGGTACAAACTATGAAATCCTTTTTATCACTTCAACTATCTCATGTTTGAATCATGCATGAATCAGTTGTATTCGTTGGATGTAAAAAGAAGATTCCATCCTTTTTTAATAGACATCGCTAAAAAACTGGTCTTTTATTAGTACCTAAACGAAAAAAAGTTGGTTGTTTATTTTTCAAAGTGAATATGTATCATTTCTGTGATGAAACATGACACAATTTAAAATAAGGAACCTGGCTCAATGAGCGAATATTATTGAAAACGCTGCGAGTACGAAAGGGTTACATTACAAAGTAAAAAATGTTACTAACATTACAAAGTAAGAAAAGTTCAATATTATCATCAATAACATATAAAATTGAAAATTTTCAAGTATCTAACTACCACATCAGAAAGTGTGTGAAAGCGTTGTATGTAAATTCCATCACCATAAAAATGAAGCAATCTGAATTACATCAAAACGTTTAGAAAGAAAATATTATAAAGAAGAAGATAAACATTTTTTCCAAATTGTTACCTAAGAGCAAAATATTGTCGAAATGTTTATAAGGTAGCTCAGTGTATGTCAAGGAACCAAAGAGCATAATAAAAATAGACAACAAAAAAAATGTTTTTTACACCCTTATTATAGAAACAAAAGCACAAATATGTTTCATTAATAATAAAGCGATATAAAAACAGTTAAATAGATGTGGCTGACACAAAATAATATTTGACATTAAATATTTTAAATTCTAGATTGAATAAAAACAAAATTCATCAAAAATAAATAAAAAGAGATTTCATTTAAAATTAAAGGAAAAAGTCGGTACAATCGGTCAATACAAAAAGTACAAAATCGCGAGTTTGATCTATGATATAAAAACATCTGACCTAAGAATGAAAATATTTTCATAATTACAAAATTGGAAGAAATAGTAACAATTTTCTAAAAATAGAAAAAAACTTGCAATGGAAATTTGAATTGTATTATAAAGAATATATTTCTTTATTTTAAACCTTTGTAAAAATCGTTTTTTGTCTTAATTTTGATAAATTGACGGAAAACTGTGAAATATTCCGAAATATCTTTTAATTTCAGATAAAAGATTTAAGAATTAAAAATTTTAAGGAAATATTTTTCGATCATTTTGTTACCATTCAGAACGAAGCTTCTTAAGACTTTGTTCTCCACTCCCTTAGTAGGGTGGGAAAAAAATTTCCAGTTCCGTTTTTGTCTCAATTTTGTAATTATCCCAAAAAGATTAAGAAAATCAAATAATAATTAACGTTAGCTAGAAGAAATATGATTGTAAAGAAAGTTATAATGAAATCTTTTGAGACCAAGAAGATTTTCTCGATTCTCTTTGCTTAAAAATATTAAAGAATAATAAAATTTAATTATGATTAATATAATGGATATTAAAAAACTGCTGATAAAGAAATTTATAGTGATCCAAGTTAAGAAACTCATGGCTTATTCGAACATTTTTATTTCGAATTTTTCAATGGTTTTTTGAATTTCCAATTAAAATAAGGTTAAAAATATTTTTTTTTATTTGTTGTGATTACCTAGCAATAAAATCTAAAAATTATTTAGAAAATATTTTTATTTCTGATTTGTTCTTATTAGTTAATTTTCATGACATCATTTTTCAATTCTATTTGTTTTATTTTACGTGACAATATATTTATTAAAAATGCCATAAGAATTTTCACTTTTCAAAAATGTTTTGAAAACTTTAGATGGGAATTGTAAAGTTTATTTCGATGCAGAAATATTCTATTAAGAATTCTGTATATTGTTTGTTATTAGAATTATCTATTGATTAAATTTATTATTCTTAATTTTTTAAAAATTATAATTGTTATCTTATTCTTTATTAAAATTTCGTGGTTTTGATTTTTTAGTATTTATTTATTGAAGAGATAAATATTACAAATCAAACTTAACTCCAGTTGTCTCTAGATTAATTGCATTTAAACCTAGTTTTCATTAATTTTAATTATTGGAGAAAGTGACGTTTTGTTGCAGTTCCTTCAGTTTCTAATTAGAAACTTCCTCAGTACTTTTAAGCTATTGTTTGAGAAATTGTAATCTAGAATAACTTCTTAGCTTTCTTTCGAAAATTTTAGTTTTGTTCTACAAGAAAAAACTGTAAACATTTCTCTTTGCCATTCCAAACACATGTTCATTTACTTCTTTCAATTGTTTAATGCTTAGGTGTCTTTCTCTTAGAAATTCTTTTGCCTTTTAGAGGAAATTAAATTTATGTAAACATAATTTGCTTTACGTCTTTGAGCGTTGGAAATTCCATCCGTTTTCGTATTTTTCAAAAGGTTTCATACTTGTTTTCAATTTACCAAAAAGATCAAACAAACTGTGATATTAACCTTCCGAATAAATTTGCATTTCCATATTTGCTTTAATTTTGATAGCATTTGTCTATATTTCTTAATATTAGCTTATTAATATTATTCTGAATCTTTCGATGGAATTTCTTAAGATTTGCAAAATAGCGTTTTAATGGTTGAAAACAATTGTTCATCGTGCCATGGGAAAACCCATCACTTCAGACATTCGTATCTTAGTTTTTTTTCTTTCTAATCTTTGCATTGTTTAACGAATTTTCGAAATTCATTATGGATATAGAAATTCACTAATGGAAAGTAAATAAGGATTTCGAATTATTTTTGTTAAACGTGCGATTTGCTAATTTCCACTTTAAATTAGCTATAAATTTTCATGCAAATTTGATTTTTGTCATCTTTCCAGTTGTAAGGAAACACTTCCTCTCTATACCTTCCAAATCCTGATTCCATAGGCGAGTTTGCTCAGTTCACGATACTTGTAATTATTAAGTTAACTGATAATTCGAAATCTCAATGTTTATAAATTTTTAAATGTATTGATTTTTACTGCTGTCATTCATTTGGCTGCAGTTGTCTAAATTTGCAAATTCCTTCACATATTTTTATACGATTCAGTTTTAAGGCGAAACAGATGAATAGTTTTTTAGAAATTCCTTCTCTGGTTTTCGGTGTTTTCTTGATAGCAAATGTAGCACGAAAATTAAAAGTGAATGAATTTTTAAAAAATTTAATCGTCTCTTAGTAAAACTGAAATTAACAGAGATTCTGGGAGTGACTTGTTCTTGTATGCGATGATATGCTTTAAAGTATCAAGAACAAAATTCATTTCTAATGTTACTTGAAAATGTTGCGAATAATTTAAAAAAAAAAAAAAAAAACCTTAAAGTAAAAATTCTTATATTCTGAAAAAAAAAAAAAAAAATTAGACGATCTTAAGAGCGCTTTCTTTAAGAATGTAAGTTCTCAGAAAGATCAGTTTTGTTTTATAATAAAAAAACTTCATTATCTCTTGTTTTCTGCGAGAGATAGAAGTGGAATTCTGTTCAATCGCTCATTAAAGTCAAAGCTTTTTTTTAAAATTTCGATTAATTATTTTCTGCAGTATCAAGACTCTTAAAGAATAAAAATGTATTTACTCGTTAAGTGGTCGCTCGTGATTTCATTATTGTTGTTATTTTGTCTTGTCAGAGACTGTTAAAGAAAATTTTTAGGATTATATTAACTTATACTATGTTTCTCTTATGGAGCATTTTTGTTTTAGAATTATTTACTTGTGTTTAATATCTTTCTAACGTACCGTATTGCTATGGCGATGAATGCATACTAAATTGAATAATCAGAAAGGGAAAACATATTTTGTGTTGCATAAGCACTCGTGAGCTTTTTAAAGAAGAGTTCTTTTTCATCAACAGTATTATAAGATTAGTTTATCCAAATAAGAAGTTGAAAACAATTTTTATTATCTGCATTGTTTTATCATCTACATCTTAATATCTGCATAATATCAAACATTAGCGCAGAGTAAATCGAATTATTGAGGTTAACTTCACAATAATTTTCGTAAATTAAGAGAACAGCAGTATTAATTTTTAAAGCTTTCAGCTGTTTAAATGAAGATAATTATGTGCATAAAATACTATCTACAGTTTTGTTTGTTTTAAATATGTTTCTTGATCTGCTTTAGAAATGAATCTTGCCTTTAAAGATGAAAATAATTTTATTTATTTATTTATTTTTTATTAAGAGAACTATCAAAAATTTAAACTGCAAAAATATTAGCAATAAATTTTCAAACATATATTACTAGCATTTCATATTTTTTCTTGGCATATTTCAAATTATTTTTGAGATTACCGTATTGCGTTATGCAAATTACTTTTATGGTAACAAATGAATTGACTCCAAAAATAAATCGCCGATTCCACTGTTCATAAGAAAAATATTAATTATTTAACTGAGCTCTCCAATTAAATAAGGTTTAAAAAATGTTTTATTATTTGAAACATACTGTATAAAGAGACTATATTTAAAATTCTGTTTCTAAAATTAACAGAAATTTGCAGAAATGAACTACTGAGTATAACTGTAGTGGTGTCAACTCAGAAATTAGCAGTGACGCAAAAATTATTTAACAAGAAATTGCATTTTTTAGAAATGGCAATTTAAACATAAATAGCCTAAATTTTTGAATTTCAGAAGTAGATCTGAAAATTGTTGTTACCAAGCATCATTATATCTATTACATTTTACAGAATACATGTGCTCTTATTTTCCAACAACAGTTCATGCATCATCTACAGAATAAGAAAAGCATGGGAAATAAAATAATACTTGGATTGCATTGCAGCCACCTAATCAGCCAGGTCTTCACTTATAATACAGATGAATGTGTACGTGTGTGTAAGTGTTGGCGCTACGCAGGCCAAACCGTTTGATTTAGAGCTGCCAAACTTGGCACATATATACTTTTGAAAGTGGGAATGAACACTTCTAAAACACTTATGAACACAATGAAACACTTATAGGACCGGCCAGATTGCATAGAGGGTAATGATACATTGATACCCACACATAAAATTCTAATTAAAAATTTAAAACTATTTCGCTGTTTGTTCTTGATGACTTCCGAAAACATTAGATTTCAAAAGAATTTTTACATTATATTAAAATTCAGAAACTAATTTTCTCAATTATGTCAATATCTTCTGAAGGAACACAAAAGTTGTTGATAAAATTCACTATTAAAGTTTCATTTTTTTTTATATACAATTCGAATTACTGCTTTTATCAATACAAAAATACTGCAAAAGAGTGAAATTATACTTTTGTCTTTAATACAAATCATTGTAAGTGAAGTAAATTTCAGGAAAGCGAACGACATATTTACTTAATTCTGAGAAGAACGTGTAAAAGGTTTAAATTTGTATTTAAAATATATTATTAATATGAAAAAAAACGTCAAACCTTACAATGATATAGGTTAGAAATAAGGTTGCATTGTTAAAAGGCTAGAAATAGTAGACTGTATCCATTTTTTATGACTTTTAGGTGAGTTGAAAGGAAATAAGGAAAATGTCGAAAAGCTTTCGATTTTATTTTTTTTTAATTAGTAACGTTTATCGTATTTTAGTAAAACGATTTATAACATTTGGTCCTCCTTTATAAAATTTTTCATCTGAATAACATCTTAGAAATCATCTCCATACCGTTTTCTGTATTTTTTTTATTTCTTTATTATTATTATTATTATGTGAAAGGGATGTTTAAAGAAAATGAATTATAAAAAGAACCCATATGTTTATACTTAGGAATCAAAAATTTAAACCGAATTTATAAACAGCCAATGAGAGAAAGTAGAAGAAAAAAAATGATAAGAAAAAAAATTCTGTTACCCGCGCTTGAAACTGAGTTTATTGCATTACAGCTCAGATGCCTATAAATTCAAAGGTACACGCAAATACGCACACAGCCAATCAGCTGCAGACAAATCGGATTTTCATTTTCCCTTACTGCTTGCTCTCTGGAAACTCTTATTTACTGACTCATTTTCTGTTTTTTCCCTCACGTTTTTATTATTGTTTTTATGCACAGTATGGAAAAGTGAAAAAGTCAACACAAAACATCGAACTCTCTGAGTTGAAAACTTATATATAAACGCAGATGCAATTTTAAAAATATTTTCAGTAGCTGCTGCAGCTCTGCAGTCCTAATGGAAGAGGTGCCACTGTACAGGTGTTCAAATAAATTTAAGGCTAGCTCTACCATACTATTGAAAGTTCTTATTTAATTATTTTAATTGTCTATATTCATTCTAGCTTTGGAAGAGCCAGTCAATTAAAACTGATTTTTCTGATTCTGTTAAATATGTTTGAAAAGTTAAAAAGTTACATTAAATATTATCTCATAATTTTTTTTGAGGTGTTAAATTTTTTGTATTGAAAAAACATGGTGAGAAAAATGCACTTTTATGAAGTTATTTTTAAAAAGTATTTTTTCACTAATTAATAAAAGATGTTTAAAATATTATAATTTTCTTTCAAGGGAGGAAAAAAAATATTGAAACAGGTCTGTAATCCGAAGAAATTATTCTTCAAATGAATCACTGCTAAATATCGTAAATATTGTTTTCGAAATGTTCGTCTTTACCATATCTTGCCTTAAAACAGGGCAGCCAGTAACTTCTTTCACCCACAATCTAGGATTCTTTAAATCTTCTTTTTATGCAAAATACTTTTTCTGTTTAAATTTTATATTTCAATATGTAAAACAAAATAAAATCAATAAGGAAATGCATTTAATTACTGTTCAAGTGTTATATCTCAAATGCTCTGTGTTGATTTAATTTTGAAGTCCATTCGGCCTTTTAAATGAAAAAAAAAAAAAAAAAAAAAGGGTGCTACGTCTCATCTACACTAAATTAGTATAGAATTAATAATCTACTTTAGTTAAAACTATATCTACGTTAGATTTTAAATGCCATGCACAATTACATTCGTATTATGGCTATTACGAAGACTAGTCATATCGCAAAAGTATTAATTGATGGTATGAATTTTCTCTATAATTAAAAACTGCTCTTTAACAAAGTTTAACGCACAGTTTTAAATCTTCCGTTTTTTCCTGTTTTAAATATATTTTTATTAATATTCAATAACCAACAGAAAAATGCACCTATGATATTCCTTAATTTGAATAAAATGCTAATTAATTTCTTTTTTATCTTAAATTAACCCATATTACTTTATTCTAGGATTTTCTCTTCTTTTCTCTCTTTTTTTATTTCATTATTTCAAACAAGCGCTCCAAAATATGGCTGATTATTGCAGTTTCTCATCTCCGAGCGAAGGGATAAAATTCTCTCACCTTTTCCTAAGTCTACACGTGTCAAAATCTACACGTGTACACGTGCTAAGTCTACACGTGTCCCTAGAGCAGGGATGGCGAACCAGTGGCACGTGACACAATATTTTGGGCACGCCGCCGATCGATTCATTTTAGTTCAAAATAACAAAGTTCACTATAAAGTATTACGAACAAACGCGAGTGTTTCCATTCCATTATTTAAAAAAACTCATGTATTTGTACGGCTGTTAAAAATTCGCTTGCTGAGAAAGAAATTGATTTGAAAAGAATTGTTTCAGTAACTGATGGGGCTTTAAATATGGCGAGGAAAAAAAATTGTTTTCATTAGTTTATTTCAAACAGACGTAGGGCATTCGATTCTTGAATTCCCCTGCATTATTCACCAACAAGCCTTGTGTTCTAAGAGTGGTTTCACATTTCTTGATAATATAAAGGCGTTAGTCACAAAAATAGTCAACCTCATATCGTCGTAGGCTTTAAATAAGCGAAAGTAATAATAATGGAATAGGTTTGAAGTAAGCGAAAAGACTTTAATTGAGGCTTTGTGGATGAAGTCAACTCGGTGTATAATGTCTTACTAATGTATAATAATGTTCACTTGTTGAGCCGCGGGAACGTACTTCAAAGATTTGTTGACTGCTTGGAAGAAATCAGACTATTTCTGCAAAATGAGGGGGAAATTGAACAATACTCACAGTTGTTGGATATTATGTGGCTTTCAAAATTGATGTTTTTACAGATACATGCCAACATTTCAATGAATTGAAAGTAAAGCTTCAAGGCACATATAAAACAATTATCTTCATGATGGATCTCATTCGCGTTTTTGGCGCTAGACTGCATGTTTTCAGGAACGATATTATTACAAAAAACTACAAGTACTTCCTAAATTTGAATATATATATATATATATATCAAAGATTTAGATGTACATGTGAAACTAGACGAAGGAAAAGTTATTGAAGAATTTATTTTCGTAATTGATTCTTCAATCAAGGAATTTTCAGCGAGATGTTCTCAGTTCAAAGAATTATCGGAAACGCTCAAGTTTATTATGTACCTTGATGTGACTTGATTTGATAAATTGAATTAGTCCTAATTCTATTAGTTGGAAATTAAAGAATTTGAAATGCAACTGATTGATTTCCAGTCCATATAGATTCAAAAATTTATTGAAACAAGGAAAAAGTTGGAATTGATTGAAACAAAAAGATTAAAAAGCAATATAAGTAAAAATGCCAGTAACGAAATTTTGGAAATATGAAATTCGGTTCCAGACACATTTAACTGTTTTGAGAAGCTGGCTCATGCTATTTTAACTAGATTTTCATCCACCTTTGCCTGCGAGTCATTATTGTCAGAGGTAAGAAGCATTAAAGACTCTCTTAGAAACCTTTTGACGATGACACCAATTCAACATGCATTCTGCTAAAAGTAACATCTTACAATCCTAATATAGGTTATTTGTCATCTAATCTGCAAGCACAGAAATCACACTAACGTTACTTTAATTTGAATTACTCGTATAACTAAAACCTTTACTTCTATACATTGCAAAATATATTTTTACGTAGTAAATAAAGAGTTTTGAGTTGTTATTATTTAGTTTTATTATTATAACAATAATCACGAGTCAAAATTATTTGTCGGCACGTCTATACCTCATGAAACGTTTCTTTAGAAAAAAATGGCACGTTGATCCATAAAGGTTCGCCATCCCTGCCCTAGAAGAATCTCTCTTTGTAAAATCACTAAGGAAAAAATTTTTCTGGCTTTTTATTTTTGTACTTTGGTGCGAATGGACGCCCTTTGTCCCTGTGTAAAAATCATGCCTCCTCTAGAAAAATTAGCTGAAGTTTAATCCCAACGTGTCTTTTTTTCTTCTAGCCATCTGCAAAATTATGTTACACACATACAACATGGATTGAAGAAACAGTTGTTGAATTTTTTAACGCTTTTTATTTTTTCGGAATTTAATAAATATAATCTAATTTTTAACTTTTATCAAGGTTCCTTCGCCCAAACCCTGGTGAGAACGCTGTAGTGTACAAATAGGAAGGCAGAAAGCAGGAAAGAGAGGTTGTGAGAACGTATTTTTAACTTATATAGTTTTTAGTAAAGGATTTTCTGAAGCATCTTTGTAATACCATGGGGAAAAATAGTACGCGTAACGCAGAAACTCAAGATACATCGAAGTCAAAACATGAGCGATCAGGAAATTTATAGCATAGATTAATTAGAAATTATTGCATAATAATAATATATATATATAGTATCTGATTGAACAAGTTTCTTTATGTGTATAACCGAATGAGATAAAAAAAAAAAAAAAAAGATAAAATATTTTGCCATCCTTCATTTTTATTTTTTACTTTTTTAAACGCACTATAAAAGAATGAAGTGACTATAAATCTGTTATTCTCTGCGTCTTTTTAAATATGTAAGTCATAACAATATTCATGCATTAGAATTTTATATTAAACAGGAAGAAAAAAAATTTAAAAAAAATCGTAGCAAATATATCATATTTGTGCTTTATTTAAGTTTTTTTTAATGGAAACTTATTCAATGTAATCAGCGTGAGTAGTCTCTTCAAAACTTTTTAGTACACTCTAATGAAATTTTTTTTCACCCTCCTGCCATAAAATTGTGGACTTTGGGCAAGGTTGTTAATGCCATAAGTGCTCAGATTTTTATTTTCAGACACCCACCATGAATGTTTTGTACTTCACAGCATAATGAAAGAAACTAAACATGGACTGCAAATGCCTTTTTTCAAGAGACTCAAATCATAATTTAACGCAGAACCACAATTTAAATATGAAGATCACTTAAATTTAATTTATCTAAGCCAAAAAGACAAATTTCATATCAATGGATTCCGTTTAAAATTTGAACCAAATTTAATTTGTCTAATTCATGACATTCTTGAGCTATCGTCTTTAAAAGCATACAAACAAGCATAATTCTTAAACTGTGCTTCACGGACTCAAGAAAGTTTCAAATGTTGAGATTTGTAAAAGTCTCGAGTTCGAATGTCTTGAGGATTACTGTACTTTCCCTTTATATATTTCGTTATACGAGTAAGTAAAAATGTACTTGAATTTATAAATCACTAACATTTTTATGAATTAAAATACATTATAAACGTTGGATTATTATGAGAAAATTGTACATTCTTTCTGAACTTCGAGCTGAAATAAACATTGCCAACTTTCCAATACCCGAAGACTGAATAGTATATTCTAGCATATTTTCTGATAAAGAAACTGAAGTTAAATAAACATTTTTGTAGGAAAAAAAAATGATCAAAATGTTAATGCCAAATAGTAAAAAAAAAAAAAAAAAAAAAAATTAGAAGGAGTTATAAAAGTGCATATTGAGTGGCATTATATTTATACTCTTAATATGGTAATAAAAAAAAAAAATGTGAGTAAAATTTTACAAACATAGAAACTGATACCGAAAGGCATCAAAGCACCATATCACTTTTCTTGTTTTTAATTGGGAGAGCTTGTCTTTAATTTTTTGATAACAAAATTTTTAATAAATAAGCGAGATAACTGACTTGAACTTGTGACTCTTGACTATTTTAGAACAAAAAACGATCTCTCTCAACTTGCAATACAAATTCGACATGGATTTCTGCTGGATTTCATTTTGAAGAAAACTAAACACAAAGGAATCCAAGAATTTTTTTCTTAAATATTTAATTATCAGTTGTAACTTACTGTATTTAGAATGTTTCTACTAATTCAGAAAAGACTGTTGCGATATTATTCTCACTAATTTAAGTTAACTTACATTATTGAAAATGGAAGTTTCTGGTTTGAGCGACAATGCCATTTTTGAAAAAATAAAATCCTCTCATTACTGGTAACTCTGATTTTAGCGAAAAAGAAAAATTGCACTATAGCACTAGAATACAAGGACTGATATAAATGATTGCCACTCAAAATTCCTCAATCAGTCCCGGGCATTGTAGTTTTATTTTGCGAAAAATCCAAAAATGTGGTAGTAGGGTGTACAGGCGATCATTGATGACTTATCAAGGGATCGTGAGTTTTTATGTCAAATAAAAATAGGCGAAATCGAACGAGGCTGGGTGACAGGTTAATTTTTCCCTATTATTTTAAGTACATAGATGATTGATTTTATTGTCTCAATTCTCCATATATTTAAAATAATTTTAGTTAGGAAGTTTCTAAAATATTTATACTTTATATACTCCCTGAATACTATGGCTTTCAAAATCATTTAGAGATCTTTTTTTTCCGTCAGTGCTTATCTCCTTCAAAATGTTTCTTTTAGCTCTTTTTATTCATTTTTTTTTCTTCCTTTGTTTTACAAACTAAAAGGGAGAAAATTCTGTGTACCAGACCAAATGGATAACTGTGAACAAGAAAATTTTCCATCGGCTTAGCACAACAATATGCTTCAAAATTGATTTTGGGACTCCTATAGATTTATGGGCACGAGGCAACCGTTTCCACCTCTGCAGAAGACCGCTCCTAACTAAATCGATGATGTTCTAAAATTTTGTAACTAAATTCTTTTAGGAGCACTAACTCTGCATTTTGCGTTAGATTATGTCGTAGGAAATGTGACTGCGTAGAACATAAACCCTATACTTTACTTCGGTCCACTTTTACCACTATAACTGTCTCTATGAAAGGCTTGCTTGGTATTAATAAATTATCAGTTTCTGTGGTTTCTGTATGTTGTTTAATTCATACTTTATGCAATTTTTGTTCTTCAAATCGAGTAGATTTACCAAAATCTATAGACGTTTTATTTACATTCGTGTAATCGAAATTGAAAAAAAAATCAAAAATTAATTGTAATAAGGAATAAGATGTCTTACATGAAATATCACTGCAAATGTTGTTAAAACTGAAATTTGTATGAAAATGATTGATGAAATGGGAGCCCTAAACTGTAAGGGTGAAACTCGCTCGGAAGGAACTGCATTGACGAGAGAAGTCGCTGAAATAATGAAAATATTGCATCCTGTAGTATTAGAATGCATGGTTGCAAATTATTTTAACAAAAATAAATTTCTTTAAAAATTGGTCCTCAATTTTAATAAATTTTTAATTGATATAAAAGTAGTATCAGAGAAGAAATATTTTTCTCGGCTATAAATTATTTTAAAAATTGTTTTCGGAGCTTAATTTCAATAACCTACGAAAAACTGAAAAAAGGCATATTATTTATTTAATTTAAGATTAAATTATTTAAAAAAAACCCTCAAATAATATCTTGGAAATTTATACTTTTCTTTAAAAAAAAGTTTTTAATCTTTCTGCTGAAGTCCCATGTTTAATTGGGCCGACGGAGGAAATGGGTTAGATCGGAAAATCCTCTTTCTATCTAAGGTTTTGTTGTAAACTAAAGTTGTGAAGTAGGTAGAAAGAAATGAAGGTTATATAAAAAGAGAGATTAAGAAACTTAACGGTTATATAAAAAAATTTCAGTGTAAATTAAACGCATAGCAAATTACATTTATCTAAGGTTTTGCATTTTTTAGTTATAATTTCAAAATATGATACAGATTAACAACTGTTGTAACAAACCCATATGAATAATTTAATAAATCTAGCTCTTTTCGTTTTTCTGTTATCATGCCTTACGCAAACGATTTTTAATGACAAACAGGTTTCCTATAAAAGGATTTCATTTAAAATTTTGTCGATTGCTTTTGAGTATTCGGCTAACTCTTTTCAAAGAAGAAAGAAAAAAGAAAAGAAATCTGCGAAAATTCTTCTAACGTCAATATACATTTAAGTGACCAAGTCAAAAGGAAAATGAATCAATATTTTCTTTGTTTTTTAAAATGCTATCACTGTAACAGAAAAATCGTGTATTTCAGTTTATGCGCCATATATCGTAGCATATTAATGTTATAATATGCACTGTTTTTATTATGCGGCTGAGAAGATGTTATAAAGTAACAAGAATTCATTAACTCATATTTAACTTTCTTTTGATTGGACAATTTTTTGCTGTCTGCCGACGATATATATACAATCATTATTTTCATTAAGACTGAATGTCGACATTTTTTTTTTCTGTTCATTTTTATTTTTCCAAACAGATTTAACAAAGTTTTTAATACCCAAGAAAAATGTCGAAAAATTCCTACCATTTGTGAATTTAATTTTTTTATGAATATATCGTACCCTACTTTCGTGGATTTCATCTCTTTTTTTCTACTGTAATATGTTAATGATAAATCCTTCTATTCAATTTCATCAGATTTTCTCTAAAAAATCTTTTTATTAACCGAAAATAATAATTCACCTATTCTCGCAACCTTTTCATTTTACACGATCGCACTGGTATTTATTGATCCATAGAATTACAAAATCACTTCTATTCTCAATCACGGCGTTTTTAAAAATATTTTTTTCGGAGGGAGTAACCCATGGCAACGAAGAGACTGGAATTGCTCAAATCATTTCAATGCTTTCTCAATCTGCGCATCAATTTATAAATAGTTTCTGCGGGATCTAAATTTTCTAGGGACCGGCTGTCCGTTCCATTTACCAATCTTCATTCCACAGGTGAGTACGTTTTGTTTTCTGTACTTGTGGTTATTGCCTTATAAACTAGACGTTTGTTCGAAACTTTAGTTTTTACTTAATAGAATTTGTTTTAATCCTAAGCTTTTCTTAGAGACTTTCGCTCTTCCCAATTTTATTTATTTGGCGGAAACGGTTCGTTTAGAGTTATTTGCTTCTCTGCTGTGCTTTCGAATGAGTAAATATGACAGCGGAACAGATAATTAGAGTAACCGTAGAAAAGATTTTAAATTATTTTTTTGTCCTTTGCTGAATTGAAAGGATAGTACGAAAGATTTTCCGTTCTTTATCAAATTTGTTATTTTATTAGCGACCAAGGAACTGTTATATATTCAAAGAACGACTGGTTTTGATGAGTGATATTATGATATTTTAAGCAAAAATTATGATGTGTATTACTTGAAAAAGATACATATATTTTTTTATGAAATCATAAGGTAAAAATTCGGAATTAAAAAAAAAATGAATACATGTCTAAGATGAGTTTGCATTTTCTTTCCTCAAAGAGAGTTCTGACTCTTTTCATTTCGAAACACTAATTTTAGAAATAAATTATCTCACTGTAAGGAAAGTTACACAATGTGACCGAGTGGCATGTTAAATAATCTAAAAATATTATCCTATTTCGAAGAGGAATTAATAGATGGATTTATTGTTTATAGATAAACATCAGTAAATTAAAAAAATTAGATATATTTATGAATGTAAATATTTATACATAAGAAAATTTTGCAGTTTGTATATTTATGCATATTTAAATTTTATATCTTTAGAGCCAAAAAGTAATAATATTTTTTGCAGTTAGAGTCTGCTGAAGTTACAATTAATTTTTTATAAATGGGTAAAGAATTTGTATGTGAATATATATAGAAAGAGGATTAAAAGAGAATTAAATTTTAAACATTAATAAACGATACCTTGAGGAATGAGAAAGTATATTTAAATTAAAAGTTTTTTTTTATTTCACTTGTTTTTTCCTTCGTGATTAAAATGGGTAGGAATATGTATTAACCACAAACCTGTGGTACGGTCGCTAATAGCTTTCTACTTACTCTCAGTTTTATCTGTTACAAAATTTAAGACGAAATTATCAGGATTTACAACTTTTAATAAAATTGTAACATAAGTAAAATGCCGGCATAATTTTTTCCTCAATTTCAGTTTCATGGAAATAAAATTTTGTTCATATTTTAAACTTCGGTAAATCAATTAATTGCTGTGAAAGAAAAATATTCATTTACTTTAGGAATTAAAATTCAGATTTTCTACAAAAAGACAAATGAAAAATATTTCGATGTCTTTGTTATTCTGTAAAGTAAGGCCTCTTCAGATGCTTCCACTCTCCATATGTATTTATTTTTAGATTACTGATGAGATTCTTGATGTATCACCAAGTATAATACAGATCAACCCCCTTATTTGAGTGGAGAACAACGTTTGATATATTTTCAACTAACATCCTTTACATTGATCAAAACTTGATATGTACAGGATGTCAATTTTAATCATGACCCAATTATAATATCTAAACTCTTACTTACAATTAAAAAATAAGACAAATTTAAGAAAAAAATTGTTTTTTATATTTCTTGGGGCTGGAAATGTACTGAATGATGGAAAAATTGGGAATTCTAAATCATTATACAATAACCAAAAACGTGCCAGATATATTTGGTAAAATAATCTAAAATCCTAACATTTTCAAAAGAAAAAAAACAAAAAACCGCTATATCGTTTTGCTACCGAAAATGACCGAATTATGAAGCTTTGAATTTCAATAGCTTAGAACAATTAGTGGCCGCATTGAGAAAGCAAAATGTGATAATTTTTGATGCGGCCCAAAGCTTGATTATATAGGATATCCACTTTTATCTTGACCCAATAATAGTAACTCCTATGCTTTTACTTGTAGTTGAAAAAAAAAAAAAATAGATTAATTCATTTAAATAATTTTTTTTATGTTGCTAGAGATTTAAAATGTCTGATTTTTTTTTCTCCTCTCTTTCTTTTCTTTTCTTTTGTAATCTTCCAATCAGATGAGTCATATGTAGTAAAATAATATAAACTTACAAACTTTTCACACAAAAATTATACTTACCAAGAAGACCAAACAATACCATGTTATAGCACTTTTCATTTTATTATGCTAAATAAATCAATGACGGAAAGCCATGTTTGGTAGGCTGTTTTTCTCGAGGTGACAGTTGGAACGATCTAAAATTTTCTAAAGTAAAGATTTTCGAAGATTCAAAATTAGATCAGTTTTAGCCGCAACATTCTGGAATATTTTTCAATTTAAAAATTGAGATTTCTGAAGATAACTATTAGGACCGCGGGGATTTATAATTATATAGACACCGTAATTGTTCTAAAGTACACTTATTGACTCAATTGCCATAAAATTTTATTCTTTAACTAATTTAATTCATTTTTCCATTTGTATATGTCTATCTATAATCTCAAAATTAGAAAATACTAATAATTATGAATATTTTGTCAAACAGCTTTACTTTAGCTGTTCTTACTTACAAATAGGTCTGTGCTAATTTTCGATTTATCGAAAAAAATCGATATTTTTGAAAAATCGATTTTTTGGTGCCAGTTTTCGAAAAATATCGATGAATCGAAATCATTACCATTAATAATGATTCAGAATGAATCGCGATACAATAAATCGATATTTACAATTAATGTGAGTTTTCGATTTCGCTTTGACTATCGTTTATTTTTGTTACTCTTCATTCTTATTGACTTTCATACATAATTTTTGTTAATGTTTCTATAAATACTGTCTTATTCTAATGTATAAAAATAATTGTTTTAAGCATGTCATTATTCAATAAACTGTTTTCTGTTCCCTAATTGAATGATATCATCATGGAAAAATAATTGTGGTTATCAGAAGGTTGTTGACTGTCCTTTTGCTTAATTGCTAAATATTCATCTTCAGAAATAAAAGCAAAAGGGATTAATTCATATTAAATCCACAATTTTATTCGCAGCTCGCTTTTTCACATTCAAGCCTACTCGCATAAAAAAGTGCCGTTATACCTCCGCTTTCGCCTGGCAGCTGAATTGCTTGCTGAACGCCTTTCAAAACTAGTTTGATTGCTCGATCGGACTTGATCGAGTTTTCGTTGCATATCGTATTTTATTTTTATAATGCAGATTACTTTTAAGGTTAATTTTTCATATATGTAACACTTTTTAATATTATAATTTTCAGTTTTATATTTCAATTGTCACAATATACCTAAATTTTGATAGATTAACGGGAAATGCTATTAATATTCATAAACACGCGTTTTGCTTGATGGTGGTTATGTTTTGATAAATTTATATTGATGTTGATATAAATCTGAGCATTTTCTTTTATTTGACCATTTTAATTGCCTCGGAATTGAATGCCCTTTCTAAAACTTATAACATATTGCAATATTTATAATTTGTTCATAGTCATAAATGCCTTTAAAGACCATAATAACGCATTTCGGAACTATTATTTTTAATTTCTGAAATTTTATGCTCAAGCTTCTTTAGTTGTAATCATTTTATCTACAAACTGATATCAAATTTTAATTGCATATTTAAAATAAATCTTTACTAATACTCTTTAAATAAATATTTATCTTTCGCATACTGAATTAATTTTTCATGAAATTAGACTTTATATCTCGAATTCGCGATCTGTCACGATTACTTAGTTTAGAGTGTAAAAAAATTAAAAGTTTTGTGTTTGTGTGTGCGTGTGAAATATATGAGGAACTGAAATTTTTTAAATAAGCATTAAAGAAGGCAACATTATAAATTTCTTTATTGTTGAATAAAATAGCATGATATATTGAGAGATACAAACATAATAAAATGCAAAATGTTATTGAAACAATTTCTATTGAAATTATTTTAATAATGCTATATTTTAATTTTTTTATTAGAAGGAAAAAATATATTTTATTATGCTAATTAAATTTGGCAAAGTATCATATAATTTCTCTTATTTCGAGAAGTTCTGATGTGTTAATATGATAAGAGAGGCTATTTATTATTATATATAAATAAAATCGTAATATATCCAGAAATATCGATTTATCTTTGACGATATATTGCGATGATGAAATTCGGTCATCGGCCTTACAAATATTTAAAAAAAAAAAAAAAAAAAAAAGTTGACTACTCTTTTTTAAGAATCAAAGTTTTTCACTTTCCAGACAATTATCTCTGCAGCAGCCTCAGTTCAAGATTCTTAGTTTCATGGATTCGTATATTGAAATTGATACCTCTTAGCTCTACAGCGTTAAGATATTTACATAGTCTTTCCTTTTTATAGATCTCTGTTTTTAACATTTGTGTAACAATCTAAAGACTTAATTTCTGTTATTTTAAAATTTATGTTTTATGCATATATTTTATATAGCGGAATAAAATAAATTTATGCAAAAATAATTTGCTCGGATTGAATGTTACCAATATGCTACGTCCGTTTTAGAATTTATAGCTAGGTTTCAAGTCTGTTTTAACAAACAAAAAATAACAGAATTCAAACTTATAATAAAATTAAACTTCTGAATGAATGTTGAACCCCAGAAATTTGCTATAAGGTTTGTTTGTAATCATATATATATATTTCATCATTGAATTATCATTTCTAGTTCTAAATCATTCGATATAATTTTGTCAGATTGCAAAATAATAATAATAATGACAGAAAATAATTGCTTTCTGTTTCAAGGGAATACTTTCATTTCTTATTATATCTCTTCTTGTTGCTATCATGACATTGCTTAGTAAGTGAACTTATTTTTTAGTCATAATGGGTTTTAAAAAAACCCTTTCTGGAAAATAATCAAGGATTATTTATATTAAATGTACGTTTTATAATCATCTATTTACACTATAAATTTTCGTGTGATTTCATTTCTTTTCTAGAAACCAACAATTAGAATATCCCCTTTCCTGAACCTGATGCAATAAATATGAAAGTCTAGTATTCGATACTTGAAACTATTATCTTGTTACTCGTGTTAAATATTCGCACATAAATGGTTTTTTCAGAATCTTTCTACTTCAGACTTCATGCTACTTTTATTAAAAATAAAAATGAGTGTGCATATGCTTGTAATCTATATTACAGATTATTTGATCAAGAGCTAACATATTTTGCAGAAATATATTTCGGGGGGGGGCTGAGATGTGCACCTTATATCTGTTTTTTTCCCCTGAAATTTTAATAAGAATTGAAGTGAGATTTTTGCATTTTTCCTTGGCTTATTCAGAAAATAATATTGCACAAAAATTGGTTTTGCCTCATTTCAAAATGTAATAAATTGGCCTTCTTATGGTATCATTTTCTTTGCCGTGAACATTTTTCCTGAATTTTTACAGGGTTTTTTTTTCCCAGATTTTGCACGATATATATAATTGTTGAGAAGAAATGCAGAAGTTTCCATCAAATATTTCATCGAATAATTTATTTCCATTGTTGAAAACTACAGAGAAAATATTCTACTTATTATCTGTGCAGTTAGCAACAGGAATTAAAATATGAATTCACAGTACCACGAAACACAACGTGGAATTGAATATAAATTATCCAGGCATTTAAGTTGCTACTGAAACTACTATAATGTTTTAGAGCTCTTTTTCATTGGAAAAGTTAATGCACATTAAAAACAGAAGAGGAATTTAATTATTAATATAACACGACTTTTATGTTTATTTTTTTATTCCTGGAAATAGGTTGTTGAGGGTATCATAATCATGAGACTATGCATAAAACATTTAATTGAAATTAATTTCACTTAATTTTTTCGATGAACCAGATGGTCGACAAAAGAGCTGCTTTATTATTAAAACAATAAAGACTCAATTTCTCTCTATATTTTAAATTATTTGTAGATATCCATGTAGTGTACAGTACGAAGCTACAACTGCACTTTTAGAATCTCTTCAAAATCCAGTTCGAAACGGAAGTGTACTGATTATACTGTTATTTTAAATTATTATATTATTATTTGATAATTTGCAAAATGCAGTAAAGAACCTCTAAGTAAATGACATCTTGCTCACAGGGCGTAGGTTGGTCTAAATCTGGAATGTACATTTCAATGAATTTTCCTTTTCTTGAGGCTTTCTGGTGAATTTTAGCTTGTTATAATTCTATTGCTACTATTATTTTTTTATATAAAATTGTTCAGAATTCACTTTAAATTTTTTTAAATTTTATCTGGACAGTAAATTCTTATTCAAGTATATGCTAGAAGATTTAAACACGCTATGTGTCTATATTTTCAATTTTGGATAATTTTTTTCAAAATATATTTTACAAATATTAGTATTTATTTTTCTATGCCCAAATTATAATACTCATCTTGAACAACGATTCAAACTCTCTCACAATTTCCAAGCATTTTAAATGCAACCCTACATTTTCAGGTAACAGACCAGGACAAGATGCAGCTTTCCCTGAAAAATCAAACTCTCTCTTTTGCTGTAAAAGTTTGGTAGCACCTAGGGTAATAAAATCCGAAGCAAATTTCTCCAACTGAATAGAAGTTTTTCAAGTGTTCATCCTCACTCCAGCTTCACTCAAAGACATTTCACCTTCTAAAGGAACTCTTTCACGCAGGTAATATTTTTTGATGAGACATCCAGTAATTTTTTTATTATATAAGTTTCTGCATTAACATTATTCGCATTGATTTTATGAATTGAATAAGACTTTTTTTTTTGCTATTTATTATTATTACTCCTTTTCTCTTTTTCATGCTATGTTTGATTTCATTTTTATGTGCAAGAAAAATTGTTTCGGCAGTATGAATTACTTTGTTGATAAAAGAAATTTGATCGATAGATTTTCGACACACTGTCCTTACATTATGGGTATTAGGAAACAATTCTATAAGGTTAGGAGTAGTGTGTAGAAGCACAAAGTGAAAACTAGTTTCAGTTCTACTTTTAGATGAGTGAAAGGTAAAATATATATGTGTGAAATTATATCCTTAATATCTATGTCTTTCTTTTGCCATATATTTTTCAAACAAGAGTATGTCTACTTTAACTCAAAAATAAAAGTACAAATATTTGCAAGGAAGACATAATTTTCTCTTTTCCTAAACTCTAATAAAATGCTCAATTGGCAAAAATGAGGATGTTTCGCTCCCTTTCTTTTAAAAGGGTCATTGTTTTCAAAGAAAAACACTTCAAATTTTCTTAATATTGTTTTTCATCGAGTTAAATTTAAGAAAATAACTCGGTATTCGATATCATAATCATTGAAATTATAAAATATATAAGAACAGAATACTGATTAAAAATTTACTATAAAAATAATTACCTGATTTCATTTTTTTTAAATTCAAAGATATCATTTTGAAATTAAATACAGACAAGGAGTTAATATATTGCACGAATAACTACCCCAAGTATTCGACACTAAACTTGATTAATTCAAAACATGTTAATTTTTTTATATTCATATTAATTATGGAGTTAAAGAATATTACATGATTATACATAAGTTGTTTGATTAATCGTATATGACAAATAGAGTGTAGGCATAGTTAGAATATATATAGCTTTTCAAGTTATGAAAATTCTTAAATAATTTACCAAGCTTAATACATACGGCATGAAAAATCTAATCTTGAAAATAAAGTTAACTGATGCTTAATTGAAACATACGTATGAGATAAAATATTGATTGAAAAGTCGTACAATGTAATAAAATATTACAACTCAATGGATTCAGTCTGATTTGGCATAAAATATTTCATAACAGCTCTGTTTTGATTAGAAAATATTGATAGAAAACTGAATATTTTTTTTTTATTACTCAATCCGTTATTTCTTAATTCTTTCTGTTTATCTCTACTTGCTTCGCTAGATTTCTGTTCAAACTTATGCTACTCTTTATTATTCTACTATTCTGTTCCTTTACATATTAATTATAAAAGATAACTAATATTATGTCTAGTATGTGCGAAATAAGTTAAAAATATGTTTTATTTATTTATTTATTTTTTATTGCAGATTCCAAAAAAGTAAAAAAAAAAAAAAAATGAATATCCCTCCAGTTTGCTCAATCAGGAATGTTGCATCACTGAGAGAAATCACACTTGTTTCTGGGGCAATTTTATTAACAGACTGGGATAAAATTAAGCATATGGTTGAAGACTTACACAGACACATGAATTTCGAAATTGCAAATCCTGGAACTCATTCGAGAAGGATAACTTATCCAACTGTTACAGAAGCATTTAAATACGAGGCGGAAGATGCACTAAGGGATATCTGCATCCCCGAAACACTTAAAAAAGAACTTGCCGAATGTGTTTACAAAATTTCTTCCGAAATCTTCAACTTCTATATCATAAACTTTGACCTTATGCAGGAAGCTGCGAGCCTGAAGGATTTCATTGTCTTTAACTCCGATGGATCGATAAATCATTATAGGAGTCACCAACGTATCATAAGGGAAACTAATCTGAGTACCAGAATAAGATTTGCCAGCGCCTGCCAATATTATTCCGTAGAGGAACTTATAGCGATATGGAATGAAGTGGTTGCACCTGCGATTTTTGGGAGGATTTAGTTTTTGTTATGGCTGTTAGAAGTATTGCTGTGGGAATCATGTTCTCTGAAAAGCAAAAGATAAAGATGGGCACACTCTTGTCAGTTTCGTTTTTTACTGCTAGTTTAAGCAGTCCAGTAATAAATTGAGTTTCATTTTTGATTCCACAACTAAAAATTGTAAACTAATATATTCGCAACTAAAAATTATAAAAATGATATTCATCGAAAGACTTAATAACATTTTTATAATAGAATAACGTTGCCATTCCACCAACACATAGACTCTTGACGAAACTATCGAAATTATAGAGAAATTTGAGTAGATGTTGTGGATATTTTCTATAATTAAGCAAGAAATTATATGATAGCACAAATATAATGGGGCTGAAAACTTTCTTGCTTGTCTCACTACTCATCGAATGTGAAACACGAATAAAAGATCATCTCAAAGCAGCGGACTGCTACTTAACAAGACATTCGGTAAATGACTTAATTACATTTTTAAAACAGCATGCACGTCAGGATACTGGAATAGACTATTCCGATGTATATGCTGCGGATTATTTCCATAATTAAATAAGAAATTATACATCTGTTCAAATGTAATGACGCAGTGAACTTTCTTGCTTTATTCATCACTCAGTAACTGTCAAATTCTTTTGATTAAATGGAAAATTCTCAAGTAGTAGAATACTGTTTAACATGACATTCAGTATATGACTTGATTACATTTTTTTGAATGCAAACATCCTGCATTAAAGGATGAAAGAAAAAGTGATGAAACTGGAAACTTTCTAGTTGTCTCTTTTTTCACGGTTGGTGAAAATTAATAGAACATTTCGTGTAGTACTCTAGTATTGTATTAATGTAATTGTGTGTTTAAATTCTGTGAAAATTTAAATATTATTGCATGTTCGTGATTTAAAAATTCTGCTTCTATATTTTGTAAGTTATTTCTTTCAGTTTGGAAAAATGCGATTTAATTTGATCAATATTTTCATCCATGCTTTTAAGTATTTTATATATTTGTGGGTGTTATATTTTTTATTTGCTGTTTTATATATACATTTGAGAAGAAAGTACTTGCTAGCTTGTGTGTTGTTCACTTATGTCACAGCTAATATACTCAGCTGTCACAGCTAATATACATACATAGTTCTCATGTTAAGAGAACTCTTTAATTCATTGTGATTATTCATTTTGTTTTTTTAATAACTCTTTGAGCTTTCGTTCCTCTATTTTTCTTCTTTATTAACGTAATTCTTTTCTATAATCTAAGGAAATTTAAAGTAAATCTCGTTAAACGAACGTAATTATTTGAAATATTTAAAATTTAAATATTATCAAGATTGTGTAATTCATCGAATTTTATAAAACTATCCCATTGGAAATGTATAATTTTTGTGCAAATTTAATTGCTATTATTTGTTTATATTTTAAAGATACTTAATATTTCGAATAATTTTATTGTTTTGTAATTCAACATAATTTTATGATACCATAAAAACTTCGAAGATTTTTCTTCGATTCTAGTACTTTTAATTTTACTATCATTTGATAATTTTAAAAATAGTTTAATTTTTTAGCTTTTAATGCATTGATTCGGCAGTATCTTGCTTTATTCTTTAGGAAAATGAATAGAAATAAGTATCCATTTGAATATATGTATCTTAGCACTCAGAACTTTTTGAATGTTTGTTCAGTACTTGCATATGTATTTTCACGCATTAAATAAATTGTCTTCACTATCAAAATGCATGATATTCATTGCTCTCTTTATCCGATATTTTCCTTTATCTTCACAAATATACTAAAAATATAAAGACAATTGTAAAATGTAAGTTACTTGTAAGTTATCAGGGAAAAAAATCATTTATGTGGAGTAGTAATTAAATTTACATGAACCGAACTGTAATTTTACGACATGAGATCTTTTTAAGCGTCGGGACTACTAAATCTTTATTTAATCTAGGTATCTGTTTCAATGGTGTACTATTAAATATATTGCTTTAAAATTTAGTTGTGCCATGATATCCTGATGGCCATCTTTGCTTCGAGATCGGGGAGTGGTGGTGTTGGATATGAACCGATTCTGCAGAAAATTCGACTTATACTCCGAACTGGTAATATTAATCAGCGATGTCTAATCAGATGCAAATTTTTTCTTGCTGCTTTGGCATGGAAGCTTTAAGAGGGAGTCATGACTCAGGTGATGTCATAGTTACTTGATCATAGAAATTGCGACATCCAAAAGGTACTGTAGTAGCTTCAATTAGGAACACTTATCAAATCAATTAATCGGTAAGATTTAAATTTATCTGTCCTACCGAAAATCCATTGACCCATTTCATCGTCACATGAATTCACAAAACTAACTTCGACGCAAGTCTTCTCCCTCCCTCTGGTTTTGTTTGGAAGTTTTGAAAGGGAGTGGCGATTCAGGTGATACCATAGTCATTTGCTATAGGAATTGCAAGGATCGTTCCTAAAAAAATCTTGTAATAGCTTTTATTTGTGATATACACATGAAATCTATCAATTCTTGTAATTTATTCGTCTGTCCCTGATTTGGAAAAGACAGATATAATCAACATGCCTATATATAGTCAAAATAAATTTCAGCGTATCTTCAAACTAACGATATGAACCTGGCTTCCAGTTTGAGATGACTACATATTAAACTTACTTTAAGTCATTAAAACTCTTGTTAAAAGAAAAAAAAAATAATGGATAGGATTCAACATTATTCACAATTGGAAAATCTCCAGATAGTTAATAGTTTGAAATTTCTGATAGTTTTTCTTTTCAATGAATTTATTAACATTTAAAATTTGTCTATTACAAAATTCTCTGAAACGTTTTTTATTATTCAGTATGTTAAATAGCATCATATTTTCAGCATACATAAAGACAATGCATTTTATTTCGTTCATATGTGAGACTATTTGAAACAAGTGTTCAAAAAACTAACAATTTGTTTCAACTATTATAAACTCATTTTTCAGACTCTTGAGTGTATCTCTTTGTTTATATATTTAAGAATTGAGAAATGGTACTTTCAAAAGATTTTTTACTTTATTTCAGAACATCATTTGCTGCTGTTAACCACCTTAAATGTAACAATTTCCAAAGTTTACGGACAGTCAATTCGTCGATACAATTCACAGATTTTAAAGCAACTGAAATACTGAGAATATATTCTTGATCCTTATTGAGTGTTTTTGTCAATATAGGAGTTAAATCTGCGATGTTCAAATTCTTCCATAATTCAGACCTCTAAATACCATGCGGTAAAAAGAGAAAATTGCCATATAAAAATTTTAATACACATGTGAATGTTTTAAAAGCTTGAATTGATTTTTTTAAAAGTCTTGATTTTTCTGATTATGCATACTTAGTCATTAGTTCTCTGACACCAAATGATATTCTAATTTTGAAGCTATTCTCCTGCTGAAGCTGGAAGTTTCATCAGCTTTGGAGCTGATGAAGTTGATATTTATTTAAATCTAACTGTTGTAATTAATCGACAAAATGAAGCTTGAAGGAGTGGTTTAGAGGCTGAAATTGCAGAACGAAGTGATTTGACTTATCTGATGTTGAGGGCCGACAAAAGCAAGGGGTCAATTACCGCCCTGTTGGCGTGAGATTGAGAGTTTCAATATTTTCAGATGATGAAAAAAAGTGATGAATGAAGTTCTGGAAACACACTGTTCAACAATATACATCTACATACTTATTAAAATTTTTACTTCAATTTACATTCTCCTATTTCAGAAGAATTCAGAACCATTTTAAACTTTCCAGGGGCCCTGAGGTAATGCAAATCTCGAAAACCCTTTTTCCCTCCAAATTCTTTATCAATTTTAATTTAATTCTTATTCGCAGTTTTAAGTAGCAAATTTTGAAAAACTGCAATCGCAAGTCCATTTCTAAAAAATCCATTTCAATATTTCACATATAAAAAAAGTGCACAGTTAAAATGTAAAATTAACTTTAAGTAAAATATTAAAAACAAAAGACAACTTTCTTTAAAACATTCTAAATAATATTGTAAAAGGAGGGGACAATTTTTTAAACCTGATTAGATCCAAATATTTTATAATTATAAAATAGCACAAAGAATAACTTGTAAATGGTAATTAGGAATATTACTAGAATAAAGTTTCAAAATTAATGTAATCAATACTTAATTTTGACTTGAATAAATTTGATTGCATGGCTCTCTGCCATTAAATGAAAGTATAAAACTAAACAACTTTCTAAAATTGCTAAAATTTTTCAAGAGCTGAGGAGTTTCTTGGTAGTAGCCAACTTTGCTTATTGAATAATCCTGTCCTTTTTCTCCCCCTTTATTAGAATTATTTAAATAATCTCTTTGGACTGTTAACATTACTGCTCCCTTATTATAGATTCAAATATCTTGGGAATTTAATTATATGCATTAGAAATGACTTTAAGGGCTCGTTTCGATGTACACATTGATTCGGACGTCCTAACGCAATTTTTTTTCCCGTGAAAACAATGCGCATGCTGCAGATATTTTGCTATGGAAAAAGTATGGTTATTTCGCAATGAACCCATAGTTTGCAAAAGTCCTGTCGAGATCAATATAAGATTTCAAGAGTACATGAATTTAGAACATTAGTTTCTTTATTAAAAGAAATAAAGTCAGACTTCTGTTATTGCATTGCAGGAGAAATTCTTGCTGTAACATTAAAGCAGTTTTTAAAGAGATGTTTTATTTCTTCATAATTATATAAGAGAACATTCACTTCTATTTCTGTAATTTACTTTCAATCATAAAACATGAAACCTTGATTAAATCTCCTGTATACTTCCGTTATAGAAATGTGCAATCGTGTTATTAAAATAAAATTAATCATTTCCTATTAATATATTGTTAAATAAAAAAAATTGCATTATAATACTTATGTAACAGCTATAATTTTTTTCTCAACATAGACTTAAGGTTCGATGATTTTGTATTAGATTTGAAGTAATATTTAACAGAACATTAATTCTTTAATGCTACTATCCAAAAAAAAAATTATTTCTTAGATCACATTTATATTTTAAAATTACTATTAAAATAGCGTCTTAAAAGAAATGTTCTAAATACTTAAAGTATAAAAACATTCTTACCATTGTTCAGCATTCATTTATTATGAAATTTATATATGACTAATATTAAATATCATTTACGCAAAGAAATGCTTTCCTTTTTCTCCTAATGCAAACAACAAAATACAATTTGAAGGGATATTAATGAAGAAAAGCAAAATAAACCCAGTTTGTAGCATATGTAGTAGCAATTATGCATAAAGATTATTTAGTATTTAATGTATTTCTTTTAATATCGAATAATCTTTTATTCAATGTTGATAGTTCATGAAACATATGGTATATCAGCGAATTTTAATTTGCATAATATATACTTGAGAAATCATTTTAATTTGTATGTAAGTGTATATTATTTTCACTAAGATATACATTTAAGACTTTTAAAAGTTTGTTCATAACAATCGCAGATCTATTAACATATTCGGAAAAAAAAAAAAAAAAGAAAAAAAGTCTTAACTAATTCTGCTTTCACAATATTTCACAAAAACTTCATCGCTTTTGAATAACCTTTTATTGATTTTATAGGCTTTCTACAATGCAGAGACAATTTTATTGCATACAGAAAACTCACGTTTAGTTGTTATACTAAATTACTCTAGAAAATTACATGAATCTAATTTGTTCGTACTGGAAGAGTTTACAAATAAAATTTCAGATGGAGCTGTTAACTCTAAAATACGTTTTTCTAGAAAATTAACTTTTTTCTTTCTTTCTTTCATAAGAAATATATATATATATTTCTTAACCTAAAAACAACTTTTGTGCAAATAAAAATACAGCTATTTTGTTCTCAAATAAAACGTTAATCAACAGTTCTTTGAATTTGAAAAAAAAAAACAATTTTTGACATTGAGCTGTGATTGCTAATGAGGTTAAATTAAAAGACAGAGAAAGAATTAAATGAAATTTTCCTTTTCAGTTTTCAGATGTTTATTGCATAACATTAGTTTTTCAACTTTATAAATAAATACAATTAAAAATACAAATGCTGGCAACATTGAAACGGTGCCACCTAAAAACAAAATTGAGACATTCCATTGGAACCGAAACAGAATTGAAAGAATTATCGCATTTTTGTATACGAATAATACATATTTCTATAAATAGTTGTAACAAAATATTTACATAAATATTAGAAATATAAATATTGATTGTTAATATGTATAATGCATAAGAAATCTATCAATATTACAAATAACAACTTGTGATTTGTTGCATATTTTTATAATTTATTTATTAATTTAAAATTTAAATATTTTTATTACACATTAAATAATTCAACTTAATAAATCATATCAACTTTTTTTATCAATTTATTAATGAAATGAAAACTATTATAGCTATATATTTTAATTAGTATTGTTAAGTTAGTTTTCAAATTAGTATTGCTATAATTACAAAATTACATATTTTTTTCATCAGATTCTTTCTTTATATTGTATAAAATCCATTAATATTGTTATCATTCCACTTTTGATATGTAAGCTAAAGAAGTCAGACACTTTGTGATATCTTTTGTTTCATCATATTCATTAATGATTCTGGAAATTCTTTGATCTAATTGGATATACTTTTTATTTCATTTTTTTGCCTCAAATTCATTTCTGTTCGGCTAATTAAAAAATCACTATATCTTGACTCATCTTTTAAAGCCAAAGCAAGAATTTTAAACTTTGGATGTGGTTTATTAAGGATAGTCTGGAACTTATTGTGCCAGTCTTCAATTGCATTATTTGTTCGATATTGCTGTTTATAGCAATTCCACATACTTGTAGATATTACTGAGTTGTCCAACCATTCTTAACAAAATAATCACGTTGCAATTTTGGATGCAATGGAGATGTTTCTTGAATGTACAGCCAACTGTGTTCAATATCATTTTCTGGTAGATGTGCTAAAGCTGCGCACATGAAGGCGAATCTCGTCATTTTCTTTATATTCTTGAACTAATCAAAGACTCTGAATTTGTCTCCATAAACATTGGTTGAAGTTAAAGTTACATCCAGATATTTTAACTGACGGAAAAAGCCTTTTTAGTTCTTTTATAACAGCTACTTCAAAATCCATAGTAATGGAATGAGGATTCCATCCTGCATCTTTTAAAATAGTAAAGAGCTTTAAATAAGTTTCACTATTCTTTCTGGAAAGCAGAGAAAAAATTATTAGTACAATTGTTCGATCTTCCTGATTACTTCTTGTTAAAATTGCATGCAACAACTTTTGAAGGTACCATCCATGAAGAAATTTTTACTATTTTTCAGCGTATTTCTTCCTTTTGAGCTGGTAAAAATTAAAATTCTGTTGTCTGAATTGACATCGGCTAGCAAAAAACTCGACACTTCGTCCATGATGATATCATCATCCAAAATAATGTCTTGTAAATTTTTTGGTTCTAGTGCTGCTTCCCTGTTCTTTTTGCCTGATGCGATTCTGTTGTCTCCTAATTGCAGACATGGTTGGTATAGTTCCTCTATAATCGTGACCTCGTTTAAATAAATGACCCATTTCTTATATGTAAATTTTCGAAATAGAACTTCTTTCCTCCCGAACGCGTTTTTTGACTGTGCATAATTTTTTCGCTATTTCTGTCGCTGCTATATCTGGTTTGCAGTTTTGAGTAGAAACATGCAGAACTTTTCCATCTTTTGATTTCAGAGTGCCTTGACAATTTGACGATCTTTCTTTTATTCACAACCAACTATTAATGTTTTGTGTGTTGGTTCGATGTAATTGGTACTGATAACCATCGAATATAGCAGAATCCTTATTCTTTGAAGTCTTTATAAGATCCAAGACCTATCGATCAAATAATAAATATTTAATAGCAATAAATTTTTTATTTATTTATTTTTTGAAATAGAGAAATGCGTCTTAACTGGTGTGGAACCAGCAAAACAATGTTGACTGAAATATTTTACTATCGAAAAATGAGGAAAGCTGCGTTTACACTGACCAGTAGCAAGAATGTAGAACAGTAAAAGATCAAGTTTTAAGTATAACATACATGAAAGAATTGTAAAAGAAGGGGAATGCATTTAAAAAACGAAATACTATTCGTCAACGGATTCTGAGACGACCACATTTCAAAGATTCCATCTCATTAAGGGGTGAGACACGGAACGATGAACGCATTTCCGGTATTCCCTTTTACCTTGGATTGCCCCCATTAGATACTTTTTAGTTCAATTAATGGTTGATGAAAATTTCAATTATTTCCACAGCAAATCGATCTTAAACTTTAAATTTTGATATCTGTGTGTATATATAAATATATATATATATATGTAATGATATTGTAAACTCTTGATTTAATCCAAATTAATTTCCAAAACTTTACCTTAGTTTAGCCCTTTCTGGCTTCATTCTAAAATGTTCTCTTGTTTCGTGATCCAATTCCACTTTCGGTTTAATTAATCCATTTGTAAAAATAATGCGCCATCAAGAACTGCGTTTCAAATGAGAGTGATACATCGGTACCCTTGAACAGGTGTCAAAGGTCATTCCCTCGGCGCGTGGCCGGAAATCCTATGTTATATAAGGCAAGTCATCATCTGTTCGTCCCTTTTTTTCGCTCTTCTTATTTGTGTTTTGTGCGACGCTGCGTTTTCTTGTATATAATCATGCCTGCCACTCGGAATAGAATAAAACGTAATTAAAAATATCAAGTCTCTTCATTGTTTCGAACCTGCATTCTACTTCAATCAAAATATGTTACATATTATTCACTAGAAGGAGTCGTCTTCCTGAAGCTGCCTCTCATATTCCATAAGATGCTATCCTCCCCTCCCCCCTCATCTTAAAATTTATGGGCAGTGAAATGCTATTAGTGCTCAATTTTCCAAAATGTGAGCACTATGTATTACAGAGAATAAAGTAAAAAATGGAGTTTGTGCTTGGAACCCCTTTTTCGATCTATGAATCCGATATGTGGATATTAAACTGCAATGTCAGTAACAAAATCAAGTACTAAATTTCATTTCTGTAAATTATTGCGTTCATGTTTCATCCCGTGCATGTGAATGTATAAACCGACAGATGGTCAAATTTTTGACTGATTTCATTCAAAATTTGTGTGCGATATGCACTTTAGAGGCTAAAAATTGTATATCACATTTTATTTACCTGATCTTTAAATTTTGTAGTTATAGCATACAACTGCACGAACATTTCATAGACTAACTTCCTAAAAATAATTTACATTCAAAATTTAATAATATCTATAAATTTGGTGTAAATGCTAGACAACAAATTTCATCTATGTTTTAAAGAATTTCTTTATTATCGTGTTTAGAGACATGCAGACAAACATGCATAATTTCAAAAATGTGGTATCTGTGCTGTAGGAGATCTGAAATTTGGAAGTTGTCTAAATCTGAAGTTCGCATTTTTTTTTCTTTGACATTTCTAATATTTTTTCTTCCTATTCTTCGTATACGAGGTTAAAATGTATCAATTTAATAATAAAAAAAATACAATACATAACCACAATTAAAGATATAAGAGAAGATAGTTTGATTCAACTTTTAATTATACAAAATCTTATGTCAATATGAAATGTTAGTTCACACGAATAGTTTGTTCGTATTGAAATAACTTTACAAGCTGATAGAAGTCTCAATAAAAATATATATAATTTAAAAAAAAACTAAAAAAACTATTGGACCAAATGTTAGCAAGCATAGTAATGGTTTAAAGAAGGTCATGGGAATTTCTTTTCCGCCAAAAAAAAAGTTAGAAAACTCATTACCAGGGGAGAAATGGCACTGTATGCAATATTGTTAAGCAAAACAGGACATAAAAATGTGCTTAACCGCTTCTGAAACGTGTTACAAAGCATATTCAATGTGGCGTCCAACATTTTTTGAAATCAAGTTAAATCGCATTACAGCATTCTCAACAGTATCTCTTAGCATATCAGGAGAATTGTTAAGCACATGTCGGTGTACCGCATCCTTCAACTTCGTCAAATTGTTTGGATTATCACCATAAACAGTGCTTTTGAGATAACACACACTGAATATGCTTTGTAACACATTTCAGAAACGATTAAACACATTTGAAACCGATGTCTTCATGTCGTATTTTGCTTAACAATATTGCTTACAGCGCTACTTTCCCTCTGGTGGTGAGTTTTTGAACTTTTTTTTGACAGAAAAGAAATTGCCATGACCTTCTTTAAACTATTGCCAAATTTGATAACATTTGATGCAGTAGTTTTCCTCTTATGACCATTTCAAAGTGGAACTTTAATTCTAACCACCCTGTTTATATGAAATAAGTTAGTTTACCTTAATAGCCAGTTCGTAATGAAGTAATATTTCAAACTGATTGACGTCTCACAAAGTTAGAAAACTGCACTTATTCCTAGTGAGTATTAATTTCTGTAAATCTTATTGTGCATGACTGGACATTAGGAATGGTCGTTTTAATTCCGATTTGACCTACTTTGGTTTTATGAGGTTTGGTGCTTATGAGATAATTTTGTTGAAAGTTCAATAAATACACTCAGGAAAATATAAAAGGAGATAAAATATATAAATAGCTCGAAACAATAGCTCAGTGTTAAAAATGTGATCTCATCCGTTTTCTTTTTCAGTTTCCGAAAAAGAAATCATCAGTTCATCTTACCTTAGAGCACACTTTAAGAGATAAGCTAAATAAAATAGGTTAACAATAAAAATGAAGTGAATGGACTGGATCATGAAAGTTCACGTGAGCAGTTATTCGAAGGATAATCAGGATTTTCATCCTAACAATTTGATTTCTTTTCTTGAAATCGAAGATTGATTGTTTAGATTAAATTTCTCTGATTTTTTTTTATTTGAAATCCACAAACGCATGAGAAATCTTTATATGTTATCGCTGTGTTTATAAATTTGAAAGAGAATATACAATTAACTCTCTTTTACACTTTTCAAGACATTAGAAAGAACTGCGGAATAAATTTTGGGAAACTGTTTAAATAGATGAGGCAAAAAGAAAATCTCACATGAACAACAAAATACATTGTAAGCAGTAAAAAAGCATTTTTAATATGAAAACATAGAAGTATATAGTAATATAGTTCATTTTTAATTGTCGTGAATTGGTCCGAAAAAACAGTAAAACCTCTCATTTTACGACTGAATTTTCATTTCTTAATTTTATGAAATCAAATGTAATGCATGACAGCATTTTTTCCCAGTTTCTAAAAATTACACCTCCAGGTTTTGATGTTTCAAACTTCACTAAAACCAATTTTTGGAATTATATCTGTAAACGCGTTAGCTCAAACACTTCTTGAGCTAGACGGATGAAATTAGGTATGTTTTTTACACCAAATTTATAGATTTATTTTATGAGAAATGCCTTCAAAGGAGCTCTGTCTGTCTGACGACAAATTGACACGATTATTACAAAACATAAAAAAAAGCTCTATATTGTCATCGAGAACACATAAATATGAATATTATTAAATATCTAACTATCAAATTAGAAAGTTCGTGAAAACGCTATTTGTAAACTCCGTCTTAACAAACATGAAGCAAACCAAATTACATCAAAATGTTTGAAAAGAAAATATTATAAATAGGATCGTAAGCGTTTTTATTAAATTGATTATAATAACTATAAATCACTGGAACTTTTAAGAGGTAGCTCAGTTCAAATGAGGTAAACATAAAACATAATAAAGACAAAAAAAGTGTCAATGAAATTTTTTGAGACCAAGAAAGTTTCTAAACTGTGTTTGCTTATAAATATTAAAGAATAATAAAAATTGATTATAAATAATTATAAATAGTAAAGAATTTAAAATAAAGAAAATTATAATATCCAAAATTCAGCTTATTCGGACTTTTTATTTCAAACTTTCTCAGTGGCGTAATTAATTTCCAAGTATAATTCGTTATATCAAAGCTACATAATTCGAATTTATTTTTGTTCATTGGACATAAAGTAAAAAATTATAAACAAATATTTTTATTTATGAATCGTTCTAGTTAGATAAATTTCATGTCATCATATGTCTACTGTTTCAGTTTAATTTTACGACACAACGTATTCAATAAAATTCAATAAAGATATTCATGCATGAAAATTTATATTACATTTTTAATGAAACATGCTACAAACGTTTCACATTTGCTATTGTTTGAAAAGCTGTAAATTAGAGTAATCTTGTGAATTTCGAATTTCTTAGCGTTTGTTCCATTGTTTCATGGGAAAACCCGCATCTGAGACTTTCGCACTTTTGTTCTTTCAATCCTTGCATTGTTCAATGAATTTTTTAATGTCATTATAGATTTAAAAACTCACTAATGGAAAGTAAACAATTATTTTTCTCGAATTATTTTTTATTTGACATATGATTTGGTAATTTCCGTATTAAATGATCTATATAATTGCTTCAAGTTCCATTCTTATTCATTTTCCTGCTGTGAGGAATTCCTTCCGCGCCATAGTGTTTCAGAGCTTGCTTCCACAGGTAAGTTTGCTCAATTTACGATATTTTTAATACTGAGCTTTAAATTTAGTAGTTATTTGAATCTTCAATGTTTACTTAGTAATCAATTATAAATCTCCAAAGGATTTGTTTTTACTGTTGTCGTTAATTTAGCCTCTAACTGTTATTCTAAATTTGAAACTTCTTTCCCATATGTTTTATAACAGAAGTTCTGCTTAGTTTTACCGCGATACTCCCCTAGCAGGTTTTTTATTTTTGTGGATAGCAAATGAAATATGATAATTAGATTCGTTTCGAAAACTTCAATCATTTTTAGGGACATAAATTATTATATATTCTTCAAATATATATTCTTTCTTCTTACATATGAAGGCATGCATCATAGTATCAAAAACAAAACTCACAGCTAAAGTCAATTGAAAATGTTACGAATAATTTTACAAAATCATAAATAAAAATTCTTATTTTCAGAAATAGATATGAACTTGTGAGTTAGACTAGCTTTACAGCGTTTTCTTCTATGACAATATAATTCTTCAAAAAGGTGCTATTGTCAGTGACAACTCAAGATTGTGAAGAAAACTCCACAATACATCATGGCAGCAATTAAGTAACCCAGAAAGGAAATCTTAAGGTGAAATGGATTGTAAAGATAGATTAAAAATTTATTGATAGGTTTCATTTCTCAATTGAAATAGACATTTATAAATTAAGATTTATCGCTTATGTATATTTAGAGATATAGAACTTATTCACTTTATATATTTATGTCTTAAGACATATTTCATATACTTGAAGATGTTCTATTTATATATATTTATAGATAAGATATTCATAGAATTCTTCAATATGTTGTTTTTGTCAGCGACATTCAGGTTAAGTAGAAATTTACCTCATTACACTCTTATGTCAACATATCATATGTAGATATGCGATGCTAATGCGAAACAAAATTTAAGGAAAGATTTAGAATTTTTACAAAAATGGAGATTTTTTACATTGACCTTTATATATTTATAGGTATCGATATTTTCATATTATCGATCATTGTGCTTTAAGATATATTTTATACACATAGTAGAATTAAAAACTATTCCAAAGTTTCTAAGTGTATATGAAATATTCTAAAAGAATTTTGTTTTAACACTTAAAATATATATTTCGATGGAATAAATCTGTATATAGAGATATAAAACCCATACTCACTCATCCTATTTAAGATCGTTGTTGTTTTAAGGAGGAAATAAAAATTTTACTGAAACCATCCATTCGACGGCACATAGAAGCTTAAGTCTACCCAATCGCACATTAAATAAAAGTTTTATTGTGTTAGTTTTGGAACGTATTTTCGCAATTTGTTACCTTAAATAAAGAAAATTGATTGAGTTAATATTTATTAAGATCTTGCTAATTGTAATTCATCGACAAAATGATGCTAGAAGGTAATGATGAGGACTAAAACTGAATATTGAAGTATTCACTTATTTTTTTTCTTCCATTGGAAAGAATATGCAATATGAAGTTACATACAAATTTTGATAAAATAAAATATTACTCTTAAGAAATTAAAGAACATGCAGATAAAAAACATGATGTACAATAAACATGTACATAAATAGTTAATTTTTATAAATTTATGGTAAACAGAGATATAGAAATATGGGGGGGGGGGAAATGTGGTCCATCTTATTGTTCAGACCCTGAGTCACTTTCAAATTTCACTTTTCATTCCCAATCTACGCGTTTAACATTATACCTTCTGTCTATGAAGTTAAATGCATTTTTCTTCGCCTTATATTTTATATTATAGACAGAAGCTTAACTTTATACACTGCTGGCCATTAAAATTGCAACCCCATGAAGAAAAGCAAATACAAAAAGATATTTATTGTTCGTAAACAGTATGGCATGTAGATAAAATGATTAAATTTGTAAGCAGATTGGGGGGTTACAGGGGTCCGAAATTAATAGAAACAGCTGCCACCCCTGTAAGCTAAAACAGTCTTTACCCGATTAGACATAGAGTAACCCTAAATATCTAAACATATATTACTGATATATTCTTGTGCCATTTTCAGAGATTAATTTAAAATTAACTGATCTCGGCCTCTAGCTGATTCTCTCTTTACAGTGGAGTAGTAAAACAGAATAAAATATAAACTTTCCACAATGTTAAAAAATAATTAATATTTTAGATGGCACTAGTTATTTTATATTAAACAAATTAAATGTTCTATTCTGAAATTAAGACTACTGTCTCAATTAAAGCAACATTTTGGGGGGAAAAAATTGATTCACATGAATACATTCTGTACTCTTATATTTCTGTATTCTTATATTAAAAAACAAAATTCAATTAAATACACAAATATATTTTAAGAAACAGAAAGAAATATGGTTGTCATGAAATTAATATTTATTTAAAATCAATAAGAAAAAGAAAAGGAAATTTTTAGTTTCAGATTCATTAATTCGAACTTTGAAAATACGCTATATGAATAGCTTTTTGAAAACATTTTTTTTTTCTTCAATTTTTTTTCTTACAAATTAAATTTATATTTTTTTCAAAACATTTATTTTTTCCACTTGTCAGTTTTTAAAATAAATAAATGTAAGAATTTAAAAAAATCTCCCACTTTTAAATGTTTTAATTACCATGGAAAAACTGTTTTCTAAAACACTGCGCATTGCAGGAACAATTTATATTCTACATTTAAGCACATCAATTTTTTCTGTCATTATGATAGACTACACATAATAGTCAATTCCATTCAAATCCTTCTAATTTTTTTGTACTTAAAATTTCATTGTTAAAAGATCTAACGACTATATTAATTTATGGAAATTCTGTAGCTTTGAAGGAGAATTAAATAAAACGTAACTTTGCAATAATTTTGCGTAAAATACAATGATATATTTTTAGGAATGGTAACTTATGTTCTTGAATTTTCTGTTCTATTTGGACTTTATTAATTTCGCAAATATAGAAATACTATATTCATTATTACCGATTTTCAGTAACATGCTTGGAACTTGCAATATCTCACCGTAAGTTCCGGAAAAAACATCATAAAGGGATGTGCACTCCTCTTAATGAAATAAATTCAAAAACCAGATTGTAAAAAAGAACCTTTCAAGCAATTTTCAGTTTTACTGGGAAGCCCTCTTTAATAGCCATCAGTTAAGCGGTGTCCTCCTGTTGGGAAAATGGAACTTGCATTCAGTCCCGTTTACGCTCACTCATTAACTAGTGTTATTTGCACTCACTCATTAACTAGTGTAATTTGCACTCACTCATTAACTAGTGTTATTTGAGCTTACTCATTAGCTAGTGCTATTTGCGCTCACTTTGTAGGTTTACTAGAACTTAATTACCTTTGGCAGGAAAACTTGGCGTGAATTTAAATAAATTATAGAAAACGCCTATTTCTCGTTCTCATAAGAGTTGATTGATGGTTGAGGGTTATTTCTCATGGAATAAACACTTTTTTCCCACGGTAAAACAGATGAAACCCATTTAAGAACGCGCAAAACATCTTAGAAATTTTCCCTCTTGATTTGGTGTTCTGTGTGTGTCTGCTTTTTCTCTCTGCATTGCTTTGACATGACCTTAAATTTTAGCAATACCGTTGAAATTTTCGAAATATCAAAAATAAAGCCATTATCTGCGAATAATAGATATCAATATCGACATTATCTTAATAGTTTTAAGAATTTTATTAAATGCCGCTGCTTTAAAGAAAAATCTTAAAAGTGTAAAGAACATTTGAAAACAAGATACAACAGTATTCTGTTCAAAATACCTCATTTTTGTAAAACGGATGAAGCTAAGATTGACATATAGCAAAGAAAAATATAGCAAAAATTTCAAGGAGAATTTGTGAGTCTAATGAATCCGTCTCAAAAATTTATCAAGAGGAAATGTCTCCGCTTTTTCAAGGTGAATATGAATTTTTGACAGATATGAATCCTCGCACATTATAAATTCAAACACCATTCATCTTTTTTAATACCTATCTTAAGATATCAATAAATATTTCGATTGTAGAAAATGCTTCCAATATAGAAATCATAATATAGATTGAATAATTGTATAATTTTTTTGTATATATAATTTCAAAAATACTGTCTTCAACTGAAAATGGAACAACTTTTATATTTCTAAATGTAAGACAAGCAATGTTAAATTATCATCAATATTGAGAATTTTTTAGTAAAATAAATAAATAAATATTATTGATAGTTTATACTAACAGTACCAAATGTATTGCACATTGGAAGAAAGAAATCTGATTTAATATTGCATAGATATAATTTAAAATCAGATATTTCATGCAAAAGGAAAATTTATATAGATAATTAAAAATTTACATTCAAAGAAAAAGAAGAGTAGATGGTTATCTGCTAAGAAAATAACATAAAATTATTTAACTCCTACTGGTTTGTGAGTATTTGCTTTAAATGCACACTTATTTTTAAAGGAAGTAATTTCTAATAAAATAAAATGACTAAATTGTTTTTCCTCTTATCATCCATATATTACAAATATATGATAGACAACATTTCAAAAATATGCTAAATGCGAAGTTTTAATTATATTGCTTCAAATATCTTATTATTATATGCATATCTACTTTTTTTAATTAGTCATTATATTAAAAAAAATGGATTTTCATTTTGAAGTAAATATTCTTTTATCAAGATTTTTATCGATGTATTGTCTTTGATGTAAATATACTTTTTCCTTCAGTACTACTTGGTCTGTTTGGACTTTATAGCATGCAAGATTGTAAGTTACAAAATATGCTGAAAAATATCATTTTATTACTTTCCTGATTGAAATACAATCAAAAAAGTATGTAAAACAATATTGGAAATATAGGCACTAAAAATTGTGGATATATCAAATTTTGGAAAAACAAATATTTATAATTGTGATATAAAAAGACCAAAATCTTAATCGCTTCTAATTCGTCATTTTAACAGAGTAAAATTGCCTTAACATTTACCTAAATTAATATTTATCTGATAATGTAAAAAAGATTGAATTAAAAAAATTATGCCGAAGTAAATTTCTTCGAAAAGGGACTCTGCTGAACATTACTTTTAAATTATTAAAAATTAAATTTTTTTCTCGTTACTTCAAAGAAAAACAGCCAGAAACTCAATTATATAGAAAGTTAAACATTTTGATATTTAAATTAATAGTAGTAATAATAGTAAGAGACAAAATAAACTCAATTATTTTTTTTCAAAATATAATTTTTTTATGTTATGAAGAATCATGTATGATTGATGTTATATATATATATGTAACAGCTTAATAATAGATTTTTAAGATTCTACACTTTTTTATGTCATGCATGACTTTGACCTAAAAAAATACTGTCTATTTTATCATATTTTTATGCAGAATATTTTTTAAAACAAATACTTTAAATCTTACGAATTCTAAACAAATAATCAATAGTGCTGTTACACCAAAAAATATCTTTTTTTTTATTCATAATCTATATTTTATGAAAAAAAAAATCGCAGAGAATTAAAGAAAAGATGTATAAAGAGCACCTTTTCACGTATGAAATTTGAATATGTGTAAGATAGAATACAGAATTTTAAGAAAAATACTGAGTTTTTGCGACATGGCAGCACATGTGTTCTGGCCTTAAATCCTGGAATAAAAAAATCTTAACTGTCACTAAATAGAATGATTACCGCTTTACTCACAATTGTCATTCAATAAGGCATCGTTTCTTTCACAATTTTGTACCTTAAGAAGCATTCTAGATTCTTCTGGAAAAATAATTTATTGTTTTAGAAATGCGGGATTTAAAAAGTATGTTTTTCAAACAGCAGAAATAAGGAAAATTTGCCCATTTAAATCGCCTAAACATTCTTTAATGAAATAGAATAATAATTTGTAGTGAAGTAGAGTAATAATAATAACAACTTTAGTAATAAAGTAGCAGTACAATTTTTTATAGTTCATTTATTTTTAAAAACTGAATACATATTTTGAAAAATACTGAAAATGTAGAAGGAAACACAGCTTATTAAAATTATGTGATCAGTTCAATAAAAGAAAATGGTTCCTCAAATTACATCACCAATTTTTTTAAGCTCAATAAAGTAAAATATTCTCTGGTTTTTCAAGTTCATATAACATTTAAATTCAAGTTTGACCTTTTAAAAATGTTATTTATTAAAATTTATTCGCTTGTTCCTTACATAAGATACAAAAACGCACAGTCTTAATTTTTATTCTATTTGAATCATTATTTTGATGCCTTTAATATTTCTTTATTATTTCTTTTTGCTCTAACTTGTTTCAATTCAAATTTTTAAGGAATTTTTGTTTTTATAGCTACTTTTCAAGCAGCATAATATTATATAATATATTTGATTTAGTTATCAAATTCATAATATCTGAGGTCTAATTTCAGCAACTTTTCAAAAAATCCAAATTATTCATCTAACCTTATTTTTAAAGTGTTTGTACTTGAATAAAATTATTATAATCAATTGAAGTAAAAAAAAATCATAATGTTTTGGCTTATGATAAGAAGGTAACTACTTGGAATGATAGTTTCAGGACTATTTTTCTACTTAGAATAAAAAGAAATTCATTTTTTTTCTACTATAAAGATTGGAACGAACTTCAGTGATTTTTACTATTTTCTCATTAAAAATACATTTTATATATATATATATATATATATATATATATATATATATATATATATATATATATATATATATATATATATATTTAAGAATCAAACAGCTCTCCTATTTTTAATATTATTAATATGAATACTGTCTAATTTTAAAAATAATGTTTATTATTTTGTAGAAAAATTGAATTTAATGCATCTTGTTTGAATAACTTCAAGGTAAAAAAAAATGCATTCATTAGCATTTTTCCGATATTGATTTCTGAAAAAATATAAAAATATATTCAACAGGTCATTAATCTAAAAATTTCTTAAAAACTTTTAATAAAACTCAATTATGGCAACTGAATAATTTTTAAAACAGCACTGAAAAAAACTACGTTTCAAGAAAGATGTAAGCGCCATGAGCTTAGAAATTGCTAAGTTGCATAGTTAGATGCTTTGATAACATAATAAGAACGTATGTTTTTGGTTAATCAATATATATATAATTGAAATTCAAAGGATCACCTCGTTTGATTTTTGTTTCTAAGCAAATAATTATTTATTATAATGAATTAAAAGGCCAGTATATTTTTAAATAATTCAAAGACATGTATATTTTCAAAATTTCTGAAACTCTTCCCAGCAATTTAAATAAAGAAACCTACGTACGAGTTCTTGGCTTATTAGTTTTGATCCCAAGAAATTTAAATCTGCCTTTGAATGATGCTGACTATTATTGTACAGGAATTGCTTCGATTTTGTTATTTTTCCATAGCTATACTGAATCAGTTGTCTTATTTAATTGTTTGTAATTTTTTTAATATTTATAACCGTGGAATTTATAGTTTCGTAGAAGTTATCAACACAATTTAGATAATTATAGATGATAAATTAGTACTTTCATCTTTCTATTCATCAAAATGATAGAATTAAGAAATCTATGAAATTTATGTATATTTAAATATAAATCTTCAAAATTATGTTTAATCGATTTAAGAATGAAAAAACCATCCATACTGTTTCATTTATGCATTAATATAGCATTTTCTGCGATGACGGTATGAAACAGTCTTTCTTTCATATCTTTAATCACTTTAATAACTGATGTACATAGTTTGCCACGTAGTAGGTATGTAACATACACTAGAAGACAATTCTACTATTGAAAAATTTTGAGCATAAGTGAAAGAACTAAATATTATTGATATCCATTTAAACTTGAATTTAAAATAGTTTTTATATAGTTTGTTTCATTCTCTGTAAAATAAATTAAGCAATTTATAAAAATTAAATTTGCAAAATATAGAGGTTAAATATGAAAATTATACTTCAGTTTATTAGATTAAATTAGTATTATGCACATCAAAATTATAATGTTTATAAATGTGCTCGGTACCTCAAAGTTTTGAACGCATTCTTTTTTCAATAAACTTTTAGAAGCAAATTTCTCTCATTTTATTTATTATTTTCAACACTGTTCTAAAACGTGATATTATTCGTTTCTGAAGTGAAATCATTATGGTCATAAACATTTTTCCGTGGAAGCTCCATTCTATTCTCCAATCAAAGTCATTCTCACACTGACATTGATTGATTACCTTGCATCTTTCGTTGTCAATGCGCCAAACCTTATATACAAAGATAAACTTTATAAAATGGTAGCCATTTTGATCCTTGAGCGCATATAACACTATTTAATGAGCGAGCGCAAATCCGACCGAACACATTTGACACATGAACAGCAGCAAATAAACAGCCTAAGATAGATACATATCAAAGAGCTATTTTTGAAACAGGTAGGAAAAGTATTGGTGGTATAAGACAATCTCTACTACTAAAAAAAAAAAAAAAAAAAAAAAAAAAAAACATGTGTGCGTATATGCATGGGCAGGAATACATCTATTATAATAATACGGTTTTAATGTCTCTGTTTTCGAACTTGAAAATACTTTGTTCAGGTGATCATGAATATCAAGTTATAAGAGGTTTAATTGAAATTAATCTCAGTCAGTATTCCCATCTGACCAGCAGGCCTCCAAAATTGGCTAGTTTATATCAAATGCAATATGAACTCAAAAAACATTATTAAAAAAGTTGTTAAGAATAATGCATTGGATGATGCTATGACTGCAATTTTTAGAAACTCCTCATAATTTCGTACGACTGAGTAATGCACTGTTTATGCTTCTATTTTGAATTATTATATCATTTCAAAATTTGCGGCATAAGGTAAAGAACTCCTAAGTGAATGACATCTGACTAACGGAATATTATTTGCTCATCATTAGTCTGATTCTTAGGATGTGCATTTCATTGAATTTCCCTTTTCTTGTATTTTTCTTTAAATAATTAAATAATTATATAGCAACAATTATTCTTTATAAAATTATTCATACTATACAAGTGGTTTTTGTAAAACTATAATATTATGCAAGAACTTTTAAAAAAATATTATAGATAATCTGGATAGTAACTTCTTTTTGCAGTGTATGTAGATACATTTCAACATGCAGGATGATTATAATTAAAGTTCCACTTTCAAATTACCATAAAAAAATGAATGACTTCAAATTTCAACTGAATATACTTACAAGAGAGAGAGAGAGAGAAAACGATATGGCATGAGAAAAAGTTCCAAAGTGCATCAATAGATGACACTATGAGCGGCGTAACGAAAAGGGATTCGGCTACTAGCGACATTTTGAATCGAAATAAATGGGTTTGGCATGAGTTGTACATTAAACCATCTGTATATTCTATATGCATGATTGTTTTCATTTTTTGATGGATAAAATGACTTCAAAATCATTCAGCAGTAGTGGAAAGCCCATCTACCACAGATTAAGATCTTATTGATTTTTAAATTAAGATTTTTTTAGTATTTAATATTTTTCTCGGTCTAAATTTTGTTCCCTTTCCCATTAATTCTCTAAAAGAGCTTGAACCAATAAATTTTAAATTCCCTATTATGATATGTCCTTTATCGGCATCTATATAATACTTATAAATTTCGTTGTTACAATTGCAATCTGCTTTGTTTATCTTATCTAAATTTTTGCTATAGTAATTATAATTATAAATTTTTTTCCTTAAAGTTGCTGAATTATTTATCCATTTTAGCACTGATAGTTATAATTACTACATGGGTAGGCATTTTTTTTACGTGGTTAAAAAGTATTCTGAATAAAATTAAAGATGAGGATAACTTTATAATTAATAGTAACAAAGAAGTTTTGGATTTTCTAAAAGATAACAATAGTAATAAACTTAGTACTTATCATTTTGAAAATTTGTACAGAAATTTATTTCATGAAAAAACTAATAGATTAATAAATTAATATTACAAAAAATAACTGGCTTGAACTATGTTAATTTAATATTTCCAAAAGTTATGTTTTTAATGGGACTAATTTTTATAAACAAGTGAAGGGAAGTCCAATGAAAACAGCTTTTTCAAGAGCTTTAGCCAATATTTTTCTACATTACTATGAGAAAAAATAATTAAACATAATTTAGTAAACGTTTTGAGATATATCGATGATTTACTTTTGTTAAATATAGATAATGCTAGTGTGGTTATTGATTGTTATCCAAAAGATTTAAGTTTAACTAAAACGAACGAAAGTCAACGCAAAGCTACTTATCTGGATTTAAAAATAGAAATTTCTAATAGAAAAACTTTAATAGATATTTACGATAAAAGGGATGAATTTAACTTCAAAGTAATTAAACTTAGTAATTACCATTCTAATTTAAACTCTAAAGTTTTCAAAAATTTTATTTTCTCACAATTTAACAGGATTAAAAAAATTGTAATAACACAATTTCTTATATTGAAGCAACAAACAATCTCATTAAAAACTTAAATTACAATAATTTTTCTTTTTAGTTTTTCAACTCAATAGATGGTGCTGAGATCGTTCAATTTATTTCTTATAATGACGAGACGCTTTGACCAAGCTTTGTAGACGTATTCAGCTTTCAACGCGGGGAAGTTGAATTAGTTTATGATCTCCACTGATAGGCTTGATTTACCTCATAAAAGTTTTTTTGGAGTATTTTCTTTCAACTGGTATGTTCTTTGCTTTTATATTGTATTAATTTTTTGTTTTGATGATTTAATGCCTTATTGTAGTTTGGTTTGATTGCTGTGGTCTTACTTAGATTTGAATTTTAAAATAATAATTTTACTTATAATTATTGTATAATTTTTGTTTTTGATTTATTTGTTATTAATTCTTATCTCCAAAAACCTCACTTTCTTAGGATTTTCAGGTCACGATGGGTCAGTACTTGGACTAAAGTCAGACCCCTCACAGAAAAAAATCCCTGTTCTGTGATTGAATCCTTGTCTGAAACTGACCCTTGAAAAAGTCTTTAGGCCGGATTCATCATTTCCATTTTTTTCCTTCTTTTTATTCCATGTAATTCTTTACTGCTTTTAAACTTAAAATTTATTTCTAATTTGGCTCAGTACATTTGTGTTTTACATGTAGCCGCATTAGCGTGCTCTAAATACAATGTATCTTTTATTAGTTTTGACTGAGTAAGTATTTACTTAATTTATTTTCATAAAGATTCCTTTTTTGTCTTGATAATTTCTCAGGGCATCAGAAAGTCATATACATTGAGAATACCATAAAGGGAAATCATATCTCATAGATATATTTTTCCTTTCACTCATCTCAATATAATTGAAACACGTTTATACCTTGGCTTCTACACCAAACTTTTAACATTATAGAATTGTTCTTAATGCCTACGATGTAAGAAATGTGCATTGAATACCCGTCGGTCAGTTTTCCTTTATCAACAAAATAATTCATGATGCCCAGCTAATTTTTTGGATATAGAAAAGAAAATAACTTGTCTACCAAATAAAAAAAGTAATTATGAAACATAAAAATAACAAAGAAAAAGATTTTGTTAAATTATAAATGCCATGCAAATATTGTCGATGTAGGAAATTATATTAGAAAAAAAAATTACTAAATATCTCATTAAAAATATTACCTGCTCGAAAGAAGGACGATAGAAGATAAAATGACTTTGAGTGAGATTGGAATGAGAATGAACACTTGAACAAATTCAATTCAGTTGGAGCATTTTACTTTGGATTTTATTGGAGGAGGTGCTGCCAAATTTCTACGGCAAAAGAGAAGAATTTCTGAAAAGGCTGTAGCTTAGTCAACCTGAAAGTATAAAGCTGTATTTAAGATATTTGTAAGTCGTGGGTGAGTTTGAATCATTGTTCAGTATGAGAATTATATTTTGAGAGAAAAATAAATATTAAAGATTGTGCAAGTTATTTTGAAAAAAAAAAATGGTTTAAAATTGAAATATAGATATATGGCATGTTTAAATCTACCTACGTATACTGGAATAAGATGTTATTGCCCAGATTATATAAACAAAGTTATACGTATATTATAGTAAATAATTTTGCCAAAAGAAAAATCCATTGTATAGTATTATGAACAATTTTACAAAAAAAAAAAAAAATGCATCAGAAATTATTTGAAATAAAAAAAAAACTCAAGAAAATAGAAATTCAGTGAGGCGTACATTCTAAGATATAGGTCAATGGTGAGCGAAATATACACGATGAGCTAGATGTCATTTACTAACAGGTTCTTTACTGCCTGCTGCAAATTAAAATCACCTGCGCGAAAGTGAGAAGGTAGGTAGCAGTTAAAAAGGCTTTGAGTGAAGATGAACACTTAGACAACTTCAATTCTCTAGGAGGACGCTGCTTTGGGATTATTTTTCAGGTTGGTTCCAAATTTCTGAAATAAAAGAGAGTCTTTGATTTTACGGAAAAAGCTGCCTCTTGGACTCTCGTGTGACTTGTAAACATTGTGTTATATTTAAAATGTTTGGAAATCGGAGGGAGTTTGTATGATTATTCAAGAAAGGTATTATATCTTGAGAAAGAAAATATAAATATTGAAAACTGACATAATTAGTGATTATAATTAAAGTCCCTCTTTCAAAATGCTGTAAAAAAATAAAGAAAAAGAACCATTAGTCAGAACAACTTTAAATTTGAATTGAAGACGGGGGAAACGGTATGGTATTATAAAAAAGTTCTAAAATGTATTAATAGATGGCGCTATAAGCAGCATACTATGTAAATTAAAACATTCATGCGTACGACATACTACATTTGTTATAAAAACGCGGAGAAATATTTGCATCTGATATTGCATTTGAGCAGAATGTCAAGAGTCACTGAATGAAGGATCGGGCCTTGCTTTGTTAAACTCTTTTACAAGAACGGCGACTGTCCGTTTGCAAAGAAATTCTGGTCATTAAAGGCTAAGAAGAAAGGTCGTGATCCGATGTCTGCCAAGGGTCTGAAGAAAATGATTAAGAAATTCGAAGAGACAGATTGTTTTGAAAGGAAATTTAGCAGAAGGAGGGCATCAATTGAATCGACGTCAGTAGAAGATGTTGCCACAGCATTGCAGGAAGGGACGAGCAGTGGTGTGAAAGCGTGTGGTGCACAGGTAATTTGTCCGATTTTAGATATGTCTGTGAGCATGATTCATAACATTTTAAGCAATATCCTGTATTTCTAGCCAGACATTAGGGATGTTCAGGAATTGTTTCTTGCTAACCTGCAAGTAACACACACTTTTATTCTAAAATTTTTTGCTCGTATGGAAGTGGACAATGAATGGTTATGGAACATTTTTTAAACAGACGAAGCCTATTTCTATTTCGCTTTGCCAATACACGAAACTGCAGAATATGTGCAATGGAAAATCCATTCACACATGCACCAGTATCGCTTCATTCTGCAAAGGTAATTGTGTGATGCCCGATCTTACACATCTTAATGAAACGCACTACTTGCTTAAACAACGGCTATAGTTTGGAGACTCTAAAGAGTTTTTTAAAGATAATTTTTTTTAAAAAAAATTAGAATAACTGAAGACTTTAAAAAATTATTGGATTTAAACAAAAGCCAATTCTTTTGTGTTATATATGTAATAATTTCAATCAAACAGTGTTTTTAAAGTTATTTATTATCTAATAATTTGAATTCTATTTCTCTTTTGGTATTTTTCCCATATGCATCAAGTAAGGTTAGTAAGCTATTAAAATTCTTATACTTATTTCTTAAGATCGTCCACCTTCTCAGAATATTAGGACATTAATGTATTGTGAGATTGGCGGAAAAGGGGAAATTATAATAATTTCAATTTAACTAAATATGAAACTTATTTCTAATCAATCCATTAATTTAATTAATTTTTAAATCAAACTATTTTTTAAGTTCATTAATTTAAATCTAATTAATTTCTAAGAATTTGAATTCTAATTTTCCCATCACTTGAGTCTGAATGAGTCTAAAATAGATGCTTTCTCAGCTCGTTTTCTTTGCGTCAAATCCCATTTTGAAGTTATATATTCTTTGAATCGTCCCTATACTTTCTTCTTCTGTTCCATGCCTTCTTACTTGGAAGGTGTTGCTTCCTAATCATAGATGTAATAAAGAATCTCTGCGGAAAATATCATGAAGAATATAGATCTTCAATGTCCACAAGGAAGAATACAGTTTTTATTAGAAAAGATATTCATCACCTACTTTTTCAACAGAAAATTCGTCTCAAAAACCCACGAACCTGTATGGTTGGAAAATAAATGAAGAAAAAAATTATGGAAACAATCGACCTGCATTTTCTTTAAAATATCTAATTTTCTCAGGAACGTTTAAAAAATGCAACGATTTATTGATAATAAATGTTAAAAAAGATTATGTTTTCCAAAATTTTAATTTTTATTCAATATATTAATTTTCGAAATTAAATGATTTTAAATTTTCACACTTTATAATTTTATTTAAGTTTTAAAGAAGTATTGTGATTTCATTATTCTTTATATATTTTGAAATTTAAGACATTTAAATTTAAAATTTTAAAACGTTTATTATGTAATTTTATATCTTGAAAGCTTAAAGTTGAAAAGCTTTCGTGTATTTTAACATTATTCGTATAATTTTTGTAAATTTTGCATTTGTTTTAATATTGATTAGCTTGTTAAAATATTTCCTATTCATGAAACTAAGGAGAATAAAAGAAATCAGCATGGATAAAATTCAGAATAGAAACCAAAAAAAAAGTTCAAACCTTCAATCAATAGTTCCATTAATTACTTACATTTACTTAATAAACTTACATTTATTCTACAAGTAATACCTTACTTGTAGAATAAATGTAAGTTTTTTGTTAAAATATTTTAATGATGAAGGCTAGAAAATTAATTCAGATGATGTAATTCTTAAATACACCCAGTTATTTAGAAATAGCAAATGCATATACCAAAATCTAAAATTAAGATGAATTCACTTGCTTCACAACAGAAAAATATAATGCTTCAGCAATCATAAGCTTAAGAGATTTGTCATTCAAAATTTAATGAATGGAAAATATACTTCTGATTATTTTCGTAAAAAAAATTAAAATTGGAATGGAGAACTAGAATTATAAAATAATTATTGATTTTTCCTCAAGGTATAAATTATTAATTGAATTTTACGAAAAATCTGATTATTCCGTATCCAAAAAATGATTTATTTAATTACTCCTCAATTTTACTGATTAAATATTACTTTTTATATTACTGAATTTTACTAGCTTTGTACTTAGGGACTGCAATACCGGGATACCGAATACCGGTATTTTGAGCCATTTGTACAATTTTGTAATACCAGTATTCACAAGTTAAATACCGGTTTTTCGGTATTTACTAGAAATTTTTAAAATTGTCTCCACTATATGTTCAGGGATCGCCAACATTGCAAAATAGTACATGTTTTTGTTTTTATGCCTTCCTAACGGACGAAATTAATTAGCTAATTAATGGCTTAATTAATTGCTTAAATCTAAATTAGCGAAACGGATTATCCCTGAAAGAAGACATTGTATCCATAACGACTAATGGAGCAACAGTTATGAAAAAAGTTGGAAAGTTGATTGGTGCAAATCAGCAATTGTGCTATGCTCATAGAATTCAATTAAGAGTAATAAATGTATTATACCAAAAAAATAAAAAACAGAAGAATCCAAACACTGTGGATATAGAAACTTCGGATTCCGACATTGAAGAGAGTAAGAGTGAGAGTGATATTTACAATGAAGATAATGACAATGTAATTGTTGAAGAAGATATTGCTAATGAGGATGGAATATTAACCCATCAAGAATTGCCTCCTATAATTTATAAAGTTCGAAAAATTGTTAAGATAATTAAACGTTCCCCTACAAAAAATACCATATTACAAAAATATATGCTAACTGAATATAAAACAGAATATATGTTAATAATAGATTCTAAGACACGTTGGAACAGTTTACTCCTAATGATGGAATGATTTTTGAAATTTAGAAATCCAATCCAAAAAGCAATAATCAACTTAAACCTGTAAATTAATTTTTCAGATAGTGAATTCGACTTAATATCCAGAACTATATCAAGCTCTACTTCCACTAAAACTGACTATAGAGGCATTATGTCGGAGAGATTTTAATTTAACAGCTAATTTAAAAATGGAAATGAAAAAGAAGAAAAGAAAATAATCAATTCAAATTTGATTAAGTTTATAGTAAATTTTCTTAAAATTTTTTACCCACAAACCTATCCACATTCAGAAGAATTCGGTTATAGAAGATTATGATGACACTAATGTCGATAGTGAAAAGGAATTGTCTCTTGAACAAAAATTAAAATTAGCGATAAATAAAAAAAATTCAACAAACCAAAATACAATATAGAAATCAGCTATATCCAAAACCATCCGATAAGAAATCGATTTATTTGAAGATGAGGGATTTAGAGGTAAATACTTGGAAACAATATATCGCGCATTGCTAACAGTATCACCAACTGAAGTAGATGTCGAAAGAGCGTTTTCGACAGCTGGTAATTTTGCACAAAATTACTTTTCAGGCTTAATGACAGTACAATTGATGCATTATGTTTTTTAAGATCACATTTCAAAAATTTGTAATAGTACCACAGACTAAATAGTGATATTTACACTTTTTTTGTGATTTAAATAAATAAATTGTTCCTTTACTTTTTTGTGATTCTTTATATAGTGCTATAATTTATATGTTACATATTTTTTGTGATATTTACACTCTCTTATAAAACTGGCAAATACAACAAAGAAACACCTGTGTTTTCTTTCTTTTTCTAAAATGTCTAATACCGGTATTAAAACCGGTATCCCGGTATTAAAATCTAAAAAATACCGAATATCGGTATTGAAATTTTGGTCTGGTATTGCAATCCCTAATTGTACTGTATGCCAACTTAATACGAAAAGACCAAAAAGATATGGTTTGTTACTACAAATTACTCCAATAATAAAATCTTTTGAATGCATCTCTGCTGTGATATTTGGAGGCTTTAAGTATTAAAATTCAACAAAAAATATCTACATATTGTAAATAGCCATTCAGTAAGGCACATTTGAGATTCAAATATAAAAATACTGAAATTTACAAATTATATATGACATTAAAATGAAAGCATTTTTGCTTTATTCCACACGAATACTTCTTTTATTTAAAATGAAGTGTTTGTAAGAGAAGACTTCAATATGATAAAATTCTTCTTCTTTAATATTTTAATCTTCATTTGCAATTTAATTATATTTCAATGTTAATCTTCATTCTGCCTTTCATTGAGAATGATAACTCTAGAAATAGACTAGAATATAGATTAAAACATTAAATTGCTACATTTTAGAAATAATTTTGTCGTATCAACATCATATTAAAATTGCAACAAAAGCGCATATTATAATAAGTTATAAAATATATGTAAATAAATTCAACCATAAATATGTAATGAAATTTATTTTGTTTACCAGAACGAAATGGAAGTCAAATTATATGAGAGACGCCATCGTCAACCTGGTTGCAAAAGGAAAAGCAGCTCATTATCGTCTTCAAGTGATTCATCATCTACTTTAAACAGTGACTCGGAATCATTTACATCAAGAACTATATTTTTTAGGGTGTTAGAAGTTGGCATCAAATTAAATAGAAGCGCTTTATCAGAAATATTTCCAAAAAAAATATCGGTACCAGCCGAAAGTGAAATAGAGTGGTGCTTTTTATGTCTTGGCTTTCAGGTGTGCCGAAAACAGTGCTCGGAAACCTTCGAAACTGGTTCCTCATGCTTGGCATGAAAATTCGTATATGTTTGTGGCTATATGGTCTTTTAGCTTGTTTGGAAAACGATACCGTTGATGATGAGCGTGACCAGTTGTTGAAAATTCTTTATAAAGACTGCAGAAATTCTTTAGAAACTTGCGGCCACTGGCAAAAACCGCGAATCATTATGATAATGGACATTTTGGAGGATTATTTTGCAGTTGAGGCAACAGATGATTCAGATTAATTGTATTAAAAAAAAAGGGTGAGGGACTCAAGTTCGTGTATCTCATTAAGTTAAATGTTATGTATCTAATTATGTATGCTGTTACTATGCTATGCTACATGATAATAAACGGCGGAATGCTACATACATTAATAACAAATTTTCTTTTACCTCAACGTTCGTTTTTTTTAATCCTTTTTTATTTTTTGTGCTATGTCCATAATTAATCCAAAATTTGTATTAGGATTTTCTTCTTCTCCCCTTATTTGTACAGGTAAATGGAAAAGTATCATAAAGATTTTTGAACACTATTGCTAGAATATAATTGGAAAAAGAAATCATGAATTCATTGATTCTTTGTACAAAACAAAACATAAATTATAGTGAGATATTTGGTTATTTGAATTATATAATGATTATTTAAACTTCGTTTTTTTTTCTGATTTGAAAGTACTGTTTTGAAGCTTAAAGCAGAATTAATTGATAGAATTTTATCTCAAATATATATTTATTTATGAAAACGAAAGTGGAAAAAGGACCTTAAGGTCTTCCACAAAGGAATAATATGAAGTCGAAATCCTTCTGAAGCAATAATTTTTCATACTTTATACTTTTAATACTTTTTTCTGAAGAAATACTAACATCTATAAAAATATGTAGCTATTTTAACCAAATACAAAACTTAATTTGCATCATTCCGACAGTAAAGATGAGATGTTGTTCAATCATTGTCTCAGTATTGAAAATATTAAAGAAATGCCGTTTAAAATTTGTTAATGATATTTCAGCACATTAGTATTTTAAGGTGGTCGTCCGAAGCGTAGAATTCAGCAAAATTACTTCAGTACTGCCATGATGCATGTTAGAATGTAAGATAGTTTACTGCAATTTATGCATAAACTTCCAGCATCTTCAAAATGTAATTAATATTTTTTTAAATCCTAAAAAACCACAATAATTATTCGTCTGATACTTCAATTTCATACCCTAACATAATCCATTTACTGTCGAATTTCTGACTACAGACTGCGGCACTAAATAAAATTGGAAAGAAGACTAGTTTTGTTTATTTATCAAGAAAATAAAGACATGTGAAGAATTCTGATGCAGAGTGCTTACTAATAACACATCTTTTTGATGAAAACACAAAACAAAACTTTCACCTAGTATGTGTCTAGTAATCCGTCAAAAGAATATTTACATCAACCATATGCTTACAACAGTTTATAACGTAAATAGTATATACCCCACCGCATTCCCTCAGCATACGTACTAGAGTGCCTGAGGTCTATCCGAACACTATTTCTGTGTGAATTGTTATAGTTTCTGCTACATAAGAAGTAGAATTTAGCAGTAGAGAGGAGTTTGAATTTAGACGCTGACTCGATTCAACAGACCATTTAACTCTTTGACCTCGAAAGGTGACTTGCGGTCACTATTCAAGACGGTGCATCATTTTGACGTTTTTATTTATTTATTTTTCAATTTTGATTGTTAAAAGTACCTATAAAATGGTAAAAAGATGTAAATTAACTTTTCGGGGAAATTCAACATGAAACAATTATATATATTATATATATATATCTTTTTTCGGAACAATAAACAAGCCCTTGTATTAGGTGAATAATTTTGCATCGAATTAATTTTCCGAGTGCAAAGGGTTAAAATTTTCATCGTTAATTCCATTCACCTTGCTTTCTATACACTTGTAATCATAGTCAATAATAAATATTCACATCTTTTCAAAGACAGCATAAAATAATGAAGAATAAAGACGTGTTTTGCTTGAATGCTGCAAAATGTAACTTTTACATCGCGCACCCTATTCAAGAAAAGCAGTGAGAGTGATTGATATCCCAGAAACTGTATTCGCATATTCTTGAATAATGCTCTTATCCCTTTCCTCGAGCCTGAAACTGTGGATCCTAGGTAATGCTACGATTGCCGTACGTGGCATTGGCTATCAATATTTATGAAATATGCATCTTTGGAGTGAATCTAGAAGTTTTCCTGAATCTATCATGCGAATATGTATTTTGGACGCCTTTTTGACCGGTTAAAAACAAAATTGGACACGAAATTGTAATTGTAGTTATAAAATTATATACGGATTTCTTAAATTTAGGTATTTGCACTTATGAATTTCTGCACTTACATGCAGGCACGCTTGTAAGATAAACGTCACCACTTGAACAGATTTTGATGAAAAATTTGAAAAGATTCTACATTTTAGATGCTAAAGCTGTGAATGATAACCTGTGAATTTCGCTCTTTACATTTTATATTTATCGAATTCACAGTTACTCGAACAGACAAACTTCCTCTGAAAAGTTGTCTTAAAGTTATGCAGAAATCTGCAAATTTCGTCTACAAACAAATCTATAAATTCGTTTTTTTTTTTCTTTTTGTTCACGAACTGAGAAACACAATGTCAAAAATTCGTTTTTCGAATTCAAGAATTTTTTTTAATGTGATTTCGGAAAATCTCGAGCTCACATTTTTTTTGACGATTACAATATTTCCCATATATCTCGTATACGAGACAGTAAAATGGAAGCAAATGTTTCATAACAAGAAAGAAAAGAAAATAAACTTGAATTGTATTAACATCAGACTTAACATTTAAAACTTTATTTTATTGCCTTCGGCATTTTTACTGAATACTTCTGATAACACTGATTTCTAAATAAATAAATGTTACAGTAACGACAGTTACATGATATTAAAACTATTAACTGAAATATTTTTTTTTATATTTTAATACACTAGACTTGCAGACCCTCCTTTTTTTAAATTAAAAAGAAACTGTAAAATTTATTTTTAGCATGGATCATTATTTTTTGCTCCCTTAAAAATTTTTACATCAGTTTTGCGAATTTAATTTATCATTTTATTTGTAGATTCAAATCAATGGTTCCACTGAAACTAATTTATAATATATTCCCTCGCTATTTATATATATCTATGTTTGTAGCAGCTCTCTATGGCATCATCATGAAAAGCATATTAATATGGCGTATTTTAATCTTACATATATGTCTTGTATCAATCGTTTTGAAATTTATCCAACTTTACTAAAATACTATTGGAATTAAAAAAATTTTAAATTCATTTTTAAATTATGAACCAAAAATAGCACAGCCTTATCTTTAATTACGGCGTGTAAAATTGGCATCGTTAAGGCGACTATATTTGAATACCTATTCCAAAATTTTACTATATACTAACATAAGAGGATTATGTCTTCTATAAACTAATATAAAAGTATTATGTTATATTATACGTATCAAAAATACATCATTAGTCTATTTTCTTATTAATATACATATTTTTAATCTAACTAAGAAAAAAAGATAATTTAATAAGTTTTAAATTCGCGATCAGCGTGATCATCATTAGTTTGTTAAACTTCTCCATGTTATAGTGGTGCATTATTTTAGATTAATATCCCGTTTTGAAGTTAAAACGAAATTTATTTTAGGACGGACGCCGTATTCTGAACAGTTTTCAGATAACAAGCCCAAAATCTGGGTCGTAATGGACTTTCCAAACTTCTTCACACCAACGAAATGGGATTAATTTCTGTTATAAAAAGAAAACACAACTCATCATGAGTCAAGCGCACTAGTAAAATTTAATCGAAACATCAAGAAAGAACTCTAGCTTTTGAGTTTCGAAACCAATTCTTCACTGCCAAAATGTATGAAGGAAAATTTGGCAGTCAGAAAAGGTTCGCCGAAATTTTTACACCTCAAAAATTGAGACAATTTTTCACTTGGATGACGGGATAATTTAGCAGATATTGCATTTTCAGGATTTAAATTTGTTATATACTCCAGCGTTACATATGGCATACAAATTCACAAAACCGTTTTAGGTTTAACTTTAAAGTATGAGTAAAACTATATGAAAATTATTAAAATTGTATCTGAAATATATTCATATCTCATAAAATTTGCAACGTTCATTTGTGTCATTTCATATAGTTATTAATAAGTCATTAATTATATAAACTTATTACTTAGCGTCTAGATACTTTTAGTTTGTTTAAATAAAACCCATTTGACAAACAGAGAGAACGAATTTTTAATAAAAATGCTAGCTACTCAAATTCTTAAAAAATTTCTAACCCCGAATGCAAATAAATTTTAGGCTTAAAAAATAGATTACCCAGCCAACAAAAGGAAAAATATGCATAGAAATATTTAATGGGAAGATTTTATAAAGCAAAAAATTGAGAAATAAAGTTTGCAATTCTCAAAATATAGTTCATTCTTCAGTCCAAGAAATAGGAACTTTTTTTGGAACAATAATCGATCGAAAACTCTTATTTAAATATTAAATTTCTGTATGTTTGAAAGCTAGTTTTATATGGAGTAAATGCAATGTAGCAATCTCACAGCCAGAACTGGGTTAAGCTTTCTAGGGGTCTAAGGCAATGCATGTTTTGAGCGTCTTCCTTTTCCCTCCCTACCTTCGAACTCTTTTATTAATTTTAATTTAATATATGCATAAGCAACCATTAGTAGCAAATTTAGACATACTGGAGTAAGAGAATATACAATTGCGATTCACTTTCAGGGAAAGTAGTTTCAATATCTTGCGTATAAAATAAATCTTAATGTAAATTTATAGGTAATTTCATATAAAATCCAAAAAAATGACAATATTTTAATATAATCCAAAGTAAATTTAATTATAATATCTTACATTGTTTAAATTATGAAGCAACATATATTATGTATAATAAAACAACATAACAGAAAACTTCCAATAAGAAATTAAAATAATTATTAATAAAAACACTTGAAAAAGAAGTCCTTTTAGAAACAAAATTTATATTCTTTATCGTTTCATAACAACCAGTTTCCTTTAAATCAAACAGCAGTTGCAAGTAAAGTAGATTTTCTTTGCATAAAAATAATTCTGTTTCATCATTTACCTTCATAAAATAGAGAAACCATTTTTCTCTGCTGTCCTTTTAAGATTTAGAACCTTGTTTTCAATTTAATAGAAATTTATTAACAACAACACCTAGCATGAAAATCTAACTGTTGCTCACATTATACCTCGATATTTTGTAAAAATTGAACATTTCTTTCACTTCAAAACTCTAACTCCTTTTGTAGAAAAAGCTAATAATTTAAAAGTTATTGATGGACTGAAGACCTAATAAAAATGCAAAAGCAAAAAATAGAAACGAACTCCAGAACTGGAAATGAAAAACCCACGAAAATACATACATTAGCTGGCGGAAGTGATCACCTCGAAACGTTCTCGCGTGCTCTCCAATAAATGACTTATCCCACATCCCCCCATAAAATATAGATCTTTGGCGTGAATCTAGCCAAATACATGATCTTTGGCGTGAATCTAGCCAAATACGTGAATACGTGATCTAGCCAAATACGTGATCTTTGGCGTGAATCTAGCCAAATACATGATCTTTGGCGTGAATCTAGCCAAATACGTGAATACGTGATCTAGCCAAATACGTGATCTTTGGCGTGAATCTGGCCAAAATACATATTCTTGCGGCATCTGCCACAAGAATATGTATTTTTGCCGTCTTTGTGCCGCACCAAAATCGGCACCAAAATTTCATATAAAACTACAGTTATAGACACAAGATAACATAGCAAATTTCATTGATTTTAAGTCCTTGCGTTTTTGAGTTATTGAGTTTATATACATGCAAAAGTATAGATTAATAGATGGTCAACCCTTCGGCAGATTTAGTTGAAAATTTGATAAGTATGTATATTTTAGATGCTAAAGCTGAGAACCAATTTTTAATTACTAGCTAATCTTTGCGTTTTGAGTGCATAATCGAGTGTACTTGTACTCGAACAGTTAGACAGATTACCTGTGAATTGTTTTCCTTCAAAATTTGATAGAAATCTACAAATTTAGTCTTAATTCCATATACCAAATTTCAAAAGTCTAGCTCAAAGAGTTTTTGAGTTACATAGACAGATAGGCATAATGCCGAAAGTTTGTTTTTTGGACACAGATAGATATGAAATGTGAAGATTAATCAAAATCCCGTGTTCGAATTCTTTAACATGTAAAATGTTTCGTATACCAGAACGTAAAAGAACAATGAAAGATTGTGTAAAATGCAATTAAAATTTATTGATGTCGATCTTCCGTTTAGGGTCTGTCTGACTGTAACATTGTTGTCTGTGCCTCTTGCACTCAAGGCCACGCCACACTAAGAGTTCCTCATTCTCGCGGTCTCAAAACAGATTTCGTTTGTGAATTAGATCCTTTAGTTCATCCATTTACTAATATATGCTATTTTTTTAACTTGAAAATTATCAAATTTGATTAGTGACAATCAGATTTAAAGATTTTCAACTATGACATGACATGACAATTCAACTATGACAAGCACTTTTACGAACAGTTTATTTAAATATTTTCTGTTATGGTGAAGAATTATTTTAGAATAATGACCTGTTGTGAAGCTAAACGAAGGCTATTTATGAACGAAATCACATTATTGAAATTATCTGCTCCGCCACTGTTGTCGCATTCTCTTAACTTCCACGCCATTCCAACAAACGCTTTGGATGCGTGATACAGAGACACAGCTATTTTTGACCATTTATTAAAGACGGGCTCTTTGGTGAAAATGTACCAGAATGTCGACCTCACTCCAGATTTTAAAAAATATATATATTTAATTTTTTTATTTCCATAATTTCTAAGCTATATATACAAGGCAACGTATATAAAAATTTCAGATGAATAGCAATAAAATGCAAAAATGTCGGCACTGCAGTAAATTGAATTTTAGTTACTCAAGAAGAGAACCTGAAAAACGAGATAATTTCCATAAACTATTATTCTTTGAACATGATAGTTATAATGAATTTTAAAAAAGTTAGAAATATGCAAAATACCCTTTCATATTTATATAAATAAATAACATTAATCGTAGTAAATTAGGCCTAACAGATAACAAATTTTTTTATTTGTGACCAAGAAGTCAAAAGTTATATTATCGATCTCAGTGCACACAAAGCGTCGAATAAGTTACGGTGATAATTTCTTAATGTCTATCATTCTTTGCGGTGTATGTAGCATTTTCATTGTTTTTTAATTAAATGATATTCAACTTATTTAAACATCTTCTTGGTTAAACATAACTAAAAGGATTTTGCGAGTGAATAAGTGAATTCTAACTCCCTTTGCCATGAGTTTTTTTTACATTTATAAGTAATTTTGGAGATGAATAACAATATAGAGTAATCATAGTTTTTCCAGCTCATGACTGTACCAAGCATGGGTTTCACAAACATTGTGTTTGGAATTTCTCCTATGTTTAAGCTTTTATTATATATCTAGATGATGCACCAGTCTACATGGGCTGTTATACTGTTAGCGATAACTCATATTTAATTGAACAGCAAAACTAAAGAAAGTTGTTTCAGAAACTGTCATGCCCATAGGTAAAGATTAAAAAAAAATAAAATAAATTATAATTCGTTGCTCACTTTAATTGCAAATATAGTGTAATATTAAAAGTAAACAATAAAAGACTGGAATTATACGAATTAAAATTCCTCACGAACAAGCAAATCAAAACCAATCACTAAAAAGGGATCGAAACAAATAATGTACTGCTAACAGAAAAAACTGAGCTTAAAATATGAAATAAATCTACATTATTGGTATAAAGACCAGATACCAAATTTCATTTATATAATTTGCATTTTTGAGTTATTTTATTCCTATACTTAGGAATATAAAATCTAAAAGAAATCTTACCGCTTTTCGGATGTGACCCAAAATTTAGTATATATCCTCAATTTTAGTGCAAAAATCTAAAATCTATATTAAATTCATCTGTCTTATTGCATTTTATGTTCAAATACTGATGAACAGATTAACAAACGACTTTCCAATGAAGGATGTCTTAAAAGTTCGAGAGTGTGTGTGTTAAAATATCATTATCGATTACTTTACTTTTTTAGGTATAAAAAAAAAATCACTATTTGGCTATTCACTATAGTGTGTGTGTGTGTGTGTGTGTGTGTGTGTGTGTGTGTGTGTGTGTGTGTGTGTGTGTGTGTGTGTGTGTGTGTGTGTGTGTGTGTGTGTGTGTGTGTGTGTGTGTGTGTGTGTGTGTGTGTGTGTGTGTGTGTGTGTGTGTGTGTGTGTGTGTGTGTGTGTGTGTGTGTGTGTGTGTGTGTGTGTGTGTGTGTGTGTGTGTGTGTGTGTGTGTGTGTGTGTGTGTGTGTGTGTGTGTGTGTGTGCTGGCGCTATATATGACCAAACCTTTCGATTTAGATTTTTAATAGAACTGATTAGAACCATGTAGCTTCACTTTTTTTGAGTAATTCTTCCCCCCTAGTTGAATGGATTATGCTTTCCCAACATTTATAGGTGGATAATTCACATTTGTATAATCGCATAATTAAAAGAAAATTTATCAAAAGACAATTGCAAAAAGGAATAAGCTGTTTAAATAAATTATTGCTAACATTATTGTTAACAAATTGTGTATAAATTATTGTTACAGCAAATGTTGTTAAAACCGGATTTAGAAGAAAATAATTGATGAAGCAGAAAATCCAGAAAATTTAAGGGCGAAAATCGTTCGGAAAAATATTACATGTGATGAGAAAAGTTGCTGAAATAATTAAAATATTTGCATCCTGTAATATTAAAATGTATGGCGGCAAATTATTTTAACAATAATAAGTTTTTAAAAACTACACTTCAAATTCAGTAAATTTACAATGGAAATAAAGCTTAATATCAAGGGATAAATATTTTCCTTAGTTTTAAATTCATTTAAAAATCGTTTTTGAAGCTTAATTTCAATAATCTTGAGGAAAACTGAGAGAATCTCCAGATTATTTATTTAATTTAAGTTTGAGTTATTTTTTGAAGAAATTCATCAATTGATATCTTGAAAGTTTATATTTTGCTTTAAAAAAAGCTTCGGAATTCTTTCTACTCAAACCGCATGTTTAGTTGAGGAAAGGGAGGGGGAGGGAAGTATTAGATCGGTAGATATTCTTTCTGTTTAAGCTTTTGTTTTAAAATAGGCAAAAAGAAATGAAGGTTAAATAAAAAGAAAGATTGGGAAACTTAACGGTTAAATAAAAGAATTTTGATAAAAAAAAATTATATATAAAATTTTCATAATATTTTTTAACCTTAGGAAGCTGTCCTAAGGCTTTTTATTTACTAATATTTAAAATCCTATAAAAAGTTGGCCCAGAGAAAATTTATATCACCACAAAGTTTTTCAATGAACCTGATAGTTTAAAAACCTTTCTTTTAATTAGTCTTGCACTGATCACCTCTTAGCTTTTGCTTTTAAAAACCAAGACGTCAACATAGGCGTGGTTTTAGGGAGAACGAAAGCCGACTAGAAACAATTTTAGCTAAAAATTTAGTATTAAGTTTCTAAGGATTAAGAGCAAAAAGAAAAAATGAAAAAGGAATGTATAATTAGACTTTCTGGTATAATAAAACAATATTGCACATTTTGTACTTCGTAATAAAGAAAGCCGATAATGCTTAATTAAATTTGCCTATTTTTCTGTCACTTGCAATTGTAAAGTTCATAAACTCACAAATAGACAAAGTAACAGATGTTTAACTTTTTGATTGATTTGATACAAAATCTGGTACAAATCTACAAAAAAATAAAAAAAATAAAAAAAAAAATATATAAAAAAAAATCCAGGTTCAGGCTAAGAGGGAGAGGAGAGCGATTAGAAGAAAAAAATTGGCCACATTTTTTATGTCTATTTTAGGACTTGCAGACCTATAATTAAGAAGAAAAAAGTTAGAAGCAGTGGTTTGCATTTGATTTTCTGGTATTTTTTCTGAATATGACGCGTTATTTAGCCTAGAGAATGCAGCTATGTAAACTTTTAGTTATATTAACGTCACGTTTTAAAACAACACTAGGGCTATTTTGAGACGGACCTCGTAATTTTGAACCGCGGTTAGATGACGAGGGCGACGCTTGGGCTGGCACTCCCATCTCCAGGCTTCCACGTCGCATCAGCGGGAGGGAGTTTGGCCCCGGCGGATTTGGCGTGCGTGCACCAGGTCCGCTTACACGACGGTTCTTCGGATGAGTCGGGTCTCGAACCTGAAACCCTCCAGTTCCTAAGCCTAGACCTTACCACCAGACCACTGCGGCCCCCAACTATGAAAGCAGCTCTCATCTCCAATTAGGAAACTAAACTTTACGCAAAACTAAAATTTTGGTGAAAGGAACGCATGGAAAATTTTATTTATCTGAGAGTCTTCATTTGTCAGTTATAATTTTCATATACCCACAAAGTAAAAGACTGGCCGACAGTGAACCTTTTCATAAAGTTGACTCAGAATATGACATAGATCAACAACTGTGATAACAAACCTATACGAAAAATTTTATGTCCCTAGCTCTTTTCTTTTTTGCGTTTTTATGCCTTACTCAAATGAACAAATATATAGGCCCTTATAAGAGTATTTCATTTAAAATGTTATTAATTTTAACAGTTTTCATGCTATGGCAACAAACTAGATTCCCTCCAGAGCGCTTGAGTTATCGTATTAGACCAACTTACTACAAAAAAACATTTCTGAACGAGGGATATCAGAAACGTGAAGTTCGTTTTTTTTTTTAATTTTTAATTTAATGAGAAGGATATAAGAATATTGAATTTAATGAGAAGGATTTTTTTGAATTTAATGAGAGTTGCAACTTTTTTTTTTTTGTATATTTTATATACTACAAAGTAAGGATATAAAATAATTCCTTTGACTCAGTTTCCCAGCCTCTCAAAATACATACAGAATATCACCCTATTTTTATTCAAACTCAACTGAGTTTGAAGAATAATAATACTCAATACTCAACTGAGTAATAATAATACTCAATAATAATACTCAACTGAGCAGAAAGTCAACAAAACCTTGCTTTGAGGCCTCTAAAGTGCGGGGTCCAATTGGAAACTGTTTCAATCCGTTTAAGACCGGCTCTGAGAAAACCATAGACTAAATTGAAATCTTCCGAGTTGTCGTGTCGATATGCATACATACGGAAAAACAGACATTCTTACCGTAATCGGAATTCCTCTATAATTTCATTATCTGCAATGCCGGTGTTAAAACTACATACCAAATTTCATCTGCCAAGATAATTACGTTTTAACTATCGCATTAATAGCATTCACATGTCAGTCCCCACAAGTAATAATTGCTGCAATCACCTAACTGTGTCTATGCCATTTTTCATTTCTATAAACTCAATTTTTTACATCTGTAAATCAATTGAAAAACTTCAATGCATTTATCTCAATATTTCTGCTCTTTAATTTCTGCATTTGCACATAGTAAAATAACGTGAATATATATTTACTAGAGACCAGATCAAAAGAAACGTAAATTAATGTTTTTTTTTGTTTTTTTAAAATGTTATCTCCGTAACAGAAAAATTGTACATATTAGTCTATGTGCCATGTACATTTCATATTAATTATATAATAATATGCGCGATTTTTTTTTTGTTTTGTTTTCGTACCCTAGATGATATTTTGAAGCAACAAGACTGCATTAACTCATATTTCCCTTTCTTTTGACTGGACAATTCTTTGCTGTCTACCAACGATATATATATACAATCATATTTTTCATTAAGTTTCAATGTCAACAGTTTTTTTTCTATTCATTTTTATTTTCCCAAACAGATTTAACATAGTTTTTAATACCCAAGAAAAATGTCTAAAAATTCCTACCAATTATAAATTTCATTTCTTTATGAATATACCTTGTCCTACTAGCTTTGGAGTTTTTTAGAATTCAACCTTTATCTACAATAATTAATGATAAATTATTCTATTCATCATCAGATTCTTATTCATCCGATTTTTCCAAAAAAGGCCTTTAAAGATGAATTAGTATTAATCCAATAAATAATACTTCATCTTGCAAGAAAAGACGTATTATTATTAACCGAAAATAGTAATTAATCTTTTCTTGTGATCTTTCCATTTAATGTGAATCCTTAAACATTTATTGATCGATAGAATTACAAAATCACTTCTATTCTGAATGATGACGTACTTAAAAATATTTTTCCTGGAAGAAGGTAACCCATAGCAACGATGGGGGCTGAATTGCTCAGAGATTTTCCTTTTCCCAATCTGCGCATCTATAAATAATAGCTGAGGTCTCAATTTTCCGGGGATGTTTCATTTCCAAGTTCCAGCTGTCCGATCCAGTTTTCCTCAATTTCAATCCACAGGTGAGTACGTTTCGTCTTCTGTATCTGCCTTAATATTGGGTAATTACTGCGTTATAAACTTGATGTTTATTTCTAAACTTTAATTTTTAGTTAATAAAACTATTTATCCTAAGTTTTTCTCAGTGATATTTTTTGATCTTCCTGATTTCATTTATTTGGCTGAAAAGCTTTTTTTAGAATTACAGCTTCTTTCCTGTAGTTTTATGTGATGATAATCTACAGCGAAGCAGCTGATTAATTAAAATATTTATCCTAAGTTTTTCTTAGTGATATTTTTAGTGAGTAGAGATGTAAATCCGTAGGAAAGACTTGCAATTTTATCCTTTTCTGAATTACAAGTATATTTCAAAATATTTTCTATTCTTTATCAAATATATTATTCCATTATTGCCCAAAGATTTGTTATATACCGAAAGAATGAATAAATATGATATTTTACTCAAAAATTATAATGTATATTACTTGATAAAAACATGTATATTTTTTTTATCAAAGCATAATGTAGAAATTCGGATTTTTTAAAAAAAAGAATTTAAATGATTACACGTTTGAGATAAGTTTACATTTTTTCCCTTCAATAAGAATTCTGAGTTTTCATTTCGAAATATTAATTTCAGAAACCAAATCTCACATTGCAAATGAAACTACGCAGTCTACCATATTGCCATGTTAACTACGCAGTGTACCATATTGCCATGTTAACTACGCAGTGTACCATATTGTCATGTTAACTCATTTAAAACAATGATTATATTTTCTATAAGAATAAATAGATGAACTTAATTTATTAATACTTATCAATAAATTGTATGATTTTTAGATATATTTAATGTATTTATGAAAGTATATATTTATATAGTTTTCACTTAAGAATTTTCGGAGTTCGTATAATTTAGATTAACTTCGGTATAATATTATATATATATATATATATATATATATAAACATTATTAAAGAACGCCCTGAGGATCGAAAATTTATATCAAGTTTTTTTACTTTATGGTTCTTTCATGATTAAAATGTGTATGAACATGTTAACCATGTACCCATTTTTCGGTCGCTAATAGTTTTCTATTTATTGTCAGTTTCATCTGCTACTGAATTTAAAACAAAAATATCAGGTTTTTGTAACTTTTAAATAAAATGCTCACATAATTGTTATGCCTACATAAACTTGTGTTTCCATTTTCAAATTCATGAAAAAAAAATCATTTTTACAAGTTAAATTTCAATAAATCAATGAATTGCTGCGATAAGATTTCAAATATTTGTTTAATTTAGGAAATTAAATTCAAATTTTCTACAACAAGGCAAATGAAAAATATTTCGATGCCTTTGTTATTCTTTGAACTAAGGCCTCTTTAACTGCTTTCACTCAAACCATTATTTATCTATTTTTTTTTTTTTTTTTAGACTCATGATGAAAAATTCCTTAAACATCAACAAATATAATACAAAGCAAGTCCCTTATTTGAGCGGAAAATAGCACTTGATATTCCATTTACACCTAATAACCTTAGTTGTGAACCACATAAGATGACTGCTTTATTCGAGATCAAACAATAATTTCAGAGCTCTTACCTGCAGTTGAAAAAAATGGATTAATTGAAGTAAAATTCATTTTTATATTGTTAGAAATAGGAAATGTCTGAATTTTTTCCAGTCCTCCAGGCTGATGAGTCATATTTAATAAATTAATATAAAATCCCGAACATTTTACACAAAAAAGTATACCTTTCAGCGCCCAAGTTATAAAAGTTTTCATTTCATTATGCTAGAACAATCAACGGCCACTTCGAGGAAAGATCATCCGTTAATAGACGGTTTTCCTCGAAGTGGTAAATGACATGATCTAAGATCTTCTAAACTAAAGAATTTTGAAGATTCATAATTTGGTCAATTTTACCTGCAGAATTTTGCAAACTCGTTCTATTTTTATATTTCTAAAAATTTTTATTAGGACCAGGGAGATTTATAAAAATACAGATAACGTAATTGTTTCAAAAGTTCATTTATTGAGTCAATTATCATAAAGTTTAATTCTTTAAGTCATTTAAATCATTTTTCCACTTAGAAGTATATGTCTATTTATATAATCTTAAAATTAGGAGATATTAAGAATTATGAATATTTTGTCAAAAAATACTTTAGTCGTTCTTACTTACAAATATGATTTTTTTAGGTGACTGTTCTTTCCTAAGAATCAGAAATATAAAAAATTTGCATGCCAGACAATTATCTCTACAGCACCCTCAGTTAGAGATTCTAAGTTCCAAGGATTCGCGTACTGAAATTGATACCTCTTAGTTTCTACTCTACAGCAACAAGATATTTATATCGTCTTTAATTTTTTAAGATTCATGTTATTTATATTTGTGTGGAAATCTAAAGACTTAATTTATGGTATTTTAAAACTTATATTCCATACGTATATTTTATATAGCAGAATAGAAAAAAATTATGTAAAAATAATTTGCTCAGATTGAATGGTGCCAGGATGTTGTATCCATTTTAGAATTTCTAGATAGGTTTCAAATCTATTTTAACAGCCAAAATATAACATATTTCAAACTAATAAAAAAATTAAACTTCTGATTTGATTCTTCAGTGCCAGAAACCTGCTATAATATTTACAATCATATATATTTTTCTTTATTGGTTTATTATTAATAGTTCTTAATCATTCGATGGAATTTTGTCAGATTTGTAAAAAATTTCTTTTAATGAATGGAAATAATTGCATTTTGTTTCAAGGGAATACTTTCATTTCTTATCACATCTCCGCTTGTTTCGATATTGGCATTGCTTAGTGAGTCAACTAATTTTTTAGTTATAGTGGATAAAAAAATTCCTTTATGAGAAGTAAAAAAGGATTACTAATGTTAAATGTGCGTTTCTTAATCATCTAAATTCTCGTGTAATTTAATTTCTTCTCTAGAAACCAATTATAAGAATTTCTTTCTTTCCTCGACCTGATACAATAAATATATTTATCTAGTATTCTACAGTTGAAACTATTTTATTTTAATCCTCAGATTAACATAAAATCCTTTACTAGATAAGATTACTTATTTTAAATTTTCTTTGTCTAATCTGCTTCACACGTCTTTATTTATTTATCTCAAATTTTTAATCTAAATATATGGCATCTTTTAGATATATTTATGAATGAAAACTTTTAATGTAAACTCGGGTTTTCCAGGAAACGAATTTGTCATCTCCATTCATTTTTAACATTTTCCTATCCTAAAGACAGCACACAACTCTTCTGTTCACAATACATGATTTGTTATAGACTCAAAAATTAGTTTCTGGTAATATGTAAGGATACATTTTATAGCTTAGACCATTATGAACTTTATTATGAAATAATGAGTTATGTTTGAAGTGTTTTTAATCTTTTAATAAAATCGTAAAGAAAAAAGTCGAAAAATCTGTACAAATTATTGAACTTAAGATTTGGTTTATTTTTAAGTTTCTTCAATTAGAAATCAGGTTCTTCTCATTTCATTAATAATAAATTATTATCAGATTGCGGAAGAAGCTACACTAAGTATTAATGCCCTTTAATGAATATTCTAGAAATATTATCTAACATGAAACAGAATTTGTAAGCATACAACAAATTATTGTTTATTGATAATTTTATATGGTAACATACATATATATTTAAAATGTATTAACATGAATTATAGAGTTTTTATATATTTTAAATAGAATTTATATTGATAGATAAATATATATAGGCCTCATATATTTATAGGAACAATTATATTTTAAATACTGATATATTTAGAAAAATTAAAATTTTTTATGGATATAGATATTTATAAATTTAAAAAAAAAACGGTATTTTAAGGTAGATCTTACATGCATGTTTATAGATAAGCACAAAAACGTTATTCTGGAGAAAATTTTAAATATTAATAATCAATATACAATCGAATTTATAAGATATTTAAAATAAAAGTTTTTTTGAATTCAATAACCTCTTATTGTAGGTTAAAAATGCATTAAATCAGATATTAGTTTGTGATTTGGTCTCATCACAAGCAAAGAATTATAAAAGAAAAGTCAATTATTTTAATACTTATATATATTAATATAAAATTATGAGATACATAAATCATAAATTTTATACTAACATAAAAGTTTGCTATTTAGTTTAATTTTTCACAAGTAACTTAATATATTACATGCAGAATAATTATAATTGTAAACGCGTTCAGTTCTGTATCTGAATATTATTGTGTGCATGAATTATTTTTCGCATTTTACTTTAATTCATGTATTTCTTAACCTGCATGAGAAAAATAATGTACAAATATAGTTTCCATTTCCCTTTCATTTAGAGATACAAATAGAAATATTTTTATAATGTGCACTATTAATAATACAATTTAAAAATATAAGTTCCCAAATTGCAACCTATAATATTTTAATATAAATTATTAGTTTTTTTTAATTGAGAATTCTTGCCCAAAACATTCGAGGAAACATTTTGAAATAATCGTCTTTATATTCTGAATAAAAAATCTCTTGGAAAAATTTTAATGAAATTTAAGGAAACATCTTTTATTCTATTTTCCCATATGAAAAATGAAAAGCATGATGGTTTTATATTAAAATAAGTGCAAACATTGCCAATGGAACAAAAAGTATAAAATCCAGAAAAAGCTAATTTTTTTCCTTTCGTCCACATCGAAAGAATATATTGGGATTTGATTTAAAATGCTTGCCTGCTTTTGAAATGATTTTAGTATAACAATATATTGTTTGAACATTCTTATTTCTACTGACTGCAGTAGAACTGTATATTTATTATTTGGAATTAAAAAAAATAGTAATATATTAACTAAATAATATATTTAAATAACTATTTTACTAAATTGAAAACTATCATTCACATTTTAATATCTCAAATTCTGCCATTATTCATTTAGTATGGTTAATCTGAATTTTACTTTTTCATGTGTATATATCTGAATGCTGAAAAGCCAATTTAAGAAACATGCTTTTCTGGTCTTTTAGTTTTCCGTACTGAATTCTGTGCAAAAACTGCATTTGAACATTCTCGAAGCATCCATTTTCTATATTTCACACCAAAAGAAAATAGTGCTAAAAAAATTCTAGGTCCTATTGTAATGTGGAATAGATGTCTATAATCCGGAGATATATCTATCACAACAAATATGTTTTCCAACTTCTTTAAACATTCTTACTTAGAAACGCGATATTCTTTAAGTATTTTTTCTAACCATCCGGGGATTTTTAAACTTTTTCAAAGCACATTCTTTGACTTTTTTTTAAAATTCATTTTACTCACTACAATTTTCCTCTAGGACAAATATCACATTTTTTTCATTGTTGCAAAGAAACGAATAATAGAATACATACTTTCTGTTACATACAATATTGGCTGACATATATATTGAATGAAATTAAACTGTTAGGTATACCAAATATATTTTTGGCTTCCAAAATCTTCAAATGATGATTGTGGCAGCTAATAACAGGCTTGGTTAAAACGATGAATTGTAAATTAAACATTATAAAGCAAAAAATTATTCAAATAAAGTTCTAATTTTCAATACATTAATAAATGTTTCTTTAAAAAATTTTATTTTTATAATATTTACATATACGTAGTTTATTTTTTATTTTTATAATATTTATTTATTTTATATATCGTTTATAAATTTTGTAAATTTTATTTTTATAATATTTACTTATTTTATACATCGTTTATAAATTTTGTAAATTTTATTTTTATAATATTTATTTATGCATCGTTTATTTTTTATGCTATTTTCTTTTCCTTTGACTAAAATGTTATGGTATTTTTTTTAATTTATTATTATTATTATTATTATTTTTACAATTTATCCGGGGATTTCGATTTTGTTAATTATTTAAAGAATAAAATGAAAGCGAATTTTCTCGTTGAAGGATTTTAAAAAGGAATGAAATGTCTGCATCATATATTCTGGCAAGTGATTTTATATTGTATTAATTCTGCACTTATTAGCATCAAACATAAAAAACGTCAAATGTTTAACTCTTGGAGTTCAGACTGAAATTTTATAATACTGTTTTCCAGTATAAAGTAAGCACGCGAGATTTAATCCATATCAGAATATCTCAATTTTTTCGTTTAGTTATCCTTTTTGGTCCTTCGCATGTACAGGAAAAAAACTCTAAATGCGTGATTTATTCTTTACGATAAATGAAAAAGATATTTAATAAAACTTTTCAATACACATTGATAAAGTATTTCAAATAAAAATAATATAAATAATAATATTTCTCGTATTTTTGAAAAACAATCCGACAGAATAGTTTTCGCCGCTGTCTCACGATTCAAAAATTCTGATCCAGGATTGAGGATACAGTTTAAGAGGACCTTTTCGCAATTATCTTATACTAACTGATAAACCAGGTATTATTTAGGTTGAAAACACATTGATCTTTTACAAACAAAAAAAGCTACTTAATAATTGTCAAGAAGCCTTCAATAAACACTTCATTAGGTTTCAGAATTTGTGAGCAAAAATTTAGAGAACTTGTTCCAAAATAATGCATACAACTTAACAAAGGTAACAGTCCTTACATATCATATCAGTTATTGTTAGCTAAGTGTCTAGAATGCCATACGCGAAGTACTAAAAATATATTTATTATTGGCTGATGTAAAATAAAATTTAAAGAATATAAATATTATATTTTTAATGCAAAAAAATCGTTTATGTAAAGCATCATACTCAAAAGCCTCTTACCGTTTGCAATTTTCCTCTTCAATGGCTCTTGCTTTGAGAGTTCACTTGTTACATTTCTGGAAGGAGAGAATACAATGCCGCATAGTATCAGAACTGATAATTATATCCTTACAATTTTTAATGAGTAAATTTTTAACTATAATTTATTAATATATTTTAGCTGTTCTTGTTTAGTTTATTTCATCCATTCCTCAATTTTATAGTCAATTTTTTAAATTTTAACCATTATTTGCATTAAGTTTTTTTGAACAAATTATTAAAATTATTTTCAGAATCCCATAACTACAAAACAAATTCAATTATAAGCTGAATTCTTAAAAGCAATCAAAATTGTGGCCACAATAAGCAACAAAGGAATCGTGAGACCTTTACAACTAAATAAATGCATACTTTTTGATATTTGAAAAGAAATGAATTAAAAATTTTATTCTCTCAGGAATCATTTTATTAAAATTTACTGAATAATTGTTTTGAATGAATTTTCTTTTGTTTTTCCGCTAATTTTGTACTCATTTCTTTCTTTACTATCCAACTTTGGGATAGTGGACCTTTCTCATTTTCCCATTTTGTGATTTTTTTTTATGCACCAGCCAGAGAAGGGTCGTAAAAATAATTCCCTTCTGAAAACAGATTGCGTAAAAAGAAAAAAAAAAAAAAAAAATCTAGATTAATGAACTCTTTACAAATGCTGAGTACAACCCTTTTTTTCTGAAATTAAGGAATGCTCACTTTAATATTTCGTTACTTAAAGTTAAGCGACTTTCTGTGAAATATATTAATTATAGACTGACACTAATCTTTATGTAAAACTAGACCATTTTTCACCTTTCAATTAGGATATTTAAGTAATAATCGATCAATAAAACTATTTGCCCTCCACATATTTAAACTAAAAAGAGAAATTTATTTAGTAAGAAAACTTCAGTTATACAAAAAATAATTTCTTTACATTCAAATAAATAGATTGGTTCAGCTTTTGTTACAAAATTAAACTGTAAATGTCTTACTAAAATATTCAGATATCTTTCTAAAGTATTTGATTTTTCTGCATAGTAAAATATATCGCTATGTGTAGAATTATTTATTTTTTTCTTTTTTATAGGTACCCTGGGAGTTCTGAAAATTAGAGAGTATTATTAGACTGACAGTATATTCTATCATTTCAATAATGATTTAATGGTAAGAAAAATTTTTTATTCTTGATTTGGATACCCAGGTAAAACATAGATGCATTACTCGATATTGATTTTCGAAATTCAACAGCATCGGAAAAAAAATGTACTTTGTTAAAGTTCTGTTGTTATGCAAGTTACAAAATAAACTGATAAACAAAAGCTTAAGAATTATTCTGCCTCAGTCATCAAACTGTTTTCAAGTTCTTTGAAGAACTTTATGAACAAGCAATGTCTTAGACGTTTAATTGAAATTAACCTTATTCAATATCCCTGGCTAACTAGTTGATAGATAATGAAGCTAATTTATTATAAAACAGAATAAGATTCAATATATTTATCTTTTAAAAATAATTTGTGAATATCCATGTAGTGTACGAAACTTTAACTGTACTTTTAGAAGCTCCTTATTATCTGGTTCGGACAGGGAATGTAGTGATTATACTATTAAGTTATACTATTATTTTTTTTTTTAATTTTCAGCATGTAGTAAAGAATCTGTAAGTAAATGGCATCTGGCTTAGAGGGCATAGTTCGCTCGCCATTGATATAAATCTTAGAATGTACACCTCAATGAATTTTTCTTTACTTGAGCTTTTCTTGTTCCAAATAATTTCTGAAGAATCTATACAAACGATTTTTTTGTAAAATTATTTATAATAATATGCACATTACTTTAACTTTTTTTATATAATCTGGGCAATAACATCTTATTCCAGTATATGTAAGCACATTTAAACATGCCATGAATCTATATTTCAATTTTGGGTCATTTTTTTTTTCAAAATAACTTACACAGTTTTCAGTACTTATTTTTTTTTCCAAAATGTAATACTCAGACTGAACAATGATTCAAACTCTCGCACGACTTCCAGATATTTTAAATACAACCCTATACTTTCAGGGAACGAAACAGACTAAGATGTAGCCTTTGCAGAAATTCATCTGTTTTGCGGTAGAAATGTGGCAATACCGGCAGAAAATCCAAAGCAAACTTCTCCAACTGAATTGAATTTGTTCAAGTGTTCATCCTCACTCCAGCCTCACTCAAAGCCATTTTATCTTCTACCGGCCTTTTCGAGCAGGTAATATTTTTTGACGAGATATTCATTAATTTTTTTCACAACATAACTTTCTGCATAAACATTATTCGCTTTGTTTTTATGAATTAAAATATACCTTTCTTCCTTTTTTTTTTATTTGTTAGAAGAGTTGATTTCTATTTTATATACAAGAAAAATTATTGGGTTAAACTGAATTATTTTGTTGATAAAGGAAATTTAACAGAGATTTTCAGTACACTGCCCTTAATATTATGGGCATTATTATATTATATGCCATTATATTATGGGTATTATTATATTATATGTCCTTATATTATGGGTATTATTATATTATATGCATTAAGAAATTATTCTATAATGTTAATAGTTGTGTGTGGAAGTACATAAAGGAAATGAGTTCCATTTCTGTTTATAAATGAGTGAAAGATAAAATATACGTGTGTGATATGTTATCCTTAATATATACGTCTTTCTTACACCGTATACTTTTTTAAAAAGAGAGTGTCTACTTTAACTCAAAAATAAAGGCACAAATATTTACCGAGAAGAAAAAATTTTTGCTTTTCTTAAAATTTAACGAGTTTCTGATTTAGCATGATGGGATTTCCCTTATCGGATCTATTTAAATTCACAGCTTTTTAAAGCTGTCTTTTTACTTTAGACACTTTTCAGTGACCCACGCAGTTTTGCAAACAGGGTATCAACAAAGGTTCAGATTCCATGAAAATAACTTCCTAAAAATTTTACCTGGAGAAGAGCGAGATATGGACAGGAAGAAAAGAAATTCCTTTGTTTTTCGGTCAGAGTGCAGCTTTGCAAAGGACAATTTCGTGGGAATGCAGATGCCCTTTCTTGAAGACTTTGTATTGAAAGTTGCGAACATGGCTCAAATGCCGAGGAAAAAATTCTTAATAGAAACTTATATTTCCATGAACGATTTAAAAACGACACTCCCAGAACTTGTTCTGCCAGATTCAAAAAGCGCTGTTGGAAGCACTTAGAGAAATTTGTATAAACAAAATTTAGAATGATCGACTATCTTGACAAGAAATCGCTCCAGAGATTCCTGCCAAAAAATAGATAATGGCTTCTTTGTGACTTCTTACACCTTGAAGATGGTGTTTTATATCGAAAGTTGGAGAGAGTGATGATGATAGATCTTGTCAATGGTAATTAATTCTCCAGAAGAATAAAATTCAGGAAGTGACAATGCAATTGGGGGACATTTTGAAATCTTTAAATACAAACCCAAAAGCGATTTTCTTGGGATCAACTTAGTGACAATATGCAGAAATAGTGCAGAGAATGTCAAGTTTAAGGATACAGAAAAGGACTCAAAACTAGATCTAAATTTCACTTGTAGACCATTGTACACCATTCGATGCAAATGGTAATCGGCTCGTCCTAATATTAATAATTTTTTTTACCAAGTAGTCTATAATATTTTCATTCCAGATTAATAGAATCTCTACTGTAGCAAAATAATGTTCGAGGCCGGATTTCGAGTTACAGCGTGCCTATTATATTATAATCATATCAAAGTACAAATCTTAATTCTGTGTTCTTTTCTTTACTAAACTTTAGAAACTATTGGGAATTTTCTTAACATATGAACGACAACGTTACATCCTATTTCGGATATTTGGTTGAGAGGATTAATCAAAAGATTTTAAAACACCTGTACTTAGCTGTTTCAAAGAATCGGGCTATTCGGATATATATTTTTCACTTTCTCTCCTCGTTTATGGTAACGCTGTCCAAGAAGGGTCTGAAAGAACTTGTTCAGAAACCTTTGGGTAAAAGTCAAAATTGCCCTGTGTTAACCTCTTTGATCATGTGAGTGATACGTCTTCCTCTCCGAATAGATGAATAATTTAGTAGTGCATTTGGAAGTTATATGAGTGCTAGCTAAATTGGGAATGAAACTGTCCAATAAATGAAGATAGACTAGTTAGGATTGTCAGAACAACATGCCCACCATTTTAAGAAAAATAGTCAAATCTGGAGATATAACTCGAAGCCATGGAGAAATCTGCAAGCCATGGAGAAGTTGCAATACATCTGAGAAGAAGCACATCAAGAAACTGAAACGTAGCGTCTACAGAAGTTAATGGTCGACAATGCCGCACCAAAATCCTTCACATTAATCATCTAGCTCCAAATCAGGTTCTTAACCATATTTCTATGTAATAAGACTGCTTTGAAGATGGAAACGGTGTTAAGAATCTACAATAAATTTGCTGATTCGTATTGCCATAATGATTTTACGGTTGGAAAGAGGGATTTACAAAGATTCTTAATGAATACAAGTCACAATCCAGTTTGGGGGGAAGGATTAAATTAAATATTTGGTTATTGCAAGTTAAATATTTGGGATCAAATTTAGGGACTTTGACATCAGAAATGGAGACACAGGAAAGTGTAAGAATTAAAACTCTATTCCTCTTAGGAACCGAGTTCTAGAGATTCATCTGAAGAATTCTATGCCATGTCACGTTTAGTCAGAAAGCTATATAAAGCTAACATTGCTATATAAATCCGACGAGCTGAAAGGAATGAATCAGTATCTACATAGAGTTGTTTGCAGAGCGAGTTGATAATCAGACGTTAGAAGCTATTACTCTTATTTAATAAACGATTTGCTGTTTGCATGTGTTGCAACATTCTACATTTAATATACTTTCTAAACATCTTGGCCACATTTTTGCTGCCTGTGATTTGAATGCGATTTCTGGAATATTCATTAAATAAAATGTAGCTTTCTATTATCCAGATAGTTGGACTACATTCGACGTACACCCACTGGGTGATTTTCAAAAGAATGTGTCCCTCATAAATGGGATTTATTATCGTGTGCATACTTATTGATCGCATTTGAAATTTCTTTCCATCGAGGATATCCGCGCTGGATCTCATTTATTCTATGTGGATTTATTCCATGGGCATTCTAGATCTCATTTAAGTCTGACCAAGAATTAGATTATAATATTCTGGCTTCCAATTGCTACTTTTGTGCCATATAGTAGAACATACACTGTTAAATAATGAAATAGGCATTAAATCAGAATCGGCTTTTCTTAATATGTCTAAGATACAATCAATAAATCCATTCCTTAACATCAACTATTTCAGGAAACCATTTCAGGAACCAAAGATACCATTAGAATATTGCATGCTTATCAGTATATAAACGAAAAATGTTACCTCTTTTTTTAGAGGGAACTTGGCTCCTTTTATGTGACAGAAATTGACTACATTTAATGCGGATCTCACTTATTGTGTCTCAATACATACACAGAGGTACAGTATTGGAAGGAAAGATTACAATATTGCAGAGAATATCGGGAAGTTATCATTTAGAAACGCAATCGTTTTTGTTTTTTTAATCTGGATATCACCAGGAAAATCATGAAATCAGGTTTTATGAAGATTTATTGAATGATCAATATGATGGTGACAAAATCATGATCTAGAGTCAGCCACTCTTAAACGTGAGCCAACTTCAAACTGGCATAGCGACCGAGAAGGGGCAAGGCAGGTATTAATGCTTTGGGTATTAGTCTTATGGAACGTCATAGAGACAAAACGTCAAATGAATTAAAATCCCTTTTTGAAGTTAAAAGAAGATAAGGGGGCGAAAAAAATAAAACTACCCATGAGTTTCATTTACATTTGTAAATCCAATGATTGGGGTCATTTTATGATCTTTTCAACCCTAGAGATAAAAAGATCATAAAATGCTCGAAACCCCTCTTTTTCTAGCTACCAGTGTCTTATTGTACATATATTTACTTGTTACAGACTTTATATACAAAAAAAATTTTAAGCAAATTTAATATTCATTACTTGATATCAGTTTATAATGTGAACAGATACAAATATTATCTATTATATATATACAAAGAAGAAAAACATCCCCCATACCGAATTTGTGGGAAGTTTTACTTCTTCATGTTATTGCAAAGAAAACTGAAGCATATGTGTATAGCTTACTCGGAAAGTTGTGAACGCTCTATCGAATACAAGAGTGTTTTTTAACATTTGCTTAAAAAGAAAGTTTTGGTACACGTCACAAAGAGTACGGAGAACCAGAAGAAGAATACAAGATAAGACACTAATAGATGCAGACCATTGATAAATATAACTGATCTAATTTTGAACGATATGCATAAATAAAAATATTTCGTATATACCAAAAGAATATATTTCTCCAATATTCGTCGAGGATATTAAAAGCAATCAAGAGAATTTAGCTCTTAACACAGATGTGCTACTCATATCTATATATTCGCTAAATATTGGTCTTTCACGAAACAGCTTACTCATAATTGATCGATCTATGCAGAGAAAACGTTTTGAAATCTCCTCATTTCTTATAAAGGTATCACAAATAGGCCTCATAAAAACGAATAGGAAAGGAATATTTTCTTGAAAAAATCCATTTGTTGTCTGATAAATGGTTGAATGCTGTAAAATCTCATGAAAAAGTTTTACTCTCGAAAAATAATTTGTATAACTATTTCCTTTATTGAAAATGAAAGAAAATTTCTTTTATTTAGTCTAAAAAGAATCTAATCATATTTACTCTTTTAGTAGTACCACTTTTAAATAAATTAATCATTAGCAAGCCACAATAAATTTACGTTCCCTTTGGTGTCTTCACGGAGAGAAATTTTCCCTGAACTCTTTCTCCTAGCAGGAAATCCTATCATTTATAGATAAAAATGTTATTTTTAAATGAAACCGTTGGCCATATTTTGTTTACTTAAGTACCATGGAGAGATGGTTTTATTAATTTCCATAAATTTTGGAAGCCAATAATGCTTTTGTTTATCACTCAATGAATTTTTACACACACTCGTTTTTATCTGATTTCACTGTAAACAATGACTTTTGATTCTAGTCATTTTAACACCCCTAATTTTTTTAGAAAGGTTAAGCAATCATGTTAACTACAATACTGATTGAATCAATGTAATAAAAGTCAATGATTTCGTTCTAATCTAGAATGGAAAGTAATTCTAAATAGAGAGTAATTCTAAAATCCTGTGCCAAATTTTAATGATAGGTCAGGCATAAAGGAATTTGTCACATTTACAACACACAATGGAAAATAAGAAGGTCGATAGCTACATGGAACTCTTAGCTAGCGAATAAAGAAGGTAGTCCAGATAAAATGTACAATACAAATGTAATAGAATACAAATTTACAAAAGCATAATAGAACAGCTGCTTGAATAACAACAAGCGAAATATGCATAGTTTCGGATGGCAAGTTTTTTAAACATTTGTTTTTAAGTTCTCTAAATGTTTATTGTTGATATTGTATCCTTCTTGCCTGTGTACGAATAAATTTGCGCACGACTTCCAGTGCTTTCATTGCGCTATTCTGTTATTGTAAAATTGTATTCCATTCCATAGAGAAACACCCTTTGTGTGTGTGGAATTATATTCTTTTACAGAAATGAATTGTTTCTTTATGGCTGATCTACCATTGCATTTTGTACTAGAATTATAGAATTCTCTTGCACCTCATAATATTTCTCTTCTTATAATCAATTTTTTATTGAAAATCCATTTTTTTCTAATTTTTCGATTTAGCTATTACACTGTCTAATTTTTAGTTATTTTAATTTGCATGGCTTTATTTGGAATAATGCTTATGTAATTACTTTATCCTCTCAGCTTCCTGCTCTTTTTAAATATCAGTTACAATCATTTATTAGGTTTTTTTAAAAAAAATAGCTGTGAATGTTTTCTTCTCTTTTTCAGAACTGTAAACGTTAGTATTTAAAGTATGGACATGGAACCAAGTCGCTATTTTCCCATTAAAAGCCCCCCATCACTTCAACATATCATGTGTGTTTATATAGCTCAAAGAAATATAGATTTTAACAGGATAAGAAATATATGCCAAAATCATTATGAAATTCAAAACCGTTATTTATCAACGCCTCGTTCAGCCATGGTAAGAGAATTGACTGAGAATAACATCAGAGATTTGAAGTCAGATGCTCTACAGAGACTCAGCGCTTATTGTCTTACAGATGAGCTTACAGATCAAGTTATGGACCATCTTTTACCTCTTTATAACCAGGTGTTCAAATTTATTAACATAAATGAGCCACTTATGAGCACAACCATAGATTTAAAAGTATGCTTTGTTCTTAACATGGATGGATCAATCAATAGATATAAAACTCACAAGAAGATAATAATGAATGCAGATATCAGCAACAAAGTTAAGTTCGCCAGTGCTTGCGCTTTATGTTCCGAAGAAGATATTCTTAATATATTGGAAAATGCAGCAGAAGATGAAAAGCTCTATGACGATTATTTTAATCCTCCACTTGTAAAGGTGTGGCGAGATATTCTCTTACGTGGACATGTGAAATGGCCATCAAGTAGGTTTTTCTTCGAGAAGATTGCATCTCACTGTGAAGGGGCTTACTACATAATCGAAAAATTGCCACCAGATCTCAGAAGCAGTAAGATCAATGAATGTTTTCACAACGCTGTAAAGTACAACACTGATATAGATTTCTGGCTAGAGAGAATGAGTAGTGAGCAGAAAAAAGCAGTAATCCGTACTCAGTCTTATCTCATCCTAGTAAATTACTTGGAGTGGCCTCGCGTGAGTCATGTAGTTGAGGCAGCAAAACTTGTCTGGGCATTCTTAGGAACAAAGAAATTATGTGATTTTCTATGGCTTGTTTATAAAAAGATATCGGCCAGAGATATCAAAGCCGAATTTGATTATGAGCCTATTTTTTTCAAGCTGTGGTTAGAATGCCCAAATGAACTAAAAGAAGGGCCTCTACGTGTACGTTATGAGCTTGAAGCTATATATGACAAAGTTACCCAAACAGTAAGAAGCCACGATTCTTTAAAAAAATTTGACAAGAAACGTAAATTGAATATGCAGAACAAATAAATTGGTGTATAAATTAAATCTTTTATTTTCAAACAATTAAATCTTATTCAAAAGCGCACGAAATCTGTTTTTTTCTTCTATTTCTTGAATAATTACAAATTATTTGTCATAGTGCTTGCAAAATTGCATATGCCTTGTAGCATGTTTTCCATTTGTGTATTTTAATTTAGTTTTCAACTTCGCTAAAAAATTGAATCTTTGCATTTTGTGTTCATTTGCAGAAATCCAAAGAATTTGAAAATTGTATTTATAAATCAAATAATTTATGAACAGGAGACAGGACTTCGCAATAAATATTAAAATAGGAAAACTAAAACTTTTATAATTCGCTGCTAATGAAAACTGACAATTTGACGGATGTGATAGTCTTGCACACTTTTCGAGTTTCCTTTGGATTAGTTTTTTTTTTTAAATTGCTACTCATCTATAAAAACTGGTGCTATTAGGGATACATTTCAACTATTTCTTACTCCATTTAAGCAAATTAGAGATAATTTTTTTGTGTTGTGTTGTGTTGTGTTTATTTCGTTTTTTATCTATTTATTCATACTTGATAACACATTTGTTCGAATTATGTATCGCAAATGTAAGCATTTCTTTTTTTGAAAAACATTTTTTCCTGGTTCCGTTTATTCATAGCTAGTTTTCAAGTTTTCATTCATTAGTTCTCAACGCTTTCCATTAATGATATTTTCAGATATCAAAATTCGTTAACAGATTTCACAATATTTTCATTTTTGTCAAGGTGCCAAATAATATAATCGTTTCACAATATTTGCATTTCAAGTTATTATTTGAAAAGAATGATTAAAAAGAATAGAAAGATTATGCATTAAAGAATTGTGTCATTTGTGTTTTAAAACTGATATCTGGCAACAAATAAGAGTGTTATTTATAAAATTGCGTAAGTTTTCACAATCAGTTTGCATAGAAATTAAGAGCATAAAGTTTTCCTGGTCGTTAATAAACTAACACTCGAACATATTGCTTCTATAAATTAGACGACAAATTTTGCCCTTTTTAATTCTCATTTATTTTCATAAACGCATCCAATGGAAACAAAAATGGGAATATTGTGAAAAAAAAATCATTTTGCAGCATAAACGTAAAATCAGTTTCAAAAAATTTAGCTGCAAATGAAAAAGAAAGGAAATTTTTACATTAATTATAATCAAACTTAACAGCGAAATATAAAAAAAAGCAAACAACCAGCGGTAATAGTCTCTCTAGAACTTTCTTGAATACTTTAAAACAATATTATCCCTCTGCTCTTTGCATAAAATTTTATGGCATAGGCGAACAATAATTACGAAATATCGATATTTGACATGAATCTAGCATTTGTATTAAGCCTATCATGTGAGCTTTATCGAGAAATCCCAGGCGTGTTTTTAAAACACAAGTACCTGAAAATCGAATTTGTCTTTTTGGACAAGTTTTTTCCGAGCCATTGAAACTAAAATCTGGTATAGAACTATTTTATATGTGATATAGTAATTTTAATCTCAAGATAATAAACCAAGTTTCGTTTATTTTAATCATTGCGTTTACTTAAATGCGAAAGTACTTTCCGACAGACCTTGTAGGATGTTATTCAAAATTTGATGCAACTCTAGCTTTAAATTCTGAAACTGCGAATCAAATTTTATTTATCTCACTATTTATGCTTTGCATACATCAAGCTCATTTGTACTCTGCCAGCCCGATAAACTTCTTTATGGATTTCAATCAAAATTTTACAAAAATCTTCAAATGAGGTTTGAAGTCTATATGTGAAATTTCAACTGCCTAGCTCAAAGCGGTTTTTAGTTCTTTCGTTTTGTTCATAGACAAACATATTTCCAAAAAATGTGTTTTTCGGAATCAAGGAGGCCTGAAAATATGAAGATTCATGAAAAAATTGAGTTCGAATTTTTTGATGCTTACAATACTTTCTCTTTACTTACACTGCATACGAGAAAGAAAACAAATTACGCAATAGTAGTGATGTGCTGAATGTAGATGAAATCGCAATCAGAAACATTGCTATATCTTTAAATGCAGTGAATAAAAAGTATTTGATGATATAAGAGGCCATATATTCATTCGTTCAGCCATTCATGTGGGCCATATTTGGAAACACTGGTGTTTTTAGACTAAGGAGCTAAAATAGTGAGATTCATCGATACAGCACTTTTTCTTTGTGTACTCTATGCACGAGAAAATAAAAAATGACGAAATAGCAGTGAAGAGTAGCATGTAGACGAAATAATAATCTGAGACTTCGCTATAACTTCAACCGAAGTGCATAAAAATGATACGATGGTGTTGATATAAGAAGCCATCCATTCACTCATACAGTTATTTCTGAGGGCCAAATTTCGAAACACTTCATAAGAAGGTTTTTCTTAAATATACCAATCTAGAACTTTTTAGAACTGTATTGACAGACTGTGATTAGAAATCGATGGAACTTTATAATCAGTTAAGATATTCAATACTGATGGCAGAAGATTAATATTTATACTTAACAACATCTGCATCAACCCTAGATAGTTAGTATAGTTTGACGTATATAGGAGCAACAGAAAATAGTAAGATTCATCAAATTTTTTGAAGATTACAGTACTTTTTCTTTGTGTACTCCATGCACGAGAAAATAAAAAAAAATTGACGAAATAGCAGTGATGAGTAGCATATAGATGAAATAATAGTCTGAGATTTCGCTATATCTTCAAGCGGAGTGCATAAAAATGATACGATGGTGTTGATATAAGAAGCCATCCATTCACTCATACAGTTATTCCTGAGGGCCAAATTTTGAAACACTTCATAAGAAGCTTTTTCTTAAATATACCAAACTAGAACTTTTTAGAACTGTATTGATAGACTGTGATTAGAAATCGATGGAACTTTATAATCAGTTAAGATATTCACTACTGATGGCAGAAGATTAATATTTATATTTAACAACATCTGCATCAACCCTAGATAGTTAGTATAGTTTGACGTATAGTTAGATGTATAGTTAGATGTTTGAAAATTACAAAACATATCTTTTGACGGGGCATCGACAAGTATCCTGATGACCTTTTCACAAGAGAATGTCTTTCTACACATCACTACAGATGCTTGAAGCCTACGAAAATCGAAGACTGTAAGTTGTCATTTGATAATTCGAGGCACTTTCATAGATTCTTAAGAAGTCTTTATGAATCATCCTCATAATTTTCCTAGAATTTGTATTAAGTTCCAGCGGTGCTTTAACAAGATTAAGCTGGCCACGCTCTTGTCAGTTTTGTATTTCTTTGATGATTAAAGCAGTCCAGTAACGAAACGAAACGAAACGAAAATCATTTATGATTTCAGAGAGGAACGCAACGGTTTTATAAATATTTACAACAGAAAGATGGAAAGACTAAATGTTTACAATAAAAAGATGGAAAGACTAAATGTTTACAATAAAAAGATGGAAAGACTAAATATTTACAATAGAATGAACGGTCGAGACGCTGGAATGAGCTGTTCAGGAATCTATAAAAAATATCACAGAGACATTTGACTGGTTACTGTGTATATTTCTCCTAATTTCAGTAGCAAACAATGTGACAAAAGAAACATGATAAAACTAGGAACTTTCTAGTTTTTTTTTCAATATTATACATTTCATTTCGTTCCAGTAATACTTAACATAAAGCCATTCATTTCGAAATAGGTAGTTTGAAGTTAACAATGTTACTAAACTACTTTGAAGAATCGCTAATAAAGATTATGATAGTATTGTTATTAATGGATTATTTTGAACCATGCCCGTAGATTCATGAGAAATCTATGAAATAATGAGCAAAAAATTTGCAACTGCTGTGAATCATCCCCCCCCCCCGAGTCAAGTGGGAAATTCCGTGACTGTTTCAACAAAGTCATGCTGAAACCTTTTCTGTCAATTTTATTAAACTGGAAAGAAAGGTTTAAGTCAATTCTGATTGTGTTCAACAACAAGCTTGAATACATTGACTGATGTAAGCAATACGACTGTTTTTTTTTTGCATTACTATATTCAGTGACACCTCAATTGGACAATGGATAGAAATCTAAGAAAGAGTACTTAGCCGATGAGTGACATAGTAACTGTTTCCATGCTTTTCCGAGTTTCAAAAAGAGCTCCATGAAATTGAAAAAAAAATTTCTTTTAAACAAAATCTTTCAGTGCAAGAGACTTGCACAACTAGTCTTTTTTTTCTTATATCTCGAAATGTGTATTTAAATTGTGTGGACAAGGTGCTTTTCATGTTTATATTTAAGTAATTTTATTTTAATTTCCTCTAAGCAACTTGCACTACTTTATCTTTTTTATTGCTACCACTTGTATCTTCACTGGACATGATATAATTGCATAGATCTCGAAATGTGTATTTAAATTGTGTGGACAAGGTGCTTTTCATGTTTATATTTAAGTAATTTTATTTTAATTTTCTCTAAGCAACTTGCACAACTTATCTTTTTCCATGCTGACCACTTGAATCTTCACTGGACATGATATAATTGCATATATCTCGAAATGTGTATTTAAATTGTGTGGCCAAGGTGCATTTCATGTTTATATTTAAGTAATTTTATTTTAATTTTCTCTAAGCAACTTGCACATCTTATCTTTTTTCATGCTGACCACTTGAATCTTCACTGGACATGATATAATTGCATATATCTCGAAATGTGTATTTAAATTGTGTGGACAAGGTGCATTTCATGTTTATATTTAAGTAATTTTATTTTAATTTTCTCTAAGCAACTTGCACATCTTATCTTGTTTCATGCTGACTACTTGAATCTTTACTGGGCATGATATAATTGCATAGATCTCGAAATGTGTATTTAAATTGTGTGGCCAAGGTGCTTTTCATGTTTATATTTAAATAATTTTATTTTAATTTTCTCTAAGCAATTTCTGTCAAGCTTGAGAAAATTTTATTTTCTTTGACCATTATATACTGTAGTATGTCTGTGTCTTACTGTTCCTTGCAAATGTATATGCATAGTTCTCACACTGTGTGAATTTCAATTCAGTGTAAATACTCATTCTATAATATGAGGTGCATAAGATTTTTTTTCCTAATTTTGATTTTTAATTAACTCGATTTACTTATACCGTTTTAAGAACTTAATGGGAAATCGTGTTAGATGAATGTAGTAATTTGAAATATTTAATACAAGTATATGTACCTGCCAAGACGAGCTATTATCGATGTCACAGCTTAAAAAAAGTTGTAATAGAAAAGTCATGCACATGGTCTGAGAGCTTAAGAAACAGAAAAATATACTGTTTGAGTAGAGATGATATCCTTTAAGTGAAAATATATAGTAGCATCCAAAGTTTTGTTTCATCATAGAGAAATCTTCTCCGTCGATAATGTTCGAGAACACTCAGATCAAAAATAATTCCTAAATTCAGTTTAAAACATTGACCCTCTTATAAAAGGAAATAAGATATGGCTCAGGCTTGGAACAAAAAAAAACTGAACTTCATAAAATAATGAATTCAGCCAAAAATAAGCATAAAAAAGTAAAATTTGTATAATTAAATAAACAATAAAATAAATTTATACAGAAAATGATTTGAGATGTTAAAAAAAAATTAAAGAATTACTACCTGAAAGAAAATTAATTGATCTGAAGGATGATAAAATTCGATTACGAAAATGTTGAAATTTATGTTTCCACGGAAATGCAATGTCAAATACAAAATAAAAATAATGCTGAAAGAAATTATTAGGAATAACTTTCAATCGATGTAAAGATAATATTAAGCAGCAAAGCTCAGCACCTTAATCTTTAATACAATCCTGCATTAAAAAAAAAAAAATGTGAAGCTGCAATCCTAACACACACACAAAAAAATTGAGTGGTTAGAAGCAAGATGAAAGCGAAATTATATTAACGCCACAAATAACGTAACAGACATCTCTGGTAAATTATATATAGTGATATTTTTTATTTCAATTTCTTTTAATTCAACTAAACGTTCTGAAATTAACCATAAAAAAAATTTGCACTAAGATAGCCATTTTTATTTGTCCATAATTCAATGTTCTTCATATAAGTGAAATAATTTTATTGTTATTTCTTTTGATTCAATGAAATTTTATGATTCCATATAAAAAAAAAAGATTATAAAATTTTGTTCCAATGAGTTAATATTAATTTGACTGCCTATTTGACATGATATACTTGTATATATCTCGAAATGTGTATTTAAATTGTGTGGACAAGGTGCATTTCATGTTTATATTTAAATAATTTTATTTTAATTTTCTCTAAGCAATTTCTGTCAAGCTTGAGAAAATTTTATTTTCTTTGACCATTATATACGGTAGTATTCCTGTGTCGTACTGTTCCTTGCAAATGTATATGCATAGTTCTCACACTGTGTGAATTTCAATTCAGTGTAAATACTCATTCTATAATATGAGGTGCATAAGATTTTTTTTCCTCGTTTTGATTTTTAATTAACTCGATTTACTTATACCGTTTTAAGAACTTAATGGGAAATCGTGTTAGATGAATGTAGTAATTTGAAATATTTAATACAAGTATATGTACCTGCCAAGACGAGCTATTATCGATGTCACAGCTTAACAAAAGTTTTAATAGAAAAGTCATGCGCATGGTCTGAGAGCTTAAGAAACAGAAAAATATACTGTTTGAGTAGAGATGATATCCTTTAAGTGAAAATATATAGTAGCATACAAAGTTTTGTTTCATCATAGAGAAATCTTCTCCGTCGATAATGTTCGAGAACACTCAGATCAAAAATAATTCCTAAATTCAGTTTAAAACATTGACCCTCTTATAAAAGGAAATAATATATGGCTCAGGCTTGGAACAAAAAAAAAAAAAATAAAAAACTGAACTTCATAAAATAATGAATTCAGCCAAAAATAAACATCAAAAAGTAAAATTAGCATAATTAAAGAAGTAATAAAATAAATAAATTTATACAGAAAGTGGTTTGAGATGTTAAAAAAAAAATTAGAGAATTACTACATGAAAGAAAATTAATCGATCCGAAGAATGATAAAATTCGATTACGAAAATGTTGAAATTCATGTTTCCAAGGAAATGCAATGTCAAATATAAAATAAAAATAATGCTGAAAGAAATTATTAGGATTAACTTTCAAACGATGTAAAGATAATATTAAGCAGCAAAGGTCAGCACCTTAATCTTTAATACAATCCTGCATTAAAAAAAAAAATGTGAAGCTGCAATCCTAACACACACAAAAAAAAATTGAGTGGTTAGACGCAAGATGAAAGCGAAGTTATCTTAACGCCAAAAATAATGTAACAGACATCTCTGGTAAATTATATATAGTGATATTTTTTATTTCAATTTTTTAAATTCAACTAAACGTTCTGAAATCAACCAAAGAAAAAAATTTACACAAAGATAGCCATTTTTATTTGTTCATCATTCAAAGTTCTTCATATAATTGAAATTATTTTATTGTTATTTCTTTTGATTCAATGGAATTTTATGATTCCATATAAAAAAAAGATTATAAAATTTAGTTCGAATGAGTTAGTATTTTGACTGCCTATTTGATAATTTTTTAAATAATTGAAAATTTTGTGTTCCTATTTCTTTGATTGAATAAACTTTGTTAATCAATTTAAGTATAATCAATTAAATAAGTATTTAAGTTAATCAATTTAAGTAAGCACTAATAATATTTAATTAATTTGAATAATCTTTGTTAATCATTTTGAATATATGTATGTCAACAAATAATTCTTTGTATGCTCATTCCATATGTATGTATCTTTACTTAATTCTTGTATTGAATTCATGCATTCATGAAAATAAATTGTGTTCGCTATCAGAATGCATCAAATTCATTCCTCTCTTTATATGGCTCTATCATTTTCTCAATCACATAATTTATTTTCAATAACTTAAAATCATTAAGAAAATAGCAAAATGTAAGTAACATGAGAGTTATCAGGATAAAAAAAACTAAGCAATAGTGATTAAACTTGAAGAAAATCCTAGGGTCTACTTTTATGAGATGAAATCTATTATGAAAAGACTTTTTGTGAGATAAGACTATTAAATCTCTATTTTATCTAAATATTTTATTTACTTGCTTATTGCCAACAGATATTGTTTATGAAATTAATATAGTGCTGGTGCATACTGCCAGATTCTTAGCTTCAATGTCGTAAAAATACCCTAGATAACCCTGTACACAGACATTGTACATACATCAATCCTACGTAAACTTCTTTATGCTATGGTAAGATACGAACGTTTTGACAAAGTGACGGCTCAAGCGTTGTTGTCATCGTTTGATCAGAGAAATTTCTAGACTGCCCAGTTGCGAGGAAGCGGGCCTATGGCATATTTTCTTAAATAAACACTTAAATTTGAGAAATAACAGAAAGATTATTTAGTGTCAATTATATTTTTATCAAAAAATGTAAATGAATTCAGGAAAATTACTTATAATTATTATTTTAATGTATAAGTAATTTGGAAAATTACTTATACATTATGTTCTAAAATAAGTTCATATATTCTGAAACAATTTTTTTTTGTTATAAAGCAAACAAAAGGTATTCATAAGCAGGAAAATTATTTTCATAATTTCTTGAATAATTATAATTATTAAATATCGTAATGTTATTGATAATTAAATCGTATAGTGTTATCAAAATTGAATTTATATGCCTTCTAAAACGTTACTGTCTCCTTTGCCTTTTTAATTTAGACCTGAATTCAAAAATTAAATTTTATGGTCACTATTAGATATCCGAAGGAAACAGGAATATTTATTTATAAGTCAAATTATTTATCAACTTAAAACAGAATTTCATGATAACAAATTAAAAGAAAGCCCTCGGGTGCTCAGGGGTCTTTACCCTCAGAGGCTACTGCACTCTTCTTTCCCCTATCTCTTGTCTTCATTTGAATCGGTGTTCAATCCAAGGGGGATAAGCAACAACAGCAGCAACATGCATATTGAAAGGCAAAGTACTGAAATGAGAAAAGACCAAGGACAAAAACAATGTGCCAATGTTTTATTTATTTATTTGTACTCTAGGTATTGAAACGCACCTTGTTTATAACTTCGAGGCAATTTCTGGTTTCGCCACCTAATTGATGTGGCTATTACTATAGACCATAAGATAGTACATATTTGAAAGGTAATTTACAGCATATTTTTAACCAACTTATCACTCATGCAACGGTTCTAAATTTCTATAATGACAAGACACTTGAGCAAAATACTCATTACTGATAATTTCAGTATGATAATCTAACAATTCTTGAAGGATGTTACTGAGATGGAATAGAAAGATAAGAATCTCTAACGAGTAATATTTAAAGAATGTGAAGCTCTCAGTTTTCATTTTATCTTTCTCCTATGCAATGAGGAAATATTTCAATCATCCAATACTTCAAACTCCAGATTTTGATGACATTCATGTTTCAGATCTACTGCAGAAGGAAAAATACATTTTTGGTCTTATTTTTGGATGTTGCTCTATCTGTCTGTGTGTCTGCAAATATAATAATACAAAAACACTTTAAACTATAATGGATGAAATTCGGTATGTAGTATTTGTATCAAATTTGTTAATTTCTAAAAAAAATTTGAATATCCATTCATTGGAAGTTTGTTAATTGAAATGTTTGTGTATAAATACAAAACTTAAAATTATATGCCACATTTTATTTATCTGGCTTAAACATCCAATTTGTAGATCCATGCCAAATTTTGAATGAAATCGATCAAAGATTAACTGTCTGTCGATCATTTGCATACCTGTAAACGCTATAACACAAAAACGCATTAATTTAATTAAGTAAAATTTATTATATGATCTAGCTACAAAATTGGATTATTTGTAGTTCTGTGCAAAATTTTTGTTTCTATCTGTCGGCAAAAAACATCTTAAATACGTACTCGATTTTCAACGCTATAACGTGAAAAGGTATAACGTTGAAATTTCATTTCCATTTCTGGGGTTCGTTTCTACTTTTTGTTGTAGCATTTGAAATTAAGTCTTCCGTCCATCAGTAACTTTTAAAGTATCCAGCTATTTGTACATTAGGAGTTAGAGTTTTGAATGGAAATAATTTTTTTATATTTTAGAAAATATGTAGGTATAATGTGATTAGCAATTAAATTTTTTATGTCTAGGCGCTGTTACTGTTAGTAAACTAATTACTAAATACAGAATAAGATTCGCTATTCATTTTTATGAGTGAGTTACTTGAGCAATTCCAGCCCTTCATTGATGCTCGTTACTAAAAACATATCAGAAGTCGGGATTCCTCATCTGGATTTTTAACTCTTCATCTTGAAGCATTCGTTCATTCAACTGCAATCATTTCATAAAGTTTAACGTTTTAGAGAAGCTAATCACAAATGAGGACGGAACATTTTAGCATTACAAATTTATTAATACAAATACTATAATATGCAATATTTATTATTATACCATTCAATCATCATGAACTGAAATAAACATGCTAATCACGCATACTGGCGCTCATTTTGATTGGTTAATATTTGCAATTTCTACTTTATTAAGAGGATAAGAGAAACTTGAGAAATCGAACATTTAAGATACCTCAGAGGAAGAGAGCACACAAAAAAGAAAAAAAAATTTCACCGCCATTTTGTGCTTGATACTAAGATTTGCTTAAAAAATGACGCATTTAATTTTTTCGATGAAGATATTTTCGATGAATAAATGACGCATTGAATTTTTTTTATATGCTGATTATTTAGGCTATATTTAATCTTATTGCAGTTGAAAATGTATGCAAGTACTGTGAGAAGAACTGTATAGGAGTCCAAAAGGTTCATTTTGAAAGTTATGTCAACACTTCAATTAATGTTTTATGTGCCTATTTTTTAAATTTCAGAATAACTAATAAGTGCATTATCATTTTTTAATCTACATTTTTAATAAAGTATGGTGGTATATACATTATCCCTGAAACGCGTCAAGAAATACGCGTTTTAATACTAGTCTAAGATACGTAAAAATTGGCTAACTTCATAAATTTGCATTTTAAAATCTCTGAAAATTTTATAGATAGAAATCTGAAACGTTGTAAATGCAACAAAAACATTTTAATAATTGATACTTTTAACCCTCGGATGATTTTTCTCGGGAACCCTTCAAGACGGTTCATCGCTTTCACGTTTTACTTATTTATTGTTTCATTTTGAATGTTAAAATTAACTTCAGAGTGATAAAAAGATGTAGATTAATTTTTCGAAGAAATTCAACTTAAAACAATTATATATATTTATTTGTCGAAGCAATAAACAAGTTCTTGTACGAGATGAATTACTTAGATGAATATATCGAATTACTTTTCCGGGTGCAAAGCGTTAACCCTTAAATGCATGATTTTTTTTAATTAATAAAATGTGAAATCAACTGGGAAATGGGTATAGTTAATAGAAAATATACAAATAAAAAAACAAGAATTTTTTTTAATTCTTAAAAAAAATATTTATGTATTTCTACATTATTATGAAAAATCACTCCTTGAGTTCTACATTCTCCTTGAGTACAATAATATATTTCAAAAATAAATAATACTTCTCATTACATTACAAAACATGAAAATTCACGAGACAGTTACTTTTAGCATTTAAACAAAAAGGTACATTTGCTATTCTACCACTGTGTGGTACCCTTACATAGTGGAATTTTACACCTCAATCTATTTGAAAATATAGGCCAGTTATCCATGCTGTCTTTTCGTACAACCATAGACGGCAAAGGATGCGATGACTCTCTAGCTTTAGCGATGTTATGTAGAACCGACTTTGTATATTGATGTATTTTCACATCACAAAAAATCTATGTAAGGAAATTACATAAATTTATCAGCATATGCAAAAATAAATATTATTCGTTACTCTTACCTTATTTCTATCCGCAAACAATTTTTCCTGTATGTTTTTATTACTTTTTAGATGCATAATCGTAATTCGTAATACCCGCCGACATGATACTGTACTCGGATAGTGTGCCAACACTGAAAATTATCACGGATAAAGAAATAAACCGTCAAAGATTCTAGTTATGTTCGAAAACGATAAAATAGTTTCAGTGAAATTAAAATAAAAAAACACTATGCAAATGTTGCTACATAAAGAGATGAGGTTTTATACATACAGTTTAGATCTATATCGCTATGCATTTACGGGTTAAACAATGGGGAACACACAAAATTTTAGTTTTTATACACAGAAGCCAAAGTATATTCATAGAATTGGTCGCCTGATTTACTGAAGCCTAAAAGCTGAACGTATATGTCTAGGAGCAAGATTTAAGGATATAAACTCTTGTTCCACTTTTTTGGGACACCCTGTGGATATCTTATAGAATCTGATATATCTGAATGGATTTTTTTTTATAGTTTTCATATCTTTTTTATAACAAAATCGCCGAAGAAAAATACCGTGGTTGTTTTCTTCAACGTAGATTTTACTTATCTACGTTATAAAGTAGATCATCTGCTGATCTACTTCATAAAGTAGATTTGTACAACAGGACGAAAATATTGCAAACAGCTCTCATAATCAATCCCGTATTAAGCGTAAGATAAATTTAAAATTGTCTTATAATTTTGTTGTAATTAAATAAAAGAAAGTACATACACTTATATGTTCAGATGAAAAGTGGAACTAACAGACAGACACTAGGAATAGATTTCCCGAAGCTTTCTTCATACTCCATAATGAAGGTGTTATCCCTCCAACGCCTCCATATGCATAAAATTTGTGCATTATAAGTAAGGTCATGATGCCACGAGTGCTCAGATTTTCCAAACATGAGCATTTTGTGTTCGTAGTATAGTAGGAAAAAGCAAGCAACTGTTTTAACTACTTTTTTTATATGGATTGAAACCACAATTTGATACAGAACTACAATTTCAAAAACAAGATCACATACCAAATTGCATTTATCAAAAGTTATCCCAATTTCAAAAACAAGATCACATACCAAATTGCATTTATCAAAAGTTATCCCGTTCACATATATGCGAAAGTATAGATCATCAGATGATCAATTCTTTGACGGATTACATTCAAAATTTGATAGGCATCTAAACTTTGGAGGCTAAAAATTGTGTACATTCAAAATTTGATAGACATCTAAACTTTAGAGGCTAAAAATTGCGTGCCATATTTTATCTGTCTATCTCTTTAAGTTTTATAGTTATAGTATACATTTGACATGAACATATCGATAGAGAAATTTTCCATAATTTTACATTTAAAATTTAACAGATATTTACAAATTTGGTCTAAACGCTACACACCAAATTTCCTCTATTTAGCTCAAAGTATTTCTTTATTATCGTGTTTACAGACTTGTAGACAGACAGAGAAACAAACAGCCAAACATAATTTCAAAAATATGTTATTCGAACTGCAGGTAGTCTGAAATGTAATAGCCGGCCAAATTTGATGTTCGCATTTTTTTTTACGATAATGTTACTTTTATTAATATATACTTCATATACGAGAAGATAAAAAGTAACAATTTACAAAAAGTATTACACATAAACATATTTAAACTTATAAGAAGAACATGTTTTTATTCAATTTTCGATTAAAGACATCTTTAATATACTGGATGGTTATAATTAAAGTTCCACTTTGAAATGGTCATAAAAGGAAAATTACTGGACCAAATGTTACCACACATGGTAATGGTTTGAAGAAGGTCATGAGAATTTCTTTTCCGCCAAAAAAAAGTTCCAAAATTCACCACCAGGGTGAAATGGCGCTGTATGCAATATTGTTAAGCAAAATAGGACAAAATGTGTTTAATCGTTTCTGAAACGTGTTACAAAGCATGTGCAATGTGGCGTCCAACATTTTTTGAAAGCAAGTTAAATCGCATTACAGCATTCTCAACAATATCTCTTAGCGTATCAGGAGAAATCTTACTCACATGTCGGTGTATCACATCTTTCAGTTCCGTCAAATTGTTTAAATTATCACCATAAACAATGCTTTTGAGATAACACACACTGAACATGCTTTGTAACACGTTTCAGAAACGATTAAACACATTTGAAACCGTGTCTTCATTTTGCTTAACAATATTGCTTATAGGCCATTTTCCCCTGGTGGTGAGTTTTGGAACTTTTTTTTGGCGAAAAGAAATTCTCATGACCTTCTTCAAACCATTACCATGTTTGATTACATTTGGTCCAGTAATTTTCCTTTTATGACCATTTCAAAATGGAACTTTAATTATAACCACCCTGTATATATGAAATAAATTAGTTTACCTTAATAGTCTGTTCTTAATGAAGTAATATTTCAAGCTGATTGACGTCTCACAAACTTAGACGTCTCACATATTTCTAGTGGATATTAATTTGTGTAAAACGTTACTGTATATGACTGGACATAAGAGATTATTGTTTTCATTTCGACGTGACCTAGTTTGGTTCTGTCACCTGCCATCATCCATGTCCGTTGCCACGTGTGGTCAATGTTTACGAGAAAATTTTCTCGGCGAAAGATAAAAATACACTCAGGAAAAAATAAAAATAGAAATAAAAAGAAATAGATCGAAACAACAGCTCACTGTTAAAAGAATCGATTCTCATCGGTTTTCTTTTTCGGTCTCTAAACCTTATCTTAGCGAACACTTTAAAAGATAAGCTAAGTAAGATCAGCTCACAATAAAAGTGAAGTACTTCGGCTTCGTCAAATAAAGATTATTAAAGTTCACGTAAACACTTATTCGAAAGAAAGTCAAGATTTTGATCTTAACAATTTAGTTTCTGTTCTTGAAACTGAAAACTGATGGCTGAGATTGATTTTTTACGTGTTTATTTTGCTTGTTAATTTGAATTCTACAAATGCATAAAGAATTATGCTTATAAACACAAAGATGACATATAGAGCACATAGTATTGACCATATTTTATACTTTTCAAAAAAAATTTTTTAAAAAAACAGGAAAAAGCGATATAAAGTGTGGGCGGAAAGTGTGAAACCATTTATATTAGTAACACATATATACGATATCTAAGGGGAAAAGTAGAAAGTTTTTGAATGAGAGAAAAATGTTTATAATTTGCATGGTAATACTGCATTTCACTTTTTTATTCTAATTAAATGAACAAAAGAAATAAGTCAACCTTTTATTTTAATTCTTTGAATTTTCTTCTGGATTACTTCGCAGTTTCATAAAATTAAAAATAATAAATGATGAGTATTTTTTTTTTTTTTTTTTTTGCCTTCATCTACATCTAGCTCATCATTGCTATTTCGTCATTTTGCCTTCATCTACATCTAGCTCATCATTGCTATTTCGTCATTTTTTTTACTTTCTCGTATACGATGTATGTGAAAAGAAAGTACTATAAACATCAAAAAATTTGAACTCAATTTTTTTTTCACAAATCTCCACTTTTCTAAATCTTGAGTACCGAAAAACACATTTTTTTTTTTTGGAATTATCGAGTTCACAGATACGCATAACTAAAAAACAGTTTGAGCTAAACGGATGAAATTTGGCAAATTGCTTTCATTTACAAACTTTGTAAATTTCAATCAAATTTTGAACGAATTCCATTCTCAGGAAATATATTTGAGAGCAATTGAACAAGATTATTACAAAACGTAAAAATCTCGATGGATAAAATTTGGTACACAATTCTTGTACTGTAAATATACATCAAATATGGAATCCAATTCGTCCAAGTCTACCGATCTGTACATTTGCATGCATTTCAACGCGATAACTCAATGACTTTGATACATGAAATGTGGCATTTTAGCTTATTACTGAAATAATACTTCCGTGTCAAATTTTAATTTCAGTCGATTGCAAAAAAGACTCAAAACACAAACTAGAAAACTCATACCATTTTTACTCTTATTACGAAGCAAAAACAATCATAATCCATACTGAAAATAAAAATTTGAGCACTCGTAGAATTTGTATCTTTTCTCGATCTTCACAGCTTTCATGATGAGAGAAGATGGATAACTACTTAATTAGAGAGTATGCGAGAGAACATTCCATCTAGCTAATTTTTTCTTAGATAACTATCAACGTTTGCATTCACTAACATTAAATTTTTTAACTTTATTAATACGGATTACATAAAAATTTTGCGAAACAAGACAGCCATTAAAAACATTGAAAAAATACGCACTTTGCAGCTCAAATAATTTTTACTATATAATTAATCAGTGCTGTAGCGAAATTAACTATACTGCAATATTATATTATACATATACACTCTCTACCAATAAGTAATTGGACACCTGTGATAAGAGATAAACTTAATTTATTCGTATTCAATAGTTGGTAGAGCCTCCACCTGAGACAATTATAGTCTTAACCCTCTGAGGCATGCTTTTCAAAAGTGTTTCGATGATGGACAGTGGTATTTTCTTCCACTCGGCTTAGAGGAGACATGCAAGTTCTTTCATCGATTTTGGACGGTTATTGCACCCCTTAATTCGACGATCCAAATAGTCCCAGAGATTTTCTATAGGATTCAAGTCTGGACTCCTAGCAGGTCAGTCCAATCAGTTCGCCCCTTTGTCATCTTACCAATCCATAGTGGACCTTGCAACATGACAAGTGACGTTGTCATTCTGGAAATAACAATGGTCAAACACGTAAAATTGCCTCAGCGTAGGAAGTACATTGTTGTCTAAAATAGTGGAGTAGGAGTCGGTGTTGAGCTTACCATGAATTGAAATTTAGTTTTTAGTTTTAGTTTAGTTATATTAACATCCCGCTTTTTATAGCAACACTAGGGATATTTTGAGACGGACCTAGTAATTTTGAACTTCGATCAGATGACGGGGATGACATCTGAGCTGGCATCTCCCTCTCCAAACGTCCACACCATACCAATAAGAGGACGTTTGGCCCCGATGGATTTAACTTGCACCAGACCCACTTACAAAAAGGTTCTTCGGTAGAATCGGGTCTCGAACATGAAACCCTCCGGTTCCGAAGCAGACACCTTACCACCAGGCCACCGTGGCCCTCTACCATGAATTGAGATAATGAGTCCCAATCCATTCCACGGAAAACATCGCCAGACCATAATTCCACCTCCGTCAAACTTTACTGTAGACACAAAGCAGTCTGGCAAATGGCGTTCTCCATGGATACTCCAAACCCAGACTCTGCCACCCGATTGGTAGATATTGGACCTTGATTAATCACTCCAGAGAACCTTTTTCACTCATTCTACAGCCAATTTCGATGTGCCTTGCGCCACATCAACCGAACAGCGCGGTTGGAATTTGTAATCTAAGGCTTAGGGGCGGTAGCTCAACCATGGAAATTGAGCGTGTTTCCTTGCGATTGGTATTTATTGAAACAACAGTCCCGGATGCTTGTTGGAACTCCTGAAATATGTGGGCCATCTGTTTGGGGCGGTTGTTCCAAATTTCTTTGGACAGCAGTTTTCGGTCTCTATCTCTTAGTTTCGTGGGTCTGCCGGGTTGAAGCATATTCCGACAATTACGACTCACTTTCCACTTCTTAATCACAAAATCCACTGTCGATTTTGGAATGTTTAACTCACTAGATATGTCCCTTAAAGATCAGTCATTTCTATGATATTCGATAATTACGCCTTTCTTGAAGTCAGACAACTCTGAATTTCATGACATCTTGCATGCGACTAATGCCAATGATTTTCCTATACGATATTTAAGTACAAAAGGTTTGATGTAGTTCAGGACCACAGATATCCTCATTTGAATGGGTGTCCAAATACTTATTTGTAGATAGCGTATGTATATAAATATATGAAAATAATAGAGTTGAACAACAAAATTGAAAAATCAATTATGAACGCACCCAGTTTCGAATTATACCAGTCTTTCAAAATGCATGTGACTTATATCCGATGAAATTCCCCTATATAAAAAAGCTTTCAATGGGTGGAATTTTCGATTCTATAGTTAGAATAATGTCAATGCATAGAATAGAATTTTCGTGTCAACGAGCTGATAAATTTCATGTGTTTTCATGTGTAATTTTTTTTTTTTTACATGCTGAATAATTATGTACAATATTGCACAAATTCGATCTTAAAGAAGAAATTTTAATTATAATTTCAAAATCTAACAGATTTTTTTTCTGTTGTTAAATCCTTAATTAAATACCCAGGTGTCATATAGCCATCTAATTATCACTTCTCAAAATTACCATTAAAAGATACTGTAATTCATTACAAAATTCGAATCAAAAAGCAATTCTACTGCAAGTATGATTGAAAATGGTAAATCCGTAAAATAGCCCCTTCCAAAATAGAAAATGTCATCTGATTTAATTATGAAAAAACAAGCTAAATACTTAAAGGATTAATTTTGTATTTTAGCATAACCATCTAATAACTTCATAACTGTAAGCATTAGTCCCAGGAAAACTTTTAGAATTAACGCGAATTGACGTGAAATTAATTTCAGGTAAAATATGTGTGACAATTCTTTCGAGTATGTTATAATGATTCATGTTTGCCTTTGCATATTTTGTATTCTACCGTATTCTACCATTATCACCAAATCAAAATTTTTAAGCATTAAACACAAAGCGACTTCTACGAATTGAAACAAAGTGGAATGAAGAATGAATAAAGAGCAAGAATATCAAAGTTTTCACTACAAAAAATGCATCATAGATGAACAGATTGTTATTTACAATTAATGCATTTTTATTGCCTAACCTGAGGGCTAAAATACATCTATAACTAATTTTATACTCAAAGTAGCTGCAAAATTTGAAAATTGGACATCATGGATTCACGTAGTACGAAAATATTACTTCTCTGGAATTAATCTTAGAATATAATCTTAATATCCGAGTAATTTCGATGAAAAAGGAGCAAAATGATTCTTTCATTGTATGCATTGTATTAACCAGTTAAGTGTGTTCGAACGCGTATGCGTCATCGCTCGACTTTACAAAGAGGGACTTGAAGGACATTAAAAAATCAATTCCGCAATTTACTGGTTAAATGCAGCTATTGTACGTAATTAGTACTTATTTGCTAAGAAATATGTAAATGCTCGGGATTTTTTCATCTCTCATGTCGTAATCATTTCATTATTATCATTGCTTGAATATTATTCATGTTATGTGATTATCAGTGTTATTTAAAGCTGGTGTTTAATTTCACTTCCTTAAATTATTTCTTTTATTCTTGAGAATTTTTAGAGAAGAAAAAGTTAAGAACTTGTTTAAAAAAATCAAAAGGAACTTTTAGTAAGGAATTTATTGTTGCCATTTGTTTTTCATTCAGGATAACTATATTCTGAGTTTTCTCTTATGTTTTGCATGGTTTGTTCTGCAAGGAACTTATTTCAAATGATTGATTTTACATTCCAAATAGCTGCAACATTTGAAAATTAGATATTGTGGAATCACGTAGTACAAAAATAGTACTCATTTTTTAGAAAATATTCATGTAGCATTTAGAATATAAAACAAAAAAAAAAAATGAAACGCAACTGTAATAATAAATAAATGAATTTGAGTACCTATTAAGCTCTATCAGACGAATCAGAGACTATTACATACAGATTGTCACCGTATCTTTTTGAAAGTTTTTTTTTTTTTTAATATGTAAGCAAGTGTTTAACTTTAAACTAAATGAGATTGTATGAGAATTGTGATTGCTAATAATAAGAGGAAAATATGTAAAAATTTGATGGATGGATGGATGGATGGATATTGGATTTTTATGGCGCAAGAGCCAAAACTGGCTATGCTGCGCCAAAACAAGTGGTATGTGTATATTACCATATGATTGTTAAACGAAACATTTCAAGGTTAAAATACAAACAACGTTTTACACTTATAAAATAAAGCACAATAAGTTTAAAAGACAAAGGTCTTAAAATTATGACTCCAATTATGGAAAAAATTCCAAGAAAATGTTTAAAATCCCAAAAGTTTTCATATAAAATGGAAAAAATTTATAGCTCTTAGAAATTCAAAGATACTCCTGTGAGGGTGTTCTCCCACCAATTCATGCATTTCCAATGTTAATGAATTAAAAAACTGCACACGATGAGAATTAAATTTAGGACACTGAATTAAAATGTGTAAAACTGTAAGGTTAACATTGCAGTCTGAGCACATCGGTGGACGCTGACCAAACAAAAGATGTTTGTGCGTAAGGCGGGTGTGACCAATGCGTAGTCTGGTTAATTTGACCTCTGCCCCTCTAACCGAGACAGCTGGCCACAAGTTAATAGTCGGTTTAATAAAATGCAATTTATTTTGCATTTCTCTATCCCAGGATTCTTGCCAAACAGAAAGTATGTACTTATCATATGTGGCAAACAGATCAGAATGAGTGCATGGTCGTGACAGACTATGTAGAGCCGCTCTCGCAGCGCAATCAGCCTTTTCATTGCCAGCTATACCTACATGACTAGGTATCCAGCAGAAAAGTATGCTGAATCCCTTTGTTTGAAGAGTTTTTAAGCGACAATGAATATCGATTGCAACAGGATGTTTGCATTTTGTAAAATGACACAATGTCTCCAAGGCGCTCATACTATCTGAATAAATGCAATAAAGGCGCTCTTCGGAAAGAGAAATTTTTTCAAGGGCCAACAAAATTGCAAATAATTCAGATGTTAAAACAGAACATGAATTGTGTAGGCGGTAACTATACGTTACTGTTGGAAAAACAATACCGCATCCAACAGTTTGTATCGATTTTGATCCATCTGTATAAATCTGTGTATAGGCCGAAAATTCCTGCTGATGATAATTAAATAATTGTTGGAAAACAACTGAAGCAGTAGTAGCTTTATCAAAATTTAAAAATGGATTAAAATATGAAAAGTCAGGATGACCCCAAGGTGGGAAAATTAAAAGATTAACTGGATACACTTCAATATTCTCCAGGTTCAAAACTTGAATATCAGTTTTAATCCTTTCATGAAAGGGAAGGATATTATGTGGACGAGCACTATAAAGTCTTCGAAGACTGATAGGCACTGTGGTATTTCGAATTGGGTGATTTGGAAGAGATAAAATGCGAAGGAAGTATCGGACAGACAGCTTTCTCCGCCGTAAGTGCAGAGGTAATTGATGACATATGACATATAAACTTTGTACCGGAGAAGTCCTAAATGCTCCGGAACAAATCCGCAATGCAGAGTGGTGTAATGTATCAAGTATCCGCAAAATACTTGCTCGAGCAGAGCCATAAACTTCACAACCATAGTCAATGCGTGACAGTATTAGTGCTTGATATATGCGAAGCAATGAAACGCGATCCGCTCCCCAAGATGTGTTGGAAAGAACTCTGAGAATATTGAGCGCTCTTTCACATCTCTTCCGCAAGAGTTGGACATGCGGAAGGAAAGTGAGTTTCCGATCAAAAGTAACTCCTAAAAAGCGCGTCTCTTCAACAACAGGGATAGCTATATTATTGATATAGATTATAGGATCTGGATGAAGACTTCGCTTTCTGCAGAAATGAACACAGCAACTTTTTTCAGGAGAAAGTGTGTGTCCATTCAGATCGCACCAAGCTACAAGTTTGTTAATAGCGGCCTGCAACTGTCTCTCAATCAAAGATATATCCGACCCTTGGCAGGATATTTGTAAATCGTCCACATATAGGGTACCAGTAACAGTTGTCGGTAGAACTCTAAGGATTTGACTAAAATGAAGAATAAACAAAGTGACACTTAACACGCTCCCCTGAGGAACGCCCTCCTGTTGAATAAAAGGATTTGAAACATAATTACCGACTTTAACACGGAAAAGCCGATAAGATAAAAAATTCTTTATAAAAATAGGCAAATTTCCCTTAAAATGAAGTTCAGATAAAGTGCGAAGGATCCCATAGCGCCACGTACGATCATACGCCTTAGTAACGTCGAAAAAAAACACCAACAAGATGATTTCGGCGCACAAAGGCATTATGAATGTTAGTTTCTAGGTAGATCAGATTATCAACAGTACATCTGCGTTTGCGGAAGCCACTTTGAAGTGAAGGAATGCATTCATTTTTTTCTAATTCATATAAAAGTCTAGCATTAATCATACGCTCGAAAAGTTTGCACAGGCAACTTGTCAAAGCAATTGGTCTATAGTTCTGAGGGTTACAAGGATCTTTCCCATGTTTTAGGAGTGGTATCACAATTGCTTCATGCCACTGGGATGGAAATGTCTGTTCATTCCAGATTCTATTAAACAAACATAGAATGTTTGTCAGAGAATCGTCATCCAGATGGCAGAGCATACTGTATGCAATACCGTCTGGTCCGGGGCTAGTGTCATGAACTTGCGATAAAGCTCGTTTTAATTCATGCATCTGAAAGGCACAATTATATGGCAAGAAACTGCGGGTTTTAAAGTGAAGATGCACCTGTTCAGCGCGATTCTTAGTCGCAAGGAATGTCTGACTATATGAATCTACGCTTGAAACTCTCGCAAATGATTGCCCGATAACATTAGCAATATCGGTTGGAGAGGAGTAACAAACGTTTCCTGTGTTTAAGACAGGAAATGGAAACTCTTGATAAACCCCATTAGCTGCCTTAACTTTTCTCCAAAGATGTGCACTTGTTGTAGAAGGATTGATGGAAGAAACAAAGTGAATCCAAGACTCCCTCTGTCTACGACGACGTATGCAACGTGCAGTTGCCCGTGCTCTTTTAAAGGCTATAAGATTTTCCGTAGTGAGATACCTACGGAAAATTCCCCATAATTTTCTCTGAGTCTTGTAGGCATCGCGGCATTGATCATCCCACCACGGCCGACGATATCTCTGGGGATGGGGTGAGTTCTTGGGAATTGCAACATCAGCAGCCCGTCTTATATGATCTATCACATTCTGAACAGCATCGGTAACATTTTCACAATTGACCATTGTATTTGTAATCACAGCAAAATGTGTAAAAGTTTCCCAGTCTGCCCTTTGGAATAGGTATCGCTGTGGACGCTGTGTCTCACAGGTACTGTCAACATGGGAGACGATGACTGGAAAGTGATCACTATTATAGAGGTCACATCCGACATTAAAATTCAAAAAAGGTAAAAGTGAAGGAGAACAAATAGCTAGGTCGATACTGTGAAAACTACGAGTAGGTTCATGGAAATAAGTTTTTTCGTCATTATTGAGGAGACAAAGACAGTTTTCGGAAATAAATTGTTCTATTTGTCGTCCTCGAGAATTCAGATTACTTGAACCCCATAGAGGACTATGGCCATTGAAGTCGCCAAGTAAAAGAAGTGGTGTAGGGAGCTGATCAATCAAAGCATTAAGTTCATTTTGATTAATTGGTTCATTTGGTGGTAAATAAATACAGCAGACTGTAATAAGAGTTCTAACATGAACCTGAATAGCTACAGCCTGCAGAGGAGTGTGTAAAGAGAGCGTTGTACTGGGATACAGGTTCGAGGTCAAGATACAAACTCCACCAGAACTAGTTCTCCCAGTGTCAACATCTTTCCGCACAGAATGATAGCCACGAATTTTAAATGGAATATTTGTCTTCAGGTGAGTTTCCTGAAGAGCGAAGCAAACAGGTTGAAATGAATTCAGTAAAGCCTTAATGTCTGCAGTCTTATATCTGATGCCACGACAATTCCAAGAGAGAAAATTAACCATTAAGTTGTCTGATGGGAATTTTTGTTAGTGCCTGTTGTTGGAGTCGCAGATGCATCGCAACTCATTTGAAAATCTTCCTCATCGGAAGGATGGAGTTGTAATAACTCCGGATTTTTGGATCCCCCACCGAACAAGGAGGTCAAATCTTTCTGGACAAGGCCAGATTCTGCCATATCCAAGGCTAGAGATTTTTTTGTACTCAAAGAAAAAGCAACATCTTTTGCAGAACGACCTTGTTTTGAAAGTTTAAGGGCAAATGCCTTCTGCGATTTGGAAGGCAGCTTTTTTCTCTTAGGTTTTGTCTCAGAGGACAAACTAGTTTCAGAAGTATCCAGTTCTTTTTCTGGTTCAATGTCAGAAACAAAAGGTTGAACATTGGAAGGTGTATCGGATGGGTTTCTTTGAGCAAGGTTAATTGCCTTTGTTACATCTGCAAAGCTGACACCAGATACAGGTGTACGAGCTCGAACAATTTTCCTTGCCTCGGGGTAAGAAATTTGATTTTTGACTTTGACCGTAAGTACGTCTTTTTCAAACTGCCACTTAGGACAAGAACGTGAAAAAGAGCTATGTTGACCTTGACAGTTCACACATTTTTCTGAACGAGTGCAATCAGTACTTTCATGTCCAGCTTCAGCACAGCGGGCACAAGTAAGTTTCCCGCGGCAATTAGCTTTGGAATGTCCAATGCGCTGACAATTGAAACACCTAAGAGGGTTCGGAATGTAAGGCCTTACAGCCAAACGCATGTAACCGACCTTAATGAATTCAGGTGTTTTTGGAAAAGCAAAAGTTAAGATTAAATGCTTTGTTTTCAAAATGCTGCCATTTCTTTTTACATTAATTCGTTTGACTTCAGTAACGCCCTGACTACGCAATTCTTTTAAAATTTCATCTGTATCAATATTATATAGTTCCCCACAAGAAATAACTCCTTTAGAGAAGTTAAGGGTTCAGTGGGTACTAACAGAAACAGGTATAGTGGAAAAAGATTTAATGTTCAGAATTTTTTGCGCCTGCTTACGATTAGCTACTTCTATAATTAAATCTCCAGATCGAATTTTTCTTATGCCTTTAACTTCACCCAAATGTCCAGTAACAGCTTTTTCAACAAGAAAAGGTGACACCGTATGAAAAGTTTCATTTTCAGATGATACTCTACTTACAATAAAGAATGACGGAGGTGGAATTGGAATAGAAACATGATGCTTTTGCCCACTGAAGGGAGATTTGGTGCGAGGCCCCATACGATATGACAAAGTTTCAGGCCCGACGGCACCGCCCACCACGGAGCCCAACAAGGGAAGGCAGCCACCGGCTCTGACCATTCCCAGCCTCGGCGCTTACCTTGGTGCTAGCCGGAACCTATACGCTCGGAGTTACCCCCGGGGACAGTGACCACCCTTAACGCCAAGCCCAAGGAGTAACCCCTTCGCTTGATCCCTAGCAGACTAGCCACTCAGGTGACTAGCTACCAGCCGATTGATGCACAGGGGACCACAGTGCACCACCCGTCTTTCAAATGGGTCGCCACGCACGGCAAACACGTGGGGTTTTGGCTGTCCATGAGAAGCAAGAAGCAAACAGAGCGGCGACAGCTTCTCATGGAGAGCTCCCTCGCTTGCCGTCGAGGGAAGGAAAGACACAGCAGAAAGCAGAAGGCGTAGGGGAGTGGAACATAAAGGGAGTATAGATCCCTGGGTACCTCGGGATTGGGACACCCGTACTCACCTATAGTAGGTGAGCCCCTGAAGGGTGTAAAAATTTGAAATATACGGAAAAGGGAATTCTAAAAATATGTCTAAAAGAGCCGGAAACATCTGAAGATATTTTATAAATATCATCTTAAATTTTAAAATCTTCCGATTCAAAGAACTGTTTCAAAGTCATCAAAAAGCTCAGTTTCAATCAATAATAAAATAATAGTTATTTGAATCTTCAAAAGAAATTATCGTTTTCATCATTTTTCTCTTAGCCATATAATCTCATCTACAACTCATTTCAGAATTCTGTGAGAGGAGCATTTATCGATTGTATAACAGAGAAATTAGCAAACATTCGATGAAATTTCAATAGATTGAAGTCATCGTTATAAAAAAAAAAAAAAAAAAAAAAAAAAAAGATCTACTTATTACATCAAAATAGAAGGAAGAAAAATTAAAACCTTGTTTCAAAGAATCTGATGGAACTTCTAGTAAGGAATTTATGATTACTCATAGTTTTGGATATAGAGTATAACTGGCAATATTAAGAGATGAAAAGAGATCAAAAATCCATTCTCAAATTATAATATTTAATGTATATATTATAAAATATCTTTATTTTTAATATTTACCAATATTTAAAAAAGAATTATTAACTAAAGAAGTAAAATTCCATGGAAACATAGCACGCAACCAATAATGTAAATGCAATGTTAAATTCTTAGAAGGGGGGGGATGCTATCAAGTCAATATTATATATATATATATATATATATATATATATATATATATATATATATATATATATATATATATATATATATATATATATATATATATATATATATATATATATATATATATAAAGCAGTTTCTTGGCCGAAAAAAGAGGAGACACTTTGAATTTTTAAACTTCGCTTTTATTCCATCCCGAGAGGCATAATGTATGTATAAGAAGCGCGGACAAACCTGACGTCAGTTCATCAGCGATACAAGAGCAGAAGAGCGGGGGAAAAAAAAGAAATTTTTATCCCGGCGGTTTTATACTATGAGATTCTGATAGGGATTTCTTTACTAGTGTCAATTTAGGTAAGGGAATTATAGGTATCTTTTAAAAGAATTTGCTTAGAATGGAAGATTTTTATCCCTTCACTCGGAGCGCGAGAACCGCCGATTTAAGCAGAGCTCCTGCAGCATCAATTAAATAAAAAAAGGGGGAATTGGATCAGGAAATAAGAGAACATTTTAGAATGAAGTTAATTTGGGCTAAATTAAGATAAAAATTAAGTAATTAATTAGGGTTTAATTTATATTTAGAGATATCGTTACATATTATATATAAATATAACCATTTCAAGATAAAGTTCAATTATTTTTAATAAAGCAGAATTATATTTCCAAATATCTCCATCATAACCAAAATATGGTCATTTTATTTCCATGAGGAATTTTTATCTTTCTAAAGTTTAAAAAAAGCAATGCTTTTGCTTCCATCTCATTTCGTAATGATCTCTTCCTTTTTCAGAAATCCTCTGGTTGCGCACACTCGTTTGATTGATGCCATGGCTGGTAGCGTTAACAATACCATTAAATCACATTCCTTCTAAATTATCAAATGTTTCACAAATGGATCATAATGCATTTGGACAATTGAAAACAATTATTAAAATTCGTAGTCTTAAAATTGATAATATTACCAACAACTGCTAATATTTACAAATAATGCTATTGACATGGAGTTAAAATATGGGCTGATACATTGGTCTCCTTAAAGTAAGAGACAACTACATTTTGTAAAAAAATGTCATTTGGAACAGTTATATCAGATTGAAAACACAAACATAAAACAACCCTAAAGCAAAAGTTTTATGCAACAAATAACAAATTTTTAGGAATATACCGAAAATATATGATGCAACCAGAGGATGTGGTCTTCGCAAAAATTCTCGCATACTCTAATAAATTTGTCATGCTAGAGAATGCCTTACACAGCATTGATATATATAGTTACGGAATATTAACTTTCGGCATGAATGCAGCATTTTTTCCTGAATCTGTCATGTCATCCTTGGCGAGTTATGTGGCGATTAATCCCTAGCATGCTTTAATAGTATCCAAGAATTTGTTTTTCATATAAGTTTTTCTTAACCGACGGAAACAAAAATTTGACACACAACTGCACCTGTAGTCATAAAATCCCATAATTAGTTTAGTTTGATTTAGTTATATTAATGTCCCATTTTAAAGCAACACTAGGGATATTTAGAGACGGACCTCGTAATTTTGAACCACGGTCAAATGCCGAGGATGACACCTGAACTGACACCCTCCTCTCCAAACATCCACACCACACCAAAAATCCATGCCAAATTTGATTATTCACGCCATTGCGTTTATGAATTATCGCGTTTACATGTTTCTGAAAGTACAGACTGACAGATAGTCAACCCTTTGTTGTATTTGGCTCAAAATTTTCTAGGCGTCCACACTATAGATATTAAATCTGTGTATCTAATTTTATTTATTAAGCTTCCTTCTTTTTTTAATTATCGTGTTAATTTATCTCTAACAACGGACCTACGGACTTCCTCTGAACAAATTTTACTCAAAATTTGATAGAAATCTGCAAATTTGGTGTAAAGACGAATTTCAACCATCTAACTCAAAGCGTTTTTGAACTATCTTTGTCGCAGACAGGCAGACATTTTCAAAAAATGTGTTTTTTGAACTCAAGGAGGTCCAAAACGTGAAGATTCTTCAAAATCTCGAGTTCAATTTTTTTTTGACGATTACTATACTTTCTCTATGAGAAAGTAAAAAGCTCGCGCCAATTTTAGGTTTTCAAAGAGGTAAATAAAGTGATCATAAAAATTTGAATATATTTTCTTTTATGAAACCTTAGTAAGTGGAATATCGGTCTCTAATAATACTAGAGAAGCGGCATAATTTGCATGTATTTTTAGTCATATTATATAGGAAAATTTGAGGTAATTTCTACTTTACTGAAGGCCATAGCAAATTCTTTTCTGCTAGTCGATGATGGATTGCTATCTATCATGTCCATTCTTTGATGCGGTCAGGAAGTTTGAAGAGTGGCACAAATGTAGTCTTCATTTCTGACTATAGTCCAAACATATATGATCTTTCTCAAAATACCCATTGTGTAACGCCAAATGGGAAACACTGACCAATTAGATCGGCATTTAATGAATGATCAAAAATCTTTTTCATGTGAGTTGGAAATAGTTCAGTAACGGGGGGGGGGGGGAGTATTCAATAAATAACTGAATAACACACTAGCAGATAACTTTTTAGATTAATATTTACTATCGGTACTACTGGTATGCCATCCATCGACTAAGATCAATAACTGCAATGGGAAATCAAATATGATTATGATTGTATATTGATTAATTCACCACGAATAACTGAGAAAATACAACAATAATGAAGATATTCTCAGATAATATTTTATTACAGTTAAAGTTATAGATAGAAATAAGCAAATAATATTGAGAGAGTTAAATAGGTAAAACCAGCGAGAAAAAGATGCCTTTTTATATTGCCATTTCCAATGTAATTTTTACGGGCAATCTGAAACTGAATGTCTCTAATGCCACTTATTAAGACAAAAAAAGTAAAATTTTTAAAAATCCTAGGAATTTAAAAAACTGCCCAGTTCAATACAATGAGAAATTGCAATTTTTTTAAATTGAAAATTTGTTTCCAAAGCAGTCTGATATCCATAATGTAAATATCTCTGATGATACTAAGAGATTCGACAGTTAAGGAATCTTCCGAAATGTTCGATAGCTTACTGCAATTACTTTGTGAATCTCCCTAATCTTCGCAACGCAGTTTATATTTCAAAAAACTCTTAAAAAACATAATATTCATTTGTTTGATATGCGATATCATAAAGTAGCGATATCTGTTTACAGCCATATTTCTGACTGAAGATAGATGGCGCCATATGTTCATATTTGGTAAGATCTAAACAATAATTATTGTAATGAAAGCTAAGCTTGTTGATTTATTAAAAAAAAATGAAAAGTTCCATCGCTAATCTGTTAAAAACCATTTCGGAAAAATAGATACATTTATTAAAATTGGTAATTTTGGCCTGCGTTTCTGGTAATCTGGCAAACTTATTTTACATCATTTGATTAGAGTAATACGTTCATTTTATAACATGAACGGCATATAATCTACCCCCTCCCTGCCTCTTAATAAATGCACTGGTCTGTCTGAGATCGAGTAGTACTTCTTTATAATTCTGTACACAGCGAGGAAGAGCAAAAATCAGCCACAGAGAAATTAGAATTTATAACTAGATTTGTCTTGATAACGTACTTAAAATTTTCGAAGTTAACTCCATCCATGTTACTTTCTGCAAACTTATACATCTATTATTGATAATAATTACAAGTTAGACTGAAATAAAGAGCAATGATTTCATTAAATATAATTAATGATTAAATAAAATAAATGAGTCTACGAACCTCCCCATATTCGCTATAATGCCCAATATTATTAAAGTATCCGAACAAAACTGAAGAAAAAAAAATTATGCTACTTGGGAAACTTCTTTGATTTTGTCCTTACCTTCATTTTCTGAAATGGAATGATTTAAAAAGGAGTCTAATTTTAAGAAAAAATTCGAATATGTTACGAAAGAAAGTAAACCATTTAAACGACAGAATAGCGCCTTTTCGAAAAAATATAAATATTTATTGTCTTTGCCTTGCCCTGAAAGTTGCTAAATTTGTTCATCATTTCGCCATTTACAAATTTAGCCAGAAACGAGAAAATGCAATGTCTAAAAAGTTTGTGACATTGAAAAGCAAGTAATAATGAAGTTTAAAAAAGTAACATTATATTAAAGATATTCCTTAATTTAATCTCACCGATCCCCTTTTTCTTTAAATCCTTTTGAAACCCTCGTGTATAGATTAAGAAAAACAGCATGCAGATCCACTAAACTATATTCAAAAGACAATATCAAGATTTAAAGAATATTTTACATGCATAAATAGGTTTGTACTGATCGTTTCGTTTTTTGTTAAAAGTTCTACATTTCGGCTGTGTGACGTAGCGAGTTTAAATGGACCACAGGATATAAAATTCATTTCCCGTCTCTTCATTGGCCACATTCAGTAGCATCTGGTTTAAAAAACGAAATTCCCATGAAAAATATTGCCTCCACTGCACCTCTCCCAGGACATCTAATACCTCCTTGCCCACCCCCTTGCTAAGGCACTATTTCAGTTTTAACTTAAAAGTCATTTTTCAGCAGCCATCCAAAGATGGCGCTGTGTGTTCATTAGAATTGACGACAAGCAAAAAATTGTTTCACAAATTTCTATTTTGTTTGATGATACACCTAAGATAATAGAGTTTCGCGGCATTTAAAGAAAGGCGTCACATGATCAACATTTAAAAAAGAAATTTACTTCAATATGATAAAACAAATAATTAAAGCAAGAACAACATTTAAATGCAAGAAAAAAAGGCTTATTGTGCTTACATATCGTCGATACAAAGGCTAATTACCGAACACGAAAACTCATATTTTTTAATTTCGCCTTCCAGAGATGTCTTGAGCCTGAATTCCCTTTTCAAACTAAAGAAAAATGCATTTTCGATTAAAAAAAACAAGTACGAGAAGTAGTTCGTAGCTCTAAAATTTCAGAAGGGTGGGGATAAATTGAGGAAGTAATACATGTGTGGGAGATCCGGATCGGTCTCTGCAGCTGCAATTGCGATGTATAGAAAATTTCTAGTTTCATATTAACATTTTGGTATAAGTAAGGAGTGAATTTCCTGCATTCTTTAGTTTGGATTTAAATTGAAAGTATATGCGAATCACTTAATCAGAAGCATCTTTTAAATATCTAATTAATTCAATTAAAATTATTATATATAAAATACATAAGTAAATGTTTTAAGTGTAATAAAACACAGGCAGAGAGCGAATTTCTCTTGAATGTTTAGAAAATAATCAAAATTTAATAATGTTTAATCTTTTGATAAAAATTTCGGTTTGTAACAAGAAAATTTTACAGAAAGCTTTCTGGAAGATGAGAATTTGTGTTGAATAAATAATTCTGTAAAATGAACATGTCTTTTTTGGATTGAAAGTGTGTTTTGCGAGAGAGAGTCACTTAACCCAACATTGTACAAAATTCTCCAAAAAGTTGCAACGAATCATATTGTATTTTATTTTAACATGTAATATTACTACCAAAACAAATGCCCTCTTGCAAAATGACTAAAAAATTCTAATAACAATATTAAGAAATTAAAGTACATATTTTTATCGCTATATTTAACTTATTCGTTCGTAATGGCCCAGATAAATGACATAGCTCGAAAATGGCTCAATATGTTCCCCTGGAATCTTTCCTAACAGAATTCTTAGTAAAAATAATAAATGTTACACTCTCTATCCGAAAATATGATACACAATTTTACTTTCTCGCATATTAAGCACACAATCATCAAGAAATCTGAACTCGAGATTTTGACGAATCTCCATGTTTCGCACATCTCTAAGTCCAAACAACACATTTTCAGAATAATTTCTGTCTGTATAAGAACACGAAAACTCAAAAATGTTTGAGATATATGGATGAAATTTGGTATATGAACTTAACATCAAATTTGCAGATTTCAATCAAATTTTGGACTAATTCCTTCAGAGGAACACGATAACTACAAAATGCAAAGAAGTAGACATGTAAAATTTGGTATAGAGGTATATTTAACATCTTATTATCAAATTTTGAGCCAAATTTACTAAAGGGTTGATCGTCTGTGTTTTCGAATGAATGTAAATAATAACTCAAAAATGCTATGATTTATTTAAATATATGAAATTCGATATGTGATTTTGATGCTAAACATGTAACTCTGTGTCGAATTTTGGTTCCAACTGACCCTGGGAAAAAGACATGAAAAAAATATTCTCTATTTTTTTGGTAATTGTGTATTAACCGCACGCCAATTATTCACCACCAAAAAAATTTGCCAATGACCTCAAGCTAGATTCACACTATGAATCGATATTTCATAACTACTGTTCACCAATATAATTCTGTACAACTGACACAAACGAGAGTTTTCTTTACTACATTATGAAATGTGGTATAAAGTTTCTATGAAATAATACTCCTGTGTGGTGCTCTAAAAATAAAAATCAGAGTCTTCGTGACCTTTATGGCCTTGTTCAAGATACGCAATTTCATTCGGGATGAAGGAGATAACACTTCTATTAGAGAGTGTACGAAAATGTTTTGAGGAAACAGGGCCCACTGAATAAAAGTATGAAATACTATTCAATTCAATTAAAAGTTATCACAAGAAAAAAATTTTACTTGTAAAAAATAATATCCCCCATTTTTTACGAAATAGGCGATTTCTGACGATGACAGTAAAGCAAAGAAAGAGTAAAAAATGGATGCGATCTACAAAAAATTTCTATATAATCTTTTATTTCTATTTGACAGAATTTGGGAGAGATAGCTGCCATATAATTTCAAATTGAATGATGAAACCTATGACAGGGCTAAATCACTTCTAATGAAATTGCAACAAATTTTAAACTAGCCGCATTTACCAACCAGTAAGTTCAAAGGAATTAATGGGCGCTTAAAATTTTAATTAAATATTTTGAGTAATTTGGTCATAATGATTTTCTCAGCAAAATATTTATCAACTTCAAATTTTGATAGATATATAACTTGTTTTTGAAGCATTACACTTTTCATTTCATTGCGCTACGCATTTTCTGATTTGTTTTTATCTTTACACATCTCATCCCCAGAAAGAGTAGCAGTCTTTAAAAATGCTCTGCTTAAAAAATTGATTTGATTCTGAAGTTGAGGTTTAATAGTAAGTAAAAGAAAACTTCCAGAATATTATTAAAAACCCTCCGTATACTGAATCTTACTCCACATGGAAAAAAGGAATAAAATCTTCATATCTTGATCAAAAGCAACGGAAAAAAAAGCCTGGATTTTAGTTCTATTTCAATAACGAAATATATTGCTGTAAAAATCGCTTAAAATATTTTAACAAATTAATTAAAAATAAAAATAATTGGTATGATGGAAAAGAATTTCCTAAATGGACAGATGATGTAAAAATCTTTTTGTGCTGTAATATTTTAGGAAGTTATGGTTTAAAAAAATTTATTTAATTTTTAATTAAATTTTTTTTAAAAAAATGGCTTCCAGATGTGCATTTCCACCCACCATAGTATACATGTACCATGTTTGGTAACTCTAGGTCAAACGATCTGACCTGTAGTGCTCCGTCCTACTTACACATTCATCTTTATTATTAGTAAAGATTATATAGAAGATAAGTAAACTTATTCTGCATAATTTATAGTATTATTACTAGTAAATGTGCACCTTAAATTTTAATTAATAAAAAATATAAAACAATTGTTTTGAACTGCATTTTATATTTTGGAGCAGGCGCTGAGCGGATTTAAGCATTAGGTAATCCTAGACGATTACCTAGGCAGGGTGTACAACAATGCAGTCGCTTGTCCATCAAACAGAACTGTCATTTGTTCGTCCCAGTTTCATCCCCTCATAAAAACTATTGGATTGCATTTAGCTCTAAATGCAAATGTATTATTAAATAATTAATGCTCAAAATGCAATTTATTGTTAGTTTTCGAACACGGAAGCTCATAGCGAATTTATTCATGCTCCAGTCGGTTTTGATTTCAACAAAACAGGGGTGAGACAGCGGATGGTGGAGGAAACATTTTTTATCAAACAATATATAGGAAATTACTCAGTTTCGAAATGAAACAAAATATTACAACTCAAAAATAAAATAAGCATCAACATCGGTAAGGAGTTGCAAAAAGAAAAACGCACCGAACAAAGAACTTAGGAAAAGTATTGTTCTTATTCACGGTGAATCGCTGCTCTGTGAAGTAAAATCTTCCAAAAGTAATAAGCATGGGATTTTGTGAATAACAGTACCGAATATTGCTGAAATTGTTTTCCTTTCTGCTCAATTGAAATATTTCATTAACTAAAAAATATTATATCAAATCTATTTTTTATTTGCCTATATGGGTGAGTAAATAAATATGTATTGGTAAGGATAGTAAATTGTCCCTACTTTATTATTATTATTATTAAGTGCATATAGACAATTCCTTGAGTAGGAACGCCAGGTTTTCTAGCATCAGTCCTTTACAGGAGTTTGAATTGATCTTCATATTAAAAACAGAATCTATTTCACTTTATACTTCTCAAGGACTTAGCAAAGTCGAATACAGAAATAAAAACACAAGGAAAATATTACTCAATGCAAACTTCACTATCCATTTAGCTTAGTGATCATGACATTTGTTTATTAAGCACCGATAGCGACCACAATCAGTTTGTTAGTGATTCTGCGATAAACTAAAAACTTACTAAAATATACATATATTATAGTAAACCTAAAAAGCGATTATCAAGAATTTACTTTTACGCCAAAATTGTTTGAAAGCGTTTCTTGTTTTCGGAATGGTTTAGGATTCTGATAAAGTGTCTCTCTCCCTCTCTCTCTTTACGCTCCATAGGTTATCAGAAAACGGAAAATGCTTATCCGTGAGTCAGTAGGGAAATGGTTTACTTAGAACGCGAGGGAAAAATGATATTTCCAGAGATCGATAACATTGTGTCAAGACCAATAACTAAGGGAGGTAGGTCTGTTATCGCTGGTTTTGTTATCGACGAGTCAAACAATTTTAATTGTGGTCTTGTAGCGATAAAGTTCCACGATAGAGCAGGTTCGAAAAGAACTCTGTTTCGCATTCTTGTCTTGATATGTGGCATGAAGTCCCAGGCTTTCTAGAAACAAGATTTTAAGACCCATAGAATCAGGGGGAAAATTCCATGCTACTTGGGGAAAAGTGTTCGAATCTATAAATTGTTGCCATACTTATTTTCTTGCATACTTAAATTTCTGCTCCAGGAAATTGTGATCTAAATTCATTGTGCAAAAACCTGTTTGCATGATTTAAAAAAAAATCTATATTCCGTGACTTCTAATCTTATTAAATTATTTCTAAAAGGAGATTCTTGACTTCCACAACATTATTTTCATATTTATAAGATGTTTTCAAATACATTGATATTCTATCATGGATTATTTCAATTTTCAAAAATTATGAAATAACTATGTATATATCTTTCTTATTTAGTTTATTTGAAAAGCTGGATCTTTTTAAAAAAAATGCTTCTTCAGATTTCAAATAAATTTTCTTTTACGTGAAATCAATATTATTTTTGATTAACAGCCTGAAGATGCCTCTTCTCAATTTTAACCTCTTCATTGTCTTATCGAATACAGTAATAAAATTTAAAGAAAAATTGCATAGATTTATAATTTTTTTATGACGCAACATTAATTATTATACATTCGTAAAACAATGAAACATATAATAGATATTTGTCTATAACCATGTTTCATTATCCCATTATGTATATAAAAAATAAGCAAAATATTCACAACAAATATAATCTCTGAATTGATTTCGCAAACTTAAAATCATACGCAAGAAATTTCAATAAATATATACTATGTTAAAAATTCAAAATTATGCAAATAACATTATCCTTCAAGATATTTTGTGTAAATGTTGAAATAACTATATTTTCAGTTCCTTAATCCGGAATACTCTGTATATTTAACAAACAGCAGGATGAATCTGGATCGAATAAAAACTTAAAACATAGACATCTGGTTCCTTCATCATTGACAATAAAGACCTATGCTTAGCGGATATTAATAATATTAAAAGAAATAGCCGTATTGAGATGCTTATATTGAAATACAATCAAAAGGGGGGTGATCACATTTTATTTATAGTAAAATCTGAGAATTCTTTAAAAGTTACTTTTTCCAATTAAATTTAGTTTATCTGTAACTTTGAAACATGCACTTTTATCATCTTAACACGAGTTAGAAGTATTTAGAGCACCCAGGAAATTCCATTCTAAACGAGGGCATTATTTCAATCCATGATATTTGGTAGCTTTAACCTCTTAAATGGTTTATCCGTGCTCTTAGTTGCATTGATTTATTTACATTTTTACACTTTTGTATAAGTAATTCAAGTTGTTATTATATAAAAATTAGAATAAATAAATATCAAATATTTTATAGATTCTCACTTGTGCAAAAACTGTAATGTTTTCCAAAATAGAAGGTGTCATCTAATTAGATAGAGAAAACAAGTGATTATTCAAAATGCCTCGTTCTTTCAAAATTTTGCTTCCAGTTTCTGACAATTACATTCAAATTTCGAGCGACAATCATTTGTTTGATAATGTGCTTCGATTTCTTACACAGGCTTCTTTCCAATCTGTTCTGATGTTTTAACCCTTCTGAGACGGGGCATTTTTTGAGACCCCCAGAAGTTGAAATCATTAAATTGCAATGATACTGAATTGAAATCATTGCACAGACCCGTCTTTTTAGCCTAAAAATTCTTTGCACACACGGTCAGTTTCGAATGAGTTAAGAGCTCGCATCTAAACCAAAGGGTTAAAAAATATCTATCTATACCCCCAATTATTCCGTTTCTCCAAAAAAGAAAACCGTTGGAAGAATTTATTAGCACAGTAAACAACTTTAAGATTTTAATTTTAACTAAAAAGCGACTAATTAATGGTCCTTAATTACCTATTTAACTGCTTTCTACTTTCCATAAAAACTGAAGGTGCAACCAACATGGGAACAACAGCTTTAATCCTTATAAAGCATACTTTGAAATAACAAATTAGTCAAAACCTGCTCTGATCAGGGGAAAAGAAAGTTAAAAATTTGAAGCAAATTAAACTTTTGCAGTTTCAGTTCGGAAGTTTTTCAGCATATACAACTTTTAAAAAATCTGTCTCAGCAAATAACCTACAAAGTGTAAAGTATTTTCTGTGGATTAGAACAATAAAAAATTTAAAACCTATGATTGCATCTTAATACACATTTGGATGTCCATTAATTTATTTTAATGAAAAAATTTTGGATCAAATAAACTAATAAGAAATAATTTATCAAATTTCAGATTATGCTAAATAAAAAATTCCTTCTTAAATAACTTATGCAACAAAAAAACAAAGAGACAAAATATTGAAAACAATTTTCTATTATTCAAACACTGTAAAACAGAAAATAAAAACTTTCAAAAGCTGGATTTCTGAATTTTTGGCAACTGAAACCGATTGACATAAAATTTGTGTACGAGAAATTATTTCAATTACTTCTAAAAAAGTGAAAGCATATTGCTCTGAAACGAATTACAAATAAGTGAAAAACCACTTACTTTTATCACAGAGATCGTATTCAACATTGGTTCGAAGAATGCCAAATCCAAATATTGCAAACGCGTTATAACAAAACAAAAATTGCCAGAGTTTCTCAAGACAGTTCTTTTATAACATTCCAGAAAAAAGATATTGATTCCAGATTAATTTGTTGGCGAAGATTAATAATTTTCATATCATTTCTGAAATTTCGACTGCAAATTATTGTTCCTTTTCTTAAAATTTGCTCTAATTTCGATTGAAAACCACATTTGTGCGCCTTCATTAAGATTTTTTCACTTTAGTAGCTTAACAATATTAAGTTTCTCAACGGCTAAATCATAAGTGCAATTCCTCAAAGAGGTAGGTTTCCATGGCAGATATCACTAATAGACATAAACCATTTGTTTGGCGGAGTTTAGCCAAACTTGGTTCTTGCGCTGTTAAGCCACAATAAGACAATCATAAATAGGTATACTGTTTTCTACATTTACTCCTGCTCCAAAAAAGTAATAATAATATCTAGTATCAACAACAAAGCTATTCTTCATTCAGGTATACGTAGAGGTGTAAATGCATTGAACTTAGTTTGACCTGGATTGAAGACTACACTGCTCAACCTTAAGAACTGCTTAATACTTTATTCCATAACAAATAAACTAACGCATTCCTAGATTCATCTCACTAATGAAATTATGAGGATTCACATTATCTATACCAGGTGACTAATTGGAATATCTAACTTTCTAATTAGAGAAATTAACTTCAACTGGAGTGTAGAACCATTCGGATCAAACATATGGACCACCTGCCATAATAGAAAATTATTGGGATACATTCCAAGAAAAGAGTCTGGATTCATTTCTTTTTTATCTTCTGGGGATTTTCATTACCCAACTCGCAAGATTCATCCGAATATTAAACATACAAATCAGAGTATTCATCGTGTTCTGGAATTTAGAACCACTTAGATCATACATAAAGACTGTCCATCACTACATCCCATATAAAATGAACTTTTACTGTAATGTGTTCTTTGAAATGAATCCAGATTCACCTCACTTACGTTCATCGAGGAATTCTCATTGACTAAGTTGAACACTTAACATTCTGCTTAAAGATGCATTAGATTTTGAAGTGTTTAGTAGAATTTATCCATGCTCAAGCTACACATGATTCAAATTTGCTAGGTGTCAAATTTACCAATCCTGTTAAATTTCGCAATGCATTAAGCATCTTGAAAGATGTAAAAGAATTTGCGGTCTTAGTACAGAGTAAGACAACATCAGTTAGGCACTAGATTATATGTTCACGTTCGTTTTTATATGATTATGAAGTTACGTGAATTGACTCTATTTGGATTTACACATAAAACCAATAACAGTTAGGTCTCCTCTCAGATGATAAAAAAACGTTTAGTATTTACGTTTAGGTATATTAACTTCCCATTTTAATGTAAACTCAAGCACTAATCAGGAATGGTCCTCTTAATCTTCAACCTTGATCAGATGACGAAGACGAAACATGAACTACTGTTCTCTCTTTCGAAATTTCTGCACCATACAAGAAGAGAGTTTTTGACCCTCGACTTCAAATTTAACGTCCAAATACCTACATACTTAGCAGTTGTGGATTCAGAGTTAAGACCTGAAATTCAGCAGTCTCGAAGGCAAGATTTTACCATCAGGCCACCACGGTCTCCTTTTATTTATTTTTCAATAAAAATGTGATCCTTAATATGTACTATCTAAGTTTCTTCATAAATAACTTCATTTTGCAGAATTTGTACCTCTATAAAAGAAATCGTGTAGCCAAAATTTAAATATGAGGTTAAATTAGAATAATCCCTTTTTTTCCCGGCTTGGAATTGAATTTGACTTCCCACCTTTGTATTCAAGTGATCACTCCGCCAAATTTCCCTTTTGGTATCAATTGTTCACCTAATTCATTAAATAAGATTATATTAAGTTCTACTTGGAAGGAATTGGATTTAATTTCGAAATTTCCATTTGGATCGGTTTCAGCTTGGAGTAAAATTTCGGGACAGTTTTCCCTTTATTTAAATAAAAGTATACGTGGTAAAGCCTTCCGAACATAACTGAACATTAATTGAAACCTCTCTTATCAAAATTCGACGTGTTAATAGTAGTTGCTTTTTTTTCCGCTTTTAATTTCTGAATTGGAGTAATTTTAAACAAGATTTATTGCCAGAGCTACAAAAACAAAAGATTACAGCAATAGTTATCATATTACATCATCACTCAATTTTATACTAAGTTTTATACTTGTTTTCCAACTAAGAAAAAATGTTTTAGAAATTTTAAAAGGAAAAAAAATAATAAACTTATGATGAAGGAGGAGGAAATGGGGGAGGGGACAAACAGACACAAGGCAAGACAAGAAACAAAAAAATAATCTGAGATAACGTTTGTAAGGCAAGTAATTACAAGTGCTACGGATTCAAAACCGCATTTAATTCGTAAGCTGTTAGAAAACCAAATAAATACGTGGAGAAGAAAATGAAGTATTCATTCTCCGAACACAGACTGTGCACTAAATTTTTTCCCATGCATCTTCTTTATTCACTTATTTGCTTGGACTTTTTCCAAATATTCCTCTGGAATATTAGTTCCACTAAATTATACTCAACATAGGAATATGTTTAAAGAAGCAGAGAGACTGGTGAAAACCAGGGAACTTTAGTGGAAATTCCAAGCAAACACAGTACCTAGATTTGTTTGGATATGCCCCCTATACAACTACGTAAAGTAATGCTACCATCCTCTATTCAGCAGGAGACTGTGAAGTAGGAGTGCCAGGTGGAAGTAAATATCGTTAATGGAATGTCACCTTTACGGAGCCGATGGGTATCATCTCAGATCACTGATAACATGTCCGAGAACATGATATGAAAAAGATTCCTCGTTTATCTGAGCTTAAAAACGTTTGTCACTGTACAATTCCATTTCAGAACCCAAATATGTAGCAAAACAAAATGAGTGTATAGCAAGCTGTTTCTGTACTCACAATCCGTATTCTGATAGATTTTTTAATTAAAAATTAATTTATTTACCTTAAATAAAAAAACTGAAATTAAACTAATTACTAAGCCAGTTTTAATGACATATTTCACACCCAGTTGAATTAATTAATTATTTTTAGCAAATATTGATAAATACGAAAAATATAGACCGCATTGAATTTTTTTGCAAACTCAGTATTTTTTTATGCAAAACCATAGCTTAAGGAGATTAAATAAAAATCAAGTAAACAGTATTTATTTCAAAAACTAGCACAATTGAATAAAATGAAACTCAATATTTAAAAGGAAAGTAATTTGGGCTTATTTTGTATAGTTCTAAGATGTGTAGAAATATGACATCATTCACTGGTGATCTGTCATTCGAAGACTTTCTACATAATGTTAACTCTAGTTGTCACTGATGGCAATCTAGTGATTTTCATTCTCATTAAATTTTTCAGCACTTTATTTGAATATCATTTAAAAAAAAGTCATATCACCATTTATGCATTAAAATTTTTTTCGTGACCATAAATTTGAACTTTGAAATAAACTCTGAAGAACCTTTGATTAAACTCATTTAACAAAGAAATATTTCACTTCAAGATATTTTTCTGAATTATATCTGCTTGCAAATATTGGAAAGTCTAAGTAAAAACTGTAAATGTTTCCACAACCTTATTCAAAAACCGGAATTCATAGCTTAGTGGAATACTCATCTTCTTAATACAGAATGATGTTTTTAAATGAGCTCCCGTCTCCTTCCTCAAGAGGACAAAATGAAATATTCGACACTGCCACACACACTTTGCACTTTTTCCAGTTATATCTTCTTTATTCTCTTACTTCTACTGTTCGGGAGAGCGTTATTTCATCTGAAACTTAAAATATGTGAAAAACCGAGCTTCGCTTGGCAGAATTTTTTTTTTTTTTTTTTTTTGAAGAAAATAATTAGAAATGAATTGCATACTGATTACAATGAATATTTTTCAACTTTATCTACATATGAACGGAACATTCAAATAAAATAAATCCTGAATGCACTTAGTTTAACATGTTATTCGTAATAAACTGCTATATTACAGTATTCGTTTTACAGTTTATCTATCATTACTTATATATTTGAACTTACACTCAGTTTTACCACTGTGAAATCGAGTCCAAGATGGCGCTATATGACATTGTCAGCATGAGAGCAGATAGAAAAGGCTTTAATATTTAGTTATTACAAATATTTTGTATGTGTGTCTAAAATCGCGTTTTTACAGGAAAGACACTTATATCGATAAACTTAAAAAGCAAAAATATTAAATATAAATACATAAGTAAAAAAATAAAAGACAAAAATCTGCGACACGAGCCGAGGACCCGCAACATACGCGTCATTCACTTTGTTCTGACCACTGCCCACATTTCGAAGCGGAAGTTGAATATACTTATTCTAATAGTTAGTTATATAAAGAAAATATCGTTAATGCAATGATTAATTGAAACAATTAAATGAATCTTGTTTTTTCCATGAGAAGTTAGGAGATTGAAAACAACATCGTAAATTAACAAGGGTTAAATGGGAGGAAACGCATGGCAACGTGAAGTTGCTAAAAATAAAAATTAACTATCTAATGAAAATTAACTTCTTTTCGCTCATCAGACACCACAAAAAAACTCTAGTTAGTAATCTCTAGTCCCATAAAAATGTTAAAGATATTTTAAAGATGATGTATTAAGAGGAAGTTCAAATGCTTTTCTAAAGGTTACTAAAAGTTAAAATTTCCATATTTTTTATAACAGTGTGACACCAAGTAGGAAATGTAATATCATCCCAAAGAATTCATATCTCTATCTTTTAAATAAAGAAAATTATATCTATATATTTTAAATGCAAATAAATTCTCTAATTGAATATTATAAAAGGTATTCAACATCTCATCATTTACTAACCATTTTTTAAAAATATTTTATCATTTATCCTCTATAAGAGCAAACATGGAAAAAATACAATCTTCGAATATTTGAATTCCAGTTTTTGATTAACTTCGATGTTTTATACCGCCCCGAGAAAAACCCAGTTGGGAAGGGTTTTTCCCGAAACTTTTCTGATGAATATACTTGTGTATTATTAACCATATATCATTGGCATGCAATAACTACGAAGGACCCTGTAGGAATGCGATCTTTGGCGATATTTTTTAGCAATTAATTACTGGGATGTTATTAACCGCTTAACTGTTTTGCCCGAGTGCCATACGGGCATCCATTTATCGAATTTCGATAGTTGCAAGCAAAATATAAACCATTCATAACAATTATAACTCAATATTAAAATTACTTCGAATACATATATAAATTGAGTATTCAGTGGATTTCCATTTGAATGAAAATAAGAAAATATTCCCGAAATAGAAGGTGTCATCTTATTAGATAGTAAAGAAAATAAAAGAGTTAAGGGTAAATGCACAAGTACCAAAACACCAAATGCGGATTTAGACCTTTCTGACCGACTGAAACCAAAATTCACCCAGAAAAACAATTGTAGATACAAAATCACCTATCATATATTTAACCTTTAGAAGCCTGATTTTCCAAATTAAATTATTAAAAAATATCAATGTGTTCATTGCAGTAGTCAATTAAAGGGAAAAATATTAGACCTTTCTGACCGACTGAAACCAAAATTCACCCAGAAAAACAATTGTAGATACAAAATCACCTATCATATATTTAACCTTTAGAAGCCTGATTTTCCAAATTAAATTATTAAAAAATATCAATGTGTTCATTGCAGTAGTCAATTAAAGGGAAAAATATTAGACCTTTCTAACCGACTGAAACCAAAATTCACCCAGAAAAACAATTGTAGATACAAAATCACCTATCATATATTTAACCTTTAGAAGCCTGATTTTCCAAATTAAATTATTAAAAAATATCAATGTGTTCATTGCAGTAGTCAATTAAAGGGAAAAATATTAGACCTTTCTGACCGACTGAAACCAAAATTCACCCAGAAAAACAATTGTAGATACAAAATCACCTATCATATATTTAACCTTTAGAAGCCTGATTTTCCAAATTAAATTATTAAAAAATATCAATGTGTTCATTGCAGTAGTCAATTAAAGGGAAAAATATTAGACCTTTCTGACCGACTGAAACCAAAATTCACCCAGAAAAACAATTGTAGATACAAAATCACCTATCATATATTTAACCTTTAGAAGCCTGATTTTCCAAATTAAATTATTAAAAAATATCAATGTGTTCATTGCAGTAGTCAATTAAAGGGAAAAATATTAGACCTTTCTGACCGACTGAAACCAAAATTCACCCAGAAAAACAATTGTAGATACAAAATCACCTATCATATATTTAACCTTTAGAAGCCTGATTTTCCAAATTAAATTATTAAAAAATATCAATGTGTTCATTGCAGTAGTCAATTAAAGGGAAAAATATTAGACCTTTCTGACCGACTGAAACCAAAATTCACCCAGAAAAACAATTGTAGATACAAAATCACCTATCATATATTTAACCTTTAGAAGCCTGATTTTCCAAATTAAATTATTAAAAAATATCAATGTGTTCATTGCAGTAGTCAATTAAAGGGGAAAATATTAGACCTTTCTGACCGACTGAAACCAAAATTCACCCAGAAAAACAATTGTAGATACAAAATCACCTATCATATATTTAACCTTTAGAAGCCTGATTTTCCAAATTAAATTATTAAAAAATATCAATGTGTTCATTGCAGTAGTCAATTAAAGGGAAAAATATTAGACCTTTCTGACCGACTGAAACCAAAATTCACCCAGAAAAACAATTGTAGATACAAAATCACCTATCATATATTTAACCTTTAGAAGCCTGATTTTCCAAATTAAATTTAAAAAATATATCAATGTGTTCATTGTAGTAGTCAGATAAAAGGAAAAATAATTTTTAAAAATCAGGATACATATTTTAGTATATTTTAGACTGAAGTACCAAAATTGATACTCATAAAAATTACAAGATTTTCTTCAAGTAAAGCAGTGCCTTTTCTAAAAATAATTATATTATAGTAAAAATAAGATATTCACCTACCTCAAAAGTATTTTAATTTTTTAGAAAAATGTAATGCATCAACGATTTTTTCTGATAAACTTTTTCTAAAAATATGTCACAAGTTGAATGCGGCAGGAAAACAAAATGTCATATTATTTTAACAATTTTGACAACTGACGTTTATTTTTTTTATCTTTGTTCAAAAGTAATGGCAACATAATACATACATTTGTTATACAATGGTAATATAATACAGCCAAATATTTAAAACACACCAATTGCAACTGTACAATTCGATTTAAAAGTCCGGCATCAAATATGAAAGGGTATTTAAAGATTTAGTCATTAACATACCAGTGAAAATATGGATCGAAAGACAGTTAATCCCTTTACGGATTTAGTTCCAAATTTGATACGTATTTTCACTTTAAATTTTAAATCTGTATGACAAATGCTATCTATCTAGCTCTCTTCGTTTCGTTGCAATCGTATTAACTTATATTCGGCTTACAGACTTCCTCTGAATGGATTGGTTTCAAAATTTGATAGAAATATGCAAATTTTGAGAAGAAACCACAAACCAAATTTCATTAATCTATCTCAAAGTGGTTTTGAGTTATTGTATTCACAGACAAACATAATTCCTTTTTTCATTTATTTATTACTCAGGGTGGTCAAAAACGCAACAATTCGTCAAAATCTCGATGTTTTTTTTTTTTTTTTTTTTTTTTTGACGATTTTAGTACTTTCTCATACAAGAAGAAAATTTTTTAAAAAAAAAAATTATGCATTTCTTTGTTCATGTGCATGAAAAAAAAAGAACTTAGAAACCTGGCAAGTCATATTGATGAAATTCAGCATCAACTCCTTGAGCCAAGATATAGTATTTAGGCAAAATTTTTCAGCCGAAAGAGGTACTTTTCCTAAAAATTAAATCGATTTTTCTCACTCTAACAAGAAATTAAAAATAAGAGGCCAAATTTACTCACTGCTTTAGAATGCCTAATGCCATTCAAGTTGAGAGAAATCTGCTCATTTTTAATTAGCATATTTATTTAGTACATACGCATTGCAATACATTTCCAAGAAATAAACAAATTATTTATTATTGCATTTATCTAGAAAATTGTGGCTAAAATTAAAAATATTTTGCCATAATTAATATAATTTTAAGATGTGAAGAAAGACATTTTCCTCAATTGATGCTTCTCAAAATCCTTACCAAAGAAAATATCAGAATTGTGAAATCTATAAGTAACAGCGAAAAAGATAATTTTATATATTCTATTTTTAGAGCAATTTTTTATGTCATTTGAAGAGCTTCGAAGAAAAAAACTCAACCACTATCATTTTTAACTAATCGAAATAAATTAATTCTTGTGTGGAAAGTGCACTAAAAAGATCGGAATGAGACATTTCTGATTTTTTTACACTATTTAAAATTATTATAAGTCCGATAATCATATTCTAATATATTTTAACACACGTCATTGTTATATCTAAATGTCAAAGTAAAAAAAAAAAAAAAAGCAGCAAAACATATGTAACAGCTGGAAACACTAGCGGCATACACCATTTTGTGACAACATATCACACGAAACAATATGACAACAGATGTAGCTGATTTATTGCTTATACTTTACACTTAGTGCTTTGCATCAATAAAATCTCACGGCGAATTTAACTTACACGTATTTCTGAAAATCACTCAGAATCCCCTCATGTTTTTGAAGTCCTAACAATATGTACCTAACCCCCCGAAGCGCTGCGACCCACACATGCTGGGAATCTGCAGTAGACAGCAACAGACTGATTGATGATAACGCTAGTCACATTCTCTTTCCTGCGCGTGCACCCCGAACCAGACAAAACATTATCTAGAGCACACTCATATTTTCCTAGAAATGCGGATTCCTAAGATATGAATATATGCGAGAAATAATAGAATTTTTTAAAAGATGGTTGAGAAAATATGCATCATATAAATTAAGGAAGGATACAGAAAATATCAAATATTTATTTTAACAATTGATTTGAGATAAATGATATAAGAATTTTTAAACTGTACCTACTTTTAAAGAATTGGAAACGACACGATTTCGTAAGAAACCTGTTTGGAATTCTTGTGATACCTAAATTTCCGACTACATAGGATAGATAGCAAAACCAAAAATTTACCTTTGAATCTTCTATATAAACAGATGAATATGATTAATTTGAATATTTTTAATTCGAATTCGTCGATAATTCAGAATTTTCTTTCATTCATCCCTTGAACTTACAACAGAATTGCCATCCTTAATTAACATAATTGTTATTTATATCATATATCGGCAAGTATGTTTATTATGGCGGGCAATTATTATTATATAATGATCGTCTATAATGAACATAATTGTCATCTATAACTCGAATTTATTTTGTATAATTTGAAGCCAAGATTAAGAATTGTCAAAAAAATTATTTCCTAATTGTTTTGTTAATTAAATACAGTCGTACCTTATGTGCGCTTTATTTTATTTTACACTGTTATGTAATCAATCAAAAAGCAATAAAAAGTCCCACTTTTTAAGCTTTGGAAATGTTAGATTATAATTGTATTGTATATTTTAGTTTCCTTGTGCAATTGTTGTATTCAGTGAACTAAAAATAGTTTATTAATTACAATTACCAATTTATTAAATTAATTATTTTTAACTTTAAAAATATAATTAATATAATTTTATTTACTAAAATTCTTTTAATGCGCACCATTTATTAAAACTGTTGAATACAATATATATATATATATATATATATATATATATATATCTTCGCAATATCACTAATTTTTCTAATGGTATTCAAAAGAGCAGGAAGAGTGTAGCTCATACAGCAAGTAGAAGATGTTAGGTAAAGGCAGAAATTAAATATAATTATTAACTAAATTAATTAAGTTATTTTAATTAATTATAAAGTTTTTCCCTCTTTCCTGATCTTATTCTGCACCAAAACTTAACTAATGTCGCAAAAATAAAATTAAAAAACTGAAGGTAAAATAATTCGGTAAACAGAAGGTTAATGCCATCTTTTATTTAAAAGTTGTTTCCTCTCTCGTTACACTCATGTTTTGACAAACATTTCTGAATTCAAATTATTCGATAAATCGAATTAGAAAAACTAACCCTTCGAATTTACAATGTCTGTTTCAGCTCCTAATTACTTCCAATCAGTCGTTCTCTTCTAATTAGTCAGATACCATGGTATTTACATAATTATTTTCACTGAAAAGAAAACCATGCAGAATCCAGCCTGGTTACAGATTTAAAGAATGTTTTAAGTTATAATTTTTTTCTAGAACTAGAAACGACAATATTCCGTTAAAAATTAATTTGAGGAATGCTGTGATTCGAAAATGTCCTTGTAGGTAGGATGACATAATTTTTCTTTTCTTTTAACTCTTCAGTTCTACTTACATGACTATTCCCACAGATAAAGCAACTATTCAGATTCCAAATGAGATAAAGATTGAAATCGCGTTTTACAAAGGCACGAGAATCTTGTGAAGTAAAAAGGCATCTTAATATTTTGCAAGACTTGATTTTAATCATTTAATACAATAGCTGCTTTATCGTATGGTTTTTATTCCTTATTTTCATTAAACTTCATTTTATCTTTGATATGAAACTCATATTTTTTAATCCTAATTTAGTAATATTCATTTTTTTAAATTTAATATTTTAAAAAAGTGCTTTTATTTTTTTGGAAAGCAAATATTAAATAAATCTTTAAACCGTGGTTTGTTTTTTACTCCTTTATTATACAGTTATCTTAAGACCAAAATTTTTTGCATCAAATACAAATGGAAAGGAAAATAACAAATTTCATAAATAGAATTTGAAAGGTATGAAAAGACAAATTCCGCCGGAAAAAAAAAGTTAGTGATAGGTAGGATTTCAACGTTTTCGAATTGAAAACAGCTCAATAATTACAATGCATGCTTGCAAAATGGATTATGCAGAATTTTTTTGATGTTTGAGTGACAAAAAGTGAACATACAGTAATGAAAAATATACAATATGAAACCTGAAGAAAATAATCTTTCATTGATTAACGCCCAGCCCACCGTTTTTCAATAAGCTGACTCTCCCTGCATAAAGATGATTCATCGGCGATTTTTCACATTTTTGTTTTACTCTCTCGTATGCGAACTACACAAAGAGAAAGTACAGTAATTGTCAGGAAAAAAAAATTCCATCTCATTTCAGAGCTCTCTGAGTCCGAAAAACACATTTTTGGAATTATGTCTGTCTGCCTGAGAACACAATTACTCAAACACGCTTTCGACGCAATTGATATTTGGTCTCTACTATAAATTTGTAGATTTATATCAAATTGTAAACGAAATTCATTCTGAGGAAGTCTGTTTACCCGACTGTCCAAATATAATCTAACACGATAGCTAGAAAACGGAGAAAGCTAGATGAATAAAATTTGATACACAGATATAGCATCTAAAATGTAGATACGTATCAAATTTGGAACCAAATTTGTCAAGGATTTGATCTTCTGATGATCGTCTGTATTTTCATAAGTAGGTAAACGCGGCAAATCAAAACACAGTGACTTAAATATATGAAATTTGCTGTCTAATTTTGTGACAACAATTGCAGTTTTGTGTCAAATTTCGATTTTAATGGATGGGGGGGGGAAGGACCTCCAAAATACACATTCAGTCTTCTGGTAACTGTGCATTAATCGCATCCCAACAATTAATCTCAAAAAAGAAAAAGACAATGCCATGCAATTAATGATTCACAACTACATTTATTAGGAAGTATGCGAGAAAGTTTCAGGAAGACCATTTCCGCTGAGGTTTTTATTTTTAGAATTCATTGGCGGATTTCTAAATAGGCAAACTAAAAGCTGCCTAGGGACGTTAAATTGAAAGAAGGCAGCAAGCAGATCGAATAAAGAACTTTATTTCTTTATTTTCCTATTTGCCAATTATATAAGTTTATAAAAAATACAATTCTATGCATGAGAAAATATTAGGACTATATTAACACTTTATCAAGCATAATTGATCTGGTTCTTTTTAATCACTTAATTATTAGAATGTTTATAAAACCGAACATCTACTTTAATAATATTGTGTACAAACATCGATGCATAAATAATAAATAAACGTTATATTAGATTATAAAAACAGTCCTTACAGATAAATAAAATCAAATACTTATTCACAATGTTAATAAAATAAAAAATACTAACAATGTGTTTCAAAATAGGAATTATTTAATGGGATATTTAAATGTAATGATAGTTTTTAAAAAAAATTGTAAACTTATTTTAACCGTTTCATATAAAATGTAGGCAAAATGCAAGTAAATTTTCACAAAATTCGACCTTGAAATTTTCTTTAATCATAATTTTAATCTTCTGGTATTTTTTTTTAAATCTTTCACATGTAGAATAAAATACGAAATGAGGGATGTCACAATTTTTAGTTAGTTTCAATTGCCATAAATAAATCATGTCTCTAAAATAAATCATTATTATGTTAAAAATGTACCGAAATATGAAACTAAATTGACAATCTTATTAAAGGAGGCGCCTCACAATGAGCACTCCTTAGGGCACTTAGGGTACTTAAATTCACCACTTTTGAAATTCATCTCTCAATCCCTTTCATAGCCTCTATATGAAATTTGATTCATTCCGTTCATTAGTTTTAAATGTGGTTGCTTTTAAATGGAGAAAATTATTATATAGCCATCCTGTCTTTTTTACCTTGAGATTTCCAGTTAGTTTCTCATACATTGAATATCACAAAGAGAAAATACTGTGATCATAAAACAATCTAGTCTAGGGATTTTGATGAATCTTTACATTTTAGATCTCTTGAAATAAAGGAGAGAGAGAAAAAAGGTTTTGTTGTTGTTGTCCATCAATGGGTAGATTGTCTGTCGATCTATCTATTCGAGCATATAAAAATACAACAATATAAAAATATAATAAATTAATAATGAATTGTAGAGTAGGATCTTTACATCGAATTGTTCGATTTGCGTTTAATTTTTGTAATAAATCTATCAGAGGGTAAACTACCAGTCCGCCTGCCTATCTAACAGATCATCGAGAGTCACAAAGACTCGAAAATGGAGTATGCGACAGATGTCTGTCTGTTTGTTTGTGAATCCGATACCTTAGAAATTTAAAAACCAGATATATGAAATTTGTCATGTAATCACGACACTGAAATTCTTGGTGTGAAATAAATTTTGGATCCGATAAGTCAGTAGAAAGAGGTCCGAAATGTACTCTCGATTCTCTACTCTATACTACGAAGCTAAACACAAAATTCACCATGCTCTGTAAATTAATCAGAAAGTCGAGGTGGGAACCCTTCTGTTGATTTTGACAGCGTAAACCAATTGCATCATATTTGTTCTTTCAGATTTGCTTCACTTCCTTACTATGATTGCTTTATCAACCATTTCTTCCCTCCAAATGTGTAACCAAAACACATTAAATTAAATCAATAACAAACATTAAGAATAATAAAAAAAAAAGTTTTGCTTAAAAAAATGAATGTTTTGATGGCTTTATAATTTTTTATGACTCAAAAAAACAAATAACATTTTTTTTCTTCCCAGCTATTTTTCTGAAATCTACACAAGTTTCTTATTCATCTTATATGTTTTAAAATTTAAAATAAAATGAAAGCAATGACAAAATATATGATATTCATAATGTCAATAAAAATATATATGAAAAGCAAGATTCAGTTGTGTGAAAATATCATTAAAAAATGAATTGTAGGTGTTATAAAAATCCATAAGTCAGTTCGTTTTAGTTTTCAGAAGTACCTCTTTAAATAACGAACTATGGCTTCCACCCCACCCCACCACCAGTTGGTTTAAGATAGATCTGAACCATGAGTACGATAGTGAAATGCAGAGTGCGCACTATAGCCAACGAATAAAAATCACGAAAAAAGACAACTGACTTAAAGAGCAGGGATTATTTTTATTTTTATTATTATTATTGTTTTCTAAGAAAGAAGGAGTATTCCTTGGGTGGAAAGTAAAACTAAGGAATTATTTTATTAATAATTTAAAAGATACTCTCGATATAAGACCATTCTTAGCCATTTAAATTTGCAATTATTGGATTTTGAAAGACGTGAATAAAAGAGAATTTATTTTAAACGCGCTGATTAATGGAATTTATCACATTCATATATGAATTTGTTACAAACGATTAATTGTTTTAAAAATACTAATTCCAATACATTTTGGCTTCAGAATTCATAAGCACTATGAAATCGATATAGGGAGGAGCCATGCTTACAAAATGCGTTTACTGATTATCACGATGTCATTTATTTCGCAACACTGATAAAACAGAGTACTACAAGGTGATTAGAATAACGTAACTATTCTAATCACCTTCACGATACTGATATGGTAGTTGAACTACAGGATTTGTGTGTTTTAGCGTGTGCAGCTCGGATTTGGAGAGATAATTTAGCTTCTACGAGTGGAATGATTCGTTCCCTTCCTTAGATAAGATGCCCAGTTCTTTACTCGTGGATCTTGAGTCATGAGGTCAACTAGTTTTCCAGAATGTTCGCACTAATGTACAGACTGAATCATGTACTATCAGTCGACTGAAAATAATTCAGTAGAGGAATATAAGCCTACTTATATTACATTTTCGTGTGTATTTATACCGCTTAAAATTTGTTGATCAATGTTAGTCGTTTTTAGATAACCGAGAACAAGTAAAATATAGCCGTAATACAGCAAAGTAATACGTTTCAAAATGGGAATTAACTAGTATTATTTAAATCTAGTAAACGTTTTTAAAATCCATTTTGAAAATGGATTTTAAAACATTCATTAAAGAACTCTTTTTTTTTTTAAAAAAAAAAAAACATTCTCATGTGCGAAGTAGATTAAGAGTAAGTCAATCGTCAAAAAATTTCGACCTTGAAATTTTAATGTCTTTACTTTTCAAATCTTTTGATTAAAAAACAAATCGCATTATATCATTTTATTTGTAGGTCTTTCTGTAAGTACGATCATTCATAAACACAACAAGTTAGACGAATGAAATTTGGTGTACGGTTCCGCATAACAAGTTTCATTACACCACTGTTATAAATGAAATCAATTTATATGTTCGCCCATGTACATGTAAACATCAGAACTCAAAAACTCGAAGAGCTGGATAGATGAAATTTGTCATATGCTTTTATTAATGAAACTGTAAATTTGTGCTAAATTCTGTATCAGATTGTCCAAAAGGTTAAATGCGTGTTGGTGTGTGCATTCGTGCTATGTAAATGCAGAAACTCAAAAATAAAATTTAAAAAAAAAATTAGATAAATAACATTCATTTTGTGGACTTGACACAAAAATTGAAGCTCTGTATCAAATTTTGAACTAAATGGCTCAAAAGGAAAAACTCCAAAATGCACACACAATTTTTATCACTAGAGTTCGATGTTAAACAAAAAACACGCCATATGGTGTAAGTAGACGAAAAAGTCGGGGGCGGAACACTATCGATATATATACAGATATAAACATTAATTATTTAAATTGTTTAAGTCTCTTTCATGACTATATCAAACATATTCGCATTTGATGGCCAGATTTTGTACTTCAAATAGATTTTCATGTCTTTCATTTCACATTTGAATATTGAAAAAGGAATGGAATAGTCATGAAGTAGAAAACGATTTTGTTTCAATAAACGTACTTAATATTGATAAAGTATTTCTTATTAATTAGATTGCTGATTCGTGAAAAAACTAAACAAGATATCCATTTATTTACAGAAGCAATTTCTTACTCCTTTTTTGGTTTTTTTCTTTTCTTTCTGAAAACTCTCCCTTTCTCTTTGCGTTCAGAATTTCTATTTGATTAAATAAAAGAGAATCGTACGAAAAAATTTATAAATCAAAGTATTTTTTTCTTCTTCCGAATTCATTTTGGTGTGTACATAATTCGGTTTTTGACCCAAAGGAAGCAGGAATCAGAACAACCTCATTTGCAAAATTGATTTATTATTTTCCTGAATGATAATTTACAAACAGATTTCTCAGACTGAATAAATTTCTTGCTTTCATTTTACTCACGTGTGTTTTCATTATAAAAAAAGGGCTCTTTTATTAAATTGTATCATATGAAGGAAATCGTATGCATTTAACTATTTTCGAAATGGAATCTCATAAAGCTTGATTCTTTCATGTTAATTTTATAAACTTAACTAACACAACTGAAATTCAAATGATTTCGCAACATTGTACAGGCAGATACGCGAATATTTTGGTATTGAAAAAAAAAATAATCAATTTAAATACAATTAGTCAGTAATTTACTTTTAGTACTAACTGTTACTTTCAGTCAGTGCTTTCTTTTCAGTTGAAATCAATACTTTAAATTTGTTTCATAAGATGTATAAAAAAAAAAGCTTGTAAAAACTGCTGAACAAATACAAAATCAACTGAATAAAATTTCTATTTGGAACTTTTAAAGAAATTGCATCTCATTTTAGATGCACAACAGCTTTTGACTGATAATTCATAGTTCTTATGAATGATTTAAAATTATTTTTTTATAAATAATAATCATTTTTAAAAATTCCAAGCAAAATTAAATTAATACAGATTTGCACAGTATGTTCCTTTTGCATTACCGTTTCCTTTATTCATGAATATATTTAGCCCTGGTTAGTTATATTTAGTTATATTTGTTATATTTAGCCCTGGATCTCAATCATATTTAGCCATGAATTCTCAAGTGAAGAAAATACTTTCTGTTCTTAAAAATTAACAACTACTTCTTTACTGGGTTAATTATCAATTGCAAATTAATTAAATTTTAATTAAATAAATTGAAAAAATACAATGGAGAATCTGGAAATCTGTGAAGTAAACTAAGCAAAACTTTATATTATTCATATTTTAAACTATAAAAAGGGCTATGTAGTTAGCTAAACTTGTCTAGCTTAATTTTTTTCCTCTTTATGTTGCATGCTTTTTTTGCATGATTTCTAATTAGTTGTGGCCAACTTTCTTTTTTCTTTTCTTATAGCATATGTCAATCGCTGTTTTTAACATTGATTTTCATATCTTTATGAATGTTAGCAAGTATATTAAAGCCCAGTGAACCTTGTATATCCCACTGAACCTTGTACATCCCATTGAACTTTGTATATTCCACTGAGCCTTGTATATCACAATGAGCTGCGTATATAAATCTGGAGTTGACTAAATTAAAGAAGAGAAATCCCAATCATTCGTGCTTATTGCCGCAATAATCATGCATTAACACACAGAAGCATCATTCACAATCCTTTACCATGGCGGAAGGTATTTAAAAATCTGATTTAATACTTTGTCCACAAGAAATCTGAATCATTGTGACTCGTGTTAGGGGTTCTTTGCAACCCAATTCATAGTGAAGAAATATTTATATCATGTAGGATGTTATTCAGCTTAATTACATTGCTGGATAAAGGATTGTGAATGATGCTTCTGAGTGTTATGTATGATTATTGCGGCAATAAGCACAGGCGATTCAGTATTTAGCAATAAAATTGGCTTGTGGAAGGAAAGGGATTGATCAATTTTAAAACCAATTCAAAATTGCTGAAATATTTGTGCTGTAAAGCAGGAGATTCTGTTTCATCTTGATTGCATTACAAGGTAAAGCTCTAAGTAATTAAGAATTGCAACAAAGGAAAAGGGGGTGAATCTTATGTTTATTCTCTTTCGTGCATAAAACAAACTAAAAGTACTTTGTAAATATTTATGGAAAAACATGTATTATATATTTGTGTAAACGTTACAAATAGATTACTGAGTGACGGTATAAATACTGCCATTTGTTTTTCCAATTTTATTATGAACATTAGTAACAAGTATTATGATGTTAAAACATCATTCTAATGAAAGTATCATATAAATAATTTAGGATTGCATTTTTGTCAAAGAATTTAATTTATTTGTCTTACACGCAGAGATGTCTTATCCATTGGGAAAACGGTCTGTAATAGAGTGACGTCATTGATTTGAGGGGGCTTGAAAGTTTACAATACTTATTTTATTCTAATTTGAACCTAAAAACTTACAATTTAATAATAATTTTAAATATGCTAAAAGTGAAAATATGGTTAGAAAATGCAACTAGATAACCACCAATTTTATAATGTTACATAAATATGTATATCAATTCAAAAAAAGTATTCATACAGGGACAATTAGTGAGGATATTTAAACTGTACTTGTAACTAATCTTCCTTATCGGAGATAAAGTAAATATCTATACTTTAATACCCTACCCCACAAGTGTAATTAATTAGTTGCGAATTAAAATGTCTACTTTTTTGTGTTAAATAAATAATTTTAAAAACGCTAAATAAAATACAAAATGCTTATATGTATTTTATTATATTAATTTAAATGTTGAAGATATCATTATATTTTTGTTTGAAATACAGGTGTAGAATTAAACAGAAAAAAATACTTTATAATATAACTATTAAGACAAACCTTATATACGGTTAAAGATAACAGAAAAGGGCTTGCAAAATCTTATTTTGAAGAAATCGATTTGTAAAATTATAAGGTGTTAATCACAGAACGGACGTTTTTCCCTACCTCATTTATTTGATTCGCAAAGTATTTTCTTTCGGTTCTAGAGCTCAATTTCCTAACTAAAAGGTGCCAAATTATCAAACAGTTTTCTATCCTACGGTTCTCAAATTTGTTAAGACGTACTTTTTTACATTTGAGCGTGGAAATTGATACTGTTTGAGAAGTTCGAAGTTGCTTTTATAGCTATTATTCATTTTATAATATTAATTTGTAAAATTTCGTATTTTTTAAAAATTTAAAATTGCTTTTTCTGCTGCTAGAATTGTGACGAAGTAGTTATTCAACTGCATCAACTATTTTTCAAAACGATTTTACGGAAATTTTCTAAAAGAATAAAGAGATATAGTGGACAGTATTTTTTTTAACTAATCTTAGATCATCATCTACCTTTAACTTTGTTTAAATGAATGGAATCATACAGCAACCATTCAAAGAATTTAAACTTATTTTTCTTAACATGTTGAACAAAACCAATACGTGGCTTAGCTTCATTGGTCTAATTCTTCATATAACTTATTAAATTATAAAGACTTATTTTTCTACGTAGATTAACTTATTGCGACAATATTCATTTCTAAATTTTATATTCTAAATCCAGTATATTGCTATTATGTTATGTTGTAATGGCTTACACTTCCTTTTTACTCAAGAGGCGAGATATGATAAACTGAACCATGCACAAATACAACCAGTGGCATACTGGGTCTGAAAATATTTGTTACTAAGAGGCTATAGGAGCCCACTTACACCAGCAATGCAATAATTCGTATTTTATAAAGAATATATAAAGAATTTTGAAAATGCACGAATTAAAACGAAGAGATGTGAATATAATTTCTGCTATAATAAATTATTATTATTTTGTATATCAGTATTTTTCAAATAAAAATATTATAATTGTTTCTAAAAAATATGTCTTCCTTAGGTAAGTATTCTGTGAAGTGCTTCTATTACATATATTTTTACTTTCTTTCAAACAATATTTACACCACATACCCAATATCAACTGATCTAATGTAATGACTGTAGCTTTTGTCACGCTATAAGTTCTAAAAATTATAAATTAAACCTTACTAATATGGAAGGATGAAAAAGCATAAGTGAATGTTCCGCGACAATTACATAATTAATTTTTATTAATGCGAAGTATTAAAATATTTTCATCACGATCACCATCGGATGTATCAGCTAATCAGTAAATATAAAAAATAAGTATCCATAAGTTGAAATTCTTCTAATCTATTCTTTATCTAAAATCAGTTATACATACTAATAATTACAATATGCATGCACTACATGTATATTATCGGGCCTTTTTTAAAAAAGAATAATTTTAATTTTTAGGACTCAAGATGCAATAAGCTTTTGATGGTTGTAAAGCATACTGTTATTTTGAGAATTTTTAATTAACCCTTTGTAAGGCCGTGGGAAGTATGCTTCCCACCAAATTTATCAATCTTTGTATGAATTTATGTAGGTTGGCATAAGTTCTGGCAAATTTTTATAGAAAGACAGAAACTTAGATGCTTCAGTTCTTTATCTCACACAAAATGATGTGTCTTGATTTGTTACTTAATTATTAATTTACCAAAATAATTAATTAATCAAATTAAATTTATCTAATAAACTAAATAAATCCCTGTTCTTATTCTAATTTTAAGCCTAAAAATATTTTAACATAATTTGACTAGAAAAAAATGGCCCTTTAAAGGGTTAAACTTTCTACGAATTTCTTAAATATTTAAACAATGTTTCTTAACTAAATATTGACATTTTAAAAAATATAACAATGTATTGCATGTAGTTCGCTACATATAGGATTTTAAAAAATAACCTTACAACGTTATATCATATAATATGAAAAATAAATCATAAGCAAAAAAAAAATACTAAATTGCATAATAAATACACAATAACAGAGTCTGAAGAGAAAGAATCAGAAATTCAACAACTGACGCAGCGTCATCTATCTATCTATCTATCTCTGTATATATATATATATATATATATACACTCTCTCTTTATTACTCTTTACTCACTCTTTAAAGTAAAATAAATTAGTGTAATGAGAGAAAAGTAAATAAATTTGAAATTTTTTAATTTTGATTGAAAATTTTTTCATCTAACCTTGACAATAAACAGAATATGGCAATTTTTTTATATTTAAGCTAACTATCAAGAAATATAATTAGCAATACTTTTTTCGCAGAGAACTTTATATTACCTTCTTTTTAATGTTGGAGTTTTAATTTCCATAAACTAAATCAAAGCCAAAAAACGATAATAGTTACGGAAAATAATAATTTTTTACAGTCCCATTTATTTAAAAATTTATTACTTTTGAACCTAACTTCCCTGATTTATTTTAAAACAAATCGTAATTGAGAGTGAAATCTCGTACTCTTTGATTTCAAATTACATTCTCAACTCTAAATTATATATAAAAAAACTTATAAATTAAAAGGACAATCCAAATTAGATGAATTCCGATACATATAATCAACGCATTCAACGCTTTTTCAAAATTTTACAATATTATTCAATAAGGTGTGTTGCTGGGGTGGTAATTTTACACAATTTTCAAACGTAGCATTAAAATAGTGAAGTTTTAACTCCTCTAAAATATGAGGAGTGATGATTGAATAATTTGGTCATGGTTCTCATTAAATGCTTCAAAACCACAGAAAAATAGGAACACAAATTAAATTGATTCTGTGTCTGTAAAACTTAGAAAACTTATAAATGTTCAGCGGAAGAAACAGGAATGAACCCTTTAAAGTGTGGAGAACGCCAATGAATGTTTAACAATAATGACTGTTCTAAAAGCAGGTGTATCGCCTTTCTAAATATTCACTATAAACAGCTCCCCCTCCATTTTTTTTAATGAAACATTACATAAGACATTCAAACTCAGCAGCAATTAAATTTGAATGCCTTTCTTGATTGCTTAATGAGATAGAAAACTTGCTTTTCAAGTTTTTCGACCAGATTCAATAATATGTTTTACCCATATTACTTTTTGTGATATCCTCGTATCTTTTCAGTGGAAATTGATTTGACTAATCACAAACATGTACAATTTTAGAAAGGCATTAATCCTTTAAAATGACTTTATGTAATTGCACTAATGATATTCTGAAAATATCGAAAGAATTATGTAGTCTTAATAATTAACAACTACATCGCAGGAATAAAGAATGGCAAAAATTCGAAACAAATCGAGGCTGCAATGTACAATCTTGATCGTAGTGTAATATAATTCCCCTCAAAGAAAAACCTTTGCAACTCGAAAAAAATATTTCTCAAAGAATGAATTCAGACGCTTACAACGCGCCCTCCATGTGTTGAAAATATCATAGAGCTACTATGTCATTCAAGCAATCGGGTGAAGAGAGTGTTATTCCTCATTAGAAGGTAGTTTTATTAGAAAATATATTTAATTCATATGATTTTTTTAATAAACATGCGGTAATATTTTCTTTTATTCATCTGTAAAATATCTCTACTTTTTTGTTATCTTTCAGATAACTCGCAGAATATTTGCATAGGAAATTCCTCAATATACATAGAAACCTGGCAACACGAAGTATCTGGCGTTTCTGGTAAAAGGGCGTCGGGATAGATTGGTGACGTCACATTGTTCTCGCTTTCTCTCTCCGAAGCTGCGGATTCAACTCTTTAGTGAATAAACAAACTTGGGTGTTTGGAGTTACTGCAAGCATATAAAATTGTGCTACGCTTGTCACTTAGTTTTTGTGAAGTTTAGCTCCGGAATTCTTGACTTCTCTAATGGCTTCGGGTGGCGAAACAGCAAGTAAGATCAGATTCTTTATATATATTATGGATACAAGAATACCGATTCTCTAGTATTTAAATGCCGGCTGTCTGCCGGAGTAGGCGTAACTCCTAACATATGAAATATTCTATTTTCTCTGGAAATACTTTTAAGAATTTAATTTTAATACGTTGTTAATATCACGTTTAATAAGAGATACTAAAGCATTTGTTGTCTCTAGAGGGAACTTCTGCATATTTTCAGTGACAAATAGTTATTTTGACAGTATGGGTGGGGATGTGTTAATCAAGAGCTTCTCGCTTTGGGAGAATTCGGAATGTCATTTTCTGTAGTGCATTATCCTTTCGAAGATCAAGTTTTGTCTGTTTTGTAAATTATTTCCACGCGTGCTTTCTTTGAAGGCGGGGGATTCCTTTCATTAAGACTATAACTTAATGTAATGAAATATTAGTAATTTTCATGTTTGTTGTATTGATATGTATTAAGTTTTCAAATCTCAATGCATTGTATTTCATGTTTTAGAAGAATACCGGTATTAATTGTTTTTAAAAATCCTCATGTGAATTTTTTCCTAATTTCATGATCTAATAGTTCTTATTTAAGAAAAAAAATTGAATCATAAATTATTGATTGAAAAATCTTGATTTAGTTGTACTTTTATGATAGGAACTTGGTGTTTTTTAAAAATGATTTTTAATATCTTAAGATGTGGCTGATAATAAACTTCTAATTCTCAAGCAGTAACATTTGAAGTAATTAAAGAAATTAGTTTTGGTATTTTTGCTTGTATGTAAGGACAGGATATTATAGTTTCTATAAAATATTATGCAGAATTGTAAACAAAACATTGAATATTTTTATCATGTTTCAATAAATGGGTATATTTCAGGAATTAAGAAACTTTTTTTTTTTTTAAACAACTTATATTGCTAAAAGTTAAAAAGCTGTTTCAACTCGAATGATATTCATTGTCTGAAAAATAAATTATTAGATTTCAAAGTTATAGGTTTATAATGAGAAATCGATTTAATATTGTGAAGTATACGATAGGCTTTTCATTCTGACATGGAAGAAATTGTATGAAATGTATTTATAATAGTTATCATAACTGAATTTATTTTGATTTCTATAATTAAAATAAAAGTATAAGAATGTTATTTCTGAATTGTATGGCATTGTTTTTACTAAAATTGATTTAAGATTTCAATATTTCTTTGAGAACACTAAAACTGTAATTTTGGCTAATATTGATATTTTTTACTAAACTCGCTTATTCAGTTTCAATTTAACAGAAGAAAAATATTAATTTTATTAAATGAAATAATTCAGTAAAAATCATATTTTTCATGAAACTGCTTGTATTAAATAGAAAAAAATGGCTTTAGCTGAAATGGATAAAACGATTCTATGAAACTATTAAATGTTGGTAAGAAATTAAATCATTTCTTTTATTAGAAATAGTTATCTCTAGAATATTATGTTATTATTAACTTAAGTTTCTGATTTGTTTGATTGAATGATAAATATTGAGCCTTAAACTTGGTTTTGGATATTTATGGAAGCACAAGTTAAAAATCCTTAAGAAACTTGATTTAAAATTATTTAATATTTTATTTATATTTTAATTTATATGTAATTTATAAGATTAATAGACTCGCAATTAAATTTCTTTTGTAATAAAACTTTTATCCTCAAGAAATATCTCATTAAAGATATTTTTAATTGTATCTAGTTGTATCAATATATTGATATAAATTTAGACAACATTCAAACTGTTGACTATTCTAAACTTGTTATCAATGAGAGAAAATTAATTCTTTAAATCTGATTTAACCTCAAATGATAAATTAATATAAAGTTTAGGCTAATAGTCTTTTATCTTGGAAATAAAAATACATATATAGGGCTTTGATGAATTTAGAACCATTCTCTAATATTAAGTATTTTAAATTCCTGAGCCTGAATTTTATTTTTACTATCTGATATATCTATACATATAGTTAAATCTTTTTAAATAGATTAATTTTTCTTAAAAGCAGTCTATAATATCTTGAAATATATAAGTATTTAAATATTTTTCTTTATGGTAAATGGATTTTACCGAGAAATGTTAAATACTTCAGTATTAGTCTTTTATATATCTCAAAATTTTAAATTCTGTAGTATTTAATATAAGGGTTATCTTTTAAATTACTTTGATGTAATAAGAGCAATCTATATTGATGAAAAACATCTAACTAGATAGAATATCTTTACTAAAATTTTCCAATTAGTGAACCCTTCAGTTGTAACCATTAAGTACATTTATATATTAAATTTTTACATTTTTATACCTATAAGTTACTGATGATTATACCTTAATGCAATAATGACTGGCAATCCATAAACATGTCCAGTATTCTCTTAATTCAATACATATAAACATACTTGCAAAATAAGGATATGTAACTAGATGGTGAATATAATTATTGTAACTCTTGAATCGGTAACTCTTCTGACACTTCTTGTCCACTATTTCTTTAAATCTTGCAAACCAATAATTAACATAATATATCAGTAAAATTCATGTTAACTCTTTGCAGTGCAGTATTCCATTACATGGAACACCTAATTTCATTTGCTTCGAAAATTATCTTATTCAACTATAAATGGAAAAAAAAAGTTGTTCACTTTAAATAATAGATGAATAGTTTTTTTAATAATAGATGAAAATTTAAATCAAGCTGATGCAGAATTTTCAGCTATAGCATGTTACATAAAAGCCCATCCCCCCCCCAAGGAGGTTTAATTTTTTCCCCATGGGGAAAAAAAAAATTGCCAGAAAAATAATTTCAATGTTATTTTGATGGCTCTATCTTAAACGATTTATTATATATATTCTTTTTTATACGAAAAGCATACGTATAATCATTGGATAAAATTAAGTATTCCATCAGCTGGAACACTACGCCGATAGCGTTACTCCGCGGGACGCTATGCCGGAAAGAGAACACCTGTGTCTTCATTTCCTGTTCTCCCTTTTTCGTGGAAAATGACATCAATTCAAGGAATAGTGTTTGGGAGGGTCAGAATTCTTAGAAATGACCGACCCTTACAATGAGTCCGAAGTTCTTGTGGTTTTTTATTTTTATCAGTCGTCTTGATCATCTAGAGCTGCACGGAGTTTCTTGCTCTTTATTTTGAGTTACGCTAAGGTTCGTTTTACAGTGCAAATATTTTTAATTGTATACATATATTATAGCTTATTTTCTATTTTATATATAACTATAGATTTTGTTTGTAAATTGTATTGAAAATAGCCCGAGATCATTGAATTTTTTCCGAAACATATGCTTCAAAAATTGCCCTTCAATCGCGAATCTAAGTATGCCTCTTAGAGGTACACCTTTGATCAGGCTAAATTTGCTACAAAAGTGTGTTTTTAAAATTCAAACTTTAGAGATTTTTCTCATTTTCGCGCTACACAGCAATTCTCGCTTAGTCGCACTTTTTAGAGCTTTGCGGCGCAGTGTTCCAGGTAATGGAATACTCCCAAAATCAAAACTATAATCTTCACGGAACTTACCCTTTGTATTCCTATAGGCCTAAATAAGTTATCTACAATTTTTTGAAGTTTAAAATTTAGTTTAAATTAGTGTGCTGTAAAGGATTAAATCGTTATCCCTTTTAGTTTTTTGCTGGCTGTTTTAATCGTGGTTATTTTAATACTTTAATGACATGATCATTCTAATCTTAACAAATTGTTTAACTTCTCTGAAATCATATTTGTTGTAGGCTTGTTCTAAATATCATTTCTTTCTAGTTTCATGAATTTTTGTGGCTTTTTTACTCAACTATAACATTCTTCGTTTGATTTAATTGAAGCATGGAGCATTCAAGAAAGTGCCATTGCAGCAATAAAAATTTTGTGTACAAAATGCCTTTGCAGTATAAACGACTTAATTCATTTCGAATACATCACTGAATGAGTAATACTTGAGGGAGCTTTCCAACACATCTGAATTGTCAAGGAAGGTATTGGTGGCTAGCAAAATACGGAAAAAGCGATTACTAAATACAAGGGTGATAATTGGGCATTGCGACATGTCGAAAAGTGTCGGACAAATCATTTGAAACGCTTTCGCACGGTATTTTCAGCAGAGGGAAATTCGTACTGGGGTCTCTTTATTATAAAAACAACGGATTAAAACGGGGAATGTGCAATTTTGTTAACGTAACTGCCATCACTTTTTATTAACTGCTTGAGTTTTGTAACATTACGTTCCTTTCTATTTCCCGGAGAAATGTTTCACATGAAATTACAAGTTTTCAAATGGCAATTTTGTGGGTCGTTTGAGAAAATCCCATTTTTAAAATTGTGTTGAAATAAATCCGACATTACAGAAATCGACATTATCGGATTATGTCAATTTCCAAATTTTCTGGCCCTCTGGAAAAAATGGGACCCATCCGTTTCATTTTGAATTTTATAGCTTATTCTAGATTTCTGTATTTAAATTGTAACACGTGGATCTAACGATTTCTCTGTTGACCTAAATAGAGAATTAGTAGAATTCGACTAAAGTGGCACGCAATAGTCTGTATTCCACGTTTTACTTCATTTCCATTGGCCTTATTTTTAAATGGCTTTGTTGCGTGTAAAGATTAATTTTGTTAGCATGTAACGTAAGAGTGCCGAAATTTTGGAATTGACGAATTTCACCGAAAACTCTCGCTCATTATAGATGTCAGATGAAAGCTGTTTGTCTTAAAATTTTAAAAAATTTTTAGTTTACATAAAATGCCGTAACTGATGTTTTTCACGCATTAAACGTTAAACCACTTTAACATTATATGTAGCATATTCTCAATTTCGACGAAATCAAAACTTCGATTTCTTGTATTTAAGTGTGTTGGAAGGAAAACGACTTTAAATGCCTTTTACATTTTAAAAGGCCATAAATGGGGAAAATTCCCATTTCGCTTTTTCTGAAGCTGTCGGTTCCTCTTGCGATATTATTTAATGTAAAAATGGAAGCCGGCTGTTCTAGTCAGACGCAGTTAAGTATTCAGTAACTGAATCGATTCGCGACTGTCTGGGGCATCTTCTACCTCTCGCGTCGAATAAATCATCCTTTATAATTTTCTGGGCGTTTTAACTCGAACTTAATAGAACTCGAGTTCTCCATGTTTTTTAATTCCAGAATATCGTGTGTGTGTGTGTGTGTGTGTGTGTGTGTGTGTGTGTGTGTATATATATATATATATATAATATGGCAACTGAAAATGTCAAGTTTCTATATTTCAGTTTTCTTTCCTGTAAGCGTGTAGATGCTAATTTCTCATTATAGTTTCTTAATGCAGCATCGACTTGGAGATTCAACTTATCGTAGTTAAAAATCTGGAACTGGGCTTGATGAGCTTTCCATAAATCTTAACACGCTGTATAGCGACTAAAAGGCTATTGGAGACATAATTTTTAAACTAGGTTACCTAAATAGTTGTTTCAGTGTAATTGGACTTGTCGTCTGTTACTCTCTAAGTTTTCCGAATTAGATTATCTTGTAATTTTGTATTGAGATTATTTAAAGAAACTTCATTTTATTTGAAAGCTGAACATTCGAAATACTTCAATCTATTTTCGGTAGAAAACAATTTTTGGTTATCTTATCTAGATCCGTAAGTGAATGTTAAATGACAAACTACATTCCTTTGCGTTGAAATAAGTAGGTTAAAGTGCCATTGGTTTTGCAAAAATGTTGCTTTTTAATGTCGCAAAGCAGAACTGATTAATTACATTATATGTACCTGCCTGCAAGGTTATGCTGCATGAACTCCATTTTCAATCCATTTCATTTTTAAAAGTCGCGTGGGTCTTAATCTTTGTATTGAATTTCGCCACGAATACTTGCTTCTATTTTAATATTTGAAGGAAGGTTATCGTTCGCTAGTGTCCCCATGACTTCGCCTGTCGGTTTCTGTTTTAAGGATGAAACATTTAATTTCCTCTTGGTGGATTTTGTTTTCGCTTTTGAGGAAGTTCATGAGGTTAATGATCTAGCGAAAGCGAGCGAGTTGCTTAATGCAAATTAACACCGAGTTACCATTGCATCTCATACGGTTTAATTGAGTAAAACTGAGTTTTGAATGTCTCGACGATTCGACGTACTTAAATTTAATTCAAACTTTTAATTTGTGACTAATGATAGCGATAGGCATCAACATTCTTTAGTTCTAGCCATATAAAAGCTATTCATTGTTTGTTACTAACTTATTGTAATTTTAAAGATTTTATCTTGTTTGGCCTTCAAGTGTGTAGTCGTGCATAGAAAATTCGTAGTTAACAGCGCTTGCAGCTTCTTTGTCGTTGCAAAATTGTCCAATCTACCGTCGAAATTAACACTCATTTTCTACTTAACCGCCGGTTTTCTAAATTTATTTCTCTGAAAACTGCTGGTCTATTTGGATTCACTTAAAATCTCGCAAGCGTTGTGGCCCTTTGAACTAAATCCAAATTATCCAATCCAATTTTTTCCTCTCATTTCATTGAATAAATGGAAGTCCTAATTTACTGCCGATAAATTGAACGGTTTTGAAAGGAATATTGTATTTATAGAAACATCTTAATTCTAAAATACCTTCAGCATCGACTACTTTTTATATTCGCATGTATAATTCTTGAAATTATTCCCAGTGTTTCGTAATTATGAAATTGATTAAATTGAATATTGTGTCAACGGGCAGTAAAAGAATCAAATTGAAAATTTTCTTCAACCTTGTAATGAATTTCATATAGAAAGTTTGTATTAATACTGTGCTACTCTGAATTGGTAAAATGTTATATGCAATTGCCTTCAATAATAATAAAAAAAAAAACTCAATTTCACTGAAAACTCGAGCTTTGTTAAACGAAACGACTTGGGAATTCTATACTTAAGTCTGAATCTTATAAACGCGGTGACATCTCTAACACTGCAAAACTTCGGCTTCTAAATTGCGAGATTAAGCTTCTTAAAGCTTTTGTCTATTTTATCATATGGAATTGGTGTAAATTATTTTTGTCTAGCCAGGGCAAAAATACGGAGTATTAAAACATAGTATTCTTAAATATTGGGACTTGAAAACGCGGCTGACGTTAACACGATGCTTAACTAAAATGCAAGATACGACTTTCTACTATCGATCAATTTGCTGGTTTAGATCGTTATGTAATGATGGGTTATATTTTTGTCGGATTGCGATCGTTAGCAAACTTATAAATACTGAATTACGAAGAGCAAATAAAAAAACAAATTGTCCTTACAAACGCAGCTTCCTCTTCATTAATGCAATTTCAGTAATTATAGCTAAGGTCAAATTTGATTGGGAAAGTTATGTGAAAGTCTTTAAAACGGACCGGACTCGGAGAACTCGTAATAAAACGAGGACAAATCGATAAATACCATTTGTCTGTGTTAGATTTAACGATCCGTTTGATCACAATGAATGAACTTAATCGTAATTTCTTTTTTCTTTTTCTTATTGACTTTTCTATGCTTCAAAGAATGCTGTATTTTTCATCTATTAATATGGAGTTGCAATCTTGCAAAATACTTTTGCCGTTCGTTGTTGAAAACAATGCCAAAAACTCCTATTGCTATTCCTATTGTATCCATTGAAATTAAAGACATGCCTCAAAACAGTAAAAAAAGTTTGCATTGTTTAACACACTGACTTCCTTCGAATTTTATATAAATTGACTGGGAAAATAACTTGGATTTCCGGCTTTTTCTGTGAAGATATGTATATAAATGTCATTTTATTTTGGTGAATTTTATTTCCAGTACCCTTCACGCTATGAAATTTACGACAGATTAGCATGTTATGTTACAAATATTCCCGGGCCAAATAACAATGTGCACACCACGTCGGTCACTTTATATTGTTAATTACCGAATGTGACCGGCACCCTTGTACGATGGCTCAAAGAGTAGTCCACTTCGCCGATCACTCTCCGCCATACTGAAATGAGTGTCGGTTACTGGTGATACCCATGACGGTAAAGTGTTAAAAATGCATCGAACCATTGTTGCCTATTTATAATGGGCAACATTTTCTGGCGATCTTGTAAAATACCTCGGATATAAGGAATCTATTTTTATTGAAACAAATCGCAGAAGAATGAACTTGCGGACAGAGATGAGAAATAGTTGTTAGGTGCTTCTCTAATACAATTTTAAGTATAATCATCCTTATATTTAGAATGTGTCCGAGGAAACCAGCTTCTATTGAAATGGCTAAAATTGCAATGTGTCGTCTCGTAAAGCAATTGGAAAGGGCGTTTTCCCGTAAAATTCGTTCTTTATAGAATCGGTTTTTTATGAATGTTAACAATAATGAATTTCGCTATTTTATGAATGTTAACGATTTTGGAAATCGTTTTGATTCGATGTCGTATTATATATTTGATTATGCACAGCTTATTGAATTGAAGAAAATTCTGTAATTACGTGTATTGAAACGGAATGAAATCTAATCAATTTAATAAACAGCGTTTCTAAGCTTGCCTCTTTACGCATTCTCGTAAAATTTCTCTCTGAGCACAATAACATTGTGCGATGCAATGTTAAGATGCTACATCTGACGGGTAAAGCTTTTTGGGGCACCAAACCGCATGTCTCACGGGTTTTGTCCTTGAATGTGTTAATGGGCAAATAATGTGTAGAGTATTTAATATTCAGCAAGAGCTTGCTAATATAACCGAAATAAACTAGATGTATTAACCTCGTAGATTTTTTATTTCTTAAAACCAGTATGAGAGGATTGAATTCAAGATGTAAATTATAAGAAATACTTAGAAGGCATTTCTCGATACATTTCATATCGGAAGATTGAAGAAATATACACGATGGCCATTAAGTAGCACCTCGTTTGGAAACTTTTGCTGTAAAATTCAGCGGAATGAAACAATTTAAACAACGGAATTTATCTCTACACGTTTTCTATCAAAAAATTTAGTAACAAAAATTGGATGCTGTCAAATTGAAAATTGGGACACAAAAAAACATATGGAAAATGAATATGCAAGATTTCTTTAACCCCATTACCTACGAATTAACTTCCTAATTAGATGACGCATCCTATTTGAGACGTCTATTTTGATTCCTCGAGTATTTGAGGTATTAAATCGTTTGGGTGATTCTTGCATTTTAAATTACTTTTACTTAATTGCAGCTTTATAACAGAAAATTCGGCAATTCGATGCACGTTTCAGACGCGTCCATTATATACGAAGGGGTTAATTTTCGAATGAGAAAAATGTAATTGAAAAAAATGAATGGCATACAATGTGAAATTCGTAGAAAGTCTTATATTAGCATTAACCCTCCTACAATATTTCTAATGCCCTGACATTGCCTGTGATCCAAGATAAAGCATTAACTTATGTTACAGGATATGATTTGATATTTGGTCATTATATATTCATTGAAGCATTTTGACGCTTTTAAAACTTTCGTTATGCCAGTTTAACTTGGTATCAAAAGACCAATTCAAAATTTTCAGTCGTTATTGGTAAAGAGAAATGTATAAAGGAATTATTTATTCTGAATAGCTTTTAAAAGGCTGTTTGCATCATTATCCAATAAACATAACTTTACTTTGCTCTTTTATACCTGAAGCTAATCTTCCCCTTTTCTCCACAGCGGTGCTGGTTACAGGTGCTTCTGGATATATTGCTGCTCATATTATAAAATTACTACTTGACGAAGGTTATAAAGTACGGGGAACTGTTCGAGATGCACAAAATGAAGCAAAGGTCAAGGTTTTGAAGGAACTCTGCCCTGATGCCACTTATCCTTTGGAATTGGTAGAAGCTGACCTATTGAAAGAAGATTCCTGGAAAGAGTGAGTCCTTGATTTTAACATTCTCAGATCAAGGATTTTTCTCTATTCAGTATTTTCATTCCGATAATCAAATTTAAATACTTTCCACATGAGTTTAGTTTTAAGGACTACATTTATTATGCAAAATAAATGTGGTGGTTTTCAATTTGTTTGTCCATCTTTTATTGAATGTTGAGTGCCTTGAACTTGTTATATTATAATAAAGAATAGAATTAAAATTCTAGGTGCAAAGTATTTGAGTGTGTGAATATTTAAGTTATTGGTAGCTATTAAATACATTAAGTTATAACAAATCAATGCTCTGTTCAAAATTAAATATAAAATGCTTCAAAAATATTATAGAAGTACAGCTCACAGTAGTGCTCTATCTTCACATAATGAATAAAACAGCCTGCTGAAATTTTCCTAGAACCATCTTATTTAGTATATAAAAATAATTTAATCACATTTTATTGGATTTTTCATTGAAAATTTGAAATTTCCCCTTCTATACTCTAGTACTTTCATTCTCATTTCTTAAGTAAATTGTAGAATTAGTGTTATCCAATTACATTTTCGCTCTTTGCATGACAAATTCCATCTCAATATTCTGAAAAAAAATTGGATATGCCTCATTAGTTTCGTGCCAGTGTCATAACTTGAAATATTTTGTTTTGGTGTTTGGACTTTAAAAATGAATACTCGATTGTTTTCCAAACATGCACAATATTTTGAAGTCAAAGAATAATTTTTAATTAGGAACATAAATAAGATAGTATTTTTTTCAGACATTAATTATGTTTATGAAGTTAATACTGTTGATCCAGTTTTGCTATACAAAATCTTATAAGTTGCTTTTGTTACTGTAAAGGTTAGTTAATCAAGATGGATTCTATTACTTAGGTTTAAATTGTCTCTTATTTTATTCCACATGAAAATGGATTAGAAGATAAAAAAATGCTTAGATTTAACTACAGAAGTAATAAAACATTTACATATAATTCTTATTTTGCTTAAAATTGTACGATTTTTCTTTGTCCTTTGTTATTAAGCAAAATAGTTCCATACTCGGCTTGTTAGCTGATTGTATTAGCTTAACCAAAGATGGCGTTTGTGCCATTAAACTTGTACTGCGATAATCCTTATAAAGCTGAAGTTAACTAGGAATTGCCATGTAATTTCATCCTTGATACAAATTTGTACTTAAATAAATGAAGTTTGTTGAATTTCAGGAATTTGACTTCAAAACTACAAAGTGTTTTGCAGTAGTTTTAAATTTCTATAGTGGCTAATTTCTTCCATAAGTCTCTGATACAAGAAACTGTTTCGTTTATTCATATTTACATGTCTTGTCCCCCTACTTGAGTGTAAGAATAAGGAAAAAATTTTTAAGGCTTTAAAAATTTGTTAATTCATATAAATTCTCTGGTATGTTTATAGAACTTACATATGTAATGATTGCTTGTTTTCAGGGTTGTGAAAAATTGTTCCTACGTAATACATACTGCATCGCCCTTCCCCAGTACAACACCAGCTAATGCAGATGATGTTATAAAACCTGCTGTTGATGGGACAAAGAATGTTTTACAGGCTTGTGCAGATGCCGGAACCGTAAAAAGAGTAGTGATTACTAGCTCAGTTGCTGCAGTCCATGGTGAGTTTCCTACCTTTTGTATTATGTATATTTCTTTGTCTTTAAATTGAATTCTTGTGTTAAAATTTGCATATTGCCTTTTAGGGGAAATGGTGATGGAAGAAGGAAAAGAATATACTGAAGGAGACTGGACTAATACTGAATCTGCTTCTCTTGATTTGTATTCAAAAAGTAAAACTCTTGCTGAAAGAGCTGCTTGGGACTTTGTGAAGGAGCTCCCTGGTATGTGCAATATTTATTGTAGCAGTTACTGTCATTTTGATGTTTGTTGATGTAAATTAGTATTAATAAACTGAAATTTGAATTTCGAATAAAAAATAAAATCTGACTACTGGCTTAGAGAGAAATAACAATGTGTTATAGTTTATCATGCAAAATTACTTAGCATAAATGTTTTCTTTATTCTAGAGGATAAGAAATTTGAGTTGGCTGTTATCAATCCTGGACTTGTTTTAGGACCTGTCATTAATGGTGCAATATCAACGAGTGTTGAGGTTTGTATCACTTCAATTCTTTTAAAATCCTGAAATTTGCTTTTACATTTCTAATGAGGCTTTATCTTTAGATTGTTAAAAAGCTGCTGGAACGTTCCATGCCCATGGTTCCTAAAGCTAACTTTGCTGTTTGTGATGTGAGAGATGTAGCCCTGGCTCACTTGAAAGCAATGACACTTTCTAATGCTGCTGATCATCGACATATTATCTGCACTCAGAATGTTTGGTTTAAAGATATTGCTTTAGCCCTTTCTAAAGAATTCAAACCCCATGGTGAGTGCTTCTTGTATATCCTCAATGTTTGTTCTAAAATATGGTTCAATTATATTACTTGACTTGTACTATTCATGTCTGCATTGCCATTTTTAAAAATGTAACGTTCTGGACTTTTGGAGGATTTATTCATGCTAAATCTTGTTCATGAAAGCATTTAATTTACTCTTGAATTAAATAAGGAACTTCAAAGTAAGGGTTGAAGTCGCTTCTACAAGAAGTTTTAAAAATGCCTTTTTATAAACTTGATGATAGATTAGTTTTGCATGGAAAGTAATCTGTCTGGTAATCTGATGGGTATTAATTCCATAAAATAATAGTTGGTTCTTAATTGCTCTGTGGTTGATAAGCATTTTCCAATTTTACTTTTGTGTCCATGTTTTTTATTAATATGAACAATCGTTACTGAAGTCGGTATTGGAAAATCTATTCATTTTAGTGTCAATGTAAACCAAGCATATAAATTTTAATGGGGAAGTTGGACCATTTGTAAGAGTCACTTGAATATTAACAAGACTTCACTAAGCATATCTTGTATACTTGTAACTTTCATTTGCTTGCAAGAATAACAATTGCTATTTCATGCTATGTTCATTTCTATAAACTGCCGATATTTTGTAACAAATGTCTCATTGTAAAATTTTGAAATTATTCCGAACTTCTATAATTTCATTTAATGAACTTCATCATTGGCAATTATATACCAGACTTGTCTTACAGGATTTTTGTTTTTTTGTTGTTGTTGATATCTTGAAAGTAAATTGTTTTTGCTGAAGGCAGCAGTTTTGAAAATGGGGTTTTGATCGAGTATCCATGATTTTTAATGGATTCCATAATCTTGCTGAATTATAAACTAAAATTGAGTCAATGTATTGGACACAAATAAGTAAATTAGGATATCAAATTAAAAATTGAATAGACAATCGCAGCCCATGTTCTAGAATAAAAGTGTTAACTTTCTTGAATTCTGTTTACTTAAATGGATGTTGATGGAGGGCCTGGAAGGTCTCCCCTTCGGAACTACAGGGTTTCAAGCTCGAGGCGCGACTCCACCTAACAACCTCTTGTAGTCTGGTGCACGTTAAATCTGTTGGGACCAAACGTCCTCCCGCTGATATGGCGTGGAAGTTTTTGAGAGGGGATGCTGTTTCGGGTGTCGTCCTTGTCATCTGACCGTGGTTCTAAATTATGAGGTCCGACCCAAAGTAGTCCTAGCATTGCTTTAAAACGGGACGTTATTATAACTAGATGTTTTAAAAATTGAAAATCGCATTCACTTTCAGAACTATGAGAATGAGTTTCCGTTTTGCATCCTTAATTATAAATGATTTTTACTAATTGGCTATTTAGGTAGTTCCTTTATTGGATAAGTTTTAGTTTGTAAGACATCAATATTTTTATGGTACATACGTTAAATCAAAGATCTTGAATATTTGTGCATATTTTATAAAATTTTTACTGCATCTTTTCGTTAGGATAACACTGACGATTTCAGAAATGGTACAATTTCTTAGATGAATTCAGCTATCGAAATAAGTTTCACATTAAGTTTATACTGTTAGTTCATAACTGATAGGGCAGGATCTGCTTTTTGTATAAACTGTGCTACCGAATAACTACTTATTCAAGATTACGGATGAGTGTAGAAAAGCAGTTTGTGCTTCAGTCATAAAAAATGTTTTAAAATTTGACGAGCACAAATATCTTCTGTTGGAATGAAAAATCGAATATTTTTTATTAAATGAAATCTTTATCATTTTATTCATGGTTTTAATGAAATATTCTGTAATTCTAGCATGAACATCCAATTGTAAAGACATTAATTTTAATTCTAAAATATAATTTGCGATTTGATTAGACAAGAATAATCACTTGTTAGAAAATATCTTTTACCCGTGTTTGCAATGGATATTTCTTCATCTGAAGTCCAGACTTGAAAATTGATCCCGTATTTAAATGTTACTTAAACTAGTGTTCATGTAATTTGTAATTGATAAAATCTTCATTTCTTTGCAGGCTACTCCATTCCAACTATGGTTGCTCCTTATTTTGCTGTGTGGTTGAACAGCTTTGTTGATAAAATGACTCGAACCATTTTGCCACGTATCGGCCGTGAATTCAGATTTGACAATAAAAGGGTATGTATATACTTATTGGTCTTTAGAAATAATTAGATAAACGTTTTTAGTTTTCACTCATTAAATCCACCACTGTTGTATAAATTCTCAATCTAGACCATTATTTACATCCATTACCAATGCAAATATTTACTGTTTGCTGATGGGGATAGTTTTCTTGGTTGTTGTCATTTAATGACAAGTCATTCTGAAAAAATTCGTGTATTTACTGCTTCTTAAAGATTAACTTTCGAAACTCGTGGCATTTCTCAACTTGCATGGTATATTCTTAAATGTGCAACACCATTAGAAAGTCGAATAAAAAATTAGTTTAATTTTATTTGAATGTCCTAATGATTGTGTGGCTTTTGTGTCGTAAAACAAGCTCGAACACTGTTATGAATTGCATAACAATGTACAAGAGCATTAGTTGCAACATTTTCATTTTCTATTGTGTGTTATAAACTATCCCCATCCCGAGTTGTTCATGTTGAAATCGTTGTAACCATTTTCTCCTATAATGTGGGGAAACTCAAATATATTGATTCTTTTCAGATGCGAGAAGAACTTGGTATTACACCTAGGGAGTTGAATCAAACTTTGATTGACACAGCTTACAGCCTTATAGAAAACGGATTCGTGAAAAAATCGAAGAAATACAAGCAAAACAGGAAGGATTCCGTTGCAGAACAAAAGAATGCAGGTGAGTTTGCTCGATAATTTAGTTTATTTCAAGAGTAATCGTGCAAATTAATGCAAGTGTCTCTTGCAGCTTATGCATGTATCCAAACAATTCGCATTTCTCTAAGAATGCGAGCAGGATATAGAGTATGAAATATGCCCTATCTTAAAAAAAAAAAAAAAATCTTGGTGTTGATCAGTGAACTGATGGAACTCGGTTTGCATAATATTGATCTTTAAGGATATTATCTACAACACCAAATGGAAAAAAAGAAAGTACATAACATTATAAAATTGTTAGATATCTGTATATTTATTGATTGGCATTTGCTAGACCTTAAAACGTGAATCGTCGATTGCCGATCTCCAGAATGCAAGGCAAACTTGGTGGATTAAAGTCCTTTTTATTATCAATTGCCAATCGTAGCTTTTGTATTGTTTTCCTATTTATTGCATCAGCTTCAAATATTGAATACTCTCGATTTTTAAGTTTTAGATTTTCGTAAGTTTGTAAATGGTACTTGGGCATCTTTCTAAGCAAAGGAAACTCGGTTGTGCTGTGCATGTATTCTAAAAACTAAGTGCTTAAATTAGACTAATCTTAGAATATCCTTTTTAAACTTGCGAGATTTTAATGAAAACAATTTCAGATGCTGAAGAAAATGCTGAACAAACTGAGGAAACTGAACCCAAAGAAAAAGATGAACAAGAAAAATCGGAAGACAAGGAAGAAATGAAAGAACTTGAGCCTGAGGATAAACCTGAAAAGATGATTAATGGTGAAAATGAAATTAAGGCCCAAGAAGGCACTGCTACACAGTAGATATTGGAACTATTTGCTAATCCATGAATTGTGCATTTGCTATTCTCCCCCTCCCCCAATGTTCTGTATCTGTGCCTTTAGTTGCTGCTCTGCTGATAGTTACTTTACTTCTTTTTTTAAGGTGTAAGGTATTGTGTTTGTCTCCTTGCATTGAATTTTTTTATTGTATATGTAGATGAAGCTTTTGTGAATGCAGCTTATTTTACTATTTATTAAAGCTTTAATTTTTGTATTCTGTGATATTTCAGTATGTATATACTCATCTTGCAAGTCCAAGATAAAGTTGTGACGCATCTACCGAGTTGCTGGTCAATATTCTATTTAAAATTGAATGAGTCGTTATGGCTTGAATTTTAATCGTATTTGAATACTATAATCACAAATTCGTTTTTAATGCTTAATCTCGTTCAATTTTTAATTCATGTGTTTCTGTACAATTGAACTTGTCAGTATTGCAGCAACTAAACTTGTTTCTACAATTAGCCTCCATGCCTATCTTTTTTACACAGCTCATTGAAATAGAATTTTTATTCCTGTCTTATGAAGTCCAGTATTTTGCTAAGAATCATTGAATGCAATGTGCTTGAATATTGTATATAAGATATGCTTAAGGTTTCATTTTTATGACACTTTTGAAAATGTCTCATTCCATTGTCTTAAGATTGTGAAATTACATGTAAACCTGCCAGTTTTATTTATCTATTTACAATGTATAGTTTATCTTGCTACTTTTAACTTTACATTTTTTATTTATGTAAGCATTTTTGCTTGTGCTTGCTTGTCTTTTTAAACACCTGATACGCAATTTATATTATACACTTTGTACAATATTTTTGTTAGCGTTTATATTTTTTTGTATACAACATTGGTAACTATATACACCACTAGATGAGCTTTTTGTATTATGTAATATAGTTCGATAAAACTTCCCCTTTTTTGCTCAAGTTTACCTTTTTTTTTAAGCTTATTTTTAGTAGTATGTAAATGTGTTGTATTAGTTTATCGCTTGGCTTTATAGATCAATTTTTGTGCTGTTTTATTAGAACTTAATCTACTTACTTTTAAAACTGGCTTCAGTGATGTAAATTTGCATTTTAATATCTTGCTTTAGATCAAATTTCTTTCATTAGTTCATTGCATTTCAATATGTAGTGAATAGCTTTTGCTGCAAGGAATGTTCATGGACCAGATTGTAGAAATGTGAAGTTATTTCATTTGAATGTAAAACTGAACTGCACAATAAAAATTTTAATTTAAATCATTGATTTTGTCACTAATTACCAGTATTGGTCGAATCTTTTAAAGATCACTTTATTTCCGCTTCTGACATGCTTCTCAACTTTTGCAGATTTTCATTATTTTTAATACTTTTTCATTTATAATTATAACATGCGATACCTCGTTTGACTTGGGCTGAAACATAGGCGGGCACCTTAAGATCGTACCGATTTATGATTTTTTTTTATTTGAAAGCTCATACTTCCGGGTTTACAAAACTGTTTTTTTTCTACAACACTTGATTAAAAAAACTAACGCCTTACATAAGATTGAAAGCTGAAAAGAAACTAGAACCTTTTTTAAAATTTACTGCAAGTGGAGCAATTGGATGTGTTTATTAGTGTTAACTATATAAATGAATATTCTTTCATTCTTGGAAAAGATGAAATTCTCTACTAGTTAAACCAGAGTATAGAGAAAGGAAAAGCTAAAATTTCTTGATATTCAATGTAAGACAGCCGATTGACGCTACAAAATAACTTTCCCACGGCAGAACTTTGCATTGAAACGGCTTTTCATGTTCGCTCTTAGAAATCATGAAATGAGGGTAAGGACGGTTGTATGAATGTACACTTCCAAATAGCATAAATTACCAAGATAATTCCAAAATGTTGATCAATATCATAATGAATATATTAAGAACTGCATCAAATTACATATAATGAACTAAAACGATATTTTTATAGGCATGCAATGCAGAATGGAAATGAAGGCTTCGGTTGTCTCCTTTCAGAATACACTTCCCAATGAAAGTTTTTGAAGTTGCAAACTCTGAAATTAAGTGTAAAAAATACAATTTAATAAAGGCTTTAGTGGAATTAGTTTTCCTCTGACGTATTTTATTCTGAAATCTGTAAAATTGTTAGTGGTTCTGTTCTTGATCAGGGGTGAGTGAACGAATCGAAGCAGACTTTCATTACCTATAATAAGTGGATTTGAATTATACTCTGGATCAACTTTTAAGAGAAGAAAGGAATGAATTTAAACTTAAAATTATGGCATAATTTACTTTTTAAAGAGATTTTATACTTTAAATGCGGTCTTCTCAACTGATAATGCATAAAAGTCCCATATCTGTGGTATGTTTTTAATTCTTTCTCTGCTACAACTTTCAAAATCCACATACCATATTCTCTAGAGAGTGCAGTTGAATAATTCCAATGGTATAAGTTTTGAATTTTATAGCCTCTTATTCTATTGGCAGTTGTGCAAATAACAAATGCTACATTTACTTCAAAAACTTTTTGAGAATTTTTATTAGATTCCTTTATATCCTCGAGACAAACGTGTTTAATGTATCGACTTTATTCGTGATTTTTTTTCCTTTAGTTTGTTTTAATGTATCGCAGGGTTTTTAAAATTTTACTGTAAAATTTAACTATCAAATTTTTGTACAATAGAATTTTTTAATGCAATAAATTGCATATACGATATTTAACTTAATAGTATTTCTCGATGGTCTTTTCATAAATTAAGGTATCTTATAATTCGCTGTTCGCAATATCCTCCTGCCCTAAATGTTGGTGTTCATGCTCTGTTAATTTTGAAGAATTACAATATCATTCTTTTTTAATATTTTATTTGAAATCTATTTAAGATGTATTCTATAACTACCATCGTTAGCAGATAATTCGTGTGGAATGTTTGGTGTTAGAATAAAGTTATGGGCCTGTCCAGTAATGGGAGTATTGAGGTAAACCGTATCAAACGATGTTTCATACTGTTGATGTACTTTAAGTTGAGTTCTCAATTGAAAGGCATGGACATAAAGTTAAAATTGGCTTGATGAGGAAAAATACTTAAATGCCTAGACCCGAGTAGAGAAGAGTTTTCATGATGGGAAAAAATCGCTTCTTGTTTCAATTGAAAAAATTTTTGGACACTCAGACTAATGTGAAATTATACTATTTTATTAACCAGTGCAATAGGTTTCTGTATTTCGAATTTGATTTAAATCACCTAAAGATTTTGTTCAGAGTTTAAAGTCGAATCTCATTCGTCCCCACCTTAAGATCTATTGAAGTGCAAATACTGTTTTGCAGTTAAATTAGTGCAATTAAATTAATAAGAATCTGCGTTTGAGCAAATTGAATTATAAATGCTTTTTGAGAGCTCTATAATCTAAACACCCGTTAGTAACAAGTTAGGAAAGAACAATCATATTATAGAAAGATGTGGTTTTCTTCAATGACCCCCCCCCTATATTGCCCGCTTTAGTAGTTTATCCAATGCCCTTGGAGTGATTGAATAAAATAGTAATTGATCAAACAGTTGATTATAGCGCAGATTAGTTCAAAAGAAGGTAGCGAAATCCCAATTGTTCATTGTGCAGCAGCAATATTAGCCTAAAAGCAAGTTATGTTCGTACAATTCCTGCAATAACAGTAAGGAAAAGTTTGCATATATATATGCAAATTTGAACTTGTTCGATGTGAAATTTCTTTTTTGCTCTTAGACTTGAATTTATAGTTTTCTATTGTCTTGCATTTCCCCCCATATAAATGATGCATGTTTTGGTTGTGGAATAATATAAATTAGTTTCATATAGTTTGGAGCGGATTTAAAACTGAGTAACATACTTTGGATTAGAGATGGATTTGTATGGCTAATTGAAGTTTTTCAAAGAAGTGTTAATTTGTTAATGGATGAATGGAGACTAAAACAAGCAAAATGCTAATATTAAAGAAAAATTGTGGAGTTGACGACTGTTATTTGATCTGAGCTCCAAGGCTGAGAAAGAATGCCTCACAGTTATTACTCATAGACTACCGTATTTATTGCTCTTGTAGTTCACGATTCAGTTAATTGCTTCTGCTCCTCTATTCTGTTTTCTTTTATTTTCGTAAGTTCAAAATCTGTTATCTTTAACGAATCTTTTGTATAGAATACAGTTATTCTAAGTTTATGCCGACGAAAGCCCCGCTAATTGTTTCTGTTTTTTCTTACAGCATCATTTTCAATAATCTTCAACTTTACCCAACATATTATGGTGTTTGCTTAGAAAATGGTTCTAAAGTCTGTATTTATATGTAATTATTAAAAAGAGATATGCTCCAGAAGTAAAGAGAAGTGGATTAATTATGGTTTTAACTACAGGATCGTCAATTTATTTCTAATTTCTAGTATAGATAAATGAAATTTTGTTCATTTAGTTGAGTAAACTAAAATATTTTTGGTTGTCCTCTCCCCCCTCCGAATGATAAATCTCTATACATTGTGACAGCTTTGCAAACTGCAAGTTATTTTGGAGCTACTGTCTGTAGATCTGTAGTATTATATCTGTATGTTGAAGTGGTAATCATCTATAACTTTAAAACAATCTTCCTTGTATATACAAGTGAGTTCATTAAAAGATAATGATCAAAGGAATTTACGTTTTTTTTTTTTTTTTTTTTTTTTGTGTGTGTGTGTGTGTGTGGAGGGGGTGGGACGGTAGTTTTTAAGAACAGCTGTCTTTTCTCGTATTCCTCTTTTTTTACATTGATTAGTTTTAGCACATTGTTTAAATTTATTCTTAAAACATATCTGAATTTTAAGCAGCATTTAAAAATTTCTGAATTGATGAATGTTATGAAATTGACTTTATTGGTGAAATTGCCAAGTATTGAGGATATTTCGGAGATATATTTCTTTTGACTAATTTCATATTTTATAAGCATTTAACAGAGCTCCTTACCACTCATTTCATTTTTTGTAGAAACGTAAAGGCATTATTAAACCTGAAAAATATAAGATATGCATAAACTATTTCTAAATATAAGACTAAATTTAGCATTTCATGAGTTAAAAATTCTTGAGACTTCTTCCAAGTTATTTTTTCCTCTCAAAAGTCGTTCTTTAGAAATCTATCTTATTGTAGTCACTTTATCAGCTGATTTACTTTTCACATTCCATAAAATTGTTTAAATTCAATTTTCTGCATAAAAGCAATACAGTAAATAAGTTGCTTTGCTTATTTTCAAAATTTAAATATTTTATATATTGCCATATTAGGAATTTTAAACCAAAATTCAGATCTTATAGATGCTTAAATTGCAGTAATTGAAGAAATAAAAAGGTTGAATTAACCAAAAATTTATCTCTCATAATTCTACAATGCATTATTTATTGAGACTTACTCTTAATTAATAAGTTGTGTATATATTTAAAAATGCAATTTCTTCGAGTAAAGTGTTCTTAAAAATGTTTACCTTTTCTTTCGGTTTGCTTGAAGATCTTCAGCAGTGACATATCTTCTATTAGACATGTTAATATGACTAACAATCTTAGAGAACTGCTATAAATTAAATGAAAATTAAAAAATTCAGCTTAAATTTGAAATTTATAAGTACTTCAGATACAAAATAGAAGAATTACTAAAACATTTTCCCTTTACATTTAGAAAATTTCTTCAAACTTTGATTTTTACAATTACGAACTTCCAGTTAATTTATTTTCTATTTCTTGCAACTAATATTATTGATGCAGTTAATTATAATGGAAAAATTATTAATGAAAGATGAGACACAAGCTTAATCCAACCTTAATTTTTATATTCAATGATGAACATTGACACAATATTTTTTCAACCAGTTAAAATAAATTTTATAAAGTCCATTTTGTTTAAAATGAAATGATTTTTTTATGCATCTGCTCTGAAATTAATGAAATGTTTATCAGTTGATAAATATTATATAGTCTCATTGTAAAATTTTGAATATTTGAGTTTCCATTACTGAATAGCATTGAATTTAATAGATTTCTCTAGCATTTATAAAAAATATAGCCTATGCTTTTTCGTGTGGATGGGGGGCCCTTTAAATTATTGCAGAATAAAGAAAATATTTCTCGTTTCAGATTATTATTACTAAGAAAACGTTTAGAAGATCCTATATAAAATACAAGACTGCAGAAATATTTTGGTAGCTTTATTTTTCAATTACTCTATAATGATATTGCTATTTGTAGAGGGGGAAGTAGATAAAAGTGGCAGATAAAGCAAATTCTGATTCCACTACAGAATGTTTATGCTAAATGTAAAATAGATTTTCAATATCTTCCGGATTTATTGAAAAAGTTCCTACAGTTTTAATTACCGAAGGAATACGTTGTATGATTAAACTAAAAATGCTTATGTTTATGCTTTTTGCAATTATGTTTGGAAAACATAAGCAAGATAGTAAATATTCACTCATTTATTTTTCCTGCTTTCAATAAGACACAGTATTTCTTATACAAAGATAAGCAGCACTGGAGTACAAAATATTACAATATGTCTCTACATTATGTAAATAAGTATTTGATAAATTTTTTTCAGACAATTTTTTAAAAAATATGTAGGAGTTTTCAAAATGAGAAACAAAGTTGCATGTTCGAAAACATTAATTATTTCATATATATCTGAAATCAGATCTTAAATATCTCAAAATTTATTCGATTACATATGTTAATAATCATATGAAAAGTTCTGTATGTTCACATCAAATAAACGTTTTAGAAACCACAGCTTTCCAATTTAATTTTATCTTAAAACTACGAAAAGAAAATCTAATATTAACTAGTTTATACGAAGCATATAATAAAACGTTATTTAGATCTGAATAATTAAAAATTGCAAGAAAACATGATTTCATATAACATTTTTAAAGCATACATTCACATACATTTTTTTTCTCCTTTTTCACTTTCATGTATATAACGAAATTTTAATCTGATACAAACATTTAAACAATAATTTTTCTACTATACATGATGTATATGATTTATTTTTTTAACAATACATTTGAGAAAACCAGTGATTAAGATCTTTTAAAAATAGCAGATTGTAAACTTGCACAAATGGCATTTGATATCAATGTGGCACTAAAATAATTTCTTTCCTGGTCTGTATCATAACATGCCATTGATGTAGTAAGAGCAATTGTGCAAGCGAAGTCCTTTATTTCTTCATTCGGATGAAAAAATAATAGAGCATTTTTGTACAATCTTTCTAATACTCCTTTATTAATGGTACTGCATTTCATTGTATCAACAACGGCTTGGGCTATTGAAGCAGTAAATTTACTAGAGATTTCTTCTGGTGTGTATGATTTGATGGTGAATTTAAAAATCCGTGCAGATATTAGATTATAATAAATTGCAGATAGATATTTATCTCCTGGTGAAAATGTTCCATTTTCTGCAAGACGTTCACATATGAATTCAGAATTTTTCATTGATCTTGTTTTAGCAAAATCAGAAATGGAGAGTATATTATTCTCAATATTTATTTGGCAATAATTAATTTCATTTATTATTCCTGTGATATTCTTTTGTGATAAAGTCAATGAGGGCACGATGAACGTGTTGTTTATTATTGCTTTTTCAATTACTCTTCTAAAATCTTCACTGAAATCTTCTTGAGAAAACGAATCAATAGTTTTTAAAATAGTTGCATTTGTCATACAAAGTAGTACAGTTGAGACTAGTGCTTGGATATTAAGTGTTTCACATTTATTATTGCTCATTCTTAAATCTTGAATTAGCCTTTTCGTCAATGAAAGCTGTTTAAACATGCCAGGTTTATAAAAGCCTGTTATAGCTTCGGATAGTCGTTCAGCTAATAAAGAAAGTTGGCTTGGGCTGCAATTACACAAATGAAATTTTTTTAAGATCATTGATGAGAGTAAAGAGCGATACAAAAATTTCTGAAATACAGTGCTATCCATTTGATTCCGTATTTCATTTGTATAATTCATGACATTTTTATGCAACTTAAAATTGTTGTTATGAAAAGACATCGCTGAAATTCTATCGCATAGAATTTTACTAGACAATGCTGTTTCATAAATTAATCTACTAAATTCTACTTCTTGATTCGTGCAGAATTCTTCAGCAGTAATACTAGAAGTTGCATAAAGAAAAGCATTCAGTTTAGTTTTCATTGAAAAAGAGCGCAATGTATCTTTTAGCGTGTCTATTAAGAGCGACATTTTCCTATCGTCAATACCTGTCAGTTCTGCAATAAATTTTGCAACGTCATTTATAAAATTTGTACTCCTTGAATCGATACTTTTTGAATGAATGGAAAAGACATTTTTGCAGCTTGAAAATGACAATAAGTTGTACTGAAATATCTCTCTAAATACCAAATAACATTTATATTTTTTATCTTCAGGTAAAGTTCGTAAATCAGTCCCTTTTACAAAATATGAAGCAGAGGAATTCTTTATGTGCTTCATCAGTGCTTTTACAATACCAGAACGCAAACTGTTGCTTACAACAGCAGCATCTGCTACTAAGCGATTTGAAACTAAGAATTTTTCTTCATTCAAATATGTTGTTGTTGCAAATGACATTTCTCTTATGTAAGATTCTAGAGATTTTGCCTCTACAGAACTCATTATCCTTTCATATTCAGCCATTAAGGATTGTATCTTTAATTCTTGCATATTAACCAACATTGAAATTGCTTTTGACATTTCTTCTGCAAATGAGGCAATTTCAGTGGATGCTCTTGTGTACCTCAGAAGATTAAAAATTTTAGAAGACAACATATTATACTGAAGAGAAGAGTGGAACTTTTCCATCAAAGAATCTCGATTATTCAAAGACACTGCTTTTGCAGAAAATATTGAAAGGTGTGAATACTTTTCTTGTGAAGTTTCCCCTGTGACTCTAGAAATGCCTTTTAATACTGCTGAACAAGCTGATGCTGCCTGAAGAACGACTCTGCTGCTGTCCAGTACATTTTTTTCTTTAAACAAGTGAGTGATGACTCTAGATATGATTTTAGCATCAATCTGAATATTTTTCATTTCTTTTGCCTGCAAAAGTAAGTTTTTGAGAGCCATTTCGAATAATTTTATTTTCTCTTTTGAAATATGTATAAGAGTTTTTATTGATTTTGTAATTTCTGACGCGCACTGCCTTAAATCAGAAATTTTTTTATGATGAATGAAGAAATGTTTGAATATTTTGGAAGATAATAAATTGTGCTCAAAAGATTCTTGAAATATAATTTCAACTGGTGGTTTTGAATTTACTGTGGTAGTATTCTTCAAGATTAAACTGGGTTCTACTATAGCTATTAATATTCCCCTAGTAATGGCGTTGCTAACAATGGCTGCTTGTATTACTAAACGTCCATCCATTAAATAATTTTTTTCTTTCAAAAAACTTGTAATGGCTGAGGAAGTGGCCGCCACACGAAGTTTTGAATGATCCTTGATTTTTTCTCTAGTTAGTGCTTCTTTTAGAGACACACTTAGCGAATTTTCTTCCTGATGATTTTCCTTTAAAATACTCATTACCGACTTGGTCATTGCTCTGGCAAAAGCTATGGCTTCGTTTTCTGATATGTTTTCTACAAAATAAGCAAGTGAAGTCTGTGATTGCAAATTATAGAATAAAGACTTTTTAAATGGTTCTAGATAGAAAAACGTTGGCTCCATTTCATTTTCTTTTGAAACGGCAACATTTTTCAAACACTCCATAAAAGCTTTTTCTATACTTCTGGTTAAGACATTACCTATTACTGCTGCTTCAACCATTAGCCTAGAAGTATCGAAAAATTTTCGAACAGTTAGTACCTTAGTAGTAACAAGTGCTATTTTTCGGACCAGTTCGTTTTTGTCTTGTCCCTGAGAAAGTAAAAGTTCATTGTAAGATTTTGCTAACATATGAGCAGCATTAATGTCCATTTTAGAATAGTTTGCTATAGATTCTGCTAATTTAAAAGCAAAGAAACTGGAATTCGAACAGTTCGACTCAAATTTGATAAATTTGTGCACTGCATTAGATGACAATAAATTATAAACTAAGGAATCGATAAAAATTGTTTGAATAGACTTATTTCTTACGCCTTCAGTTAACATAATTTTGGCAGAGTTGAGTTTTTCTAAATATACTTCTTTTGTGTCTATGGAAGAGTGAAAAGATTTATGATTGTTGGAATTTTCATTATGGGAATAATTAGTTTTGTGCATGTAAATATTCCTTCTTACGGCGAAATCTTGTTTTGATGAATGCATGTGAATTTCATTTAGAGGAAGGATATCATTTTTCTCTTCTTTAATATTCAGTCTTTCGATACTTTGTTGAATCCCTTTAATTAAAGCATAACTTGTGAGAGCAGCTTGAGTAACAACTCTGTTTCTTTGGAGAGCTTTTTTTCCTTCGTATAAAGAAGTAATGACTGTTGCAATGAAATGAGCATATAATTTATTGCTTTTCATTGGTCTGATTTCCAAAAACACATCTTTCAAACTTTTTTGAAGGATCCCAATTTCTTCAGGGCTCAAGTGAATTATTGAATTGAGAGATTCTGAAATTTCTCTTGAGCAAACCTTTAAGTCCACGATTTGTCTTTCATCATTGAAGAAGCTATAAAAAGTTTTTGTTGATAGTAGGTTGTGTTCTAAAGATTCTTTGAATACAATTTTCATTGGAATTCCAGATTCTTCTTTACAAGAATTTTCGGGCATCGAATTTATTATTATCGTTGCTCGTAATAATGCCCTTCTTAAAGCGTAAGTGATTATAACTGCTTGAGGTATTATTCTGTCTTTAATAAGATAATTATTTAATTTCAAAAAGCTTGCAACTAAGGAGGAAACTTTTACGGAAAAATTCTCTGACGATATATCTGGTGAATTATTAAATAATGATTCTTTTAACAATTCTCTAAGAAAATGCTGATTTGAGAATTTTCCTTTCCCAGCTAAATTTGTTAGAGATTTTGCCATTTCTTCAGCATAAATTATTGTATAATTTCTGCATGAAGTTATTAGAAAATATTCAAATAACGATTTCAAGTTAGTATGCAAAATTTTACCGAATATCTCTATATCTGGTGCTAGATCAGATATATTTGCTCTTATGGGTGAGATATTTTTCGTCCTTTCCTGGCTGCATTTTAAAGTGCCACTTGTCAAAATAGCTGAGCTCAAAGTCTTGCATGTTAAAGCTGCTTGGGGTATTTCTCTCCCTATTTCTACGAAATTTTGTTTTATCAGCATTTTAGAAGTTGTTGATGCTATTCTTATGGCGCATTCTTCAATATTTGATTTCCCATTCAATGAATTCAAAATGATGCCATAAGTTTCAGTCATTAATTGGATCGATTCCGTTTCCAACGGAAAAATATTTCTTATGGATTCTGCCATCTTGCTCGCATACATTCTTGTTTCAGAGCATTTTGAATTAACGTGAAGATAGTCGCTCAATATGTTTGAAGATAATAAAAAGTGCTTTAATGATTCTTCAAATAACACCCCTGAAGAAAATTTCCTCGATTCATTTGGTATTGCTGGATGATTGATCGGCCTTCTTGCTGGCTTTCCTTTACTTTGTTTCTGAAATGATGGAGTTGAAGTAGGTGTATTTCTTGAGTTCTTATTATGAAGAATTTTCTTTTGAAGCTTTTTCAGGGATGAAAGCCTAAATAGTGCCGAGTTTATCGCATTGGATACATTAACTGAGAGTGGTAGCAATTTTGTTTCCATTAAAATGTTTTTTTGATAAAACAAGCCAGATATTGTTGAAGAAAACACAGAAGCATATGTTCCTGATGTTACGTGTCCCTGAAGTTTATATAAGGAAGTATCAAAAGCCTGAATTAAATCAGTATTCATAGATGTTGAATTAATGATATCATTCATAGAATTTGCTATTGCAAAAGCACACTTGCTTGCTATTGAAAACGTTGTGTAGCGGTTAAATGTTCGTATAAATAGTTTTGAAGACATCAGATTATACATCAAAAGCTTTGTAAAATTTGCTACTAAAGTCTTGTTTTCTTTTTCTTTTGAGATAACTTCTGTTGTAGGAATATTGTACAATATATTTTTAAGCAATGCTTCATCTTTTTCACCGAAGTTATCCCAGAAAAGATGGAAAGATGTAGTTTCGTTGAACGGAATAGAATAGGCTTTGCTCAAGCGATGCCTTGCTGATTGTATTCCTTTACTTATTGCAGCCAAAGTAGCTGATGCTTGAAACACTACTCTGCTTTGAACAAGATATTTTTTTAATACATTGGTTGTATGAACCGAAAACATTTTTGAATAAACTGAACAAGAAGCAGTTTCAAGCTTCTTCAACTCCTTAATGTATAAATAAGTTAAAAGTTTTTCTAGTACAGGTGAAAAAATAGGCATTTTAGAAACACTGTTGGCCATCGCACGTCCATAAATCTGAGCCTGAGTCTGAGAAGTCCATGGATTAAATACTTGACAAAAATGCCGAGAAGATACACAAAAGTTGTAAAGAAAGTTTTCAAAATTCACAGTTGCTTGGTTTGTATCAGCAAGTTTGTATTTCTTCGATGCAATTCGTTCTTTTGACAACAAACAACGAGACAAACCTGAAGATAGTGCATTAAACATATCAAAAGCTCGATACGGAAGTTTCTCAGATTCTGCACATTCTGAAAATTTAAGGATTTGATACATAAAATCTGTGAATATTTTAACATAATCTGTCGTATTTGCCTTCTTTTGAGTTAAAACCACTATTTTTTGATAAAGGTCGATGTACTTCCTTCTGATAAAACAATGTTTCATTACCTTTGATAACTGTCTTGCTAATTGAGGGAAGCATTCAGTTGCAGCTTCTGTCGTTAAATTGGAATTAAATACTTTCGAGAACAATCGCGATGATAATAAACCTGAAAATAAAATTTCATTAAAAAGAAGTTCTTCTGAACCACTGTTTCCACTTTCTTTTTCTTTTCGGCCGAAATTTGCTATTTCAGATTTAAACGAACTTCTCAGTCTTTCAGTTGTATTTAAATTGTGTTTTTCGTCGAATTTCCCAAGAACATAAAGTAAAGCTTTGTTGATGGCAATAGATGCTAGTGCAGCTTGAGCTATCAGTTTGTTTGATCCTAGAAGATCATAGTATAGCAATAAATTGGTTGTAGCTAAAGCCAATTCATTCGCTAATTTCATCGAATCCATTTCATTTCCAATAAAATGAAGAGACTTGTTATATGTTTGAAAACTATGCTGTTCACTAATCGAAGAAAAATCGGGAATATTAATGATATATTTAGATAGAGCCGATGCCAGATTTTTCAGAGAGACTTTCTGCACTTCATTTAGCACATTGGTTTGAAAAGCTTTTGAAGTCCTTAGATTATATAAAAGAAAACGATAAAACAAAACAATTGTTTTCTCATTTTTTGTATTTGCAATTCTCATTGCTTGTTTTTCTTTTTTATTCATTGTTAAAAAGTCTGTTTGCAATGAATTCGAAGTTAAAGACAAAAGTTCTTGATTTGCAAGAAGACGTTTGAGTATTTCAAGCGAATCAATGTCAGCAGAAGAGATAGAATTATTATTAAGTATGGAAAGAGTGTGGACAGAATTTGGCTTATTGTCAATGCTGAACCTTTCAGAATATGGATCAATTTGTTCCATTTCTTCCGGAATATTATTGTGAATGAAATGACTGTTGAAAGCTGAGTGATTTTCAATTTCAAAATTTTCTTTCCTTCTAAGTCTGGATATGCATTTCATGACTGCATTCGATAAATTTGTAGCCACGGATACTAATCCATTGGCTTGATAAATACTACTTTTTAGCATCAAGAAAGTTGTTGCATTCGAAAATGAACGTGCAAACTTTTCAACTGTCACATTACTTTTGACGATTTTCAAGGCATCTGTTAACAATTCTTTTTTTGTTTCTATTTCTGTTCTTGAAAACGCCGTGTTGTTAGTCATACAGTTTGTAAAAAAAATTACAGTACTTGAACTGTGTTTACCAAATTTTATCAAAGAAAAGAACTGCTTAAATAATTTTGAAGACACAAAATTATAGTACACTAACTCTGAGATTGTCTTTGAGCAAAATTTGGTAAATTTATCCTCTAATAATTTATTAGCGTTTTTGTTTTTTCTCATTTCTTTTATGGTAAACAACAAGTTGCAACAATCAGGTGGTTCTCCTTGACGAATTTTGTAATTTATTCGATCAGAAAGAGCATTAATAATCACATTTATTACTTTTATAAACGCCTGTTCTTCGTTATTTATAAGAACATTTAAGTCCTCAAATAATTTCACAGTCATTCGTGACAGAGAAAGAGCATATTCGGATGGACAACGAGTTTCTTGATTTCTTATAAGTACATAATAAGGTAAAGTATAAGTAAGATTTTCATTAATTCGTAATTCCGGAACACTAGCTAACGCCGTCGAAAGCAATTCTGCAAGTTGAAAGGATTCATGAAAAGAGACACTCCCATTGAAAGTCTCGTTGAAGGATTTCGAAGAGATAAATTCATATCTCATGATATCGCTTAGTGTAAAACTTTCCATCTGTTTTCCAAACCTTTGAGTTAAATGTATTAAAGTATCATTGTTTAGAATTTTACTTGTCAGACTTATTTGCTTCTCTTCTCTGCTACTGATGTCTCCGGGTAATCCAGAGAGCATGCCCTTAGATATTGCTTCAACAGTTTCTCTCATTTTATCCCAAGGAATAGTTTTGTAGCTTTCAAATACACGGGCTATTTCAAATGCAAAGGCAGCAGCATATTTGCTTGTCGATGGAGTCTGTTTTACAGCATACATTCCTTTAACAAAAGCTACTGACATGGCAGATTCGGGAATGTCCTTGAAGTCCTTTAACAGAGATTCTGCCATCGAAAAAACGTATGCAGCTGCAATTTCTCGAGGTGTTCTACTGCGAAAGGAATTTTTGAAAATTTTAGATGTAAATAGCTTATGACATAAAAGTTCGCCCAAAACTAATATATTACCTTTTTCATGCGCCATTCCAAATTCCAGACAATAATCATCAGCTTTATATCGCGAGCGGCAAGTAAAAAGAATAACGTCTAGTGATACTAGTGAAAGTTTTGAGGTCTCTATTTCGTTTATAATTCCACATGCAGTGAACAAAGAAGTTACTTTCATTATAAGTAAATTTATGTAATCTTCAGTTTTCGGGTATTCGTTAAGAAGCTTCAAATCTCTTTCAAAATCATAATCGAATGAGCTAATTAAGGATTTACTTAAATTTAAATGATTCACTAGAACTTCCGCTATTTCGAAAAAATACAACACTGCTTTGTCTCGTGGAAGGCCTGTATAAAAGATAGATGTGAAATTTGTTGAGTTTTTAAATTGAATCCTCATGGACTTCGAGAATTCGATTTGATTATGCATAGTATCAGATTCTCGTTCAGTCTTAATATGTTTCACTTCCATTCCTCCTTTTTCTTCAAAAATATCTTTCACTAAATTCTGAGAAAAGATGTTTCGTTTAGAGGCGAGAATTTCTACTGGAAGACCTCGAATCATTGCATTTGTAACTAAGTTCGCTTTTTCTGATAAAGAAATTTCTTGCAACATTATTTTCTTAGAAAATAACTTAGCTATTTCTGTTGAAAATGTTTGAGAATATGATTGCAAAGTAGGTTGTGATCCAACTGAATTTAGAGCTGCTTCAAAAGCCAAGGAGAAGTCTGTTTCGTCGATTGCTTGCAGTTCCGAACAACTAGCAAGAGATTTCGCCATAGAAAATGCATATGCAGAGGCAACAGGAAGTGGCAGTCCATCATAAAAGGCTTTTAAAAATTTGTCAGACGATACAAGGTTTTTATGTAGAATACTAGAAAACTTAGCTGATAATATATCAGTGAGATTAGCATCCGCATTGACTTTTGGATGCGATTCCTTATGAAACTCTTTGAGTAAAAAGGTGCCGTTCACTTTATATTTAAAATGATTTAACAATGTATGATTAACTAAACTCATTTCTGTATGAAATTTTTCTTCGCTTTTCATTCCTAAATCTATGTCAGACTTACATAAATTTCTGTTTCCTGACTTAACAGAGTCGCCAGATACGCGTTTTGTGAAATAGCTTGTGATAGAATTAGCTGTTGCTGTTGCTACATCGTTAAGTCTGTTTTTGTCAATTAAAGAAAATTTTTCAGCTATATCAGATATTCTATTTGAAAAAATATCTACAAAATCAAGAGCAGTATGATTTTCTGTTTTGGAAGGAAAGTTTTCTGTTAGAGCACTTATAATACTAGTTTCATTTAAAGCGGACCAAGGAGAGTTTTTGAGCAAAACGCGTGCTATTTCTTGTGCATAAATAATTGCACATGAAGTGCCTATATTATTGTGCATTACTTCTTTAAATACTGAAGATGAAATTAAATTGTAATACAAAAGACTCTTGAAAGAATCCTTTAAAGACATTAAAGATTTAGAATTATTAGCTTTATCTGAGCGCAATGTTTCCTTATTAAAACTATTCGCTTGGGTCGAACTCTTGTTAGAATTCACATTAATATCCAGCAATGAATGGTTTTGCTTAAATTTTTTACTGTAAATAGTTTGTGGAGGAGATGAAGTTACATTATCAATCTGAATTGAAAAGGCTGCGTCTCTTTTATGAAGGTGATTCTTAACTTGGCCATTTTTGCTTGATTCCTCTTTCATCTCTACAGATGGGAAGAGGAGTTTTCTTTCAAATATTGAATTACTACTTGAAGTCACTAAAATTGAGGCATCATTCTCATTTTGAACTGCAGCTTCTCTTTTACGAATATGATGTGGACGATGCCCTTTTGATTCCATTCCCATATTTATCGAGGGAAAGAAGCGTTGTTGTTTAAAATCTGAGTTTTTACTTGAAGTTAAAGACATTTTAGTTCCATTATCAGTTTGTGTCGGAAAATCCACATCTCTTTTATGAAGATTATCTTTGAAGTTATCTTCATTTGGTTTTAGATTATTACACGATCGTACATATTTCAAAACAATATCAACAATGGAAGTAGAAAGAGTAAATATATCATATTTGGAAAGAAGGCCATTGAAATCAAACCAGTAAGCAATTTGTATTGCAAAATTTTGGGCAAACTTTTCTTTACTCCCTGAATATGAACTTATGATTTCTGTAAATATATCAGCTAATGTTAAAATTTCATAGCTATCTAATTTTAAAGGATAAAAAAAACTATATGTAATGACGCAAGAACAAAACTGGGATACATATTTTGAATTATAATAAAGCACGTCGTGGAAAAGTTTGGATAAAAATATAGCATTATAAATTTTTTTAGCAAAAACTAATGAAATTCCATGCCATTTTTTGTGAATAGTTTCGTTGAGAAATATATCAGAATTCTTTGAAATTTCTAATGGCCGATTTAACATTTCAGCGAAATCTACTGAAGTTTTCTTATCTATCTCAAGAGGAAGCTTCAAATTGATAGAATTTTCCTGCTGAAGGTCTATGATTTCTGAATTTTGCTCTTCGTGGGATTGATTTTCAAAATTTTCTCGAAACCTTTGGACAAGAATTCTTGCAAATTTAAAAATTGCTGTGGAAGAATTTAGGCCTTGGAAACTATTCATACCATTTAATGTTTGCATAATATCCAAAACAGTAAATGTCAAAAATATTTCAGGAAATGAACTGCCATCAAATAAAGCTAATGATTTTTTAAACACTGCTAGAAATACATTATCTGGTATATTGAAAGTTTTTGTCAATGAAAATAATGTTAATTTCAAAGCCAACAAAATTCTACCTTTATGTTTGTTAGAATACGCCTCTGAAATTTTGATAAGTTTATGCGTAATGTTAAAAGTAAATTCTAACTGAGACTGAGATAATTCAAAGAAATTCTGATAATTTTCAACAATATTTGCTGAAGTTTTCGCATTGAGTTTTTCATCTGAGCAACCGTGAAAAAAATTATCTGAAAATGCATTTGTGATTCGTTTTGGTAAACTTAAAATCAAAGATCTGAAATTGAGATCCATTTCATTAGCATATTTCCTGATAAATTTTGAAACTGCTTTTGAAAACATACTGGCATAAAATTGCGTTGTATTATTAAATGTAGTAATTTGGTGGTCTTTCACTAAAACATCCGAAATATATGACACGTTAAACAAACTAAGCTCTTTGATACTGGCAACAGATTTAACAAAGCAATCGACAAATCCATTTGCTATATCCGCAGGTATATTAAAACGGAATACTAAATAAAATAATTTTGAAGACTGTAGGTTTTGTTGCAAATTATTCGTAGTATCTCTTATCATCTTAATGATGTTAAAAGAATGTGTTGAATAAACACTGGGAGATATAATGTTATTGTTTATTATTGCTGGCAAGGCTTTCTCAAATTCTTTTCCGATCATGTGACTGTCATATGAACTACCAGATGATTCAACAGAAGCGCCATCTTTTAATAATGAAGTGAATAGTCGGAACAAGCCATAATCGTCATTCACATTATCGCTAGACACCGCATTAGGTTTTGGAGCAACTGCTTCTGGTGCTGTACAATCCATAACGTTTAGCTTTAAAACACTATCGACTGTTTTCTCGACTCTTTTAAACGCTTTTAGAAAGGCTTGAAAAATTTCTGCCTTCGTATAGAATGCTTCATTCCTGACACATTTGGTTTTTTCAAACAGTTTATCGATTGCCAGAAAAGCAAAATTGGTGCTGTAAAGTTGGATTCTATCGTATACAAGCCGTCTCCCATCAGATATTAACTGCAACACAGAACCGATAATTTCTGCGATTTTTGCCTCTTGAAGTGAATCAATTGGCTCATTTAAGATAAACGACATGAATTTACTTCTAAACTCTTCCACTTCTGGATATAATCTTTCGTCGAAAAATAAAGTCCTCGCATCTAATTTTTCAATAGTTAAGACTATAAGAAGTAAGCTTAAGAGCGTGCAATTCTTCATCTCTTTCTTAAATTTATGGTGTATATACAATAATAACTATGAATCGAAAGTACATACAGTTTCAGCAGTCATCCATCCTTTCAAGCATATGATATCGTCAAGCTTTCAAAGCAATCAAAACTGGCCTTGACCTACTGCCTCTCTCATGGATGTTGATCAACGGTGGATAACTGATATTTTGAGCTAGTGTTAACAATCCGTATTGAATATTCCTTAATACGTTTCTTATCGTATGGATGAAATGTTTGAGCAACTGATGACAAAACAATCTGCCTTTTTGAACTGGAAGCAAACAAAGAACTCTATACGAAGTATTGCTGTCGTAATATGCAATGCTTATTTAAGCAGATGTTGCATAAATAATGTAAATCTGAGAAAACTTACCCGCTTTATGTGATAACAATGGGTATTGATACTCATCTGTTTTATATAAGTTATTCTAATAGCTGAAACAAAATAAATACAAAAGCTAAGAGTAGTTGTATTTCTAACCAGAAAACACTGCTAAGTAAATAATTTGTCACAGACTGAAAATATATTTGGCATAAACACAATATTCATGAAATCCTCGAAGAAATTGCCTCTAAACATTTTTGATGACTCATGAAGTTTGACAAAAGATTTATGTCTACCATAATTTATTTTGTAATTTACGTCTTGCATTATCTTTACTCAAAAGTGATATTTCTTACGTACGCTTTTCAACTTTTCCATGAAGATCGGGCGTATTAATACATTTATCACGATTTAATATCACTTCGAGCTTATCATACTGTATTCAGCTGGGATGTAAATCAGATCATAAGAAAGCAAAATAAATATTAAGCATAACGAAGAGTCATGCAGTCCACGTAATCTGGGAGAAATTCGTGTTTACCTTGACAGAAAAAAAAATATGTAACTGCTAGATTAATTTTTTAGAACAAATTTCATCAAATTATAGATTAAGATCTGAAAGTGGGTCTTAAAGATTAATAATGCTGCCGAGAGATCTGACAATTCATTCTGCGGTGGATGAAGTTATTGAATAATAGTAAGAATAAATAATTAAGAAACATCATCTTCATTCACATCATTTTATTGAAATTTATTAAATCAAATTTCTTCTTCATTTATCTTTGATATTTTTTTCCCACCTTTGTTCATTTTATTTTCTTCCGTGATATTTATTTAAGGATTGCACCAGATTGCTAAAGATTGTTTAATTAATTGCTTCTTAAACAATGGTCAGCAAAATATTTGTAGGATAAATACAGAGAAAAAGAATCATCATCAATTTTCCAAAATAATGAAAGATTTGGTTATTCTTTTGTGAAAAAATTCAAATTTTAGAGGAGAAAAAATTTGCAATTTTTTTTTTCTTTGGCAGAAAAAAATTTATTCCATAATTTCTTTATCAATATTTTTTTTCTGAGAAAAAATATGGTTGAGATTTATTTATTCCGTTGATTTATCTTTGTGTGTTAGAAATGATGAAATTTAAAAATATTTTTCTTCTCAAAATCATAGTAAGGCTCTGGGATCTTTGTTCAAAGTTATAACTTTCCAGAAGACAAGTGTATCAGTTTGGTTTCTTAGAATAAAAAGTAATTTTTGTTGAAATATATTGTTAGAAAAAGAATATAATACTTTTCTTTCTTTTTTTTTAATTCTTTAACTGTTTAAAACTTTTAAAAATGTCAACATAATGTGGCAACTAGATTTTATATTCATACAATATTAGTCTCTAAAGATGATATTGGCGCAGCATAGCCATATACGGCCCCTGCGCCAATAAACATAATACAAACAAATAAACTAAAGATGATAAATCGTTTTCTAGATAAGTTGAAGATGAAATAAAAAATAAAGTTTTAAACACAATTGATTCCTAATCTTTTCAATATCCAGTTTATAACGTAGTTATTATTTTAAAAATGCAACAAATTATTAACTATGTCATTGAATGCAAAATACTATTTTATAGATTTGAAATTAATTTTGGATATAGTACCTAATATATGTACTTTGAAAACCCAGCTCCTTAATTTGCACACCAGATTTCTTTTAATGTAATAATTAATGCTGAAAAAAATGTGTAACAATTTTTTATTTAATGTTTTGAGAAACTACCATTTCGGAGACTATGCATCTTGGAAATTTTCCTTAATTTCATAACTACATTCCATCTCTTGATGAACGCCCCAAAATTAATATGATAGCAATAATATACTAAATATTATTTTTCATTAAGCAAAATTAAATAGGGCATAAGTTTTTATTTTTTATTAAATTGTTAAGAAAAATTAAACAAGTCACTATTTTTTATTAAATTGTTAAACAAAATTAAATAGGGCATAAGTGATTATTTTTTTAAATTGTTAAGTAAAATTATATGAGGATAAGCCATTATTTTTTAAAATCTACCATAGTAACGAAAAAAATGTATTCAATCCAAAGAAAAAAAAAAAAAAATTGGGCTCGACATAATGAAACATTTGTTGCTGAATTCCATTGTTTTCTTTTGTTCCTTTTTTTTAAAGGACGAAAAGAACGATGACCACGGGGAAGGGAAATTCCATCTTTCTTTTACACCTGCCGGAAATGAAATATTTACAAATCTGTGCCTGGAATCTAGACAGACGTAAATGCTTTATCAAATATTCATTCATTCATAAATTCATTATTCATATTAACGTTTAAAATTCCCTGCATTATACAAAAGAGAGAACTGAATTATTTTCATGAGAGAAATTATTGCTAAAAATTATTCAATTCTTTTAATTTGCTTCTATTAAAAACGACTCCTCGGGGAAATAAAGATTTCTTGTTCGTTAAAAAAATGCACAATACTTGAATTCGAACAAAATATGTTAATTTTAATTCATTTAAGTTGTGAGCTTCGAAAGATTTATATTTAATTATTTAAACGTTCAGAAAATCTACATACTACATTAAAAAAAAAAATAATTCTGAACATTGAATGATACACAGAAGCTTAATTCCCCTTTCCCGAAAAAGAGAGTGAAAATAAAAACTAAAATAAGTACTAAAACAAAATGTAGCGACAGATTTGGTTCAAAATTTGATAGAAAACCATATTTTAAAATTATAAAAAGGCGTTCCAAATTTTATCTACTTAACTCTTTGCAATTGTAATTATCGAGTTCACTTATACTCAAACAGCGAGATACACAAATTTTCTGTAAATGTATTTTGGTCAAAATGTAATAGAAATCTACAAATAACTCCATAAACCAAATCTCTTTCATCTAGGTTAAAGCATTTTTGAGTTATCGTGTAGACAGATAGATATAAGGCTAAAAATGTGCTTTTCGAGGGGGGGTTGAAACATGGAGATTCGTTAAAATTTCGAGCTCGAATATTTTGATGATTAAAATACTTCTTCAATATTTCGCATGCGAGGAAATAAGTAGTTAGATAAAATTTAGCATATGGTTTTACCGGCAGAATTGAACATTTGTGCCAAGTCTGTTAATGAATTGACTGTTTATTAGCGCGAATTTATCCTTGTATGTGAGAGCAATGATTCAAAAATTAAACAAGTTATAACTGAAAATTGGCACAGAAAATTCAACACAGATCTATAATTTGGAGAAAACTCCAAACTGTAGACACAATCATTCCACAAACGAATGATTTAAAATCCATAATCGGATTTCTTCCTTACGCTATGAACAATTATACGGAGCACTGAATTATGTTATTTACTGCACAATGTCCGTATTGATATACGAGACAAGCGAAAGGTGAAAACTCTCGTTTTTTATACTGCATCATTGAAAAGTCATAACCCAAATGCAACTATGAAATATTATTTGCAGAATAGGATTTGTTTAGTAGAATGAATCCCTTATGAAAACCAAATTTCTGAATTCAGCTACAGAAGTTATTTTAATTTATATAAGATTCTCTAGGGTATCTGAGACATTTAATAGCTCTACGCCATATTTTGCTTTCTGTATTAAGTGCAATGAATAAATTAATTACTACATATTTCTGATTAAAATAAAATTCTATAACTGAAACGGTCATAGAATTCAAATCATAACGGTTAATTAAAGTTTAAAAAAAAACGTAGATCGTCGAAGGATTTTTTTTCCCCGATTGTTTTATTTTTCATTTCCAAGATACCATGGAAATAAATAAAAATAAATATTCATAAATAGTTTGCACGCAATAGAAATTCAAGCCACTGAATGGATTTTCCTCAGATTCTGCTAACAAATATTATGAAGCACAAGGGGAATTTTAGTTAAGGCTTTAGCGATAATTAATGGAATAGTTAATTTTTTAATTAATTAAAATTATATTTCGATAATTAATCGATTCGTAGAAAAATAATTTCAGCTTTAAAATATTACTATTTATGTTTAACAAATATACTACAATATATGTCAAATCATTTTATTTATTTTCTGCCGAATTGTAACTAGCAATATTTAATTAAAATGAAAGACCTTGAAGATAACAGAATTTTGTGTATTATAATATCTTATATAAAAACATTCTTTTCCACTAAAAATTTTGTGGAACATTTTTAAAAAATACCATTATTTACATGCCGTTTGGCGCTTCCATTAAGAGCCAATATTAGACATATTTTTACTAGCTCACATGTATCATTTATATCACGCAGTAATCAATAAATATTTTAGTAACTTTTTCAAATTTTGCACAAAAATATTGAAATATTAGTGAAGCTTTCTGGACAATTAATTAAATAACTAATTTTGTATTAATGAAAGATAATTATAAAACCTTTTTCATCCCGATAATGCAATGTATGTCATTTAGTAAATGAAAACGGAAGAGAAAAAAATGGACGACAATTTGCGTTTCAAATTTAATAGTAACCTGAATACAAAATGGAAAGCGTGGCTTAGGATTTCATTCCTTAACCCTAGAATGCATGACTTTTTTTTTAAATATAAAAAAAAGAGTTTTGAGTAACTGCATATAATTTAGGAAAATATTTAAATTTTTAAAAATTATTCTCTTATTTAAAAAAGTAAATGTGCCAAATGGATGCATTACGAATTAAACAATATTCCAGAAATATAAATCATATTATAACAATTCTGCAATAAAAATAAAAGTCCCTTTTTATCAATATATTTTTTTTTATAATGCAAAAAAAAAAAAAAATTGATAATATTTTTATTGTTAGAACTATTCATACAACAGCCATCTGGTATTTCCCCTAGTTTCCAGTTTAATCTAGTACCAATTTAAATCGACTGCTATTACCAAATATCAGTCTTTACTATAAATGTTTATCAAAAAGCTTTTAAAAAGGATTTCCAGACAGTCATTCTTGCCTTTTGGAACAGTCATGTGAAGCTTATAGATTGAAATAACAATGTGTAACCAAACGGCTATATTATGCATTGTAGGGTTGAAATACTTAATTGTTGACTAAGTCATTAGTATTCTGTTGCAACTTTCAAGGACATCATTTGTATGAATGTAATAAGTGTTTTACATATAAAACCCAAACAAAGGATTAAAATGAAATGAAGCTCTTCCGGTCAGTTACAAAATTCTAATTCAGCCTATAAATATATGAAAATTTTTTCGTGGTATATTTTCCGAACAGAAAATGGATTTTTTCACTGTTCTACTTCTTTTCCTCTCGCTGTGTTCCTTCGCATCACCAAATCATATGCACCAATCTCAGGGTTTATTTGAAAGATACGGTAAGTTAAAATGAATTCCATTTTTCCTCATCTGTAAGTTTATTTTTAATTTATTGCATATTTTACTATAAAAATCAAACCTTTAATTTTTTTATTACTTGGTTTTTTACTGTATCATATGCAAAGTATAGAAGACAGTAATGCAATTATCAAAAGATTCGATTTTCACTTTTTAACAAAACATCGTCTTTTAACTTCCCCCGAGTCCGAAAAGACACTTTTTGAACACTTTTATTTATCTTGCCCTGTTTCATTTTGTAAAAATGGAATTTTATAATTGATTTTTTCCTTCACTTCCTGATGACTATATTTCGAAATTATACTCATATGTATCCTCGATATCAATACACTATTTTATTATTTACAGAACTTAATAATCAGTGAATCAATTTAATTAAATTTTGAACCTATAAAGTGGCGTTACCTGATTGAGAATCTGAGAAAAAAAAATTTATTCTCAAGCCATTTTGTCACATAAATGGATTCACATTCTCCTGATTTCTCCCCCATCTTGATTAATATATTTTATTCAAATACGATTTTCAGTTATTAAGTACCTAAGAAAACATTATGATCCAAACGAATGCTCTTGTCTGAAATTATAATAAGCATTAATAAACAAAGTAATATATATTTTCAAAGTTATATACAAAGCGAGTCAATTTATGGTGACAATCTCCAAAATAATCTATTGTTCTTACTTTTTCTTCTCCAACAGTTGCTTCTGTTATTTTTGTCATGCATCTTGAAAATACTGACAGGTAACTGAGAAAATGTTACTAAACACGATGACAACACTTTTCAGTTCTGTAAAACTTGATCGATGCCGATACAGTTGGCAATTTGTCTTAAACTCATCCCAGAAATGCCCAAATTTATTGAGATTTACGGATTTGGACCACTGGCTTAAACGACGTTAATATTTTGTCATTTTCTTTCAGTCATTCTGAAATAACGAGAACTCTATAGACCAACGCAACGTTCCGGCGGAATGACCAATTTAAACACTTTTGGGATAGGTGGACTAAAAACCGTCCCATCTTTTGCTGGATTTTTATGCCTGGTTGGATATATGTTAAGCCACTTAGAAAAGTTGAAATTACTCCTAGTTTAATAATTTATTTAAAGTTTTTCATTCAATTAGCAATGCTATGCAACAAAGATAAATAATTAAATAAGTTTTTAAAAAATTATACAAATCAAAATGCATCAGTAAGTTGTGTGTGATACTGTGATTAAGGTTGATTCTTCTTGGGATGCAGTAAATTTTTGTCGTTCATAACGGTATGTGTTGTTCTATTATGAATGAATGAATTGCTTTATAATAATAATAATAATAAAACATGTTATTTGATATTTTATACTAATGTTGAAACTGTGAAATAGTGGAATTATACAAGTACTATTCTGTAAAAGAGGATTTAATGAAATGTTATAATTTTTTTTCTAATTTTGAGTAATATTTTAAGTTAAATTATCGAAATGAATGCCCCTCTTTTTTTATAATAAAAATTATTCAGTACAACTAGGTTATTTATTTTCCTTAAAATTGTGTGTCTCAAAGAGTTAAAGGGTAAAACCATCATCATTACAAAGTGAACTCTATTAGCAAAGCCATTTATATATCTGAATGTTAACTTTGCTTCTCCTTTACAGGGATTTTAAACTTGGTCTAATTTAACAGAATATAACAACCAAGAAAACAAATATTTTAGGTGCTTTCACACATTAAACAATAGTAAATTCCTTATTTTCTAAAAAAATCATTGATCGAAGATTTAGATTTAATACTAGTGTTATCTGCTGACTTTAAAATGTGCAGATTAAAGAGTTTATAAGGAATTTTTTTAATAGAAAAAACATACTAGAAGCCGTAAATTTTACCTTTATCACATTGATTACTTGCGTTTAATTGATTAGAAACAATTCATTCATACTGTTTAAGCCAAAATTTGACCCTCTATACTGAGTGTACGAAAGTGGAGATTTGGATATTGTGACATTTTTTCCTTTATTGATGTGGTCGTATTCTTTGTGTTCATATCTTACCACCTTTGGAATCTCAATATAAAGAAATTTCAAGCTTCTGAAGTAGAAAATTAAGGAATTTATCTTCAACTTACAAATTTAATGTTCTGACCAACATTACATTCAGAACAGAGCTGATGGAGAAATGTTTCCAATTATTCTAATGGTTCAAATCAAACTGAAAACTTCTTTTCAGCTTCAGTATTCAGCCGCTGATAATAAGAAAATATTATTTACAGTGATATTTGAATTTCGTCAGATGATTCATTATCTGTTTGATTTCTGAGAAAATATCTTAAACAAGTCAAAAACACATTAATTTCTCCAGTACTCTCTCCCCACAACATCAGAGTCCATAAAATCTCGTTTTTTAAGCTCCAGAATATTTATCAACAAGCAAATTTCTAATATTATACAAGTTTTGACAATTAAGGTGAATGTAAAGGTGATATTAATTTGTTTAAAACTGGAAAGTTGCCATGATAGAAAGGTAATTTTCAGTTTATTCGTCACAGTTTTTATAATCATAATCAAGCAAATATATAATTTTTTTCTTCAGGATAAAAGTATCTCTTTAATTTGTTGCGAAATCATAATGAAAATGAGTTTTAAAAGATGGTAATAAAGATTTACAGTTTAAAGTAAGCGAAAATATCTCCAGTCAATATTTCTTAAATATATATCTTACAGTATGCAGGTTTTTATAGCTCATTAATTAATCACTGTCCCTTTTTTACTTCCATTCAGAGGGGAAGCACATTAAAAAGCCTAGAGCAATATTTCTTACAAGATGCATGTACGGGAGGTGGGGACGTAGCTTATAAAAAACGTTGTCTGGTAAACGGGCATTTTTTCTCTGATAATGGGACCATATAAGCAATGACATTGCAAAACAATATAAGGACCCGAGGCACATCAACAAATGACATAAAATCAAAATGGGAGACAAAAACCATGTTTTCATAAAAATATTTACTGGGAAAGAATAAACGGCTTTTATTTTCTGCAGCTTCTTTTCCAGTAAATTAACTTCATAAAAATAGGATTTCATTCATTTTAGAGGGACATCTTGTCTCAAGAAGTGATGTAATCAACAAAATGCATTAAAAGAATATATCGATTTTGTTAAGCTCTTGAAGATTAATTTTTGCTTGAAACAATGATTAAAAAAGGGGGAAAAAAACCTAAAATAATTTGCTTTGCAGCCCCGTGGAATATGAACATGAACAACTATAGACAAGAAGAAAGACCACCCATCCTTGTAGAACGTTGGGAAGAAGTTCCTCAACTAATGGGAAGAGCAATAATGATGAATGGATCAACAGAATCTACTTCTACAGAACAATTTACTACCATAACAACACTATTCTATGGCTGAAAAAGAGAATATAATGTAATAAACATACTTATTGTTCTTTCTAGACATATTGTAATTAAAAATGATAAGTATAATAAAATTAAGATAATAGGAACAAGCAGATAAAAAGAAAATGTATCATTTTAAAATACACGTAATGTTCATTAGTTCACCAGCTTGCTTCAGGCAACGAAGTAGCGTTTCAATTATTCCACACAATATGACAGACTACATAATCATAGCGTACTGTACAAACAGCAATTTGATTTGTTGCAAAACTGCATGGATTGCTTTTTAAAAATATCTTTACTAATTAGTTCCCTATTTAACACACCAAAAAATTCAAAAAACGCCTGAGGTTGAAGTTGAATTGAATAATTTGAGTTATAATGAAATATTTGTAAAAATGCGAATTACCTACAAACATACACAGAGCCGGATTGAAATATTTTGTAGCACTCGGCTTTGCCCACGATGAAGCAATTCTTTTAACAATTGATCAATTTTAATTCATATTTCAACATATTTTTCAATTAATCTTTGTATTAATTATTCATTTTAGTTTATTTTGTTTTAATAACTTTATAAGCACACATATGTGCAATGATATCTCTTAATTTAAATCTTAATTAATTTCACATTTTTTTAAAATCTTAAATTAGTCCATGTTATTTTGTTCTAAAATTTTCTCTTTCTGATATAAATCCAACTTTTTTTAAATTTAATTATCGCTAACACGCGTACAAAAAATTACCTTCTCTTTGTTTCTCACGCCACGAGCGAAGAGATAAAGATCCCTGACGCTTACCCAGTTGCTTCAAAGTTGATTCACTTCCTAAGTCGACACGTATGAAAGAAATCCCTATTGGAATCTCGCAGTAAAACCCCTAAAAGAAAAATTCTGTCACTATCACTTTCGTCTTCTGGTGTGAACGAAAACACCGTCTTTGTCCTTGCATACAAATTACGTATCCCATGGTAAAATAAACTGAAGTTCATCTAAAAAGTATTTTCCTTTTCGCCCACGAATCTGTCACAATTATGTCACATATACATATATTATTTGCATATGTAATAATCTTGAAAAATTAACCACAATTGTTACTTATTAATTTTTTTACTTACAAATATAAACATTTTATTATTAAAATATGAAATTCGTATATAATATTAAATATATGATTTTATGACTTTTCAAAGGGAATATAAATAATCAACTAAATGAATAATTCAAATAACAAATAATAATATGTTATAAATGAACAAAAAAAAAATATTATAAATGAACAATTAATTAGACTTTATTTAACCATGACTTTAATAATTCAATGTTAACACATATTATATAGACTTAATAATAATTCACAGAATTTACATTTTTTAACAAGTTTATTTATTTGGCAATTAGGTTAAAAACATGTTTTGATCATCTTGCCTTGGCCCACCCAAGCTGGAAACACGTTAATGAACATACAGTAACATTTAGCAAAACTTTTTGAGATGTTGTTCATATACTTCTAAAAAACATAAATCAATTTTCATATCAAGTCACAAGAGACAGAAATAAAATTCGTTGATAAAAAAATTTATTCATCGAAGAATTTTCGGATCAATTCTTCTTAAGCTGTACTCTTTATGTATAATGGGTCTATGTTCGAGATTCTGAAAAGCATCTTTTACCACTGCTATTATAGTTACTTCGACAATAGGGTATGCTTAACTATTTCGCAGTGATTAAAATTCGAACCAGTATTTCTTATCCCTCTAACTCATAAATTATCTTAACTTTTCAAGTATTTATAGGATTGGAAATCAGATTTCTTTGGGATAAAATAATGTGCACAACTATAATTTTTTTTCGTACTATTAACTGCACAAAAATGTGTTCTCATTCATTTGCAACAAAACAAGTTGGGGTTACAAAATCTTTGAAACTTGAGCCAGAATAAGCTAAATGGAATGGCAGCATCTAATGCAACAAATGTATAATAGGAAATTAAAAGTAAAAAAATTACAAATATTGAAACAAAAATATTCGGTTAGTATAGATAAAAAAAAACAAAAACAAAAAAAAAACAATAATCTCCTTTTTTGTATTAATAATTCATCCAGAAACTATATGATACATTTCACAATGTTGACAAGCTATGCGATTGATTGCATGGTACCCCACTAAGCAAATTTAAAAATCTTCTCATTTCGAGATCGAAGGAATCAAAACACATTTAATATATACTAGTTCAGCTTAAGCAGATCTTCTAAAGCTAGAATATGTAGCTCTTTGTTCATAAGATTTCTACCAGGCTGACATAGCTCCAATTTACATGCAATATTAACATGTTGACTTCCGCTCCGAGTTTCTTACAATATAATTCATATTGCCCAGCCGGTCAACGGTAACCCCACGGCAATTAACGTGTTAAGTACATCGTACATCGTATTAGTTATAGAGAAACGAATCTCAATATACAATTTTTCAAACAAACATTCCCCATTTTGAGGCGATGTATGATTACACATACCCTCCAATATTAGTTACCCTGTCATCAGTAGCACCCCATACCAATATAATACATATAATTTAGTATCAATAAATTATTGAAGATTAGATATTGCCAAAGAAATTTAATTAATTAAAACAAATATTTTCAAGCATTATTCAAAATTATTTAATAGACATTTATTATTGATTAAATACATAAAAGATTTTAAAATCATAAATTTTGTTTTAAAAAATTACTCAACATGATTTTGTGCATCAAGGAAATTAATACTGTTAGATATTCACAATATTAAAGTCATTATTGCTCAGTTTAACATCATTGCAAATTCTTATACACATGTTTGTTATGAGGAGCGAATCCAGTGCTTTTGTTTTCATGCTGGAAAAAAATTCATTTGGGTTTTTTCTAAATAGGCTAAAAGTGAGCCATATTTTAAGCAAGGATGTGGAAAAAGGGTATTTTCGGCGGTTTTTAAAAATTTATTTACAGAAAAGTTAAAACATACATTAAGAAACATATTGAATAAAAAACAAATATGAAGTCTTCAGAATATTTTAATTATATAATTTTCAAATAGTAAATTCAAAATTTGAAGTTCCAAAAGCAAGTATGCAATTAGTCAGTTGATCACGACTTTTTTTTGTTTAATTTTTTTCTTTAAAGCATTCTACAATTGTACTCGAACTATTAACACAATAATAATTTTTTACAAATGTCATTATTTTTTTCACTATAAAAACCCTTGAAATGAATTCGAGGAGAGAAACTTCTGAGAAAATACATTGTTTAGTTATCAAGTGGTCTAAAGATAGCAAATCCTGGCGAAAAATTGGTCCACTGATTTGGAAAAGTCATGGTTGCGTCAAAAAAGTACTACAGGAGTATCGTAGAACTGGATGCGTTGCCCATATTCTAGGAAGAAATTTAGAGCATTACTACAAAGAGGAAGATAATACGTTCAGTAAAGAAAAATCCAAACTTAAGTGCCCCTAACTTTGTCTCATCTATTCGAAAAAAGCCTTTAGCTGAAACTACCAGATGTTTTCTTCAAAATACAGGATTTCATGGTCGTACTACACCAATACGAACACCACTCATTAGTTGCGTCAACAGAAGACTCTTTTGCAAAAGAACATATATTAAAGCTGGAATTATTCTGGAATAATATATTTTTTTCTGATGAAAGCAAATTTCTTTCATATGGGAATGATGGGCGATATCAAGTATGGTGGGAAGTTGGAAAAGAACAGGATACAATAAAGAAGGTAAAGTATGAGAGTGGATCCGTTCTTGTTTGGGTTGTATGGTAGCAAATCCATTTACGACATTACGGATAGACTGGTATATCTTGACATTTTGAAGAATAATTTACAAACATGTGTCCATAAATTAGAACTTGGGTCAAACTCATCTTTCTGCAAAACGGTAATAGGAAGTATACTGCGAAGATTGTCACGTTATACTTGGTGTACCATGTAACAGCTACACACGCCACCCCAATCTCTAGACTTAAAAATTTTTACAAAATTTACGGTCTCTGTTGTAGAAATCCTTTCATGAACATGACGTGAAAAGTAAACAAAGACTAAAATAAATAAATAAATAAAAAAAAAGAAGGTGAAAAGTGAGTAAAAATTTCTGTTGAAACAACCAAAAAATTGGTGGAATCCATGCTTAAGCGATTACAAGCTGTGGTCCAAACAAAAAAAGGTTTTACAACTAAATATTAATTTGCTTATTATAACAAAATTAATAAAATTGTAAACTCATTTTCGTAACTTTTGTTTTCGTCTAAATGCTATATTTGTTTATTTTTAGATAAAAAAAAAAAAATTTGTTACATAATTTTTTTCTCTTCACAAATTGGAAGGGGATAAGCCCGAGTATCATTAGTAAAAAAATAAAATTTCCTTAATGGGAAATTTAGTCAGGTTCAGGTATATTGGTTCACGTTCATGTATATACTCAAATTTGGGACCCACTGTATATCTATCCATACTTTTTCACTATATATTAGTTGTTTTCACCTACTTTAAGCAGTAATTACAGAAATTCCGCAGTTGTTGGAAGATATGCTCACATGCAAGAGATTATTAATTTTATTTAGTCCAATGATTAGTTAATGCTGAAAATAAAAATAAATAAATATTGCGGTTGGAAATAGAAAAACTAAGTTTCTGCATCACTTTCATTGAATTTTATATCCATTTAACTGGCCCAAATTATTAAGCTTAAACAGAAATACGTAATACCGATTTCGCATATAAAAAAAAGTTTTTGAGTTAACCTTCAATATAAAAGTAATTTTGAAAACACACCACACTTTATTTACTGCCCATACAGACCCTACTTAACCAAAGAGTATAATCCTCAATATAGATATCACACTGTTATTGAGGGTCGCATTAAGAGATAAATATTGATACTGATTAAGGTTTATGATGCAGAAAGTAATAATTAATATATTAAAGTCCAATTTATTATACAGTCCATTCAACCAGTGGACAGCAGGGTTCAAAATTACAATGTCTGTCGCAAGTAGATCTGGTATTGTTCTGAAACAGGACGCTAATATAATTAAATTAAACTGTTGTTGGAGAGTATGAAAGATAAAAGTTTAATGCCAGTCCCAGATAAGCAATTTCAATTTCAGCATGTTGAAGCTTACACATTTAAAGATACAACAAAAAAGTAAACACAAATAAATCAGCCACAGCTGTTATGTTTTGTGAAACAACAGAGTATTTCACAATATTTTATTTTTCAAAAAAGGTAAATAAAAAATCTTATATACAAGCAATGAAATGCAGTCATAAAGTGAAACTTTTTTCATTTTACCTTCGTCTGCAAGTACGCCTTTATACAAATTCACAGTATATACATGAAAATGCTATTATTTAAACTGATAGCAATTTCTTTTTCTTAAAAAAATTATTACACATATTTTGTTTAGCATAATTTAACACTGCCTTCACGATATGACACAAAACTAATATTAAAGTCACAAATCTGTGAACCAAGAAATTTAGAATTGGAATACGTGCTTGAGAAAGAAATGACAAAAAACGTTCATGGCTTCATCTTATACCTACAGTATCCAGGTTTTCAGCATTTATCATAACATTATAACACTCCTAACCATGAATATTATTTTCTTTCATACCTGCATTACCAGATATCCAACCAATCAACAAGAGAAAAAATTCAGTCTACTTTTGTACATTTTTCTGTGGTAAGAAATATATTTAATATGCTAATCTTGTTGGAAAAGTTGGACACCAGTAAAACAATCAATTGGCTAGTACAGTGTTTCATTATGAAACAGATTAGGAACAAAACTATAATAAATATTTGCTGAACACACTTATGAAACATAAAATATGCCGGCAGGCGTTTATCAAGAAAAAAACAAAACAAAAATAGGTAAGAAGGCAAATAAAAGGTAATGTTGAAAGACCAGTATAACACAGAAAGCAAACAATTCTAGTGAAATTGAAAATGAACGCAGGTTCAAGATCTATATACTTTTTTCAATTACCTAAATTTAAGTTCTTAATATTTAATTGTGATACATTTTAGATATTTGATTTCAGAAACAAACAATTAAAACTACATGACAGTGAAACGAATGTAACGAAGTGAGAATTATAACAAGCTAGTGGGAAAAAAGATATGAACAAAAGATTACACAATAATTTTACTTTACAAGAAACAGATCAACAAACTACAGAAAGATATATGAAAAGTTAAATTTATATTTTAAAATGTACAAAAAAAATCACTACAATAGACTAGCATGAAAAATGCTACGTATCACATACAGTAGCAACATAAAAATACTTCAATGTAACATTTACGTGTTATTTATACATAACTGAAAAGTAAAGGAATTACAATAGTTATACAAGCTAGCTGCTATGAATATCATATTTCAATAAATAACATAAGTATCATATTCACAAACAAAAACCTCATTAAATAATAGTTAAACACTTTTTATTCCTTTATTAACAAAATTTTACGAAGTATATATAAATAATTATTGGTTATGATTATGTCTGAAAATTAATATAAACAAAATCTAGTACAATTGTTTTAATACTCAAAAAGAGAAATTTTTGATAAATAAAAGAATTTTTTTCCTTCACATTCAAATATTTGATATGTCTTATACAGATCAAATCCATTAATGAAACAATGCTCATTTACACAGAAAAATAATGATCAGAATACTGCAAAAAACCTGATTAGTTAATAGAACATTGCTGATAATTCTTAATGACTTGATTAAATCAATGACAAATTTAATAAAAATCTGAAAGTTGTTTTCGGAATAGATTCAAATCTTAACAATAGCCATAGGATAATCCATTTCTTTACAAATACAGAATAATAGAAGAAAGAAAAAAGGAAAAAGACCAAATGTATCTATTGCCTGATATCTTAGTCTATACAGTAACAATTAACAAAATATTATTGCTATAACGAACAAGGATAAAAATGTGTGGCATTCAATGAGAAATAATGGGGAAGGAGAAAAATTTCCACTTGGAAAAATACATTTTTATAACAATTACACTTCTAATAACATTTTAATTACAAAAACTGAAATGAATTTCTCTCATAAATTAACTAATACAAATTTTCAACAGTAAAATTAGCATAGTATTGAGCTTAAATTTATAAAAACAGAAAACAAGAGTCCAAGAAACAAGATATGTATCATAAATCATTGAGATATGTATCTGAAGCTGATGACGATGAGACTGCAGCATAGCTGCAAAAGTCATAAACTCAAACATCAAAACTTCGTAACTTTAGTAATGAAAAGCAAAATAATTAACCTCACATGAAACATTGAAAATATGTTAACAATTTATACATTTATTAAAAGCAACTTTCACCTATGGATAACAAAATTTCAAGGACCAATGTTAATTTTTTATTATAATTTTAAACATGTTTAGAACTTTCTTAGTACACATATATAAATCACAATGTCGGAATAATCGGACATCTTAAATTTAAGAAAACAATTCATTATTATTTAACAAAATTAATAGAGCTATTTTAAGATACACTTGTCTTTACTTCAATCGCCAAAAGTCAATAAAATAAGATGTTACAAAGTGGCATTTACTAGAGGAAACATTTTACAACGGAGAGATAAATGAATCGTCATATATTAATATATAATTCTAAAACTACATTTATTCAAGATAATAAAACAATCTTGATGTAAAAATGCCACAACAGAAAATATTACCACATGACAGAGCCTCAATCTAATTCTGAGTATGAAAAAATTTGACAACATAATTTACATGGTGCCACCACAAATATTGCAAGAAAAATTAATGTGAATATTTTTCCCTCTCTACAACTAACTACTAAACACATGGCGTTTTAATAATTTCAATAACTATTTTTGGCAATGTTCATGAGAAAAAAAAAAAAGAAAAAAAATTACTAACATTCATACAGAAAAAATCTTTGAAAATTTATTCAAAGATAAGCCTGTAAATGCATAGCATTTCTTGTGTATAGAGGTCTCGTAAACAACATGCATACATGATTGTGTGAGAAATAAACCTATGTTTTAATAGCACCATTATTTTATGGATTTTCATAAAGGAGAGTTTAGAGCCAGTTTAAAATTACATTCTATTTTTTAACAACCGATTTTCTAAAATAGTATAAATTCACTTAAAAATTGAAAACTAAAACCAACAATTTAAAGTTTATTTAAAAACACATCATCCAATTTTGTAAATATGCTTTTTAAAAAGTATATTAATCGAAATTTTCCCACTTTATAATTAAAATGACCTAAAGCTTTTCAGCACCAAAAATTTTAATATACGATTCTCTTATCAAATTAAATGTAACATATATAGATCAAATTTTATTAATTTGAAAATAACAACAATAGAAATATGTTTCTTTGTATTCCTCAGAACAAATTCTAGATTTAGTATGTAAACAATTCTTTTTATATATCGTTGTAGTTACAAAGCACCAGATCTTCAATTTAGCTATCCATATTATATTTACTAGAAAATTCCATATTTTTAATGCTTCTAAATATAAAAACCTATTTAAAGAACTGCTTTGTAGTTATTTCAAATGCATTGAAGTTAAATACATGCATATGAAAAAATACAGGAACTAAGTAACATTATCTATAATATTTTCCTTTTTGCAACATTGTTTAGATACAAAAAGTTAGTAAATCAAAAGACGTTCATTTGATAATTTGCTATTTCATCCTCAATCAAAACGATGAAAAAAGCACAAACATTTTAGGTGAAGAAATGGTTATAATATACAGAGATAATGATTCAGTAGATTTGAGTATTACATGTTATATAAAATGAGAAGATTTTATATGTAAATGGCAGAAAACAGATTCGCAATAGAATACAATTCCAGATAAATTGAATTTGATTTAAGAAATGGTACAGTAATGCAATGATTCGAAATCTTTTAGAATGAAAATAACAAAAAGTCTGTAAATTTTTCAAATAACACAAAACATGAGGTAAGAAAATCACAGAGTTCATATGAAAAATAAAACAATTGCATTAATTTAGATGTCAGTTTAACGCTAAGAACACTAGATACTACAATACTTGCTTTGTTTTTTCTCTTGTCCATGAGTCTACTTGTTCAGCTTTGAACATTATCAGAGCGGCAAGGATTTATTCATTTCTGAAATAACAAGGAATGCCCATTCTAAAAAATCACAGCTATAAGCAAATTCACATTTTGTTAAGTCTCAGTAATATCTATGAGTTGAAGTGCATTCCAATTTTAGCAGACCATTTAAATACACCTAAGAAGAATAGCTCACATATTGTAGGCTACATAAATTGGATCTAACTGGTCTGCTAAAAATCCATCTCGTAGATGCATCCTCTGTTTCTCGCCTCTAGAATTGATAGGCACAACTCCCGGATCAACTACTACAACAACACCTACAATAAGCTGGTGTTCTTCCAAAACTACATTTGTGACTAGAGGTACAAGGTCTAATGCTTCATTCTCATTTCCATCCAGTTCCACAACAACAACAAGCAGATTTGTCCAAGTAAACACAGCACTACAAAATTAAAATATTAACATAAGTAAATAATACAGCACACAACTTTCTGAAATTAAAAAAAAAATCTTTAAATATCTATACATAATAATTAAAATCAATAATGTTCTCATATTAGATTAATACCTTTGTTAAGACAATGGTAATAGTCAGTGAATACCAAAAATGACTCACCAAAAATTATTCAAATTCTCCCTTGCAATCTCATTTTTACTATAGTTAATAATTACTACCACCAAAAATTAGCCAGATGTCAAAAACAAACTTTTAATCTACAATTTCTTCCCCTTGGAGAATCAACATGCATAATACAATACTAAAAATTACATACCATTCAGAAACTTTCTTATGACATCTTAAGACGCTGTTTTCTATGTCTATAGGATGATACCTCATTCCTCTAAGCATAATAGTTTCGTCCAAAGAGCCAACAACAAACACAGCATCATGAAGTTCTGGAATGGAGGGGGGAGTGGATATGTGAATAATAACCATCAGATTTACAAAATAAAATTTCAAAAGTAGTTTATTCATATATTTGAAATTACTTTCTTTACTGTAATACATACCACCATCGGCCTGAACACATTCGGTTCTGCGCAAGAAACCTAAATAACCTGTTCTTGCATAGGTCTGTGATGAATCTCCAGTAATCAATCTCACATTAAAATGGTCATTGTGGAGGGAATCGTCTCCATAAATCGTAAAATAGCCACTGGCATTATGAGAGGATTGCACCCAAATCTAAAATACACAAAAGTTAAATTTAATTTAGATGCATATACTTACACAAGAACAAAATATAAAAGAATCCATAAAGGATTTTAAAAATAAATCTAGCAAAAAAAAAAAAAAAAAATTCTTTTACTTGTTAATCCAGTTTTTAAAATACTATATAAAATTCACTTGAGGCATCATATCCATATCCCATTTACAAAAATTTAGCAAATTTTCTCAAAAATGTTATTCAAGTTTACATTTATTATAAATTTGTCTACTGTAAATCAATGAAAATAAAATGTCTTTTTAAAAATATGGCAGAATATTCAATACATATAACAATAAAAGAACTTAAGGCTTCATTACATATAATTCAGTCATCTTTTCCCTGAAAAACGTTTAAAATTAATCGAATTATCATTTTTTTTTGCTCATTTGTACCCAAACGATTTTTATTTCTGAATGCATCAGATGATAATAACACAAAAATATGTAACATAGTCATGGTTCTAGGACGAATTTTTAGACAGGTTAAACATTAGTCTACTTCAGATTATTTTTTTTTATTAGAGTTTGTTTAATCCTCTCTGCAAAAATTATTATTGTTGTTAGTAAAAAAAGTTAAAAATTGAGAACTAAGTAATATAAAAAGCCTATATTTATTTATTCTATCTAGATTAAAGAGTTAATTAATTCCATCCAGGTTACTCAAAATATTTATTCATTATTCATTTTATCCAAATCGTATTGCTAGCTAGGTCTCATAAAACCTTCAACAATCAAAATTAAAAGTAGATCAGGAGGCCAGGAAGAGTTATATTCATATACCTCATCAACTCTTAAAACAAAATTCTGTAACATTTTTAGCACTCGAAGCCAGTAAAAAAATAAAAGAAGTTATATCTACATATGCATCAATCATTTTTACATATGAGGAAAGGGGGAGAAAGAAATATTTCAGATATAATTCTTCATCAAAATGAAGTCAAAGTAATAGATGAGCTATCTTCATTTAAAAAAGAAAAGGGAGGGGGGAGGGGGGGAACATTCACAAATAAAAGGATTATCACCTAAAAAGATTCAAAAGTGATTTTATGAAAAAACAAAATGGAAGAAACATCTTTATTAAAACAATATATTAATACACCTTTTTTTCATTTTCCACAAATCAATTTTAAAGATTATTTCTATACAATTTTTACTCGCATATCTTATACCACAATTGACATTGAGAAAGTTTTAAAAATATTAGTTTCCCATCAACATTGTCTTTAAAATCCCAATTTTAAAAAAACTACAATCTGTTAAGAGTAATTCAAACTAAAAAAACATTTTCTTTCCACAAAAAAAATATAGAAGAATATCAATAATGAAGAGTCTAATGTGGAGGAAGGGCAGGCAGGAAACAACAACAACAACAAAAATCTAGATAGACAAAAATTTCTATAAATGCCCATTTCCTACCCATCCATATAATTAAAACTTTCTTTTTTAAGACAAAAACTCGCTGTTATTTGTATTATCTAACTTCTTGGCACAAGCCTGTACTTTTTAATGTTTGTTATGAATTGCACTATACATTTAAAAAATTTATTATAGAAAAAGAGATACTAAGAATAAAATACTTTACATCCAATAAGATGAATTGCATAATATCCACCTTAACTTCAAGAAACATAAAATTATGGACACATATATATTTTAAACTCTATAGTTTGTAACTGCAAAAAGTAAAATAGTTAAAACGGAAAATTGCCGTTTTACCTATTACTATTTTGCAGTTAGAAGTCGGCACTTAATTAAAAATTGTAATGATACAAAATTAAATTATGGGGAAGAACAACTTTAAAATTCATTTTACATCTAAACTATTCTCAATAAAAATGAAAACTATATAAAGCATTGAATTTATACACTCAACCGAGACTCTTCCTATCACGAAAGTTACGAAATCAATGAATGGCTCAGTAATGATATAAAAGCAATATTTATATCATTAGTTATAATAATTACTTAGAGGAAATATGTTTCCATCATTCAATACTGGAAACATAGTAATATAAAGTAGAATAACATAGTTTTATTTAAAAGAACTGGCAGAAAACGTTAAGTAAATGGCAATTGGGGCTGCAGAATCCAGAGAAATTATTTCCAAATGTTACACTTTTGTTTTTATATTAAATTTCCTTACTTTCCCACTCTGAGAATTCGACCGTTTTAAGTTTACTTTTTCAGTCTGAGAAAGTTCGGTGATCAACAGAAATTGAAAAAAGCAATAAAAACGTAAAAAATAAGTCAAAATAAATCAACAAACAAAAGAAACGCAGGTCCGGAGTATCTGTCCTGCAGCCCATAAGAACCCAAAACGAACATAACAGATTGATTGATTAATCTCAAGATCAACGCGACATTCGCGCCCTTTGAATCTAGTTGCAGAACGGAGCAAACCTGACTTGGAGATCGGCCAAATAATCTCTCTCTGTCCTTCTTTTATCACACCCAAAGTTCATATCTCTCGATTATTTTATTTTCCATCGGCTATTTAAGAGTATTGACTTCGATTCTTATTGCCTCAACAGACACATCTGGTTTGTTAAATGGCTAATAGCTGAAATGATAATACTTCAAAGTAGTTGGCATACTCTTTTATATTTTGAGATTTATTTAAAAACAAGCAAATCATTCTCATAAAAAAATGCTCAGTAAGCTATTAAAGATTTACAATAACATGCACTATCTGATATTTGTCTATGAACCAAAAGGGGTTTTATTTTTCTCACTTGCTTAGCAATTACGTTAACAAGAATTTATGCTAACTGACTGAAAGAATTTAAAAAACTTTTCAACGAATAAACGACTGCAAATATAAACTGAAAATTAAATCCTTTGGTAAAATTTTCCCAAAGTATATTTCCCTTCAATGAACAATAGATTTTGCAATTCGGATACTGAAAATATATTCTTTGAATAATTTTCATAAGTTTGATATCCATATGAGGAAAAAAGGTGGAATTTTCTACCATTGAGAAAGGCATTTACAATTATTTAGACAGTGGAAAAGAAGTCAACCCTGAAAAAGATATTGGCACATTATTGGGAGGTATCCAACATGGATATTTCCCAGTAATGGAGAGAAATAGGACATTAAACGATTGCAGTTAAATGCTATCTTGAATAAAATTTTCATCTAGTTTTCTTATTCGGAACTAAATAATAATAAAATCAACTCACTTCTCCAAGGTGGGAATCTCCACACTGTCCTTTTGTTTCAGGATTGGCAATTACAACTTTAACTCCAGGAAGGAGTTTTCCAGATTCTATTAAGCAAAGACTATGTGGTGCTCCCCTTTCAACTAGAGTAACTCTGTCATTTCGCAAGGCTCTCATGTCTGCATACACTGCTGTGGGATCTGGACTAGAAGCACCCTATCACGCAGTACATAAAATGTTAAGCATAGCATAATTTAATGAAACACAAAGCATGACTGAAAAGTACTTTTTATTTACTTATTATATATTTAAAGGAAGTTTTTGAGAACTCAAATTACCTGATATGAATCTCAAAATTATCCATTGGTTTCTATTAACAATAATTAATGTAACTTATTACAAAGCAAGTAACTTTGATATTATTTTTAAGTTGTTAAAAAATAACTTTTCAATGATGAAACATTTAGAAGGTTTTAATCTTGTTTCTTATTCTATCTCCCTTTTTTCATACTTTAGTTAAAATGGTTATTTTCTGCAGATTTCAAAACTAATTAAAAAAAAATTTCTACAAATGGAAAACTATGGTAACCTTTATGTAAAATTTAAAGAATCTTATTTACATAAACATAAAAAAATGAAAAAACAAAAGAAACATCCTCTCGACATTTAAAGATTAGACTGTTATGGTGCAAGGACCAGAACTGACCATTTTGTTGTGCCAAAACATATGGTATAAATACATTTTTCATAGTATTGAATAAAAAAGTTTTTTTCTTATCTAAGTTTTTTAAAAAAAATTAAGATCTACAGAAGCAATATTGCAAAAACGTAAAATATGACAAAATCTCAAAATTATGACAAGAAATAATGTCACTGAAGTAAAAAAGTATACATGAAAAAAATTGAAGTTTGTGGCATATGAAAAAACAGCAGAGAGCAGAGCACTGCAATGTCAACTTAAGTAAACATGCACTGAGAAGCGTTCAATATGACTTTCAATGTATTAAACAACAAACTATTATTTAGTTATTTCAGGAAAACAAATAGGTTTTTGAAAAAGTTCCCAAAAGTTTAAAAAACTCTAAACTATCTTATTTAACATAAAAGAAACAGAAATTTTAAAAGTAAATATAAGTACAATCAATATATGGATGCTCAGACGCTAATTAAAGTTGTTTTCATTCATATAATCACAAAACCAACTTATGAAAATAGTTTTGCAGTAGGTACATTATCTTAGATAAAAGAGTAAAAAGACATGATGCAGTAGAACAATCAATAAAATATAAGAGAAATAACATTTTTCAACACATTTTAAGTTTTAGCAAAATGACTACAGATGTATTCACTAAAAATTAATTGAATTTCACATAAAAATTAATGTTAAATTATTAAAACATTCTATATGAAACAGACTTTGGAACAATAGAAATTTTAATAATCAGTACTAACCTGGAGACAAATTGCTACATTTACACGGCATCCAAAGCTTGTGCTTACAGCTCTAGGCGATAAACCTAAACCAGAAAACAGCTTTGAAAATGATGTTGTAAGTCCAACTCTTGGCCTTTCTTCAGCTACAACTACACATGTCCTAACGCAACTCAAATTTATTCCTCGCTGCTATAAAAAGAGAGGAGAAAGTGTTACATTCTGAACTACAACACAAACTACATGCAAGTATACATAAATAGTGACGATACCACATTCAAAGGTTGCATTAAGGGGTAAAAAACCAATTTTCCTCCTACATACAAGGAGGGGGGGGGGGACCACCCTTCACAATTTCACAAACATGGATTCCCCGAAATTTACAAGATGATTGTTTATGATATGCACAAATTGTAAGATAACTTCAATTCATTGATGATACAATTCCAAGGAGCAATTCCAAAAGAAATGCAAAATTTTAACAGATTATGCAAGAAGAGGGGGAGTCATGCCTTTATACTACTTAAACAACTCGAAAAGTTTCCGCATTTAGCTACACATGTAACACTGAATACATAATTAATTTCCTCTCAATATATTACCAGACACAAATGCAGAAACAATCGCAATTTTACAGGTCAACAAAAATAATAAATATATAAGCTGTAGACACTTTGCTTTTTCACCTATGTAATTGATATTACATGAAGTTTTTTTATAGTTACTTGAATCAGAATTTTATATTTAAAGGAAAAAGCATATTGTGCAACTATGCACATTCATAATCAGCTAGAGTAGCGACTCTTTTTCTTTATATGTAAATCAGTTATGGGATTAATAATATATATTAAAACTGTTCCCATTTCAAGTGTTAAAACTCTAATTTCATATGAGAGTTTCTGTCATAGTATACAAAATGCTGAATACCATATCATGAAGGAGGGATAATAAAGTAAATGAGATATACTAAGATAGGAAATTGTTTGCAGCATTACAACATTCAATGTGAACAGAAGGATAAGTCACATAAGATTGGTATATCTGGGATTTTAACTGTTATTAGTAAGCTTAAGTAAGACCTTAACTGCCAGATTTTCATAATAATTACACAAGTTTTCAAGAAATATTTATATGGAGTTTTAAATAAAATTATTTTCCAAACTTATTATAGACTGTAAGATTGTTTGCATATAAAAATTATCTAAAATTCAATTTTTTTATTTTTGAAACTTAACCCAATAATAAATTTCTACAGCAAAACATATGCAAATCCCAAAAATAATTCTTAATCTTAAAGCTTTTTATTTCACTAAATTTCAGAGCTGATAGAGGAAATAATTCATCACAATATTTCAGAACATGAATTATTCGTTTTCTTTTAATTAATTTAAATTTGCTTTCAATACGATGTAAAATAAAATGCTAAAAAATGCCTGTAGTGTAAATTTTAAAAAAATGTTAGAGCATAATGATTTACATACCTTTAACTGAGTGATAGATGAACCCAATCCTTTGGTGCAAAGCTCCATAACTCCATAAGAACAGAAAGTATCACGAACTATAAAGAGAAAATTTATTATATAATAGGTTTTACAGGATAAAAGCTCAGGAATATTAAAAAGGAGAGATAGAGACAGGGAGAGCATGGAAGTTCTTTTAAATAAAAATTAAAAAAATAAATTACCTTTATATTGACTAATTGTTGACAGCCAAAGAGCAGGATTTATTTCAACTTCAGAGGGTGGAATTAAAATAGTATGATGACCGGAATACACACTAACAAAAGATTAAGACATTGAAACAAAATATAAGGAACTTTCAAACGTAAATCAATTAAATTTTTTTTTAAAAAATTTTATTTATGGAAGAGTACAGAATTTTCGTTTTCGTACAGAATTTTTTGAGAGGTTGGGGGGAGAGAGATTGACGTTTTGTAATTTCTGAATTATTCTATGGAATTCAAAATTAAACTAAAACACAATACAAAATTTTTACAATTACACAGCTGAACTCTTCACCATTACAAAACTGAATAAACAAAAGTAGAAGTTGAAATTTTAAAGTTAATATAACAGTGACAAAAGAATTTGAAATTATGATATATCCAGATATTCATAATGCACCGATACATATTTGTAAAAAAGATTTTTTCAAAACATGGCAATAATTTCGATTTATCAAGAGCTGATATTAATGATAATAAAAAAAAAAATATGAAAAATACAAAACCGTTTTCAATTTAATATCCTACTTTTAATGAAGAGAAAATAACAAAGAGTTAGTTCTATGTATATTTGGAATCTCCCATAAATCATTTCATAAATTTTAATGCAAATATATTTTAAATTTCATATTCAATAAAAAAATTTCAAATAATAATAATAAAAAAAACTACCAAAAACTACTCAAATATAAATACAAAGAGGAGATAAAATCAATACATAAATGTACTTATTCATCCTTAATAATATAACCAGAGAATTAACTGAATGATCTGACCTTTCTTGTTACTTGCGAAAATTTATAGCACCATAATGGTTAAACAGTGAAATTATATTTAAAAAATATTTTCAACATATCAAAACTACTGTCACCTTTCTACAAAAAAATTCAAATACAGTTAGACATGATATTTATCGGAATTAATTCAATGATTAACTCGGGGAAACAAATATAATGCATTGGGTTGCATGAAATAATTAATATGAAACTGTTTTTCAATATATTTAAATAAAAAAATTTTATTTTGAGTATCATCTGAATTCAGCAGACACAAATAAACATTACCACAGGATAGAGTTTTATTAATCACAATATTCCTTCCAATATTAAAATGTGAACATTCATCACAATCTTGAGATAAAATTTTTTGGTGATTACAATAGTTGCTCTATACTTCGTATACGGGAAAGAAAAAATAAGAGAAAACTTTCAGTTACCAAGAACTAATCCACAATTGAATACATCAAGATTTTCCAAAACTAAAACTGTACATATTTTTAAAAAAATTCTAAATGGAAAATAATTGCGTGCACTTAAAATGGGAGAAAAAAAGGTAAGGAAACAAGATATACGGAACTTAACTGAGAAAAGATCAAGTAAAAAAAAAAAAAAAAACGTGAAATAATTACCTGTTTAAACACCATAAAACAAAGCCTAAACCACAATATGGATCTAGACAAAGTGCTATGTGTCGAGAAGGATATAATTCACAAGCCAATTTCATACTTCTACAAAGAGAAGTTGAAGCAGCATGAGACATCTGAAAAAAAAAAAAAAAAAAAAACGTTAGAATTTGAAATCATTAAAGAGTTAATTCGTGAAACCATGTCGAAAAATTTACCTTAATGCCAGCTAGCATTCCAGTAGTGCTAACACTAAAGTCCAAATAAGCAATCATTTCAGGTGTGGGTGCACGATAAATGCTTGTTAACTTCTTTTTTGGAATGTCATCTGTATCTAATATCAGTGGCCAAGATTTGACATCAACCACATTACCTGCTTCCTAATAAAATTTAAAAAAAATAAAAAATGTTAAGTTATTTCTTAAACGCCAATTAATATGTTAGTAAAAATCCTACATCTTTTGTAATAAAATTCATTAAATATATATAACATTTAAAAAAATAATGCTTAAAGCTAAAGAATTTCTTCCACAAATTTCTGAAGATTTGAAATTAAAGCAATATTTAGTGCATATACATAAATGGAAATTAAATAAAAAAGAAATTTAAAGAGGAACCAAGACTTGCAGATCAGAGAATCAAATAATGCACATGAAGAATCAAATGGCATAGCACTTGCTACAAATCATAACACAAAAATAAAAAAGAAAGAAAATGCAGTTACTTTATAAGTATTAATTATATCACAATAGCAATCAAATACATTACCAGAATCCTATAACTTGCTATTCTGTTCGCGTTTACTATATATGAAGGTAATGTTCAGATTCATAAGACCCAAATTTCAATAACTTCAAGAATCTGTTCTTGTTTTCAGAAAACTACTATGATTGTAATTCAATAAATTTTTTTTTAACAAAATGAATGTGATAAAACTGAAAAGTAATTCAGGTAATATTTAAATATAAAACAAATGTATATAAAATAATAAAAAAAAATGAATTAAAACATTTTTTTAAAATTTTACTTTTTTTAATACTTTCTATTAGAATAGAAATAAAATATATGAATGTTATAAATACATTTTTTAATAATTCTTGCTTAATTTATTTGATTTATTAGTTTCAGGGAAACAAACTTCATTTATTAGCCAACTGTAAATAAGAAATTGATGATAAATCATTTTATCTTTTATCTTATAATCTTTTTACTACATTACACAACTCTCTTATTTCTAGGGTAATGTCTTGAATTTTTATTTGCCCAATTCTATTAAAAACAGAATTTAGTTGGTCTATTTTTTCCATGCATTTGGAATTTACTAATATCCAGAAAATAAATAAGCAAAATTACCAGAAGAGCTACTATAAAATATAATCTTAGCAGCTTGTTTCGCTTTTAGAAATTTATGAATTCAAAAGTTGCTCATCCACAACTCTTTTATTGATGTTATAATCTCATATCATAATTGGTTTTTTTGTACAGTCTATTACTAATTGCTTTATCTTGACACACTCCATTTATTAAAGTTATTTTTTAGCACTTCTTTGGAATGCAATGGATGACAGTTTTATCATTTGCAAAATAAAAACTTACGCTATGCATTTCTTAAACCAACCAAGAAGTTCCCGTTATTTTCTTTCTAACAATGCCAATAATAATAATACCCAGTTTTACAAAGTGGGTCCAATTTATAGGAAGTGAATGAAATTGTAACATGTTCCATTCCAGTGTCTAAGCTTATACATTAGATTACATACAACTCATGTGTCATTATTTTTACCTGATTTTTGATCTGTTCTTTCCCAAAATAAATATGTGGATTTAGTAAAAATTAAATTTCTTAATTTCAAAAATATTTTAATTCGATATTTAGATGCTTTATTTGATATATGCTATTTACCAGTTATGATAAGAATTAATTATTCACCTATTTTAATATAGATATAAAAAAAAAGTTTTGCCAGAATTTCTAGCCATTGTTTCGAAATTTCCTGAAGAGGAGAAAATTTATTTCTATGACTTTATTCTTGATAAAATGATTTATTATCAAAGCAAAAATTTTACCGGAATTCATTTTTATCATAATTAATAATATACAGATTAAAATTTTTTAAGCACAGTTAAACGGAAATATTATCGGCCATAATGACCGTAATGATGCAAATTTAAAGAAAATATATAAACAAAAGAAAATCCTTTTTCGAGAAACAATATTACATTCCCATTAATAAAGTCACGAAATATCTATAAAATAACTTGATTCCACAGTTTTTCATTAACAGTTCAAAACCGTCTGAGATCAAATGAATTTGAACACAAGATCAAGATTAATAAATGAATAATCAGGTTTCGTTTAACTCTATTTTCCCATCATTCTATTCCCAAAATAAAATTCATAAAAACCTCCTGTAAAATTTGAAGAATCTCTTCTCAATTTATCACCTAAATTTACTTCTGTCTGTACAAGATTGTACTTGTTTCCAATTCCAATACAATAAAATCCTTTGACAACTTTCAAAATATAAGCATTATTATGCTCCTACATAAATAGCACAAATATTTAAATAATGAACACATCCATTAAACCATATAAATATATGTTAAGAAGTCTTATGGTAGAAATGTTTTTTCCCTTAACATTACCTATTGTTAAAGGAAAAATTCAAAAACAAAATACGTAAACAAGATTCTCGACATATCCTCAGAAAAAGAAGTTTAATGGAATTAGCTCCGGGCTTCTAGGTGGTCAAGAAACAAACCCCTCACTTCGAATCAACTTATTGCCAAATCAAGTATCTAATGCTTTCCGTACAAGCAAACTGAAGTGAGATGGTGCTCCATCTTGCGGAAAGCAGACAGGGCTTTAATATTAACCAACTGAACGAAAACATAGTCCTCTAACATTTCACAGTAGACATTACCATTCATGGAATTTTCGACAAAAATGAAGAGATCTAAAACTTGGTTATGCATAAGGCCGCACCAAACATTACCGTCCGGTGAGTCATGTTGATATTCCACTAACTCACGAGGCAGCTGATTTGGCACATTTTTCAATTTCGAAAAATGTGTCGTTTCACAGTACCACTTACATGAAAATAAGCCTCATCAGTAAAAATCTCATTAAAAAAAAATTCGTTATTAATATCTACCATGTCTAACATAGTAACAGCAAACTCTAGTCTCTTGGGGTTTTTTTTTCTTCTGTTGGTTTGATTTCGTGTACAAGTTGTACCTTGTACACAGTTAGACGGAGCCTTTTGTTAACCACCCAAAGAACAGTTGATTTTGATATACCCAATTGAAGACTGATCATCACAACGATTTTTTCGGACTTCGTTGACATGAAGTACGAATTCTACTGGCATTCTCTTCAAACACTCTTGGCCTATCAGGCGACTTTTGTTTTAGCACACTTCCCATTTCTTTAAATGCACGTAACCACTGACAAATATTTCTGTCTGTAGGAGCATCACAAGTTCCACTAGACACTCTTGGCCTACTAGGCGACTTTTGTTTTAACACACTTCCTGTTTCTTTAAATGCATGTAGCCAGTGACAAATATTTTTGTCTATAGGAGCATCACAAGTTCCGCTGTATAGTGGTAACATATTCAGTTTCTATAAGCCAGATAACAGCGAACCTTTTGTTGTAGCGTCACCATCACACTGTGCTATGGAATGAGAGTCTGCTATATTGCTCCAAGGTTAATGACTCTCGACGCTAACTAATGTTGAAAAAACCAACTGAAATTGGTGTGAATAAAATTTGATGAGCTACTGATTACTTCAAAATTAACTGACCTGACCAAACTCATACCGTTAACTCGATATGATTTTTTAAAACCACGGAGTTCTTTTATGGACATCCTGTACTATCTTTTCTCATTTACTATTTTAATAAGATTTTTTTAAAAAATTCTTGAATATTTGTTATGCATTTGAATGAGACTTTTCTGTTAAGATATATTTTTCACAGACATATAAATGATGCTTTAATGTATCTTGAATCAACACTAAAAAAATTCTGTAGTTGTTTCAAACATCCCTAGCATAGTTCATCATTTATGTAAGATAATGAGTTTATTTAAACGTTAAAAGTAATAAAAGAGGGAAGAACATCTAAAAGTGAAAATAATTTGAGTTTTTAAAACAGTCTGATAAGACATTTTTCTGATAACATTTTGCAAATATTGCACGATAATTATTTCAATGTGGATCATCTATTTGAATGAATTCTATATTTCATTCACACCTTAAGCAACACATTTTAGTTTTTGTTTTGATTTGCAGATTTTTTTTACATATTTACTTTCCTATTTGATTATATCATATAATATAAAAAAATTAAAACCAAATAAATTTATATATGACTGCAGTTCCCTTTACAATAAATGAAAAGCTAAAAAAAATTTTAATGACCATCAAAAACCAAGTGTTATAAGATAAAAACAAACAAACAATATTGCTTTTATTCAAAGTTTAGCTTTTTAAAAATCAAAACAGTTAAATAATAAAATACATATAAAATTTATTTAAAACTCACAAACACAATATAAATTTAGTTTTCAATAAACGAAGTATTTAAAATGTAAGAAGCCATAAAATCATATTAAACAAAAAAGAAAGAAATACTTTCAGCTTCAAAAATTTAAAATCAAGCTAAATAAAACATATCTTTGAAGCTCTGAGCATAAAAAATTATTTTAGGATAAAATATATTAAAAAAAGCTCATAGAATTTTAGATCAGAAATTTTTTTTTTCGTTGGAGTTTTATATGCTGATTTAAACTAGATGCTTCCTAAAACCAGCAAATCTATTACAAAATTATTAAGGCATATTATTCAATCTGCTTGTCATAGCAATAGATTTAACAATTTATCAATTGAAGAGAATATTTCATCAATCAAATCATCAATCACATCAAAGCCAACAATACAAAAAACATATACTGGTTATCTGAAAAGTAATTTAAGATTCTGGTCAAATTAAACAAAATACTAACTTTGGATTTCAATAATTTAGACACAGGAGCTGTAGAAAGTATCAGAACAGATTTGCTCACATCAACAATCATTCTAACGGTTGGTAAAGTAGTTTGTAAGTTTTGAGGATGCGGTGGTCGAATAGTAACTGGAACAACACCTAAAAATAAAAAAAATTATTTAGAAAAAAAAAAAAAAGATTTTATATACTATTATGCGTAAAATAAAACTAAAATCAAATTCAGACGTACCAACATACAGACAGCCATAAAAGGCACAAATCAAATCCAAGCCAGGTGGATAAATAAGAGCCACATGATCACCAGTGTTAAGTTTTCCTTTTTCCAGTAACAAACATGCTACTCTTTCAGCTCTTTTATGAAGCTGAGAACAAGTCAGAGTTCCAGTTATACCACCCTGAAATTAAAATGAGAAGATTGTAGAAATCATAGAATGCTGTAGACATCTCTGAAATCACCATGCATGAAAATAATTCTTTACTAATTTAACAGCTTTCAGCAGACAAATAAATTTATCCATTAAGGAAAGCTTACCTTAGAATTGAATAATGTAAAAATAACATGGTCAGCAGTAGTTGTGACTCTCCATTTCAGAATTTCAGAGATGAATTGATATTTACGAGCAGTATCACTATCATCGTCTATGACTCCAATATCACGACCTTGAGCAGAAGCCAATCGTACACCTTGCACCATGTTTCCTACCATGACTGAAGCAGGACCAACTTCTAGCCAGAGTACAAATGTAGTTAAAAAGTGACATATACACAAAAAAGCGCAATATAACAAAAATTGAAACTGATAAAAACACACACACCAAAATTGAGAAATACATTCATATTTTCATGACTGTTAATTTCTAATCAAGTACGCATTATTATTAAAAATGAAACTTTTTAAATCAAGTGAACATTTAATATAGAAAGAAACCATTCAGCACTCAAATATATTTAGCAACTAAAGATAATTGCACACATATATTAACTTAAAATACAAGCAAATGTTTTCTTATTCATAATTTCTTTCAAAAACCATTTTAAATACATCGCTTACCGGGATGAATTTCTCTTGGTTTAGGCAGGTTGGTAACACAAGTGTGAGGGCACATAAGAACATTTGCCGGATGTAAACTGCCTTCTAAAAATCTACGTTTTGTTTCCGATAGGTGGATCCCACCAAGAGGTGTCTATAAGTATAAACCAAATTAAATGTAGTCTTAACTGGATCTGAATTTAAAAGAAATAAATAGACTAAATATAAAACATGAAATCAACAATAAGATATATTAATGATGTCTGAATTTTTAATACAAATTCTTCTCAAAAAATGAATACAATTTTTCTCCAGAACAATTTTAAAATGCCGGGCGACCGAATTTATTCAATCAAAAATTAATTTATTTTAATTGAAAGACAACACTTCTCGTAATTAAATTCTATCAGCATTCAATCTTCCTTCCTGAAATTTGATTCTTTAAACTGAATAAATGTAATCAACTTAAAAGTGCTAAATAATATATCTAAAAAATATTTACATTTTTACATTTTAGTTAAAAACAGCAAAATCTATTAGTTATTAAGAATTTTGTTTAGTTTACAACTTAACCATTCAGTTAATAATTAGATACCTATTTACTTCCCCATAATAATAAAACAATCAACAGAGAGTAATTTCTTATCAGCAATATTGGATATAAAAGACGATTATTATTCATTCAAACAGTAATGAGCAAATTGAAAACTCAAACTGTTCAGCTTAGGAAAAAACATCAAACGTAAAAATCAGTCAAATAAATAAAATGAGCATGACTTAAAATAGTTGAATTACAGTTTGTTACATTCTTTGATTTATTTAATTCTCCTGCTTTTGAAAATATGCTATGCATAGAACAATCACAATTCAATCAGGATTTTATAATAAAGTTTTACATGCAATAGTTTTTCTAAATAGCTGATAACAGTTTTAGCTAACATAAACACATATAAATTCTCATGAAGGATGTAAACGTTTAAGTAAAAAAATCATTTACTTTCATATATAAAGTATATCAGAAAATATTCATTACTCACTTTCGGCAGGCAATTTGGTGACACTAATGCCAAACAATATATCCCCACTTGATGTATGCTATCAACAGCCTGAAGAACTCGACTCATCCATTGAAAGCTCTACCAAAAACAAGTAGTAAAATTATTATAATTAAGGCAAAACTATGCAAGAACAAAAATTATTTATTTTGTCAAACAAGCCATAAATAAACAAATTACCTCTTCTTCTGCACAATCAGGTCTTTGCTCGGCAATAACACATATTCGTTCATCTCTTAACACTTTTACAGAAAACACTGCAATCCTACAAAAGTAAACAAAAGATTTCAATTGATAATTTCAGCTCTTTTAATTATTTGAATGAAAGAAAGCAGAATAATACTTTTGTTCAAAGAATGACATATACAATCAAACTACAGATAATTTTAAATATTATAGAAGCAAGTTTTAATACCTCAAGCAATTCACAAATTGAATTCTTGAAAGCCACTTTGAAAAGAAAACCAGCAGGATTGGTCCACCCTTAGCAAAGTTGGCATTTGCTTGACGTATTACTAGTCAAAATAAGATTGCAAATTCGTCTTTTTCAAAGACTTTCAATGGAAGTGTGTAGATTTTTCAAGATAAATTTCTACATCTAGTTACTTCTCAGTGTTCTAAGTATTTAAGATGAGCTTCAGCGAGTGTTAGTACAGAACTGTAATTTACATTCCAGCAAGTATCCCCTTTTTCTGAGAGGATTAGTTTATTTTCTACAAGGTACTGCATTGTATGATTTTGTCATCATTTAATATTTTGTGTCGCTAAATTGATGTCTTTGTTTAAACAATTATGCAAATGGTTTAAATCGTCTAACCATTTTCATATCCATTCATCCTTGCCTTATTAAACTCTCAAAACCAAATACATGGTTTTCAAAATTAAGAAATTCTATATCCTTTTCAAGTAATATTTAAATTAATTTTTTCAAAACGTTGACAAATATTATGCAAAGCCATAAACAGCATTCAATAGTTAAATTCCTCCAAAATGAAAGCAAATCATCGCTACAACTTCTTCTAAAAAACAAGCAGCGAAATTCGATGATAAATATGTGATTTTTATAAATTTTTGATAATGGTCTCCTGGATTATCAAGAATCTATTGCATTATGTCCCAGCTTCAGTTTTAAAAGATTTTTTCCCAAAGGTGGGGGTGGGGGTCTAAATTCAAAAAAATAAATGTCTTATTTGGAATCTGGTGTCTTCATTCTTATAGAAAATTGTGTTAAAAATTTAAAAACTCTGCTGTCAAATGATTAAAATTACGGCAGGTCTAACTCAAGAGTAAAAAGCTTTATTTTCCTTATATTACCAGAAGTAAGGCATAATACACCTTTTCAAAACAGTAAATTTAGATTCAACTTCAATAAAACAAATAAAAATGGAAGTATTTTTAACTGAAATCAACAGGAAATTATGGCTGTAATAGAAAATATTCAAATATTTGAAGTTATAAGTCAAGCTGACAACATAAGATATTTTATTAAACTAAATTACCTTCCGCGATAAATAAATTTCATTGGCTCCACAGCCAACACAGTAGCAATAATGTCATCAGTGTTATGTTTTCGTCCACTCACTTGCATCAGACCATCTCGAGTACCACAGACAAATACAAGACCACCCTAAATGTAAAGCAGAAGACGACATATTAATTTGAGTAAGATAAGAATTAGTGAAAATTATTTTAATGATTAAAAGTCAGGTAAGATTTTAAGTGAATTGCAATGGAGGTTATATTTTTCATCAACCCTAAATCACAAACAATAAAAAAAAATTAAATGCATAAAATTAATTATCTAGCCATATAAACAGATTAATTAATTGTTATCAAAAATAATACTTTCAACTAAATAACATTGATAACAGATATACTTACAGGACCAATAAATCCTAATAACCCAGTTCGTGTCCAATTCTGATCATTAACTGGTGTCCCATCAGGATATAAAGGCTGCATCTACATTTAAATGGGATCAAGAGTAAGTTTTTTTTTTTTTAGTTGGGCGGGGGAGAAGTTTAAAGTGTAGAGAATATTTAATAATCTTACTTTAAATATAGTATTAGTCAATCCTTGCAAACCCCAGTAAGATGATGCTGTTCCATAAGAGCAAACACAAATTTCACCCACTTCATCAGTCTTACAGAGAAAAGGAAGGCCATTCACTGATACTATTGCTGCATATGCTAAAAATAAAATATAAAATAATTTTAAGTAAATATGTTATACATGTAATAACTATGATATATTGTAACAAAAATTCTGGAATATTTAAAATAATATTTCAGCAAAAATACCTCCAGGCATTATCTGGCCACAATCTTGGAGAGTAAGAGATGTTAAACTATTTTCCTGATCTACTCTTATAACACCATAACTTAAAGCTGACATCGAAAGAACACCTCTACCACAAGAGACAGGTCCTAGAATTTGACCTGGCCTAGAATGAAAACAAATTGATTTAATACTAAGCACTAATCAACACTATACAATGTAAGAAAAAATTTTAAATGTGGGAACAAAAAAACATATATGCAGCCTTCAGTATATGATACAGTACTTTTATATTCTAAATACAATAGTAAACATTTTTAAAAAGCTATAAAACAGAATAAAGCTATATGAAAAATCCAGTTTCAAGACAAGTACATAATTAATCACTATTTCCTTACAGCATTGACTGATAGAAAAGAATCATTCACATTTCTAGGCTTATTATTTTTAAAATTTTTAAAAGAACAATTTCGTAAGCATTTAAACAAAAATGCATAAAAAAACCCAACAGTCATATATGTACGAAAAGAAGTTTTTATAAAATTTATTTTTTACTTCTACTCTACTTTCTTTCTTTTTCTTTTCTTTTTTTTTTTTTTTGCAATTCATATACACTTAATGAAATCTTAAAATCTCAACCAAAAGGAGCCACACACATGGAATTAAATCTAATGAAATTAATCGAGTAACTTATAATTTCGATTCTTAAAATATTAAACTAGTATATTTTCATCAATACAAAAGCGTAGGAAATTTCAAAACTTTAGTACTTCAAGAAGTGAGTGAAAATTTGATTACAAAATTCTATCAATACAAAGAAAGAACAAATCAAGTGATAAAGTATGTAGAAACGAAATAAAACAAAAACTACGGTAAAAAATATATTTGAAAACAGATTTATAAAGCATACAATTAGTAATATACACTTTCACAATATAACTCATCAAAAATTAAAACCAAAAGAAAATAAGAAAAATGATTTTCGAAAGCTATTTTAATGTTATTAAGTACGTTTTTATAACTGAAGTGACTTGTGTGCCATCTAGAAGGATTTTTTAGAAAAACTGTAAGACTTTTTTGCCACACCTTTTAAAGCAAGTCTTTGCATAAAAGTAAAAGCATGCAACAACATAAATGGAAAGATAAATCAGAATCCATCAAACCTTCTTATTGATACTGTAAGGCCTTCAGGGGAAGCTGCACAAGGACAAACAGCATCAGGACGTAGACCGCGACTGTGGAATACACTAATAAATTGATCACATGATGATAAGGACCCTAAAATTTAAAAGAATAAATAGCTCAGAAATTTAACCCTTTTTTTTCTTTTTTTCAAACAGCTATATTCAAACATTTAATTCACGAAAATGTAATATTTACATGGATTGGATCCATCTGCTATTAGAAGTAACCTTAATGAATTAAGATTGACATCTTTGTGATCCTTTGTAGCTAACAGACCCCAGTGTAGGTCTCTTGATTTACAAATTGCAACACTTGCTAAAAAAACAACACATATATGTAAATGACAAAATAAAATAAATTCTCAAAATCTTGATAAAAAAAAAGAAAGAAATTAACCCAAATAATCGAAACGTACCTTTGAATTTTGTAATCATTATTAACCAAGATGCCGGATTCACTTTCATTAAAGCATACGGAATGAATATAACATGCATGCCATTGAGAACACTCTGAAATTTCGGAAAAAATGAAATTTCGCTATTCACAACATCGAAGGTATTAGCAAGTATACAAAATACTTTTTTTTTTTGCCTTTGAAAATATAAGAAATTGCATGTAATTTTAACATGAAATGATCATTCTAGCATGAATGATATTACTAAAAAAATTGAAATCTCAGTTAGATATATAACATCAAAGGACAGATATTTTAATTTAGGACCAATTAAATTTATATCATAATTTTTTCCTAGATAAGAGATAACTTTTGTTACTTATTTTTCCAATATTGATCTTATTATTCCACAATGAGAGATAAAATTATCCCATATTCTACCTACACTATAAAGATAATTGCCATTATGGTACTAATTAAAGATTATAAATTACTTTCGGTTTTAAAAAGCAAATATTATTAAATAAGAATGAAAAAATTTTAGAATTTAATAAGAATTGCATCTTTCACTGTAATTAATATTTAAATGAAGAATACCTTTAAATCTCACTAACAACAAAATAATATTTTTCAACATCAAATTTATTTTATAATTACAGACCTTTTAAACAAAATATAGAGCAAATTATTTTATCTCTTACTGTAAGAATACTATGCCACAATCCCACATCTCTTTTGAAATCCAAAACACACACCATAACTTCACCTAGAAAAAATTACAGATTTTTATATACTTAAGATTAAATTAATTTATAAATCACTAATAAAAATCAAACACAATACTTACCTTCAGTATAATTGCAAGCTGCTGTTAATGTTCTGCAATGATTTGCCATAGCCACTCTTGTAACTGCAACACCTTTCATGGCCCCATCTTTATCAACAGTATACTATAAAATTATTTTAACTGTGATGAACTAGAAAATCATTGAACATGACAAAACCACAAACATAGAAAATAAAACATTTATTTTGTTTCAAAAATAATTCACACACACACGTTACCTCTATGTATGCAGGTGTTTCCTCAGTTAACCTAGATGGTGGAGTCCAATCTTTAGGGGGTTTACTGAGATGCTCTGTCACAACCCAATTTAATTTTGGCCATCCTGGAAGAGATAAAAATATTAATACAATTTCTTTCTCCAAATCTGTATGTTTTCTCTGCAATTTCAGCAAAGCAAATGTAACCTATCTAATTCAAAGTTCATTGTGCTTTCATTCATTCTAAGTACAATGCACCCATTTACTGATCCTGTAGAATTACTTTAGCTTCATATTTATTTCAATGAATCATAGTTTTAGAAATAACATACATATTAAAATATTTTATAAGAAAATTTTTAATTCCAGTACCAGAAAAAATACTGAACAATGATATTAATATATATCAATTTGTAATTTATTATACTCATAAAATAAAACCTACCCCTAAAAATATGAATATCACCAGTAGCAGTTTTCGGAAGACCTTTATAACATGCCTCAGATGTAAGTGCGTAACTTACACCACAACTTCCTAACAAAAAGCCTATCTGTTGAGAACCTGCATCCTAAAATTTACAAAAAGAAGTATCAGAAACACTGATGAATAACACAAAAAGAAGAAAAACACATAATCGCAACTATTTGGCCTATTATGGATGAAAGGTAGGCGAAAAAAGCTTGATAGGAAAGTAAGGTTTATAGAATTCCGTCCTATCACCAATCCATGCCATTTTAAACATGCTCTCACTCATATAATCTGGCTTCTTAATACAGTTGGATGCTTAATTTTCTAATGTGAAATTTTGAAGAAATAGTATTTAAACATGTTAATAAAGAAAAATCTTCAAATGTTTATTTAAATGTAGGAAATAAAATCATGTACAGTCAGAATACAATGCTTTTAAAATAAATGAAACCTTGCCATAAAACGATGCGTTACACCTTATAAAAATTTAAATATTTTATTTTTAAGGTATTAATGATTAGTGAAGATCAAAGCTTTGCATGAGAAAGTTAAAACTGACAGTTTTTGGTTCCTGGCAATGTTTCTTCCTTTTAGCCTTAGTTGAGTCTATTGTATATGTGCATATATATAGTAGAGGATTAACAATTGTTTTAATTTGCATTTTCATCAGAATCTATTTTATTTCTACAATTGTAGTTTTAAAAATTGTATTTTATCAAATATAATCACAAAAATTATTAAAGACATAAGAGTCTTTATGCATTAGATATGCTAGTAATAAAATGTTTTTAAATATATAATATATCAAAGATTTTTAAATTTTCAATCAATTTAAACGATTTTATAATAGCTACTAACTGTACAAGATTAAAAATAATATTTACAACATTCTCTAATATAAAGTTAAAAAAAAAATATGAAAACAAAATAACATTCAAGAATAAATCCATAAAATGAATATATTTCATTGGATAAAATTCGATATACTTTCATTCATCAAAAAATGTACGGCTGTTCCAATACAAACAAAATTCTGAAAGCATTGCTTTTAATTTCCACGAAATGTTTTATTCTGATACAAGAAGAGAGAAAGGGGAAACTCACAAATTCAATTTTCTTGCAAATTTTTTAATACAACACTTTTTTTTAGCATTATTAAGAAAAGCACGTATTAACAATATATATATATATATATATATATATATATATATATATATATATATATATATATATATATATATATATATATAAAAACTATTCAATTAAAGAAACCAAACTTTGTTTGATTCTTGAAAAGTTCCATGTCATGATTATTCATTGATATAAGATGTGCTGTATATAAAATGTTGCAAATAATAAGTTGAATGCTTCCATAAATATAATATGTACTTTAAGAATATAATTCACTATTCTTAATTGGACTTACAGTAAATAGCATAAAGCTTTAATGTCAACCATTACTTGGAATCTATTCTTAAACAAAGAGAAATTATGAAACATATAGTTGCTGAATGAAACCGATTAAACAAACTTTTAAATGCCAACAGATACGAATTTTAATTTCCACATTTCCAAGTTCATTTTCAAATACAACTATCCATGAATGTATTTTAAAATTCCAACGAGATTATTTATTTAAAAGTTGCAAGCAAAATAAAAAAAAACTTTACGAATGCTTAGAAAAACGAAGAATCAACCTACCCTTCTAGTAAGTGGTACTTCAATAGGAACAGGTACTACTCCAGCAGTGACACACCCATAAAATGCACACATAAAAGAAAGTGGGTCGCTGTTAGGGTATACCAATGCCACCTGTGGGATGGGAGAAAAAATATTTCAAAAATAATTTTACCTAATAATATTTCAACTAATTTCTAAAAAATTATTTACATATATTGAGATAATTTTCATATAAGATATTGTGACTATGTATATATAAATGTACTATATTCTTCGATTGGACTGATTTAAAAAAAACTTTGCACACTTATTCTTTAGGAGCAAAAAAAAAAAAAAAAAAAATACTGTTAGCCTTTCAAAGTCCAAAAGTTAATAAACTATTCACAATTCATTAGAAATTAAATGAAATTTTGCCACTTTTCTGCATTAAATTCCAAGAAAATCTTTTATTGCTAGCTTAAAACTCAAAATTTTACCTCTTGAGTGATGCTAATTTCTTTTATGTGCTATTTTTTCCTTAGTCATTATTACTTTTTTCAAAATTAATGTAGAAGATTTTGAAATATGGCAAGAGTAAGACTGATTTACTCCAGCATTATTTTTTAAAATGGTTTTTTTTATTGGTTTAATATAGTTATTTACAGATCCCTAAAAAATCTAATTTGCCCTTCATTTTCAAGCGATTACAAATGATCAAAGGCAGTCAATAAAGTAGTGTGGTATAATAAAAGTATCGTGTGTATTATATCTCAAATAAAATTAGTTTTTTACATTAAAAATATTGCATATGAACAAATCTGTATTCCAAGCAACAAGGGGCATATTAACTAGTTCATGACAAGCTCATCAATAAATTATATTTCAACTCAGTTATATCTCAGTAAAGAAACAGGGTTGATAATAGCTTTTAAAAACAGAAAATTATTAACTATTGCAACATCTTTTCCTTAAAACTAGATTTAATACTGAGTAGCAAGCTAGAGGGAAAGAGAGAGAGAGAGACAAAGGATGAAGGAAGAAAAGACTTACTCGATCACCAGGTTTGATTCCAACTTCTCCTTTTTGGCCAACTTTATTTAACAGGTTGTAGCCTATTTTTTGAGATCTGCTTAATAATTTACCTAATAAATGAAAAAAATTGTGGACATACATATTAAAATAAAAGTAGGGTATATTTTATTATTTCAGACACTCATTAAACATTCAAGCTTAGACTTCATTTGGCAGCTTATATATGTGGCAACTTTAAAAAGATATTAATATTAAGAATTAATCAAATAGTATCTTTGAAAAATATATCCGTTAGATCTCAATGGAAAACAGGAGCTGTAGATCATACTTTTAACCATAACTGAGACATACAAAATAAAACACAGAAAGTATAAATTGTCAACATTATAACCATAACTTATAGCTACACAAAAAGTTGACACAAAATTAGAAATAGAATAACTCCTCATAGGATTTTTTTTTAATTATATGAACACAGATTTCACAATAATAAAAACACCTGGTTTGATGGTTATGATCACAAATGGTAAATCATTATTTTTTTACAAAACAATTTTTAATTACCTCTCAGAGAGAATGCAATTACAACTGAATACTGGTCTTCAAGCAAATTTTAAACAATAATTAATCCATAACACACATACCATAAGTTAAGGGAGCGCTAATTTTTCCTGTAGTGTCTAGAACAGTTGCAGCAGGTGCTTTAAAAGTCCCTGACCCGTATCTTTTTATAGCTGCTTCACACGTAAGAGGAAGGCCAGATGGAACCTATTTTTTGTAAATTCAAATATTGTAGTTTTGTTGAAACAAAAAGTAATTAGAATCATTCACATAATTTTCAATTATCAAACAAAAAGCAACAAGATATTTCAAGAAATAGATATAAAAATTTGAGAATAAATTATTCTTCCTCTTAAATTTACCACTAAATCAAATATACATAATAATAAGAAATTATAATGTTAAAAAAGAGAGAGTGAACCTGAGCAAATACAAAAAAAACTTACTAATAGCTCTTCGCCTGTAATAGGAGTCATTGTATTTCCCTCTGGTCTAGGGGCATTTGGATCTAACTGCTTAGCTAGATAAATAAAACAATATGAGTACACATTACAAGCTTTTCAAAATAAAATTAAAAAAAAAATTACACTCACTTTCTAAATCAGATTCATCATCTACATAAAATTCTGGCAAGGGTCTTCGTTTAGGCCTCTATAATGAAATAATAAAAGTTTAAAGATCTACAACAGGAAACCACAGTTACAAAAGACAATAGACATGAGATAACATAATAAACAAAAAATATGTGAAGTGATAAAGTACTTAAATATTCATTTAATGGGAGAGAAAATCATACACTAATATTTTTGGATTATTTAATTATCTAATTATTTAAAATAAATTTTAGAACGCTAATACAAAATTTGATGAGTAATCATACTAATATGATAAATTATTGAAAGCCATGACATAATTAATCATTTCAGCAAACAAAAGATATTTTTTATACGAAAAATTTTTTTTTCAAGCTAAATAAAAAATGTTTTATTGGTGAAATATGAACAAGATTGAAATGAGTGACACACCAGATTTAATTAGAGAATAAAATAGCTGAGAGCAGCAATAAACTCATATAACTTAAGGAAACAGACAATAATTATCATTTGATTTAAGTTTTTAAGATAATTAAACTATAACTTTTATTAATAATTACTTTTCCTGGTAAATCAAAGTTAAGAGCTTTTACTCATTTATCACTATGTACAAGATATTTCATCATATCGGAATATTCTGTTGAACTACTTTGCTTTGCATATTAATTTAAGTAAAATGGGCATGCAATAGATATCTGCCGAATATGACCTTTTTGATAGATAAAATATCTAAAATAAATACTATTTTTATTTCTCCTTTCTGGAGCTAGCATCTAATTTGCAAAATGTGGACAATGTGTTAAAAAGAAAGATCATCACTTCTGTATATATGAAATGTTCGGTTTTGAAATAACTTTTTTCTAGCACAAAAATTCAAGATTTTTAACTGAAATTCAATGACTAGAAAACACACTAATAGTTTTTCAATAACTGAACATTAATCAACAGACATAAATATGCAAATCAATATAATATTATATTATATATATACATATATGCAATTCTTTGCTAAATTTTTAAAAAATAGAACACATTATGAAAAATCCAACAACTATTAATTAAAAAATTCAAACTGTAAACACACCTTAAGAGTATTTAAAAGCTGTTGAATTTTGGCAGAAACTTTCCATTTTCCCGTACCTATAAAACAAATTATTATTTTTCATTTGGCAGAAAAATGATTATTACTTTCTAAGCTTTACAATGTTAAAACTGACCGGTATCATAACTGAGTCCTGTGGACGAATGGTGAGTAATACGAACTGAAGTCATATGGGCTTGATTATAACGATTAACATGATCAGCAGATGTCCATCTAGTGACTTCTGCAGAAGTATTTGTAACATCTGGTTGAACACTTAAACCTGAAATAAAAAAATTAAACAATTATATACAAATAAATTTTTAAACTTACTTTTTTTAGTATAGTAAGAAGAAGAACTCTGAATATAAGATTAATTTAGAAGGTTAAAGTTGGAAATATATTATAATGTTCGGTGATCATACTTGGAGTGAGATTCTGCATAACATCAGCAAGGTTTGTCATAGGACTAGCACAACTAGTGTGAACCCAATAATCATCTACTCTGTTAGGTCTTCCATTGTACCATTGTTGAGGAGAGGGAGTTTCGCGAGTAGATGATGTACTTGAAGTATCGGACTGAGATGTGGTAGCTTGGTGAATATTATGGGTAGGCAGATGTTCTTGCTCAGGGGTACTTCCTTCATTAACAGCACTATCATCATCAGATGAGGAATCTGTATTTTAACATTAAAACATAAAAAAAGTTACGATAAAATCACAATATGAATCCAAAATATAGATTAAATTGCTTTTTTATTAAATCAATTTAATATAGAGGCAATTAAATAATTCAGAATTATTAGAAAGAATATTTACAACTGCACATTTCATATGTATTTTAACTGCATTACAAATTCAAAAAGTTGGCTACTGTAAATAAATTTATTTTGCAAGAAGAAAGAGTAAAAAAAGGCAAATGGAACTCGTTCAACATATATATAAATACAAAAACATTTTTTTTTAAATTAGTTTTTTCTTATAAATGTCTATAACATGAGATAACTATATAAATGCAAATGGAACTAAGATAATTTCACTGGATTTTCATTTGAATTCTTCATAGAGTAGTAAGATTTCTAACAAATCTAAATATATTTTCTTGACTTCTTTAGTGAAAATTTTCATTTCAAATTATAATGAATTTATTACAGAATTATTGAACAAGAAATATCAGATATATTAATTTTCAGTCAAAAGGACAAAGTCAAATGGTTTTCATTAATTTAATTTTAATCTTAAGTAACTGTCATCCTCCTCCTTATCTATAAGTGATTTTCTAATTAACAGATGTTAATTAAAGCTTATGCTGAATTTTCATTATTAAGACTATGCAAAGCAAATTAGGGACAATTCTTTGAAAAAGACATGCACAGACAAATTAATAAGGTATATTACAAAATCTTATATAGTTAACTAAGTAAAAGTTTAAAATACTAAGCATAAAAAATGATAAATATCCTTATTTATGAATTAAATTAAACAATGATTTTTTCCCAATTAATCTTCAGCAATAATTCAAAAGCAAATTATAGTAATCTTAAATTCATAAAGTATTAATTTAGGATAAATACGATACATATTTAATTAAATATCACCTGATGCATGCCGTTCTCTAGAAGGAGAAGTAGCCATAACGGATGTTCTCTTAGATGGCATTGGGACTGACGGTTTTGGCCTATTTTGCATTGCAGCAAGTGCTTGTTGGACAGCTTCTTGACGAACCTCTATTTAATTTTAAAATACAAAGGATATTAGTAACTTACATATTTATTAAAAACATATTTCAATTCGTAGAAACATATGTTTTCTAAACAATGTATATTTATTTCAAGTAGTATTATATTTGAACAACATCAAATCATGTATAGCAATATAAATATTTTATTTATTTTCTAAAATTTGTGCACATTTTCATACTCAAAAAGGATTGTAAATTTAAAATAAATTTCTTTAAGAAGATGCAAAAGATACATCACAAAGGTAATATCTAGTTCTGTGAAACTTATTTTCTGTTTTCATTTAAAGAGAATAAAATGAAAAAAATATTAATTTTTTTCACATTATTTTAATCATATAATCAAGTGTTATAAAGACTGTCATAAAATGATTTAACAACTTTGTTTCAAATTTCCTTATTTATATTGTAAACATTTATTGAGTTATGTCTTAAAAATTTAAAACTAATTTATTTAATAACCCATAAACCAATTATTTTATAACCCTCAGCAGCACAACTATTGATTAAATAATTTACGACAGTGATTTCAAAATATTGTAATAATTTCATAAAATACCACTGTAAAGTTGATAATACTGTCTTGATATACACAATATGTCATAACCTAATGTTCTAGAAGAATATATGGAATTAGTTACTCATTTAAAAGAGAGAAAAAATAGAAATTTCAAGCTTCAGTAGGTTTCCAAGTGCCTAATATTGTTTACATGCTTGAAAGAATTAAATTTTCAAGTATTTTATTAAAAAAAAAAATGTTTATAGTTTTAACTGCTAACTTTATTTGATAAAATAATTAATTCAGTATGAATACAAAATAATAAGTAATAATTTTTTTTCTATTTCAGATATATTTTCAATATGAATTTATGTGCCATCAATATTTCTAGAGATGATGAGTAAATTAGTAACTAATTTATTTCAGTTGATCATCAGAATATTCTACTATATTATTCACAATTTCTACATGTATTTATTTAATCTACGCAATTGGCTACGGTAGTCAAATAGAATATATCTATAATGTAAGATTAAAAGAAAGATATCTCTACCTGAATGATATCGACTTTCATTTCGTGTAAGTCTTCGCTGAGCTCTTTTCTTGGCTCTTGTAGAAGGACTCGCAGCACCTTTTAAAAAATTAGGGTTAAAAACTATTTGAAAAAATAATAAATAATAAACCCTAGGTGAAATTAAACCATTGATAGAGCCTAAAATATTTTAGTAAAAGCATTCATTCAACTATTCAAAACAATAGCCACAGAAATAAAACTGCTTTATTATGATGATGCAAAGTTACTGCACAGATTAAGATAAGGAAATTTAATCCCTAAAATAATGAATGCTAGAAATTTAACTGAATACTGAATTATAATATTAATGAATAAATCAGTTGAATCACAACATATCAATAAGAAAAATGCAATATTTACTGATACTAAAATATGAAGAAACAATATAAAGCATTACATTTTGTCATACAGAACAGTAAAGATGTAATAATAGAACACAGACTGTAACAGCATATATTAATAAAAAAAATTCCCATAAAATTAATTTATAACAACAATGCTAAATAAATAAAAACAGCATTAAATTTTAATTTAAAGTAGTTATATAAAATTAATATGGATTTGCACCATATATTTTGATTAAAACATCCAAAGGTTTAAAAAAGTAACCATGCATTTACAAGGCTTGATTGAAAGAAATGAAAAATCAAAACACAATCCAAACAGATAGCTTTCATAGAATGTGGAACTATCTTTTAAACATATCCATTTATGTTCAATGAATGGATACATTTAAGCACTAATATTTCTTGAAGTTCAAAACATTAAGAAAGGATCATAGAGATAATTTCTACAATACAGGTATAAAAAAATATTTTTAAAACTATACTTCATTTCAATAGTTTTTTTATGAGTAAAAAAATGTATTGTTCAAGTCTTTTTATTTCTCTCCCGATTCTAAGTATTGAATTCTATGATGAATACCACATATGTTTAGGTTTATGATCATATATTATATGTTTTGTTTTTAAAAAGTTACTGCAATTTAAAAGTAACATATGTTTTAGTATTTCCCAGAATCGAAATAAATATTGCAATCTTAGCTGAATAATGAAACTAAATTTAAGGCATTTGCAAGTTAATTTAAAAATCCAAAATTAGCAATAATCTATATAATCTTAATCCTGCCATAGTTTAGAAGGATAACATGTGTTACATAAAGAAGAGGGATAGTTGACAGCTTTGGTGCTAGCAGGAGCAAGAGAGTAGGAGGACAGAATAGGTATTTTGGCACTTATTTCTTTATTACTGCAAACTATGGGAGGAAAGACCAGGAATAACACTGTAGTTCAGGCACCATTTAAATTTGTTAGGCAACAAAATATCAGTGAATTAAACATTACATATACCACATACATAAATTTACACTCAGGAAAAGTTTTCATACCTGTGCTACGAGCTGGCATATAAGGAGCCAACAACTTAGCTCTCTTCTTTTCATATCCCTTTTGAGTAATATCACCTAGAAATTAAAAATAAATTAACTAAGAATTCAAAAATTACTTTTGTGAATGCATACAAAAGAGAATACCAATTCCATCACAAAGGAATTTTTTAAAAAAATATCGAAGGTATAGTTATGTATACAGAAAATAAAGATGCAAATGGGATAAAGTTTTCACATTTTTCAATCCATATAAAACCTGGTTTTTATTCAAAAAGATTCATAAAATGAAAATGACTATATAAAAATAATTTAAACTTCATAAATCATACTTTCAAGCTATAACAGCTCCATTTCTCAAAATATATATTATCTATTACATTCAAATTACGAATAACATTAAAAAAAAGTCATTGTTCTTAATATTTCATATTTATAACAGTAACTACTTTTGGAGAATAAATAAATAGGAAATCTTGATTTTTCAATGTAATTTACTAGTTAAAAGAAAATGTAGAAAAAAAAAAAAAAAGTAACCTATCTAAGAATACATAGCTTTAAACAATAATTGCCAAGGTAGAAACCCATTTGCTCAAGAAATTCAAAAAGTAAAATATTCACATATACTTTAAACACTCAGCTTTTGTATAAATAGCTGCTGAAGAATTTCAACTGCTTCTTCTATTTTAACTCCTTTATATTATTTTAAGAAATGTAGAAGATGGGGGTCGAGGGGTAATAAGAGTTATTAGAACTGTTTATCAATTTACTAGCAATAAAAACAATTTATAAAGAAAAAAAATCTAAAAAACACAAAAAATTCAATATTTGTAATATAGGCAAAATTAAAATAATGCTATTATTTTAATTTGTTTATTTTAATGTTTTTTTCATTGTGTAAATTGTTTAATAGGTTATTTAAGAATCCAAATCTTAGATATTTGTATGGAGGGGGCAAATGTTTCATTCAAAAATACTCTAATTCTTGAACAATTTTATCAAGTTTTAAACATAATCAGCTATTTTATCGACTACATTTTTTTTCTCCCAAGCTGAGAATTTTTTATACATTAGAAATTTTAAACTTTTTCAAGATATGTCATCATTTTTTTAAAGACCTATGCAATATTTCACTTAATGTATAGTATATGACAGAAAGAAACACTTAATGCTACCAACTAATCAATATGAATTTTTTACACTATATAAATGTTAAAAACTAAACTTTTGCAGTGTCTATTTCCAGAAACAGAAAACAGAAGAAACTCAATTTCACTGGGATTATTGAATAAAAGCATAAAAAAATGGTTAACGAAGGGGGGAAAAAAACTGTATGTAAAGGTCTTATTTAGATAAACAAAAGAGAGCATAAAGTATAATATATTCTCTGCCAGAAGGGCTCCAAAGTTATATGAAGTTAACAGAAATTCAATTCATAGAAGTTGGACTTATCTGAGGATTATTAATATCAAAATTTTTTTTAATGTATTTGAAAATTAAGCATATTAAAAACATTTGCATATTCGCACAATTTTCCTAACAAAAAAAAAAAAAATGCCCAAAAAGTTTATACACTGCTCACACATGGAAATAACAAAAAGCATTCATATTAGCAAAAAAACTTTCACCATTTGGCTAGATTTGAAAAGTTTAGGTAATCACTCCTTAGAAAATTTATTTTAATTTTCTAAACTAAAATTGAAATATTACATAAGATGAAAAATTGTAAAAAATTCCACCCAAAATAGGATTTATTTTTTCCTCACATTATTGCAAACAATTACACTAACGTATCAAAAAATCTACCAAACAAATTTTCAAACAAATTAACTTGGTATAAGATTTTGGAAATCACGAAAAGACAATTTTCTAGAAGAAGAAATTCATGAACTTAAATCATTTTTAATGCTTAAGAATTGTTTCAATTTCAGACAAAAAGTCTATGGAGAAACGATTTAATCATTAGTATATCCATACAATTGACTAAGCTCTGAAATTACAGAGAATTCATAATTTCCAGAGGACATGAGATTTGATTTAAATTTATGAATTAAAATTACAAAACACAGCAGACAAAGTATGACATTTGGATATTAAAAATAATCAAAAATATCTAAGATGCCAATGAATCTCGTGCTCCAATTTGAAAACAGGAAAACTACATGCGATATAAAGAGTGAGTAAGAGGGAATTGTGTTCCATTACTAATGATTTATTCAATAACTAAGTATATATTCTTGCCCAAAGTATCTTGCCAAACATTCATATTTATGTCATAAAGTAACTACATTATACTACAGAAATATCTATAATGATTGTATTCAATTTCAACTATGATTCCATAGCACTTAAGATCAATAGGCATTTTTAATATTTCACTAATAATTTTAATTTCTTGATGTATTATTTGCATCAAAAATATTATCTAAAATTTGCATTAAAAATATTACCTAAAATTTGCATTAAAATTTTTAGAAGATCAAGAAACCAGTTAGCTATTCTGAAGTGTAACTCCCAATAATTGAAGGGGTATAGTAAAAACAAAGTTTTAAAAAATTACGATATGTAAAATTTAAGTATATTAACTATTATAAAAAGTAATTCCATTTAATTGTGATCTTCCTCAGATTATTGCTTTAACATAAATATACTATGAAATTAACCCCCTCCCCAAATGAAAAACTAAAAATCGAATAAATATCTTCTAAACATAAGTAAATAAACTAATAAAAGCTCATTCCACCATGAAAACTATTACCAAATCTTTCACAAGTTTATGAAAAAATTGTAAAACTATCTCATGATAAAAAAAATAAAGACTATTAAGTAGAAAATACAAATATATTATATTATATATACATATATGAAATCGAAACTGCTTTACTCCTAATATAACAACTCAATTAGTTGATACAGACAAATTCTTTGCACTGAACAGAAGATTACGGCACCTTTTTTAAAATATCAATCATATTTAAATATATCAAAAATCATGGATCAGTACATTACACTTTCAGTTATTTAAACAGTTTAAAGTTTTAATACAAACATTAAATCATCAAAAATGAAATCACCAATTGTAATTATAAATAATATGCATATGATGGCTTGAATTGTCCTACAGAATTAAAGAGATTGAATTTAAGTCAAACTCTTCAATTTTTTATAATTTTTGCATGTATTATCATAAAATATGCTATTTTCATAACCTGCACAGTCAATAAAATTTGAAAATTATTATTTAGGTAGGGTAAGGGGGGAAGAGGGTGATTGAAGAGAAATTCCAGCATTTAAATGATGATTTAATAGAAATTAGTACTTGGATACAATAATGAATTAAAAGAATATCTCTCCCAGGAGATAGTAATCCTAAGAATCTTATTCTGCAAGCAGATAATATGACCATTTTCTATTTGAATGTTAGTTTAATATTCAGTATTAAATGAAATCAATACTTAAACTAAGAAACTATTCTGCAAATCATTTACCAACCAAACAAGAATTTAAACTCCAACAAATTTATCAAATATAAGTCTGATACACAAGAAAATGTTTAGGTGGATGTACCAAAGTAGGTTAAAGTTGAAGAACTTTTAAACCATAATTAGCAAGAGTGACTGAGAAAGCAAGGCCTTCAGTACCATTTCATTTCATATACAAATAGTAAATGTCAAAAAACTTGGTTGGTTTAAGAGCTTCTTATTACAAGTTATATTGAAAGATTATTATTTTATTTCAGATTTCTTTTCCCTCCTCCCTCTAGAAATTAGAAGAAAAACAAAAAACAAAATTTCTATCAGATATTTAATACAGTTAACAACATAAACTTTCATTTTAAAAAAAAGGCACTGTAATTTAATATCCAATTTATAGATATTTAAAATCTATTAACATTTTATTAATTAAGGACATTAAAAAAGTAACTAAAACTACATTTAACATGGTGAAGTAAAAAGTGAAGAAATGCTCTGTACATACGAAGACTTATTGATTTTATTAAATTATTGGTTTTAATAAATAAAGTAAACTTATTGATTTTATTAAAAAAAATTTTTTTAACCCTCCTTACTCTGTAATCTTATAATTACAATTAATAAAATTTAACTTTAAAAATTTCTCATAGGCAATGAATTCTTTCATTTCATGGACGAAAGTTAAAAATTAAGAGACAGAGCAGAGTAAAGGATCTGAACTGACACAGCTTTCACTTATTTATCATTAGTCATTTTCGGCAACTAGTTGTTTCTCTAGGAATAAGGGCTACATTTAAATTCAATTCATTTTCTTGCATAATATTTCCTATTCATGGTACTTTCTGTAAAGTATTTTTAAACATCTAATTGTGATAGATATTTAAGATATGCTATTTTAGCAGCCATACACCTGATTTGTTTATTTTGAACTTAAACTGTACATTGTCAAATGTGGTAACTTTACTTTCTTATTTTTCATATAAAATAAAAAATATTTCATAGAAAATGAAGAATTCCAATATTAAAATTATACAGTGGATTGTACTTATATTATATGTGCATGCCCTGCATGTTATGTAAAGTAGAGCATGCCAATTAAAAAATTACAGAATAATCAATATGGTCTTTCAGCAAATTAAATATATTCTTAAACATCTCCAAGAGCTTGTCCATAAACTCCACAAAATCATTTGATGAAATTAAATACAAATGTACAGATTTATAAAAAACCTACTAAAAATAAGAAAAATGTGCAAATTCTCTATTCTTTAGCTTTTAACAATACAAGAAAAACGTCTGATTAAATTATTGCAAAAACAATAAAAATAATTTAAATTCAATGCCACAAAAAAAGGTATTGTTGGAAATATTGCATTACATTTTTCTTTAAAAAAATCATTAATATTTAAAGAAAACTGCGTGACAGCTAAACTAGTATTTAAAAAAATAAAATTTTAAAATTGTGCATAAAACATTCTTTTCAGTCATTATATTTCTTAAGTTAATGAAAAATGTGAAATTTTACTTAAAATTAAAAAATTCAAGTAAGCATTTCCACCCTTCAAGGTATATTTATACTAAATGTGATAGATCTAGGTCCAATACAGTGCACTAATAGATACACATTGGCTTTTATTATTAGTTGAGATCATAACTCAAAGGCTAAGATTAATTTAGCCTATGGATGGCAAGATTAATCCAACACTACATGATGACTATTTTAAAGAGAATTTAAGGTTTCAATTAAATATTTTTTAAAAATATGCAATTCTTTCTTTTTTATTAAAAAATCTAACTTCAAAGTAGAAATGTAAATAGTGAATTTTTATTCAGTAATTGTTAAATCCTTAAAAACAAAAATTAATTCAAAAGTAGGAAAACTGTATGTGATGCCAGTATGAATTGGTTGCACTGCATTTAGCATAAAAATAAAACATCAAAATTAATGTATATTTCTACATAATTGTGCAAAAAAAAAAAAAAAAAAAAAAATTATTATAAATTAAAATGGAAAGAAAAAGCCATGGTTTCCCAGTCAGCCAATAATTCAGTAAACAGAATCTGGTTCATAACATATATCATAACAGTAAATTAGTCTATGTAATAGCCCTTCAACTTTAGAATAAGGCAAAAATCCAACTTATCTAGAAACTTTTAGATAAACACAGCTTAATAAAAATCTTCTTCTAATTGACTTCAGAAAAAAGATTTTCTTCTTTTTCACAAATATTTTAAAAGAAATATAATTGTCAGTTGGGAAACACTTTGAATTATATAAAAATGCAATTTTTACTTGATTTCAAAAAATATTTAACAGTATTAAATTTTATGAAAGAAATACCTGATAGGTGACAAGAAATATTAAAAGAATTTCAATAATAAAGATAAAATAATCCAATAAAACATACAAATGGAAAAATCAATCTTGAAAGATAAGACATCTGAATTACAAGATAATAAAATAATACTAATCCCTCGTAGATATTTCTAGTGCAATATTTTTTTAATTAAAAACAGTTGTAAATACTTTCTTTTGAACACTAAGGCAACTTTTGCAATGGTAATATACCAAATAAGTGAAAAATGAGTAATTCATAGTTTTTAAACATAGGAACTATATGGCAAAATAGAAAGCTGAGAAAAAAAAAATCTAGCAGAAATGTGTTCTTTTGAAATTGAATTGAAACCTGCTTATGAATCTTAGAAACATTATCATACATTTCAATTACGGATAGAAGCATTTTGCTTACCAGTTACAATTTTTCAGATAACTCTCTCTCCTAATTTTGATTTTATTTTAAAAGGAAGATAATAAATAATAATAGAAAAAAAAATCCTTCAAATATCAGAGAGAGAGAAGCTATGTTACAGCAAAGTGATGATATTGCTGAGCTACTCTTCCACCAAACTAGTAGGTATGGAATCAATTGTCACACTAAAAATTTTAGTTTCAGTGCAAAATACAAAAATAATTTGTCTTTCAGTTATTTGAAAACTTAGCTATTTTCATTTATACTTATTTTCACTGATAAAGTAGTTGGAATTTTTGAACTTATGTTGCAAATTTAAAATTTATATATTTAAAAACAGAAAACCAGCAAGTGAAAAAATGCATTTTTAAAACATTTAATAATACTTTCTACTTACTATGTTATTAATAAACAAAAGACAATGCTGATTTTTAAGTAAATTCATTCAGTTTTACATTAATTATTAATTGGAATTTCATTAGACAATTTGACAATTCCAAAACTAAATTTTATAATTTAGCTAACCTGACATGAGTGTAGCTTATTATATTTTGTTAACATAAATTGCAAGGCTTTTAAATAAATGAATTAATTTCCATATTGAGGGTTAAGGTAGTATTTACAAACTCTATATAATTTATGCTGTGTTCATTATTTCTTAAAAAATTTAGTAGTATTATTCTCCACCACCAACACTATTTTAAACTGTATAACCATCATTCACAGGCAAATGTTAACAGCTAAAGAAATTTCTTGTTCCTGAATAATTATAAAACAAATAAATCAGTATCATTTCAAGGCTCAAATATCTGTTCTGAATAAATAGGCGATTCAGACTGCTCAATATATTTAGCTAAGCTATCAACTTCAGAAAAATTTGTACATTGAATAGGAGGATTAACTGAATATTCATACAAATTACTTTTTGAAATATGTCTATTACTAGTAAAATTGTTATACAGCTATATAAATGCTATAGTTAAAAAATATGCTTATGATACTAATTAAGAAGCAATAAAAACAAATAAATATCAAACAGCTATAAAAACTAGCAAACCCTTTTGTTAAATCTCCCTTTTAACTCTGTGAATAACAACAATCTGTTTATACATATGTGTAATCGAAAACATTTTTTAAATAAAAATTCTGTTCTCATGAATAAAGAAAAAGCAGATGCCATACCAGTTCATTTTACCCATTCATAGCTTATTCCAAAGTCTCTCTAGCTTTGATATTCTTTTATTCCAATTTAGAATACAGTACTAATTATAATATATTTAAATTTGATGGAAAACAGAAACATGTGCTTTGACTTAGAATTACAGTAAGAAATAACTGTTAGAAATAAGAATATTTTAAATATACAAAAGGAAATATCACATAAATACAATAAAGGAGTTTATCATCCATATTTACTTTGCAAAGTGACAAGGTAATTCTCTTTTTTTCGGACATTTATTTCTCTTTTACTCTGTGAAGTCCTGTCTTCGTATCTAAATCTGCCTGAATTAACTAAGAAAGGCTCCCTTCCTATACCCTCTTTTTCTTTTTCCTACTGCAATAATTTTCATTTTTTTAAAGCTTGCACACAATTTAACTGTACCTTATGTTTAAAATCCAAAGTTTTGATATAATTGTAGGAAAAGTGTCATTAATAGCTTCAATTATGTTGCTCAGAGAATTTTCAAAATATTTCCTAGTTATGACAAGTGTTTCAGTTGATATATCACAACAAAATGTACTACTATATTTTTTCCCTTAAAAAATATTTCACATAAATTCTTTAAGGCACTTACTCACTGTACAACAGTAATATCAAAGTGCATATAATAAAAAGAAAAATGTTGATAGCCTTATACAATCCCATCTAATAGATGGGATTGTACTTACAGATACATAGAGTAATGATTACTAAATACCTACGCTATTAGACAAATTCAAATAAGTAATTTTTTTAAAAGGTGGGGTTTTTTTTACCTTTCACCTATACATTTGCACATTTTAATAAATTTGCATTTATCTCAGGTTAAAGATTGCTTAATTAAAAAACTTAAGTTTTTCTACTACTTATAAATGAAATAAGTTAAGAAATCCTCCATAAAAGAACTTATTATTTTATCACAAGCATATTATTTATTTAAAATTAAAATGAATCTGATATAAATATGACTACCATTTACAGAGAAGTTGCAATAACTGATATAACTTATCATATTTACATATAAACAGACATCATAAAATATTAATGAGTTATTAATGTTAAACATTAAAAATTTTATACTGAAAATAGTAAATTTAAAACATATTAGAAACTGGTAAAATGTGATCATTAAATTAAATCTTAAATTTTGAAAAAGTGTTTGATAAAAAATAATTAACATTAATTATTATAAAAGATTTTATTTTAATTACCAATGATATTTTTACCACCAATCCTCCAATATCTAAGAGACTGAAAACTTAACAAAATATAAGGCATATGCCATATGTATATTCATATAATGATGAAATATCCATCTATCTAAAATTAGCATCTGCTACTTTACTAAATGAGAATAGTAAATAAAGAGTAAGCACAAGATCAGCTATTAGTTTTGCATAAAAAGGATATTAGTAATCATTCCGTAACGAAACCTTTAAAGACTGCAATATTTTTCACTACTTTGAGTGCCCACCCAACTTTTTATTTTGGGAATTTCGCTAAAATTAGTTTATATATTAGTACATATCAAACCAATATTTAAGAAAAATAACATGCATTTAGTTATACATATTAAATTTTTTAAAAAATCATAATGCTCTGACAAAAAAAGAAAAAGGAAAAAAGAAGGGGGGGGATTGAAAAAAACTAAATATGCCAGAAAATATATTGTACTTTAAATAAATTTTAAAAAGTTACATACATAAGTACGTTAGTTCATAATGAAAAATTGAATCTTAAGGTGCGTAAGGATTTGGTGTATCGGAGGGGGGGGGGGGTGCTCTCGAAAAGCTTTGGCGTATATAATTAAGGACACAATTTCAGAAGGGTAATGAGCAGGCATACAAGATGCGCCAACGCACAAGAAATTAATTATAAAATCGCGCCAAACGAGAAAATTTTACTCTAAGGAGCAGATGCGCTTCTTGTTGAGTTTCGACCCCCCCCCCCTTTACATCTCTGTTCAGTAAGTTATAAATTCTTTTTGGCAATTAATAACTACTAAAAGGCGATTTCAACAAAATTTTTACATAACTACGTAACAAAAAAGTTATTTCCTTAAATTTCAGTAGTAAAATCATTTAAAAAAAATAGAACGTTAAATTTAAATTTCTAAAATACATTATACTATTTAATGTTTATACGCAATAAATTAAACTAAGAAAAAAATATCCAAACATATGTTGATTCATTTAACAAGTATAAAAGTAACAAAGGAAAAATTACTTACAATCGACTGAACAAGAAAGAAATAAGTATCCATCAAATGCGTACTCCACAATATGTCATTGCACTAAAATCTTTCAAAAATTAAGTAGATAATGAATAGTTCTCTATTCATTAACTTTATTTTTTATCACATATGGTATTTATTAATGTGATAATTTGCTAAATTAATTTATTCAACTTACTATATTCCGAATCGGAGTCGGTACCACAACCGTCTGAAGAAACAAGTGCAGAAAATCGTGAAGATTCCGAACCGGTATCTGATTCAGTCTCTTCCAAAACAGTAGACCAAAAGGCTGGAGGAAGATCGTATAATAAGGGTGAAACATGTCGCATTTGTTGTCTGTGGTTCCTATGGGACACTGATCCTGCATCTGACATCATGATGCACACATACAAAAAGCACTTTCACTTCACAAATATCATCTACAACATCCACACTTAGTAGAATATATATCCTCTTCACAGTAGTAAACAAGAACTTGAATATAACATTATTCCAGAGAATGATAAATAAGATACTTCAAAAATTAAATCCTGCAGCTGTCGTACGGCGTGCTTTCTAAAAGCTTCCAGTGATCGGTCGTAGAACTTTTCAAACACAGCGGTAGCATCACTACAGAGTGCGAACAGCTACTGTGCAGTGCTTGGGAGAATGTTATTGCATACCGTTGAAGTGAGAGCCTCGCAGGGTTGCTACCTCGAAAGATTTCCCCGCCAAGAAAGCAATCAATCGCCAACGGAAAATAAGAACTAGCAACCCTAATAGAGTAGACAAGTTTCGGAATAACAAAAGAAAAAGGAAACGTCAAGTAGAGAGATGTCCGAATGACTCACATCACTCCAAAACAAAAAAATGTAAATACAACCAGTGCAGCACATGTAAAAAGACTAAATATGAACTATCGGTACGGGTTGGTGGGTTCCGTAAGGTCAGTCAAAGTTTATAAAGAAACAAGCTGTATTTCTGATCTTTGCAACCATGGGAAACAAATTCGAAAGAATGCACAGATAATGCATCAAACTTCTTTCTCTCTTCTCGAAGAAGCAGGTGTAAAATGAAAGATACATAAAAAAAAAAAAAGGGAAGAGAAAAAAATTAACACGCTTTATGCGTTCGCTTCATTACAAAAATGTCGACACAGGATAAAATTACTACCATTGTTCTTCAAAATTAATTGCTTTTCTGTCGGTTTCTGTTCACTGTACTTATCTAGACGAAGAAAAAAAACTGAAAAGTTCGAAAATTTCAATTAAAGGAAAAATTAATTACCCTGATAGAGAAAGATGAAAACTCATATTTCTCATGGCTTGTTTATATCCTTTGTTATCACTTGTGACTGTAGAAAACTGTGCTTGATTTCTCAAAGCTTTTTTGATTATTAGAATCTAGACTCTTTCTGTTAAACCACAAAACATATTTTAACGTACAAAATCAGAATAAAGAACGAAAGTCCCAAATTTTGCGACAAATTAGATCCAAAAAATTTCGATTAGTTTTCATTGCTTTTTTTAATTAAAGAAAGCTTCAGATATGATTTGAATCCGCATTAAATACCCTGGATTGCCTCGTTTTTAATTAAAACGAAGAATAATTAGATTAAATTTCTAAAAAGTTTCGAAAGAATTCTTCCTTCTAACTTTTACTATACATAGAATACTGTCACCATAATATAATCAATGCAAAAAAATCAGTCGAGAGGAAAAACAACAAAACTAATTGCAAATTGTTTATGCTACTTCATTATCTTCTCCTGAGATTTTAAGCCATTCTTAATAAAGAACTATTATCTACTCTTATTTAATTTTTAGACTTCGTTCAGAAAATTTACCCCTCCCCATTCATCTAGATTTCCAAACAGAAGTTAAAAAATTTTGGTCACTAAAATTAAAAATCAAAAATCCAATTTGGAATGCAGAATATGAAATAAAAAAAATATTTAAACGCTACTTATAATTAATTTTGCCCTTTAAGTTCGACATATAATAAACTAAATCTCAATAGCAATGATGGATTTTTCAAAACAAGGCAGACAACAGATTTCTTACCTGAAGAAAAAATCTCAGCCGGTTTTGTGGCGCATTTTGAACACAAGGACAGTGAATCACGAGCAAGACTGTTTACATTATTAATTGTATCTACTTACAAATGATATTTTCTTATCAGAAATAAGATATATATACATTTTTTTCGAACCAGCTTCCACTTATTTTGTTAATCATATAACAGATTTTTCTCTTACAGTGCTAGCTAAAAAAAAAGCAATTGTGCTGACAACTACTCTTTTCACTTGAAATTATTGCTTTATGAGAAAAAATTACACCATCTACTTTAAAATGATAACCAATTAAATGAGATTGCAGTTAGAAAATATTTTAAAGCTATGCTCAGAATAAAAGCATGCTTGGTTTTTTAGTACATGTATATTAAGTTTGGAATAAGTTTAAGAGCAATATGAACACAAATTGTATACCTCTCCTCTACGCCCCCCTCCCCTTTTCGGAATGTTTCACTTTTCGTTTTTGAAATCACGATAAGATTGAAAATATATTTTTATATCACTTATTTCATAATAAATATTCCCGAGAAATAAAAGTATATTAAAAGGGAAAAAATAATCATCTTATCAAGATGAAGGAAATATTTCCAGGATGTGTCATATACTTTATTTCCCAACCAATATAATCTGCTTTTTTTATTCGACATTTCTTTTTATGAGAAACGTCACATATATATATATATTTTGTTTCTGTTTGGTTTAATTACATCTGTGCAAACCTAAAAAATTTTGACAAAAAAAAAAAAAAAAAAAAAGTGAGAAACACTACTTAACGCGGCGGCGAACATTTCGCAACCAGCTAATAACAGGTTAATCTAAAGTGGTTAGGCATCTTGGAGTAGCTAGAATAATTTAGATCTTGTGCTTTGGATATGTTACGCTTCATTTATGAGTAAATATTCCACAATAAATAAAATTAAATCGTTATTTTATTAAATTTAATTGTTAATTTAGGAAGAATTCTCCTTTCCAGCTTTTGCCAAGCAGAGAATATAGCCATCCTAATATGAAAAATATGGACGAATCAGGCGAAAGGAATAATGGTACAAAACACTATACAATACTTCTCTATATCATCTTACTGTTTTAAAAAGTTAAATATTCTATATGATCTAAAGGTAATATTCTAGAGTATTAAATCCTTAAAACACACACACACAACTTTTTCGGCATATTTGAACTTATTTGAGTTATATTTGTAAATATATTTTGCAGCTGTTCTGCATGCACGCATATTTACAAATAAAATTCTCCTACATCCACCCTAACCGGAAGGGGCCTCAAGTTTCCAGGAATGAGAGTCTGACTGAGCGGAGGGGATGCAAAAACAGCACCACTGAGATGGTCTTCGTATGTCACGGAAACACCTTTCTCCTCATACTAACCTGGTGAATACAAGACTTTTCATCGGGTAAGTAGGTGGTAATTTAAAGCAGAAAATATACTTTACTTGAGTGGTTTTTTCATCGTTCGGAAATTCATTTAAGAATAGAATATCATGCAATTTAGATACTTAATCACTGAAGTTGGTTTTTGAATGTCACGGAAATACACTTCTCCCTATAAATAACCCGATGAATCCAAGAAGTTTCATCGGATAACTAGGTATTGGTTTCGAATAGAAAATGGACTTTGTTTGTGCGGCTTTTTCATCATTCGGAAATTCATTTGAGAGCAGAACATAATACGATAAATGAGGGGAAGCGATACTTGCTGCAGTCCATTCAACGGAACGGCTTTACAAAATCAGCGATGCATAAGAGGGAACGATTATACTACTGACGAGACAGATCCAGACTTCGGTGTGTATTCTATACGTACATGTGTCTCGGAACAATTAAACCGGCTGAAACACATAAAAACTATAATTTAAATTTCTTTTAACTACGGCCACAAGCATTTAAAAGACAGAAACGGATGTGAGAAGAAAGAATTAACGAATAAACAAACATTTTTCACGCAATTTCAACTATTAAAAACACCATAAAATCCACGCTGTAAAGGTTTAACTAGCGGAATGGAAAGGTTAAACTCCTTATCAGGATTGTTTAAAACAAAATAGACGAAAAATGAATTAAATTATACAAAAAAGTGTGTTAAACACAAGTTTAAAAGGTAACAATAATAATAAAGTCCACTGAAATCTGAGAGAGCACATTTTTAAGATTAAAATTTTGAATTTCAGTATTTAAATAAAAGTAATCGATTTAAACAGAGGTAACGTTAGCTCTTATTTATTCAAATCTTACACTACCACTCAAAATACAAACCAACATTTAAGTGCTGAAGAAATAAACAATTTATATTATATAAATATATATACACTTAAATGGCGAAAACAAAACTTTCTTGCTTATATATGTAAAAAACGTTCTTCTATTTTTCAAATGTATATTTATTATAATTTATTCCGGAATTTTATTATTCCGGAAAGCGAAGTAATTCAAATGTTTACAAAAAATAATCTCCTACATTACTGTTTGCCTTAAAACTTTTTTTTAATGACAATCTCAGATCACTTACCAACATAACACCAAATAATTCAACAAAATAAATTTATTCGTAGCGTGTATTTCTGTAAAAAAAAGAAGAAAAAAAATCGAAAATAATCAATTTTTAACATAATAGATTTTAATATAAAACGTGCCGGAAACTCGAAGATTTAAGTTGACAAGAGACATTATGGGAAAGGAAGAGGGTGATGTGATCTATAAAACAACATTGTACAAAATTGCAAGCGGAGAAACATATGCCAAACGTTCTTAGAATAATAAAGCGCATCGATAGTGCTTCCCAGCTGTTCTTAAACTGCATGCAATTACGAGAAATACGATTTTTCTCGCCAGAAAATGAAAAAAATTGATAACGCAGTCAAAAAGAAAATCGCATATCTACCAAAATATCAGCTTCAAATTATTTTATACGTAGATCGGTGAAACAATAATGATTAACAAAACTGAAAACCCATTATTAGTAAATTATGCGAACAGACATAAATTTAATACTATCTTCAAATACAAATGAAGGTGCAATAATTTCTTTTACACGATTATTTATTAATGTGATTTGATTCCCGAAAACAATGGTTTGCTTTCATTGATAGGTAAGTAGGCCTCTTACAGTGAATTTCTAGTATTGACTAATAAGAACAAAAATATACAAACTGTTATTTCTTAATTCAACGTGAGTAAAATAAAAAGAAAAGGGAGAAAAAAAAGAGATAGATAGAGAGAGAGAGAGAGAGAACGATAAATAGATGGTTCTTACCATTTAATATTGCACTTCTCTTTTATTAGCTATACAGAAGTAAACAGATCATTCTCAAGCATTATAAAATACATGGTAACAATATCATACGTGCTAAATAAAAATTTAAACCGAAATTTGATGTTTTCATGAAACAAATTATAACGACTTTATTTTCCATCCTCCAAATGAACTAGCATCATTCTTTTCAAAATTAATCAAATTTGAATCTCCAAAATTTTCCCCCTTTTTAAAATCAACTTTAAAAAAACCCGCTTTTCTTTATTGCATTGTTTGAATTAGTACGAAGGTGTTTTCAATTCTTCATTACGTAATCTTTAAAACTATTTCAATTAAGAGAAAGAAACACCCGGACGACATATTTCATATGTGATTGCAATAACATGACATTCAAGATGAACGCATAAAAATGACAAAAAGTCAATACAAGTTTTGCTATTTTATATAACAAACGATATATAAAAGGATATTTAATTCTGTAAATTGTAACATCAGAGAGGGGAAAACCAGACATTAGCAAACTTAATGTACCATTTATAAATTTATTACATATGACTTTTTGCAGGACAGATGACTCAAAATTGTATTTAAGAAACAATTTTTGCTAAAAAAAAATCTCATGCATACAGAGAAATATTTTTGAATACATGAACACCTGATTTTGTCACATTATATAATCCACACTGGAGGAAAAAAACAAGCTACACGCGAAGAAAAATTCCTTTTTTTAAAAAAAAACATATTTAAGATTCATCAGCCGAAAGCCAAAATATGGGTAATACCACATTTGTTAAATGTATACACCCATTTTATTGTTGTTAAAAGAAACTTATACACCCACTGTAAAATTTCATCATATGCTTAAATTTTTTGTGATAGTTGATTTAAAATGCGACATCTAGCATACACGACCATTGTTAACAGTAGGATTATTTTAATACTAATTAAGAAGTAAATATTGAGAGCTTTAATGAAGTCAACATTAGGATTCAAAAAGAATTTGTGACACTAAATTGGCAATCAATGCCATTAAATAAATGCATTCCAAGTAACTAACTACCTTTTCAAATATGGTAAGCTCATTAGAGGCGTAATTAGACAGAATCAAGACTTCTGGCAATTATTTAGGGCCAAGCACTTTTAAAACTTAATTCAACAGTATCACTAATTTTAAGTATATTTATTTCATTGTTTAAGTTACTTAATTACTCTACAATACTATTAGGAGATTTTAAAGGATTTTATAATATCGAAGGATTAATCATTTCGTATTTATTTCATTTTTATTTGATACAACTTTTAATATTTCGTCAATTAACGCTATTTTACAATTAATTTAAAATTCTTCATTTAGAGCTTCCTTATTAGCAAAAGAGTCTATTACTTTTTCGAAACCTTTTTTTTTTTTTTTTTTTTTTTTGTTTAGGCATGGATTGAAAGTTTTTTTTAAACTTTCAATCCATGCCTAAACAAGGATAACGTGCCGGATCGAGGTTTTCTACTGCAATGGGCCCCTAGCATTTTTCCTATCTCACTACCCAACAGTTACGCCACTGAGTATTCTAAGTATAATATAAACGTCATTGTATCGCATTTTTAAAATGCCTACTGGTTCCAATTTTCACACTACAACTGTATAAGAAGAAAAACATCACAAGAGAAACAGCAGATTTTTAACAAATATTTGTAAGACATAACAAACAAAATGGTACAAAACTCAATGATACATTCCCAGTACATATCTAGCTACAAATACAAAATAGGGTGGAGAGGAAGTTTTCTCGACTACAGACAAACTTATCCATTTTGTGTCTACCCAGTTCTTGTTATCTATTTTATGCTCAAAATAGTCTTATCAGGGGGAGGATTCAGGGGAGCGGTTTGACGATTAGGAATAATGGGGAACAGGAACCTGCAAGTCTCACCAACATGGAACAATAGTGCGGGACAATCATATACCCTAACGTTGCCCCCGGACATGCAGTATTTTCTCTGACGACTGGTTTCGCCACTTGATTTCCACAATGCCACCAAATGGCTCCGTTCAAGCATTTAATTATCCAAAATCAAGTGTTTCGAAGGAACAAATGAAAAGCTGTTAGAGGTCATGAAAGTCATGTTAACATAGTCATGAGAATCCGACTAGACATATTCCAAACTGGGCAACTGGAAATTTTTAAAGATTATGCATCCGCTTATTAACAAATAATTAAATTAAAAGGCAGAAGATAAAACAAAAACAAAATGGGGTATTTTCAATTTATCATGATTACTAATCAGTATATTATTAACCTTTGAAAATAATATTTGATTATTAAATTCAAGAAAGTGATCAGTTATTAAATTTAAGAGAGTAAGACTTACTCTCAAGAGAACAAAGAAATTATGTATAAAACTCATTAATATAAAATGAAATTAAAATTTAAAAGTATTTATAATTTCTTTTGAATTCTATAGCTACAAAAACGAATAAAGTATTTAAAAGAGCAAATGTATAGTAGTAATCATTACCATATATTTATGCTATACATCTACTCAACAGAATCCAGCCGAAAAAAATTGAAAAATTCTTTTACTACAGGTTTCTTAAATTTCCTTCATTCTCGATCACTATTTAGGCTTAAAAATATCGCGACTCCAATAAAACTTTCAATATTAAAGAATAAGTGCCATCTGATATTTATTTACTTATCATATTTAATATTTCATTTATTTGATACTTCTATATGATTTTTTATTAATTTAAAACTTTCGTAACACTGATGCAATGCAAATATATAGCTTAAATAATCATTGAAAAAAGGTAATTAAAAGTGAAAAGTAAAGATAATTTGCTATACCAAGTGAATTACTTTAGTCAAAGATAATTGTTTAGTTAATAATTCGCTAAAAAATCCAGAATCAAATTTAATATATAAAAACTTTTTAACTGTTACCTTGCAAATCAAAAAACATATCTTTTGTTATCACTAAATCCACAATGCCTCACACGAAGCCACAACTTAACAGGAAATAGCAGAACCTACGAACTCTTAATGATTAGCGTTCATTCGTATCGAAATATTACTACATGCATACCGCAAAAATATCGGCTGGGTTCCAAGGGTAATTTGACATTATCAGCCTGTTGGGTTCTACGAAAAAAGATCACAGTGAAATGAAATCAGTGCTTATCAGGAAGAATGAAGAATAGATTTGACTTTACATTTAGAACTCAGTAGGTCTGTGTCATCCACATTTTATTTAAACAGAAAACCTGTAAATTGTCAAGGTATGGACACTTTAAAATACTATCAGACTGAAATCTGGAGAAGTAAAATAATGCATGCTACACGGAATATTCATTTAAGTAGATAGCTCATCATCAAAGTAACACAGAATGTATCATTTTGTTCCATATTGCACAATAGCAATATTACTCAACATATTTCTGATATTGAGATAATTATCTTTCCAAAAAGAAAACAGATAAACTCAGGATGAGTTGATTTTACATTAACAGTTTATTTGAAGTTATACGAGGAATATTTTAAGACGGATCTTTTAATTCTGAATCCTGATGAGGTGGTGAGACCAACATTTCAGAGAAATTTCAACAACACATTTGCGGGGGGATGTTAGATCCTGATGAAGTTAACGTCCATTACGCCAGCGTAAGGGGGATCGAGTGTCGAAACTGTGACTCTGTGGCCACGATTCTGTTAACATGTCACTTTCGTCCTCAATTTTGATTATGAAATTACATTTTGATATTAATAAAAATATTTTTGATTTATAGAGTAATGTTTAAGAACTTCCTTAAATTTCGAAATGATGTTTGTTAATATTTGAGTGAACATCTGGTCGATTCTTAGTCCAAAGAATTAAACGAATTATAAGTAATGCTCCTCTCCCCAAATAATATTTAATGTAGAGGCAAGTGATACATGTTTTTAATTGAGGGATGCTAACAGTTCGGTTAAGTCATCATTCGGTTAATTAAGTCCGCATCATTCAAGTTGAAAATATTAAGCAACTATTAGATAATGTGAAGGATCTCATAATATTATACAAACGAATAGTATTAATTAATCTCTAAAATAAATATCCGTAACAGGCACAGATGATACATAAAAAGAAATATGCAATGCATTAACCTGATATAAAAACCTGACAAAGGCAACTAGTTAAAAAAATTTTGAAAAATGAGAGAAAATAATATATAAAATGCAAAATTTATTTTAATAAGACAGTATGTTGTTATAGCTTACTCCAACCAAATAATATTTTAATCTTCCAGAAAGAGGTGATTTAAAAAATGATGGAGTGTTGGAGTCCACCCAAAATTTTTTGATTTCGATGCAGTAAACCTAGTTAACACTCAGTGAAAGATGTATTAATACGTTTGTTTAAATAGACCTCAATATGATACTAATGTATTTAAAAGTATCTGACATGTTTGAACTGAATTTAAGCACTAATAATTAACATTCTGAGAAACGTAACTCTATACTTAAGACGATATGTATTTCATTTCGTAGAATTCTCTTTATAATCTTAAAAAGAGCAAAAGTTAGCGCAATGTTTAAATATTAACTTCAGCTGTTATAAGTTATTAGTATGCGTTTGACTTATAAGCAGTACTGCGATGCGTAGAAACACATTACATCATTCGCCAGTGATGCAATCGTTCCTACATTTTTACGCACTATCAAATTGAATTGTCACTTGCTATAGTATCAGGAAATCCTCAACAACAATAAATTCATTTCAAAAATTTAGATATAAAACCCACAAAGCTACCCAAAATTACTAAAACTGTGATATATGTATTTGTGAATAACTGCAAAGCTGACCCTTTAGAATTTAACAAATTCATAGCAAATATCAAATAAAACTAAAATTCGTCTTAAACATGCTCATAGATTTCAGTTTTACAGCTTCTGTACACCTTTTTCAAAATAATTAGTGGAATACAATAACTTGAAGGAAAAAAAAATGATTGTATTAGTGCTAAGCAAAATGAAATTTTCTTGATGATTCTTTTCAAAATGAATAAAAATGTAAAAAAAGAAAAACTGGGTTCTGTATTCAAAATTTGGATCTGCAAGTGAAGAACACTTGATTGTTACTACAAATATTAAAGCCGATTACAGTACGGGTTTTCATTAGATTTTAAATTATTTTCACTGTTAAAACTTCGCTTAATGTTCAAAAAATTAAGTAAGACTTTCTTATTTTTTGTATATATGCCTCAAAAGCTCTGATATTATTATTTCAGAAAAGCAGCAATATTGTTTTCCTCTTTTTATATTTCTTTATAAACAAGAAGAATATATGTAAGATGGCATTTGTGGAAAATCATCGATAACCAAGATGAGTAGGCATTCAATGAAAAAAGGAATGGAACTGATAGGAAATATTGAACAAAAAGAATGTAATCAGTTATAGATAGGAAGTATTCATCGGCCCATAAAAACTGTCATATCGACATTGAAAAGAAGACAAGAGATCCATGGAATCTGCATTTTAACAGCTTTCATAAGTCAAACAGTTTGAAGGATTTCGTCTTCGCGAGCTATTTCAAACACTTAAAATCTTTTCCACAAGACATTAAAAATTTGATTTTGCGTGAATGCGGTTACAGATTTTCAAGACCTTCAAAAACAGCCAATGGAACTCAAGGCTCTTCTACATCAATTCAGCTTCCTTCAATATGCAGCTCTGACCTCTTAAATGATAATTTTGAACTATTTTAACTGGCAAGATTGTATCTAATTATGTAATCATTAGAATTCAAAGTACGTCAGTAATAGAAACTTGAAAACTCTCAGCTATGAAAGAGACCTTTGCTTTTTTTTGTTGCTGTTGTTTGTTTTGTTTCAATGTAACTATGCAATTGTTTAATAAAAAAACATATTAATTCAATAATAAACTAATTCTATTGCACGCTATACTACAACACCACGATTGCCTAGAGCTATTTAAAATGCTATTAAAATTATGATTTGGAAGAAATAAATTACAGCTGTGTGTTATGTCTCAAAAATATAATGAAAATAATTTTTAGTGGTAGCCAATCCACAAAATCAATTCAATTCAACGTCTATGCTTAAACTTAGATCTCAGACCCCCTAAAATAATAAAATATATATATATAAAAAATTCCCGAATACTACAGTATCTTCGGGGATGCGTTAATTTCTGGAAAATGAAGAAATGCTGCATCAAGGAATTTTAAGCTGTCTAATTAGAAATAACATTTATCGCATAAAAACACGTACTGGCAAAGTTAAACCCAAAAACATATAGGAAAATATACCCGAAAAATCACGTACTGGCAAAGTTAAACCCAAAAACATAAGGGAAAATATACCCGAAAAATATTCTGTAAACAATGCTTCTCTGCAACCAGATTAATCATGAGATCATCTAAAATTATTCACTTTCTTATTTTGGTGATTAATTTATAACAGATATAGTTTCTGTAACTCTACTGAAATTAATATTTTTATTGCAAACTTTTACATAGTTTTAATTTAATTAGCTCATAAAAGATGAAATACTGTTTCCAGCACTTTTCCATGCTTATTAAAAATTCTTCACTTTTCAAAAGTTTCATTAAATTATTAGCTGCTATAGTTATACAAAGACCTAATTTGTTCTAAATATCAAATCACCTAGCAAAAAAGTTCCGCTAACGTTAGTAATCCAACGCTTCAGGATTTTTTTCTAGATATCTTCAACAAAAGTTAAGTAAATCAAAATTAATACGTAGAAAAACAAATGAAGTAGAGAGAAGAGTACAAAAAATAATCGCTTAAACAAAAATTCTTCATTTAAAACTTTCCTCCTTTAATTCAAAAATATAAGTAAATAATACTATTAATCAATTATTTAAATGTTCAAATTTAATTGAAAACCGCAAAATCGATAACGAAGGAAATATGATCACTGTGTGTGCAGCTCGATGTCGTAAAGTTCATCAGAAATCAATACTTAACAGACTAAAAATAACTGAGATTGGAAAGACAAGACAATAGCAGATTACTCTGAAATCCTCTAGCCCCCTTTAAAGGGATAAGATTGTCTCGAACTTAAGCTTGTTTACACAAAGTCCTTCGTACTGCAATAACAATAACAGACCATATAATGGAGAGTAAGTCTTGAGAAATTCGGTTTTTAACACTATCGTTGCTTTCAATACCACCGCCATCTTTTCTTCCCATCATGTGCTCCGACCATCTGTCGTCTAATCTTGATAGCATTATTTTATTCTCTTCAAACGAAGAGTTTATTAAATCGTTAGCTAATAAATCAAAAGAAGTTTATTTACGGCTAAAGTTTGCCTGACATATTAATCAACACTCTCATATTTCACCAAAATATACTAGTTTAACTCGGAAGGTCCTATATTCTACAGGAGGTATGCCAACTTTGATTTAAGTGAGAATTTCGCAATTTTAGATTATATAGAAATAAATATTTTGATTATAAAACACAATAAATGTTGTTTACTTAAGTTTCTGAACATGAAGGACGCCAACAGATTCCCCTTTTTATGCTAATGTGGCGTTGCCAAAAAGTATCCCAGTTATACAAAATTAAAAAAAAAAATACTTTGTCAACCATCAAAAATTTTTGCATCTATTCTTTATTTTCGAAAAGTAAATAAGAAAAACAGACGACTGTCCCAAATCATTGCACTTTTAAATGTATAAGGAGATAATTAATTTGCGGATAATATTAATTTCATTAATGTTTTTACACATTTCTTATGCAGTTATGCAGCGCACATAAATCTAAGCGAATTATAATTATTGCTTTTAAATTAATTTGCCAACGATAATTGCTCGATAATTACTTTTTCAATATTATGAAAACGCCAAAACGCAATGAATTCCAATCCCCTTCAGCGAAGTTCCCTTCCAGCAATTATAACAAGTGGTGCATTCAGTAGAAAGATCATGCTATTTCTGTCTTCATTGGAAAAAGTTGTCCAAAGATGATTCGACCAATCTTATGATGTCTTCTTAACATTCTCTATGCATAACCTATAATTACTTGTTTGTTTTTTTCCCCAAAAATGAACAAACTGAAGTTTGAGAGAGCCTGCAATAAAACATCACTCAATACCAGACATACATAGAAATTTTTGTTTATTTTGAAAATGAGTAAATTTTAAGACTTCGAATTTACATCAGTTATAACAATAATACGGTGGCATATTTTATTACCCTATGAATTGAAAGCAATAATTTCCTTAGTGAATAACAACGGAACTCTGTAACAAAAATAAACAGATAAACGAGAGCCAGTTATTAGAGAAAAATATTAGCTCATTTTGATTCCGGATGAAACTCATCTTCCTCCTTTACCCGCAGTCCTGGAAAAATGTCAATGTGAATGATTTAAAAACTGATCCAATCCAACTATTAATACTGACGTCATGAGAACATTTACACTGTCACTTATGTAAATAAAGTACACAACACACAATGGAAATTCTGCCTCGCCGCACTACAAAGCGCGCTTTTAATTCGAGGTCACATTTTCTCAAAGACCGGCAAAAACATAAGACAAAAAAGAAACTAGCTGTTGAGAAAAATCTAAAACCGCCAAAAGCGCGATTACTCGCCAAACCATTAAACCATCAAGTTCTCCAGTGCGGTGGATCGTGAGGCTTTTTCAGGCAGTATACCACGTGGGGTTTTTTTCTCACCACATGTAAACTAATAATCTTAAGACAGAAGGAAGACTGGGCGCGTAGCATTGGTCTGAGAACACAGAAAAAGAAAAAGGCCCGACCTTGCCGGGGCTTTCACGGTGCGTTCATTTCGGTTTTTTCCCCCTCTCTCCCCTAGTTTGCTCCCTCCTCTTCACCTGTTCAAAAGCATCTTTTAACTCTGAATGCACGACGAAAGGATAAGTAGAGCATATCTAAGGTGCAGGATGAGTTGAGCACCTTTCACAGTTCAATAACTCGAGCAAATAATAACATACATCACAGAAGTCTAATTCAGAATCAATAAAGAAACCGTACAACAACAAACAAAAGCTTACAAAATCTGTCTGGTTTTGAGGTGAAAAAGAACAAAACTTGTCGGCTTCCTTTTTTTTTTTTTTTTTTTTTTTTTGTTCGGTTGGTAATCATTAACTGACTGAATAAAACCAGTACAAGCTCCGAAAATAAAATCGGTTAAAAATTATTCAAAAGACTAACATCCTGCTTTTTCGTTTACATTTCTACAAAAGAATTATATAGAATCAAGTTTTTACCTCTCATAATGTATTACACACACACACTGTGTGTGTGTGTGTGTGTGTGTGTGTGTGTGTGTGTGTGTGTGTGTGTGTGTGTGTGTGTGTGTGTGTGTGTTATATTTGAAATAGCTGCAGAATGAGTCGATGGAAATTGTACAACGATGAATTATTCGGAAATTACTAAATTTTATAAATTTTCAAATAATCCGTTCATAGAAAAAAGTAGAAAATAAAATAATTTAACATAAAACATAACAATATTATTGCATATTATTTTATAAAAAACAATTGAGAATGAACACATTTTCCAGCTGTTTTGGCCCCATTTCCGTGCTATAGGATCTTTTATAGTAGAACTTTTAAACTTGGATAAGATTCAAAAGGGAATTAATTAGTAAAATTTCCGGATCGCAGAGCTTCGACAATTCAAATTTCATTAAACTCTCTCATACTTTATAAAAATAAAGATTAAGAAAGTCGTGGAATTAAAAAAAATGAACAAAATAAATAAAAAGGTACAAAGCAATATATATAAATCAAATGAAAATAATCAAATACAATTGTTAAATGATAAAACCATGTAGTCAAACTGCTTACTTTAGTTATTTTCAATAACTAATACTGAAGAATCTGGCAAACATGAATTATTAAACTTTCTGAGATTCCATTTTATGGCGAGCCGTACCATGCTTCAAACCGGTTTTTGCTAATGGGTCTCATTTTAGTTTTTTATTATATACCTATATATTAATCATAAATCTAATAATTCGCTTAATTTATCCGAAAGCAAAGATCAAATAAATAAATGAGCCCTGATTTAGAAGGTATCATGGTTAATGATGGCATTTTATTCGAACGAAATTGTTCCTACCGCCTTGTTACGTTTAACTAGAAAATATAAATAAAATTAAATATATAAAGAAGGATCTTCATTCAAAGAACTATGTGCCAAAAAAAATTTTTTATTTAACGAAATTTTCTATAGAATCTTGACTCTGAACGACATTTATATGATATTTATTTTCCATACCATTAACGATGACTTCCATATAAAGAATTTTCTTCGATTAATTTTTTTTTCGAAGTTTAGATACTTTTTACAAATTGAAGTGTCAACAAAATTCTTAAATGGGCTTCGTGAAAAATGGCAGTATCTGAACGATATGAGAGCTGCTGAAGAGAATAATTGTTGTTTATTTTTCTCCATGCTGTTGAAGCTATTGCGTCTATCCTAGGAACATGACATATTGCAAAGTTTTGCAGAACGTATTGAAGACATTACAGTAAGTGGTGAAGACGGTGATGAAAACTTTTTAAAAAAAAAAACCCTGCACGAGAGGAAATATTAACAACATTTGATACAATATGAAAATGTTTCGAGTTTCAAGCAAATGTTACAAATAATGTATTTCAGCCTTACAAAAGTGTGAAATCTTTTTATGGAAAACATTTTCTTTATAATAAACAAGCTGAGATTTAAATTGCAAACTTTTATATTTATATAATTTAGGATATATGCTAAACTCAATACAGAAAATACGTAGCGTCAGTTTTTTTCCCCCCACGTTTTTCTAACTCAATTTAGAAACTTCGTTAAATAGAATTTTTAAATAAAACGAGACTATGAATGGAACGATGAGATTTCATTAAACAGAGACATGCCCATATTATCAATGCGCAGAAAGTAATTGATAAGAGTGAAAAAAGAACTGAAAACTAAAAATCTAATTTTGAACTTTCAGATATATAACAACAAAACTGTATAAAATTGACAGAAAACAAGAGGTCAGTTCTCATACGATATACTAAATCACTGAAGCTCCTTGGAATGCATGAGAAATCTAACCACATGATGCGATAGTTTAAGTAAACACAATTGACTTTATCTCAAGAATAACATTTTTTGTAAGGGCATGCGTATCAGCTTAGAAAAGCGCATTTTCGACGACGAGAAATAAAGATTTCAAGCTCAAACTACAATGACATGCTCACAGTGACCTAATGCTCTCTCTTAACCGGTAAAAACGAGACCTCTCCAATTCAGGATATACGATTTTGAAGGATAATTTATTTTTAGAGTGTGCCTCTTAACGTTTGGGAATACGATCTGTAGAATTTGCAACAGACAAAGTTCATTAGTCACGCTTTTTAAACAACAAAACATAATCGAATTAACAGCATAGAAAACCGAGATTCTCCATATCGTGTTTCTTCCGATTCTTTTACCTTGGGTAACATAATATTGCATCTTAATTATTCTATATAGTTTGACAGGCAAAGCTATCATAGCGTTACATACAAATACCAATCCGCTTTGTTGTAGAATTACATATTATTAATCGCAGATGGATAGCGATTAAAAATAACCCGCAAATCTGACCAGAAAAAGTAAAAACGGAATCGAGTTACCTTGTGTAACATAGTATCGCGTTTTAATTATTCTATTCGATTTTGACTGGTGACGCTGTTATAAGAGCTGCAACAAATATTAATCCGCTTAGTTGTAAAATTATATAGAATTAATCATATATGGATAGCGATTAAAAATAATCTGTTATAAACAGAAAAATCAAAAAAGGAGTACCCAAGGTTACAGTTAGTTACAAATGAATTATTCACAAATTTTTTAAAATTGCATATCATCCCTTGAAAACTGCTGTATACAATTTTGAATTTCAAAACATAAATTTTAATGTTTGGTAGTCTAGTTTGGTGTCGAAGATTTAAAAATTCATCTGCAAATATTAATAAAACCTGGTTTTACAATAAACATAAAATTTCAGAAATTTGCAAACTGCCATACCACAGAAGTAAAATTTCAGATTTAAATTAGTTTTTAAAAATACTCTTATTTCTATATATTTCGAAGCTAATAAGAACGCTTTCAAAATGTACCTGACAATATGATAATTCTGTTGGATAAATTATAGATAATTTAATTTGTTTTTCAATTACGAAATATTTTATACTATCTAAAAATCAATTTTGGCATATGATTATGAAATTTTCAGTTGGAAAAGATGATATCCTTTCCATTCTTCCTTAATTTTGCTTTATGAGTGTTTTATAACAGTCAAAGATATAAATGGAAGGTTAATTAAAATACTGACCCAAAACATTTATTTATTTTACATTATTAAGCATTAATATTAATTGAAAGAATGTTTTTGCAAACACGTGTATTAGTCAAAATTTTAAATTTCTAATTTATCTCTTCATCTCAGAATTTTTAAAACAAAACAGAGACTACGAAAATTAAAGTACTTAAAACAGCTTAAAAAGTATATCATCTAGCACTAAAAAACCAAAAAAGTACCATATTTGATTTATCTTTGAGTCAGATATTGGATCCATTGAAATATGATAAGCAGAAATATACAACTAAATTACAACAAAATTAAATTACTTATAAAACTAATTTCAAATGTAAAATATGTGCTTTTCTAGACTAAACACGAATCTTTTGTTCTACTTTAATAAAGAAATAATAAAATATTTTTTCAAACATGTCAGTTTCCTTTTTTTTTTTTTTTTTTTTTTTTTTCCTGATTTCAGCTACACAGCCAAATAGAATTAATTTCATAAATTTTTTTTTAAAAAAATGCCTTTTTGTTTTTGTCTATAAGAGGAAAAATACAATTCAAATTTGATTAGTAAAAATGAAATCAGGTCAATCCTTTCTCCTCTAACTAGTCCGCCTCCGATTATTATAATTAGATTAACAAAATCAGTGCCACCCAGTAAGACTGCTTTAAGTACACATCAAAGACATTCAAATGCCACAACATTTAAACGATAATTAGAAAGAATTTTCCCATAATTAACTTCTTTTTTATTCTGGATATTTTACTATGAATACTTTCTCTCTATATAAATAACGTTAAACAAAATCGAACTGAAAATTAATTAAACAATGGAATTAAGAAAACTCCAATATGTTTTCTAAAATAAAACAGGATTTTTTTTTTTTTCAGAATTAATTTGATAAATTCTTCGTCAGAAAATCCTTTCCTCGAGTTAAAATTATACTCAATAATAACTCGGAAACTTCGAAAACTCTAAGGTGAAAATTGCTTGATTTCATGGAATGCTTTCTGTAACTTAAAACTCGCAGCAATATGCATTACTTTTCTCAACGGTGATTTTAAGTTAACAGTCTTCAATTATGGAGCAATCAACAATTACGGAGTAACAGCTTCACTATTCTCTGACCAAAATATCTGAAAAGCAATTACAACATTCGAATTTATATATAAACTATTTCTTGCTAAATGAGCAGACAAATGACTTATTTATTCTTTCATGATAATTACGAAAAATTATATATGATGCTATTTCTTGATAAAAGAAGTAGACGATGAGTCATCTGAAATGATTTCTTTATTCTTTTATGATAATTAAGGAAAATACTGCATTTATAATGTCTTTTTAAAAGTTCTGTATTCTGTTTTGTGTTCTGACCAGCGAACAACACAATCCGAACAGGAAGGCAGCAAGTAGGAAGACCTTGTAGATCAGAAGTGTGTATGCAATTGGAATGGATTTAGCTGTGACAGTATTTCAGTTTCGGCGCGTGCATACTCTGAGAGTATGAAAGAAAAAATTCGCGTAGCACAGTAGTGAAAGTGATGTTTGAATAAAAATCAGTAGAAAATAATTATTTTATGAAGGCGAATAAATTAAATTATTACATTAATCCATTTCACATATATTTCTGAGAAATGAACAGGTAATGAATTAACTTGGAATTATAATCTTATTCTTCGTCTTCATAATTACGGAAAATGTTCAATTTAAAAAAAAAATACTTTTAAAGTTTTAGTAAAATCTATGACCCAGATATGACATCCTTGCCACAGCAAGGAAAAAAAGTACATAAGAAAGTATTTGGAGTTTACACAACTTCAGTTTCACGTGGAACCGTTAAAGTTACAATGAAATTTGAATTCAAGTGATTAGAAAATAATTACTTTTAAGAACAACTTACAATTTATACATAAAGGGAAAAGAAGACCTGCATATAATATAAATAGATCATGATATTTTGGGTTTCAGAAATCTGGAGCGAAAAGTTTCAGCTGCTATTTAATTTTTTTTTTTTTTTTTTTGCAGTTAAATGAATACGATTCCTGAAATAAAAACTTTTTTTTTTTTTCACTTTCTAAATTAGACTAAACACTTTTTGTAGTGACATCGAGGATCACAAAACAAATGTATCCTCTTTTGAAGCATGTTTTCACAATTCAAATGTCGTCAATTCAAAGTGATTGTGTAATATTCTTTTCTAAAATAGCAAGAACACAATTTTTAGACGAAAAAAAAAAATTTTTTTTAAGCGACCCTTATAATACAAACAAGTTTTAGATTCTGAACTCTCGCATTGTACAACGTACTTAATCATGCTTCGAACATATGCTCATGTAGAGCATACCTCAGGAATTTGTGTAAGGAAAAAAGATGTTTTCGTTTACACCTTTCAAAATGCATAACCGTTTGAAAGGCGTTGTTCATCTTGAAGAGACCTTGGAATAAGAAAAAGGCAAGAAAACTTTCAATGAGGTCAAGGGAAAAACACGATTTGAATCTACCTAGATAATACAAATTAAGCAAATCTAAACACAATTTAATTTTAAAATTTTCAAAAAAAATGTAAATATTACGTTAAAAAATTTAACGCTAAGACTGCATGATAAAAATTTATCAAATTTTTTGTTGTTGTATAAACTGCTGAGTAGCAGAAGCTCAAGTCTTATCATTAGTACAAAATATTTCACTAAGTGAGAATGCATTAAGTTATGTATCACCAATATTTAACAAAAATGAACCGCATGTTTTTAAAATATGTTTCCATGCTATTTTTATACGAAATTATCAACAAACCACATATTGACTGTATTAATTAGACAGTATTTTGTTGAATGATATTGCCAAGTCTTTGATCGTCATTTTTTAAACAAAGCATTACATGCCTTTATATTGCTTTTCACGCCTCAGTACATGAAATTATCACTTACTCGTATATTAACGTTATCTATTCTAAACGACGGTAAACAAAGTTATATCGCCAAACACAATAACATTTTTTAGTACGTATTTGTTTAGTTCAACAGCCGTGGAAATTGAACAGTTGAATGACAATTTGAACAATGAGAATGACCATTTTCTTAGGTTACTAGATTAGGTAACTTAGTTTTATAACTAAAACTCAACAAATGAGAAGCATATAAGATAACCAAATTATGTCTAAAATTCCGAGGAAAAAAACAGGAATTAAAATTGCTGACAAATAAGTTGAAATATCAAAACAGGAAATAGAAATAAAAATTATTTAAATTTTATTTTAAAACTTCATAGAAAGCATAATTATCATAAGCGTTTTATAGACTGATTTATTTTTGACGTTTGAAACAAGTTCTAAAGTATCACATCCATCAGGAATCTATCATTCCTTAAAATTATAAAAAAAAAATGTCAAATAATTAAAAAAAAGTATTAGTCATTAGTAAATTAGACTATCCAGAATTAGAAAGAAAAAAAATCACCTTACTCTTATTTTGATACAACTTTTAAGCTACCACCTAAAAATAACAACTCTTAACTTATATTTAAACATTATTTTAAAAAGTCATTCTTCTTTCAAATTTTTACTTCTGACTGACGATAATCAAAAAGTAAGAAGATTCCTAAACTTAAAAAATATTCCAATTTGAAAAACATTATATAACTCCAAGCTTATTTTAAATATAAAACCATTTTATATTTAATTAGATAATTAAATTATATTAAATATATTTAATTAGGTAATCTACATAATTTTATTATGTTTGTTAAAATAAGCTTCAAAATTCCATCAAGATTATCTCAGTATAAGAATGAAAAGAGTAGAGTAGCAGCAAGCAGAGAGAGAAAGAGAAAAGCAAAGCAAAAGAAGGAGAAATCATGCTTAGAGGGAAAAGAAAATAAACGTCAATAAACCAATTAAACAAAGGATAAAAAACACAAAAATCGAAGAATAAATTAAAATACAATTTTTCTGACACTAAATAATATAAGCTGAAAGTAGTGTTGAAAGTATTTTAAACGAAGCCAAATAAATTTTTACAATCCACCTACAAATGATGGTCAATCAAGTAATACTAGAAAGCAACAAACTTGGAGTTGCTACATCAAGATGTAAGACGTATATGACACATCATAAAGTCGAGTAAAAATGACATCATAGCGCTTGTTCTACCAAACAGGTGTTATGATGTCATTTTAAATTGACTTTAACAAGCCCACTTTGATAGTATCACTTGGATGGTGAGAAACTTGTTATATCAGTTTTTATGTTGAATTTTCTTGCCATCGGCCAAACGTTAGTTGCGTATAAAATAGATCGAATATCAATATAATTCATGGGTTAGGATAATTATGAAAAATATGAAAATATTCCAATAAGCGATAAATCTGTTGTGACATGATGGAGTAAATTTAACTTCTGTTTAATAGTACACCATAAACAGTCTTAGAAAGATCTTTAACAGAAATAATCAGCAGAAATCGAAATTTCTCAAATAAGTTCCCGAAGTTTATACATTAATCATTATTATAAATCTATTACTACATATATATTTATTAATTTTAACTTTTAAATTTTTTTTCAAACTTCAATATTAGTGATTTAAGACAAACATTTAAAAAAAAAAGCAAATGCATGAAAACAAACTGCTTTAGATAAACCGTTTTAAAAAGACATTTATAAACAACAATAAAATAAATGCATACCTTTAAAATATACATAATGCATTTTTAATTACCAATAAAAAAAAAAGAGTCCGAAACGCAATAAACTGTATTCGTACAGTAACGAAGTTTCAAAAATAACTTACCCAATGCTTGAAACCCAAATTAAGTTCAAAAATCACTTACCTAAAAATGAAAAAAAAAAAAAAAAAAATATTTATCAATATAGAAATATTTTACATTATTACAGGCAAATAAATTAAAGTTAAAACTTAAAACTTTATAAGCACAATACACCAGCAAAACAGAAATTCATAAAAAGTTCAAAACATAATAGACAAAGAATCAATAAAAAAAAAAAAAGATTTCCAGAGTAAAATTTGTAAGAAATCCATAATATTTGGTTACACTTAAAAAGTGAAAGAGATCTTATATACATTTAAGGCCATTTCTTAATTTAAACCCTAATTAATTTCCTAATTTTTATTTTAAACTAGCCCATGTTACTGCATTCTAAAATTTTCTCTTATTTCTTGATCAAATCCCATTTTTTTATTTAATTATTTCGAACACGCGCTCTAAAAAATTACTGATTCCTTTGTTTCCCAAATCATGAGGGTGTAAGGATAAAAATTCTTAACATCTATGTATCTCTTTCCAAAGCCGAACACGAACACGTTTCAGAGAAATTCTTATCAGAATCTCATAGTAAAATCACTGAAGAGAAAAACTTGTGCTACTTTTTACTCGTGTGTTCTACTACGAATAAACGTGTTCTGCTTCCGTCTCCTTGTATATGGTAAAATAAACTGAAATGCGTTCCAAAAATTTCTTTTTTTCGGCTACGCATCCGCACAATTTTGTTTACATATTATAAATATTACATAGTTATGTTGCACTTCGTAGAATTTTAAAATTTGTTAAAAAATAATTTAAATGATAAAAATGGCATTTATCTGAGAAATTAACATAAAATCTTTAAATCATGGACGCAAGATATGAATAGAATAGAAATTTTAAATTAAGAACAACTAATCGACACAGATAAAAGCTTTAAAAAAAATAAGCTGTTCATCTGCTACTAAAAATTTCTTAATACAAAAATGCTGGCTGTTATTTATTAAATCCAATATCACTCTGATTATTAAAAACTCCCTTTAAGATATTCATTGACCATGTTTAAGTAATTACTTCTCCCCCCATTTGATACTCAAGCTTCAGCGTCGCAGCAAAATATTGTGAAGCAATTTATTCATATCAGGGCTATATTACTAAAAACACATACTTCAAGCGACATTTTACAATCAAGTTTTAAAATATACTCGTATGTTAAAATATATAATAGAAAAATCATCCACCCCTTTTATTTAAATTGATCTCCAAAGACAACAGGAACCAATCAAATACAATAAAGCCACGTAAAGCGATACAAAGGATTTACAGGTTCACTGGATACTTAAATGAAATATTCACTAACTATTGGTTCGCGGCTAGTGTATAGGATTTCTAAGTAATACGAGGAGAGGGGTGCGCAAAAACATGCAATGCAAGCATGTCTGTGTAAGGCGGAGGTAACAACAAAGGAAATTTACCTGCAACATCAGCGCAAACGAAAGAATAACATAATATGGGGGTGGACGCAGTGAAGGGAATCACAATGGATATACGTAAATTTTTGATTGTGAGTCATAGCCAGGTGTCTGGAATTATCATGAGCGTAACGCTCCCGCAATAGTAATTGTAATAATTCAAGATAAATATCTCCAACGAGGTAATCTCCGCCGTGTGACAATGTCCTTGAGATATGATTGAGATGCTTGAGAATTGTTAGAGTAGACGCATTTAGTCTTAACGTAAAGTTCACTGTCCACTTTGCCTCTTTTTTCTCTTTCTCTTTTTACATTCTTTAATTCCCTTTCGAATCACAGTGCTGGTTTAAGTTTCGGATTCCAAACAATTTAAATGCTGAAATTTTTTTAACTGCATAACGAAGTTCAAGGGAGTCAACAATTTATTATTTTGTCAAATGCATTGTCGGAAACTTTAAAAAATTATATTGAACATCTATTGAAGATTGTGAGAAACCCATTCCAAGTCGATAGAAAGTATAAAATAAGAAAAATGCCTACAGGAAGTTCAGAATAATTTAACTGAAATTCATAATTTCTGAAACCTTGAAAATGTTGACAAAAATTAAGTTCGCTTCTTCTATAGTTTTTGTATCAGTTGTCTCTTCATATTTTATTCCAGTTAATATAAGTTTTGATTCCCTGAAGGGTAATGCTTAAACTCTACCAGAAATTGTTTTCGAAGTGTTCAAATCGCAATTAATTTATCACAAATGCAATCATAGCAAAGCTTTTAATAGGAAATCAACACTGATAATTAACTTAAAAATCAATTACAAATTAGAAGTTTCAAGTCGTAAAGCATAAACAAGGTCGGTGACCACCTAAGGCTTATCGTCAGGTATTGTAGCTAATAAGGCTTTTGGGAGCAAAGATAAATAAAGCATTCAAAAATATTTGCATCCAATACGATTGATAACACAGAGATGGCATGCACAAGTTCTCTCTTCGGCGGGAACTGTACACAAAACTACTAAAGTCACGTTTTATGAGTCTAAAACCTGATTTCAGTACATTCAACAGTTTTTCTCCCCCTTTGAATAGCCGTGCTGACAAAAGCATGCTATTCTTTCAGCAACAAGCTCTCAAAACTGCATTTGAAAATTAAAAAAAGACCATGGACCTATCAAACAAAGTGCGAAATTAATGCAACTGGAGCTGCAAATGACAGTGGTATGACCTTCACGGGTCGTGGCCAAGGGCTTTTAAGTTTTATTCGTTTATTCTCTTTTCAGATTCAGGACAGTAAATATTCTAACACAGCTTCAATATAAACTTAAAAGAAAAGGGAGGAAGGATGCTGTGTAATTGAAATTGCGAAAGGAGAGTATCTAAATAGAAGGATGGAATATTAAAATAATGCTAAGAACTCTTTTTAGTGCAAGATTTAACACAGTTAATTTATTCTTTTATGGATAAAAGTTTTGTTGGTTTATTTTAGATAAATAACTAGTCAATTCACTGTAAAGAAAAAAAAATCTATTAGAATCTTTCAATTATCTTTTAAAATACAAATAATAATAATAATAATTGCTTTGGTATTTTTAAATTAACCTCATTTTACACGATTCTTTACTTTTCGATGGTAGTTTATTAGTCTACATATAAATGTGTGTAAGGAATTAAGAGAATATCACAAAAATAATTTAAAGCTTTAATTTCAAATTAATATTAATTAATTAAAATTCCTGCATTAAAATCTTTCCTTATCTTAAGTCAAAAATATAATAATAAAATTATTTTATTCAATTATTATCAAATTATCCACAATAATTTAAACAATCAACAATGCTAGAGATGCAAAAGTTTTGAAAAAATAGAACATTTGGCATTCTAAAATATTTTTTTTGATTAAAATATTGATAAGTAAATGAAGAATAAAATATTTTTCGCAATTAAGTGCGCGCAAAGGATACGAAAAACTGTCACAATAGCGCATGAAATGTCTTTAAATGTAATCATAGTTCGCTGCTGATAAAAAACAGTTTGCTTTTGTTTCCTTAATTTTTATTATTTTCCAAATTAAATATTTGTTTAGCCACTTAATATCCTAATATATCGATGCGTCACAGGCAAATGTTTCCTTAATATAAATATGATAATGGTGCAATTTTCGAATTTTAGTCATCACAACAAAACTGCGTAGGTGGCCCTTCTTCTGCAGGACGGTATTTAGTTAATTAAGATTTTATGCAAATGCTTTAGAGCAGATGCGACCACTAGAAGGCAGATGTACAAACTGCAGTAGCGCCGGAGGGATGTCTACCGATTTCACGTCATGTGTAAAAGCAATAAAATAATTCGATGAAAAATGTTTCCGGCAAACAAAAAAACGCAGAAGTTATGAGGTCAACGTCACTTGAAATGGATAAAAGAAACGTTTTCGAAGAAAAAGTCCCAAAACTTAAATTCTGCTATAACTTACGTCCTACGATAGAGAGGCTTGAGTCATCTGAGAACACGAATCATTTACGGAATACTAATACTCCATTGTTGGGGCCAAGCGGCAAGGAGAGGAAATTTCTTCCAACAATCTTCAAGGTCAGAATGAATAAGTTATATTTGAAGTGAAGTGATCATTATATTACTACTGATATTCTCTCTCATTTTTTTAAATAGCCAGATGGTGACAATACAAAGTAATGTCGCAACTTTTAAGCATGGATAAACGTGATAAGAAAAAGTAACCCATGAGAAATAGCCGAGCAAGACTATTTACAAAGGTATGATGGCAACGAACCAAAAATTCCGTTAAAAACAGTTGCCGTGCAATACAAACGTGAGCAGTGCATTTGTTTTACACCTTTTCAGTTGGCGACGAATTTTCATTAACCGGTTTGTAACCAAACCAGAATCAAAGGTTTTTTTAGATGCCTAATTCAATTTATTGCTAGTATTTATATATTTTTGTAAATTTTAATATATTTCCCATTAACTCATGTAACACAACAAAAATAAAAGTTATTTCTTACAAAATTAATTAATTAGTTAATATAAAAAATTTCGAACAGCGCAACAAACCATAAAAAGTGTCTTAAAAGTTTTAAAAAAATCAATTCCAATTTTTTTTTGATATACATAGAAATATGTATGTTAAATAAAATTGCACAAAAATATGACCATCGCACTGGTATTGAATTTTATAACTCGAACTGACAAAATTCTCCCCTGCCCCCCCCAAAAAAAAAATTCTCACAACTTGATTCAACAAAAACATTTTCAAACGATTCAACATTTTTTTTTTTTTTTTCAAAGCCCTTAGACAATTTTCAGTTGCAAATCGTACGGATACATTGCAGAAGCACGCGTTTAATCTATCAAAGAGGATATTTCCGAATTATTTTCAAAGCCGTTAGACAGTTTTCAGGAGCAAATCGCATGGATAGATATCGCAAGCACGCGTTTAATCTATCAAAGAGGATGCACTATTTATCAAGGTCCTCACCACTCAAGAGACATTTACATCCTTATCAAAGAGTAGAATGGGATATTCAACGGCTCTGATATGAATGACAAAGCCCCCGATACGATTTAGAAAGAGCAAGTTTTTAAAATGTCAAAGCTTCAAAACATGGCATTTAAAATTATAGCATTGATGTCTCAACGAGAATTTTTTTTTTTTTTTTACTTATGTATCGGTAGTTTTACTGCGTGAACAAACATGCACGATCTTAACTGAGTTTTTAAAATTACAAAAGAGTAATAAGTGAACATTAATCGATAGACGAGTTTTACAGCTAAATTTATTTCACAGAAAGAAAAAAATAAGATTCAAAATATTAATACTTTATTTTATATAGAAGAATATTAATTTAAAATTAATAATTGCATTCAAAATATTTTATATCATATTTTTTATTCCCTTCTAGTCGTTAAAAATATATTGAATTTGTACCAAGAAATATAAGAATCGTATGCATATAATACTGATATGCATATGATAAATTATTTCAAGTTAAACGCAATATTTGAATCTGTATGTTTATTTCATCTGGTCCTTCATATTGGAATAATAAAATAAAGAATCGTACTTCAACTCGAAAACTCATAAATCTGTCATGACAATATAAAATAGACACTGTAGTGAATTTTACTTCGCTTTCTCTTTTGGTTCTGACCTTAGTTAAAGAAAGATGCCATGGTTATCGGCTTTTGTTTTAAGTTGCTGATATGGAAATTTTTTAACGAATTTTGCGAACTTTAAAAAGTTTTTAACTTCCAAACATTACAATTGCTGAAAGGTTTAACAGTTTTATAACAGTAACTGAATAATTTTTATCGACAAACAGAAGAGTTATTTTGAAATCAATTTAGAAAGTTATGGATCATTAATAATTAGCAAGTCAATATTTGATTTGCATAAAAAAAGAAAAGTTTCCATTAACTTGTATTTTAACATAAATAATTCTTTAACATGCTCAATAATACATTCTAATTAAATACATAATACAATTTCATATTTACTATCAAATTAATATTTCCTGTCTTCGTTCTTGCGAATGTTAAGAAATAATATGTCAATATTTAATGGATAAACATCTCATTTATGGGAGCTCCTAGGCGATATGCATCTTGTACTTTTTTCAAAACGCAGGAACTAAAAATTAAACATAAAATACATTCACTAAAAAGTAAACTATATAAATAATCCAAAATAAAAGGAAACCTTAATCACCACACCACAAATGTTACAAATTTGAAACATCATTTACTTAAAATAAATGGCAAAATAGATCTATCTGACCAGACAATGTATATGTACACATGTTTGAAAGAAAAAATCCTTTATGTTTTCGTGTACTATCGAAATTAGTATTCAGTGCACAAACTTTAGGTTGATAGTCAATGAAAACAGGAAAGCCGCTTGAATGTGTTTGTGCAAGTTATTTCATCTGTCACTTAAATCCTACTCAAAGTGTCAAAAACCGAATTAAGAGTACATGGACTCCCACTTCGTACATCATTTATCAATGATCTTCAAAAGACTTGGATAATTCCTCATTGCTGAATTACCCCAGAAAATAGTAATTAACCATATTGCCTAACATTTCACTAAAGCCATTTATTTTCATAAAATCAGAACGAACAATATTTCACTTTAATAAGCACATATTGGCTTTGAAAGAATTACATAAATCTTTTTGTTCTAATTTTCATTAAAACTAAACAGGTAAAAAGCATAAACAAAAGTCGGTTGAATGTGTGCATTAACTATGCTATATTAAGAGAAAACAAGTGAAATTAAAATTACATAATAAATTTAGAATTGCGCTCATACGTCTTTCAAATAAATTCAAGATATATATATATAATTTATTGTTAACATCTTTTCAAAGATAATTCATAGAAGTTCAATATAAAAATTTGCAAACAGCTGTACAGCAAGATGGGAAGAAAATGGAATCAATATATGAAATACAGTGACGTGGCACGGTAGACGTGTAACTTAAAATTCACTGTTCATTTACAGAAAATAAAAGGACATGATGTCACAGCACGGTTTTGAGAGCAGGCGTAGTTACGTTTTGCATTTGACATTAAAGTTATGTAAATTAACTCCATCAAAAAATTTAATAATCATGATTTCTTAATATACAGGCATAGTATGTATATGTAGATAACAATTCCTAGACACTTCCCATCATATAACATCCGGCCATTTTAATTCTTGGGACTTTATGAATGCTGACTGTAATTGAAAACATCTTAAAGTAAAAAAAGATTCTTCTTTACTTTCTCGTATACGAAGAATGCAATGAGAAAATATTGTAATTTTTTAAACCGATCTCGATATTCTAAACTCGATGAATCTCCATGTTCTCTCGAGTTCAAAACCTTCATGATCTCACTTGGACGGAGTCCAAAAAATAAGTTTTTGGAATTAGTTTGTCTGTCTGTGAATACAATGCTTCAAAAACGCACCAAGACAAATGAATTTGATGGGTAATCTTCACACCCAATTTGTAGATTTCCTTTAAAGTTTGAACGAAATCTATTCACAGGAAGTCTAGCTATCCGAATACAAGTGAATATGAGAGCTATACACTGCAGAAATTGATAAAATTTAGTACCCAGAATTAGCCTCAAATTTGCCTCATATTCTGAAGGGGGAAAAAAAGAAATAAAAAACGCCAAATGGTTGGCAGTTTGCTGATCTGTACTTTCGTATTCATGCCAACGCGGTAACTCAAAAACACAAGAACATAAATAAATGATAATTGTAACGTGATCGCACTAGTAAAATTGGCAAATTTTGTTTTTAATCTGTAAAAAAAAAAAAAAAAATGTGTCAAAAATGTATATTCGGTTTTCTTAACTATACTAACAAGCACAAAATTCTCACAGGGTCGCTGAAAATAAAAATGTAAGCACTCGTGGCGTCCATTGCCTTGCCCAAGGGCCACAATTCCATGTGGGGGAAGGGGGGAAGTTAACACTTTTATTAGAGGGAATGCGAGAAAGTTTCGAGGAGAACCACTTTCCCTAGTTTTATTAACTTCCCATATTGGAGACTTTTTAGAAATGTTCTCTTTCTTACCGTTTTTAAAACTGGCAAACTCGCCATAACTGAGTATTAATAGAAAACAAAAATATAATAAAAAAGAATATATAGGAAATTGACAAAGAAGTCTTCAAAATCAAATGTTGAATTAAAAAAAGATTGGAAGTTAAAACATTTTTCATGATAAATTATATTTCATCAAGATTCACCAATTTAAAATGATTACCGTATTACTACATTTTCCCTCAACAAAGTAATCACTAAAATTAAACAAGTTAATTTTCAACATTATGGGACGAACATTTTCAAAATTATCCGAAGTAAACAATTATTCTGTTAGTGAAAAATAGTCGCAGGGCTTTTTCATGTAGGGTAAGACCCTGTACATTTTTCAAAGGTCCAAATATAAGCTTAGAAGATTTTTATTTCGTTTTGTATAAATATTCAGTTTAAGTACTTTATCTAAAGTCAATAACAATTCAACCTGGTAATACGAAGAAAATTACGAGAAACTAAGATTGTTGACTGAGATAATACGTGTCCTTACGCCTTTTAAAGCTACCAAAAGAACCGCAAGAAATAAAAATCATTTGTCAAAATCTTTTAATTTTACAGGGCAAACTAAATATGATAGAAAATTAAAAAGTAATTCCTATTAATTAGGATATCTTAAACCATTTAACCGGAAATAATGATACGCTTCCAGGCTCTAATCATATTTTAGACTTTAGCAGTCATTTACTGGATCGTTTTATTACTACAAATGAATAAGTATTTATTATGTAGTAACTACTAATTAAAATTAAATGAAATTTTTCGAGATGGGCATAAAACAAACTACCATAGTATCAGATAAATTATAAAACAATAATACCTTTAAAAAAAAGATTCATTTTAAATGAAAATTTCACTGAGATTTCGAATTCAAATTAATGAAAAATAAAAAGAATTAAACGCAATTTTTACAGAGTAATAAAATAGCGCGGTGTAGTGAGATTTAGAATATAAAATCGCCTGAAACGCATCATAAGCAATAAGGTGGGGGGAGTGGAAGGACGTGAATAAACAAATAGGAATTTCCGCCTTGGCATGTGTCATCCAATCAGCCAGTTTCAGCATCATAAGCGCCATGTTCGAGATTTTAGCTATTTAACTAAGGGTGGTTTATACAGGCTGCTTCATAATGTTTTGATTTTTAGTGCAATAGTTAGAGATAACAATCCCAGACCGGAAAATGTAACTCACGAATTTTTGTACTAACACTCTCCCCCACACACCCTTTCCCCATACTCATGCTCAACAATGCCGTCTTAATAACTCATAAGAATATTAAAGAGCGAATAATACGCCGCACCACTAAACGATTTACCTTTTCCCCTTATGATTCATTCGCTTCCTAGAAATTTCAATTACAAAAACTGAATTAACAAAAGAAGTTGGATGAAATCGAAACAACAAGGGGTAGAGAAACAAATTATTTTCAGTTCAAAAAATTTTTCAGAAATTTCAAAAGGCCTAAATATATTTTTATTTCAAGTGCTCATAAAAAAAGAAGAAAATGTAATTATTTCAGGATAAATAGTATATAATGTAGACACTACACTTTTTTAAAGACAATGTTAATTATTATGTTAACCATCAATTCTTCAAGCAAGTTTTTAGCAGAGTAATACTCGATTTTTCAATCAAGCTTGCAATACATTATTTTTTTGTGTTTGCATTTGTCAGCTTTAGGCTAAAGCACGCAAGTCAGGATGTGGTTGACCAATTTATTCGAAAAGGCATTGATCCTTTTGACACAACACAATTTGCAGTAAAATTGTTTTTCGTCTTCAAGACATTTGAAAATGGCGTGGCAAAATTAAAATAGCGACTTTCCTTAAACACTTTTTTTTTTTTTTTCCTTTTATGGTTACGAGGTGTGACAGCACAAGAATGATTCACACTTGAAACTTAAATGTCAGTAATAACAATGAAGTCAATTCACGGTCACATGATGCACATCAAATGTGTCGCATCATTTCAATTTCGAAATCTAACGCACATCTTTTAAAAGGGGGGGGGGAGAAAATACGACATCATAAACACAGCATAAAATAACATGCAATTCAATGATAAATGATATGCTTTATATTTGAAATGTGACTATAATGATAAACAAATTCATTTCATTCATAAAAAATTTCATCAAGTGTTTGTTAAGATATTTATGCAAAATGAAATTTTAATTTCACAGAAAAAAGATCTCAAACATTACTTTAAAAAAACACATCTAAAATATTATTATTTTTAAAAAAAACTAGTTTTTCATAAACACTATTTATATTATTAATACACAAATTTGGCTCTTAATTTACATGGAAAATTAATTTACCGAAAATGCTGAACAAATTGAAACCAAGAAGCTCAATATATAGCACACTTCGAATCTAGAATGTAGCAGATTTAATAATTCCATATGAAGTAGTATTCTTTTAAAAGGTATACGAAAATATTTACTTATTCAAGCACGACGAAATTGCAAATAATATGATTTACAAGAACACAAATTTCAATAATCTTAATCTACTTCACTGATTAACAACATGGTTATCTCACCCCTCTAATAAATGCTCTTCTTTTTTTCTTTTTTTTATGATTATCAATCCAACTTCATAATCTTCTTTAATTCATTTTTACATTTGTAATTTGATACAAAATATAAAAATTCTTAATATTAAAAGAAAATGGGAAAAGAAATAATTACAGACTTCCGATTTCCCAAAATCTTGAATTTTCCTGCAATTTCATATTTGCATTTGTCTTTTCGTTTTTTGGGATTTATGCACTAAACTAAATTTTTTTCCTGCATGTCTGAAAATGAGTTAAATAAAAACTATGAAATACGTTTGCCGGGTAAAACGAGGGTTCATTTGGAATTCTGAGAATGCTACCAAATTAATGCCATTAATTTCAGAATTTGAAAAAAAAAAAAAAAAAAATACAATAAATATTGAAAAATATCAGAACATAAATGATTCCAAAATGCTACTTACTAAAAGGAAGTTCTTAAGTTTAAAGTCACTCGAAAATACAAAACAAATAACTGTTTTGTAGAATGAGAGAAATCAAGATTATTTTCGACATGAATATCTGAAGGTTAATACTATTAGCTTTTTTTAAAAAAGAATAGTCTTGGTGAAAGAAATTTCAATTCCATTTGTACTTTTCGAAAGATACACTCGCGGCTCATTAAAAAGACATGAGGATAATTTTTTTGCTCCTACGCGGTGTTTATTTCCTCTGCTAGCAGGGTATTATGTAACTAAAAGCGGAGTAAAATGACACGTGTACGAAAGTTACCATGACGATCTATAAGACTCCTCATGTTTGTCAAATAGTCTCGATAAAGATTTTTTTTTATTGAATTTCTAATTTTTTCCATGTCATTAATACCAGGATTTATAACTTAGGGATACATTTACATTTAAAAAAAAAAAGGAAATGGCACGAACCCATCGAATTAATTTCCTTTTCACAAAGATTACCTTCGAAAATAAAAATAGTAAGTTGGAATAAATGAAATATATGATTTTGACAGAAACACCTCAATTAACTTTTTAAAATACAGAAATTGATTTAAAAAGTGACTTTAGAAGTACAAAGTGCTATATATTTGCATGGCAAAAGTAGAGTTAAAATGTACTTAAAAGCAAATGCCAATTGATATAGTAAATAATAATAAAAAAAACCCATAAAAAATTTATATATAAATGAACTACAACAAAAAATACATATACAACTATACTCGAAGAAGTTAAAGTAACTTTGATAGGTAGCATACACACTTCGGATCAATTGTCAAATAATGAACATTCAGTGTTTTAATATGGGTAATGTTTTTTACCAAAATCTGTAACATTTAGCAGCATAATGATAAAAGAATGCAATAAGTGATATTCGAAAAAAATATATTATAAACGAATTTTATCCTCAATTTCGATTCAGATTCAGTTTTAAAAAAAGGAAAAGAAAAAAAAAAAAGAAGAAAAAAGGGGGGGGGACGAATTTTAAAAATACACTCAAAAAGGACTAAAATTCAGTGTATGGCTGTTTCGGTACAGACTTCGATACATATTTCAGCTTTTCTTCAATAATCTTAACCGCACAGATATTTCTGGATCGCCGAATGAATATTCTGATGAATATTTCATTGGCTGAAAACAGACGATAATGTTTTTCTTATTCCATTACAATAATTGAGTCTCCATAATTCATTATAATAGCCATTCATGTCACATTCGAACACGTCAAAATCCTATGGACAACCGTTCCGCGCGATTAAATATTGGAAGGAAAAGAAATGGAGATATCTTTTCTAGTTCATTGCCAACAAAAATAGCTTTACTCAGAGAAAATTAATACAGACAGTAACACATATTAAACTCGCAATAGGGAGCTTTTATTATCTTTTTCATTTTCTCTTTTAATCAATTTGTTGTTCTCAAGAGGAACCCATCGAATTTTGGAAAAATGCCTTTTGTTAACAGTTTAAAACAAACTGTTTCAATTTTCTTTATCAATATTGTATAATATATCGATTCATATTAATTTATATAAAAACTGACAACAAGATGTATGAATCATAAAAAAGGAGGGAAAACGAAATTTCAGTAAATTTGGTGGTGTTCATAAGGAATTTCATTTATATTATTAAATATTGAACAACAGGGAAAACTAACATTCTATATATGGAACATATTTTGACAAACAAACATAATTTTTTTTATAAGCTGTTTATTGAATTGATACCGTTCACACTTAGCGCAGACAACAGGTGAAAACATTTTGGTTTTCATAAATGGCTAAGATTTATTGGACGCATAAGAAAAGAGGGCATTCAGTAAATTTTTAGGAAAAAGCATTAAAAAGACTTAAAGGCTCAAAACCATTATCAATTGACCTGGCAGTCAGTTTGCGTGAATCATAAGTACGATTCTGCGAAAATTACAGAGTTGACTTCAGGAAACCAAAAATGTTGATTCCGGTAAGCATAATCTCGTTAGCCGCAAAAATTAAAGAGAGCGCATCAAAATGTTCTTTGTCGACTGTAAAACAAATAAGAGAAATTAGTCTGCCACATTAGACATAGAAGTAAGTTCAGGATGTGGTTGATCAAAAACTGATGATTTTTGAAAAACCGCAAAAAGTGTTGTTTCCAACTCATGCATTCGCAACCCGCGCAAAAATCCTGAAAGTTCACAGAAGAAGAAAGAAGTACCACAAACTTTTAATAAAACAAAATATCAATTTTTCAATTTTGAAATAAGAAAGAAGCTTTCTTTATTAGGGGCTAAATTTCAAGCATTGCATCAATACCAAAATACTATCGAGTCAGAAGAATCATATACTACTAAGGAAATAAAAAGCCAATTTTTGCCTAATTGGAAACAAAAGGAGGGAGGGGGGAGAAAAAGAAACTACCTTTGACCAAGTTTCTTACGCATCAATTACGAGATGAAAAGCCAGTATTCTGGAAAAACGTAGAAATATCACGAGCTCCAATTGAAACAAAATGTCAATTTTTCCGTATATTTGGGAGATGGTGATACATTTGCCTAACTATATTTTGCCAAATACAGAATCCCATTTGCATAAGATTCTGGAGGGAAAAAAAAAATAAAATAAAAAACTACTATAGGCTAAAAGATAACACCAAAAACAATACCATATTCTTATACCAATATAAAATGCTAACTTAATATTTACTGTTGTATTTGGGGGGGGGAGCATTTTGACCAAAGTTTCATACACGGCTCAAACAAGAAACCTATTATCTCGATAAAATCATCAAAGATTGGAAATGACACAGGAACACCATGCACTTCTAATGCACCAATTTATTTATTAATTTATTAAAAGGGGGAAAAAACGAAAAAAAAAATAACACTTCTGCCTGACTCAAGTTTCGAACACGACATCAAAACAGAAGCCTTAATCCACGACCACCAGCTGCGAGCAGCTACCAAATGCACTCTTCCGTACGCAAGACAATTCCATTCTCAAATTGTCCCAAAGTGGTTAGTCAGCGGTCTTGCTGAAGATGTGAGACAATCGTCGAGGTTAACTGAAAAACTGGGAGGGAAAAGACCGTAAAGAAGCGTTGGCGGGGGAACTCACAGGAAATTGACTAATAACAACGGAGTTCTTCAACTTCAAGGAATAATAGGTCACTTAAAACACACCAAATATCCGCGCCCAGTTGCTACGTTGTATTGTAATACTAGGCAGACTGGCAAAAAACGCTGTAAGGTGGGATTAGGCGCTTTCCCTCTCTTTCGTCAAATAACAATTAACCTCGACTACATTAGACTTAGTTCGCAGGTAATGGCATTTTTGCGGTGAAGAGGAACTAGAAGTATTTTTTTATAATTATTTTATTTAACCTTCATTCCCATGTCGTTAATACAATGTGACGAAACAGCTTACAAAACTGATGAACATTACATCGTTAAATATAGAACAAATGATTCAAAGTAGATTATACTTTAAGTGTGCTGTATTTGAGATTAGCGCATTTTATGGAACAGAGGACACCGAAGTAAATATTTACGAATGATAAGATTATTAAAAAAAATGATTGAGGGTAAATGATAAGCCAAATCAATCGAAATGGACTACAATGAAAGAGGAATTCAAAATAGTGGAAAATCACGAAATAAAACTCAAGTTCATTTACATTATTTATTATAAAATAATATCATAACTGTATTAAAGTGGCCATTATAGTATTTTCCATTATAGTACAGTAACTATCATAACGAGCCAAGTTTTCTGAAATTATATCCGAACAGGAAGACAGATAACCAATACTACTATGAAAAAAAAAAAAATGCGAAAAGATATATAAGCTTTTACTTGCTTTTCATGTCTCGAAATCATAAATACATGAACAGCATGCGCTAGACAATTTCTTTAGATCAGTGGTCCCCAAACTTCTTCCGGTTATCAGCGCCCTATGTATTTTTCAAAAATTATTTATAATTCTAAGAATGTTTATAATTCTTATGTTGTGTAAAAGTAAATAAAATGAATTTCAAGTCATATAAGAATTTACTGCCCAAATTGTAATAAATAAAAGAAAATCGGTGGAATAGATGAACCTGCTCATTACTACACATTTTTTCAAGTTATGGAATTAAACTGAATAAACTAGCCATATTTCTTTTTTGTACTGGTTATTTTGCGAAAGAAACTATCAAAAGTATAGTTTTGAATAAATAAGAAATATTCAAAGGAAAAAATAGCTGCAAAAATCTAAGTAAAATTCTGAAAATTACATAAACTATCATAGCGCAACAGACAGGAAATTTAAATTTCCCAACTCGCCAAGCTTTACAAATGGGAACATTTGCTTTAAATAGTAAAGCTTAATACCACTTATTCGACTAATCAGAAGAATAGTTCATATTCAAAATACTACTTTCGAATCGTTTCAATAATAATACAGCAATTTAGTTTCAGAGGAAAATGATCAACAGTTGATTACATTTGAATAAAAGTAAGGTTAAGAACCGAATTAAAACATGTTTAATGAACCACTTTAATAACATCATAAATTAAAATTGTTAAAAAAATTAAACAAAGTTTATCCATATTTTTTGACAACAACAGTAATTAAAGAACTCCATTATTATTAATTAAAAAACAAATCTGCCTTGGCAGATACTTGTTCAAAGTATTCGTTCGTTCTTTTAACAAAATAAGAATAGAATAAATTAAGTCTTCGATTTCCTTGTCAGCAGCTGAAAAAGCGAAGAGACAGAGCCGGGGTCATTTCAGCTTTTCTTTTTATAACTGATGAGATCAGTATCAGTTGGCGTATCAGAAATGCAGTGTCGCTATGGATGAATTCTTAACAGCAATTTAAGAGCTTTCTGGTATAAACAATTTAAAATAAATATGGATTAAAAGCAAAAAAAAAAAAAAAGTTTCTTACATTCGAACAAATTGCTCAAATTTTTTTTTTCTTTAAATGCAAATTAAGAATTAAAGGGGAAGAAACGCTCAGAATCGAATATTATCAGGTTCCGTTATGGGGGATTTTGTCTATATTTAAAAGGGGAGAAAAAAATTCGAAAAAAGTCGCATATTTTAAAACATACACTGAAATAACGGATGAAACTGAATTCTTATGGAGAAAAATTTTTAGACATTATTTTCTAGCACAAAGAACACAGAAATTTTTCAGATATTCCCCAAAGTTTGAAATAAAACCTTAAATTCAACTTCATCTCTTACCTATTCAAAAATTTTGATTTAATAAGTCAAATAAAACAAATCTGGCGAATTTAAAGAACCATAAAATTAATATTAACTAATATTTTCTTATACATATAATTCACCTCAAACTATGAAAACTAAATGATAAAAATTCGACGGTTTTTTTAAGGAGAAAGGGAGAGACACACTCAATCAGCAGCATAAAGTGTGATTGAAAATTTAAAAAAAAGTCATTACAACTTAAATTCAAAAAAAAAAAAAATTAGGGAGGGAAAGCTTTTTTCTTTAGTATCATAGTTATGTATTATTTAACAATGTTTCAGAACTTCCATTAACAATTCAAAAAATTTCTGAAGAAAACTATTTCACACAAATAAAAACTTTTAAAAATCAAAAATGAAAGCAGATTTTTTTCCTTTTTATTTGACATTTAAAAATGAGGAAATACGAAACAGAGTTGTTTTCTTTACACATCATTTCGGCAGATGTTTTAAGTGTGTTTATTCAAGTCACATATCGTTTACATTGGAATACAGAGATTAAAAATAACCCTTAGTCGGACAAGGCTAATTTAATTTCAAATACGAGCACATTTATATCCCAAGTTAAAAATTAGAATAGTTTTTAATGGCGAAGATTTCAACGAAACATAAAAATGAACGGCGTACAATACACGACTCATGGAAGGATTGCTACTTTCACTGGAAACATGACCTTCAAACCAGTTTCGAATTAAAGAGCTGTTACTACAAATAGCACACGCGTAACTCTTATTTTTATTTATTTTTTTAAACAGAGCGGAAATTTTATATGCGGGAAATGGTATTATGAATAAGTTTTGTCACAAATATCAATACTTATTTCACTTATACTCGAAATATTGTAATTTTTAAAAAACTGAAATATCTCGAAGGCAAAGACGGAAAAGCGCTAAAATTGAAAAGCAAAATTAAAAGGTTTGAAATTGCGCCAGTTAAGAAATTCAATAATTATTAAGGATTTTTATAAGATGAGTATTATAAAGCAATTTAAACCTACATTTTTCAAATTTACTGTTGATCCATATATGTGTAAATTTGTGTACATATGTCAAGTATATATTAAAAAATTAAATTGATTCTGAATTTAAATTTTGAATTAAAATTAATAAAAAGATTTTAAATCAGTCTTTTTTAATTAAAAAAATTCCGAATTTCATCCAAAAACAATAGTGATCAATGAAACTCCCCATTTACAATTTTTTTTATATAAAAATGGTATTATAAATTTAAATTAGGTAAAAAATATTGCTGAGAAGAAGATAATTTTGTTTAATTTATAACAGAATAGTACGACTATATCTTTCTTTTTGCTACAGCGCCATTCTTCAAGTAAATGTGCAAGCCTTGCGTTTAAAATATGATAAATCTATGATGCGTTTTTATTCGTCCCTTTTGTAAGAGCACATTATTTTGTTAATTAACAATTAAATATTCCAAATTCCAATTTTAAAAGATAAAGTAAAAGATGCAAATATGCATTACTGCACAATATTAGAACGAATAACACAGTAAATATCGTACTGAAACAACAGCAATTATCGCAAGTTTATATTTAAATTATGCATTTCAATATTCAAAAATAAATTACGTAAAAAGAATTTGCGCAAAAATTTGAAGATTAACTGTTTCTTCAGTGCAAAGAAATTTTATTTTTCACTAGATAATCAATAAAGGTGTTAAATGCTTTTTCCAAAAAATTCTGAAATACCTCAATCACACAAACGCAATCAATTTTTAATCATTTCTTTTGCGTAAAGTTTTTATTTTATTTTTCCTTACCGATAGAACATCGTATTTCACGCAAAGATTTTTTTTCCCCTTCTCATGTTTTGCGGAAATGTTGTTTTTATTATGAACTTGACTTCATAATGACTAACGGCTTTTCTGTTATTTTATTATCGTTTCTTTTACACCACGTTTTACACAATTACTCAAACTAAACAAATGTAAACGATTTTGAACTTCATCAAAAATATAATTGCATTTCCATAAACCTTTTTTAGCGTTTCACCCTCTCCCCCCCCCCCTACCATTTAAGAAAAAACAATGGCAGAAACAGCGAACTTCTCAGCATTCGTTTTGAATAAATTCGAGACAGTGTTTTGGTTCAAGGTACAATTAATGGACTATTTTCTTGTAAGTTAATTTATATACCAAATGATAAGAAGGCAAAAGAAATAAAAGGAAAAAAGATAAAGGAAAAGAACCAAAAGAAAATATAAAAGAAGAAAAAAACAGAAGAGTTCATTTTACTTAAGAGGGTCTGAGCTGTGTGCAAAAAACTCAGATTAATGGAGTGTCTCTTAGTAACAACAAAGTCCACACGAAGATCATTCCAACCTTGAACCTTCCTTCCACTAAAATGTTTACAAACTGAACAGGATTAGAAGAAACTGGACAATTCAGTAGTGGTGACTCGGAACTCAGAGTGCCTCAGGCAACAAAGAAACCTTGACAACCTTACGAACTTTCTACGTTTTAATAAGGGATGAAAACAAGCTTATGAGTGTCGAACGGCAACAAGATTACGGCCACGACTTGCATTCACTCTCTTGATACATCGCTTTATCACACTCCAACAAAAAGAAGACTTCACGCGGTATGCGTAGTTGATGAGCTATAGGAAATGAACACAGAATTTAAATGGGTGAATTTGCGTTCTTGGCGCGTGACGATATCAGAAGGAATGCTAGTACAGCATTACAAAAGTGGCAAGATACCCAAGATTTGAAAGTTAAGGCCAATCTGCGGACTTGAACCTTAGCTAAGACGACCTTTTTTTGCGATAACTATTGCGGAAAGGATACTTTGTTTCAGGAGAGAAACACATGCATCTAGATGTTGGCAGAAAAACTAAAATCTTAACTGGGTATATTATAATCAAGAGGTCAGTTCTCACAGCACGGAAATGTCAATAACGCTTTCTGGGGATACGACCTTTGAGATAAGCGATAAGAAGTGCACAGATGAAGCTAAGTGTCAAAAGATACGTGACAACAGCCGATAAAAATGGCTGTTTCTTTTCTCGGTAAATAAGAATAATTACCCAGACGGCGATAATTTTATCTAGAAAAGGTGCATCTAAGATGTCGGAAAATAACTTGCATCACAAACTAACAGTTTTCCGTTGGTTGATTAATATATAAAGCATTTTATCACGAGAAATACAACAGAATTAGGTGATTATTTTTTAAGCAGAGAAAACTGCAAAAACGAAACTGACTTTCGTTTATACTTCCGAAACAAACTTTGGATGGACTATTTATATTCAAATATTATTTTTGGAATCAACGGAAAATAAATCATAAAATAAAAATATGAATATTTTATATTAAAATTAGTATATTCGTCTTAAGAAATCTGCAACAAAAACTAGCTTTTTGATCGAACGTTACATTCTCAGAACAAAACAAAAAAATTATCATCAGAAGAGTAATTAAAAAACATAAATAGAACTGTTTTAAAACATTCATCGTACGTTTAAAAGGAAACATAAGTGAGCGCGATTTTAGAAATTAACATATAGTACCTAGTAATGGTAAAGATTAGTTAGCAAACCGACTACAAGAACACATACATGTCAAAAAACGTTTTTGAGTTAAACCCAAAGTAAGAAAACCTAAAATAATACCACCCTAGGTTGAAAATTTCAAAAAACTCTGCTCTCTGATAGCTAGCTACTATCACAAACAAAGCGTTGTTCTTTTCATTTGCTTTGGGTTTGCATACAGTGGTTTTAACTCAAAATGTTTTATTTGTTACAGCGTTCACCTAGGGAGGTGATATTGCAAAACATCATGTTAAAATATGCTACATTGAAAGGATTTTGTAACAAAATTATGAGAATAAAACTTCCATGAAAACAACAAATAATAATTATCTTAAGCATTAAACACCTCACGAAAAGTAAACAACTTGTTTCTGCGTTGATGGTTAGGATAGATCAAATTTAATAATAGATAACATGCGTAAATAACTTATTACAATTATGAAGTAATTGACAGTAAAGAATCAGACTTCGAACCACAAGCACTGCAATAACAAACAAAAAACAATAAGTTCATTGACGTTGTAATAACACTAACTCATGGCGGTAATCGTCTTTATGAAATATTTGCCAATATATTGCTGAAAAAGAAGTCTTATAAATGTAATATCGGTTATATTGTATAATAGTCATTGAAGAAATAATTGGGTTTTTTTTGGGGGGGGGGGGCGGAGGGCAAGTTCATGATCATGAATGTCGCATGATTCAGAAAAATATGGGGAAAATTATTTCGGCTAATTTTCCTTGTCGCTTACTTTCTACATAGCAGAAAATTAAAATTCTGCTACTAAAATGTTCAAGTTTTGAAATATGCAATCAATTTAATATTTTAGGTACGAAAGGTAGTGTTCAACTTTTAGATGGAAAAAAAAAAAAATGTTGTATTGGTAAATACTTTCAGCTATCATCCTTCACATAAAATACATAATTTTTATGTGTTTTCCACATCTAGCTGAATAATTACACTGTCCATATGTTAATTTGGTATAATTAATCAAAATGATAAACTTTTTTCTATGAAGCAATTATAAGTAAAGTCAATTCACTTTGAAATGTCAGGAATTATTTTTTTTAATAATAAAGGAATAAATCGATACTTGAGTTGGTTGTATAAATTAAAAATATGAACATTTCTATGGAATTGAATCAATAATTTTAATGATTGATTAGAACATAAACAAGCGTAAGGTATAGTTTAGTTAGATTAACGTTACGAATAAAAAGAAATTAGTAGTGAAATTTAAAATCGATAAAATGTATAATAGAAATAAATTTAATAATGTTGAGAATCTTGTAATGCATCCATTAAAACTTTGCCTCGTAACCCCCCCCAATAAACTTAATACCTTAAAACACCTGTTAACTTCTTAATAAATAATACCCCCCCCCCAATAAATTTAATAAATAAGAGACCGATACCTTAGATAAGAAATCATTAAAATAATTATCAGTTATAAGTATAACAAAAAAAAATTAAGATAATATACCCAATAGCAATTAGACAGATTTTTAGGGAAGATGGGCTGCAATGGGTATTTGTACATTCCTAAATATACAAATTTTATTAATGCGCATTAATATTAAACATTAGCCGTAATTAATAATAAAGATAGTATTACCAAGCATAAATGGTTAAGTTTTTAACTTTATCATTCACTTTGTTATTATTGTATTTATAAACACCCTACATCGGTTTCAATAATATTTTACACAAACCGTGGGATTATGAATCATAATAACCTATATATTTTTTCATAGTTACTAAAACAAAAACAAAAAAAATTAATCTAAAATAAATCATGTTGATTAGTAGAAATATAATGAAATGTGATATCAATTGAACAGTTTATTAAAAGAGGGGCTACATAATATGCACAACCTACAACCGCAAAAAGCTAAAATATGCCACTGAATTTACTAATTCCGTCTCAATTACTGAACATTTTACGCAAACAAGAGATCAGAGTTAATTAAAAGTGTCACAAATCCAAGAACCGTTCTATTGATTTCTTTAAAATAATTGAGTAACACGCACGTTATCTTAGCAACTTCCGTTGCATTACAATTTATTAACAGCGCAAATGCATACTAATGCTCACTTCCAAATTATGGAGCACATCCCATCAACAGTTACGAAAGGTAACTGAAGGATTACATACATTATCCATTATCCAATCAGCCCCTAAAATATATGTGCTCCATTGAAGAGAGCATGCAGTTGCAGTAAGGCACGCACATTTATTGAAAATTAGCGTAAATATCACAGGCTCCCGACTAAACTAAACAAAAATCCCACGCGCGCAAATGGATGAGTGCGTACTCCCACACCTATCGTTAATAACGAGTGACGAGACAAGACAGACTGTGGAAAGCTCTGTCTCTAATCGATTAACTGAAACTTTTGCAGACAACTAGCAGACAACCTCGGATTAAAACCACAAACACACGACGTCCAAATTCAACAAGGACGAACAATAGATCCTTTCAACCGGAAGAAAGGTGCCATAATCTGCATATGAAAGCTAAAGATCAAAGAATATATTTTAATGTAAATAGGTTTATATTTCGCTCGATTTAAAAGCATTTCAGATCGAATTTAATTATAGAAATAGAGTTAAGTTTAAAATAATTAAATGCAATATCTAGAGCGAAATTTAAGGAGCAGAATTTTCATGCAGCGTCCTTTAACAATAAAGGGTGGATTTAAATATTTTATTCAAGATCTAATAAATATGAATTTTTATGATTACAATTTAAACGCAAGTCAATAAATAAAGAGCAAATATACAAAAATAGAAGAATTATATAAAGATATCAGAATAAAAGAGAAATATTTTTAGATGAATTTTCAGACGAACATTTATGATAATTTTGGAAATTGTAGTTCTATCATTTGTTAAAGCCAAATCTTAAAATGAAAACGTGTAATTAAATAATATTTATTCATATGGAAGATTTAATTCATTTTGACTCATTTTCATAGAAGGAAAGAAGGTATTGATCCACAACGAGATGCCACCATATTCTAAAATTATTCAAATCAAGCCAATTTTTTGAAAAAATTGTAAATGAGAATTCTAAGGTAGAGTTTCTGAGTAAGCACAACATCTTTATTTTCATCTAATTCTGTTCTTTAAACATGGAATTTCAGAATAATAAATAATATAAGTTTCAACACTTTATTCTGAAAATATAAACCAGGTGTATAACACATAGATAAGGAATTTATCGAACTTCAGTAAATGATCGACTAACACTGTGTTATAATAACCATGCATTTAACTTTGTATTTGTAATTGTTTTTCATTCATTTCTAATCTATTAAAATAGACAAATTTATTTATAAACTTAAAGAAACAGAGAGAGAAAACACGACCACAATTAGATCATTCAGTATCCTTAAACTGTCATTCATAAAGTTTATTGAAGAATTGATTACAATGAAAATAACTCAAGTTACACATCATTAAAAAATATAACTGCCTTCAATTATTACCATAAAAGTGCCATGGTTTCATTTGGTTGATTCAATCAAAGCATATCCATTTAGAAAATTGCATAACTCAAACAGTCTGAAAATTAACATTTCCCTAGCAGAGTTAAACATATAAATGAAGACTAAATCAAATAAACAAAACCAATTTAAACTAAAAATTGTTTCTTCTCATCCTAACCTTTCTATTCATAACTAGTATAATAAATAGCAACGGATATTGAATCTCAATCATTAATTAAAACCCAGACGCTTAAAAAAGATCCAGTTATCCGATATTAAAATACGCTATCAAAATAAAGCACACAGAAAAATTGATTTACAGCCGTCTGGGACAAGGAGAGTTAAAATATTACATAAGTTACAACATAAAATACAGCATATAAATCAATAAACCTGCAAAGATTTATTACCCGTACGAATTTGAGTATCATTTTTCCAATAAAGTATTTCTTTCACAATTAAGGGGGGGAGGGGGGACTCGGAAAGAATTAAGTAAAAAGAGGATATAAAACTGCAAAGTTAAAATAATCGATGCAATCATTTAAAAGGTATAAAAATGCAGCCCACCTATGTGATATTTGATATCAAGCAGGTTCCAAAAAGTTATTTTAAAAGAGATTAAATAGTGGTGTCGAAGTGGAAAAGGAACAGTTACAGAAAAAATATTTAAATAATATAAGAATTTCTGATGTGCACAAGACTTCTTTTCTTTATTCGTGGCTTCGTGATCAATCGGAAAATTTTGCTGCGGTTCCAAAATTTGAAAATTAATTAATGCCAAAAAGAAATTCAATTTCAAAATGCTACTAGACAAATTTAATGAAATATTCTGCATCAAAATGATAATGTTAAACTTTCTTGCATACAAATATTGGAAATTCCGAATGAAGACAATTTCATTAAAGTTTTCACGATCTCAAAATTATTCTATGTGACCTTTTTTAGTATTAAGATTCATAATGACAGAAACTCTTGGATAGATGTAACCATGTATTACACGTTTTAATCAAGTTATTGAAAACGATTGTGCACTAAAAGGGAGGTGAAAAAAATTAAACTGTGAATCCCTTTGAAAATACTAATAGACATTAGTTATGAATTTATCAATAACTCCAGTAGTACAAAAAAACGTATAATATCAAATGATATCGCATAATTCAGAACAATATTGTGCAATATAATGCTGAAAAATACTGTTCAATACAATACCGCTTATTATACTACCTGGAAAATGATAGTTGAGCAATATGCGTGTGAAATTCATTTTCACAATTCCGTTAGTGACACAATAAGTCGAGAAATAGAAATTTCCGTTAAAAATATTTTTAGTTGACCGAGATGAGTAACTGAAACAATACGGAAAGTAATTAAAGTCACCTAATCAATCATTTCAATGAAATACAAGTGTTCCAGATATTTTGAAATAATTCAGGGAACTGGAAACGAAATACCGTCTATTTCAATAGGTAAGACTTTCCAATTCCATCACTATGGCACATAAAAATAAGCGCAAGAAACAATTTCCAATCCGTATACGAAATACTCTATGAACATAATCTAAACAAGAGGAAGTGAAAAATAAGATACTTAATCTGACAATACCAATTAAAATGCAAGTCTATTTGATATTAGTAATCTAGATATTCCTAACGAATTCGTGGAACTGATAGCTCTGAATTGGATTCCCGGTCATTTCAATCAGTGAAATTTTTTCAGTTTCTTCGGAACGACACATAAAAACAACTATACGGGGAGACTCTCCGAAACAGGATATGATACCAAGATAAAATTCGGCAAACTTTCTTTTAAGATTCAACACCAGAAAGATTAGTTTGGGCACATGCGGCTACTTCTTGTCAATCTTTCAGCAACTAAGTCCGCACACAGCTCGCACATCAATCATGGGTTTAAAAAAGAAAAGAAGCGAAAGGAGTGAATTCCACCCTAACAGATTTTGATGAGAGGAAGCGGAAAATAATGAATAGACAGATTGTATTCATCAAGGTGTCAGACACATCTCTCGTCTATCAGTTTAAAGGGGGTCAACCTGATAAAAAAAATAAATTTAAGATTACAGCGAAGAAAACTTTAAACTCAACTTTGATCAATTTAAAGAACAAAGTTTTTTGAAGTATGAACACCGACTACAATGAGATCGCATATATGAATTTAGGAAACGTTAAAAAATTAACAGCGTATGCTTCTGTCATTTTTTCCAATATTAGACAACTAAAATAGTTTTTAAAAAACCATCTAGATTTGAAATATTTTATTAAATAAATATATGGAAATAAATATCTAATTTCCTGTCATAAATTTATACTTCAACAGCTTATCCCATTCTTCTATTAAGTATGTGCTATGAAAAGGGGACAAGTATATTCAGACTTTGAATTTCATTCCAATCAAATATTTGAAATTATTACCCGCGTTTAGCAAAAAACCTACACGAATCATATGATATACCAGCTCCATGGGAGATCCGAAGAGGAAGAGAATTAACGTCAACGATTTTAATAATTTCCAAAAAGAATACGCAATACCGGGTTTTTTAGATTATCTTCAGTTGCGATCTAATTTCGACTACAAACAAATTCTGCGATCTCATCTACAAATGAAATCAACTGTGACCGCATACGTATATATGAGTAGGGGAAAACTGGATAATCAAGTACAGTCAAACCTCTCTCGCACGTTGTTTTGTCTTAGTCGCGATTGATTTCTTTTCATTTCAAAAATAAAAAAATCTTTATAGCGTCGCAGCACGTTCGATAGCACATCGGTTATCACGTTTTTATAATTTTATAATTAATAAATAAAACTTTGATTTAATTAGAATAAAAAGAATCAAACGGCGCGACGATTAAAACCGATTTAAAAAAAAATGAAAATTTCATTTGTTTCATATTGACCTAAAAAGAAAGAAAAACAGCAAGAGAGACTACTGCAGAAGTAATTTTAACTTCGGTCTATTGAAATAAATTGACTTAAAATATTGCAATATATTCAATAAGGAAAATTAAATTTCATTTTTACACCTTCAGTAATGAAAATTCAAGAATATATTTGGCAACTCAAGAGGGTTATTGCAGTAAAAATCCTGAAATTGCCACTAAACGTTGTTCATTTAAAAATTGAATTTTTAAAATCGATTAATACAGTCTCATATTAGAAACATAGAAATATATTAAAATGATAATAAAGTATCATTGAAATATAAATCTCTACCATTATATTGTACAGCTAAGGTAATTAGTTTATCAAGTTTCGAACCAAGAATCGATAGTTTATCATTTCATAGTGCTACTTAGAAGTGACGTATTTAACAATGTTTTAATTATGTAAAGAGATGCGAAGAAAAATCAAATCTGTCATAAATTTAAACATTAATCAGCTGAGTTTAGAGACAGAAATTATACTTAAGATAGTGAAGACATTTTTCTTTTATGAAATTGTTTCACCAATTCCTCTCTCAGCCAAAAAAGGATTCAAGTGGGGGGGGGGGAATCTATAAACCTTTAATCAGAAATCTTAGAAGTTCACGGAGAACCACATATGAATGAATACCAACTCCAGAAAGAATGATCACTCCTCGATATTTGCAAGGTGTTGTGCCACCGGATCCGAAGGACTTTTTTCCCCTTCAAATTTAATTAGTGCTTTAGAACACACAAAAACAGGAATGAAAAAAATTCAAAAAACGAAATTACTCCACCAAATCAATAACTCTCAGCTTCTCAAAAACATTGCATAAGCAAAAAAGATCTCTAGGAATAAAGTTCTAAACCATTTATTTCTCTACATTTAATAACAGTTTCCCACCTGAATTTCATCGATAATAAACTAGTTATTTCAGCGTATTCTAACTACATTTCAGGTTATCCCCCCCCCCAAAAAAAATGTAAATCCCTCGAGTTGGAAAAAGTACTTTTTATTCGCTTCCCCGTTTTTATTTGACTTAATCTCACAACCTAGAAATTTATAGACTTGACGTCAGAGGATGTTTTAGAAATAACACAACCAATCTAGAGAATTTCGCTTTAAAACCCTCCAACATTAAAATCATTCTATAAATACCGCAAATAAAACGTGATCAAGCAAACTATATTATTAATTTAAATGTACACTTTCTGTGAGCGTCTGTTCATTAAAAACAAAAATATCGTCATAAAGGATTTTCATTCTTCAATATATATATATATTTTTTAAAATATACCGACAATTCAAAGATCAAACCCCAAGCAGCAAAAGATCGTTGGCCAACCATTGGCCAAGTATCGCCCCATGGAACGAGCGAGATTGGGGCGAGATCGGAGGCGATCTCGCCCCGACATTGGTCATGTCCCCCGGCGGTACGCCGCGCGATGGTCGCCCCGACTTGTTTTCGACGAATTTGCCGATCCTTTGGCGACTTGTTATTATCACGGGCGACGTTATACCAAGCATTTCGCGACCTGTTTTATCAATGGGCGACCCAATACCAATCATTTCCCCATGTGTTTTAACAATCGGCGACCCAATACCAATCATTTCCCCATGTGTTTTAACAATCGGCGACCCAATACCAATCATTTCCCCATGTGTTTTAACAATCGGCGACCCAATACCAATCATTTCCCCATGTGTTTTAACAATCGGCGACCCAATACCAATCATTTCCCCATGTGTTTTAGCAATGGGCGACCCAATACCAATCATTTCCCCATGTATTTTAGCAATGGGCAACCAAATGCCAATCAATAGGCAATTTATTTCTGAACACTTGCTGGTGTCAAATTGAAATATTAGTTTAATGGTTATTCAATTTTCTCAAACTCTAGAAACTAGTGTCATAATATTTAAAACTATCATACTTAAAAATTTTTGTCAAAAGACTGAAAATGCGAGATATTTTGAATAGTTTACTTTTCTTTTTTACCTATTAATAGTAGTGTTTGTTATTTATTTTGATAAATTTAAAATTCCATAAAATACTTGTTTTCGATAAAAATTCATGGAAAATGTCATTCTAACAATTCTTCCAACTTTTTTTTAACTATTATTATAGCATAGATTTTACCACAATCTTACCCTATAAAATGTTTAAATGACATTTTTTTACTGCTCTTTAAAAAAAATAAACAAATGTTAAAATTATCTGAAATAATTTTAAATTTGATCACCTCAACATCTATCTACATATAAGATTTATTTCCTTCATTGATATTTCCTATTTATTTTCATTGTTTAATGCATGGGAAGAAATGTTAACATAATCATAGTTTCAATTATATAATTAATCAGTATGATTTTACCTGAATATTAGAAATTTAAAAGTAGATGTATTATATATATTGCCTATATCATCTGTTTTTAAAAGCTATTTTATAAAAATTCGAAACAGAAAAATATATAATTCTTATTAATTTTTTTTTTTTTTTTTTACTATACACACTTTTATATTGCTTAATGTGAGCAATAAACAAATAATTCCTAAAGAATAATGAATAAAACACAAATTCCTATTTTAACACCCTAAAATTTAATGCATTGGTTAAAAATAGTTTAAAACACTAAATTATATAATTCCTATTATATGTTTCTTCAATAGAAAATATTTTACAAGCACAAATTAATAAGTTACTTCAAATTTCTAATATTTTCATAATTTATGTTTAGTGAGGTTTAGATTCGTAGCAAAATAACAAAATTTGATCAATGTTAAACCCCGAATATTTCACAAATATGTTTCATAAAAATTCCATATACAAAAATGTAACGCTTCTTTCAATTTTACTGATTCTATTTACTATTGATTTTACAAAATTACTTCATGAAAAAATTTTATGCCTCATTATAAATTTTAGTGTTAGCTAATGTCCAATAGATAACATTTTACAAGCACAAAATAATAATTTACTTCAAATTTCTAATATTTTTTTATTATCTATGATTAGTTTGGTTTTATGGCACAAGAATTAAATTTGATCTTTGATTAACACTGAATATTTCTCAAAAATTCCATACACAAAAATGCAGCACTTCTTTCAATTCTACAAAATTCCTTATATTTACTATTAACATGCAAAGTTTCTTCAAGTTGTAGAAATTTTACACATTATAAATGTTAGTGTCGGTTGATGTCCAACATACAACATTTTACAAGCACAAATTAATAATTTACTTCAAATTTCTAATATTTTCTTGATCTATATTTAGTTGTTTGGTTTTGTAGCACAAGAACCAAATTTAATTAAGGATTAACATTGAATATTTCACAAAATTTCCATACCCAAACATGGAACACTTCTTCCCATTATAGGAAATTTTATTTACTATTAATTTACAGAGTTACTTCATATTGCATTAATTTTAAACCTCATTATAAATGTTAGTGTTAGCTAATATTCAATAAACAACAATTTACAAGCACAAACTTACTTCTTATTTAATAACTTACTTCAAATTTCTAATATTTTCATAATTTATGTTTAGTGAGGTTTAGATTTGTGGCAAAATAACCAAATTTGATCTATGATTAACTCTGAATATTTGAAAAATATGTTTCACAAAAATTCCATGCACAAAAATACAACACTTCTTTCACTTATGCGAAATCTTATTTATTATTAACTTACAAAGTTACTTTATGGTGTAGAAATTTTATACCTCATTACAAATGTTAGTGTTAGCTAATGTCCAATTGATAACATTTTACAAGCACAAATTAACAATTTACTTCAAATTTCTAATTTTTTTAAAAATCTATGATTAGTTTGGTTTTGTTTAATGGCACAAGAACCAAATTTGATCTATGATTAACTCTGAATATTTCACAAAAACTCCATACCTAAAAATGTAAACACTACTTTCAATTATACAAAATTTCTTTAGACAAATATTTTTTAATTATTATTTTCCCCTCTTTATTTTTAGGAGAAAAGAAAAACAACTATGCAAAACAATTTATTTACAAAGACCTTCATTAAATAATATTTTAGAAATACAAAGTAAAATAATAATTTACTTGAAATTTTTTACTGAATTTTCTGTAATGACTTATAAACCCAAGCAAAATCCTGAAACTATGACTTATAATTTAGAAGAATAAATAATATTGACACAAAGTAATTTATAAAAAATTTATTTAAACTTTATTTATTATGTAATACTTGAAGAGTTTGAAATTTCTAAAAATCCACACACATTTATATAAATATTATATATATGTATAACTGAATCTTCAGCTACATATAAAAAACTATACATTTATTTATACATTTCATTTTTCCTTTTTGCTGAACCTAGAAAACAATTATAATAGTAATTGAGATTTCGCTTCATTTAAAAGTACAAATAAAACATTTGTTGACAATTGGAGATGAGTAATTAACAAGCAAAAGAGCTTCTTTTTGCAGATTTGATGAACCTAAAAAACATATTCTTTAATTAGAATAATGATTGAGCTTTCACTTCTTTTAAAAGTACAAATAAAATATTTGTTGACAATTGGAGATATGTAATTAAGGAGTAAAATAGATATATAGAACTTCATAAGCTTGATAATGTTTTCAATCTGATAATGAACTATATAGGCAAATATTATAATAATGTTTAGGACAATAGAGAAAAATAATATAAACTAATGGGTGTAAAATTTATGTTACTATTTTATGAAAGGTGAAATAATTATAAACTATTCACATAAGAGTATTCAAATATAACTACATAATTGCAAGTTTTAAAGATTTTTTTTTTTTTTTTTTTTTGAAATTTACTATAAATATATTTTGCTAATCTATTTTTTTAGCCTTATGTCGAAATAAAAATAATAACACAAATGTTATTGCAAAATCAAAACATAAGAACGCAATTTAATATTTTTTTAAAAACTTTTTTCATTAGAAATTGTTGTTAACAAAAGGAAAGGCATTGCAAATGAAATGGAAAAATATCTGCAATAATTTAAGAACAGACACACACACACAAAAAAAAAAAAAAAAAAAAAAAAGATAGGAAATAAAATCACTTGAAAAGAATACAAACAAGAAAAGAAATGATAATGGTCGCTTACGCCTAACGCTAATAATATCACGTGCAACTCCATGTTTCAGGTAAGCAACGAATTCGAACGGCTTCAACAAAAATAATCTTTTTTATTCACTATTTAGAATAAATAATATATTATTTACAAATATATAATAATAAAAACTTTACACTTACCAAGTTTCTTGAAATGACAGTATGCGTTGCTGGTTGAATTTCAAAATCCAATACACGCCAGGTGATTCATGGGAAATTTCTAAAATATGTTCGCATAGCGCCACCTAGGAAAAGCAACTTTCCCGACATCGAGGGGACTATGGGCCGATTGCTTTGAGCCGGACTTTTTCACTAAGTCGCCGTAGAAGTTCGCCCCGATGAAAAAGCGATCTTCAGAGGCGACAGAAAAAAATTTGGTCAAAATCCGATATCGCGCCAATGCAAAGGTGACATTGGCAAAATACGGGCGGCGTATATCAGATGGCTGCGATGCTTGGCCAATCGTTTAGCGACTTCTCTTGCTGCTTGGGACACCACTAGATAATAATGACTAAGAAATCTAAATTATTTTTTTTTCACTCCTACTTATAATCGATCTGCAATTTTTACGCTTGCGAATTAACATTTTTGTTGTTCATTTAAAGAAAAATGTTTTTGTTTTTCCTTTTGCATAACCTACCAGAAAAGTATTTTCACAATTTTTTTAAACACAGACAATGGCCTCTGTATAAGTTGGAATCAATCGTAATTTTTGCTTTCTATTATACTAACTATACAAATATAAAATGATGCATTTTAATAGGTTTCCACGTTTTAGACTTACTCGACGACTCTTTTAAAGAATTAAATTATTATTTTTTAAAAGAATAATATTTGCACGTCTAGATACGGACAACTCAAAAACACAATAAATTCCACACATAAATTCAAAATGCTGTCTTTACATCATAATTGCAGGTTTCTACTAAATTTTGAAAGGAATCTATTTATTTATCCTGTATGCATGTAAACATACAGGACAGCATGCATATAAACATACAACTCAAAATCACAAGCTATATCAGTAGATTTATTATATAATTTTTACACCCAAATTGCACACAAGCATCTGATTTTTGACTAAATTCCTTAGACGGTACACTATCGCTTTGTGTTATTTGGATACAACTTTAGAAAACCGATAAATGGAACTTGGTATGTAGCTTTTACAGCAAAATTATAAATGCATATCACAGTACCAATCGATTTAGATGAAAAGGGCTAAAATGCATACGCAATTCTCTTCAACTTATTTCGGAACTAGCCAAAAAACATACAATATTGCTCAAATGCGGTTTATATTATCTTGGTTTCTCAAAAAAGTTAATAACTATTATTCTAGATATTTTAATTGTGTTACCGAAAATTTATTAAATAATCCATTTGCATGTTTTAAGACTTTTCAATCTGACATAACAAAAACAACAACATATTACACATACGATGTTTCCATGATAACTAAGATTTTTTCTGTATTACATTATCTCTCAAAATTCATAAACATATTTCATTGTAGAATTTTTTTTTCAGACCGCTGCTATGTCATTTTTCAAATTGCAAACTACAAAAATCTTGAATGAAAGGGAGGGGAGAAATAAGAAAATTAACGAACTAGTTTTCTTCGAGCAAACTAAAGATTTCAACAACAACAAAAGGAAATAAGAGGATTGGGTAGATAACGGTGCAATGATCTTTCTTCTAGAAAGTGAATGAAAATTCAACATGCATATTATTAAAAGACATAAAAAACGCAAAAACAAGCCCACTTCACTTAGAACTGTACGATCGAAAATGCCATTTTGGATATGTTAGAGATTACACGAAAATGCAAAATGACACGCCAGTATCGGGTGAACTCTCATTTGAAGATATTTTACCTTTAAAATTTAGACGTGCAGACAGACTGTTCTACTTCATAAACAAAATGCATGTCCGCCATCTCAATAATCGTAAATTATCTTATGTTCATCATATGCAAAAGCTGAAGCGACTGGCGCTGGTGAACAATGTTCCCTAGAGATAGCAGATACGCACTTTGTATATAGAGTAGGATAATACGAGTACATGTACAGCACAAAAGCTAAGTATTTTGCACGTTACGGCTTTCACACATAATTGGTTTGTCATTTATGTATTTTCATGTATCGTCTCTCTCTTCCGGGTGGAGTTTCCGGTCATACATTTCAAAGTTATTCTAGTTTCCTTTCGTGTTTTCTACCTCCTCTAACAGCATGGATACTACATTTTAAGTCCCTTTCTATAGTCAAAGGCAATTCAAGTAACAGTATTTGAATCAATACACCCATTTAAATAGTCCTGGGTGTGATATAAATGCACTTAAAATTGTTATTCATTGAGAAAAAACAGAAGACTTAAAATTGCCTCATTTCAAATAACGATTTTTTTTCAGATGAAAAATATGTAGAAAGGTGTATGACATCATTCATCAGTAGCAAAGTCTTTTGTAACCTACGTTCTCCGCACTGCCAACTAAGAATGTTACTGACAATAGTTACTACATTTTTTCTATTGCCAGCAGAAATAAAGGCGATTTTTTTAAAGTAAATAGTTCAACACAGAATCAATCATTATCCATTTCTGTTTCTTATCAGACAAAACTCATACATGTTAATCCTAAGCAAATGAACTAGATGAGGTGACACAGAACAGAAGATTGACAAATAAATAATCTTCCGATAAGTAGAATAATCTACTTACGTTAATCATCCTTGACTAAGATAGTTAAAGTTTAAATACGAATAAAATGTTCCATCCCCCCCCCCCCCAAGAAAAAAAAATCTTCCAGGTTCATGTTTTTAAAGACCGACACAACAGAATTTTTCTTTTTACCCTGCATTCTATTAATTTAATCCCATGAATATGACAAAAAGACATTCGAACCAGCATCAAATTGACACTTTCGGAAAACCTGCTGCTGACAGATAACAATCGTCTGCTAATAAACATCATTGATTAGAAAGTATTAGCACTTTCCATGTTAAATCCTCTTGAGTCGTTAAGTGCTCGCTTTTCCCTCCACACTGATAAAGGCATTTGTATTTTATTTATAATTCTTTATCGCATTTTTTCATCTACGAAAAACATATAAAGTTGCCATTACTGGTTTAATCTCGCTTCTTTATTCTTCATTAGCAAGTAACAAGTTCTTGATGCACTCGAGTAAACAAAAGATGTGAAAAGATATTAATATTTTTTTTAAAAACTTTTCATTGGACACTGTCGAAGTGTGAATAAACTTTATTCCCACGATGAGGGTTATCGTTACCTTTACACAGACCATGGGTTAATTTCAAGATTCACAATTTACAAAATAGTTAATCTCCTCTTTAAGAAACCAGGATAATATATAAAACCAATAATGCGTTTTTGAGTTATCATGTTTATAAATAAACTTGCATAGAAACAAACATCTGCAAAAAATAATTCTATCTGATTCAGTGGGACCAGTAAACATGAAAATTCATAAAAAGGTCGATGCCCAGTTTTCGACATTGTATTTAAAGTCTCGCATAATGTATATAAATTGCACCATGCGTGATACGAACATGCATGATGCCAAAACCGTTCAAAACGCTCTACAGGTCAGTTCACTGGACTAAGTTTGGACATGACTACTTTTTGGGTAGTAGGTGCTCACTAAAAAAAGATGTTTCAATAATTTAATTAGATTTCCATATAAAAATTCATCAAAATTTTGAATTTTCCTCAATAACTTCAGAGCATCTTACTTTAAAAAACAACAACTTTTACATCATTTTAAAATTTAAAAAAACTACGCTTTTCAATGATGCCAATTTTATTTCTGTATAATTTTTTCCTTCAGTTAATTTTTAAAAAAATATCTTGAAGTATATTTCACAATATTACTTTTTATTGTTTTAGTTGCTATTTAATACAACGCATGTAGTGACGATATTAAATAGATTTTCGTATGCATATAATTTTGAGCAATCTAAACAGTAAAATGAAGACAAATCAAACCTGAAACATGACACTTCTGAACAGAAGTTCGAATCTCATTATTTATAAACCCGATGCTCATCATAATGCTTTCTCTTTCTATATTTCATAAACAAGAAAGCAAAAAGAAATGAAAAACAAAGGTAATGATGTTACACATTCTCCAATTTCTACCACAGAATAAATATAAGCGAAAATCTTTCCTTGGAAGAACAACAGTCATGCAAAACTATTCCCACTATTGTCCATTGCTCATGGGAACTGTTAGCAAAGAAGAGCTAGACTTTGCAGTCTAGCTTTTAACTGAGTGCTTTGCTTCCAAGCAATTATTCTGGCGGGATAGAATGGCTTAAGTCTCAATTCGAGGAAGTTATTATCCTGACAATTTCACTCAACTTCGAACTAAACGCTAAGAATAGCTTCTCCCTTTTCGGTTGAAGAACATAAGCAGATATTCATTGCTTCGTAAAACTGAGAGAACGGGAATAGTTAAAGGAGTTTTAAAAATGCATTATTTCGGATTTCTCTTCCTCCTTTTAAGAACAAACGAAACGAATGAAAACTAAAAAGGAACTGGATCTAATTAACATTAGAAATCCATTACCAATCGGTTTTAAATCCAGAATGATTCGGTAATAGTTAAATTCTTTTGCGAGTCGAGTTCAAGAAACGATGATCTCAGCAATTAACACGAATCATTTAGTAAATTCATGCAAATTTATACAGTGAACCCTCATCATACAAATAATTTAAAAAGGACATTAAAATTAAGTAGGAAAGAAAAAAAAAAAACTAACAAATGTGCAAGTTAATCAAAACAAAACTGATCATTACATCGATCAGAGTAAAACCATCAGAGTTTAATTAAAAAAATAGATTGAAAAAAAAGTATTACACAGTATCACGGAAAACACATTTTCAGTGAAGGACGAAAAATAGCTTAGAACAACCTACTCTCGACCTATATTACATGTACCACTAGTAATACTTCAATCATTTTCTGGGTTTATCTCAAAAATTTAAAAGAATATTCAAAATGCAGAGAAAACAATGATTCTTTTAACATTTTGTTTTAATATTTATTATTTCGATACATTTTAATTTTTTTAAAATTTATTTTTCGTTTCTGGCGTCATCCGTAATAGATGTGTAATGGTAGCGGCCACACTAGTCATATGTTAGGATATTGTGCTAGATAACGTTTCAATTCAAGAAAGATATCAGTTTGTTTGTTTTTCCCATATTTCATGAAACAGAAATCACAGAAAGGAATTCAAAACACACAGATTTGCATATAAAAACCACCTAATGGATTTTTGTCTAAAAAGAAGATATGAATAGAAGAATATTTTTTTTTGGGGGGGGATAAAATTTTTAATTTTATTCAACGCATTATGTCCTTAAGAACATGGAATTTTAGACATATTGTTAGTTGAAAATAAATACAGGATAAGGTTGCAAGCTTGAATTTTAAGAAGATAAAGCCGACCAAACAATAAAATAGGCCCAATTATCACATTAACAGTCACCAACAATTAATGTTAGTCATTATACACCACTACGATCTTTTTACTACAATATATAGTATATTCATATTTCATTATGAAGAAAAGTTTTATTTACAAATTTAATTGAATAATATGAATTTAAAATAATTTATTCTTTGATTATAAACATCCCATTTAGAATGAATTGAATCTTAATTGGAAAATATTTTTATAATAGTATACACATTTTATTCTAATTCATGTAGTACATATTTTAAAAAGGCTGAAAATTCCTGGCTTAGAAGAATTGATCATGTCACACGAAAACCATTGTTTTGAAAAAGCAACTTAGCAAAGAATTTTGCTAATACAAAGCAAATATAAAAATTATAATCCTCGAAAGTCTGAAAATTCAGCAAATAATGCTGAACAGTTTAAAATAGCTTTATATCAATAACATTTTTTAAGATGCAAGCATATCATAGAGTTTTAACAACAACGGATATTAAAGTAAGTAGAATATCAGGTTACCATAATAAACATGAAAATTAATCGGAACAAAACTGAACAACACAGAGTTTAATAAAAGAACGGATATAAAATAACAAATTGGTGGCAATGCTATGCTACACTTATTTTTTGCTTTAACTGACTAAGTGCAGTTTAAAATTATAAATCTTAACAACCTGAATCCAGCAATTAAAATAAAATGGTTCAAAACAATTCTATATGATTAAACATCATTTGGCGATGGCAAAACAACATACCGCAGGATCTCAACAATGATACAAATTAAAGAATAAAGCATACCAGGTTAATGAAGGATTTGTTATAACCTAGTTAAATGAATATATTTATTTCGTTAACTAGAAAACTTAATAACACTCTAGAGACAACGATAAAAGTTACTTGATCTTAAAGGTAAGCACATATATCTTATGAGAAGAGACTCCGCAATATCCATAAAATAGTTTAAACAGGATCTAAAACAAAAATCAGGGTAGCTGTTCCGAGTCATCAATTTTTAAACTCATATTATCAGAAAAATAATGGGTCTTCTCTAACCCACAACTGATACAACTCGGAACTTAATCGACTTTCAAGGTTAAATAATTTGAAGAAAAAAAAATTTACATATTAGAATAATAAAATCGGATTAAGATAAATCTATCTCTAATGGGTACTTATTTTTATTTTTAACCCAGCATTTGGAATAGTAGATTGTAATTGCTTCAAGCCAACTATGAAAGCAAGGCTTTTGACAGAGACAAGATTTTGTATAAGATTACTAATACAAGGGTGTCAAATTCAAATGCCAGCAAGGCCTAAATAAACGAGGTCTAAGTTTTTGCGACTCACAAAAAAAACTTCAATTTTTATCGCAGCATAGGTTTATTTCGAAGACACAGTATAAAAAAGAACAAGGACAACAATAAAGTTAATGTGTTCTTTCTGGCTGTTGGTTTCTCGTGTCAGCAGCGAATAACTTGAAAACTGATCCAAGGTGAATGTCAGTAATTCTGGATCTGACAGGAGCCTTATTTCTCTTTTGTTAGAGGAAAAATATATATTCGCAATGATAAATATTTCCAAACATGAAAATAATATCATTTGTCAATATTCATATTATTTGACAACGGATTCTAAAACCCTCCCCGTCCTTTTGCGCATGCGTTAAGATGGGTTTAATTCGTCAAAATAGGAGTGAAAGGAAAGATGAAAGGAGGAGACATTTACATTTAACAATAAAATAAACTCGGATTACTCGGGGACTGAATTAAAATAATACAGTCAGAAACGACACTATACACGTGAAAAAAAAATGAACAAAAAAGTATCTTATAGGGCGAAAATCAAGGTCAAAGAATGACGAAGAATTCCGGAAATGCGCTTATCCTTCCGCGTATCTCCCCTTAATGAGATAGAATCGTCGAAAAGGGGTCGTCCCAGAATACTGAAACGAACAGTAGGTACTAATTTTACATTTGTGAAGGGGGGGGGGGATATTTGAAATCCTCAAACCTTGTTTCATAATTAGTTTTAAGTTTTAAAATTTTTTCGTGTACTTTTGATACAATGTATGCCTTCCCTAAACTTGATTTGTTCAATAATAAAATTAAGAATTTTTTTTAAAAAAAGTGAAATTTTTATTAAAAATTTAAAAAAAAATAAAATAGCAGATATAGTCGCTGGATTACATGTGGCTAGAGATCCTTGTACTAGTATAATGTTAAGTAAATCAAAACAATGAAAAGATCTTCCGACTCTGAAGAAATTGAATTTCAAATGCTCAAATGTCGTATCACATACTCTAAATTATAATAGTACTATTAATCCTGAAGTAAAATACGATTTTATAATTTCCATTCAATTGAGGGGAGTATATATTATTCGGAAAAAATACAACTTTGCATAGATAGAAATAGTAAAGTAAATATATATAATTTTGGGAAATCTCCAACACATTTATGATATATTTTACAGTTACCTTGTTTAGAAGAACAACAAATCCTAAACATTTGATGGAAATTTCAATTTGTGTAGAATCCCCTGGTACAAGATGTGCAGATCCTACTCAAAATAATTAGAATATCCTCTGATTTTAAAGAGACTACAATGTTAAACCCACAAACAGCATACTCCAGAGTCGTGCATTACTCAATGCACTCCCAAATTATGCACTATTCAATCTAAAAACGACATTAAATTTCATAGTTTAAACAAATGGAGTAGGGTGAATAACATTTTTAAAAAAATCTTTTCATCTTCAGATATCTAAATATCCTTTCCATTATTTCTCCCATTTAAACAGAAAATTTTAAATGAACTGGACACATTTTTTTACATGTATTTACTTATCATTGTGTATTTTACTGGCATTCTTTTTTTTTTTTTTACTAATAAAATTCAAAAAATAGATAATACTGATTTGAATATCAATGCTAAAAATTATTTTTATTAACTAATATCATCATAAAAAATAACAATCCTTACTGTTTACTATTTTTTATGCAGTAGGGGTTCTTTCCCTACTGCATGACTTTTTCCACTATTGATCCCATTTCGGAAAAACATTTTCCATGACCACATTTTCGCATACAAAATTGGCCAGTGGCCTCAAGAATGCATATGAGTAGGAATACGGAATTTATCATTAAGGTATAAGCAATTTAAATATATTTATTTGGAAAATTTCAATGAAACAATTAAGATTATATAATAAATGAACACTTGATTTATTATTATATAATTAATAAATCATATGTTGTTTGAACATTGAAGAATCTGACAGATACTTAGGGAATCAAACTTTTCGTGATTTTATTTGCAACCAGAAATTTTTAAAAAGCCTTATTATATCATTATAAAAACCACCTTATTATCTGCAAGTTGTAATGCATTATTTGGCTAAATTTTTATTTTCAGTCAGCACGACATACAAAAACAATTCAAATTTCGTTACTTTCGGATAGAATTCAATGTGGGGAGACTAGTCTGTCAACAACAACGACAAGCAGAAAGTACTAAAACAAAATAACGACATAAACATCTGCTTAATTCTAACAAACCACTGACACAGAATATAAATACTTCATTTTTAAACTAGAGGATTAGATGGCGCGTTTATCAGTTACGTAGATAAATGCAGGCAATAAATTTCAGTGGCGACCATCGCGAAATCTAAATATTTGGATATAACTAGACATCTATCTTATCTCTCTCCTCCGCACAATTAACGTCAAATAAAAATACTAATCACCAACGTCCTTTCAATTTAACATGGCATAGCTCTTATCCAAGGTCAATTCTAGCTTGAGAAAAATGGCTGTAGACAGTTTCCTCTGGTATATTAATAAATGGTATAATGACATAGTTTAAGTTAAACATTTATTTCAAGATTCTAAAGTATTTCCTACTAAGTATTATTATTCATCCTTGGAAGATAGCGAAAATGTCATAAAAGACATAGACAATTTCGGAGAAGATAATCTAAAGATTAACTTTACAGTTAGTTAATAAATAGCTATGTATGGGTAAGGGTGGGGGAAGGGATAAATATCCATCTGATCATATTTATTCGGGATTTGAGTTAAACATTCCAAATTGCTCTGCTCTTTATTCATAAATTAATAATTCATATTTAAAATAATAATTAGATTTAATTTTTTGAACATAAGCTTTTTTTTTTATTTTTTTTCCCTAACTATTATTACACATAAATGTTCGCCCTAATATAACCAATTTGCATAAAGCAGTCCGAAAGAAAATGATTAAAATGGCTTTTTCATAATTTCCTTTTTAAATTTTTTTAAATAAATCATTTAATTGTGGTCATTTTGAATTTGCCCAATTGCGCATCTTCCATATCTAAGTATGAGGATAAATAAATTATAATCATAATAATGCAGTGGCATTTGAATAAATTATGGATATACGTACTAATATTTAAAATGCATTAATCAGCAGATTTATTTTATTTTATTTTAAATGCGACTTATTTTATTTAATTTAATCATTATGTTCCCATATAAATTATAAAAATATGTCAGGGAATTTCATATAACTTAAGATCTTCTCCTTGCCACTTCGCTAATCATGAATATTAGGTAAAAAATAAATAAAATTTAAGAATAATATTATGCAGATTTGTGTAATAATACTCGGAAAAGTCGATTTTAAATAGAATAGTCTTTCAATAATTCAACATATATTAGGCCAGAAGACTTACAGACTACCTGGAGATTTACTCAACAAAATGCACTTCAATAATACAATTTATGTTTATTGTGCAAAATAAAATTGAAACCATGAGCTACAGAGTATTGTTTATGTTGTCCCCGTACCGAAAGCGTGTCACTTTGATTGAAAGCGCGCGGGGGGGGGGGAAATAATTGCCATAAATTTACGGATATCCTAGTTATAAACAACTCATGAAAATGGTCCAGGGAAGGGATTGCTTATCGAAATTCAACAGCGTTTCAGATAAATACGAAAAAATAGACGCATTTTTAAATTGAAAACATTATGTATCAAGGTAGTGAACATTACTCAAAGATGCGTTATCAGTTTTAACCTTTTCTGATTCAATGACAAATCTGGTTCGGGCACACTATCATACAAGTGGTTTCAAAAGCAATAATCAGAAAATTAGTAGCAATTAACTCAAAACACAAATTAAGCCTATGAGTTGCCATATAAGTTCTTACATGAATCGAAATACAAATAAATTCAAAAAACAAAAAATAGCTTTTAATCAAGAGGTAAAAGAAATCAGTCCACCAAGGGGTTAAGATCAAATATGGAAGCAAAAACAGCAATTGAAGTTTTGAAGCAAACTACATGAAATTGAAACAACTTGCATCTGCATTCATTACATAATCTATCGCCGCATGCATATCCACACTCCAATTTGCAACCTACACCTGGACGGCTGTTGTAATGAAAGTTAAATACGAGCAACTGGACACGATTCCTTTTTTTACCCACGCATTTTCACGTCACGCTTTCAAGAATGATATCTAGCACCAGGGAATGATCACGGAAGGTCAGGTCATAACTTTCCAAGTCCCGAAAGAATTCTTACTTCCGCCTATCTGTTATTTATGTGTCAGTGTAGACATAATCACGAAAAATTACTTTCCCGCAAGCGAGATAATATTCCTTGATTAATTTAGCCGTGTTTATTCTTTTAAAGAGAAGATCTTATCAAGTTAAGTGTGAAGAGCTCTCTTTCAATATGGCTTAGCCAATAATTTTAGAGCTGTAACAGAATGCTTTATCCTTATTATGTTTTAATGAGCAATTAAACGCAAACGGAAATAGGATAAATTCGTTAAATCAATAGATACACGTTACATCTTTTCTAAAAGAAGGCTGATTCTTTCTGAAGGCTGATGGTATTCAGAGGAAAAAATTTATAATAAAGAATCTTTTGCTGATATCTTCTCTTTATTTTCTTTTGAAATGCTAAGAATTAAAGAATAAAGCTGGTCATTGAACCTGCTTTTTAAAAATTATAACGATTTCAGGATTTCAAATAAGGAAATCTTTTATATAAATGTTCTCACAATAAAATGTTAATTTAAAACAGAAAAATAAAAGCGTTAAAATCCAATTAGATGCACTGGGGAGGAGGGAGATTAAAACAATGAACTGTCTACAAATATTTTCTCTTTACACTCTCTTTTAACATGAGAAAAAAGAAACAAGTCATTGAACTTTCTTCTAAATAAAAGCAATTCCATGGATTCAAATACAAGGAACATTTTATGTAAATGTTCTTAAGTTAAAACTTTCACACAAAAAAGTATAAAGTGTTAAAATACAAGAATTCAAATACGTCAGTTGAACAGAATATAGTTTTCTGAATATTTTCATTCGGCATTCAGTAATAATATCTAATAATATCAAGAAAATAAAAGTATCAAAATATTTTTGAATGAAAATTTGACTTTCATTTCTCTAATCTTATATTTAAAATAAAAACTATTTCCTAATTTTTTAAATTGAATCATTAGTCGCATCCGAAACAGTTTAAATGGAACCTCTCGCTTTGAATAGTATTTATGACTCGTAATTCAGTTTTTTTAATGGTATTCATTACTCATCACGGAGGTTTTTTAGAATATAACCTTGGGCATTCCTGCTTATTCCTTGGTCATCAAAAATATCCTCAATGTATTAGAAAATATCCTCAATATATTAGAAAAAAAATCCTCGATGCATTAAAGAGAATCTTAGCAGCGTTAACAGAATTTAGTAGATAAAAAAAGGAAAAAAAAATTATATAAATCTTCTCAAATTTCTATTTACATGATTAACGTTCAAATAAAAATTGGATTATAGTTATCGTTATACATCAATTTCTTTTAGTATTTTTTAATACTTTAAGGTGATTTTTTATGTGTTAAAATCATTTTAATTTCAAAACTGTCAAATTTGAGTTAACTTAATTTATACTACAGTGAAAAAAACATATCCTCTCAGCCGAAAAAATTACTACCATTTTGTATAGTAATTTCCCATCATTATAAATAATTGAGAATAAGAGATAATCATAAGAGATGGCTATATAAACCAGACAGTTATCTATTACTGTTATTATTATTATTTACTTCAAAAAGAACCACAAGGAGCTTTTTCCGGAGTAAAGTCCTTCCCTCAGGTTCTCCCCACCCCCTCAAAAAAACTGGTGTATTAATGCCATACATTTGAACAAAAATTTAAAATTGTTATAATTTTGTTTTGAATACAGGAATAATAATACTTATAAAAATACAACAATATAAAAAAGACAGAAACTAGGTATTTGCAAAGGCATCCTTTTCTGAATAAGTATTGTTTAACCCATGGCCATTTAACTCAAAAATGACATTTACTGCAAATTTTAAAATAACTCAGCATGTTTATACACCGACACAGAAAGGATTCGTGTGTTTAGTTCATAATTTTTTTTTCTCCTAAGCTGAAGAAAAAGCAATGTTTTCTTTTAATTTTGCAAAGAATTCGACTACTTCAAAGAACTAAATACCAGGCATTCAAACACCTGCCCTATTTATGAAGGCAACATCTGCTACACAATCCACCTGCAATCATTTCTGACACTCTAAACACCAATAGATTTTCTAAAACTATAGTGAAGGGATTCGTAGCAGAGCTGGGTATAAAATGAAATAGTTTAGTTAGAACAATAAAACTGCGGAAAACCTAAAAGAATTGAATAGTTTACGATTTGCTCTAAAATATCTGCTTAAAATTGCGCTGTTTTTGCTTTGAAGATTTTGTTGAGTCGATGAATCTTTGAAAAAGATATCTGTGTCGAGTAAATAAATACAGATGAAGGAATACTTGCGAAATCTTAATCATACAAGAGCAGTAATTAAAAAGAAAATGAGTTTTAACACACATTTTCTTCCAAAAAGAATTTTTTTTTAAATCGTTGTTATATAGCTAAAAGTAATCAAATAAAAAAAATCAGTTAACATGTTCTTATCGTTTTATAAGGTCATTTCGACTGCAGAAAAACTTTTGTATGTCAACACATGCACAGCAGATATTATACACTGATAATATATTGACATATACGAATTTTCTTCTTATAGGGACAACACATGCAAACAATGCATTAACTCGTCTTTCCTTTTAAGATTTAGTTGTTTTTTAGCTGTATACCGAAAATTTAAAGAAGATAGTGAAAATTGGCAATGTTTGATTTTCAACAACGAATCAACATTTAGACAAATGGTAATAGATGAATTTGTATTTTCTTTTCTAATAATACCCAATATTAATAATTGATAGCAAAAACTAATTTGCAAACCACCCAAGGAAAAAATTTGAACACATTAACGGATAAAATATATACAATTATTATACGAATACAATTGCTCTAATTATGCGAAGTTCGGTTATTCGGATCGTTTTAAAGAGGAGAAAAAAAAAAAAAAGTCTGAGCAAAAATAAGTAAAGGTAGCGAAACAACCGACTTTGACATTTATGTACGAGCAGCATTATTTTTATACAATATGTCAGTTTGCAAACTGTAAGCAAAATAGTTTTAGTAATCATTAAATTTATAGATTTGAAAGAAAAAAAATTCCTTGAAAATTAACCTTTTCTTTCGTCGATTATCCAGATTTGTGATTATTCGTATCGAATATGGTCTCAATGTATTCAAATGACTGGAATTGTTTTTCACGTGTTTTATAATCATTAATCTGTCCATAGGCAACAGTTACTCTAGTTCATTCCTTGAGCCTTTATCCAATTGTTAAGCCGTCAATAATGACTAATTGCATAGGTTTTTTTTCTGCTATTTAATTAGATGACATTACAGGTTTTGGGAAAATGTTGTATTAATTCAACGAAGTCTAATGAAACACATGAAATATTTCTGAAACACTTGAGATATTTATGAATTCCTCGCAATTTATGTATTGATTTATAATGGCAGAGAATAACTTAATTTTAGTTATTAGTTGAAAATTAACTTTGTTCGGACACCACAATCAAGGCGTCAAACGTAAGGAATAATAGATATGTAAGAATATTTGTAAGAGGCAAAAATTATTATAAAAATTCTTCACACACCATTTTGACAAAAATTTAATCACAAAATCTCATTTAAGACATTCAATGTGATAGCAGATTTTGAAATAAGGTATTTCCAAATTAAAAACCGCGAAAAATTAAGATCATAATGATAAAAGAAAAAATTTTAGAATTTAAGTTCTCAGAAAATTCAAGTAAGCTACCAAGACCCAGCTGTCCAATTAGCTATGTGACCAGAAAATCAAGAATTCGAGAATTGATTCAACCATATATGGCGTATGAGCTGGTTTGGTGCATATTAAATACGTCTAATTGGAGTATCATCCATTAATGCAGAGCAGAAGTTCGAAGAAGGTGAGTACCGGATCAAATGGTTTAACCCTTTGACTACGAATTTTTTAAAACTTTTTTTTCTGCAGTCACGAAGAAAATGAAGACAATAGCTCCAGTATTGAACAAATCTGTTCGATATTTTTTTTCCAAATATTTTTAAGCCGCCGTAGTTGGGACATAATAGTCAAAGCCCACCTCAAAAAAACTTTTACTCAGAATTAAAGTAAAAGTTTATGTGATGGGATGTATATGTCTCGTTAGTAGTCAAAGGGTTAAAGACTGTCAGGTGATCCTAAGAGAGACTGAAAAGAGGTTCATTCTAAAATATCCTTCATGGCTTTACAAACGAGACATTAATCTGATCTAACTAATTTGGAGCCTGATTCAGCTGCAAAACTACTATATAAGTAAGAGTGATGCACCTTAAATTGGTAACCATCCTTTCATCGAAGTTTCGAAAGAGAAATGCTGGCTCTGAGATCAACGTCCTTATTTGATAATGGTTCTCCTTGAGCAGTTTCAAAACAGGACGTAAGTATAACTAAGTAAACAAGAACTATGGAACTCTTATCGGTCCTTGAATTAGGCTAGCAGAATAATAAGACACAACTATAATTTATCAAAGCCTTCCGGATCAACTTTCAATTAATACTTCTCAAAAAAAGACAAACTATTCCATTCTTTCCAAATCGGGATCTATAAACCTAAATAATAGTCACATTAATGCACAAAGGTGTAACTACACAGGATGGTTTAATTACGATAGTTTAACATCCGCTGCCAGATAAACCAGAAATGCGAGCAATGATTATTCCACTTAAAACCAACAAGAGATTTCCATTGAAATAGCCCAATGCCCTTTCCTCTAAGCAAAAACGTTGCCTTTTTCCTAATAATTTCCAAAGTATTCTAAAAGTAGTTTAGCATATCCGCAAACCACACAAAACGGAGATATGTTGACCTCAGATAAGAAGAAATTCAAATTGTGACCAAAAAGTAACGAGAGAATTACTGCTTTACAAAGATAAGCTGTTTGTAGATTGTAAAACTCGTTCTGGTAAGAGAAAGACTTACTGATTCGCTGGTGTTAGTCTAGTATCAACATATAAAAAAAATTAAGCAATCGCAAATGCACTACCAAGATCAAATAAACAGAATTAATCATCAACTGGCATAACCTATTTGAAACAGCACAATTTCAGTCGTTTTGAACCAGTCCTCAACCTATTGTGTATGTACCAATAATAGTACATTATTTTTCCTGATAAAGTTTTAACACAAAAAAATTAATGAATGTAAAAAGGAGCTTTTTTTCCACATTTTGAAATTCTTTATTCATATGATGTTTATTTTTTCCGTTTTTGGCATCAATACAAGAAATTGAATACTGTGTTAGAAAACATTTCAGTTCAAGAAAGATGTTCAGTTTTGTCTCAGTTTTCAGTTCATTTCATTTTTATATACATTTCACATGATAGCAACCTCATGAAAGAGTTAGAAATAATAATCACAACAATTTATATAAATTTTGTTAAAATAATAATATGAATATAGAATGCTTTTCTCACAAACCGATCGAATTCTTTAACACATATCTTTGAGAAATTGGATTTTCAGTAACACTTTTAACTGAAAATAAATACAGAACACGGTTACAACTTGAATTTAACTTACGCTTGAAATTAATAAATTCAGAATCGTCGCATATAATCATCATTAATAAAAAATCTTAATATTTAATATTATACATTACCAAGTATTTACTATAATACATAGTATATTGATATTTTATTTGTGTAAAGTGTAAACATTTTATCTTAACATAAATTAAAAATATTTTATCCCTTGATTATAAATACTTCATTTAAGATGGACTGTGAAAAATACTTCAACCATAATATTATATATCTTATATTTATTAATGCGATACAAAATTTAAATAGGTTGAGGTTTAACTTAGGATATTAAAGACTATTTTAAGTTAAATGTTTAGCGTAATAAAAAAAAATACTTAAAATTATAAAAAAAATGCTTACGTGACACAGAGAAACCCAAAGAGCACTTACCTAAAAAAAAGGGAGAAAGAAAATATTAATATAAAATTGTTACACCTTTGAAACTGCATACATTAAATTATTTAAAAACATTTTTAAAAAATGATTCAGGGTGTACAAGACGTAAAGAAATCAAATTCCGAGAGTTTAAAAACTAACCAAAACAGACAAATCTTTGGCCATTATTCATCTAACTAAATCACCACAAGCAACTAGCATGCAGAATGCTTTCTCCCTCTCTTTAAAATTTCACGCCATATTATCAGTAGAACGTTTAATTTAAAATATGCCCCCGATCTTCTCGTAAATTTTCACAATATGATGCATTTTGTGTTCACCTTTGTAGTATTACAATTAAATTTTGATTTTATACTAGCGGTGCCATCTGATAAAAAATCAGAGAAAAAAACTGATTTCACAATATTTATACTGATGAATCATTAACACCAAAAAGTGAAAAGTATTTAAAATAAAGGTAATTTCCACTTTTTAGTACATTAATATAAAAAATTTCTTTTAAAAACAATTTCTGTTAAATTTATTTTATTATTATTTCTGTTAAATTTATTTTATTATTCCTTTATCATTATTTCTGTTAAATTTATTATCACTTTCACGCGCAACAGGAATAAAAAAAGACCGGCAGACAATCAATCAGTGCACGGATATGGTTTTAGATTTGATAACTATCTACAATTCTGGAAAATAAAACCATACGTCAAATTTCACTCGTCTGGCTCGTTGGGTTTTAGAACTGACGTGTTGTCTTTGATTCAGGTGGACCAACAAGATTTCCACTACCGAATTTCTCCCAAAATTTTATAAAATCTAAAATTTTACTAAATTACTTTTAAAAGACCATATATCAAATTCCATTTTTCTACTTCATTGCCTCTCAAAATTATGGTACTCTCAAACATGATCCCAAAAATGTATATTTTGTACCTAGGTCTAAAACATGAAGATTATCAAAACCTCGAAGTGGAATATTTCGACGATTACAAAAATTTGTATATTATGTACAAGAACAGGAAGAACTGAAGAATAATTACTTACATTTTTAATAAAGTATCTTGAAAGAAACTTAATAAGGCTGCAGTAAGTAAGGGATAAAGGCAAAGCAAAGCATCGAGGTAGAAAACTTTACCCTTCCCCAAAACGAGATTTCCAACCGACAACGAAGCTTTCAAATAGAGAATTATTATTCATTTTAACAAGATCCCTAAATAAGCAGTTTTTAAATTACAAATAATATACGATAAATTAAAATAATGAAACAATTAATTGTCGGCCATTTTCAAGTGAATTGGTTTTGATAGATCGTAAAAAAAAATTATTTTTAAAGTGATTTAAACAAAATTAAAAAAACTTCTTGACACAATCTAAATACTCTAATACAAAATTTCCCAGGGTTTTTGAGTTGTAAGTTAAAAGAAACATTTGACCACATTGATATGGAAACGTGGAAGGAGAGAAAAAAAAAAAAACACGAAAATAAATTTTAAGCACAATACAGTTTTGAAATTTAAATAATATTTGATTTTAATTTGAATAAATTCATGTATACGGTCCATGGTAATCAAATAAAATAGAGAAGTCTAAAAATATTTTTTTTTAAAAATCCGGATGCCTTAGTCCTTTACGTAGTTTTGAAATACAGTCCTGATCGTATTGCACGTACAAGAAAGTCTATTGAAGCTCCCCTATGAATTCAATCGAAAAGCTTTCGATGCAAATCATTGATCCTTTTAAGAAAACAGACCCCCTCCCCCCGCAATTCAAACACACACACACTAACAGACACTGGTAGCTTAAAAAAATGAGTCAACACAAGACGACACCACTGTCTATCAAACAGCTGCAAAATTTAATAGACAAAATTCCCCAAAAGGTAAAAATTCACTTTTCCTTCAGTCTTCACAAAAAGCCTCTTTTTAGCAACGGAAAAAAAATATCCAAATAATTTCAGAATGTCACTCAAAACCGGAAATCCCCGTCACACTCTGCAATTGCACTTTAAAGGTTCGAATAATGTGAAACACAATCCCGGGTCACTATTTTGCCCCCCAGCTGTCATTATAACAATTTTCAACCTGGTTACGAACAGACACGTGTCAAAATAGCTCGAATAACGAAGGGGAGACCAAATGTCGATGCAGTGAAAAAGAAATTGTACATTTTGCTAGTCGAATTTTAGAAAATAAAGGAGGGATGGGAGAAGAAAAAAAAGAAACTGACATTAATTAAGGCGAAATTAATGAATCCTTAAATATGAATAGCTGAAAATGTGTCAAAATGAAAATAGAATGGAAGTGAAGAAAAAGACTAGGAAGGGAATTCCGGGGTGTGCGTAGATCTGCAGAATCCTCGAGTCCCAAACCCAGGGAAAGCGCCTGCCGGAGATAAGTAGCGAAGATTCATTGGAAAAGTATTATATATAAAGGGGGAGAAGTGCATAATAATACTTTACTGCACAAGAAACTTGGTGGCTTGTATGTATTTCAAACGTATACTTACAATTTTTTGCCGAACTTCTATAACTTTAGAATTTAAACAAAAACAAAATTATGACTGATCCAAAGCTTTAGTCTTTTTAGACTTATTCCACTAAAATTCTTTGACGTATGAAATTATCGAACCCCCTAATTAAGTTATACCGTCAATTTGGGACACTGGAGTAAAAAACCAATCTATATAATAACATATAGGGCACCTGAGATACTTAATTGAGTTGGAGAGCTGTTGTTTTTCATTAAAATGAATTGCTTATTTGATTTACACACTGAACTATAAAAAATTCTACAATTCGATGCTTATGTCAGACACGTCACTTTATTCGAAGGGATAACTCCTTAGTAACTCAGCAAATGAAATGATAGTAAAGTAATTGCTTCAATATGGAAGCAAAAAATAAACTATCCTAATGACAAATATTAAGTTAACATATGTGTTCCATTTTTAAAGACGTTTATTTATATCAACATTTATTCCATCTTAAGGATAAAAAAAGAGATGGTTTGAAAAAAAAAGCATATCATATTAAATAAAAGAATAAAAATTACCAAGAACTTGAGACAGTGATGAAAAGGAAGAAAAATTACAAGGGAGGGGGAGGACTACAACAATTCGTTTATTTAACAATTCTTACAACAGTTATTCTTAAAGCTATATTTGAATAGGAATAGTGGAACTTAGAAAGATTTAAAAAGTGTCAAATGAGTTAAGTTTTTGTCAATTTCACCAACTATAACTTCAGCACTAACAAAAGGAACTTGAATATTCAACTGAATGCGATTTGTTTTTAAATTTACAAAATATTTTTACAAATATTTAAAAATTTATTTATTTATATTTTTACAAATATTTGGTATTTATTTCCTTTCTAAATATCATAGTACGGCTTTTAAAAATAATCTTGCGTTAATTCATATTTAAATGTCCAAATTATACCATCTTAAATTTTCTTCTGTAACTTACGAAGTTACAGTCAAATAATTTAAATTATCTGGTTTATGTTTCTTCTAAAATTGGAGCACTTACAATAAAATAAACACAATAAACGAAATATTACTGCCTGTACTGTGTGTCTAGTTTGTTGCTCCCGACAAACGGAAAATATTCACTCATTAAAAGTTTAGCAGACATGGCAACACACACTGAGACGCAATTACGGAATTTCTAAATTCGCTTAGCGTAAGGATGTATTAGCATACTTTTCCTCTCAATCATCAAGTGAATTACAAAGGCTGTAAGCTGCAAAAGAACAACCAAAACTGCACAGCTTGAACTTACCAGATGGCGTGGTTTTTATTAGTCAAACAATAAACTCTAAGCAATAAAAACGGTTGTTAATCTAACATTTAGCCTCGAATTCGATTTCGAATGAAATGAATGGTAAGTAGGCCAATGTAGCTGCTTAACAGAATTCTAAAAGAAACCAATTACCAGTAACGTTATGTTTGTTATCAAAAATAAAATCAAAATCGTGAAAGATGGGTGGTACAACCGTTAGCAAAGGCAAATTTCCTATTATTTCCAAATAAAATTACTGAACCTTGCAAACGCTTTGCTTTAAAAAGTTCTTTTAAATTATTTTATTAGATAATTACCTTCAAAACATTCAGCCTCGATATTAATTTTGCATGTATAAACGAATGGTTTGTGGTTAATTATAGCAATGAACTAGTCGAATGAGTATCGTTAAATTTAATAGTTATGTATGTGAATTTATATAATTACAGTATCTATTAATTAATTTTCTCGCCTTGGGCAATGCTGAAATGGCGCCTTATTAATTTCATACAATTTTGCGGCGACTTTATAAAAGCATTTCTTAAAAATTGCAATTCGTTTCGCGGCAAAAATAATAGAACTTATTTGCAAGCATTGCACATAAATTCGAAAATAGTATAAGATTACAAACAGAAAAGTAAAAAATTGACCGAGGAGAGTTAACCGCATCAGTATAAAAAGGTTTTTCATATTAGAGATGTATAAAAATTAATTCTTTTATGATAAATCAAAGTAACTCTGTAATGTCGATGGAATGTAATGTCGCAATCAAAATCTTTTTTCTTTCCAACTCTATAACATTTATAAATAAAAAGAAAAAAAAAACTTTGGAAATAAAAGATTTCGTTCAAATTTTCTTAATATTACATAATTTTTATTATCACTCATTTTTAGAGCAATAAAAAAAAATATTTCCTAATTTTGGGGTCACGGCCAAGTTTTTCAGATGGAAATGGTGTCGTGAAAATTTCTTCAGCCCCCAAAAGATAAACAATTATGAGAGCTTGTCTTAAACTAAATATGAGCGATTCTCTGTTAGTCTTTGGTTACGACTTTTATACATGGGCTTTGTTTGAGATTTGGTAATAATTTTGTGGGACTGTTGTACAAAACTTATCTTATTCTGTTTACCAACTACAGATTTAACCTGAATTAAAAGTCCCAAACCGTTTTGCTCTTTATTAATAACTAGTCGATAAACTTGGCATTACTCGGAATTGAAACTCTTTCATGTATAATAAATACTTCAAACATGAAAGATAAAATAAACTTTTGTATAAAATGTTATACAAAATTCTTTTATCGTTTAAATCGTTTTTTTTTAAATTAAAATTAGAATATCGATTGAATCAGACGATTACGAAAAAACGCCGATAGCTAATTTTTTCCTTGTTATATTACTGCTGCAAACAGTACTGTTATATTAATACCGTTCACTAATGTTGAAGAATAAAAAAGTTTGTTTGCGTTTGGGTGAACTTACTTTTACTACTTTACTTTACAACATTAAAACCAACAAAAGCTCAAAATATAAAAAACAAAACTTTTCGTCAATTTCTACTTTACTGAATATTTATTTAATTTTCCTACTTAAAAAACTTGACAACATTCTTTCTCATGTCTATATAATAAGTGTGTAAAATATAGTTGAATTTAGCCCAGTTGTTTAAAAAGAGATGTAGAATACACATACAAACATAATAGCCAGAATGACTTTGTTATATTATTATTATATATATATACTCGCAAAGTATGTAGCGTCTAATATTTACTAATTCGGATAGACCAGGTCAAGACGAGCATTTGGGTGTATTTGTAACAGACTATGATGCTATATTTGGGGACCCCACACGTTATACATCAAAATACTCGTTTTGACGTGTTCCATCCGAATTTGTACATATTAGGCACTGCATACCTTGCGGGACACCCTGCATATTATATATTAGACTTTAATCTTATATATAAGATTAAATATAACTTATTAGAGAATTTTTTAAATATCATTTAAAATGACATAAAAAAATTAGCTATTGAAGAACTTATGTTTCCCAACTCTCATTATACACAGACCACATGTACAATAAAAGACATGACATCTTTTATTATAATAAATAAAGGTCACTTATCATCGCACTTTATTTAAATATTATTATTTTCTATAGTATGTTGGCTTTCAGTTTCATTAGTATGAAAGACAAGGAAACTGAAAATTCCGGATGATCCGAGACAGTTCTCGTTTTCAGTTTTTTGACCCGGCTTCATATTCCATTCCTGCAGTACGTAGAGCAAGCATCCAGGGTTTAAGTTCCGATCACTTTATTTTTAATGAATATAACAAATTATTCTCTAAAATCGACAAATCATTTTCATTTAATTAATGAAAATTTACACAATTTATAGTTCCATAGAATATACCAGTTTGAATGTTGAGATTTTGATAATGTAAATGTAAATTTACACTTAAAATTTGATAAATGAAAAACTGAACGGTTGCATCTCCATGTAAAGAATCAAGAAACGGTAAAAATATTAGATTTCAAACTTTTTTGACAAGGCCATGAACACCACGAGTGCCTCAATGGCGAGTGAGAGTTGTGTGCTTCGTATCATAGAGAAGAAAACTGGCACTTGTGTATTAACTGTATGTTAATGGCGAATAACAGATAAAAAAAAGATCGATTTTAGCTTGAATCTAGCGTTTTCACAGGATCTAACGTATGATTATTGGCAATTAATCTCTGTTACAGGAACCTGAAAATTTTGACTGTTTTATCCTACCGATAAAACCAACCGATTTTAGTCATAAAATCACATACCATATATCATTTATTTTAGTCATTGCGTTTTTGAGTAATCGTGTTTACATGCATGAGAAAATATAGATGGACAGACGATAAACCTGCATGGATATGGTTCCAAACTTGATATGGGTCTACACTTTATTATTAGATGATAAATCTATTAAATCGATGATAAATCTAATCTTATTAGATGATAAATCTATGTACCAAATTTTATACATCTAGGTCTTTTCAATTTGCAACTACCGTGTTCCGTAGTACTCAGGCAGCCGGAGAGACATTCTAAAATTACATTTCGTTCAAAATTTTATAGAAATCCACACATTTCATTCCCGTGTAAAGTTCATATTCGAAATTTCACCAGTCTAGTTCAATGTGTTTTACAGTTATTGCATTCACAGGCATAGTTTCAAAAATGTGTTTTTCGGGGGATCTGAAACGTTGAGATGCGTCAAAACTTTTTTTGAACGATTACAATACTATCTCTTTGCATACGAGAAAGTAAAAATCAGCTTGCCTATATTAAAATTACTGATATCCTTCAAATGTATAAAAATATAAAAATAATACTTTGAGGTTAATAGTGTTTCCAAGTTACTGCGTTATTCGACTAAGTGTTTTTAAATTGATTACGATTTCACTTTAAAGAAAACTCGTGTTTTAAAATTTAAGAAATGACATAATTACTACGACATTCGAGAACAATCAGAACTTATTTACTTAGAATAAATCTAATTTTACACTTTTTTTTTTTTTTTTTTTTTTTGCATTGTAGAATGAATTCGTAATTTGTAGAAGCGTTTCAAAAATACACATTTTGTAATATGATTCAGATGCTTTTTAAAAACTTATTGTTACATTTTTTAGATGCTTTTATTTAATTTGTACTATGTTTGTAAGGACGGCATTTTGTAACCATTACACACACTGACGTCCTAATGTGCTGAGTTTTGAAATTTTGTATAATTCACGATTACAATATAATATTTTTACATTTTCGGAACATAAATTATTCACTTAATTTCATTTAGTTTAGATTCGGACGATGGGCAGCATCTAATAGCCAAGCTGAAAAACTGATTTTAAGATTCTATTAGGAAATATATCAGAGATTAAAAATTAGTAAACAAATATAAAACTTTACATATACTTATTACAAAAAGCATGCTTTTATAAGTACACTACAATGAAGACGAAAAATCTTAATGGAAGTTCTGGAGGTCATAGCAAATACCGTAAATGCGTGATTCATTGAAAAAAACATCATAAATGAATGTGAAAATTAAGAAAATTCTTAAAAATTAAATAAAAATTCAAATATATTATGAAATTGGTTGAAGTTCTATTTTAGTCAGAATATTTAGATATCTTTTAAAACTATAAACACACAGAATTCGGAATTACTAAAAGAATTAGCACAGGGTTTTTGGTTGTTTGTTTTACTACACCTTACTTTTTAAAAAATATACTTTTATAAGAATACAAGAAGTTGAAACTTTTAATTTTTATTAATTTCAATTTTTCAGTATTTAATAATTCTAAATATTACGGAATCTTAAAATGTATTTTTTCTCAAATACTGTACCAGATGATGCCACTCCCATGAAAACAAAAATTTGATCACATTAATCGATTAACTGATAATCAACGTCCTAAATAATTAAAACAATGCACTGGCATTAGTGGCAAAAAAAGTAAGTCTAGTTTTTAAAATTCCATGATTATAAACAATAAATATGTCAATTTAAATAAGTATATATATTTCCGTGAAACTTCGCTAAATACAGCATAAATCCAAGTACACTTACAGATTCCAAACGCCAATCAGCAGTTTTAAACTTCATTAGTTATAAGCCACTCTTATATCGAATTCATTCAGGCGAATTTAATAAAGTCAAATGCATGTACAAACCAATGGGTGTGTCGACAGCCAAAAAGGCAGCATCACAGATTATTAAATTTGCTACCTTTATTCAAAACACGATTATCTGATTGACAATATGCATACTTAAGAACAGATATCAAATGTTGTAAATTAATTAAAATCCCTCAAAAAGATAACAATGGCGACAGCAAAGAAAAAAGATTAAAAAAAAAATCAACAGAAAATATTCAACATTTAAATAAATTTCTTTTATCATTTTAGCAAAACTGATCAGCAATTTTGAATGCATGATTGCGTGGAAAATAGACAACAACAAAAATTATGTCACGCACGTAGAAAAGAGAAATCGTTCGTTTTACCAGAATTTTTCATTCAAATGCGCATGTCTAAAATTATAAAAAGAAAAAAAAAATCCACTTTCACATTCAGGACAAAGACTGGGAATTTTTCAGCACAAAAATAACTACCTTATTCTTCTTTTGTATTTGCTCAATAAAATTTAAAACACCTTTTTTGCCAAATGGCAATAAAATTTTTGCACAAGTTTGCCTCCCCCCCCCCTCAGAGAAAAGATACGAGTTATCTCTATCCTCACATCGTGAAAGTTACGACTTTAGAAGTTAAAATTTTAAAAAATATCTCATAAACTGTATGCGAAAAAAATTAAGTGAAAATACAATTTTAGTAAAAAGTAGTCTTTTTGAAGCGTGATATTTATTAATTTGAAAATCTATCCATGACGATGGAATGTCGTATTACAGTTTCCCGCAAAGGAATTTTACTACATCCTTTACAACTACCGCGCTGAGTCATAAGTTAAATGTCAGCACTGTTTCAATCAACCGCTTATAACTGTCATACAGAAAATCCCCAAGTGAAATATTTTAAATCTGAGCCACTATTTTATACCGTTTCCATCCATACGAGAAAAAATTGCCTCTATGTAGGTCTAAAGCAGACTCAACCCAAGTTTTTGAAATGAGGTCGTTTACACAGGTGAGGTCAGTCCACAAAACCAGAACATAAATATAAGCTCAGATAATTTCTACTATAATGTCACGAAGGAGAAAAATGCACATTTGCGTTCTTCAGAGGAGACAGTCTACTACTTCTCACAGAAAGGCATTTCTGACTCACTAAAATAATTTCTCCTTTTTTACAAGCTATTTCCTATTTACCGTGCTGCCGGCTTTTCATCTCAAAATAAACGAAACAAATCAAATGTAAACAAACATACAGGCGTTGACGTTAATTAAAATAAAGAGTCATTTTTGTTGTTGTTGCTGTTGATAAAAACTGGCAAAAGTATGTAATTATTTTTTTTTAAACTGAAAATGTATTATTTAGATAGAATTCAATAGCTTTATGAACACAGAATGTTGTTTTTTTTGTAAATTTTTGAAAGAGAAGAAAAAAAAAAGCCAAGAACCAAACCAATTATTAGACTGAAATGAACTAATTACTAGATTGAAACTCGCGGGAAACTTATCAGTTATGACCACACGAATTATAAATGCAAACGATTTCAACGACAAAATTAAAAGTTTTCATGTCAGTTTGAAATTCTGATTCTTTATTTGGCGGATTAAGTATTATTTATTGACAAAAATAATTTTTAAAAAAAAAAGAATCGTTGCTAAAACTGCTGAACAAATAGTGATGATTATTTTTGATGGCAGGTGACAGAAAAATCAACGAACTTTACTTTAAGTCCAGCTGTTTGCAGCAAATAGTTATAAAATATATTGTTATTATTTTGAGAAACAAATATAACCTAAAATGTTTCTTCAAAAGTTAGTTCGATTACATTTAATGGTAAAGAATGAAGCAATTTGAAACAAGTTGCTCAGTTGATGCTGCAGATTGCTATGTTTATACAACTAAACATAGTTTTCCGTTTAAAATATTACATATAAACACCTAAATTTCTAAAACTCCGACTACATTTGAAAAATGTAAACTTTGCAAGTATGAATATTATTGTTCGTGTTAAATTATTTTAGTCAGTTGCATGATTTCAAAAAAAAAAATGTAAATATGAGAGTTTCTTTATTTTCGATACATTTGATTTTTTAATAACAGCACATCGGCAGGTTAATAACAACGCAATAAATACAAAAACAGAAAAATATTCTTTGTCAATCTCCGATTGAATTACTTATGAAAAACAAGTAATTTTAAGATGCATTCTCCAAAATAAACCGCATTAACAGAAGGAATACTTAAAGCCACGAAATTCATACACTGCACTATGAATTAATTTTCATTTCAAAGAATATCTTTGACGGTACAATAAAATGCCCAAAACTTATGAATCAATCATTAACAGAGTCAGTGTTTTTGTCAGGTATATCATTAACAGCTATTTGTAATTTCATACAGATAAATTAACGATGCCCTAAAAATGTTAAAGAAATTAATTTTGAAACTTTTAAAATTAATTGAAACAAAAAAATTAAAATTAATTTTAAAAGTTTTTAAATTATCTCCATAAGTAATAGCAAAGACATAGCGATAGAGGAAGCAAAAATGTAAGTGGCATCAGGGTTCCGCCAGTCAGCAGTAATGTCAATAGTATTCGCTTTATTTAGCTAAATATAAAATTTTTTATTACAGTGTATTGCTTCACAAATTCTATTATTTGCAATGATTCATTCATAAACGGTCACTGCATGTTAGTTTATTAATTAACCCTTGAAAGAAAATTGAACTTAGTAATGTCAGACAATCATTGTTGCCATCAATTTTATGGTAATAATGGTTGTAACTTTATAAAAACAGGCACCAGTTAATGAGAATTTATTAAATATCATTTTTAGCTCAAGGGGGATTTGTAAACACTCCCGTTAAATGAAAGAGACAGTTCTATTACGATTAATCAATTCAAGCGAAATGATGAGTATCGCTCAGTCATTCAGTTTATAAAATTTGATATTGAACGCTTTGATTAAATTAATCTTAATTTTTAATTTAAAATGCAAATTTGCGCGGTACCACTTAAAAACATCAGATATCTTTCAGAACAGAACTGGGATAGAAAAAAGAATTAAAAATATAAAGTATAATCCAATTACGAAGTAAAAAAAAAAATATTAGTATTTCAAGATATGATTCACGTCTGTTTGCACTAACCCTCATAAACAAAGGGTTTTCGGAGGAATGTGGTTTCGAATTTGCGATTCCGAGAGAGAACTACGAAAAGCAAATGACAAGCGCAGTTCTATCAATCAAAGGCGGCTCGTCCATTAGGACTACAGACCTTCAGCAGTCAACCCCCGCGATATTATTTTTAAAGTTGCATTTTCGTTCTTTATCTATTTCCTTACTTTTCCACCTTGAGAGTTCTATTGACTTTACTTACTTTTTCAGTATGAAAGTTCGATGGTCCATAAAAATTGAAAAAAGGAATAAAAATGTAAAAAATCGGACAGAAAATGAAGAAAAAAAGAGAAACACGTGTCGGAGAAATTCGTCGTGATGCAGCCCACGAAAACGCACTGCACACATAGCATATTAATTAATTTCAAGACCAAAAGTAATCCTTTTACCTTTGAATTTAAAGGTTCTGGAGCAGCAATCACAGCAGACTCGGTTTGAAAAACTGAGTTATTATATATATATATATATATATATATATATATATATATATATATATATATATATATATATATATATATATATATATATATATATATATATATATATAACACTCTAATCTAAAATTTCGCTTTCCGTCTTTCATTTTTTCTTTTCTCTCATTGGTTGTTTATGCGCACTGATTTCGATTTTGGCGGCCTTAACATGCTTACTGGATATTATTTTTTGTTGTTAGAGATTACTCTACGAAAAAAAATAGTTGATAATTTTCTAAAACCTTATTCAGATGGAAAATTTTATGAGGGAACAGTTATTATTAATTATGACATGAAAATAAAACCCAAACAAAATTGCAAATCACTTATTGATCATCTTATTTAATATTCATATTTAAGGCCGCTTATAGGTAAAGTAACTGTTGTTTTAATTGCAATCTCTTGATAAATATGTTTTGCAGCATTGCTTATTTTTGAGTTGATGAATCATTCAGTGCTACTAATTAATATAATATGAGTTAGGAACTATCCGGGAAATAAATAATTTAATTGCAGTGTAATAATTTAATCAAAACTATATAGCACTTTTAACTGTCATTCAAACTTCAAAAACATTAAAACTGCTTATTTTTATTTACATTTATATATTTTTTTAAAAAAAAGGACAATTCCATGGAACTTGTTTTTGCATATACTAATATATGCGAATCACATAACATTGATTTTAATTATTTTGTATAAAAAAAAAATCTTTTTCACTTTGTAAGAAATCACTTAATAGTCTAAATAGGTTCAGATAATATATTCGGATTCTTTATATAAATATTTAACAAACCGATGAAGAAAAGAATCAAATTTAAGTTTGAAAGTTACTTCTTAAAATTAAATATGCTAGACTCATCAACCTATTATACATTCACCTCGTATTCTAATTTAGGAATATTGGATTTGATTTAGATTATTTTAGCTCCCAGTCTTTGTATACTTTTAAAGAAATATTGTAATTAACTCCCTCCTTTCCTTCCTTCAGCATTATCTTAACAATCCGCCAAACTTTTTAAAAAATTATGCCAAAAATTAAAAAAATGATCTCGACATTAAATCAGACTCTCTTCTACGTGCGTTGTATAATAAAAGTTGCGTAAAGACCTAAAAAAAGTACTAAAAAGGAAACTCTATTTTTGATATGTTTCTAAAGATACTGCTTTAATCTCAATTACGCCAAAGAATGCAAAAACAAAAGTACACATTTACAGAGGAAAAAAATTATTATAAAGAAAAAGAGAATGAAAGAACACAAAACTGAACAGGTTTTTTAAAAAAATCAAAGAAATAATAATACAAAGTCATAAGATTTAGAGACATTTTCTATATTTATTAAAAACTGGCCATGCGTTGGAAGTTAATATCCTCTCACAGGCGTTTTATGCCAATTAAAATTCCTTTTATAAAAAACAGGCAAAATGCATTATGACATAACAAAAGACAGGATTGCGATACTTTTTAGGATAGCACATGCTGAGGTTTCTTTATTTTTTAAAGAAAAGAAAAGTAAAGAAATTTATGAGTGTAATGGTCAGTAGCAAATCCTAGAAACACGACATGAATATCAATATAATTCTTTATTTAAATTTGTGAAGACAAGCACGAGAAGATTTCCACGTCGTCATGCATTGTCATATCAGCTATTTGCGTGTCTTATATCCATGACTTATTTTTACAAATGTTAACTATAAACACCATTAATCACTGAATACTTATTTCAAGATAGACAGATGCAAGCAACAAACTGGCTCTTCAATAACTAATAAAGAGATTGTCAGACTGGAACTGACAACTTTTAGAAACGCAATGCAGTGATTAGATCCGATTATCTATAAGCTAAATATGATTATCTTATAAGCTATTATGACTATAGCTAGCGCAGAAAATCCTGGATGCCAAATGCTTCCGGAAAAAGTTATTACTAAATGTGTCGAATAACAAAGTTAGCTAATTAATATGATTTCATGAATTAATTTTTCAATATAAAGAGAAATTGTAGAGAAATGTAATGATATTTACATCACGTTTTGAAGCAACACAAGTGCAATTTTAGAAAGGATCTTAAAAATGTGAACTGGGGTCAACTGACGGAGATGACATTTGAGATGGTAACTCCTCTCTAATTTCCGCGTCACATCAGCGAAATGTTTACTTTATGGCGTCAAATTTAGAAAACGCCAGGCCCACAAAAGAGACGAATCTTTCATGAAATCGTGTTTCGAGCTTGGAACCCTCTGACCCCGAACTCGAGAATTCACCAAGGACAAAATGAAATTAAATAAGAAAATATATAAAAACAACAAAAAAATTTTTCCATACGAGACTGTTTGAGAAAAATACAATCAAAACAAATATATTTTAATTATATCTAGATTTTTTGCGCTTTTTTTTTTCAGAATTTTTATATTTTTTAGATACAGCATGATTTGACCACAACATTCCAATCAGAATCGCATATTATAGCGATACGACTACTTCCTTCAAATGTATGAGTTTACATAAAGGAAATACTGGGATTATTTGAGGAAAAGCATTTTCACACAATCTTTAACATATATAAGTAATAATGAATGAAATTATCTTAACTAAAAAAACCTTTCATTAAAATTTGCTAAATAACTGAATTTTCTTTCATCTTTTACTAATTAATGCTCCATTTTCTAAATTTAGCTTCCAACCTGCGAATTTTCAGAAACATTTTTCCCAAAGAAACAACGTTGTAATAATTTTTTCCATGCAAAAAATGGTTCGGGAACGAAAAAAACTTATAAAAACCGATTATGAAGTTGCAATTCTGCAATGTTTCAAATTTTTAAGACTCGATTCATTTTTATTTCCCGCCCTTAGCATCGCGAAACTCCAAAAATTTTCACCTTGACTTTCGTTGTCAATATATCTTGTTTTTATTTTAAATATATCAATATAATTGCTAAAATTATAACTATAAAACTATTATAACTATAAAAATAAAATAATAACTATAAAAGTTTAAATTAAGAGCATAAAAGTTCTATTTGTATTAGGTAATGAACAAAGAACGCACGCAATTAGCCTTTCAAGTACATTCTAAAATTCCCGAGAGTCATAATAAAAACAATAAAAATTTTCGGTGTATTCTCACTGCGAATCAACCCAAAATAAAAAGTCAGGCTTTTGTAAATTCCAACTGCGTTTTTAAAATTTTATTCCCGTTTCAGGTGTGCCCTTCAAAATGGGCTGAACTCATAAGATTTTATACAAAGACATCGCCCTTTAGTGTTCTCACAACACCTTAATTAATATAGGCGAAAGAAATCTATGAAAGTCGGGAGAAAATGTCGTAAAAACTTCCCATATTCGTTTTAATAAGCTCGCCAGAAGACCAAATCAAAGCTCTCGGTTCAAGACCTGATAATGACACATAGCTATCAAGGAGAATTGATAGTCATATGTTGTCAAACCTGTCTCGAAAGATGCATGAAATGCAGTCTAACGGTTGTACTGCACGAAATCACAGAGAGGAGGGCCTTCATACTACCTATGCGTTGATGATTCTTCCGATTAGGTCATCAATTGTGACCGCAAGGACTTCTTATTTCCTATAAATGCCGGAGTTATCTGTAAACACAAAAGATATTCGTATTTCTCGTTTTACGATCGGTGCATTGACTCTTCGGTCTTTAGTACGCGATTTTGAAAGATAACGATTGTTATTTTAGAAAGAACCTTTTACTATCATTATTGCGCCATTTCTTTCTCGAGACAACAAGTACCAGCACTTACTATAGAAACTGAGGCGTTAAAGAACTGCAAAGGAAAACGTGTCAAATATAAATTATCTGACAAGTGAAATGGACTTTTCGGCATTTTTTGTACATATTATTTCTTTATATTTTCCTTTTTCCAATCGTCTGGTGAGACCTGACAATGACGCATATGGTATTCTTCATTATATGTTAGTTAAATTGTAAAATAAACACAATTTACAGTTTATTGTCAAAACAAGTTTTACAAGAAAGTGAAATAAAAAATTAAAGGAACGTTAAAAATAACAAAGTATTTTATATTTACAAAGATATCAATGCAATGCCTTACGGTACAAAAATAAATTTTCCGATAATAAATTTTTAGCAATATTACTTTCTATTGTGTTAAAAGTAGCATCTAGATTCAATAGAATAAGAGTTAGAATGTTCAGTTAAAAAAAAAAAAAAAAAAAAAAAAAAAAAAAAAAAATCTTAATTTTAAAGGAAGATGTTTTGATTCAATCCGTGAATTCTCAGCAAGTCCCTTTTCACAGGAAAAATAACGCAATAAACAGCACATTTTAAAACAACAATTTCAAGTTGCATTATTAGATTTTTTTTTTTATTTTCATTAATTGTTAACTTACTTTACTAACAAATCATTTATCACTAATTTTTCTTTTAAATGCTAATAAATGTGCGCTAAATTCAAAAGCGATCTTGATTTGAAATAAAAATGAAACTTTTAAGACTATTTTTCTGTAACAATAGTTCAGTTACTTCAAGCAAAAAAAAAACAAAAAAAAAAAACATGCAAAACAGGGAGGGAAAACTGAATTTTTTCAAAAATACGCAATCCTGCTGAAAGATCAATTAAATAGTAACAAGATCCTTACAAATGTCAAAATAAATATTTAATATGATAAAACAGGTTCCAACAACATATATCTTTCTTTAAACTTCATTTATCAACGTCCAAATTCACTAAAGAAATACATTTATATAAATTCCAAGTAGCCCTATTCCAAAATTAAAGCACAAGTAAAAGAAAGTTCTTAAGAAAATCTGTATATCAATAATAAAAGTTCCTTTTTAATACATTCACTCTCGAAAGGTATAATTAATTACCAACCAGATAATATGACGGAAGACTTTTTTTTTTTTCCTCCAATAGAAAATAACATTTAAAATTTGGAAAATAGTCTATAAGATGCAAAAAAGCATTGAACCTTTCCCTGTACAATTGTTTTTGCAGCTGTGAAGTAGCAAAACTATTGATGAAAGGTGAATGGTTTTAAATCTTCACTAGCAAAATGCAAAAATAAAAGAGATGCTAAAAACGAGAAAAGTAATACTAATAGTGCAAATTAGTCTAATAATCTCAAAGCAATGAATTTTCCACATCTACGTACAAAAGAAATGCATCTCCAAGCAATGAAATTAAAACTTGGATCATATTTATATATTTTTACATCATCATAAAATTATATTTTCTTAAAAAAATAACATCCAGTAATAATTAATACCCAATAATAACAATAATGCGCCAATTATTAATTCAAAAAATACTCTGAAAATCTTCAATAATTCTTTACTGAAAATATTTACATCATTTTAGGATTGATTTAAAGTTAACTGAATAGGTTGATATATTTAATAGCAATCACGCAATTCGATTTTCCTAATTTTATTTTCTACAAGCGGTTTTGTTTTTATTACAGAAATGCCATAATAAATTTTCCAGAAACGTAACATCACGTGCTCAGTAGTAACTTTGCGTTCATTCACCTGAAATCGGTACTAACGAAATAAAACAAACAAAAAAAACATCGCTTTCAATAGCTGTATTTCATAAAACAGCTTTCCTAGTATAAATATCCACAGCCATTTAAATTTCAGTTGCGTTTTGCAAGCACTATATTATTTACAACTGCTAGAAAGCAACAAAACCGTTGTTCACAACATAGAAAGAAGCAACAAAGGGTAAAAACTAATATCTGATACCGCAACGCCATCTGTGATTGATTTCTTGCACTATTTTAAATAAAACATCAGCGTATTTCGCATTGATAAAAATGCAAACTTATGCTCTTTCTGCTCGTACGCAAAAGAGCATAAAAAAGAGTAGCTTCTAAATTCAAGAATAAGGCATCATTTCTAAAAGTAAAATGCTGATAAAAACATAGAAAGAAAAAAAGGAAAATTACAAATCAATGCATCAACTTTCATATCCACACACTTCGGTTGGCTATACCGCGACCCCCCTCCCATTTTCAGATTAAAATATTTAAGAAATAAACGTCATTTCTAGTTTGAAACTGAAAATAACCGTATTTCAAAATTTTGAAGCTAAGGGAATTTTAAGAAAGTCCTACCAAAATTACAACACATTAAATAAATTCCCAAAACTTTTTTCTTTATTCAATCACAGAAAATATTTCTAAGTTATAAGAAAGTTTTGTCAACAAATTAAAAGAAGCAAATCAAATTTTATATTAAAATCTTGCAAGATCCAGACTTTTAAAATTGTTATGCAAATACACTTACCTGAAAATAAAGTAACAAACCGATTTGTTCTTGTCATCATGCTTATTAATATGTGTTCTAAATACGAATAAATAAGAGAAAATGAATTTTTGCAAGCGATGGCGCTTTAAAAGACAGGCCAGGCCTTCTGAAGAGCAAGGATTTGCAAGTGCGACTAACTTGAACACGCTGATCTGACGCCACTGATAATTTTAGATTCCCAAAAGCCTTTAAAATGTTCGAGGAAGATACTTAAAAACATTATTATCTTTCAACACTGCAAAATTTTTATTTTAATCGGTAGAACAAGATTTAGTTTACAAACGGTGATTTACAATAAATCTTAAGAGTATGTTGTGACATTTTAACATTATTTATTTTTATTTGTTCTTTTACATTTCCCTAGTTTCCTGAAAGGAGAAAAAAATGCCCCTGAAAAAAAAATATATACTCATCACTTCAATATATTGCACAGCACGATTTACGATGTTTTAGCTCAAAGAAAGCAAGGGTTACGAACAAGAATGAATTTGAAGTAAATATTTTTCTATCGCTCGTAAAAGAATGTTTAGGAACGATATGAACGTCCCAGCTCCCCGAAGTCGAAATTTATTTTAGGCAGTCGAGACAAGACGGCCACACAGAAAATGCGTGAAACGGAAGCTAAGCAATCTGCAGGAGATATTGAAAAAGAACAAAGCAGAGAAAATTTATTCTTCACTTTCGCAGTGTTAACACTCAAATAATTCGGCATGCGACAGGAATGAAAACTTTTCGGATTTCTTCACACCAAGCTACGTATACGCATGAAATGCGAAATTAATCAAGGAAACGATTTACTTCGTCGCTTTAAAATACTGTTATTTTACACATTTTTATTTCACTAAATTTATCTCATGCTTGAAAAGACGAGGTTCAGTGATCATTTTTTCCCCCCTCACTTCTTGCTGTTCTTTAACTCTGAATAATTTCATGTTCTCAATATTTTTATATAATATTTTTATATTTTTAGAAATATGAAACAATCATTTAATTTTATTTAGTTTTGATTCAATACAAAAAGCGCCTTCAAAGAGTGAATTTTGGAAAATTAACAAGATCAAATAATTATAATATTGAGTTATGAAATTACTAAAAACTAAAAAAGATAATAAAAAAGGCGTTTAAAAACTATCAGTTCGTGCTTAATAAATAGAAAAATTTATCAAAAAAATTGGAGGTCAAAACAATAATCAAAAATTACGAGAGGGAAACTAAGCCAGCATACCAAAAGAAGGAAAATTCTTAAATACTCATTAAAAAAATTATGAATGTTATTAAAATCCCAATTTACTTCGAACATTTACCGTTTTGTAGTTTCGTGTCCCGTTTCGAATATCACATTTTTACAGTTTTTGCTTTGACACCCAAATTTTTTCTTAATAAATTATATTTTATATTTTACAGCACTAATGCAGTTTTCTGGTTGTCTCACTTTTCATAGTTGCCCATGAGAAGGTTTTCAATTCTTATTATCTTACTTATCTGGGAAAACGGTTAAAACTGATAAGCTAAAAAAATAATCTAACAGAATTTACACACATTATTTGAATTCAATAGAGGCAGCGGAACATTATTATATAGATGGAAAATTTTTATGAATGTTCGTTCCCTCAAATCACCAAAACATCCAAATTTTCTGCTCGTGTTTATTTAACTCGAAATGGCAGCGATATAGTCAGAGATTAGGGCTGCTTTCCTAGTATAAACTTAGAAGCCTCAGTAACCGCAAAATAAACCCTGTTGTCTACTTCTATGTAATTTAAGAGATATAATAATTAATAAAAATACAATACATTTATAAAAATAATTCAGTATACAAATTTTCAAAATACTCGGAAATGCTCAACAAAAACCGTAGACACGTTTTAGACAGACAGATTACTCTGTTAATAAAAATTTAATTATGGTCATATTAATTCAGAAAAATGCACGATTGAAAAATCGCACCAAAGAATATTCCAATAACAACTTATAACAGGAAGATAAGGCAGCTGATCAAAATTCATCAAAATTCCTTGAAAACTAAAAGTACCTAAAATGAAAGAAAAAGGGTGGTTATATATCCTTAGATTCTGTAGCGAATGAAGAATATGACTAACAACATACAATTCTGGAGATATCTCGAAAAGTCTGCCGCGAATTAACAGCCAGGTCAAGAAAGAAAAACAAAAAATGCTTTTTACACGGACAAGACCAGAATTAATGTCGGAACATCTGCTCAGGATATCCAATGTAGATCAAAAGAAAGATGCCAAGTTCCACCCTAAAAGCAGCTGAAAAACGGGCTCGTCAGACAACCAGTTAGGAAACAAAGAGTTTGTGGAAGTTCTCATACAACATATGTTAAGTTCATTCTTCCTGAAAATTTGGTCAACTACTCAGATTATAACTAAATTAAAGGCAGCCTGTCAAATGGGTGTTTTCAAGCGGCAGAAAAGAACATACATGAAGCGTTGGCCCTCGTTTTCAAGTTGCCGACGCTAAAGTTGCCTCGAGAGATTTTTTACAAAACATAAAAAAGTGCGGGTTATTTTAATGAAACTCTTGTAAATAAATACTTTTACATATGCAAACAGATTTTTAAATGCGACAAAATAAAAATATCCCATTCAATTGTATGGAATGATTTAAACGCCTTTCACAGATCGTCCAAGAAAGAAAGCCCAGGAATAATTTAATTCTTTAATTTTAACGTTGCATACCGACCAGCAAAAGATAATCATTCGTTGACAAATAAATAATACTTCAGATATTTTTTAAATTCTTTCAATTAAAATACTTCATAACCAAAGTGTGGTGCTAATTCCAAATAAAAAAAAAATACGATTCCCAGTTTAATAAATAAACCCAATATTTAGGTTGGAAAATTCTTTCAATAATATCGTTTATGGATCAAAAATGTCCTTATACTATCTTCACCAGATTTGTGGAGTACCAAAGTAAACTAAAGGTGTTGAATTCCTCTCGCAGATCAAAGACTTTCATATGAAAATTTCATACCTGCAATTTTTTTAAGGAAAACAAGGATAATATGATGTGAAATGGAAGAAATATATACGAAAAAAAAAAAAAAAACTCTCTCGTTGGTTCTCAACTCCCCCTCTTTAATAAAATTTTTAACATGTCATAACTGCAAGTTCTCAAAAAATTTCAGGAATTATTTTCAAGGTGCAGTAAAAACGTTAAATAAAGAAAAATAAAAGTGGGAAATGAAAGACCCTATATTTCGCACTAATTTTCAAGTATAATTTCATTTTCATTTACAAAAATACTGGTATATCAGATTGTCCTGAAATTATGCATATTAACATCTCGGTAACAAAGGTTGATACGATCATTAGAGCAAGTTAAGAGATGTCCACTGGTAAATATGCTCATTTTATACTAGCTTCAAATTTCTGAACTTCGAAATGTCATTTTTTTAGCAAGAGTATTAATATTTATCCACTGCTTGCTTGGTTCATTTTTAAAAAAGAAGCGACTGAGAAAATTCTAAAATTATTCGAAATGGACAACGTCAAATGATAGTTATAACGAATGGAGTATTTCCTAATAATAATAATTTCTCAGGATTTTAGTGCTTGAAGAAACAAGCAGAAAATCCGAATTCTTTTGAAATAGATAAGCAGTACCTTACAAGTACCGGTAATAAATGTTTGTCAAGCAGAACTAAAATTTCATAAAATTTTCGCCTCTTTCTTTCTTCTCAACTAACTGGTATTTTTCAGAAAACTTCCACAGCATAAATGCCTCACAAATCTGTCGCTTTACGAAAAATTACAAGAAATGCGAACCAATTCGTTGCAATACTTATAGCAGAAACACGACAGTGATTCAAATCCAAACAAACAATTTTATGGAAATGCAAACAAGGAAACGCTCATATAAACTGCTATCATTTTCTATGCATGTTTTTCCTTACACTCGTTATGACGCAATCAGTCATTTACGTCTTGTTTTCTTTGGGCCTATTCTTTGGGAGACAAAAGCACAGAAAATGACTAGATATGCTTCGAAATCACAACAATCTATCTGAAATTCCTTAAATTTTCTTTGCAACTGAGAACATGGCAACAGGAAACGTTGGATATTCAATCATACTATTTTGGTTGACAACTGAGGATAACATTTCTAAGAGTACCAAAAAAAAAAGAAAAGAGAGAGGGAGAGAGAGATGTTTCTATAGGTTAAATTCGCAATCTTTTCAGAAAAGTACACAGCAGTACTTATGGTTAATTAAGGACATGCAAAAAATAAACTTTGGTAAATTCTTACATTTCAAAAAATAATTTGAGAATGCAGTAAAATCTAAATATTTATCTTCATTTTCTTAAGTTATATAAATCCAAATATTAAAAAGCAACTAGTTGAATGGTAAATTGGATTTTGATAGCGCACAGTCCAGGTTGGACCACTTTGCGCCAAATACAAGGTACTTACATTAAAATCTTTGTGTCTTTTTTATTATTTAGATATGGAAGGGGATGGGGCAAATGCAAAAATAATAATCAAAAAGACAAAAAAAAAAAAAATCCACAGGATTATATAAGATTACTTAAGTCAATATCGATAGTAAAATAAAGTTCGGATTGTATTCCAATAAGATTGCTAGATATGGATTCAGTTGTTAAAATATTTTATTCTTAAATTATTAAATTTGATGCATGCAGTAAAAACATATTGAGAAAAAATTGCATTTACTGACATACAGATTGTTGGCGATTGGTTCTGTAGTTGGCGATTACATATTTTATTAAGAAATGCCTAATTAAATTTATATTAAATTCTCTAATCAACACTGATATAAATAAAACCCTTCGGTGAGAATTTCTTTTTAGATAACTAGTACTAAGCATTTAAAAGAAATGGTCAATTAATTCTGGTTCTGTTTATATAACCTACGTCTTCAACCTATTACTTTGCAAAGATTCAAGAAAAAGGAAATACCAGTGAATGGCAATTGATGTTAACAGTACGATGGAATCTATGGTGTGTATTATTACACCCTGTTAATAATCCTAAATTCGATCCAAACAAATTCAAAAATAATTGGCATATTTGAACACATTTTAATTGCCATTGATATTTCGCATAATGAAGTCTATATTTTAAATGAAATTAATTTCAATTTAAGGAACTCTTTCTCTAAAATTTAAAGACGCAGAAATAAATGTTACGTCATACAATTGTGATTCGGTTGCTCGTAGTAACCCAACTAGAACTATAAACTCGAGTTTTGGATAACAGATAATTAAATTAAATTTTGCTGCTTTAATTTCTGAAACTGCAGTAATTGAATGAAAAAAAATTTAACGAAAACAGCAACTCCCTTAAGTCTATTAAATGTCTTGTGGTTTTGGTCTCCTTCTCCACTTAACGCATAATTGTTGGGAGGTAATTCATCCCCCCACCCGTTTTAAATCTCATCCAACTCAATCTCACATGACTTAACTATCGTTCTGTAAACTGCAGATTACATAACAGACGATACCAAGTATATAATCATTTTCATAGAAGATATCTACCCTAAATAAGAATAATGGACTGGAAAATGGAAAGTTAAAAAAATTGGAAGTAAATTGGAAAGTAAATAGCATTCATAAGACATTTTAATTTTTAATAAAGGTTCTAGATTTTTTTTTTCTTTTGATATTCATTGTGGCTTAGTTTATCATATAAACCGCCTCACGTTCTTTTAATTTTTGTTTTAACTTCTCATATTCTTGTTGGGGAGGGGGGGGATACTTTTTACACTACAGCATGAAGTTTTTTTAAAAAATCTCGTTTTAACTATATATTACTTTTTAGTCATTAATAATTATCTTTATTCATTATTAAAATTATTATGGAATGTTGTAATTCATTTTTTTTTTCAAATTCCTTACTAGACGGCGCCTCCCGAACGGAATTAAAGCTAAGCAATTAATTGATTGTTGAGAGCAGAAAATATTAAAATATTGAATTATCATGGGGAATACACAATTATGCAGAAATAAAAACCCTATCACATCAGGAAGCGATTGAAAATTCTACTCTTACAAATATATAAGAAGCGCGTATATATAAAATAAAAGAGTGTAAAAAATGGAACAATAGATTAAAAAAAAACACTACTCAATCGCATCACAAAACACATTTTAGAAACATATCCACAAATTACAAGAAGAAAGCCACCAAACATCCTTTAGTGTAGTAATTTACAATAATAAATTAATATTCTCTAAACAGACAGCACTGGACAATGAAGCGCTGCTATGAAGTCCATTGTACTCAACAACATGCATCATCTCGAAAACAAAATAACAAAACCCGAAATGACCTTCACAAGCAATTCTGAGAACCATTTATCAATGTCGAAGCCAAATTCAATAAAACTATGTTATTAGTTCAATATATCAAGACTGTGATATACAGTATGATAACTTCAGAAGAAAATTCAATAAAGGAATCGCGGTTTCGGTTCCATCATGGTGATTTTGACAATAATGCACTGTGTAGTTTCAATTGTCAATCCTCCACATACCGACGGTCTCAAATTCCCTTTGATACCACAAAAAGTTAGTAAAAAAAGTAACCAAGACATAAAATTGATAATGGCTTTTCGTAATAGTGTTAAACGCTTCTAAATCTACTGCTTAGACGGTAAAGTAAAATAAGATGAAATTCCCAAGAAAACCATTTTTAAAGAAAGAAAATTCGTAGAAACAAAAACAAGGCGTAATAATAGAATCTTCAGAAATGATTTGAAAATATGATAGACAAACATCCAATTGGAGGCTATAGTCCATTTTCAAATAAAAAATCTTCTTCTTAGATGGAGGAGATATTTTCTTGTATACAAACCTTTACACAAGTTTCGAATTAAAACAAAGCAGTGTGATTTAAAAATAAATTGAAACTCAACTTCGGGAAAGAATACCTAAAAAAAAAAAAAACTTAACAAAAACTCCAGAAAAATACTCACTGCGTATCACCCCTCAGCAGAGTTGAATCGCTCAAAAGTTATAAGTGGAGCTTTCTGAGTGAGCTTTCTAACCCTATAAACAAGGGTTGTTTAAGTCGGGCATCACACTTTTGAACAGTAATCAGAAGATGAAACAAGAAGCAACACCTCACACTCAAAACTTCCATGTTACCTCAAGTGTGGTTTTGTTTAATTTATTTATATTAACGTTTCGTTTTGAAGCAACACAAGAGTTATTTTAGGACGAATCTCGAAATTCTATATCGTGGTCAGAAGACAAGAACAACGCCGATGTCGTTATCCCCTGCTTCAAACTATAACACTAAACACACATATAAGGTGGATTGTAGATGAAATCAAATCTCGAAAACCAAGACTACCGACATGCCTATTTTTAAAACATGAAACAAAAGTAAAAATATTTAAAAGAAGGAAAAAAAAGAAAGAAAGAATACTTACAATTCTAAAATTCAATTTATTTGAAATTCAAGAAAGAAGTTATTTCATGTTTAGGTGTTACAGAGAAATCCAAAAAGCACTTACCTAAAAAATAAGAGAAAAATGTCAACAATTACAAAATGTTTTATGCAATTACATCTTTGAAATAGCACAAATTAAAATATTGAATTATAAAAGCCTAAAAGAAAATTCACGAAATGCATGATGTACAGAGGTCAATTCATGTTCACCTGAAACACTTTAATTGTGCTTAATTTAGTTTTGGAAACCATAACGCCTCTTGTAGGAGGATGTGGCATCATAGCACATTTGGAATCCATTCCACATCTTAAAAGGATGTGACGGCACGGCACAGCGTAAGGGAATTTGGGGTGGCAAGAGATGCGACTGTGATAACACCTGAGTTCATTCCATTTAGATACCCTTCCGTATTTCTGAAAATTCTGTTACTTTCAAACAATACTACGCACTTTTACATAATGCATTCATTATACACAAATAATTCAAAAATAATTTTTATTTTTATTTTCTAATGAATCAGTAAATGCTAAACTTATGTACAGAACAATAGGAAATAACACACTAAATTTTAAAAATTATAAATTATTTAATTTTTTTGCCTTACCATTTTTATTGCTACATAATTATTAATATTATTATAATTAATTTTTAGAATAAAAAAAGTTTTTATTGTCTAATTAAAACTATTAACCTGCATCTACTGTATGTAATTTAAAATCTATAAATTTTATTTAATTAATTATAACTAAATTAAGAATCTACTTTAAAATTGCACAGATAATATTTTGGAGAAGAACAATGTAATTTTTAATCGTGGCTAGTCAATAAGAACAACACATGAGCCAGCATCACTCTCTTCAAACCACACCACACCATTGGAAGGTTGTGTAATGGACAATGAAAGAAAATTTAAAAGAAGGAGTTTAATAAGTTTTCTACTTAAAAAATATCAAGAGATATAATATGAATAAATAAATAAACATAAAATAATAACCAAACAAGATTTGAAATCAAATGTTTCATTGTAAAAAAAATCATTCTTGAAGGAATTAAAATTAGTAGAAATAAACATAAAATAAACAAGTTTTAAAATTAAAATTTTATTTATAACAAGAAAGATTACTCCCCTCTTCCCTCACCGGAGAAAAATTTAATTAAATGTTACTTTAAAAAAAGATAAGATAAATTCGAATTTCAAATTTAAAAATTTTGCTTTTCTATAAAATCGTAATAATACTAATAAATTGCTTTAAAATCAGTACAAATACATACTTCATTTTTTAAAAAAACACTATAATAGATTTACAACAAAATAGCCACGAGTTTAATACAGCGCAGAGGGGCGAATAAAGATATTTAAATACATTTTGCAAGCCATCTAAGGAATTTATTTAATCAACGAAGATGAATCCTATATTGTGATTTATAATTGCATTTTTGACGTATTTTTACATGAGTGGCGCATTGTGTTTATGATGAACACGACTCAACCGTTAAAAAGTTTTATTAATCCTCAACTACCTTTAAATTTTAAATCCTGATAAATCAACTTGATTATCCTGATTTATCAGGTTAATCAATCCTGATAAATCCTGATTTAAATCAAATTTTTCTACACGAATAAAAAATATATATTTCAATGTTGTAACTAATAAGAGTAATTTAAAGATAAATTCAATAAAATTAAAACTTAAATAAGACATTTCAACATTCATCTTTCACACATTCTACATTTCAACTGGATTTTGATACAACTGAAAGGGAAAATCCGCACACCATTCATATATATACACAACAAAAACATTCGCTAAGAATAACACAAGTACTTCTATACCACTTGAAGACTATTTTAGATTCGGGCTCGGGTTTCTAAAGGGCGGAAGAACGTGGGCTCAAAAGAACAGAATTCGAAAACAAATACATTAACTTAATATTCAGCCTTCACATACCAAGTTGCTTACAATATATTCCAGCAAGTATTCTTCATCTGTGGTTCGCGGACCCCTGGTGGGTCTGCGGTAACTTTCTAGGGGGTCCGCACAGACTCGGAGAAAAACTTAAAGCTATTTCAATCCTGCAGGTGACGAGTTGATACAATATGCTTTTTTATGGCCTTCATTTCATGCTTTCTTCCTTCTAGACTTATTTATATAGATTTTCAAGAAATGCCCATGGCAGCTCTGAAATTTCAGAGACTTCAGCATGTAGAAAATGTTCTTTCATTCTAAGTGACTAGATGTTCTAAATTTAACCGAAAAAGTCCCAAATTTTCGACTTTTGAATCAAATATTTTTCTATTTAGTTTGGTTAGAGAACGTATCGTTCTGATGCGACAAGAGTGTAATTTTGGGGTAAATTTCAGAGTTTTAAACTGTGACCAGGATGACAGCTAAAGTGACATCCCACACTCCAAATTTCTGCGACAACAAGAGGATATTTTACTCGGGGGAGGGGGGGGTAACGTGTACTAAGTACACATACAAGGTAGAACTTGGGAGGAATTGCACCCCGAACCCTCAATCTTTTCATAAGGACGCCGAAATCAGGCTATCGCTGACCTTAAAATAGAAAGAAACCGTAGAAAAAAATTAATTATAAATTTCAGATCGAAAATTCTAAAACTGAAAAATAAAACGCATTTTTTTTCCCTTTTAAAGAATTTATATTGATTAATATAACACCTATTTAAATAAAATAAAATACTTTTATTTATTTATTTTGCTTTTATTAAATTTAATTTTTCGTCAGGTGTTTATTGTGTTCTTGACTTTAAAAAGATAGTATAAACGATATATCAAGCGAAATGTTTTCGAATACCACTTTAAAGTGAACGATGGAAACGGGAACATTCCCTAAAAGTTTTGATTTTGAATGAATAAATGAATTTTAATTTTTCAACAAAAGTTGCGTAAGTCTTTTTGAATAAATATAAGGAATAAAAGAAAAATTGTTTAAAAAATAAATTTTGAACTCACTTTGTAAGTTAAAATTACTTAAAAATATTTGTTTAAATAGAATTTCTTATTGAATAATTAGTGATGGGGAAAATGCAGTATTACCCGCACAGCAACCGCGAATTAATAAAGAGTAAAATAATAAAGAACAAAATGACCGAAAAAAAATAAATTTGCTCATTTGCATTTGTTTACTTTTAAAATTTTATTTACAGTAGTGTTACAATTAATAAACACATTTCTGTACTTGCAAGCTGTTGGTTTATTTATCGTACAAAAAAAAAAAAAAAAAAAAAACAGAAATCCTCTTTGTTTGATTGATATTTAACAAGATTTTGGGATTAACAAACATGGATAATTACCAGCTTAATGTAATCGAATCATTTTATTATCCGTTATAAAACAATTCAAACTTACTTCAGAAAAATAAAAAATGTAATCATGCAAATATGAAATCTAAAATTTATTTTTAAAAGTCAAGGCAAAATCCCAAATGAAACAAATTTCATTCACTCGTTCTTATCACAAAAGAAAACTAAGGGTGAAAAACAAACACACACACACAGTTCATAGCTCAAAAACATTTGAAACATTTTCTTTGTCATCAAAGGGAGGCCCTTGAAACAATAGACTTAAAATATGAGGTGATCAGAGAAAGTTACGAGCATTTAAACGTACGTGAATGGGGAGGAAGATTTAGTGCCAGGTGAACTCGCTCAATTACATCAAGCAGTGCAGGTTATACCCCCCCCCTGAAGCATTGAGACTAAAAGCACGGCCATATCCATAATTCATATAAACCAGAACTTTGAAGAAACCACATGAGGCCTGCGATGTTTCACAAAACGAGACTTGAGTTACGGTAGAAACCATATTGTGGTAGATAAAGAGAAACCTGTCAAGTTCTTAAGGTTTCTTTACGAAGCGGTTAAGCCCAAATTGTCTAAGGAACATTTGTTTACATCGTAGTTGTAAACAGTGTTTCAAAGAAATTTGTAAGATATTTCAAGGAAGAATTCAGTAATCCTTTTAAAAAATTGTTTATTTTGTAATTAGGGAAATGGGAAAAATGCGAAAATAATTATAAATAACGCAGAAGTTCGCAGTAATTAAATAATTGCCAGTTACCTTAAAATTAACCAAAAATAATTGGCACTCTAAGAAGATTATTTAACCACTTAACTGCTCAGTTTTCTTTAACTATCTAATTAAATAATACCTTCCGTTCAGAGAATATGTTTCAACTGAGAGTCCACAGAGCATTTAAAATGTTAATGGGTATTACACAATTCTGGTAACGAATTATGAAGACTGGAAATTACTTAATTTTAATTTATAAATTTAAAAATTCGATGACTAGTTCGTACGAGAAAATTAGTTAAGATACTCATTAAGATAAAACGTATAATCAGAGTAATTTAAATGCTTGTTCCAAATTATTACAAAGTAATACGTGTTGCAAAAGTTAATAGTTGACATTAGCAGCAAATGTTGAAGTAAATTATCGAGGAAAGAAGGCTGTTTTCTATAATCCAAAAGGATGGAAGTCGGATATTAACCAGTTAATTGGTTTGGGCGTATACTTATGGATCTATTCATTTTTACGTTAGAGCAGGGAAATTGAAATTGGGAAAGAAGAGCAAAACTATAAAGTTGTAAATAAATAATGGATTTCAAAATATTTGTTTGAAACATCAGCAGTTACCACTACTTTAAATTTGTTCTTATTTAATTATACATAAGAGATTCATTATGCATTAAGATTGTCATTAAAAAATTGTGTTCTTAAGTTTTAAACAGGAAAAATTCACCTTCAGACCTTTTTTGATGGCATAATATACAGAAATAAAGAAAACAAAAATAGTTACAAAAAGTACAATCAAAACTACGAAGCATGACACAAAGAAACAGGAGGGTTTTTTTTTTTCTTTCTTTTTTTTTCCCCTAAAGTTTAAAATGTTATTATGAATATAGAGAAATTATTTTCTAAACTTTTCGAGTTATACTGATTCAAACAATTATAAGATTTAAATGCTAAATTCCTTTAAATATTTAATAGTAAACCCCTGCATGATCCCAGAAACATTTTACGTAATAAGAGCATACATAAATCACAAAAATTGCAGTTTATAACTGTATATGAGGCTATCCTAGTATTGAAAACATAGAAACTTATACACTAGAAGAAAACTTATGCCACTAAACAACAACTAAGCGACATAAAAATTACAACTTAAAATATGTAAGTAATCTATTAAAAATATCGCCTACAACACGTGTATAAAAAACATAAATTATTACTTCACATAACTTTACAAAAGCAGATTAAGTCCTAACACTATGATGCATATGCACTCCAGTAATTTATTCATTTGAAGGCACATTTAGACGTGCTCAGTCGGCGTGACAGGACACTTTTTTTTTTTATGGATGAGAAGCAGACTTAAACAACTTCCTAATTGCTGACTTAATCTATGCGAAATGACTATTCTGTCCAGGACGCGTCAAGTTAGCGAAGGATTTGATCCAATCAACTTATCCATTTCTTTAAACACTTCAACATCCCACACGTATGCTTTTTCTAGAGATAAATGACTATTACAAGCAATGAAAAGAAACGATTTACCCATGATTTCAATATGGAGACACTGACCACGTTTCCTTCACTACAAAATGGAACATTAAAGTGATTAAACTGAACAAACGGGTGACTAAAATGTGTTCCATTGTAGTGCAGCTTTTGTTCGATTTAATAAATTTAAATTCTTACTGAAGATGACCGTTAAAACTATACTTCGATTTTTTTTATTTTTATTTTTTTTACATTGTAAGTGTTAATATGGTAATTCGTGATTTTACAATCCCAAGGCACACTTATCTATAAAAGTAATCAACAATATAATTTTTTTTAATGCCTTAATATCCCGGCCTTTTTCACTCATTAGGATGGGGAATGGATACCAAAATTAAATGAAGATGCAGCATCTGACAAGTATCATGTGAGCAGGAATTTATTAAAATTTTTTAAATTTTAATAAATATTTTATCTGCGGCGTAGGGAGGATAAGGGTCGCCAGTGCCATAATTTGATTTTGGCACACCAAATTGTTATTGACTTAACAAATGCAAATATTGAATGTGACATGATATTTTTTCGGCCTCTCCCTTGCAATATATGGCTTACCAAAACAATAAAATGCACTAATATCTGCCACCATGTTGCCCAAAATGTTCTATGAAAACTTATTCAATTTCAAAAGACTCCAATAAAATCTGCAAATACAAACAGAATTTAAGAATTATCATCCCGATTTTTTTAAATGTTTTAAAAATATTTTTTTTTTTCATTATTTTTTGCCCTGCTTTTTACAAGTCCTTCACTTTCGCAAGTAATGCTCTTCTGATAATCCATATGATTAAGTTAAGATTGATGATAAGTAACAGTGTCAATTGTGGGGTAGAGCGCGAATTTAATTTTGAAATCCGTTGCGCAACGTTCATTGCTACGTATGGCATTTATATCTCAGTATAACATAAATTAAAAGCGAATTTCTTCATATCGCAAATTTACTCCATTCATTAATAGAGACATATTAATATCACTCAAGGAATACGGGACTAAACTGATGTTTTTATTAAATCGATGGAAAGGTCGAAAACATTAAAAAAAAAAAAAAAAAAAAAAAAAAAAAAACAGATAACGTGCCGTTCAAAAAGATATACGTGGTCATTTTAAACAAGGATAAAGATGATAAAAGAAACGCTATTTATATCTAAATGTCATTTCTAAGAAGGACAACTACTACAAATTTTAAGAAACATCTGTGTTGCAAGTATTAATAAAATAACTCATCACAATAGAAAAAATTCATGCAGCGTGACGTCACGATGAATAAAAAACAGCTGTAGGTAACAGCGTTGTCTGTTTGGCCTTGGAATAAATACTAGTCATTTGTGTGACCGCAGAATTGCGAAATTATTCCCTGATTTCGAACAATCGAATATGTGAAAATAGTAGAATATCCTGGCAGGGGAAATGAATAGTTTAGGCTCAATAAGAAAAAGCAATGAAACGTAACACAAATGGGGGAAATAATGCTTAGAAACAATTATATTAGAACAAAATGAAAAGAACGTGCAATTCGACTGCATAATTCTGCAGACTCGTGAAAACTGAAGACATTTCAGGAATTGTGTGTTTACTGTATATATATTTGCAATAATTTTATCCTAATAGCGAAATAAAAATACTTCAATTGGAACTTGATTATTCTTACATTTTAACAAAGTAAATTAGACACACCATACTACTTATGCTGAAAATGTTTCAGGTAAATTAAGAACTAATTATAGCGCATAAGCTAATATGGTCCAACTTAATCCAGTTTAAATTCCTAAACACGCCGTTCTTTTTCTAATCTATACTTATAATAAAGCTCAATGTGTGTGTGTGTGTGTGTGTGTGTGTGTGTGTGTGTGTGTGTGTGTGTGTGTGTGTGTGTGTGTGTGTGTGTGTGTGTGTGTGTGTGTGTGTGTGTGTGTGTGTGTGTGTGTGTGTGTTGGCGCTCTACAGGCCAGGTCATTTGACATACAGCTATCAAATTTGGTACATGTATACATTAGAGGTCGGGAATGTGCACCTGGGGTCCCTTTTTTTGAAATTTTAATTAGAATTTCAATTATTAATTAAAAACTAACTTTCCCGCCAAAAAAATCTTCCATTTTCCCAACCGCCAAATGAGTAAGGCTTTTTTTCTCCCAACAGTAATGAGGCTAGGGTTAACATTTTTCGGCGGATTATTTTAAACGATTCTGTTTATTTTCTTAATGTTTTATGCATTTAAAATTAAACATTGTTAATTAATCCTTGTTTCAGATTCATTCTGAAGTACTTTTGAATTAAAATAACACAGAATAAAGGAAATTAAAAATGTATAATCTGCATAGCGTTACCCCAACTGGCGTAGAAAAATTCACACATTTGCTTTAAGGTAACTGGCGAAGAAAATTCACGCATGCGCAGTTTGTTCTGACTGTTGACATGACAACCAACGGATGATTTAAATTATTTTTAGGTTAGTTGCATGCTTTTGTAAGTAAATTGTATTTATGTTGGTTATATATTTTTTGTATATGCTTATAGCTTTAAGTACATCGTTTTTTAAGTAGTTTTTTTTAAACCTGTTTTCGACCGATTATTTTAAACGATTCATTTTATTTTCTTAGTGTTTGATGCATTTAAAATTAAACATTGTTAATGAATCGATCTGTTCATGATGAATCTGAGAAATTTTTGTTGACAAATTCTTGAGATATTACATAAATTAAGAAAGATATTCTTTAGTGACCATAAAGTTTAAACGCTCAGTGACTCTATTATCAGTAATCATATTATTAAAAAAAATGCTTTGTTTCAGTAAAAAATATTATTATATTAATTGCAGATTAATCATTTACACTTTAATTTAAAGCATAATTTCTACGAGAACTAACAGAAAATTAGAGAGATACATACCACGCTATGACTGAAGGCCTTTATAATATTATGAGTGAATTATATGACTATCAAAATTTGAAGTTTTAAAATATTTTGCTGAAGAATCTATTAAAGTTGGAATTGCGTAAAATATTTAATGGTACGACCGGAGTATTCCGGTTCAACCTATTTAATTATTAAAATTTAAACGAACATTAATATTGGCGAACCGGCTGGTCGCCAAAGGCGGCTAGTATTTAATAAATGCATAAATAACAGGTGTTCTATAATTTTCTACAGCATTTCAAGATTTTATTTTCAACTATCACATTAATAAATGACATCGACAAGACCTTCAAATTTTCCCACCACTACAAGCACCAAAGGCGTCTTAAAACAAATAAAAACTGGGCAATTAACAATCAATAAATTTAATGGGAGAAATTAATCATTTTGGAATACGGAAACTCACTTAATTAGAAAGAGCTTCAAAATACAAATGAAAAAACGAATAAGAAATCCAGAATGACTCGCAAGAATATCAGTTTATATGTCAAACAATAAAATAAGTTCACCATATTTATAGTATTCATCATATAATTAATTATAACAAAAAAAATGGACACACCAAATTGGAAAAAAAAAAAAAAAAAAAAAAGGAAATATATATATATACAATATTCTATCTTTTTCACACAATCTAACTTGAAGATTGTATCGAAATATTTTTAAAAACTCAGTTTTATATAGTAATATTTTGGAAAACTTAATTATGTAATATGAGACCTATGAAAAAATAATTTGATTACATATAAGCATAAACAAACAAATACATCTATGTAATAATGTGATCCGTGTCTTTAAGAAGAAAAAAAAAATAATGGCGTTTGATTTTTAAAAATAAACCCCATTATACTCAAACTTCCTTTAAGTCTTGCGAACCTTTGATTTTCTCCATGTGTTCAACACCCGCAATTCTTCGCTTCTGGAGATCCTATGATTCGGGTACCATGGATGCATCACATTACAAGTATATATATTACAATTTTCATTATATAAGATTTCTATTTCGTTTTTTAATAGAAAATGCTAACTGCACAGATATTTAAATAAAAATATGTTTTTCAGTCTTTTTATTCTCTAAAAACAGGGGTTTTTTTTTTTTATTTGCTATTAACCCTACATCATAAGCGCATATATGTGTAGAGTTTTCTATACCATTATTATACACGTGCAGACAAGCGCGCTCGTTTTTTATACGTCAACTCGAAACACTAGCGCGCATAGACACAACGCATCCATACACGAAATTAGTGGAAAGTGATTATTGTAAAGTGAGATTACATTCTTTATGTACGCCTGTTTGTTTTAAGGGTGGGTTGTTGTTTTTTTATCACTTTGAAATATTTCTATTTTTTACAATTAAAAAATATTAGTATTATTAGCCAATTTTTTACTTTTTCGGATGATGCAAATGGGTTCAAAGTGACGCTTGCGAATAAATCAAAATACTAAATGTCTCTTTCCTTACACGGAAATATGGAACTTTTATACATAAGCCAGTTGTTTTTGATTTTACGAAAATAAGGTTGAGATGAAAGATGGAGATTTTATTCTTCATAAAAAATATACATAAACATTACAAAAGTTTCAAGCTAAAATAAAACCGGACGAAAAGAAGAAAAATAACACATTCGAAAAGAATAACAAAGATAAACACGTCTGATAAAGAACTGCAGAAAAGCCCTTCTTACTCGTTGAATATTACTCCTCTGGGGAGTAAAATCGGCCAAAGGTGATGAGCACGATGTGAAACGAACAGTACTATCCACTGAAACGAATTGCTATCTGTATGACACATTATAAGAGTATAATTCAGTTAAATAAATGTTTAATAACACTGCTAATGAAGTGTAAGAGAATAACCGCGATGCGATTTTTTCTTTGCGTTCGACAAATGATAGAGAAAATGGTATTAAAACAACTGTAATTTCGATTCTATTATAAATGTAATAAAAATGAGACAATTTAAAAGCCATTACTGCTTCGTTTACTGATTAAATAAAATAATAATTCTTTCTAAAAAATCCAATAATGTATTTTAACGTAGTTGACAAAACGCGAGACAAAAGATCTTGATATACAAAGCCCAAACACTGCCCAAATTTCAGATTTCAATGACTAAAATTGAAATTATACATTTATGAAAAAATTATTAGTTGAAATTATGCTAAAATAATTGATGGGAGTAAGATAACAGATTTCCAGTTCCGCATTATAAAATATTTTTCATTTCACATTTTCAATACTATATCAATGCCTAGCAAAAAATTCAAATAAAGCAGCGTGTATTAAAGTGCAAAAGAGTGAGAAGATGCACTAGTAAAATTTTAATATTCTGTTTCGAAATATTCAGAAAACAAGCTGATACCTAAACCTAAATATGTAGGATTATTAAGCAAAAATTTAAATACAAAGAAAAAATATAAAATTTCTGATATAATCTGGAATGCGTTATCATATAATTGCCTTTATAAGAAAAGGTATGTTAAAAAGAACGTAAAGCAAAATATACGAAATTTTGATGCAATAACTCGGGCTCATAACCCCATATAGCATTTTGCAACAAAATACAGCAATCGCATATCAGGTAAACGATTTAAGATGGCTAATCTATACAAATGCTTCGCATTTATAAAATGTTTTGGCAAATTTGGCTTACGACATTTTGACATAACAGCGACAATATGTTTCTTCATGTAGAGGTCTGATAATAACCAAGGCGATTTTCTCATATATTTAAATAATACAGCGTATCTTCATCACTGACTGGTTGAATCCAAGATTTGGCCTAGATCTACAATTTTGAAGTCAAATTCACCACTAAACATAACTTAGCCTGCTTGTTAGATGGATTAAGTTCATAATTTGCAAGGCATTTATAAGTTTAGCGTAAAGATCATACATTAAAATCAACCCATTGCTTATTACGTTTTCAAGTTAACGCTTTCACATAGCACTAATGGACGTATTGACAAACATTGAAATAGGTGACAAATTTGGTTCAAAATCTGATACAGCTCTATAGATCTAGAAATAAAAACCATAAGTTAAATTAAAGATACCTAGCTTACTATATTTCTGAGTTATCGTGTTCAAATGCATAATGCAGATCCAACATCATTATTTTATCCCAAAATTTAATACCAAACGTACAATTTTGGAGTAAAAATAGCATATCAGGTTTCATTCGTCCAGCTTGTAACATTTTAGAAATACTCACAGGCAGGCAGACTTCATCCCAACCCCCATCCCATCCCTCCCAAACTCAGGGAGGTCTAAAATGAAGAGATTCATTAAAAGGACAAAGATCAAATTTCTTTTTGCAATTATAACATGTTCTTTAAATCCTTCTTATTCAACACTTATTCAAACTTTCTCAGTTATTTAATACGGTTTTGCAATTATAACATGTTCTTTAAATCTTTCTTATTCAACACTTATCCAAACTTTCTTAGTTATTTAATACGGTTTTGCAATTATAACATGTTCTCTAAATTCTTCTAAATCAACACTTATTCAAACTTTCTCAATTATTTAATACGGTTTGTATACGAGAAAGAAAGCCGAATAACTGTTTTCTAATTATCATAATAAATCATTTATGTATTTATTTATTTATTTACTTATTTATTTTTTCAATTTTGGGGTCACCATTTTTCAGATGAAAAAGGGACCATGGAATTCTTTACCTTCTATGTCAGGAAAGACTTTCAAAAGACCGGCTACAAAAAAGTCACAACATGTTTGTTTGTTTTTTATCTTCACTTAATTCAGAATTAGTATTTATACATCTTTCACAACAACTTACGAATTTACGGCTAACAACCATTCTCGGAAGCCTGTAAACTCTCCCATTTTATAAATCTAAGAAACAATATCTCATTTTCAACGCACTACTGTATATTTTTCACTCGTGTCAGTTTCAAGTATCATCATTTCGCGGGAGCACATCCTGAAGTCTAATAATAAAATGAGGCAACTGTATTTAGAAAGAAAAGGAAAAAAAATCTACTCCTCCTACCCCCCTTTTTTTTATAATTTTCGCCATCAGGTTACTTGAGATATTTTTCACATATAAGATCATACTCCTCGCTCTGGTTCTAAGTTGGGCACAATTCTCGCGTTCTGTTGTTGCACGTGCAAAAACTCTTTTCTGTAACATGATATTTAGGAGATTTTTTTTACTCTTGTACAACAACTTTTTCTTTTCCAGAAAATGAGGTAAGCATTGTGAATCGAAAACGAAAAAAGAAGCTTTAGCAGTTGGAAACTAATATATAAAAAAAAAAATCCAGGTGTCACAAAATGGAATACAAAATTATAAATAAATAAACGGATATACTAAAAAAACAAATCTAATTTTTTAAATAAAACTAACACATACAATGAACTCTCAGTAATCGAATTCGATCTCAGACCAAAGATTGCCGGATTAACAAAAATGGCAAATCAGTAGAATTTTATTTTTAAAAAACATATTTCAATAGCAAAACATGTAATATTTCATGTACAAAATATTACAACATGGACTAAATTATAAAAAATATATATTTATTTATAATAATTTTCATTTATATGTCCCGCATCTCCTCCTAAATAAAACAACTGGCCCGGATTCTATAAAACTTTACACACTTATTATTTAGTACAAAAAAAAAGCACTGCCAGCTCTTATAAGAGCAAAAGTTAATTAAATATTCAATAAATTAGAAATTAACCGAAATTTTACATTTTTTCAGCAGTAACTCAGGAGTCAGTTGGCCTAAATTGAAATATTTTTATACCATCTTAAATTCAAGATGTTACTCTTTTAATGATACTAACATCATTTCCAGATATTTTTTTCATAAATTTTTATATTTACTTTTCAGAATTTAATAAAGAGACAATAAATTTAAAAAGATAAATGATATAAATTACTCTGAAATATGGAAATTTATAGATATTCCATTGTTAATATGAAATATCTATAAATATCTAAAATGATGAGACTTCGGAGGTCTCCACCTGTATTTTATTTTGATATTTGTTTTATTTTTTAACTATTTTTGTTTCAAAAATCTTCTTATCTTATATATATATAAGATAAGAAGATTTTTGAAACAAAAATAGTTATATCAATTTTTTTCAGGTAAAAATGGGGTTTATTTTCCCCCGAAAACAGTCAGTACAGAAAAAAAAATTAATCAAGAAGCGCTATAATACATTAACACACATAGAATTTCTTTTTATAAATGATGCGCTTTTTAGAAACATTTCAGTAATTAAAATAATTTACTATTATTTTAATTGACGCTTTAAAATTAAACTGCCTAAATTCTTGCCTTCAATTGAATAAGAAAATTGTTTGTCAAAAGTTATCGATAATGAGGTTATTATAACACGAAAACGTTGCGAAAATTAAATGTTGGAAAAGTCAACAACAAAAAACATGCTACAAGATAAAAAGAATATTATTATTTAAATAACAATAATAGTGTAAATAAATAGAAATCAAAAATTCTGAGCTGAAAGTTCAACTACTTTGATTTTTTTTTAATTATGAAAATGATAATTAACACAAAGACAGTTAAACACAAGGAAACTGTTCCAGCAAATCCGATCACAGGAACTAGATTTTTTTAATAGCAAGAAATAAATTTTAATTAATATCAGTTATAAATGAGGCTTCTACCGAGGCAACTTAGTTTTTTTATTTTATTTCATATAATTTCCCAACATTATTTCTAAAATATTTCCCAATATGATAACGATACAAATAACTCTAATGATAACAACTCTAAAAAATGAGTTTAAAAAAACAAAGATTTCGGCAACGAATTAGGATATTAAAATAAACTGGAATTTCAAGAGAAAGAACATGAAACCTAAAAAAATTTAGATCGACCTAGCCTATATTTTTACCACTATAATAACCAACAAAATGAATCACCATAAACAATTTAATTAATATGCTTACCCATGTGTAAATTTCACACATTAAATGTTCAGTGTCTTAATAATTCAATCTAAATGCAAATAAGAGGATTCTGAATCACATTTTTGATATGAATTTTCACTAAGCAAGGGTGTTTTTTTTTATAAAACGTCGTTACATTTTCTGCTTTACAAAAAAAAATTAATTACTTAAAGCGCGTTTTAATTAAAAGACTTATTAAGCCAGTACAAAATTATTCTTTTACACGAAAAGACCAGTTTTCTTGCAATTAAAACACAGATTCTATGAAATTAACTTTATATCAACAACTGCCAGGAATTTTCCATTTTCCTCTCACTTTATTAATATATGCTAGAACTGAAAAAAAAAAAAATTAACACCAATAATCCTGAAAAATAAGCATTTTTAGTTACAATATAATTTTGATTTATATATAGTAAAGATTTCTATTTAAAATCACACAATTAATACTAACACAGCAATTTTAAAATGTAATCAGATAGCTACGGTGGCATTCAAGTTTAACATCTTGTTATGAAGCTACTTGAGGATTATTCTGAGACGGATCTCGTTATTTTGACACACTGTCAAATGATGATGGTAATCAAGATATTAACTTTCATAGTAAACAAACCGAGGTATCATTACATTAATGAGTGAAAGTTTGTTTCGTTACACAAAACAAATAAATAAACTTTTTCACATAAAACTTTTTTACTAAAAATAATACTCGATATTAAAACAATATTTCAGGTTTAATCATAAAAAAAAATGTGCACCTAAAAAAGTCACTTTTTACTTTTTAAAAAATGTTAAAATTACCGCAAATGCGAATATACTTTTCTACATGGCAATCCGCCCCCCCCCCTCTTTTTTTCTAAAATAATAATATAACAAGAAGAAATATAAAATATTTTGTATCGTGCAATTTAATGTCTTAATATCTCGCGCACATTTTTTTTAAATACTCATGAACAATCAATAGGCTAAATTTAATAATTTAATGCACTCTTTTTCCAAAATATATTTCTCCTCCAGTCAATTTTATATCCTGCATCCAAGTGAGAAAAGGAAAAAAAAAAAAAAGGCGAAATTAAAATTCTTTAAACTGGAAAGCAAGAAACAATATGGGTAAATAATCAAACTGGAAAGGGCATTATTCACATAGAACATTTACACTTTTTATAATTTATTTCTTTTTTAAATTCAAGACAAGTTTCTAAATAATGTCTTTTTCAGCAACATAATGGATAAAGAACACAAACATATATCACAAAAAAAAAAAAAAAATACTGAAAGTCCTTAATTCACTCATATCCGGTTCTAATTTTGTTTTAAAGCTTCAAAAAATGCCAAAAGGCCACGGTTCACAGCACAAATGACGAATTTGGGAGAGGGAGGGAATTCTGCTAGAAAATAGTCACTCAACTAGATTTTTCGCTAGCCAACTTTTTGCTACTATCCAAAACTTCTCAATTAAAAATACAATAGAGTGAAATTGCACAATGCAAGTGCAAGTTTGAAAGAAAAAAAAATGAAAAATGGTGTCAAATGAACATTGTGATTTTGTACTAAAGCTTCCGCTGTGCTGATAACTAGCAGACATTGAAACATTTTTTTTATTCATATAGAAGACTTTCAAAGAATTATAAAGCGTTATACCATTTGGAAATGAAATTTTATTTGAATTGAATAATTTAACGTGAATTATAATTATTTCCCAAAAATCTACTAGTTACAAGATTATCAATCACAAAATACAAGAAAATTCCTTCTTGGAAACTAACAATAGAAAAGTGGCGGTTCATTGCCATTACTTTCAAGTTCAACTGTCAAGAAACATGTTCAAGTAATTATTGTTATGAAAATTATAAGGAAATTTCCTAAAATATACTCAGATAAAAGTGCTGAGTGCAACCACTTGAATAACTTTCGTTATATAACCAGCATCTTACTAAAATTTACTACTTTGTATAAAATTCAATATAGATTATATCACCATGTTCGTTATTGTTCATTCGTTACTTATAATAATATTAACTTAACATGATACAGCCATGTTCTTATTTTTTAAGTTAGAAGCTCTGAAAATCTATGCTCAATAGCAGTTTGAAGAAAACTAACTTAAAGAAGATGAAGTTATCGACGAGCATGTTAGCTATTAAAAAAAAAAAGAACTAAAATTTTGAGATTTCATGTATTAAGTTTTCAGTATATGATAATCAAATAATATAAATTGCTTTTTGTTTAAAATAATAATTGGAGCTAGAAAAAATTTACACGATATTGGTTAGAAGTTATTTATACCAAATATCATTTTTGTTCAGAAATTCATTTCTATGTTACCTTGAAATGAACTTTTGACTTTTTAACTTTTTGACAAACAATCAATATTTTAAAAGTATTATAATATCAGATCATAAACATTTGATAAGGAAATATCTCATTTGTAGCTAAATTGTCCTTGATGTAGAAAAGAAAAGATAATCAAGATATGTTTTCACACGACAAGTTAAAAACTGAATATTTCAATTGAGCAAATTAACTGCAGTTATGACAACGGATTACTGTCAAGATCTTGTCAGTTATCTCCATTTATAACACTAATATAAGAGAGCCTTTATAAGTAAATACCGGCCTTTAACACAGCCTTTACTTTCCCACTTCCTTGATATATACCAAAACCCTCATTTTCCAGTAGACCACTATTGATTTTGTATTAGGTCTTGGATCAATAATAACAATTCGGAGCTTGAAAACAAGATCGTTAGCAAAAAAATCATTCTTACGCAGCTTTCACCATACTTCGAACAACACCCCCACCAGTCGCGATTCAACGTAAATCACAACGGATTCGAATTTCACTGGCAAGTTGAAATGAAAAGCATGCCTCAAAACAGACCGGCCGCGCAAGTGCATTGGGGAGCTGGTTCAGTCTGGAAGTGGGATTTTGAGGGAGAAAACTCCTACGATAATCAATCTACCCCCACATCTCACTTTGGAGGCTCCCTCAGAATAAGATGAAGCCTTATTTATTTGTTGCTCCCGAAATCGAAAATATCCAATGACACAGTAAAGGTTTTTCGCCAAAAACCTCTGAAGCTCTTGGTCACGTGTTCAACGGCATGACGCATCATCAATGGTAGCAAAAGGGAAATGCCGGTTACGCCAGCTGCAGACAGCCGGCGGCGCCGGTACAAAAAAAAAAAATCGACACCGACATACAAAAAGCAGTCCCTGCAACACGCGGTCCTTCTCCCGTTTTAGAAAATCCGGAAAACCGTTAGAGTCGAAAATCTTTCACCTTTGACTTCAGTTCAACCTGCAATACAAAACCGTCTTTTCGTTTCTGAGCCTTGTTTTCAAATATGACAATTGACAGACCAGCATTCTCTGTGAAGGTGACAACAGACGATTAATGAACTGTCACTCAGAATATTTAACACTAAGCAGGAGAAGAAAAATGTGGCTTTAGGGTCAATAACGTACTAAAAAAGAAAATGTGTGCGTTATATTTTTTAAAAATAAGCGAAATTATAATGCATTTCGCTGTTAAGATGACATGCGGGTTTTCCCATGCTCTTTTTGAATGAAAAAAAAAGTTTTTCAACTTTTAGCAATGTAATGAGCAATTAAAATTTATAAACCAAGAGTCATGCTTCCATTTTAACAATTAAATTTTTATGGCTCATTATATTAAAAATATTTTAATAATGTAATATTACAGTATTTAAATTTGAAATTGATGTGTATTAAACTTTTTATAATAACAGAAAAGCATTTTTAAGGCTAACAGCTAAATGAAAATTACAAGAAGTTTATCTCATTGAATTATACATTGTAGAAATATGAATGTCATTATTTCTATTTTGTTATTCTTTAAATACACTTGAAAGTACAACACACAAAAATTTCTAGTTTAAGTAAGGTTGAGTTAATATTCCGGTTTCGCTATATCAGGTACAAGTTGATATTGATACTCAAATGGACCTGTACGATACAAAAAAATACAAAACGAACATATATTATTAATACATGTTTATTCAATGCGTGCTCTTCTTTTCGCTAATACATCAATTACTTCAGATTTTTTTTTAATGCTTAATATAGCAAGTGCATTTAAGCGTTCTGAACACATGCTTGACCGAAGATAATTCTTTATTAATTTTAATTTGCTGAAAGAGCGCTCAGCACTTGCTATAATAACTAGCAACGCAAAGAAAAGTTTTAGCACAGTTAATACATTCAGAAATAACTTATTATAATTATTATTTAGTATATATTGCAATTTCTCTTGCGCGCTATTTACATCTATTTCATTCAAAATCAAATCCCGTAGCAAACAAATTTCCTGGATTAGGTTTTCATCTAAATTTTTGTTATAAAACTTTACAAAGCCTTTGGAACATTTGTCTAATTCATGTTTTTCTAAAGTTTTTATATCGTGATTAATTTGAAATCAGAAATAATATTTGGTATACTTTTAAATCTATCTTCTATTTGTATAATAACAGTATCAATTACAGTGTTAAAAAATAACACGTAAATTCCTAAACCGGGTTTTTTATAACTTCGTCTTCTGCCAAATCGGAACATAATCTTTTCCTTTTTCGAATTCATTTGACAAGAAAATGTTCTGAAATGATTAAATTACGTCATAGCACTTTCGCTTCGTCTAAAAATGTGTTATATTTTGTTTTTAAATTTTGGATTTCAGTTTTAATTGTATTAACTAAACTGAAAGCCGAGTCAAGAACAATTATTTTGTTTGAAATAGTTTATTGATAGTGTTATTTTTGGACAATATTGCAAACCATAATATTAAACATAAAATAAATGGCATTTCTTGTATTGCATCTGATAAACTTTTAGCTTCGGATACCGCTGTATTATCGTTACTTACATCAATAAATTTTTCTAAGGCATTACAAGTTTGTTCAAACTGAATATACACTGCTTTAACCGAATTTATTTTGGCTTCCCAACGAGTGTCACATAATGGTTTAAGAGTAATTTTTAAATGTTTTTGTAGAATTTCCCATCTTTTTGTAGATGCAGAAAATAAGCAATATAAGCGTTGCTCTATCCCAAAACAATTTTTACAATATATACTGCTGGAAGCGGCACCTCACATTAATAAATTAAAGCAGTGTTATAGGCAAGACACATAAAATGCATGCGGGTTTAGAGAAAGTATTCTAGACTGTACACCTTTATATTTCCCTTTCATGTTGTTACCGTTGTCGTATGCTTGCCCTCTACAATTCATAATATCTAAATCAAGCTCGCTTAATCTTTCCAATAGTGTTTTTGCTGGTACTTCTCCAGTCACATCAGTTACTTCAATAAACCTTATAAATAACTCATTTATAGTTAATCTTTTCTCTTCTTATCAGGAGTGCAATCCATTTGGATATTATAGTACATGGCTGCTTTTACATCGTGTTTAATTTTGTTAAGAACATTTTTTAACGCAGAAATAATTTGTTCTTGTGATTGATCCATGTGCTAAATGATGCACAATTCTATTTTTAGAATTTATTATTTAGTTTATATGAACCATTAGCACAGGGTTGTATTTACTTAATAATTCGATGAAACTTAAAAAAAATTTCCATTATTTGGCGTACCTATTATTTTGTGGGTTCCTCGAAGTGGAAGATTATTACACGCTAAAAATAGAGTCACATCTACAATTCTTTGAAATAATTATTTGAGTCTTGCCATTTCCTTACTTATACTAACTTCATTTGTTTTATCAATATTCGAAAATAAATTTAGTCGTTTTAGTAATTCTTTCCAAGCAATAAACGAATTAAAATGACAACTAGAATGCTCATGAACTTGGATTACAGTAGAAAGCTTTCTCCAATTATAATAGCCACCTATAAATCGTGTAGTTTGGTCATTTCCTCTTCTTTTTGAAAACAGTATACAACAAAAACAAAATACGGAGTCTTGTGTTTTTAAATAAATTAACCAGCTGTGAAGTTGAGTCTCACCATTTGGCATTTATTTTAAAGTAGTATGTTGTGGAAAACGATCTACATTCAGCATTTTTAGCAAAAACTCCTTTGTGTTGTACAGGTCCGATTTTAACACAAAACATTCTAAATTTATCAGTTATAAAACTTGGCCATAAACCAGGATCATTTATACTGTCTTGATTATATTTGTTATTGTCATTTTTGTTATTATCTTCTGATTCGGTCATATTTTATAAAGACACTGTCCTTCAACAAATTTCACCGTTTCCAACCTTTTCATTGCTAGATTGTGTACTTTGCGCGGAACTTTCTTCCCCAGCTGAAATTTGAATTTTAACTTCTGAAGTCGAAGCAATTTGTTTGCCAGAATTACTTCGTAGCCACGAAAACATCTACTTATGACTTCTTGAAGTTTAGCTTTTCTTCTTTTTTCTTTTCTGATAATTTTCTTTTTGATGATGATTTTTCTTTTTGACATAGATGCACGCATAAAAATATTACATTAGATGTAGAAAAAAGTAAACAGCTGATGATTTACAGGTCCATTTGAACCCAGCCGCAGCTTCGACTTTTGACCGCCACTTGCGCCCAAAAGTCGCGCCGTTTGAACACGTCTTAAGGGTATTTCCTTATTCATAAATGAACTTTTCCCCCCTTTTTATAGGTATCACTGCGATCATTGCTTAAAAACAAACTCGTATACTTTCAGTACGTGTAAACTCTATTATTGTTCAGAACACTATTTTAATTCTTAATCATGATGCCTCCCCCCTCAGTTGCGGGGCCCCGGTGCATAGCACCCGCCGCACCCCCCTCCCCCAGATGGCCGGCCTGACTGATATATTTGAACACAATTTTTTTAAAGCTAGAAATCGATAATGTGGAAGGGGGGCGAATGTGTTTCTCATAAAAATCACATGATTTCTCGGAAATCTTTCCACATGATTAAGTTGCACAAAAATATGTATAACATCATTCATTGGCGTAGAAAGCAGCCTTCTACGATCTGTCAATTTGATTTGTCATTTATTATAACTGTTTACCTTCTTTTGCATCCAGCAATAATTTTTTCGAGTTTCACATCAAATTGATTAAGGTCTGTGGAATTTTCTTTTAGTTCTTTTTAATTTCTTACAGCTGTTAAGTATTAATTACACATAATAAATAGTCTAATTGCGAAGTGATTCCTGATCAAAATAAAGATTCGTTTCCATAAACAGAAATTAAATCTTGCTACTTTTACAAGTTCCTTTTCACAAAATTTCAATAAAAATATTTCGTGAGAGGAAATCTCACAAAAGTCATCATGTAATAGAATAAAACAATAAACAAAAAACATACATGTGCAAAATGAACATTTCGAAGACTGAAAAAAATTAACAGAAATTTAATTCAAATCAATAAAAGATAATAGATCGAACTCCAGCGAGGAAGGAAGGGGACACACGCCATTTAAAAGTAAATATAAGCATACTAGTAATAAAAAAAAATATTAGTCAAATTTAAAATGCATAAAACAAATCACACTTTGAAGAAATGTTACATATCTTCTGTTAGCATTCACCCCCAATAAACTGCTATTAATATTAAAAGAAAAAAAAACAATATAAGTAAAATAAGATTTAAATTTCGGTTCAATTATCAGATCTGAAAATCCAATAAAGTATTTAATGACATATGCGAAGGGCATGAATTTATATAATAAAAAGTAAATATACTTTTGACGTTAGCAAAACATTCAGTTTAATGCAATAATAATGGAGTTTTTGAAAAAGGAATAAGGAAACTATATACAGCGGATTTTAAAAATTTACTAGTAATGAAAATAAAAACCTTTCTTTTGTTTATTTAATTACTTATAAAACGAGATTCTAATGTATCAACATAATCAGTCCTTATATATACATAAAGGAAATCGGTCTAAAATCACTATTATTATAATAGCCCATTTGTTATGCATTACTGAACAAATCTACGACCGCCAATATTTTCACAATCGAGTCTTAATAATAAACGACGAGAAAATTCGATCCTGAGTTTAAGTAACAAAATATAAATGCATGAGTGGTGAATGATCTCTGCCTTAACTGCCCCCCCCCTCCCTTTAAATGATTCGAGTACAAAAGAACAATCTTGCTGAAAATACGCTTTAACAACAAAATAATGAAGTTTCTTTGAAACAATGATTAGAATTCCATGAAAAGGTACGATTTTTCAAGCCATTTTATATCGATTTAACTACAATTTTATTAATAATAATTATGGTTCAAAATTGTTATTGATTTTAATTAAACTTTGTGATTAATTAAACCGTTTTAAATTTCGAAATTTTCAATTTATAAATGAAATTCACGCACACAAATATTTCATAACTATTATCGAAAAAAGCATTGTATAAAAAATTACATGGCTTATTCCCGGCAAAGTTAATTTGACATTCCTTTTAAATAACTCAATTTCTACACAACATCCACTAAATCAAAATTTACAAAAACAATTTTATAGTAAATTCTGAAAATTATGAATGATAATAGATGTGATATTCAATATTAAATATCCACACCAACAAATTCAATAGATGCATTTTTCCTAACCTTTCTATATTTCTCTCTAGATGAATCCCTTTGAGATAAATCTTTTTATCACTTTTTTTAAATTAATTAAAAATATCTATGCAAATTCATGTGCGAAATGATAAATGTTCGAAAAATTATTCTACAAAATTCTTTTAAACAGAAAATTGATATCAAATCGAATCATCTGAAAAATTTTCAGATTTGTTTTATAATATTCTAAAATAATCACTCGTAAAAGTTTAGAAACGCCTTAATCATATGCTTAATACATCAGCAAACAGTAAGCATTTTCAAACAATTTACATACAACTTGAAAAACGAGTTAATTATGAAATACAAGAAACATAAATTCAACAGACCATTTTCATTAAACATGACGTTAAGATGAAATTAGAAAAAATAAGATCTGATAAAATTAATAATGAGATAAAAAAATTGCGATAAAAATTCCTTACCCACCGTGCTCCTCTTACAATCATGAGTAAATAATATTCTTTTAATTAATTTTCTGAGTGAAAATGAGTAGTAATAAAGCTCTTAATTTGGAATTGCAGTATGGTGATAAAGAGAAATCAAGATGCTCCCCATTCTCCAAAGCTCCACACTAACAATTTTGACCTACAATAAGAATAATGTACACCCTGATAGAATTCCAAAGGACTTTTGATTTAATTCCAAACGGAACTGGCGATTACCCTATAACGAAACCGAGACTACACCAAGTTCTCGCTTCCACTCACAGGCACCTCATTCTAATTCCACCACCTAACGTTTGAGTTTAACTCATTAATTGTGAGGAGTTCTACATAAATTGCGTATGCCATGTTGGCATGGCCCCACTGACAACCACTTTCTTATGTTGAATTAATTCCTCATCTTTAGTAAAAATATTCATACTACAGATCCTACAAAATTAAGATTGGTGAAACCCTAACTTCTCTCTCTAATATATTTTATTCATTTTCTTCAAATTTTCAGTTTTATTATTCCATTCAGTATCATGTGCAAAAATTCGATTATTCATTCCATTGAGAACCGAGACCGTAAACAATAGAGTTTAGATTCCATAAAATTATTAAATATCCATTCAAAATTGAAGTACTTTAAAAGACATTACAAAACCTAATTATTTAAGATTTTTAAGAAAGGATATTTGAGTAAACAAATATAGTAATGATAAAGGCAGTAACCATTACCAAACATATGACCCATTTACATGCTAAATTGGGGTAATTACGAAATATATAATAAGAAGAGTTAAAAAGGAAAATTTAATAAAAATCTTTTTTTTAAACATACATTTTTAAACATACATTTAAACATACATAAATTTATTTTAAGCATTTTCTATTTTGTCTTTTATTTATGTTTTATTATTTTAAATATTATGGAATCTTGAGGTTAGTTTTTATTTTCCCAAATTCCTTACCAGGTGGCACCATTTGTCAGAAGAACCCAAACACACACAAACATTCATAGCTCTAGCGCATCTTCTTCGTTTTAGAAGTACGTGGAAAATGAATCTCAATAATCAAACTTTGCAGAAATGAAATAATTCAAAATTAAATAAAAATATAATACAATTTTTTAAGACGTGTCATTTTAAATTATAATAATATGCAAAAATAATTATAGATATTAAAATTTCATTTGCTTAAACTAAAAATGCAAGCCATTTTGGATTAAACAAAACCATTTCTTACGGTAATATAAAAAAAGAAATCCAAATATTTTTTTCTGCTTTATATTTTAATATAAAAATCCAGAATTACGCCTATATACTGTCAATGACTATACATTCAAACTGTCAAATTTTCATAAGTGTATTATTTGGAATTTTATAGTTAATCCTGTAGCTTAGGGCTTCTTAGGTCCTTAATTGCTTTGCTTTTTTTTATTATTATTATTATCGAATTAAGTAATATTTTCAGCTTCGGAAATATGTTAACTTACCGATTCAATAAAAAAAAAATCATGAAATTTTTGGACTATATGCATTTTTTTAATAGAATTATAGATCTTTGGGTATAAGCTCACCAGCTTATAAATTTGCGAAGCCACAAATTCGATGTCCGCATGATGCACGGCCACAACGATTTTTACCCGAAAGTAAAAAGTGAACAAGAAAGAAAAAAAAAGTGATAACTAAATAATTTTTAATTAATGAATTTTTTTCTTATTCAGAAAATTTAAATGAAATCTTATAAATCGATATTCTTTTCTAAAGTATTTTAGGTTGCAAATGTTAAACTATCTGAAAGTATGTGAGGAATTTCATGCAATCCAGTAGGCAACTCACAGTTGTAAAAACTATGGCCTATTCAATTGCTGGATTCAAATTTCATCATACAGAAAACTCTCAGAAAATGGCGTTAACAGAAAGAACAAAATATTTCAGTTTCAGCAAGTGGTAATATATATGTCACAGCATTGCCCACGCCGTACGGGTTAATAAAAACATTAACACATTCCAGGTTCCGTCAGCGCATTGTTAAGTTATACAACACATTAGGCTTTGTAGACAGTGAATCCAAGTTACAAGTTACATTTGCTTTTATTCTTTAGCTGTAATTACTTTTCCTCGAAAAGTAACTTTTTTTTCTCCACTATCCATCTCAAGTAAGAGAAAACAATGCCGAATTCTTTAGCGAAAAACCACATTTCTGACATATAAGAATAAAACGAATTTTTGTTGCGAAATATTCGAAAGGGGTGATAAATTAGAAAGCGACAAAAGGATAAAAAATAACTGTAAAGTATTGAAAGAGAGAACAGAAAGAAACCAACACATTCCAGACAGATCTTTTTTTTTTTTTTTTTTTTTTTGCATTTTACATAGTCAAAATAATAAATTTGTGATGTTATGCGTTGAAAAATAAATCATTTTAAAACCCGAAGTGCCAGTTAAAATCTCGAAGCAAACTGTTCCATTAAAAAAGTTCCTGAACCCGTAGTCTGTATAAAAGCAAACAATACTACAATACTATAATCTAGATAAAGTAGCAAAAAATGAATTACTTGAATGACTCCATAGTTCTATTGTTTCTTTAAAAGTTCAATTGGACATTTCGCAAACACCAAGGAAAAATTCAAATAAATCCTACTTAAGGAGGAGCTGAATAAATACAATGATTCTGTACAGAGGATTAAGTTTTGTAAATAATTCGCAATATGCTGCGAATAGATTTAAAAAAAAGGGACTGAGAGAGGCGATTTAGCAAACAGATAAAAAAAAAAGACTCATTATCTTTACAATTCAAGAATATAAAATAACCCTTTATATCTATAAGTTATTCTAATTAAAATAATAAAAAGAATAAACAACAAAAGAAAAAGAAAAGCTCTATCCAAATAATTTTGTTAAAAAAAATTATTTGTTATGCTTTCGTTAAAAAAATGAGGAATAGATTAAATTTTCATTTAAAATTTTGGGTATAAAATAAAAAGATGGATTCTTCCTGTTCATAGTCAGTTTTCTACACAATACAATAGCGAATCCCCTATTATCAACCTTATCTTATCATCCATTTGATAAGCTAGGTTCGTGATCTGCATTTTATTTTCAAAAAGGATATGTTCACACATTTAAAATTGAAAGATTTATTTAACCCTTTCCTGTTCAGAATTCTTCTTGAAAGATTTGATGGCTCAAAACTCAGTCAGATTCTTCGGCAAACAAAGAAAATGAATTTGACAACGTCCAAATACGTTGAAACGCTGTGTTATTGACGAAATTTTAATTGTAATTCTACTCGCCGAGAAAAAAACTAAATTTGAATGTATAAATGTAAGATAAAAGGAAGAAAGAAAGATCTAGATATTACTTAATAAATTAATGAGATACAGTAAATCAGAATCAATTTCGTGAAGTAAGTTAGACTATGACATTTATATTCTTATAATTCGATACCGTACTAAACAGAATAAAATATTAGGATTCAATCAACATTTACTGCAGTATTTACCAGTACATATTTTATATTTTGCGTCAGGAAAATACTGGGGAGAGTTACAATGCAAGTTTACTGATGGCATCACAAAATCTTTTTTTAAAAAAAAAGTTTGAAAACACTACAGAACAAAAATCTACGTCCATTAAAAACTTGAAAAACTAGACAGATATACTAGAAATATTCACACCATGCCCACATAATGTCATTTGCGTCTTCACAAATTTAACATAACAATAGAAACACATGATAGATACTCATTGAACAGAGAATTGATTCCTTGATGACCTTTGGATTATGAAACCATCAGGCTACTATTGTGTTGTTCACCATAATAATACCTGTTAGTTAGGAGATCTAGTAAAAAATAGATTATTGTAAAAATTCGCCTTACCCCATTTTTGCAGGCAATATTTGTCTCTAAAAAATGAGAAATGAAAATAATAGTACCCTTTCATTGACCACTCTATTTTAAACAATCTTATTACTAACCAATATAACAGTCCCATTGCTATGCGGATTAATACAATGCATACAATCTTGATGAACAGACAATTGGCTCGCATATTTGAGTTTAACCGTTAATAACGTAAACAAAATTAATTTACGCTTCCCTTCGTTTCCTTTCGTTACAACAAATGAAATATTAATGAAACTCTAATACGAATAAAAAAGAGAGAGGGAGAGGAAGAATCGCACGGAAAAACTTCGAATCTGTTAAATACCGAATTCGTTTCATCCACTAACAGTTCCATTTAACTATTTTCGAGCATGCTCAATCGATTCCACTCATCCCGCACGCGTCACAGATCGAGGAGGACAAACATCTTAGAAACGGACATTATTCGCACAGAAGTGCAATTTAATAGCATAAGAAAACTCGGAATCGAGGACCCAAATCTCCTCTAAATAATTGTCCACGAGTCAGTGCCCTTGGCAAAGCAGAGAGTGGCCGGTACACAGAAGTTGAGCAATCGCCACGCTGAAATAATCCGATAGTGTCGGTGGCGTTTTTTGAAGCGTAAGTGGTTTCAGAGCCAACGAGGAAGAACTGATTAAGACAAGTGAAGGAAAAACTAAAGCTATGATTCATCACAAAAAAAAAAAGGCTTTCAATATTTTTCTGAATAACTCATCATACGGGTCAAAAGAGATCAAAGAGCACGTCGAAGTGACATGCCAATGTTAGGCGACAAGACATAAAGCCAAAAGCTACAATCCCTCCAATTTGTTTGTAAAAAGCACTGATTAGATAATTGAAAGCTTTCGAAAGATATAAACAAAACTAAGAAGACAGTTTTTAACAAATATTAAAAATTCATCTCTATAAAATGATTAAATATGGAATAATATACATAAATAATTATAAAAAAATATTTCCCTTCATAAAAATTATTTGGAAATTTAAATAAGCTGTTCATGATCAATAAATCAAGGCAATTCTTTACTCTCTCAATAAAATTGCTATTTTAGAACTTCTTGTGATGTCTGTTTCCATATTTAGTTTACATTCTGGTGTTTTGCAGTTCCAAATAATTTAAGTTCCAGTAGACTAAAGAACAGAATGTTAAAATTTCTTGAACTCGGTTAGACAAATACTGAGATCAGCTGGTTTTTACTTTTCTAAATACGCTGAATACACATTGTTTTAAGAAGGGAAAAAAAAACTTACATACTTCACATAAGATAAATAAAACTTATGCCACATCAATGAAGGAGGCCAAAATTTAGAAAAACCTTATCAAATAATCACAGAAAATGCTGCTTCTCATGTTAATGATTACAGATTTTAAAATTTTACTATAATTATGGCATTCCTTAACTCTTATGTACAAGTGTCAATTTGTTCACTAATTCATCAACTTCAGAATATGAATAAAGATGCCATAGCATTTCGCCTATCTTTCATCAAAGCAGTTTTCATATCCTCTCTAGAAAGGAAAAGGAAACTTCTATGTGCCAATAACAATTTTTTAAGATTGTATTTGATTTTTTAATAATTCGAATCTCAGTCCTGGCAAAATTTGTCTTAACTACTCACTATAGCAGACAATAATAACTGGAAATTTGTTCAAAATTACTTTAATGTGAAGGGCTTCACAATAAAATTAAGCAGCATTTTGCCAATCTCGTGAAAATCATACGTCTACCTTTCGAACACACTGGCTTTCGTAATGGCTATGTCATTTTAAAAGCTTTTCATTTCTGCTTAGGTAAGCATTTTTACTATCAACAGTGTTCTAAATTGTATAAAATAATGTGAAGTTCCATGCTACTTACTGAATGCCATAAAAAGTGCAAGATAAGTTTATTAAAGGTATGCGTATCAACAACAATTAAACATTACATCAATCAAGAAGTAATAAAACCCAATCTTTAAAAAAAAGTTCTTATGTACTGAAAATGTGATGATATTAAGTACTCAAAATAATCTAATCTCAAAATCAAAACCGCCAAGAAAAGCTCAGGTTGTTTTAAGTAGATGTGTGACATAAAGGAACTATTTTTTTTTCCTAACCATGTAGAACATGGCATCTATCTAAATATATCCTAACAAATCTACTTGAAATCGTTCCATAATTTAAAAAAGACAATACACTTTCCGCTCATGTTTGGATTAAAAGAAGAAACAATTTTAAACGGGTTTCGTTTTAAAACACCATCAATATAAAAAGTAGCATTTTCTAAGAAAATTTAATGTTAATTGTTCGTCATTTACGTTATTTTTTATCAGGAATCTCTTCCCTGCCTTACCACAAACAGTCCAATTCTTTTGTTATGCAATCTGCATGGGTTTTTTTATTAAAGCAATATTCATCTCAAGTACGGAATTTTTAAAAAATGCTGCAGTTTCTTAATTTTCTTAAATGTTTTAAGAAAATCAAAGTACCAAAAACAGATTGAAAAATCATTTTTAAAAAAAAAGCTGAAATAATACTTCCGACTCTCTAGTTGTTACGACTTGAAATCACACGATATTCTTGAGCTTAGTTGGCTCATTTCACCTACTTGTCAAATCAAGTATGAATTATGGTACTTCAGTCAAGGTTAAGTAGAATTGAAGATGAATGTCTCCGTGATGTCTTTTAGTTCGTTTACAATGAAAAGTTGAAGCATTATGGCAAATCAGTCTTTATTCTGGGTTATTATACACTAAGTCTTAATTGCTTATTATCTTGCTTATATATACATCATATAAATGAATAACAAAAGAAATGCAAGAGGTTTTTCTTCATTTCTACTATTACATCCTTTCTATAAGAACGTTGTTGCACTGTTTACGGCCAATATAGAGTTGGGCATTCAAATTATTGTAGAAGGTGATCAAGGACACAGAGGTGAAGAAACAGATAAGTCCGACTTTTATTATTATAATTTCTGTATGATAAAAATCACTCCGAATATGGTGGGAAAAGTATATAGATGTAGGGAAATGGGTAAAAACAAAAATAATATTGGAATCATTTCGATTGGTAATATTCCAATAAATATCTTTTTAAAAAGTCTCGTTTACATTTTATCTATCCTCGTAAGCTGTAAGACGAACCAAAAGAAATCTGAAACTCCATCGTTGAAGTTTAAAGTGAGACATATAAACACAAAAGTAACACATTTCGATATAAGAACACCGCATATCCATTCTTCCGTAAATGTATCGCTCAGTTATGAATGGGGATTCTAATAGTAGGCTACTTAAAGCGCACAAGTCAGTATTACGAAAATGCAATATGAAATTTATTTATAACAAAATTAGAAAGCGCAAAAGTTTTAATAATTCGTATTTATCTATTTTCCTGATGAAAAAAAAAAAAAAAAAAAAAAAAAAAACATGAAACGACTTTACACAGAAATAAAAATATACTGGGTACTCACAAAGTCGTTCCCTGACTACAAAAAATCATTGTAAAAAAGCCATTGTAATTTGGCATAAGATTGTCCCAATATATTGTAAAAATGTCTATAAATTTTTTAATAAAACTTTTTATGTCAGTAAATTTTAATGTGAGCACCCTTGGGAGCTCGAAGAATGTCGAACGGTATTCCAATTCCTCACATTGGCATAGCATATGTAATTCTCACTTAGAATGTATCAATATCTTCAACTTGTATTGCAAACACTTCGTTCATTATGTAACTCACAAACTGATTAACAGTAATGGCCGATTTGAATTCATGGAGCCAAAGAATACTCTGAAATTTTACTTTCCTTGACACAATTTCTATATTAGTTGCGATATGTATTGGAATTTGAAAAAAATTTAAGTACTCACTTATTCCGTTGTTAAAATTTACAGTATAATATTCAGAGGTTCTTTTGCAATAATTTTTTTGTAATAAGAGAAAATCTTTATGATCATCTTGTACTTTTTCAGCGTAAAGACGGGAACAGGAGGTTATATAATAATTGCTCGGACAGGGTAAGGGGATGCTTAGAAGACAATATATTTCTGCGCTTATTTTATGTTTGAAAGGCGGACATTGGATTGACGAAAAAATAATACTTTTCCCATACTGCCATTTATCTTTGTTATGTCAATGCACCATTAAAAACTATATAAATGTTACATGATCTGTAAACAACATAATCTCAAAAGACGCAAAAAAATTGATGATGTAAGGGAAGAATTAAAACTGCGGTTCATGATTATGAAGTATGTCATAGGTAAAGAGCTACAAATGTGATACATGACTGAAACTTAAAAACGAATCCATTCAGATATCCCTCTCTTCAACTGAAACTTGATGGTGTTTATAAGTAGATACCAAATTTTCTATTATCTCATACAATCTCAAAACCACATAATTATCGAAACCTGGTAGGCATGAAATTTATTTTCTAACAGATACTGAAGCTGAAACATCACTTAATGGCTATTTTTGCTATCAAGACAACTAACGCTAACAAACGCTACTTTGAAAAGGATGCTACTAATACAATGCTCCATTCCTTAAAAATAAATAAGAATTATCTTCTCTTACAGTCGAGAAGAGGAATAATACTTCTTTAACGGGCCCACAGCAGTTACGCATGATCGCGCTCATTACGTATTAAGCTTGTTAGTGCTTTTAAAAAACGTTTAATGCGCAAGGCCAAAGAACTTGCCAAGCATATTGTGCCTTATTCTTCGGGAAGGACGTCGTTCAATTTAATTGTTGAAACTGACCTTAGAACACAAGAATTAATTTAATCACGTTTCAAACGGAAACTTCAAAAGGCAAATAAAATGAAAGGAAATCCCATTTTATTAGTAGTAACGTACCGAATATTTACACTCTGCAAGGTGAGTGACTCTTAAATACAACAAACAGATGTTCACTCGGTCAACTTTGTTTTAAAATGGCAGTAAATCACTTGGCAATAAAAAATATCAACAAATGATACGCTAAAAAGACTTCTGAATAGCACTAAAAATTGGGAGATGTTTCTTCATTTTTTAAATAATAGATAAATAGAAAGAACTTAAAAATATTTGTTAAAATCTTTCCAACCATAGCAGTTTTTATTTGTTTTTAAAATAAGACCAAAAAGTTTCATTTCGACGAAAGTCAATGAGGATGACTGCAGAAAAGCTAAGGCGTTAAATGAACAAACAAGAGGGCATGAAAAGGGTAATCAAAAAGACTTATTTAAAAATGAAAAGGGGGGCTTAGACATTTTAACTGCGCAAATAGACAACAGGGAACCTCAGACAAACGTTTAAGGTGAGGACTTTAGAAATAATAGATATAATGTTTATTATCATTGGCCCTGTCTAGGTGTCTATATAATTGTAATAAGACAGAAAAAGGAACCCCTAAAACCGCGATCACCTGGCATTTTGCCAGTCCAATCACTTTATAGTTAAGTCACTAGGGTGTTTTATAAAACTATATCCCAGAGAATTTTATAAAACAATGTCACTCGAGATCATTGATTAGTTCTGGATTCACACGTAAAGTCTAATAATTTAGACATTTCACAAACTATTTACTCACTATTAATAATATTAATATTTATTGCATACATTATTCGAATTTCATAACTTAATAGGCCATTCGCATCAATAAAGGTCCAGCAATGTGTACGCTTGATTTCATTTCGTAATAATTTGCATTAATTAAAAATATTTGAGAAAGAGAACAATTTGAATTTACATTTCCCACTGCCATTTAAATTTTGATAGCCAAATTAAGATTTTGTTGAGATTAAGGCTTATCATGCTCCTTACCACCACTTCGAATCGAAAAATACTGCTCATAGAATTTCCAAACCTCAAAATAACCTCTGAAACGGCAACCCTCCGAATTCCATCCATCATCTTTTCTTACAATTTTGTAATGATTAATTAACAGTTAATATTGAAATATCCTAAGAATGATCGCCGCATTTATCATTTTCCTTCGTGTTAATAACGAGCAATGATAGCACTTTAGTTCCTGTGGCCAAAAAGAAATCTGTCATCCCGAATCTCTGCGACAATATAAATTTAATAATTAATGAGAGAGCAGTTCTTGTTAAAATCCCAATATATCTAACATCACGGCTACTTCATTTAACTAATGGTGAAAAAATCCCATTACATGCCACCTTAAATAACTTTATATGTCAGATTAGGAAGCTATTTACTTAAAAGTAATTTCGGGTTTATCGCAAGCACCCTAATCATTAAAATTTCATCATCTAAGATTCTTTATACCTCTTTGTTTCCAAGATTATTTTCTGAAATGGCAATAATAATGCATAGCTAATATAACAGAGAAGAAAACCTAAAATCAATGATAACAAAGATAATGCAATAATCCCTCTTATGCAATTTTATAAAGAACTTGCTAACTTTAAACAACTAATCACTAAAATAGCAATTTATTACAGCAAAGAGTTCAACTTCACAAAAAAAAAAAGCTTTGTTTCAGGTGAAGTTTTAAATAAAAAAAGAAATTAATTAAAAAACGATGCACAAAGTGCAAAAAGCACCCTCTTTAGAAGCTGATAACTTCTGTAGATATAGAAACTTTTATGCATAATAAATAAAAGAATATATAGTGTATGGTAATGTAAACATCTCCCTTAGCGAATTCCTTTTCGACTACTTGTTTTACGACCTCTAATAAACTCACGGTTATCTGTTTTGCAAATTCTTCGAAAATGTTAATCCCAAAATGTTTTTTTAAAACCTTCACAAATAAATAAATAAAAGAATGTTTTAAGACCAAAAAGAGAAAACAAATTACCGATTTTTTTTTTCTTTTGTAAAAAAGTAAATCAACAACGTGTAAATACAAAAATTTACAGTTTATTAAAGTCATAATTTTATATATAGACACCTACTAATGGTAAAAATACCTCAAAGCATTCGTGTGATTATTTGTATCCTTTGCCGATCAGAATTTACTGTATTCCATTTTAATTGTTACATGAATGCAATGTTTGCGAACAGATCCAAATAATTTTACAAAGAAATGAATTGTTATTTATTTGCAACACCGTAATAGTATTATACTCTCACTCCTGAAAATTGTATGGAATAAATAAAAAGCGATTCCTGATGCAAAGCAATTAGCTAGTTATTTATAAAATGATCATTTTATTCCTGTCATATTAACAAATTCTGCCATAAGCGCAATACGAACTCAAATATCGACACAATTCTCAATGTTAGAAACTCGAATATTTCGATACAGAAATATCACATATGTTCGAATTTATCTCTCATTTTAAAATCTACAGCTAATAATTAATAAATAATAGAAATAACAAATGGTAAATGCACGTTATTATCAGCCTCAGATTTCTTCAGATTTAATTTTTGATGAAGAATTGTCCAATCAAAATTTAAAGATAGACATATTACAGTTTCAAACGTGTGTTCCAACGGAACATACAAAAATAGCACAAATATTCCATAGTGTGATAGAGTTCGATGAAATAGTAAATTTCAAGGCATAAATATGCAGATGATTCATATTATGTTTACACGGTGGACTCATCCTATCGATTCTCAAGCTCCAAGATGTAAGTAATATTTCATAGCAAACTCTAAGTTATAAGCCAAGGAAATATGAGTTTCTCCCCCGTCCCTTTAACGAACTTACAGGAATATAACTAATTGGAATAAGTTTTCTTACAGGAATACTATTTATTGCAATAGTTCTCATGATACAACTTTGGCAAAAATCTCCACTCACTTGGATTTGCACCTGCGAGGAAAGATGCAAGTTTAGGCCGAGTTCTAGCTCGAAGATGGTGCAAATAGTGAAGGTAATTATAGGGGAAATTTTCATTTCCCCACAACTACCTTATGACAGAAGATAGAAACAGATGAATTATCACTGCATTATAATACACTGTGAAAGTTATTCTACAGTTACAATTGCTTAGAAATTGGTAAGTGATTTTAAATCCTTGATTTCGACTGCTCTTTAATTTGGAAATCTATCATCAGCTTCATTCTCTAATACCCATTTTCATCCTCACCTTCAAACCCTAATGAAAATAGAAAGGGAAATGACGACGGCGGAAGGGATGAAATTTTCGTTCCATTATTTCGCAAGACAAAAAGGAATATCTTTCGTCTCCTGGCTTGCTGCAATGAATTTTTTAATTACAATAAATTCAATTTAATCAAACAGGGAGATCATTCATGTAACGCTCTGATAACAAAAGCATGGTGTAATGAAAAGCACAACGTTTCGCCTTTAAATAGCCGTTAGCAACTAACAAAATAAGCAGAAAGTAGTGAAAAATCGCAGCTTCTAAATTAAAGATCACTTAAAAGGCTAAATCTGAATGAAAATAATTTTACATATATTTTCTTTACATATTAAAGTACTACGTTTACAAGAATATTTATCTAAACCGTTAATGTCTTATAGCCATAACCTACGAACGGATGATTGATAAAATCGACAATCATCCTTCTCGACAGTTGGCACCTGTTCTACAAGACTGTCTTTACATTCATATCTCTTGTGAATGAAAAAAGTAGAAATTAAAACTTTACTTAACTTCAACTAAGTGCATTAATTCCAAAAAATCCGGAGTAATTTTACATATGATGAAACTCGTCTCTTTGAGGTTTCAAAAACCACAAACTAGTTTGTTTGCCCCATGCCTCACATTATTTATCATCAGACAATTAATTCCCATTGTTAAAAATATTATTTTTTACATAGACATTTTAACTTTAATAACTCTAAAACCCATTTTGTTTTTATATATGAGAAGATTGTAAGAATTCAGCATCCAAAATTAAATGGTCAACGGTAGATACCAAAGGCGCATTAGGTTGTGTGAGAGATCCAGTTGATTACACTGCACTTGCCCCAAGAATTTCAAAGAACCTGAAAGAAATTCTCTACCTAGCAGATTTTTTCAAATAATTTGAAAGCTTATTTCAATTAAATAATATGAAGGCTCATTCAATTAAGGAATATTTTAACGAAATCCAATCTATTTCCCGCAGTTCAAAATTTTATTTCTTTATACTGTGTGCAAATGTTTCATTTTCCTTAATTTACGGAAGTTATTTTTCTTAAATCTGCTATTGTTTTCATTTAAAGGCTTTCCTTTTTCAATGAGTCAACAATTAATAATCATCCCTTCGTGCAAAACTGGATTTTTAAAAAACACTTGATTTAGTCTACATATAGCCTGATATAATTTCAAAGAAAGGAACACCAATATTAAAATTCAATAGTACTTTTATTTAAAAATTTGCCAGTTTTGAACTAAAAAAAAGATAGTATTTTATAGAATTTATATAAAGTTGATATACCCGACTTTGTTCGGAATTGAAATACTTTCATATATAATATTTTTAATGTGAAAACTAATTTCCTATAAATTATTATAATACATAAATTCCTTTTAATACACCACACACCTGATTTACTGTCCTTCATCACTTGTAACCATTTGGAGATGAAGGATATATCAATTCTTTTAAGCATTAAATAACTATTTTAATCCAAATTTTAAAAATTCTAAAAGATACGAAACAGAAATTTCAAACAAAAAAAAAGTGGTACAGTATATCAGTCTTATTCTTACCGTATTTCAAAATCGTCTGCATTAATTTTGAAAAAATTAATAACAACTGAAGAAAAAATAGCATATAAAAGATTTTAGTATTACTGAAAAGGCAAAATTTCGAATTTTAAGGCGGTATTAAACTATTTCTTTCTCAATTTTCTTTGTCAACTAATTATATTAGGATATTATTTTAAACTATTAAAAGTAATTATCTTTATACATATTTTAATTAAAAATTTTATAATCATTTCTCTTACTTAAATACAACTAATTATGCGCCTGGAAATAAAATAGTGAGCCAAATATTTGTGATTCTGGCCAGATAGTATAAGTTATGGCAAAACGTACAAATATATAATCAAATCACGAAATAAATTCGTAATAATCAGATTAATAAGATTAATTACAATGTATAAAGATTGAATTTGAATCTACTCCAGCGAAGAGTAGTAATAAAACTAGTTTCAAATAAAAAGAAAACTAAATTAAAATCATTTTCAGAAGGAAGCTAAAAGACTCCTTCGAAGGTGGCCCAAAAAATTATTTCTTGTTTAACGAAATTTCTTGCTTTTTGAATCTCTATATACCGATTTTTAGAAGCTGAGGCTATTTAATTTATTATTATATTCCACTCTTTCACATAACCTAGATCAACGGGGTGCTTTCTGACCATTCAATCCGGTTCGTTAAAGGACGTACTGGATAGGCGAGAAAGGTACGTCACGATGGTGGGTCATGAAGCGAGTGAGGGATGCAGGTGCAAACAGGAAGTAAGAAATAGATTACTTATTTTGCCCTTGGAGAAATAAGTCAAATTTCCTCAGTACATGATTCAGCAAAGATTACAATGAGAAATGGTAATACCAAACAAAAACACACACATTTTGAAATGGAAGTTTCATTAAGTCTGCTGAGAAGGAATTTATAAATTTAAATAATGGTAAATCAGAAACTATCGTTACTGTTTGAACTGTATTTTAAATTTTATCGCTCAGTGTTGGGAAATTATTTTTTTAAAAATTCAAGTATATTACTTTTTGTCAAATAAAAATGACAAAAATAAAAATCGTGAAATCTGGCGAAAATATTCTCATTGTGCATAAAAGAAAGAAAGCAAAGCTCCAACTTGCAAACTATGATTTTGTGGATCGAAAGTAATAATTATATAAATTTAAAATAATCAATATTTAATTATATATAATTAATATAACTAAAAATTAAATTAATTACATTTCTAATAAAATATTAGAAGAGGGGAAGAACTTTTTTTTATGTTCAACCGTTAATCCATCAATGATCAGACAAATAAATCAACATATAATCCCAGGGGGGGGGCCTAAAAATAAAACTTACAACGTAGCATATGTCCTAAATATTACCACAGCCTCGTCAAAATCTATTTAATCTGGATTTCTGTATATTGGATGGTGGACAAGCCTGTATAAATTATGCATAGTTGATTGAACAGACATCGAACATTCTATTTTAAAATGCAATCAAGTGACGAGAGCTCCAGTATAAAAAAATTTCCATCTCATGTGAAAAAGGTTCAAGTAACAATATAAATATTATAGTCTACTTCCATGAAGTAAGATTTAGGATGCAAAATCAAAAATAGGAAATCATGAGACCGAATCTTTTATCATAAATTTCAAAAACAATACTTTCGATATAAAAGAAATCCGTAAAATAATAAACAAATATCAACCCAAAAAACTGGAAATGTCAAAAACTAAAAGGAAAAAAAAAAGAGAAAGAGAGAGCATTTATTTACCTTCAAATTATTTGCCTTTAATTTTCTACAGTCGATGAATACAATTTAAAAAAGATCGTGAATATACTTCATATACTTTTATGAAGAAATTTCTCCTACTTCAAAACTCTCAGATAAAGTAAGTAATTGGCAATAATAATCAATCATCTTAAAATCAATTTAATCAAAGGGACCCAATCAAACACCAAAATACCTGAAAATCAATTAATTTTTTCAGTTAACATGAAAAAAAATTCTTCCAGTTCAGATTTCAAGTGAAATGGAAAAAATATTTCATCGAGCAAAATCAACAAACCTTGTAATCGTCTCATCTTTAACATACTGCATGTTAGGCCTCCAATATAAACAGAAGGCACGTGCCGTTACATTAAAGCCATGGGCTATATTTACCAGTATGGAGTCTTTAAAAGACATGATTTTGGGTCATGCAATATCAATGAAATTTTAACACTTTGGGCCCAAACTATCAAATGAATTGGCAAAAAATAAAATTAAAAAATAATATGAAAGAAAAGTTTTTGAATTTTCATTCCGATCCTCAGAAAATCATATCTATAAACGTTTTCCTATCCAGATTGAAAACTAATAATTTTTGCCATTTCCCATTGCTATTTTACATTTTCAATTGCTACAATAAAAATATATTTTTAAAAAATTGAAAAAAGTATCAAAATTGAGCCTAGAAGAAAAATAAAGCTGATTATTCGATTTCAAGCCTAGCTTTTCCCTATACGAATATAGGCCCGAACAAAATCTACTGTACAAGGAAGTCTGAGGTAGTCATGTGTTTCCGATATTCTATAATAAACGAATTATAAACGCCTTATTGGCACAAGATAGTGTATGATGTTTCTCGATATCCTGAATGAAGGAAAATATCATGACATATTGTAATAATGCTGTTGAGTATTATCGGCTCAACAGCATTAGGTATTATCGGGGGGCATATGGGGTTAAAGAATTGGAAGACTAATTATGGACATAATGGCAATGTCAAGGCATCTAGTTTCCAAGCACATTATGTCTTCATAGTGATTTTCAAACAGCTTCTTCATTCTTGCCTAGTGTTTTAGGTAAACTAGAACACTAGGCAAGTGTTAGGTAAACTAGAACACTAGGTAGACCTCAATATTTACTACTACTGGAATGAATCATGGACTTAACCACTCGGACAAAAGCAAGTAGCTTGAAAAGCTACGAGACATGACATCTGAAATGTATAATTTAATACTAAAGCTTCGTTTTAGCATCACTGAAATAAAAGTAGACTGATTTTTTCTTTTTCATATTTGTATAAACTTTATTCCATTCAAAAGCATCAATTTAAGTCTTCTAGATTGCTAAGAAGCAACATTTAAATTAATTGCATATATTTCTTGGATAATTTATTGTAAATGCAATTCTCATATTTGATTCATCTGCAATTTTACACCATTCAAATGTATAACAGTAATAAAAAATTCCAAATTCATGCAGCAACATTTTAAAATAAAGAAATTAGTTAGCAGTCTGAATGAACTAATAATAGAAGAAATGCTATGCAAATATGGAACATTAAAAAATAAAAGACTTTCAGTTTTTGCTCAATGGAAAAATGGCCCATGTGCTGAAAGCTGTACTGGATAATGTATATCAAAAGATGTGGAACTAATCAATAAATACAATATAATAAAAAAAAAGTGCAAAAGGTATATAAAATACTGAATCAAAGAAATTACTCGAAATTGGTGATATTAAGAATAATATTAAACCCAAAGATTAACTGAACCATTAAGTAAAAAGGCAGGGAGAGAAATGGCTTTTAGTTTGTATAGCTAAAGTTTATGGAGTATTAAATAATTTGAAGATTAATTATATAGTCACTATCTATAATTTGCTATATCATTAGTAATATATTAAAAATTATTAATATATTATCAATGATACATTTATTCTGCCAACTATATTCCAACATGACAAGAATGAAGCAATTTAAGTAATGATTATCTTAGCTATTGCAAGAGCAAAAAATTAGTACATCTTTTAAGATAGAAAACAACACAATCATCGATATATCTAATCAATAGCATATACTTCATACAACCTCACAATAATTCTTTAAAAATTAAAAATAGATGTCGAGAAAATAACAGACGATGGTACTGAAAAAAAAAAATTACATAGACAGATGGACAAAAACAGATATTTATCAGACCCTTATAAAGTACTGGGAAAATTGACTGCAAAAATAAAACTGATATTGGATTTAAAACAACAGAGTGAACTTCAATAAAATGTTGACAGACAAATCCTTCATAATTAATGTAGAGCTAATGATTATGAAGGATAAACAGGAACCAATTTTCCTAATATCAGAGAAATGAATAAAGGTACATACATATTAGACTGTAATTCTATTTAATCATCAGAGAAACCATGGTCAGTCATGAATTTTCATAACCATGAGAAAATTCTGAGTCATTAAATATCAGAAATATGGAAATCAATCAAGAAAATAACTCTGCAATTGACACATCCTTTTTTTTTCCAAGTCCCAAGTGTAGAATCAAGACATCTAAGATAGAAAAATTCAACCAATCCAAACAAGATACGCAGGTAATAGTCAAAACATAAAAAATGTTTATTTTGAAATATCTGTGAATTACAGTGGTAGAACATTTAATTACTTTATTTACTTAATTTGTCTTCATGATTACTGCACATTACATACACTATCAATAGGAATAGGAAAAGCAAAAAAAAAAAAAAAAAATTACAAAATGCTTTATTTAAGCACGCAATAATTTTAAAAAATAAATCGTAAGGAAATAAGAGATATATTTTTCATATCAGTGATACTATCATTAAAAGAAATTGAATTTGGGGGATGATATAAAATTTTCAACCGATAAAAAATATATTTGATAGTTATTTCTCATGCCACATAATTTCAAACATAAAAATTCTTCTACTTTAATTAAAATAAATTAATTTCTGTTTTCACTTGTGTTATTATTTTATTATGAATAAATCTTCACTTTTCCCAAATCCTAGCAAAAAAAAATATTGAACGAGCAAAAATTATGGGAATTATTACTTTAAAAGTATTAAACGTGAGCATGTTTCTCATGCCTCTCTTTCTTACCATTTAACACTTACTGGTAATATTACCTCATAAATAGCTAACTTAAAACAATACTTTAAAAATAGCTTTAACACTGATTTACTTAAAATATCATCTGAAAATTCTAAAACATTCTTCATTCATATTCAACCAACTTATATTTTAAATATATACACCTACTAAAATGAACAAACAAGTACTTTAATTACTCTCAAGATGGATTAAATTATTTCTTCAATACAATGCTGAAAACAGCAAAATTATAGCAAATGATTAAAAAAATATATGTCTATCATGATCTAGAATAGACAAGTCCCAATTTAAACCAATGTTTCAGGGCTTTTTGATTATTAATGAGCTCATAAACCAAAAGAAGTCTTTCTGATTTATACAATTGCCTCCAATTTTCAAATGTACATAAATTTTGGTATATCAAATATATATATACAAATAAGAAGAATTATAATATTTCCATTTTCAGTTTTGAAATTTCCTAAATTTAAAGTCAGATAATTAGAAGACTTGGATAATAAAATAATGCAAGATAAGAAAACATGATATTTTATATGGTTTTTAAATAAAATTCATTTTACTTGACAATGATTTACTGCACTCATAGGAGCGTAAATTACTGCATTTTCAAAACATTAGCATAAAAGATCTCTAGAGAAAATTTCCAGATAAATAAAGGTTGGTTATAAACATCAATCAAATCACCTATAAAATAAGTAATGAAAGTTGCAGAACTTTTAAAATATAAGAATAAATAATATTCTGAAAGATAATTAGATTTCATTTATTATTCAAGTAGCTTAATAAGAAAGAGATTGCACATATAGATGATTTGGCATTTATGCCAAAAAATTCATCCAGTCCAGAAAGAAATTATGAGATAAAATCTGACAAAAAACAAAGAGTGGATGATCACTGTAAGCAAAGTTATCTTAAATGACTACAACCAATTTTTATCAAAAAAAAAAAAAAGTTCAAAATTCATACAATTTTTCAAGAACACATATGATTGTGTATCTTCATTAGAATAGCAAAATCTAAAACAAAGCAACAGAGTCAAACAATATTATATTTCCCATAACATTATAGATTATATTTCAATAAGTAGCTAGATGATGTCTTTTCATATGAATTATAGCATATAAAGTACAATTCCAGAGTTTAATGATTTTATCAGGCATGAATAATAACAATATATAACAATCAACTATATTTAACACTATCCACTAATAAAATAAAGCATAAACAGATTTCAATCTCGGGTTTAAAATTACACCTCCAAAAGTGATACTGTTTCAGTATTCCTGGTTACGTGGATAACAATTATAGAAAGAAACTTATTAGAAATAAAATTTATTTCCTTTTTAAAAAATGATAATGACCCAGTTGACAGATCAAAATGCTACATGAGGAAAAATTTATGATAAAGTGTTGTTCCATCCATGAAATGTACTTTTAAAGAAAGTAGATTCCAGAATCCAAAATGTTTAATTACTCTTTCCGATTTTAAGATTTTGACGGGTGTGAAAATTTTTTGAAGTTTCAAGCTATGTTATTCAAATTAAAAGAGAAGAATCAATATAATGGAACTATATTTTTCTTGAAGATAATGAATAAGTAATTTAGAAAATACTTTAACAACAATTTTCAAAATTCAGTTTTATTATCTGACAAAGCATGCATTGATATCTCCCAAGTTTTGATTCATTCTTCGATTAACCAAAATATGCAAAAGAGTGTAAGAAAAGATAATAGAACAGACTGAACATAATGGGAAATAAAAAGGCATTTCATTTAATGAAGTTAGCATATGTTTTCAAGATACACTTCGACTGCACCACATCAAATCAGTTTGGAAATCCAACAAGTATCACGAAGCAGAGGAATAATGTAACATAAGATATCTTGCAATCAGAAGTTAGATAATTAGTTATGCTTATCAACATTGGTACACCATAATTAAAAATGCAATCAACATTTACTCAGATGTTACATATTTAATTCTCATTCTTAAATAAGATTAATCATCTCTTCAGATTATATATATATAATTTAAAATAATTTAATCGAAAATTACAGAAAGAAAAAGACTTAGACACCACAATAGAGAAACTGATAACCTGGAAGAGTCATGAGATTTCAAACATTCAATTAGCACTTAGCCAAAAAAAGAAAGTGATTAAATATGTCAGAAACAATAAATCCAGTAGTAGAATCAAACCAAAATAGTGAAAGAATGTTATTAAGAACAATGACAACTACATTATTTTATGTGTATTCCTTATCTTACACATAGAACAGAATCACTAAAATGTAATTTGATCAAGATATTAAAAATAATGGTTTGAAAATTCTAAAATCAGAAAAATATTTTGTTTATATGAGATATGAGAAAAGCATTGATGAGTTTAGTAAGAAAGACAGTCAATGAAAATAAAGTCAAAAATTCATATTTAAATTAAACATCATTAAAACTAATTTCTAGAAACAAAAAAGACATTTCTAAAAATTTTTTAGAAGAAAAATTGACAGTTTAAAAAAAACAATCAACGCTGGTTAAAAAAAGTCTTCTGGTGATACAACACTCATTAAATTCTTTATTTATAGCAAAGCATTGATTTACAAATAATTAATAAACAAATATAAAATAAAATTCAAATTATAAATAAAAAATATAAGAAATTAATCAGTTAATTAAACTTCAGTCAGATTGAATCATTTCAGGACCTCCACAAAGAAAATTAAACTAATACTAGTTTATACTATTTTTTTTTTATTTTTTTATAATTCCTTAAAAACAATGTCTGAACATATTTAAAAGAAAAGAATAAAATTATTTACACTATCTATAACTAGTGCATCTTGGAGATAGCAGTATTCTTCAGCATTATAAGCAAAAAAAAAAAAAAAAAAACTGAGGAAAAATATATATTATTGTAAAAACAAGCTTGAAGTAAAAAAATTTAATGCAGTACTACAAATTCATATCTCCAAAATTTAATTGTATGCATTAATATGCTTCTTAAACAAAAACAAACAAAAAATACAACAGTAATTACACTTTACCACTATTTCTATGTTTACTCGTGGAAATTCTTGCTATAAGAAAATTTATCATAAAAACTGAATAAATCAAAACTGTTATTTAATAAAGTCCATAAGCAACCTTTATTAATTCGTTTGCTGTCAAAATATATATTTCTTGCATCTTTCATTTATAACTTATTTTGGTGTATTAGCAATATACTTTAAATAAAATTACAAATAATAATAAAAACCTAACATTCAAAATTATCTCCTCATTAATTTATGCTATACTTAAAGCCTTCAAATAAAAAATTTGGTACTTTTAGTAATCTCTGCAATAAATTTTATATTAGCCTGTCCCTTTTTTTTTACCTTTGTACAATCAAATTTTTAAACAGCAACATTTCCAAAAGAGTCAAAAAGTCCCCAATTATTCTGTTACTCATTCTTAAACTGCATGACGGCATTTACTTAATTTTATAATACATCTAAAAGAGATACCTACTAATGCTAAGTAAAAAGAAAGCATATAAGAGAAGAAAACTATTATGTTGCAATAATACATCAAGAAAACTATATAAAACAAAATAAATCTTTAAAGACAACATAACTCGATATAAATAAAGTTTTAATGAGAACACTATCATTAAGAATTCTACTGAGAGAAGGGAGCAAATCCCAAAATTAAAAATAATTTAAATTATCTTTTCAACCAAAAATAATGTTGAATTTAAAGACTTCAATTCAAAAACAATTAAATTAATAGAATTTCTGAAGGTAAAAGTAGTTACAATATCGAATATGCTATTTTTCAGTTAGTGTCTAATGATTTCAGACATTTCTTTACATCATGGCACTCATAAAAACTAGATATATTATTGATGGATTTATTTACACCCCTATTTCACTTTCATATTATGTAAACATTTTAAAAACATATCATTTTACTGAAATTTTATGATAAAATATGCCTCACCTTTTTAAATAAATTTTTAAAAAAAAATTTTTAAAAACAAGGAAGGGAAGCATGAAATTGTTGTAAACTTACTAAGCAAGTAATTAAGAATAAACAAGAGACTTACCTTCAGAAAGTTCTAGTTCTAACTCTGCTAATTTATCTCTTACATCTCCAGGTAAACTTTCAAAGTCTATATCTTGATCTGTCATGACGTATTAAAAACCGTACAGTCCCCTAAAATGTTATGTCAGTTACTAAACATTAAGTATCCTTGAATAATATACTATCACAAAGACAGCGCCTTTGACAACCTCATAACTAGTTCACAGTTCTGGAAAATCATCGCCGAGATTGTCAAAGCTGAACCACTCTAAAAGCATCCAAGTATAAATTTCAAATTATTACCTCAAATTTGATCGAGCAATTGACGCTAAAGAAATTTAAGCAATATAGAGACTAATTTTTAAAATGAGATCTCCCACAGCGATGCTTCATGCACGCAAATCTCGTCAGTATTCTAGAATAGAATTCATTTTATGTTTTTATTTATAAACATCATAGAAAATGTTAGCTATTATTAAATACCATCTGCAGTAGACACACTTGTTACGGTTAAAAAAAAGGAGTCGGCGAAACGCGGAGAGAGCGCCTCTAGTGAGGGAATTGTGAGGTCAGGAGAGAAGATGAAGATTCGTTTCCATCACAGTGGCACCCTCCATCAAAGGGTTATGAACAAATTAAATATGGGAAATTGCATTTCAGCATTAAAAAAAAAGATATTTCCCAACCAAAATCTAGAATTTTTCTATTAGTGAGGCAATCAGTTTTTAATAAATTTATATCACATGAAATAACATCTTTGAATGAAATATTATTGGAAAAACATTTCATAATGCATAAATACTAATGAAAAACATACGAACTTTATATTTGAGGCAGCGTAGCAAATAAAAAATTTAACTGTTTGAAAAATATTTTTTATAGTAAAAAAGTAATGAAGGCCATAAACATTATATTTTGAAAACCATTTCTAAAATCACTGAATATTTGATAATGTTAAAAGTATTTGCTGATGAACATCTACCACCACAAAAAAAGGATATCAGATAAGATATCTTCTTTCTAAAGACTGAGCTATAGAAAGTTTCTATCTGCCCCACTAAAAAAGACAAACAATACCAGATTCCCATTTCTTAGCTCTAGTGTGACAAGAATTCGCTGAAAACGAAACCTAAAATTTTAGTTAATCGTATATAAATACTAATAAAAATATATAATATAATGCTTCTATTAACTCATATATATTGCAGTTTTGTCACTTATAGAAGGCACTTACCAAAACAGATACGCATAACATATCTTAATCGTTTCAGATCGACTGACCAAAGACGGTTCTGTGTTCTGATATCAAACAGGAGCCACTCTGTCATCGTACGAACTGATATTAAATCCATCCTTGATTCAGAAGAACCTGAAAGCCTGATTATAATAATGAATGATAAATTAATTAATTAATCATATCAACTGGAATTATGAGTAGAAAACACAGTAGGAAAAAGATCTTGAACTTCTTTTTAGATTACTTTAAATGAAACATGGTATTAATTTTAGATACAAAATAACCATTTGCTTATTCTAAACTAAATACAAAAACAGTACAATTTTTCTTTTCAACAATGTATGAAGATATTGTGATACTTGGATGGTCACTACCTCGATATCTATATGTTTCAAATCGGTACAGTATTCAGTATGCTAGACACAAAAATTATAAGCCCTGGATGCACACATGTGATGTAACCTAATGATTTCTGGCAAATTTGAACAACAGTAGTCAACTGACAGAATATTTAGCTCTGAAAAGAAACTGACATTATGATAATGTCAACCTGCCTCGTCAAGTCAAGAAATCACTGACAAAGAGCAAAGACTTCACACTTTCAAACACTTCCTGTGAATAGCCCAATTACAATGATATGCGGTTTCGAATGATTTCAATGATTCCATTATTCTAAGAATAACTAGTCCGTTCACATTTCAACCCATTCACAGATTTCTCCCTTTCCCTTTATAACTTCAATTAAGGGGATGGGAAAAAGCTTCTCTGAGGCTGAAAGTCTGTTTCTGGTGTTTCCTGTCCTCCAGTTGGGGGGAGACTTTTTCTTTTTCTTCTTTACTCCCCTTCTTTCTGAGGTGTCAGTCTGTGGCGATTTCGGACATTTGCGCTTTCGGCAGGTGTTTTCCGTTGAATATGAGTTCTCTGACAGTGGTTGATATGAACTTTTGTCACCTAATTCTATGGGAACTCATAAGGATTGAACCTTTGCCAGAAAAAAATGGCAATTAAATGGCACGATACTTTAATGCGTTTTATTACAATTGGCATCAGGGACATTTCAACTCATTTTATGCATGGTATATTAAAAAAATTTCTATCCTTTTTAGTAAATAAATGAAGAAAACTTTCTATTTATCATTTATTGATATTGATGATATCGGATACTTGGGGGATAGGAATCTCATAGATGGTATTTCTTTTCTGTTATTAAATTCAACTGAATAAAATTAGTAACTGATTTATCATTTTAGTTTAAGTAGCTCTCATTATTCAGTAATCTGTATGGGAACAACAAATATAAATAATATCGTATTTAACTCATCGGATTTATTAAAAATTTCTTAATACTCTGAAAAAACCAAACGTGGAAATTATTTAACTTATATATTAAATTTGTGTGAACTAATTTTATGTGTTATGGGAATTATATAAGAGTATCTTATAGACTCAGCTTGCTTTTTACACTCTTAATGAATAAAAAACTAGATAATAAGAATAGATAGTATCATTTTTACTAATATAACTATAATGTGTTTCTTTTTATTCATAAATAGTATATTTGAATCTTTAAACAACAGAAGACAGATTTTTTCCAAAATTATGTAAATAGAATGAGTTTCATACAAGCCTCTATTAGATTACCTTTTTAAAGGGTAAAATACACAAAGGGAGAAGGAGACTTTTTGCAAATTACGATCCTTAAAACCTTTTTATGATTTTGTTGAAGTTGTAATGATTCAGCTTCTTCCTTGCTTGACCATGGCGACGTTTCTTTTCCCACGCTCCATAATTAGCATCCAGACAGCTATATCAGCAATGGCGACGCCCTAACGCAGTGTAAGTGCTTCCAGAAGTGCCAGGTGGTCAACCCCTTTAAAGTAAGGACATCTGGGCAATTAGTGCGAGTCCAGATAAGGGACCCCACCTGCATTGTATTTGAAACAGATGTGAACCTGCATGCCTTACATTGTGAAGGGTCGCTCCCCAACGGATTCCCACGGTCGACGGTAGACCAGTGAAGTTGTTGCTGAACGACTATTGGATAACCGGGAAAATGGTCTGATGTGAATGAGGGTGGAGACAGAATAAAAGTGCGAGGAGATTGGAAGAGAAAAAGAAGAATTGTGTACACTGAGGCAGAAGCGGAGTGTCCGAAGAGAATTCCACCCGAGAAGATTCCGTGGATCCTTGGAGTTACGGCCTGTTTGGGAGAACGCTAAAGAGTCGGCTAGCTGTTCCTAGGGAGGTTTCTCCGAAAGAATTCGAGGAACTATCCTTGTTGTGTCGAATAAGAATCATTTAACCTAGAACTCATTTAACCTAGATGATGAACTGTAAATTTATGTAATAAAGCTGTAAATAAAGAATTTGATCATAACGCTACCTTTTATTGGATCGAGACTTTACAAAGTGTATTTTGAATTTATATATTTGCTTTTCAATATGAAATTATAAATGTTATTATATATATAATTATTATTTATATTAGAGAAATGATCTAGTAACTTTGCTGTTCCTTACTTATACACAATACCAATTTGTAAAATATTTTCTATGAAACACAGCTAAGAAACGTGTTACATTTTTTTAAATTTTCTATTGTACTTATTTTAACTTTTAATACATTCTTTTCGACCAATTGAGACACAACACTACAAATGTGGTCACAGAATCGCATAATAAATGTCATATATTAGTCATTGTGTTTTTGGGTTATCACACTTGCATGCTCGTGAAAATACATAAAGACATATGCTCACTTTCTTAATAAATTTAGTTTCAAATTCAATACATATCTACACTTCAGATGTTAAATCTGTGCACCACATTTCATCCATCTAACTCTCTTCATTCTGTATTATCATGTTAGCTTATATTCGAACAGCAGGATAGACAGATTTCCTGCATGAATTTCGTTCAAAATTTGATAGAAATCTAGAAATTTGGTGTACTAAATTTCATGCGTCTAGCTCAAAGCATTTCTGAATTGTCGGACTCACAGGCAGACAGACAAGCATAATTCCACACCTGTTTTTTGAACTCGAGGAAATCTAGAATTTTAACATTCATCAAAATCTCTAACTCTAATTTTTTGACTATTATAATAATTTTTCTTTATATATAAGAAAGTAAAAACGAATGAATTCAATTTTTGGGAAACTCATTTTATTGTTATATCTAAATTCGAAAACGATCACATCTTTTATACGACATAAAATAATGAATGCATGGCATGCCTTTCATTCATAACTTGGCAGAATTGTTAGGGGGAGTGGGGGATGCTGTAGTTTAAATGTAATTTTAATTTTCTTCAGTTTTCATGTTTTGAAATTCTAAATGAAATTATTTTCGTATTTTATATTTAAATTTTAACTGAATGATTTTTGTTTTCAAAATAAACAGTTTTTGATGTTACTTTTTAATACGCGTCGAACTTATGGAAAACTTTTTTAAACAACTAGTAAGTGAATGGGACTTGAAATAATTTTGTAACATATACGCGCTTCTTAATTTTAAAACAGCTTACTGTTTCTTTTAGTTTGAGGAACTGAAAAATACTAACTGTTAACTAAAAAAAATTAGAAATTAATCAGAAAATATTTCTCCAAAATCATTTTTAATTGAAACAAATTTATTATTAATATTCGAACTTTTACAACGAAGAAGTAACTTTATTTTGAATAAGAACTTATTTACTTTATCAAAATAGCAATCATAACTATAATTGTTTTTATCATTCAGTAAATAATCCAAATATGATTTCGAAAACTTTTTAGCAGTAGATTTATTTATAGATGATCAACACATCTTAAAATATCGTTCAATAGTCAAATTTGATTATAAGTTCATAATTATTTTTACTTTTTTTTAGCTATTATTTTATTTTGTTATAAGATTTAAATAATTTTGTGAAAATTTGTTTTAAGTATTAATGCGGCACATTTTATAAGATATGAAATACTTATATACCCTCTGAGTTCCTAATTATTCTGAGTATAGCTTCTCGAAAATTTATCTCTATTCGAGAAACGATTAATTCAAAAAATATCAGCTTCACGCTAGAAAGAGTTCGAAAAAAAAACCATCATTTTTTACTCCCTTCCTTCCCAGCCGCTGGGGTCCAATTACCATAGTAAAGAAAATGGATTCTTATCAATCTGGTTATCTTAACTTATTGACTGACCAATTCCCTCCCCAACTTTTTTCTCACAATATGTAGTTTTTAAACTAAACTCCGATCCGAATTCGTTTTCGAAAAACTACCACACCTTGGAAAGGGAAAAAATATTTTTCATTAGATGTCTTAATTTTTCCAACTAAAAACATTAGGATTTTTCTATAATTAAATTCATTATTACCCATCTTTCTTTATTTCAACAATTTTACAAACGAAACCCTATGTTACAAGTTGTCTTTTCATTAATAATATCATATAAAAATGAAAAAAAAAAAACAAAAAAAACGGACATATAAATGCGTTAAAACCATGTTATATATTTACATTTTTTCTGCAGCATTTATAAGCAATGTTTGATGCAAATAAATACTTTTTTTTTTGAACGCATATTAATTTTCAAAATCTGTATCTCCTATACTTTATTTTTTTCTAGAGACTTAATTTATAATTTTTTTTTGTAAATGTTGAAAGGCGAAAATTTAACATTTTAATGATGAAACCTCACAATTTTTGTCTTTGTCATTTATAGAGGAGGGTATACCTCAACCATTCTTCGACAAAGCCGAAAATATGAAAATTCATTCTTTGAAAATATGAAAAGCCGAAATTTTAAATTTCTTGTTTTGGAGTCCAACACAGCAGCAACGACAACGAAAGCAACGAAATTGCTTTTGTGTGTTTATTCCAGGTCAAAACAGAATTCGATTAAACTATTGTATAATATAACAAGCATTGGCCAAACGAGACAAAAATTCGGCTTGTTCAAAAAATGAAATACATAGTTTTTCAATTTATTCTATACTTATAATAAAGCTCAATGTGTGTGTTGGCGCTCTACAGGCCAGACCGTTCGACCTACAGCTACAAAATTTGGCATGTGTAAACCTTGGAGGCCGGTAATATGCAACTCGGTGCGATTTTTTAAACTTGTGATTAGAATTTTAATTAATTAAAAATTAAGCGAAATTTCGGTGTTTTCCCGCTATAACTTTCGAAATTATTACAACATAAAATTGATCTTTACATCAAGTTAAAGTTCAAAAAATTATCTTTCTAATAATATAAATGTTTTAACAAACAAATTAAATTTCAATTTTTAAAGAATTTTTAAAACATAATTCAATTATATTTTTCAATAATTTATTTCGCGCAAAATAAAAATAAAATTTAAGCATTACGAGTACGTTGCGCGTTAATGAGGAAAAAATTAACTTTTATCAAAGAAATTGCCATCATATTGATAAAAGCGCAAATTAAAAAATAAGTTAATTATCATTCCAAATTAAATATATAAAAATGTAATTTTCAGCACGTGTCTGTATGAAATTAAATAAATATGAAGCATGATATTTTTGAAAAGTAAATGCAAGGAAACTATGATCTTTCACAATTCCTATATGACTAATTCAATTAAACAGTTTTATTTAAAGCTAATATGGTTTAATATGTACAAGATATCTATTCTAATTGCAACCTAATAAGCTAATTTGTAAACCGTTAGTAACAAACATACATCTGTTTACAAATGGTCCAAATTAAATAAATAATTATATTTTATATAATTTGAGTCAATAAATGTTGATTAATTACGAATATTACATTTTTACATATATGCTGTGCCCTGTGAGTCATATTTAACAAAATATTCTTAAGACGCTAATATTTTAAATAAAGAGTTTCACTCTAATCAACTAAATCAATCACTGAAGCTGACCGACTTATGAAGATTTAAATAACTCAATAAATCGGTCAGATTTGAACGCATGGAATAGAAACGTTTATTTATTTAAAAGTTGGAGAGTCAAGAATATTTTGCAGAATATGATTACTTATGACCAAAGGATTGTTTAAAATTTAAACTTCATAATTTTTTGAAATACAGGTTGGTTATAATTAAAGTTCCACTTTCAAATGGTCATAAAAAGAAAACCACTGGACTAAATGTTATCAAACTTGGTAGTAATTTAAAGAAAGTCATAGGAATTTCTTTTCCTCCAAAATAGTTCAAAAACTCACCACCAGGGGTAAAATGGCGCTGTATGCAATATTGTTATGCAAAAGAGGAAATGAAGATATCGGTTTAAAATGTGTTTAATCGTTTTTGAAACGTGTTACAAATCATGTTAAGTGTGTGTTATCTCAAAATGGAACTGAAAGATGCGATACAGCGACATTTGCATAACATTACTCCTGATATGCTAAGAGCTTCTGTTGAGAATGCAGTAATGCGATTTAACTTGCTTTCAGAAAATGGTGAATGCCACATTGAGCATGCTTTGTAACACGTTTCAGAAACGATTAAACACATTTTTATGTCCTGTTTTGCTTAACAGTATTGCATACAGCGCCATTTCCCCCCTGGTGACGAGTTTTTAAACTTTTTTTGGTGGAAAAGAAATTCTCATGACGTTCTTTAAACCATTACAATGTTTGGTAACATTTGGTCCAGTAGTTTTCCTTTTATGACCATTTCAAAGTGGAACTTTAATTATAACCACCTTGTATATTTATAAATCGAAAAATAAAATAAAAAAAGCATTATTATTGACTGCGTTTATATCCTTTTAAAAGCAAAACTGAAAATGGAATTTTTTATTGAATCAGTGAAATTTGTGTTGAATAATTCTTTGAAATATTATGAAAATTATTCTGTAGTGCACTTAAGACTTCAAAGCCAAACGACTCTGCTTTCATTTCTCATATTTTTTTTAAAGACATGCTGGGATTTGCTAAAATATGTCTTTATATTAAATTCAGTTTTATTATTTCCACTTTAATTTAAAATTAAGTTTTACGAGCGTTATAAAAAATGAGAGAGAAACGCGTAATAAAATGAACAGAACAGCTTAAGGCCTACATAATAGTGTAAGTGAATAATATGATTATCAAAATTTGAAGCTTAAAAATATTTTGCTAAAAAACCTATTCTGAGAAAAAATGACGTAAAATATTAATTAAACATTTTAGCGAACATTGATATTGGCAAACCGACTGGTCGCCAAAGGCGGCTAGTATTATATAAATGATTATATCTGATCAGTTCCTTTAAAATTAATATTAATTTATTTTATTTTCAATATGCAAGTCAATATAAATCCTTTTATTAATAAAAATTGATATTTTTTTAAACCGAATTTCTGGTCGTTTGAAAACATATTAACATAGAAATAATATGCTGTGTGATAACATTAAATATAAAGTTAAACATACTGTCATCACAACGTTAATCAATGTTGTTTTACGTAGAATTCACAATATGGGTTCCGCAATATTCTTTAACATTGCTAAATATTGTATTTACAATATAGGTTACACAGTATTGTACAATGTTATATAATATTCAGCTTTTTAATGAAAAATTGCCTAAGTAAATTTCTTGAAATAAAATCACAAATGAACTGAATTAGTAAGCAAAAACTATTATATTAAGACTGAAACCTTAAGTTCACAATACTTTTAAAAATTTCGGGCCATCTTTAATATTATTTGATATTGTATAATATTGGTGATACGGTATTCGGTGTAACTCGGTATTCACCATACTTTTCAATATTTCCTAAATATGATACAATATTGTGGTGCTACTAGGGCTGTTAAAATGACAGCAGAGGCCACTGCACAAACACTTGTGCATAGTTGTAGGGATGACGAATATTTTACGAGTGGTTATTTCGTAACCAATATCAAAAAGTCACTAATACTAGTGATCAATACTTTTCAAAAAGGGGTGTGATTCAAGTCCTTGATATGGTCTTACTGGTGATATTTCGATTAAAAGGTCTTGGATCACGATAGAAAGTAAAAATCGATGCGATCTGTCCAATGGAAATTCTCAAACAAGAATTCAATCATGCATAGGGAAAGTTACTTACACACTGATGCAACAGACCTCCCACGAATAATTGTGGCGGACGGCAGAACCTATTCATCACGTACAAAGAGTTTCCCATTTCACAAAGACCCGGGTCCGAACTCTCCCAGTTCTATAGCATGATAATGACCATTTCTTGAAGGCTTGTCTCATTGTACGAAAAGAAAATTTCTTTCGCACTAAAGTCTCCACAGAAAAATATTTATTTGTTTATTTAAACAAGTTTCTGCAGATATTCAATGCTACAAACAAACTTCATTTGTGATATCCTTAAATGGATATAAGCACCATAATTACTATTGATCCATGATTGAAACAATTTGATGTTAGCATAATTAAATTTTCTGTGCCTAGTTAGTATGAAAATTTCGTTGCTCTGAATGATTGTTCATTTTTTTGAAAACAGATTTATGGCTTATTTTCAGGCCCTTTTATATTTAAAAGGATATTTGAAATAAATTGCCAATGATAAATTTCTCTTCTTGGATTTTTAAAAACATCTTGGGTGATGCACAGAAATTCATCCAAATGTAAATACTTTTTTAATGTATAATAGAAAATCTAAATGCTGGCATCACGTATATATCAATACTTTTGTTTACATATCATCAATATTATGGGTGGCAATGTGGTAAAGAAAAAATGATTCGTTTATTAAAATATCGTGGATTTCGGAATTTAACGGGGAAAAATTATAATGTTCGCATTAAAAATATTTATTTATTCTTTTTTGCAATAAACTGATTTTCTTTAGAATATTTTTAATTTAAATCAACTTAAATAAATTAAAAAATTAACATAAAATTTCTTCTACTCTCCCCCCCCCCTTTTACAAAGTGTTCTAGAGGTATATAAAAGAGAACTGAAATATTTAGACTCGAAAATATAATCTCATAAATTTGCAAAAAAGTCATTTCAAGAAAATACCAGTAATGTTTACCGAGTCTCAATCAATTTAAACTAAAGATTAAAAAAAATCGAATCGGAACTTCTGAAAATAAAGGAAGACAAATTGCTGAAAAATAGTTGCAACCAGCCTTTTGATTGTCAATCATGTATATTCTAGATTGCATTGTCTACACATTATTTTTATTGAAATTGTATTTTCTTTTTTCAGAGAAAGTTTTAATAAAAGAAACGCACGTAAACTATATTAAAAAAATCATAAAACTCTATTAATTATAATATATTTATTATCAAAACTAAAATACCTTCAGATTAACTTTCTTATATGTTAAAATAAATTCTGCATTCTTTAAAATGTCCATTGTAAAATTTTTAGCCAAGTTTCATAGAAAACGTGTATTGTGTAGGACATAGCTAAGTGCGGTGTTGGTGTCTCGCCATACTATATACTTTTAGGAATTAAAAAAATAATAATAGTAAAATTAATACATTATTTCGCTAATATAAATATTATAATTATAAAGGTTTTAAAGATTGTAATTTATAAAAGTCTCCTCTTACCTTTGTGTATTTTACCCTTTATCAAGGTAATCCAATTGAGATCCCCATGAATCTTAGTGCATCTACATAATTTTCCGAAAAAAAAAAAGGGGGCTTTGCTGGGCTTTTTAACGGGCTTTTTTACTCAATTCAAAAATAATTTTATAGCGGTATTCTTAAAAATGACACTATTTATGGCTTATCTTTTTCATTAAGAGTGTAAAACTCTAGTTGAGCCTACAAGATACTCTTATATGATTCGCATATCACATAAAATTACCCTAATTTAATATATAAATTAAATAATTAAGTATTTCCCAGATTTTGTTCTTGTACAGTATTAAGAAAGCTTTAAAAAATCCGGTGCTTTATATACGTTAATATTGTCTATATTTGAAAATGATTAATATCTTTTCAACATGAAATTAATAATAATGGACACTGCTATTCTAAAAAAAGCAAAGGTAATCGATTTTGTTTGGTCCCTAGTCAATTCTTTAACCATTATAGATTTTAGACTTTATCAAATCTAAATTAATTATTATAGATAAAGTTAATTATTATAGATAAAGATATTTCATTCTACGAATTTGTTTGATTGAGAGCATTTGGAAATAATTCAGAGATTTAGTGCAAAACTTTCGAAGTTTTCTCAAATATTAAAAAAGTGTATGCATATATATATATTTATTTATTTAATACATGCATATATATATTACATTATCTATATATTATAATCTGAATCAAAAATACTAATTTAAATACGACAACCTTTTTGTTTGTGCACGCATGTATGTGTGTATAATTCTTAGTTTTCTTATGTGTACAAACATTTCCACACTAAATTATTGTTTGCACATCAGATTATTTTGGAGAAAAACTGAAATTAATTTTTAAGTTAAATGAATTACATTTTTGGTGATTTGATGCCTTCTTAAATGACATAAGAAAAAAAAATTAATCAATTTTCTTCAAAAGATGCCAATTTTTTTATAAGAATTAAGATTTAAAATGTGAAAGCATTAGAAATGTATTATTTCAAATGAAATTTCATATAGATACTTTCCCCTCTGTTTTTCGAAGTATGTTAAATATAAAACAACAAGTTCAAAATGCCTATTGATTAAAATAGGAGCATGGGTAAAAAGTTTACGGAAAATCGGCAGATGTTTTGTGCTTGTAAGGTTCGTCCTTTATTCACCCTCTTCCTGAGTTTACTCGCCCCTTTACCAACTTTTATGACCCGACTTCTGAGAAAAAACACTATCTGAAAAAGAGAATTAATATCTTTCATTTGAATAGGCAATTACTAAACACATGTGGAGATTTGAATAAGTTTTTTCTTCACCACTCTTCTTGTTTAGCGAATGGTAGTCGTCTGGGGTGCTGCCTAATAGGAGGATGCTCTCCTGTATCAATTCGATGTTTTACTAGTTGAGTCCTTCCAAAATCCTCAGATGTTCGAGAAAATAAGTCCTGGAATTCTTTTATCAACTCTCTAGCAGCACACCTCTGTTTTTCATCTAAATCTGTATCCTGTAGCAAATTTTGGACTAGATCGTCTGAAGAAAAGTCCTGACTATGGCACTTCCGGTCTATACAAGTGACAGGAGTGCAAGTTGCTAGCACCTCTCCTTTCTGTATAATCTTTGTCTTATCACTGATGTTAGCCACTCTCACTGGGATGACTGACTTTGAGAGGTCCACTACTGACGAAGCTACCAACACTCCTGCTCTGGCACGGTCTGTGTCAGGATAATCCATTACACCAAATCGGAATTTTCGTTTATCTGCTACCAAACCGGGTATTACACATTCAGTCCTAGGCGATAAGGAGATGTCAGTTTTAGCTATTATTTTCTGGCTGGATTCCAGTTCAGCGTGTAGTCCAAAAAGAGTGATGTCTTCAAATGTTGAATTCATTCTACTATTTCCAAAGTCCAGTTTAAAGTCGTATTTCCGCAGAAAATCTATTCCGATAATGCAAGAGTCGGTAATTTCTGCTACAAATGCCGTATAGTGGTAGTTTATATTTCCAAAGCGTATAGCGAGGATGACTTTCCCATGAACATAAATCTTATCTCCCGTCACTGTCTGTAAAGTAATGCAGGGCGGCGTCCAGATTATATTAAATTTTAATTTTCGTGCCAGATCTTCTCTTATTATGGTCACATTGGCTCCAGTGTCGACACCCATATTGCATGAGATGTCACCAATTTGTCCTATCACGTAAAGTCCATTGTCACCGCCACTTATGGATGAAATATGAAATACTTTGAAATGGGGCTGTTGACTATCTGGACACCTCCGCCCCGCGAGATGGCCACATATTAGTTTGCCTGATGTGGTCGAGAATTATTTCCACCACTTCTAGAAACCCGGCAGTTCCTACGGACGTGTCCGGCTGTACCACAAGTACTGCTGAGACTGCAAGTTCTATGCTGGGAAGCAACATTACAGATTCGTAACAATATTAAAAATATGAATAATTTTATCTCATATTTATTAACAAAGAAAAAACGTTCGGCTTTGATTGAACTATGAAAATAATTTGCCTTTCATTACAACGGTAGAGATATTGTTGAAAAACAATATTTAAAAGTTCGTTGAAATGAAGAAGAAAGTTCATAATTAATATTTCATCATTAAAAAGGTGTATATAAATATACTTATATTTGAAAGATGCACTTTTTCCGCTATTTTTAAGTAATAAAATTTTAAATATTGCACTTCAAAACTGTACACATTTTCACTCTCCAACGCATATTGATGCACCTCTGCAGGAATACACACACACTTTCTCTTTTATTAGAAAAGAAGTGGTATATAGTAAAAAATTTATACATATATTATATATAGAGTCATTGTAGCGAAATGTTATTTCGAACCACAATAGCATAAAAACATTTATTATGCAAATTTTGAATCAAAATATTTTGATTATTTTCAACCGTTGAAGATGTTTTCTTTCAAATAAAAATATATTATACAATATAAAAATAAATAGTAAATAAATTTATATTTTATTTAATAAGTTATTTAAAAAATAACGATTTAATAAAAAACCTTTTTTAATAAATAACTTTAAAAATCTTAATAAATAACTATATTTTAATAATAATAAAAATTTCATTTCCATCAGATTCAATTTCAAATAAAAAAATATCAGGTAAATTTCTGAAAGAGTATTAAAAAAAAAGGAAACGAGTAAAGTTTCAGAATGAGTAAAAGAAACAAAACAGTTTGATTCAAAGTTTTAGCGGAATAAAATGAAAAACAATATAGAGTAATAGGAAATGAAAAAGATCAGAATAAATCGCCACAAATATGCTCATTTGCCAAATCTTATAACCCCTATTACAGCTATGTACAGTAGGGTGGAACGAAAAAAATCAACTTTTGATTTTTAATTTGCAATAGCGCAGAAAAGTTGCGTTTTGGTATCAATAAGATAAATTAAAAATATAAAAATATTGGAGTACGTTTTGAGGTGCCGCAAGGATGTTGAATAAAAACACACTTTTTGGAACTTTTTCAAAGATTATTGCATGTCTCGATTATGAAATAAAAAGTTTTAAATTGGCGTTATAATATGAATAGAAATATAAAAACAGCTTTACTATTGTATTGGTATGACATCCAGGACTCTGAATCATCGTCGGAGCGGTTATTATTGAGGGGAGGGGTAGATTTGCCTGAGTGTGATGACAAGCTAAGAGCTGGTGTCTGGTCAGCAAATTTGTCGAGTTCATTTGAGTTGGCATTTCCGCTCCATCTATTGTGAAAATGATTAATGTAAGGGATTTATTAGTCTGTGCGCTTTGTTGTGAATAAAAACGGCTAAGACAAAATAGGGTCAATTTATGTAACGTAAAAGTCATATGTCATGAACTTATACGCATGGCATTTAAGTTTCATCCGCAACGCTTTCGCTGATTAGTCTGCCATTAACGTTCTCCGCCAACTATGAAGCGGATTTTTTGTTTACATTTGAAGTTATAATTTTGAGTCAATTTCTTTCCTCTTATTATGTGTTAAAAGATGAAATACTGGTGTCTGATGGATGCTTTAATGCGAAACACAAGAGTGATTATCATGATAAAATGTTTTCTGATTTTCCTTTCAACAATCCTGACTTGGGTTGTTAGCTTTGGTATAGAAGGTATCAAGACTTCGAAGTCGGTGATATGCTCCTATCATTTTGAAGAATTCATTCAGTGTGTGTCCATTTACTAAATATAGCTGTTCCAGTAATTTTTTAGAAAAACTCTTCGAAGAAAAAGTAATCGGTAAGCGATTTGCCGTCAAAAACAATCAAACAAAATCGTGAGTGCATTTCTAATTAACTTTATTCACATTTGAGGAAATTTCTGATATTTTTGAATATGCTTAGAAGGTTTTAAAATGTTTACATGAATATTACATTACATTTTCCCTACAAAATCTTATCTAAATTTAATGGGGTCAATTCACGGTCACGTGTCAGGTACCAAACAAACCGTTTCTGTTCAATTTTCAACCGTTCTGCGCATGTCGGGATGTCTGCCGATAACGTTGATGAAACCATTGTTTAGTAAATGTTACGCTAGCCGATCAATTATTAAAAACTTCTGATTTTTTTAAAGATATTATTTTGAATTATTTTCTCCAAATTTTCGTAGCTATATAGTTTTATTTTTTATATTAAATTTTTGATTAGTATTTTCAATGGAATTATTGTTTTTGCATAATTAATTAACGTCGCTTTTTAATTCGTTTGGTGCTGCTTTATTCTTTCCTTTCCCATATCCTCCCTCCTTTTTTTTTTATCCAAAGGATACATTTTGACAAATGACTATGGCTGTGTTTTTGAAAAATTACATATGTTTTTTTTTTTTACATATTATTTAAATATTATTGAATGTTGAATTTTATAAATATAGTTCTTTTTAAAAATAAATTATTACTCTTAGATAAGTTAATATTTTAAAGCTTACTAATAAAACTATTACATTTTTTTTCTTATGTAATGATTTTTATTAATATTGAGACTTTTATGTTTTCAGTTTTCTCAGAGGAAAGAACATGAAATTCAAAGTAGTATATATTGAATAAATTATGTTTACAATTTCAAATTATGAAATACAAAAGGTATAGATACCTTTTTTTAAATCTATGCAACTTATGAATCAGTTATTTCCTTTTAATTTGTAGAGATCATTAAAGGAAAACAAACAAAATCACAGTTTCATATTTTTTATTTACACATTACAAATATATATATATATATATATATATATATATGATAATTATTTGATAAAATGTGATCAAATGGATGTTTCATTGTACTCACTAATTCAAAAAACTAAAAAACTACTTATCAACATTTTTTTTTCTAGACACTTAGAAAAAAATATAAACACAGTATGACAAGAATGTCAATGTAAATGATGAAATCAATTTTATTCAACAGAAACATTCTAAATACTAAACAACAGTTTTTTTTATCACGAATAAAAACATTATGTTGAACAATATACTTTTAAAGCAGAACATTTATGATTTTTTTTTTAAATGTTAAAGTTACATTGATAAAAATTACATTGAATGAATATCATAAAATAAAACATACAATACAATAAATTTAATAAACAAGAATAAGGTCATGATATATATATATAGAGAGAGAGAGAGAGAGAAGTTCAATAGGATATAAAGATGAGTTAAAAGAAACACGTTTATGCTTTTACAGAATTTTATAATTCAAAATTGATATGTAAAAAAATAGAAGGAAAAAAAAGTGAAACATGCATGTAGCAATGAAGTTGGGAATAAAAATTATATAATAAATGCTGATATGGAAATTGATTTTCAATGAAAAGACCTGTATTTATTAAAACAGAAATCTCTGAGGTGCACAATGGTATAACATGATATTATGATAAAAGTCAATTTAAGTTTAAATACAATAAACTATTGACATTTCATTTTTAACAATAGAAAAGTTTTTTGATATAAATTCACTTTGAATCCATCACAAATCTGCAAATGTAATTAGAAAACTAGAAATAATGCTTTCTGGAGCCATCCATTTTGCTCTTTTGTTATTAGACATGATTACCCAGCAATAACTGAATAACATGAATTACTAAAAGATAAAGAAAACTTTAAGGATCAGAATAAAAAAGTAAAACCTCATTATGCATTTTATTATAATGCCAAAAACTAAAAATCAAAGTTACGTTTTTATAAGAAAACAAATACTTTAAAAGATATGATAGTAGTAATGCCTTCAGGAGCCATCAGCTTCATTTCACCATTATACTGTGGTAGCATATCTGACAAGGAACTTTTTGTTAAAAGCAATCTGATGGATGTATTAGAACCGAATGATGTTGTAATGACAGATAAAGGCTTCCAAATTGAACAAGAACTACAAAAAATAGGATATAAATTGAAATGTCCTAAATTTTTAAAGGACTGTATTCAGTTTAATATTACTGAAAGAATCGAGATCTTCAAGATATCTAATGTAAGGGTAACAGTAGAAAGAGCTATTTCAAGAATTAAAATTTACAAATATTTTGCAGGGGCTCTCCCTTATACATGTTTATACAATGTCAATTCTGCATTTTTTATTACTTGCATGTTGTGTAACTTTCAAAAACCATTAATTATCGTCAAATAATTTTCGCATTTGATTTTTAGTTTATGGCATTATAATAAAATGCATTATGAGGTTTTACTTTTTTATTATGAACCTTAAATTGTTCTTTATCTTTTAGGAATTCATGTTATTTAGTTATTGTTGGGTAATCATGTCTAATAACAAAAGAGCAAAACGGATGGCTCCAGAAAGCATTATTACTAGTTTTCTAATTACATTTGCAGATTTGTGATGGATTCAAAGTGAATTTATGTCAAACAACTTTTCTATTGTGAAAAATGAAATGTCATTAGTTTTTTGTATTTAAATTGAAATTGATTGATATAATATCATGCTATACCATTGTGCACCTCAGTGATTTCTGTATCAATAAATACAGGTCTTTTCATTGAAAGTTAATTTCCATATCAGCATTTATTATATAATTTTTATTTCCAACTTCATTGCTACATGGATGTTTCACTCTTTTCTTTTTCTATTTCTTTAATATGTCAATTTTGAATTATAAAATTCTGTGAAAGCATAAAAGTGTTTCTTCCAACTCCTCTTTATATCCTACTAGCCGCCTTTGGCTACCAGCCGGTTCTTCAATCTTAATGTTCGTTTAAATTTTAATAATTAAATATTTTACGCAATTCCTACTTTAATAGATTTTTCATCAAAATATTTTAAAACTTCAAATTTTGATTCATATAATTCACTCATAATATTTTAAAGGCCTTCAGTCATAACGTAATATATTTCTCTCTAATTTTCTGTTAGCTCCAGTAGAATTTATGCTTCAAATTAAAGTGGAAAAGATTAATCTGCAATTAATATAATAATATTTTTTACTGAAGCAAGGCATTTTTTTATAATATGATTACTGAAAACAGAGTCACTGAGCGTTTAAACTTTATGGGCACTAAAGAATATATATCTTAATTTATGTAATATCTCAAGAATTTGTCAACAAAATTTTCTCAGATTCATCATGAGCAGATCGATTAATTAATAATGTTTAATTTTAAATGCATCAAACACTAAGAAAATTGGAAAGAGTGAAGTCACCGCTCCACTTCATGGGAGTGACCTTGACTTTCCGACATTCGCATTTGAGTATACGCTATTCCATAAAGATCATTTTTAATTGTTTGTGACATGACTTTGATTGCATATATTCTGTTTACTGCTGGTGCCATCTATTGGTAGAATATAGAACTAAAGTAAACATTTTAAAGAAATGACATATTTCAACAGTCCTGACTTGGGATTTTAGCTTTGAAATTGAAGATTTTGAGCTTTCTTCGAAGACGGTGATATGCTCCGATTATTTTGAAAAATTCATTCAGTGTGTGCCCATTTATTAAATATAAAAAACTGAAATCCAGAGCTGTTCCAGTAATTGTTTAGAAAAACCCTTCGAAAGAAAAGAAATCGATAAGTGATTTTTCATCAAAAACAAATGAGGACAATCAAACAAATCGTGAGGGCATCTCTAATTTATTTTATTGACATTTGATGAAATTTCTGATAATTTTGACTATGCTTAAAAAGTTTTAGAATGTTTACATGAAAATTAAATTACACTTTTCCTGCAAAATCTTATCTAAATTTAATTGATGTAAGTAAACAAACTGCTATTGCAAAAAGTATCACCAATAAGTTAAAATTAACAACCGCAATAATGCTGAATAAATTTCGTAAATATTTATTTAATAAGTGAATCCTTTACTAACTACTGAAAATCCAACTTTCGTATTGACTGTTATCAGCATTTATATTTGATGTATTATATATATATATTATTATATTTGATATATATATATATATATATATATATATATATATATATATATATATATATATATATATATATATATATATATATATATATGTAAGCATTATTTTATGTAAAGCAGAATGTAGTTTTGAAGACAGTGAAGAAACTTTCAATTTCGTGACGTCGTTTTATTTCATTTTGAAGAAGCAGGCATATGTACAAGCGGTGAGCACACACACAACACAGAACGACACAGAGAGGAATGAGGAAAAAGCACTAGAACATTTTATCCCTAGTCTTATATAACTAGAGAAATTGATAGGGAAAATACTTCTTCATTGTGCTAATATATAATGAGATTTCGATAGAGATTTCCGCTACACGCGCGGACAAGACAGGGGAAACACAGGGAGAGTTTAAAAAAGAATTTGTCTCATCAGCGGTATTTGTCCCTTCACGTGGAGTGTGTGAAAGTTAGGCTTTTAGCCGATTCAGCAATTTTACAAAGCTACTCTTGAATGAATGAAGTAGAGAAAGTGGAATTGGATTACGAAATAAGAGAATATTTTTAGAATGAAGTTACTATGGGCAAAATTAAGATAAAATCTTGGAAATTAATTAAATTGAAATTAAGAGTTTAAAATATCATTACATATACATGTTTTGAAAATACATATCATTTAGCTAAGTATATAAATGCAAGAGAATTAATTACTAAGCTAAATTATATGAATTCTGATTTCAGTGGAGTGTACTCTGCTTCTTCCAAGACTTTTACTTGTTCTGAAATAATTTCAACAGATTTGCAAAATGAATTGCAAGAACTTCATGATTCTGTAAGAAAGAAAGAGAGATTTATTCCAGAGAATATTATTGATGGTATTAAAATGGGGGCATTGACAGGTTTCACTAAAGAAAGGTTTTCCTCTCTATATATTCTTCTTTGAATTCTGAAGCAGATCTTCAAAAACTGAATTTGTCGAAGTGTCCAGTTGATTTATATGTTCTGTTCCTTGTTAAATTCAGGACTGGAATTTCAAAAGAGTTTTTATCTATTTTGTTTGAAATTTGAGATTCTACTGTTTCAATGCATTTTAATTTTGTAAGGACAGTTTTTTTTTTTAAATGAAAAGTTGAAATTGTTACCTGTATTTCCTCCAAAGTCATTAGTCTTTGAACCATGACAAAATAGTTTGGTTCTGAAAATAAAGAATCCAGAGTCATTATTGACTGCACTGAATTTTCTTTATAGAAACCTAACAATCCAGTTGAACAGCAAATAACTTTGAGTTTTTATTAAATATATATATATATTTTAAAAGATATGATAATACCTTCAGGAGCCACCAGCTTCATTTTACCATTATACTGTGGTAGCATATCTGACAAAGAACTTTTTATTAAAAGTCATCTGATACATGTATCAGAACCGAATGATTTTTGTGATGGCAGAGAAAAGTTTCTTCCAACTCTTTATATGCTAATCTTGTTTATTAAATTTACTTCACTGTATCTTTTAGTTTTATTTTATGATATTCATTCAATGTAACTTTAGCATTTTAAAATGCATTTTAGAAATGTTCTGCTTTAAAAGTATATTGCTCAACAGTATGTTTATATTAGTGATAAAAAAAACTGTTGTTTAGTATCTAGGCTGTTTCTATTGAATAAAGTTGATTTCATCGTTTAATTTGACATTCTTGTCATGCTATGTTTATATTCTTCCTAAGTGTCTAGAAAAATAAATGTTAGTAAATAGTTGATTTTTTTTTATAGGTGAGTACATTGAATCATCCATTGATCATATTTTTTCAAATAATTATCATATGTATTTTAACTATATTTTTTTGTAATGTGCAAATAAAAATTATGAAGACATAATTTTGCTTGTTTGTCCTTTAATGATTTCTACAAATTAAAATGACATAACTAATTCAAAAGTTGTATAGATTAAAAAAAAAAAAAAAAAAAAAAAAAGAAATGGTATCGATACCTTTTGTATTTTATAATTTGAAATTGTAAACATAATTTATTTGATATTTACAAATTTAAGTTTCATGTTCTTTCCTCTGAGCAAACTGAAAATATCAGTGTCTAAATATTAATAAAAATCATTGCATAAGAAAAAAAAAGTAATAATTTTATTAGTAAGCTTTAAAATGTTAACTTATCTAAGAGTAATAATTATTTTTAAAAAGAATTATATTCATAAAATTCAACATTAAATAACATTTAAATAATATGTAAAAAAGAACATATGTAATTTTTCAAAAACACTGCCATAGCCATTTGTCAAAATATATCCTTTGGATAAAAAAGGGGGGAAAAGGATATGGGAAAGGAAAGAATAAAACGTCACCAAATGAATTAAAAAGCGATGTTAATTAATTCTGCAAAAACAATAATTGCATTGAAAATACTAATTAAAATTTTAATATAAAAAATAAAATTACATTACTACAAAAATTTGAGAAAATAATTCAAAATATTAATTTCTTTTTTTTTTTAAATCAATATTTTTTAATAATTAATCGGTTAGCGTAAACTTCAATGCTTTCACCAACGTTATCGGCAGACATCCCGATATGCGCAGAACGGTTGAAAATTGAATAGAAACGGTTTGTTTGGTACCTCACACGTGACCGTGAATTGACCCCATTCAAATTTTTCAGAAAATGGTTTATTCCAATAAAGAAATTAAATAAATAGTTTTGAAAAAAAAATCAAATTTAAGAAGTAAGCTGAAATGGATAAATTAATTCAAGCACACGTTACTTAAATTAGTAAATTAAGTATTAATTACAATTGATAAATTTTATATTTAATACTAAGTAATAATTTTTAATTAATAATATGATTGGAATAACAGATATTTGGAACATATATTTAAAAATAACAATAGCAAAATTATTTCTTATTCATATAATCGTGGAGTATGCATCTCTATATACCACCAATATTTCTGGCCAAGCCTCTTTTATTTCTTAGCATTAGGCAGTAGAAAAACTCCTCAACTTCAACAACATTTTTTATGTCTATATCGATCTGAATCTTAGCGTCCTTCCTCCATTGTACCGGCAAGATAATAATCTTGTGTTTTCTCGCTTAAGTGACAGCTGATTTTTTGTTTAGCAGTGAAAACTGTAAAACAGGTTTGCGCAACTTAAATATACTTAACTTATTTTAGTGTTACATGACGTTTCAAAATTTTAGGTTGTATTTTTTAATAAATTTGGTTTGATAATGGAAACCTAAAATTTTAAGCTGCAGATTTTTTTTTCTCTCATTCATTTTCTAACATTAACAAATCAAATTTATTTGATTAAATTTAAAGTTTAAAAATGGGCGAGTGTTTGTAATATTGCACGATTATGCTTTTCTTGATGAGAAACTATGCATTAATATCAAGAACAATAATCAATAGATTATTAAATCGGTTCTAGTGTAGATTTGGGTGTCCCTTCGATTGCTGACAAATTTCAGCAATGAAGCACTACTTCTGGTTTCCATAATGTTTTGTTTTCATTGAATGTACTGTTGGGTTACCGACTGAAAATCTCCTTGGCGCCGATATTGGCGTCAAAAAATCAAAAGGCACCCAAATTGTAAACTTTTACCATTAAATCAAGCATTAAATTATTGCCTTATAATAACAGGTTTAATAGTAATTTTATATTTTTATGATATATTACATTTTTATTGTATTCTGATTCATTAACAATGATCATTTTCTGTATGCACTTCATCATTAATGAGTAAAAGTAAAGTTTCTTGAATGAATAGAATTTTCTCTGAATACATTTCCATTCCTATTATATATTACATTATATGAAGTAATCATTCATAACTAAACTTTTCAAAATGAGTTTCTCTGAAGAGAACCACTTATTCTGTTTCTTACAAATTTCGTATTCATGTTTCCAAATGTTTGCTTATCTTAGAATTCAGATTTTTATCCTGATTTTTTTGTGATAATAAGGAATTATTCCCTGTGATTTATTAACTGTTTATTTATGTAAGAATGCTGTCTTATGTTATGAATTGTTAATAATTTTAAAATTCTTGAGTATGTTTATTGAGGAATCTATATGGATGGTACATAAAATAATTCAGTTACTTCGTGTATTATTAATACTATAATCATATGCTCTATAGTTTATTTTTATTTTCTTGTTTTTAATTTATTTTCTGGTATAATTATGGTTTTGTTGAAAATTTATCACTAAAAGTAATAGTGGCCTTTGGTGGTAAATTGAAAAGCTAAACATATTTTTATTAATGATAACCTACAAAATACTTATTGGAATTTTAAGATTTTTTTTTTATTTTGAAATTTTTTGTAAAATTTTAACTGTGCAATTGTTGATTTCGGATTTAATGTCAAATAATTATAGAAACAAAATATACTTTATGTGTTATGTAAAAATCAAAAGTATTAATAAATAAAAAAATTAATGAGCTCATTAGGAAGCAAACTGACATATTTCAGTTGAAAGAACTTTTAATTTAATAAAAGCACAGTGAATATAAAATATTCCATGTAATGATTTAATAATTTTATGAAGAATAAAAACAAAACTTGTGCAGTAAACTGTTAATTATTTGGGCTTGTTAAGCAAAACATTTTGTTTGGAAAACTGCAGCTTGAAATAAAAAAGTACTTTAACACACACATACACAAAAATTACTTTTTTTTGTGTGTAAAGCAAATTACAAGCAGACTTGTAATTGCAGAAATCTACTGTTTATTAAGTCACATTTATACAAATAGGCCATTGCTGTAAATAAAAATTATTCCAGAGCATTTTTTTGTTGTTGTTGATTTTTTCATCTTTTTTCCCCCCCTAGAATTTGCTTATTTGCATTATTATACCATCCAGGTCCACAGATAATCTAAAGTTTTTTTTTTAAAGCTTACAATTTTGTTTGATAATGTTGCAATGATGAATGTTCATATATAATCCTATTGACACATTGGTGTAAAAAAATTAATATTTTGCCTTGATTTTTTAGAAAAAGCAATAATGAGAAAATGTAATGATATAGTGATTGACAGGAAAAGAGGTTGTAGATGTTCCAAATGCCACTCTTGTGGTTCTGACACCATAGGAACAAATTATTAGTGCACTATTTTTTTTTAAGTGAAACAGATTGAGAGGCTAAAAAAATAATAATACCATGCCTTAGATGCCATGTAAAGAATTATATTATCTTCTGAGATCAACTGTTAATAAAAACAGTGTTTCCTAAGAAGGCAAGGCATCTTTAACTTATAAGAAGATCCCCCTGAGGGAATCTCAATCTCAAAAAATAGGGATGAGAAGCTTCTTGCATGGTGCTTGGTTCTTGTTCCTATGCTGGGTAGAGAAATGGTATGAGATGGGCTACCCTAATGATGATGGGATGTATCTCCTATCAGAAAGGTTGAAGCGTGACAGATCCTGGGTCTTAAGACTTAATTATAGTTCCTGTCAATACTGTTGGAGTGTTCTGGTTATTCAGATTTATTTGAATGGCCTAGTGTGGGCTGATTAGCTTTTGTCCTTGACTTATGAAAGTTTAAATAAATTGTTAAAGCTGCTTTAGGAATTTTCTGATTTTTCAGTGGAGATTGCTCCTAATGAAAGAAAAAGGGTCACTTTATGACAGGTATTAAAAATAATATTACTTCTTACCATGAAATCTTTTAAATTATGCTAGCAATTGTTATAAACAAAAATCATCAATTTCTTGAAAAAATATAATAAATAATGGTATCATTAATTCTAATTTCTTATAATGGAGTAATAAAAATTCTCCCAGTTAATATTTATTTCAAATTTACCTTTTAATTGCAATATTATTTAGGTTTGTTTAAATTATACATATTTTTTTAAATTTAAACTGTTCTTAATGTGTTATATGTTAATTTTGTGAAATATAATTTTACCATGCACACAGTGTATTATGCACAATTCTCACATCCATAAGGGTTTACTTATTTTATTGTTTTGTGTAGATGAGCAATATCATTTATATAAAAAAAGTATGCTTTAGCAACTTGCAAAAATTGTAGTATAATATAGATATCTGCTCAATGGTTGCTTAGTGGCAAAATTGGAATTCAACTTTTATTTCCATTGGCTTTACATGGTATTTTATCTTGAAGTAAATTAAAAAGTATTTGAAAGTACCTAGTGTATAAAATTACAACATGAGTATTTTTAATTTTGGAGGTCATTTTTAACCAAATGAAACAATTCTGTTCAGATATATTTTTCAATCTGAAATATCAGAACCGAGAAGTTAACCGTTTTTATTACTGACTGATAAATAACTTGATGTAACAAATTTCATTTGATTAAGCACTACTTAGTTATGATTTTCACTTTTTGTCGCATTCCTGAAATTATCAAATGGATGCTTAGAATGAGCTTCATATATAGATTTAGAGATATCCAGTATTCATATTAGCATATGGCTGAACTAGAAATTGCTTCTGCCTATTTATAATTTATTAAATATTCTTCTAATTCAAAATTGATCATAAAAGCATTTTTTTAGAGTTATAATTTGTGTTCTTCATTATATATTTTCTTATATTCGATTTTAAATTGACTCGCAATGCTATTTCCTTACAGTAGAGAAGACAAGAAGGCTTAAAGGCTAGATGTAAAGAAAAAGAATTTGGAAGAAGAGTGTCAAAATTGTATGTTTGTTTGTATTTTTTATTTTAACTACTAGCTTAAAAAAAGAAATAAGGAAAGAGGATTAGAACTTAAAAACACTTTCACACTATTGACATCGTTTCATTATCTGTAAATGGGATTACATTTTTTTATGTTGGATGTGTTTAGTAGATAAAAAATTATTTTTCATTACACATTTAATCATATACATATCTATCATAAATTATCACACTTAGTCAAAATATCTTTATACCTTTGTTAATTGAATAATACATATTTGTATTGCAATATTATGTTTTAAAACATTATTTTTTTTTATTCTTGTTTTAAGTTTTGTTGATAATTTTAACTATATTCATATTATTTCATTTTTTCTTGATTGTTTCATCTACACTTTTTTATTTGTTCAATCATCTTTAAATTAAATATGATAAAAATAATTAATATGACAAACTCTTAAAATATTTTCTTCCTTCTTTTTTTAAAGCTGTTACTGTGGATTAACTAAATATATGTAGTTGATTTCTATTCTAGACAGCTCATGATTATGTTGATATATTATAGGATTATATAGAAGTGTTCAGAAAATTGTGAGCAGTATTATCAGTGGAAGATATAGTTAAATACTTTCATGCTGAATGTCGAAAAGATGTTATAAAAGATTATGCAAAGTTAAGCTTAAAAATGTGATATAATATATATTTAACAACAAATATATGAAAACTGTTTCCAGAAATCTATCTGATGCTGAAAACATCTGTTAAAGAGAATTGACATAAATTAGCTCAATGAGAAATGAATAAAAATAAATCTTGGTCAACTGTTACATTTAACTCATAATATACTTATTTGCAAATATTCTTTCAGAAATGTTTATAAATGTTGTTGATATAATTAGCTCTTAAAAGGAGAAATAAATGAAAATATGCTTTAGAAAAAGAGTACATTAACACCATCTTCTACATTCTTTTAAGATCATTGACAGTTATGATATATATGTATAGAGGAGCTGGAGGATGTATAGAAAAATTGAATTCTAAATTTTACTGCCTTATTAATTTTGCATTTGACTAAAAAAGACCAAATGTTAAATAATGTGCATGATTTGGCTTTCTGCTTGTAATACTAACTTTCTGCTTGCAACTTTAACTAACTGCTGCTAACTTTCTGCTTGTAATTATACTTTTATTTCTAACAATTGTTTTTATTGTATTGTAATTCAAAACAATATAATTGAGTCGTGAATATAACGCTATTAACGTCATAATTTTTAAAAAAATGCTTTCATTTAAACTTAAAAGTGATTCATTGAATAAGCCTCTTTATTTTGCTAGCGTTGTTAAATTTTGAGGTAATGCGATATGTTGTCCTGTACTGATTTCAAAAGAAGAATATATATATATATGTATTATTTATGTATCTACTGGCATTTTTTGTTTTCATTTTGTTTCTAACTACAGAGCTGGGGTCTTCGATTTTGTGAATGAATTTGATTCCATTATTTATGAAAACTGGGAATTGTTAATTCATTTCATTTCTCTAAATTATGCAATCACATTTTTCTGTAATTTTTTTTTTAATTAAAGAAAAGTATGAAAATTTTATATATTTTTGCCTGTAGCCTGTAGCTTCTTAAAAAGCAGATTTTTATTAAATTTTTAAAACATTAAAAAAAAAAAAAAAAAAAACTTCTATTGAACTTCAGAAGTAAGAGCAGTTAGAGAATTTTTTTATGTTATATTCATGCTGGTTTTTTTTTTTTTTTTCTCTTAAAAAATTTAATCTGAAAACTCAATTAGAAAATGGAGCTGTTCTATCGTCAGTTTGGTGATAGCTAATCAAATGATGGAGCTCTTTTGGAATGCTTTATAAGGTTGCAAAAATATGTTCTAGATTGCTAAGTTATAGAGATTTAGCGCAGGAGGAAATTTGATTTTAAATGTCAAGATGTCGAATCTTATTTGCTGCTGCATGCACAAAAATCGAATGCACATTTTTTTTTTTTTGTCATGTTAGGCTCCAACATCAATGTCAACAATTTTCTAGTCAAGAATCTGATCTCCATTATTCTGCATGAAAGATTTTCTCGGGTCTACAAGTTTGCCAATTTTATTTTTGAAATTTGATCTTATCTTTCATTGTAAAAAGATGGTGCAGTTCTTTTGTATATTTTCCTTAGATTTTACTTGTTTACCACTTAAGCTGCTCTGTGGAGACCGAAACTGTTGATAATCAGATGACGCAAGAATTGGGGAATATAGTGGGTGTTGAAAAATATCTTATTTCAACGCTTGCATTTTTCTTAGTGTTTGTTATTCAATGTCTGATTTGGCATTGTCATGTAGAAAGATTATACCTTTTCTGTTTGCCAGGAGCAGACGTTTTCTTCGATTGTTTGTTGAGTCTAGTGAATTGTTCAGTGTATTTGTCTGACATGATCGTCCCTAGGTCCATGAGAAGTGCTTAAATTTGGAAATCACTTTAAGAGTCCTTTCAAGAAGAACAAAGAAACACTTTTCTGTTTTCTCAAACGTTGAATGCAGTAAATCGAAAGCTTAATCCTAAGGCTTTGTTTACTTTATCAAGAAGGAAAACAGATGAAATGGAAGAATTCGAAGAAAAAATGTAGGGTGACAAAGATTCAGGGGTGCCGGGACGTAGCAAGATAGCGTCCAGGGCATGTCATTATTTTTTGTCTTCTCATATTTTCCTTAAAAGTGCTATAAATCCCTCCTATACCTTCATGGTGCCGTGTACATTTACACCCCCTTACCTCTGGATTATTTCAACACTTCAATGATATCAATGGATGTTAGAATAACCCTTTTACTCTTTTTCTTTCTTCAACAATAGGCATCTATGCATATTGAATTACTGGAGTGGATTGTACAAAAAATGGACTGTGCCAAACTTGTTGTGACTCAAAAAATATTCGAATTTGTTTATTTTTTTAATATTTTTGATGAGGAAGAATTTATTTTAATTACGCCAGGTGAGTGTACGTGTAACCCTTAATGGGCTATTAACAAAAGTAACATTAGACACCCGGTTGGGGGGGGGGCATAATTTACCTTATGTGAGGGAGGGGTATAATGATGATCCTCTCGAATTTTAACCAGATCTTTATCTTTTAGTTGAATACATTGCGTGGGTTGCTTATAAAAATGTCAAATTCGTATAGGAAGTTGTTTTTTTTCTATGTAGCCTGCTTCTCTGGCAGAGTGGCCAGCCTACCGATAAACAGCAAAAACGGATATGATAATTGAATTCTGAGATATCGGAAAAGTCAAGGAAATTTATTCTATAACTAGAATTTTTTATAATTGTTATCTAGTCGCCAATTCGCTTGTCTTTTTTCACAAGTAGAATGAAACACCGTTGGCAACCAGAGAAAATCAGTCGTTTACTGAAGTCAGAAGCAAAGGCCGCCCGTGCTTCTGCGCTCAAGACGGACAGTGAGAATTTCATTGATCCATCAGATTTATAATTACAATGTTGCTCTTATGTTAAAAACATGAGGCAAAATCTATTTTAATTCTTACGATATAAAACTTTCTTTTATTGTAATGAAATGTGGTGTGATTTCATTGTTTCGCTAGATTTTTTTAACCTAATTTTTTTTCTTTTTTTGTTTCTTCAAATAAATTTACTTTTTACGTAGTTAACTGCGTTTTTCTATGGATTTAGTTTTTAGTCATACTTTTAATTTGAGTTTCCCCTAACATCAAGACAATCTTCTCCGATGATTCAATTTTTCAGTTATTTGATACTAGCGACCTTTGACGACCAGTTAGTTGATTGATGATTTTAAATTAAAATTTAACTAACGTATAAGACAATTTCAAAAAAGTTTTTATATGTATACTTAAAGCAGAAACCTACTTCACATGGGAAAATAAAACATATCTCCATACCTTCATCAGCAACAATTAAAGAAAAATCTTAGATGAAGTATTTGTAGCAACAATGAAATCAATTCGAGTTTGTTTATACAACAGTGAAATATATTGTAAAATAAGTTTAAAAATTACTTTAAAAATCATCAAAAAATTCGAATTCGCGATTTTGATTAATCTCTAAACTTTAGACCTCCCCGAATTCCAGAAACACACACACATATGTATTGGTATTGTGTCCGTGGCAGAGATAGCTCAAAAACACTGAGCTAGACAAGAAATTTGGTATATGATCTTTATACCAATTTTATAAATTTGGTATAGTCTCGGTTTCAAGTCGTTATCTGTCTAACTCCTAAGGTATATACCTTAACACGATAACCAGAAAGCGAAGAGTGGTAGTTGAATAAAATTTGGTACACAGATTCAACATCTAAAGTGTAGATGTCAATCAAATTCAGAATCAGAACCGTCGAGAGGTTGACTGTATCGGCCTGTACTTTCAGAAGTCTATAAACGCAAAAATTCTTTGACTTACATCAGATTCGCTTTTCGGGTACTTATTGTTGAATGGCAGAGATAAGTCGCCAAAAAAAAAAAAAAAAAAACCGCGCTGAGGATCACACGATAAATTCAATAAAAATACTAAATTTGTGCCAGAGACGAATATTTTGTATTCAATGTCATGTAAGGCATTCGCGACATTACTCAAGGTCCAAAATTTTATGCGGGGGGGGGTGATAACTTTGTTAGAAAAATTTGAGGAGATCAATCACGCTGTTTTATTTTGTGAGATTCGGCTTTTTGGAAGATAAATGTCAAAATTTCATTAATTTTTAATTAAAATTTTTTAAAAATATTTCTTAAGTGCTCATTTTTACTTCCCAGTGTATATCTGCACCAAATTTGACAGCTCTAGATCCAAAGCAGAGGTTCTGGTCATTTTCTGGGCCATCGTACCCTTAACAAGGGAAAAAAAATTTCAATGTCCCTTCTTCTACAATGGTTAAGAGTCTCATGTAGAAAGAAAAGAATCCGATGTCGACGAAAGCGCTTCCTAGTGAGGGGGAGGTCTAAGGCATTGACCAAATCATCGAAGGAACGGACTTAAAATGTCTGATTGACAAGCTCAATAACATCCAACAAGAAAATAGCTTCTAGTCCCCAGAAGATATTGCTGTGAGGGATGGTGACCTTCGGAAGGACAACCGACCCAAAATAAAACTTACCCTTACTCTTTGGAGAGCTCTTTCGAAAACCCACACTGTCTTAGTTCGAACACTACGAAAGGGACGGGGTTAATGAGCCATCCAAACTTGTTTAAAAAATACTCTTTGAGTTAGATATTTTAAATATTCTCCGCTTGCACCATAGAGCTGAGATGTAAATGGAGGGAGCGAGTCGATAAGAAGCAAGCTTACCCAACATGAGTCAGGTGATTTGTGGTGAATCTTCGAGTAACAATATCGTTTTTGGCTCCTTATCGCAAATCTCTGCGTACTAAAAAACTGTCGTGCAACGTTTCGCTCTGATCGGTTTTCATTTAAGGTTAATATTTCCTTAACGAGTTTTTTTTTTCCTTCTTGTTTTGAGATTAAGATTCTTTGAAAACTAAGCATATTAGTTTCGAAAATAATGTTTTCTTTATCGTAACATCAGTAGCTGAGGAGCAGTATACGCATACGACCTATTGGCGTCATTTTTGTTTCGCCAAGAAGTCGTCAATAATGCGTGTTTAGTAAGTTGTGATTCTTGACCGGAACTTGTCAGACCATGTTAGACTTAATACGTATTAGGCCTTACTAAATACACGAGACTTTTTTAAGTTAAAGGGTGGCGCTATCCCCCTGACCCCCTCCCTTCATTTCTTTAAATATTTAAGAAAAAGATCCGAATGAAATGATTTAAAAAAACAAAAGAGTTTTTTCAAATCGAGGGTGGCACTGTCCCCTCCCGCTGAACCCCCTCTTTATTTTAAATATTTAAGATAAAAATCCAAATGAAATGATTTATTTTTCTATTAAGTATTATGAAATTAATGTTAAATGATGACGAATTATTTTTTGCTCCGATTTTTTTAAATGATTTTTTAACTTTATGCTACCACTAAAATACCAGTACGTATTACAATAAAATCCGGTATGAAAAATAAAAACAGTAATATTTTTTTCCTTTTTGGAAACATAGTGTATAAAAGTTAATAGCTGTATATGTGAGCTGCTCCTTATAAAAACACATACACTAACAGTTTAATAATTTGTTTGTCATTGTATTATAATTTTTTTTAAATACGGCTTTGCACATTGACCTCCCTTATAAAATAGCACTATTATATTAATTATAGCACTATTATTATAATTATTTATCAGATGGAGTACTCCTCTCAAGGATTGTCTCTGATAATTTCTAAGAATTTATTAAAAACATGGACATTTGTCTCTACAAGATCTATCAAAAAGGAACATTGCCAAATAAAATTGGAAATCACCTTGACGATTATATTAACAGCAAGGACCTTTTTACAATATTCCACAGGCTTTCAACAGTATTTGTCTGGACAGCCGGAACTCCATTAACTAAATCTTTCGGCTGAACAAAATGCAAACTGTGGTTAATCTTTAAATGCTCGTAACTTTCCTTACCTAAACTATCAAATGCTTTCCATTAATCACAATATATAACCGTATCCGATTCAATTCATTGTTTTATACAAGCAACCAACGTTTCAGCTTGTCCTATCTTGGACAGCAACAAGAAACGTACGACCAGATCCTCTCGCAACACCACCAAAAACCCACTGACCCTCAACTCTATGACCTCTATTGTACTTTCACGTATTGAATTTCGATTCGTCCGCTTCCACAATTTTTCCCACACCTCCAATCTTTTCTGAATTTTCCTCCACATACTCAAAAAGGCCCTTGTTGTTTCTTATTGTACTTTCCACGGACAAGCGCGCTGTTACGAAGACAGCAATTTAACCCTCCAAGTTTCAAACCCGTGAAAAGACGGAATCTTTTCTCCCTTCAAAATGGCGAACGGAAACAAAAACTCCCTTAAAACTGTCACTGCCCGTATTTTTACGGGTTCCTGTTTTTCTCTTCCCCCATTCTCAAGCTGTGAGATAATGAGATGGGAATGTGAGATAAGGAAAAGTTAATCGTTATCAGTGGAAGATATGATTGACGTCTTCCTGCTCGCGTCCTTTTAAGCATTTTAAAATCTCGCTTACGTTCTGAGCCGTTACTTTTGAGATTTTGATAATAAATACGTATCCAAAATGAGTTTTGATTAAAGGGAATAAAATCGAACGTATGATAATATATACTTGGAATGAA